>NC_133387.1:165932557-167201307 GCF_047511655.1 Castor canadensis
AATTTCTTTTTATTTTCTCTATACCTATTTCACACCTACATTTTAGGTGTGAACCTCTAGTCTAAGGGAAAAAAGAACAGAGAAATAACAAAATAGAATACCAATATTTATTGAACACTTACCCTGTACAGGCAACACGCAGTGTCATATGCTATCTAATTTATTTTCTTAAATATAGTAGTTTCATTTGCATATCTTATCTCCTTCAGTCCTCATAAATGTTCCATGAGAAAGATGTTATTATTATCCCCAGTTTCAAAATGAGAAATTGGAGATCTGGAGAGAGTAATTCGTCCTCCATAATAGTACGTTTCAAAGTTCAAAATTCAAATTCAGTCATGATTCCAAATGCAGACACCCTTCCACAACAACAATCCCTAAGTACAAAACATTAAGAACTTGCCCATCTGGGACTAGCCACATCTCCTGTCTAGTCATCTCACTCGGCTCCTTCTCACACAGAGCATGCTTCTATTCATTAGAATGGGATATTCACTGTACCTGGAAGTCTCAATTTCATTTTCATAAGGTCTATTTCTTCCTCTTTCCCAATGTGTCAGTTTTTTCTTATTTTTATTCATTTCTCTATCCAGGCAAAAACCCATGGTCTCTAATACTTAAACCATATTTCCGTCAAGTTCCCAGAATGTTCTTATCTCTTTTCTTTCCAAAATATTGACCTAGAAAAAGCTTTACCTTTATGCCTACCTCATGGTCTTCTCCCCTACTTCAAGGGAGCTGCTAAGAATCTTATGAATATTACAACTCATGAACAATTTGTTGGTCCCCAACTTCCTTTGAATTCTTTTCATTGTATGACACTACATCTGTCCTTACTGAAACACCTCTCTTCCTATTATCACGCTCTCATGTGCTCCCTTAGTAGATAATCTTGCCCCTACCTCATGGAGAAAAATAGAAGTCATTCATTCATTTATTCATTCAACAAGTAGTTATCGAGCCCCTTCTGGTTGCTGGAAATACAGTAAACTCAGCAGGGAATACTCCCTGCCATAAGCAACTTCTATTCTAGAGAGAAGCGACAGAATATAAAAAAAAATAAGTTCACTGCTATAGAGTATGTCTGAAAGTGAAGTTGTCATGGAGAAACTAAAGAGGCAAGAAAGGGGCAAATCAGTATCTTAAATAGGAGGTAAAGAGATGTTTCATGAATAAGATGACATGAATAGATACTCTAAAGGAATGCAGACATGAAGATTTCTGATGTTTTTTTTCTCCTTGTCTGAGAACACTTTGAGTCAACCCCCACCCCCTACACACCTAAACCACATTCTCCCTTATCCCAGTGGGAACCCCTAACTCCCTCTGTGGTCATTCCCTAACATTCTTGGTTTTATTTCCTTCCTCCTTCCTCTACTATCCATTTTACCCCCCTCTCCTTTACCTTCAATTTCTCTTTCTTTAAGTCTGTCCTACTGACATTTAAATACTTGTACTGTCCCATGTTCTCTTTAGCCTTTTTTTAGCTTAACTTTTCTATAGACTACATATAAATTTCTTGGGGCAGAAAGTTGCTCTGGTGGAGATATACTGCAGCCAGCAACAGCAGCCAATCAAAATCCCCGATCAAAAAACCTCTTGTCCTCCTTCAGAGAGTCTTTTATATCCAGTGGTAAACAAGGAGGTGGAGCAACAGTTCTCAACAGTTCTCAGGTATGACATTGTAACAAGAGAAATCTTCCTACTTCTCTGAACTTAAACAACTTAGGAAAAGCAGCTGAGCTGCACTCTGCCTTGCTCTCTTCTGCGGCTGGTGCTGTGCCAAACTCAGCCTGTCATTGAGCACAACTGTGCTTATGTCAAATTCTCATAGACTTCTCATAATTTGCTCCCCACAAATGTGTCAGAAGGTCTGTGCTCTCTCAGGGGAGATTTTCTCCTCTCTCCTAGTTTCTTGGCTTGAGGTAATGTAACTGATTTTCATGTAATGTTCTCCTTGACTGTATGTCTTTGTGTCTACATTTCTCTTTTCATAAAGACATCTGTCATATTGTATTACTGCCCACCCTACTCCAATACAACGTCCTCTTAACTAATTATACCTGCAATGACTCTATTTCCAAACGAAGTCGTGTTCAGAGGTACTGGGAATTAGGACTTCAACATAAGATTTTTGGGATTAAGCATCCTTACACCTCCAATGGCTACATTTCTGGGTTATACCCTGTCTCACAGTCATGATTTCTATAGGAAATTATTTCTGCATTATTTCTACTTCATTTTCAGCACTGTTTTCTTCTCATTCTGTAAACTCTCACTATAATCCATTCCCAAGGCTTCAATTACCATCTCTCTCCTAACAACTCCCAAATCTCTAGCTCTAGCCAGATCTCCCATCTGAGCTCTGGATTCATCTATCCAGTGCTTAAAGGATGTCTTCATTAAGATGCCTCAGAGACACCTAACACTCTCTCTTTCCCAAATCAAACTCAGCCTCTTCTCCCATCACCATCTCCTAAACCTAATCCTTGCACTATTCCCCTAGTTGAAAGAAAGACATCACCATTCATTTATTGCCCCTTCCCTAACCTAGACATCCTCTTGCTTTACATATTCCCCTGGCCTCTCACCCACTACCAAGTCCTCTTGCTCCTGAAAATCTCCAACCTGCATTCTTATCTCTCTGCTTACCTTGCTTCTCTTACTTGTATAGCAAGCAATAGCTTCTTAATTGTTTCATTGTCTCAGCTTTACCCTCCCAACTCTATTGGTTCATCAAATGAAGCCAGAACAAGCACTTTCCACTGCCAAATCACTCCCAAGTCCCTCCTTTAATCCCTTCCATGATTATAATCCCAAACATCAAATCCCAGCTGTTGACACAGTATGGGAAGTCCTGCATGAGATGGTTTTCCCTGGCCTTTCCAATCTTCTCTCACTAATCTGTTCCCCAACCTGCCTACTCACTCTTCTTCCTATAGGCAAATTCATAATTAAGCTTGAATATATCCAAGTAGCTATTCTATTTGGACCTCTACATGTGTGTTCCCACTTCCTGAATTATCCTCCTTCTTTCAGCTTCTCCCTACTCAGGACTCGATTTATATACATCTCATTTTCCAGACAGTCTTTGCTGACCATTTTTCAAGGCTGGCTTTCTAACTTCTCAAGTTTCTTTTACCATATCCGCTGCTTATTTCTATTATGCCATTGTGTAAGGCACATATTACTTGGTTAGACTTCATTTTGCTTATGGCAAAGCAAATAAATAAAAATAGTATTTTCAAATATGTTGCATGTGTTGCAAATTAATGCTAGATAGTGAGTCTCTGTTTTAGCTGTGGTTCAGGTTCAGGTCTGCTCCATATATCCTCTCTTCTAAGATCCAATGTTAGATGGTGCTGAGTTGAAGAAGCTGAGTTGAAAAATGCAATAAAATGTAAAGTTACTGATAAGGTAGGTATGTGTTGGCTGAATATACTCACATTCAAACAGCTAGAATAAGATCCTTAGCTAAACCCAACATCAATGAGACAGGGAATTCTACTCCTCTCTCAGGAAGGCAGGGCATGACTGGGCATGTGCAATCCTCCAGAGAAGGAAACTAATAATGACACTATTGTGACATACCATAAGTGCTTAGACTTGAATTCCCTTTCATATGTTGTCTCTTCTACTAAAATGTCAGTTCCTTTAGAGTCAAAGATAATTTTTCATCATCACTTTCCCAGTGATTCACATAGTACCTGGTGCATCACAGATTCTCAACAGATGTGAATTGAGTAAATACACACGTCACTTCTTATATGTTCACCTGGTGTTAGAAACTGAGATAATCACTTCTTTACATTTTCATGGAACAACAGTATAAGTTAATTCAAGCTCTGTGACATTGGGCATTTTTATTTGCTTATTTATAGGTGAATTTTCTCCTCTGGATGAGAACCTACAAAGGTGAGAGCATCATCTCATCTCTAGCACCTAGCACAATACCTGAAAGAGAGAAATTCAATAAATGTTTGAATAATTGAATCAAATCACTCTCTCAGTGGAAATCAGCATGTGTTTATTGATTACCTACTAGGTACCAGCGATTCTCACTTGATCAGTAGAAACTAGAACTTAGAAAGTCCCAAGGGCCAGTGAATTCAAGGAAGAGATAGAGGCCAGGGACAAGAATACTCCAGTGGTCCCATCCTGAAGAGCAGCCTTGGCCTCCCAGCAGAAGCCTCAGTACCACTCCACTTGTCCCTGTTCCTTCCCAGCCACCCCCACCTGCCCTTCTCACCCCAAGAGCATGGCTGTGATCTAATCTTCCCATCCAGTTTATTGCTTTGCACTGTTCAGCTCACCAAGCACATTTGTGTTTACTGTTCGATTAGTGCTGAGTACACTGAACAAGGTAATGATGGGCAGCAAAGGCCAAGAGACGGCACCCTAGCTCTGTGCATTGCTTAATACCACAGGAGAATGAGGTGTTCCTCTCCTGCTCTCTGAAGCCCAGCTGCATTACGTATTCAAGCGTCAACCACAGGCTCTCTAAGAAGGAGCCCAGGGGAATGCTGGCCAGAGACCATTTCAGAGGCAAACCTGGCAATGAGCAACCCTAATGATTTGGAGCAAGAGCATTGCTTTCAATTGAAATGTAAGTGATACAGAATTTAATGAGTGTAGACAATATGATAGGATCTCCCAGGCACTGAGAATGAGGAGGACAGATGTTGGACTCTGAGCGTACTGGTCTTGAGTTCAGGGAAAAGTGGAAATTCAGACTAATATAATGAGAAGGAGGGAAAAAGGTGGATAATGCATTCCCATTATTGATCAGGGTCAAACGACATGTACCAAGCAGATAAAAAGACTATGACTAGAGCATTGGGCAAGGAAGTCATGGACCTGGTCTTCTTCCTACAGTTTATATACCCCCATCCCTCCAAATTATAAATGCTATCTCTCTCCTCGGTGGTCCCTCACTGTACGATCTTTTCTCTATCTCTGTAAAATAAAAGTAGTTTCAAGCATCTCCCTCCCCAGCCCTCCTTATTTAAATAATGCATAAGTTGTTCCCAGTGACTAAGGGAACACAAATAAGCATTCACCCATTCAACCATTTGTTCATTCAGTTGTTAATTCATTTCAGTAATAACTGAGATATATATTGCCAGCAAGGCTCTGGGCATACATCTTTGCATAAAATAAACTGTCTTTGCTATTATGAAACTCACAATCCATTGTGGGGGAGAAACATTAAATAAGCAAACAAATAAATATATAAATGTAGATTGTGATGTTATGAATGCTTTTTTTTCTTCTTTTACAACTGGAGTCTTTTTAACCTAAAGGCTTCAAGGGAATTACAGATGTGTTTCAGGAGGTTCATGAATTCCTTCAAGTTTTATGTAAAATGTTCTATGTATATAGGTAGATGCTTTTTTCTCTGAAAAGTGTCAGTGGCTTTCATCAAATCTCAAAGAGGTCTATGATCTCATAAAAGTTAAGAAGCAATGCTTCAGAGCCACCCAGACAGGATTTTCTTCTTTTTCCACTGCCACCTCCCAGAATTGATTAAATGTGTTCCTGTTTATGGATGGCACTGAAGCTGCCAGCCCAGAAAGGCAGAATTTTCTCTGTAGGGATTCATTTTCTCTTGCACAAGCTCCTGAGCAATGAGAGCAAGTGCTATACAAGGTGAGTCCCCATCAAAATGCTGAAGTTGAACACTTCCTGGGAATGGGAAATCATGTGATATCTGCACTTTTTTTCTATACTTTTCTTTGATTTCTGAATTGTTTGCAATAAATGTATTGCTTTTAGAATCAGGAAAACTAATATATTGAAGTTATTTTATTTGGGAGGAAATTATTGTTGACTTGACTAGAACATAAAGATGTTTTACACAAAAGATACACTGGCTGTGTGATTTATATGCATTCTGCACTCTCCTCCCCACTAAAGGTGGCCCAAGTAAGGAAAGAGATTGAGGAAACCCTGTCTTCTGAGCTGTGGACAGCAGGGATGGTGACATGCTTCTCACAGGAAAGCTAGGGTCTTGGGCATGTGTGGTTGTTTCACTTTTGATGAGGAATTGTTTCCAAGTACCAGTTAGGGAGCCCATTCAGAAGCAAGGCTGACTATTTAAAAGAACTTCTCTGAGCTCACAAGTCATGATTTTAAGAACAGACTAGACTAAGTTAAATGATAGAAGTTCAAATACAGGTTCTTCAAATTTCTAATATCTGATCTGGGCCTCAATTTACTCAGTCACAAATAGAAGATGTCACATCATCCCTGCCATCTCCCAGAGTCCTTATAAAGCATGAACCAGCTAATGAAAGCCATGATCACATAAAAAGCAGAGAAGAAAGGGCATATTATAAGATATCACGTTCCAGCCAGAGACACTCTTTGGCACCTGATAGCATAAAATTCTCTGACAATAAAGTACATTATTGAAATAATAATGTTCATAGCTATAAATAGCAACATAGATCTAGACCTCACTCAAGAGATAGCTCCTATACCTTGTTTTCTAACTGTGGGTATCCTGGGGAGCCTGGGCCAGGAGTAATGTTGTTCTACACTACTTATTCAACCCCTGACCCCATCATATCCACATTATCTGAAAACATTTATCTGCAGAAAAAGCCCACCTGTCACATGGCATTACACAGAATATGAGAAAATAATGAAGAATGCATGAGCATGTGGAGGTCACTCATAGTGCAAGGAGCTTTGAGGGCAGGAAGGGGTCTAGGGAATGGTAGATGATTCGTCTAAAATCTTAGGCATGTGCTCTCCTGCATGGTAAATCCATGGGTGGTTATTGTTATTTATTGAGCAATTTCCTCCCTCATTTAGACATAGAGGCTAGTGAGATATCTAGGCACAGATAAATAATACCTAACAGTTCTTTCTAGACACTGCTTCTCAAAGTCTTTTTATTTATTTATTTATTTATTTAGGTCCCTTGAAATCCAAATTGTTTAGAGGAGTTTAAATCCTTTCTGCAGGAGCAAGATGAAAGGATGAAAAGGGGTGAGAAATCCCTGAGTCCTGAACCAGGGTAGATAGTGTGAGTCTGACAATGTCAGTAAGTGGGAAGAGAGACTTTTTCTTTTCTCATTGTTGGTCACTTTATTTATAATGAAGTGGGGTAGGAAGGGGGACCTGACACTGGATGAGATCAGTAAATTTCAACTTCACCCTGCCTCTGGTTAACAATAGTTTGCATACTTAACTTCTCTGGTCTACAATTTAGTCTTCAATTTAATGTGAGGTTTAGATTACATCAGCATTTCCCAAGTTGTGTTCAACAGAACATTAGTTCCACAGGGTGTTAATAAGCATTAGTGTGAAGAAAAAAAAGGGAAGAAAACAAAACAAAACAGGATTCTGTGGTCAATTAAATTTGGGAGGGGATACTGGGTTAAATCCAGTTGAATGGTTTTCTTTACTGCAAGAACTCTCAAGGCTTTTAATATGCTAATGTGAGCTCTGAATGCCAACAGGTGACTTAAACAGGGAAATTTTTCTCCAAATTTATCTGACCATAGAATATTATGGTTTGATTTACTTTGTTTTATTTTGCTTTGACAGCTTTTGTTTTGATTAGCACCAAGAAAGATCTGAAGATACTTTGGGAAGACTAGACTTAAGAGTCTTTCCCATCCCACAAATTATGGGATTTGCAAAGGATCATTAAATGGCTATTATCCTATTTTACGCTTAGGAATGAACAAGGGGGACCAGTCCTATATAGAGTGGCAGCAAAAAGTAAGAACTATTTTCTCATTTAATCTTCCCCATAATGGAGCTAGCTGGGTACTATCATTCTAATCTAACAAGGGAGAATATTGAAGTTTTGAGACTTTAAAGCAAATTTCTAAAAAGAATGCAGCTAGGAAGCTGTGGATCTTCTTATCAGACATAGGAATGTGCAGATGAAATTTTAAATAAGGTGACATTTGAGCAAAAATTTGAAGGAGTTGAGAGAACCAGCTGTGTCTATATCCAGGAAACACTGCTCTAGGCAGAGAACAGCCAGTGCCAAAGTCCAGAACTGTGATTGTACCTGTTTTTTTCCAGCAGCGGAAGAATGTCAACTGCACTGGAATGGGATGAATAAAATGACAGGAAGAAGTACATAGAGGACCAGAGAGGTGATGGTTTATCAGATTATGTTGCACCTTGTAGCAATTGTAGGAACTCTGGCTTTGACCCTTAGGGAAAGGAAAAGCAAAAGAGTGACACCATCTGCTTGTGTTTTAAAAAGAAGATCACTTCGTCTTCTGGATTGAGAACAGATTCTCAGGAGGTGCGGTAATCACAGATTATTTCTAGTTTACTTGGGACATGGTTGGGTTATACTTTTCTGGCCTCTTGAAGTTTGGCATGACCACATGACTGGCTTGCCTGATGAAATATGCACAGAGTGTTATGTTTCTCCTCCAGATAAAAGCTTTCAAGAGCCTAGAGACCATTTTTCCTACTCTGTGACTGGCAGGCAATAGAGCTGCTTTGCTAGTCTTTGTCTGAGGAACACTACAGTGACCCTGTCAACTTATGTCTGATGTGAGAATAAGTGAGAAGTAACTTTAATAGTTAAGTGATAAAGAAATTGATATTACTTATTTTTGCAGCATAATAAAACCCATTCTTACTGATATAGAGTAGAAGCAAAATTATTGAATTATCAGAGGTCACTGCAGTAATCCAGGAGAGAGATGGAATTGGACTAAGGGAGATTATGGGCGGTAGAGATGTTGCAGTGGTTGAATTGTGGATATATTTTGAAGATAGAACCAACAGGACTTTTTGATGGCTTGGATGTAGGATGAGAGATAAAGTGTGTGTGGGTGGGAGGTGTTGGCCTTGCCTCCAGGTTTTTTGTCCTGAATAATGAGAAAGGCAGCACTGACATGAAGAACACTGGGTAAAAGAGAGTTGGAGGAATGAAGTTTGTTGTGTGTTTTTTTTAATGTTACAACTTCTATTTTATCCTTTTTAAAAAATTTTTATAGTTTCTGTTTATCTGCTGACATTGTTGAGTTTAGCTTTTATCTGCTGAACATGGTATGGAAAGACATAATCGGTTCTAAACAGTACAGCAACAAGGTCCAATTTGTGAGTCCTTTACAGAGCTCAAGCTAAAGGATAGTGTTACATTGTGCACTCCTCTGTTTTTTCAGAAAGTGCACAGACTAAAGTGCCCAGGGAAGATATTGGCAAATTTTATGCGACTCCCTTTCAGAACAAGGGTTCAAAACAAACTATTCGGAACTCATTGATTTTAGTTTCCTCTTTATTGTTTTCTACCTTGATTGAGTCATTTCACTGTAAAGTGCAGATTGATTCAGACTCTTCAAATTTTCTGCCTCCTTGATGATTCTCACCTATCATGTTTGCTTTCTGTCTACAGACAGATTTTTACCCCTTCTTGTTCTAAAATTGCACCACCTTGGGAGGATTCTTTGCCTAACTCTGAGTTCCTGTCCTGAGGTCTGTGAGGTTTCAGGCAGCTTTAACAATGTTGGAAACCAGCATCCCTGGAGCCTTTCACAAGGTAGAGGTTGCAAATTGGCAACTTTGTGGCTAAATGTCTAAGATTTCCAGGTTCTGTGTGACCCACGCAATAATATAATAACAACAATGACCACAAATCAGCATTTAAAAATAAGATTTCTTTTGAAAAATTGGAAGTGTTAGTGACAATGGTCACCTACTTTATGAGCGTCAGTCTGTGAGAAATGAGTAGTTGCTTCCTCTTTAAATGGTAGCAGGTGCTCACTGGTACTCCCTGGTCCCTACCTGGATACATAACTCATTTATGTTACCTATGCTGCTCCCTGCTTTCAAGATTACAGAGGTCTTCCATTCGCATTATCTTATTTAGTCCTCACGACCATCTGAGGTCAGTCACTATTTTATAGATCAGGAACCTATCCTTCTTAGAGCTGTATTAATTGCACTTTTTATTTGAGTGCATTTAAGGCCACTTAAGTGTTCCTATTTGGATTCTCTGAGGGCTAGGATTAAATATTATGCTCTCTCTCTAAACAGAATACAGTCGAGAGGAGAGAGGCATCTGACAATGACACATGCCTCCCACACATGTGCTTGCTATGTCTCCTGAAACATGTTGTTTAATCAGGCCATGACTTGAATTTCTCATCTGTAAAACAAATATAGAAAAATAATGTTTGATATTTTCTCAGGTTCTCAAAAAATGGTATTAAAGAGATGGGTTAAGGTCAGGTGTTTCAGGGTCTTTGCTGGTCTGCCAAGATCTTTTTATTCCATAAGTCAATGACCTTCAAAATGCACCTGTTGGAATTACAAGGCTATGTTGACTTGTCCTTCCTTAAGGATGGTCACAGGTCAAAGGTGTGACCCCAGATTCCCAGCCACACTACACTGAGGGACATGGGCAGCCACTGAGGGTTTTGAGTGGAACTTGAACTGATAAGATTCTGAATACACAGATTGATCTGTATAAAAGATGGATTTGAGGAGACAAACTGGATGAAGGATATTAACGCAAATAGGAGATACATGTTTAGTGAACTGGAGAAGAGGAGAAGGTTAATGAACTAAAATTTTAGACATAGAAAGGACTCATGATGGCACAGGAAGGAGAAGGAAGAATCAAGGCTGATTTCCATGTTTCAGATTCGAGTAATGGTTTTAGAGAATTAAGGGAGGAGACATTTTACAAAGGATAATTAACTTCAGAGAAATGGGAATGAATGTGAGAATTGTAATGGACTTATGGACATCTAAGTCTTAACCTAGATTTTTATGCAAAAATTGGAGGAGAGGGAAATAGTCAGAGCAAAGATATTTCCTCCACTTAGCTACTCAGGAGCTTAGAAACACTACATTCCATCTCCAAGCCCATTTCCTCATTCATTAAATGACACATTAGGCAAATCAAAAGGTTCACAGATAGTCACAGATTTGGTTCATTAAGTCATCATGAATGTCACATTTTACTTATTGATTCCCTCAGTCAGTAAACATGAGAATTATGAGCAAAATATATAGCACTTTAAAGCAGGAAATTACCCAGAGGTAGGAAGAATCTACCTCAGCCCTTAGGCAGGGGAGCCTCTTTATGGCTTCCCACCACTCCTGGTTCTAAGTACTATGGGTCCAAATGATGCCCAGTGATTGACACTAGGCCTTTCTTTATGGTCCAGGAAGAAGAACTTATCTTCACTTGGATGTCTTCCTTCATTAATTGGTCATTCCTTCAGCAGCTAATTTATTCTCAAGTAAGTAATTATTATTTGATTAATTTGGGTCTAATTGAAATTTCCTTTCAGGAATTCTTAAGATGATAAAATGAGGAGATGGAATATGTATACATGAAAGTGAGATCTCTTTTAATTAAAGAAAAAAATTATATTTGAACTTCTCCAATTACTTTTATCCCTACTTCTTGATCTCTGTCACACAACTAGGTATTAGACAGTGTGAGATACAGAAACACGTTGTGTTGGGTTTTGTTTTTCATTTTTATCACATGTAGTAATTTATTAAAGATGAACTCCCTGAACATAAGTGGTAGTGGGGCAGGACAGGGAAGAGGAGAAGCCAGGAAGGAGATTATTGAAGAACCTATCTTCAGCCTCATGGATGTAAGTTTCTCCTCAGATCTATACCAAGCAAGAGAGCAAGGATGCTGACCCTGACACCTGTTAGCCATTCTCATGTGCCTGAGTGTGGGTGAGAGGACTAGTACCACCAGCTGTACAAGATGTGATTTTAATGAAAACCCAGGGACTCAATGTATACACTCAAAGCAGAAATCCAAACACCAGTGGTGAGTATGCCTGCTGTCATCATGTCTTCCTTTTGCTAAAGGGAAACCTCTGCTCATAAGGTTTATGTCACAGGGTGGTAGGTGGAGAAGCTGAACTATAAGTGGGATTTTCCCTGCTTTGTTCTGTGGGATATGTGCCTTACCACTCTACTAAGTGCTGAAGCTCAGATTCCTCCTACTCCCGTGTTGTTGTTGAAGTGGTTGTTGTCATGTGGCATCAGGGAAGAAATATCCATGTGAAGAGCAAGGGGTATAATATATATTTCCCTCCCTTTCAAAAGGACATTGATCTGAATTAGTGTTCCCAATGGTCCATATGCAAAACCTCATTCCCCAGGGGAGTGGTATTGTAGGTCCTGTGGACTTTTAAGAGATGCAGTGAAGTGGGAGGTCCACAGGTTACTGGGGGTGACTCTCTCTATCTGTACTCCAACTTGAGTTGTGAGTGGTCTGCTCCACCACGTACCCATGCTATGATGTGCTGCCCTTGCCAGAGACCTAAACCAATGGGGTCACCCAATCTTGGACTTGAACCTCCAGAACAGTGAGCCAAAATAGACCTTTCTTTACTTCCTAAGTCACCTTTGTCAGGTATTTCATTATACTGATGAAGAGAAAGCTCATAAATCCCTGTCAGAATTATCCAAGCCTAGCAATCTCCTATGACTCTGTGGTTCTTCATTAACAACCATGTTTGCAAAGTGAGAATTATTTAGAGAGATTGTCATTTTATAAAGTCTTTTCAGGTAGCTGGCAGTAAACTCAGGAAAGTAAGGTCCATCTTTGTCATTCTGAGTGGAATCAGGACTGGGCTCTGGGAGAAGTTCTACTTGAAATCAGCCTTGGAAGTGACAGGCTCCATCTGTCTGCTTTCCTCAGCCCATTCTACTCCCTCTGTCTGCCTTCCCAACCTCTCACCATCAGCAGAAAATACAAGTAGTGTCTAGGGGATTCATTCTATAACCTACCACAAGACCCAGAAGAAATCGAATGCAGCAAGAAAGAAGACTAGCTGTATCAGGAGAGAGTTTAGGGGTGAGATTTCTTCGTTTCTTATTCTTTAGCTGTTTCCATTTGCACTAGATGTGTTTCCTCCCTCAACCTCATCCAGCTGTATCCCCAGCCCATTGAAGAGAGGAAGGAAAAAAGCTATTTAAATTTATACTGTTGAATTTCTGTAGGACACCGAAATATTTTTGAAGTTAATGGAGGAGCTCTGAATAGTCTGTTTCAAATAATTACAGGAAAAAAATACATTGAAATAATTAGTAGTTGCTACTAGAACATTCAGCAAAATGAAATGACATCTTTGCATGCCTATTAAACAGCACTTTATTTTCAGTTTAGGATGTTTTGGATGAAATTAGATGGCAAACACACTGCATCATTGAGTGATTAGAAGAAGTAGTATCATTTAGAGCCACACTAGGACCATCATCAGCTTTTTTCTCTTTTCTCTCAAAAAAAAAAAAAAAAAGTCCTGTGATCTCCCGTTAGGCGAGATTTTAATAGAAATGGGACCAACTGTAGCCCTGGAGACTTCAGCTTAAGTGGTTTATGTGTAATCCCCTGCATGGAAGGAGAGGCATTAAACAGAATCTGATTATTGTATATTTTCTAATTCTGGGATTCTCTTTCTACTCTGCTTAGAGAATACATAAAAACTCCCACTCCAACACCCTTTCCTCTCTCAAAGTAGAATCTTATTTTCCAAAAACAGAAAATGGTCCCAATCTAATGAGTAGGACCAAATTTATCATTAGCCTCACTCCTTACCACTCACTCACACAATCACTCCTCTCTACTAAAGAGGAAAAAAAGGCCCAATTTAAAAAATACTGACATGGAGTCTTATTTTTAATATTTTGATTCACTAAAGGTAATTTCTAGAACACTGATTGCTGCCTCATGCCCCAGATCTCCTCTTGCCTCTTCTTCTTTCTTCTATCTTCCTCTTCTCTCTTTCTCCTCTCATGGTTACTCAGCAACACCTTACTCCTCCTTCTACCTGCTCTGCTCTCCCCTTCCTTTCTCACTACAATTCAAGAGGAAACGGTAGGAAGAATGAAAGGAGAAAGGAGGAAAAGACATAGCACAACCATGTCACACAAACTCAAGGGTTCACTGCATAACAAAGTATTTTTATCATGTAGTTTTATCATGTGCAACTTTGGAGGAATACTTTCTGAGGCAAGAAGGACTGAGAAAACACATAAGTTTTACTTTTCACTGATATTATCACACTTCAAAAAACTCATTATAATAGCTAAATCTCATTAGAAACAAATAAGCAAAAAAAAAAAAAAAGAAAAGGTGCCTGGAAGTTTTGAGATTTCATCTTACACGGAGAACAAAAAGGCAAAATGGGAGAGAAATGTCCTGTGAAAAAAAGCGTTTTGGATCTAAGACAGAAAAAAGTAAAGGAGTAAAAGAACTGGAGATCGAGCCACTTGACTTGGATCTACCATATTTCTTTTCTAAGGCCTGGTCCTCATCTCTCACATTGCTGGGCTTCTCAATTAGCTCTGTCTGGCACTTCCTCATCCCAGCACTTCACATTCTCTCTCCCTCTGCTCCTTTGTCCAGGGGTATCCAGTAGGATGCCTTGCCTGCTTCACCTCAGACCTCTCCATTGTGCCTACTGCTTCCACCAGAGAAGGGGACACCAGCTGCCTCTCCTATCCTGGAAGCTCCACTCTCCACATGTCCTCAAGGTAAGCAAAATTTTGATGAACTCATAAGAGGGCAATTAAGTTTGTCACCTTCCTTAGTATTTTCCTTTCAAGTAGATCCCCTTCAGAGACCAGTCTGCTGTTCACACCAGAAGACTGATATTGAATTTGGATCTTCAATTCAAAAATCAAAATAAGGAAGGGGAAGTAGGCTATGGGGTTTATATGGAGGTGGAAAGGCCTTGCAGTGTAACAGGTACTTAAAAACTGCTTTTGCTGGAAAGCACTGATTCCCTACTTGTATTAACTGGAAACAGGATAAAAGCTAAGCATCCCATCCTCCATTTTGTATCTTTTTGTGTCCTTTGCTTCTGAGCCACCCTCTCCTGCAGTCACCTAGTAGCCATCTTGGGATCCAGGAAGGACAGGACACTAAGACCATTTTCCAGGCATCAATGACTGTTACACTAACAAGTCATCACTGACCAATCCTGAGGGAATGAGCTGCCAATCTACCTATTACTACCTTTGACCACTCGAACACACCTGTGACTGGGACTGTTTAATAATTATGCATATTTCTCTCCCTTATCCCCCAAATCTTCCTCTTAATTAAATAAAAAGAAAATGTTTGTTCTGGGTTGAAATGGGACCTTTCCTCTTCCCATGCCATGGATTAAACTTCCTTTCTCTGCCCTTCACCACTTCTAGTCTTTTCATATTTGGTATGTTGGAGTGAGTGGCTGGACCTGATCTATGAAACCCAGGAGTTTGGGCTTAGGGTAACACCAAAACTCCTAAAGAGACATACCATCTTCCCCCACTTTGTTCAGGGTATCCTTATTGGCACTATCAGCCTAGCTCCTGACACATGCAGTAGCAATGCCAAGGGCAGAAAGGGTTGCCTAGGACCAACATTTAGACCTACCAATGAGGAGCCTTCTTTGCAATGCTGTCCATCCCCATTGGTTAGTAGGACCATTTCTCTCTTTCCCCTTCCTTCATATGTCCTGTCTTTTCTCCCAGACCATCCCTTCTTCCACCCCTCTTTCTCCCATCCCCGCACATACTATTTGGGTTAACTCTTCTCTTCCCATCTATTGCTAGAAGCCCATAAGGTTGCATTGCATGTTTGCCTTTTCCTTCCAGTGCTATACTAATGGAGTCTCTTCTCTGCATTTTCCCTTCCTTTACCTAACTACCTCTTGTGATTTCTCCAATCTCCCCATTTGAACAGCTCCTGTTGTGCTTAGTTTGATGGAGAAACAGAGCAAGCTTGACCATTAGTCTGCTTCCCTATAAAAGACTCTCCTGCACTCACTCTTGAATATCCTTCTGGGTCAGCTCCAGTCCATGGCTGCAGATCCCAGTACATTCTCTTCCACTGCAGCAATCCATTCCTTGGAGTGCCAACCTTCCCTTGCAGGAGCAAGAGAAGATTTAGGGCCGTGAAGCAAAGAACTCAAAACTTTGTAGTGAGTGCTGTTTGGGAACATCCCTGAAAGTTGTGCTGCCAACCAAAATTGATTGTCCTGCTCACCTGCTACCTGCCTTCCACTTCTATCTTCAGTTCTACAAATTCATCTTGACTCTGTGGTCCTAAGAAGGTGTGAGTGAGCACTTGCTTCCCCTTCTTGCTGCTGCTGAGACTTGGCAACACCGAGCTTCTCCCCCAGCCTGGTCAACTCAGTGTGGCTTGGTCTGTAGCAGTCAGTGGAGAAAGGAATAGGAGAGAATTTGGTTTTATAGGGCAGCAAATACACTAAAAGCCCTCAGGGGAAAGCCACAGCCTCAGTTCTCAAACCAGGTCAGTTCAGAGGCTTTGTGCTCTAGATTTACAGTGTCTGTACTGAGCCAATTTAAACAATTTCAATCAACAGTACCCATATGATAAATTGCATGCAACTTGTCCTTCTAATGGAGTGAAAAGGCTTGGATTGAATTTGAACTTTGAGTGGGAGGCAGTGATCCAAGGAGCCTCAGAATTTCCTCTTGCAGCCACTAAAACTAACAACTAGGTAAGAAAAGAGCATCCAGTAAGCAAACACCCACTGCAGGTTGGGAGTAGAACAGAAGTTCCAGAAGCAACACAGTGGCCTGGTGTGCTTGGGAATGGCCCAGGGGATTTAAAACTTACTAGCAGGATACATTTGAGAGAGTTAAGTAACCTTGCCAAGCTTAACCAGAACAAAAATAATAGTGTCTAACATACTGTGTAGTTTTGTGCATTAAAATAAATAAAATTAAATGGTAACTAATATTTATCTTGTACTTAATACATACCAAGTAGTACTACAATCACTTTACATGCTCATGAAATGAGCATATAGTTAAGTTCTTAATAATTGTTGGGCATCATTTTTAATAACAACAGTCATCACAAACACTTGTGAAGTAGGTTCAAGTGAAGTAGAGACTTCTCACATCTTTGAGAGGCACACAGACAATAAACAAGTCAAAACAGTAAAATACTTACCATGTTAGAAAGAGGTCAGTGCTAAGTAATAAAGTGGAGCAGGAGTGTTCCAGTATGGGGGACACTGAAATCCTGGATCAGGGAAAGTCTTGTTGGGAAAAAGGTGAGTCAATTATTCTGTTCTAAATAATTTACATATGACACTACTCATTTTTATCCCATCTCTGGGAAGTAGAAGCTATTACTATGACTCCCATTTTAAAGACAAAGAGACCAAGGCACATTGAGGCAGAGTAAAGCATTGCCCAAGCTAAAAACTGGTGAGCGGTAGATCTAGGACCTGACCCTTCAGGATTCCTGTAAAGAACCACTTTTAAGCACTAGTGCTCCTCCAACAAATATTGACTAAGCTCTTTCTAAATGCCAGGCACTCTTCCAGGAGACTGGAATGCATCACAGCCCCAAGACCTCTCACATCTTTGAGAGGCACACAGGCAATAAACAAGTCAAAGCAGTAAAATACCTACCATGTTAGAAAGAGGTCAGTGCTAAGGAATAAAGTAGAGTGGGGGTGTTCCCGTATGGGGAACACTGCAATCCCAGATCAGGGAAACACTTGTTGAGAAAACAGTGAGTCAAGATCTAAGACAAGGCGAAGCTCACCAGTCCATATGGGGTAAGAACATTCTAGGCAGAAGGAGCATGTGCAAAGACTCAAAGGGTTGGACTGTCAGAATCAATTATGCTAATTGGTCCCACACTCCCTCCTCATCTCAAATTTCTAAGCTTAGCAAATATATCCCAGCATCAAAAATAACAGGACAAGGATTCAGAAGTAGATTTTTATATGTCCCTACTTAATTACAAATCCAATTGTGAACTTCCACATGGATTAGATGAGACTATTCCTGCTATGAAACACCCTATGCAGGTGCCTGGATGATAAATTTAGGACACAATGTTCTTTCTTAAAGAACCTAGTTCACCTCTTTTGCTTATGGTTGGAGAACACCAGAGAGTGGCTAAAGCTGAAGATAACCTTATTTAAAATCACTTTGATCCAAGGATTGTAACCATTTAGTGTTTATCGATTTTTCTTTCCTATTTTTAGGAAGGAGGGAGCATCTTAATTAAACATTTTTGAGTGGAGCTTGTTTCTAGAGAGGATAGCTTAAGAGTTCCTGAGAGTCAAATCCTTTATTACTTTCCAACAGAAGCACCTAAGAGAGCTGAGGCAGGTGGACTGGCCTGCTCCCCACCTTCTAGTCAGCCGAGCTTTTGGCATTGGGCAGAGGATTTCTGAGCTCTGTGTCTCTTTTTGCCTTGGCCTTCTCTGTGGAGAGTTAACAATAGGATAGGTAAAGAACCAGTGCTTTTATGTGAGGAAAAAGAGCAGCCCTGCCAAGTCTACTGGCATACAGTTCCATTAACTGTGAAGAGGTCAGAGGGAGCCCACTCTAGAACTGTGGCCCATGCCACACACTTGACTGGCAGCACCTGGCAGGTGGTTGAACCTGGCTCCATCTCGACCCTTCAAGAGAAGTAGAAAATGGATGCATCATGCTGCTGGCTAGACCATGCTGAATGTTCTCAATGGTGAAAACAAAGAGCAGATGCCTTTGCTTGGGGACTTTTCGGAGGACTCAGAGGTCTGGGCCAGGCCTCTTAAGTTCTTTGTCATGGAAGGAAACATACAACAAGCTGAGTTATACTTCTGTTTTGATGAATTTCTTATCTCCCCATTTTCATATTTGTATTTTATTCTGTGTGAAGGGTCTAGTATTACTTCACTTTGCTTTAAACAATTTCAGATACTGCACCCTAAAGCATTTTACCTCATCGAATAAATTCTTTCCAGAATACCAAAAAAGCATGTATGATTGTCTTCATTATTCAGGTAAGAATGAAGAATTAGGGACATTATATACTTTACTTCAAATCAAAATTAGTAACTGGCAGAGCAACAAAGATGAATATTTTTAATCTTTATACTATACAACCTTTCTTATGCCAGCTAACATCAGAAAATGAATACACGGACTTAAGATGATTCAACTTACACTTTTCTGACTTTACAGTGGTGTGAAAATGTACCCAATTAGCCATTCTATTTTCAGTGCAGTATTCAGTAAATCAACAGATTATTATAAAATAGGCTTTATGTTAGATGCTTTCATCAATTGTAGGCTAATGTATGCATTCTGAGTATGTTTAAGTTAGACTGGCCTAAGGTAGGTTAAGTGTATGAAATGTATTTTCTACTTAAATTTTTTTTGGTGATAGGTTTAGCAAGATGACACCCTATTGTAAGTTGATGTGTATCCGTGTGCATATTCACATATTTATGGACTTATGTACATGTCATACAAACATGCACGTGTACTTTCAGGGAAAGGAAATATCTTTTCTCTTCTTGGGCTCATTACTGAGTATCCTACCACAAAAGACAGATTGATAAGAGAAAAACATACATTTATTTAATATAAATCTTCTGTGCTTGGGAGCCTTCAGAAATGAAGACCCAAAGAAGCAGGGAAACCTATATATATTTATACTCAAAATTGGTGAAGTTTGGACAGATCTGGGCAAGTATGGCTAGACAAAGGGAGAATGATCAAGGCCAATGAACTGAGAAGAAACTTAACAAGGCTTGTTTGTTCAGATTCTTCTCTATAGCCCTGTTTTTTCAGAAATAAGGATGTTCCTTTCCTCTATGTATATGGAGGCCTCCTCTCAGACAGAGTCTTATAACTTGCTATAGGAAAAAAGGGTGGAGATAAGAGGAAGGTGAGAATGACCTTCTGGTTTTTACAGTCTTTTCAAATGACAGCGTGTCTTAGTTTATCATCCATAACCCTATCAACACACACACACACACACACACACACACACACACGCACACACACACACGCACACACACACACACACTGTATGTTGAGCTCTGGGAATGATCAGAAAGATGAAATGCTCCCTAGTAGTGCCAAAGCAGAGATACAAATCCAGAAACTTTTCAAAAACTAAAAGGTGCATGTACCCTAGAGTGGAAGGGACAAAGTGACCCACAGTGAACCTGCGAGCTTTCTATTGAAGAGCCCTAATGATTTTGTCCTTGGCGTTAAGCTCATGAGAGAAACTGGGCACATTCCTTGGACTCCGGTCCCCTTGGCAGAAAGCGCTGGAAGAAGGCATCTGACAATAGAGGTGATCTGGCTCCCTACCAGAAGGAGCCAAAGGCAGGAAGCATGCATGGAGGTATGACCAGAGAGAGAAGACAAAGAGGAAGGTGAAGATTCTGATTTAAAAAAAGCATGATGGAAATTCCTCAAGAAACTAAAAATTGACCTATCATATCATCTAGTGATACCACTTCTGGGCATATACCCAAAGGAATGTAAGCCAGGATACAATAGAGTCATTTGCACACCCATGTTTATTGCAGCACTATTTACAATAGCCAAGTTTTGGGAACAGCTCAGATGCCCTACAACTGATGAATGGATTAAGAAAATGTATAATTCAGTCATAAAGAAGAATGAAATTATGTTGTTTGCAGGCAAATGGATGGAACTTGAGGTCATCACCTGCATCGAAGAAAGCAAGGCTCAGAAGGGCAAAGGTCACATGTTTTCCCTCATATTTGGAAGCTGGGCCTAAAAGCTAAATGTAGATATAAATACATACATGACCGCATATACATATACACACATACACACATATGTATATTTAGAGAGAGAGGAATGATTGTAATAGTGAGTCTATGAGTCTGTCTGAGGGGACTATGAGGAGGAAGGAGAGGAAAAGACAGTGACAGAGAGTGAATAATATTGATATGCATTCATCTGTGTATGAAGATAGTATAACAGAATGCACTGAAAACTGCTGAATAATAGGGGAGCAGGGCGGTAGAGAAAGAGTAAATAATAAACAGGTTAATCTGTGTATGAAGATAGTATAACAAAATGCACTGAAAGCTGCTGAATAATAGGGGAGCAGGGTGGTAGAGAAAGAATAAATAATAAACGGGTTAATCTGAGTAATGTATAATATATGAAATAGCAAGTGGACACCCCCTTGAACAATCAATATAAACTTCAAAATATGACAGCTCGGAAGGTAAAATAAGGCTTGTCTGGGAGACAGTACCAGTGGATGGAGGAGGGTAAATGGAGAGGGTGAAGAAAGGTGAGTATTGTTGATGTTCTTTGCATACATGTATGGAAATAAAAAAAAATGAAACCTGTTAAAACTGCTCTAAGAAAGTGGGAGGAGGAGGAATGATGGAGAGGTGAATCTAATTAACATATACTATAAGCATATGTAAATATCACAATGAAACCTCCTGTACAACTAATATATGCTAATTTAAAAAAAGAAAGAAAAAGATGAAATGAGCAAAGTTCCTAAGCAGCAGTCAGGGAAGAGCACCAGAAGTCTAGAACAGGAGAGAGGAAAGAGTCAATTGAAATTGGGGCAATGTTTCTTAGAGAAAGTGACTCAAGCTCTGCCTAAGAAGAAGGATTTGAAATGGACAAAGAGAACCACTTGCCCAAGATCGCAGGGGTGGTCATTTTTCCCAGAGGACCTAGCCACAATTGCAGGTCTGTGGCTTGACTATAGTCTATGCACCCCGGCTTATATCCATTTACAAACCCTGAGAGTCTGGGGCATGGAGCAGAGTGTGGACATGGAGCACATTTGCATAAGAATATGAATTCCCCTCGTCGACTCCCTGAAGGGGTAGTGATAGTTTGGCTTCATGCTGCTCCTTTGAGGAAGCTCTGACCACATCCACAGGGAAAGCTCTGCAAGTCTCCTTGGTGCCAACTATGGGCAGCATTGTGGGATGAGTACAAAGAACCCATTGTCCCACACATGTCTGTGAGGACACATAACTGTTAGCCACTTTATTCTGACAAAGGCACCAAGCATGCTGTCTCATTGAGACACTGGCTTCCCCTTGGCCTCCATTTTGTCAGCCTAACTCTTTCGTCTTCCTCCTGTTGCTTTTCTGAGGAATAATTTCTGTGCTGCTTCCCCAAAGTCTGCTGTTTGTTTTTTTTTATTCATATGTGCACACAATGTTTGGGTCATTTCTCCCCCCTGCCCCTACCCCCTCCCTTATCACCCACTCCGCCCCCTCCCTCTCCCACCCCTCAATATCCAGCAGAAACTATTTTGCCCTTATTTCTAATTTTGTTGTAGAGAGAGTATAAGCAATATTAGGAAGGAACAAGGGTTTTTGCTGGTTGAGATAAGGATAGCTATACAGGGAGTTGACTCACATTAATTTCCTGTGCGTGGGTGTTACCTTCTAGGTTAACGCTCTTTTTTTATAAGCAGGTGAGCATCATCCTTCCTTGCGGATTTATGAATAGCTCAGCACCTGATGATGTGTCAACACGTCTGAGGGTCTACACCACATCACACAGGACCCCGTTATATCTTCTGCCTTGCTTAAATCTCTTGTGAGCAGGAAGTGATGCAAATTACTCAACCTGCCTCCATCGCAATTGCTCACCTGCAAAAGAGGCATCAACAAACCTCTACTTCCCAGTCTACTTCCTAATGATTGTCCCAGGGACCATCCCACTCTTCCCTTTTCCTTTTCCACACTTCCTGGTGTGGTCTGGATGAAAATGGCAGTATTCATAAGACAGTTCCGTGCTGCTCATGGAGGCAAACTAATCAATGTCATTACTAAGAAGTTCCTTAGACCTGGGGGAAACCTTTGACCCTGATGGTAAAAGAGTGAGAATACAGGCCCTGGCTGCCAAACTTCTTCACCTTCACAATGGCATGTACTAGTAGATATCAGTGAAGTTGACATGGAGAGTAGAGAAGAGATGAGAGAGAGTGGGGGAAGGAAGGAGAGAGTGAGAATGAAACAGTGAACAAGATGGAGAAAGAATCCTGGCAATGTTTATGTCTCTCATTCTAGCCACTCTGGTCCCAGGATCTGGCCTATAATGTTTGATTTTATAAACTGCTTATGTTAAATTATTCTTCAAACTTAAGTCTATTTTGTATAAACAAGAGTCATGGCTACCTGGCTCGGTAGTTTTAGGAATTAAATATATGATATATATTAAATAACCATATTTGTTAGCCAATAATTGAAACATCCAAACAATAGTAGCCATTTTATTCTTGTCACTCCTCTTCCCAGGAAGCTATTCAGCACAGTGCTTAGGTGACTAGACTAAAGATGCCAACTTTTCAACTTTCAATCCTAGATGGACACTTAGTCTCTGTGCAGCCTTGAGCAAGTAATTTCTCTGTCTTAATATTCTTGTTAAAAAATGTCAATATTTTAGGTTGATGTCAGGTTGAATAGCTCAATATTCACCAAAGACGTAATATACTGCTATTATCACCCTTATCTAAACTGTTGGTTTACAGGCGATTTTCCCTGGTTAAAGAAAGAATCAGAACTGCCTTAAATTTAGGATCTTTGTCTCACTTCAGCTGGGCATGTCAGATACCACATAAAAATGCAGAGCAGGCATTTGGTAAATACTGAATCAATAACTAGAACAATGTTGTTTTTATAAAGTATACTTTAGCTGTTTAAGGCAGGCTAGCCTTTTCTTCTCTACTAGATCCTTCATAAGGACAAGTGACAAGTTGATTGCTAGGAACATTGGTAGGAACTGTATAAATATCTTTTGCCTGATTTCCAGGACACATCTGAAGAATATAAAGGGATGTACTGAAGGCATTTCTGAGACATGCCTTCTTGGAGTTTCTTTAGCAGTCCCTCAGGAGCAAATGAGAAAAACCTATGTGGCGATGATAGAATTGTCCCATTCTCCAAAGTACTGGCCTTTGGATGCTAAGTGGAGCTGTCCCTAAGTGCTTTGTGAAGTTCCTAGAGAGCCTTTGAGGTTACAGTCTTGGGGGAATTCTAGGACGGTCTTGCTCTGTAGGACAGTTATGAGATCACCCTCCTTGTCTGCTGGGGACTGACAGTAATGGCCATTTGGAGCAGCTGTGGCATCCAAAAGAGGAGAACAGAAGCCTTCAATCCAAGGTGCTGCCATGCCATCAGCACAGCAGCAAATGCTGCTCCGTCTCCAGCTGATTTCATCTAATGTGATAACACTCATGATAATAAATATTGTTAAAAATAAAAGTCACTCTGGGGATTGCGAATCACTGGGACAGGTGTTCAGAATGAGAAGAGCGCAGTAATTGGGTGACTTATTCATTATTGGAAATGTCGTTTAAAATCTATTGCATTTAAAAAAACAATACTTCAGCTGCTCTCTGGCCTTCCAAAGTCATTAGCGGGTGTTCTTTATCTGTTTGTTTTCCTCACTGAAGTGAGGTTTTTAATGTCACATAAGGACTAACTTGACTCTGTGCCAACATCTCAGAGTGAATGATGAAGTCTTCTGAGGCTTGCATATCACTGCACAAGTTTCACCTCTGTAGAGCTCATCATCTCTGCAGTCAGGGGATGGGCTGGCTGGGAGGGACAGAGTTGTGACAATTTCTGCTTGACAACAAAGCCCCCTCAGTAATAGGAGAGAGCATGGTTTTCTCCAGTTCACACAATCAGTCTGCCAAAAGACTTTGAGGTAGGGCTATGTGCCCTGCCTCTCAGTCCACACTCTGCACCAACAGATGCAAGTTAGTACATAACTGTTTCACAGACAGGTCCCTCCTCCAGCATGCTTGAAGTACCTTATCTACCTTGATAACAATCAGGAAAAGGTTATCATGATGGCAACAGTGTCATATTGGAACCCATATTGAATGAGTCCCCAAAAGAAGCAATGAGCTCCTGGTGTCATGTAGCAAGTTAAGGACTCACTTTTTCTCAAAGTTGAATTTAAAATATGCATTTTTGTAAAGTCATTTCCCATGAATTAGCTATGATTGGAATTCCTAAGTCTTTGTTTGGTCTTCGCCATTGGAGGACTCTTCTCCACGTCATGGTACACATAAGAGGTTGGATTTGAGCCTTGGTTTTGGCCTATAAGATTTGCTCATCTTATGTAGGGCTAAACTATTGTTTTCCTGATGAATTTTGCCTTTTGAGATAGATGACATCTTCATAATATTTTCAGAGTATCAAGAGAAAATCTGTGTATGAGTAAGGAAGCAGATAGGTACCTTATTCCTACTTTGACCCCATCTAAAGTCATCTGAGGAAGTCCTTGCACAAAGTTCCATTTCTCAAGTTCTAAAGGTAAATTCTTTAGAATGATTTCCTACTGAAGATACTCCCAGAGGAGTTGGAGGAGTGGGTAAGAATACTATAGACTGAATATGACATTCCTCCAACCTTTAAAGTGAATTAGAGGAGCCATCCAAAGCCTGTACTGAGGATAGGTGCCCAGGAAATGCTGAAAATAAATAGGAAAGTATCTTCATTCTTCCAGAGTCTTAAGAGAGGCAGCACACTAAAGAATGAGGGATGAAAATATTAGTCTAAAGTCTCTGCCCCCTTGGAACTCATGGATGCTGGCTCTAAAGAATTGAAAATGTTTCAATTCTAGGTATGTAACAAAATAGACCATCCTCAACATGATCAGATACCTGTTAGGGAATGAGTTACAGACCAGAAGCTGTGAAGCCTGTGCCTACTCATCCTTCAACCATTAAATAGTCCTTTCCTCTTGGTTCTCACTCAACCTGCAAAATAGATGTTCAAGTTTATTTTCTTAAGAAGAATTTTCCTGAAGTCTTACAATTTCCCCAAAATCTTGAATATCCTCAGGAAGTATATCCCTGAAATTTCCCTTAGGTGGAAGTTAGCAGAGGTCTCCCATGTGTTTCTCTTCTGAAATTTATGAAAACTGTAATTCAGTAAATCTTTATTTGTTTTGGTGGGGGAAGTTCACTGGCCTCTCTCAACAGGCTAGAAGAAAGAGCAGGGTATGAACCAAGTGTCTTGTCCCTATTCTATCCTCAGACCTAGCACCATGTCTGGCATAAAGTAGATAATCATTAAACATTCGAAAATAAACAAAAAGTGTTGATCTTTTAGTCCTGCCCAAGACCAAAGCCAATATTTAATATCAAAAAGTTTCAGAATGCTTCATTCATAAGGAAAACTATTTAGTCCCTTTCATTCATCCCAGACATGGGGAACTTCCCTTTTAATGAAAGTGACTTTATTTACTATTGAGAACAGTGTGGGAGAAGAGAGTACCTAATGCTTGGAAAAATGGTAAATAAGGTCCTCTGTGCCTATCTCTCTCAGCTTTTTCCTGTTTTCTTCACCTAATGGCCCCCCATGAAGAGAAGGAAAGAATCTGGAAATGTAGGTCCTGCTCCTTCTCCTCCTCCTTGCTAGGCCCAGCCAGTCCTATAAAACAAGTTGATGCAGAGACGGCCAGAGTGTGTCTCATCACACAGCAGCTTACAGGGCAAGGAACTCCCAACTGGCTGCTGAATAGCATCTCGAATATACCAAAGAGGTAAATTAAATGCATTAATCTCAGTGAGAGTCACAATTGAGGCATTCAGGGCTGCACAGAAGTTTCCAACAATTGGCTTCATTTGCTTCAATAACAAATAAAAAAGGAGGAGGGGAGCTTGGGTGGGGATGGGTGGCTGCTTCCTGCTCTTCTCCAGACGGGTAATCAAAATGAGGTCCCACGTTGAGAATATGCATTTCATTTCATTCTCTACTTGAAAGCAAACACATTTGGCCCTTTCTCCGGTAATAAGGCAAATCCTCTCTCTCTTTTCATTTACGAACATAAAGATGATGTGGTGACACCAAGACCCTGAAAGCTTCCTTTCAGCTTTCTCACAGCATAAAAAGGCAAATTTATTCTGGTTGAGATAGTTTTGTCCTGAGTACATGGCATTTGTTCTCTTAAACCCATGGAATCTGCAGCTATAGGGATATAATGTTTTTACTTCCATTTATCAATAATTTAATTTTTTTTGAGACAGGTTCTCACTGTGTAGCCCAGCCTGCCTTGAACTCTTGATTTTCCTGATTCAGCCTCCCAAGTGCTGGAGTTACAGGCTCCACCATCAATCATTTAATTTTATTTGTGGGCCTGAAAACACCCTTACCTACCCAGGTCATGTACTAAGATTAACTAGACAGTTTGGAGGACTCAAGAGAAAATTCAGCACAAATCTAACACAAGCATGCATGATTTGGGTACGTTTCCAGGATTTTACCTGGTCTATTGAATGATGGGAAAGAACACAAGGCTAGCATTCAGAAGATCTGGCCTCAAGCCCTCCTTCTTTGGGCAATCTTGACAGCTAGTCAATGATAATAACAATAACAAGCAGTTATTTTTCCCATGAGATAATGACTTGTCTTTATTTCCATTGTCCCATTTGAGTCTCAGTCCAGTGAACTGATACCACAAAAAATTTTTTACTTCTTATTTGAGGAAACAATCTTAGAGAGGTCCAGCAACTTGTCTTAGAGCATAAAACTGGTATACAAAGGAGCCAAGACTTGGTCTCGGGTCAACTGATTTGAAATCCTGAGTTTTTAATAGGTGCTTTGCAGTGCCTTGGGGCCCAAGTAACCTTCTTAGGTATTTCATTTTCTTCTGGATAAAATGTAATAATGCTACTCTCTTAGGAGGTTGTTAGAATCAACTCAGAAAATATAAGTGAATTGGAAATTATATAAATAGTAGAAAGGTAAGGTATTATTATCATTATTATTGTAGGATGTACCAACCCAGACACTGGAAAGCATCTCTCTGTTACATAGCTTTTGAACTGTTTTCTCAGGACATAGGGACAGAACATATTCCTATGGATATGGGTGTGTTTTCCCTAAAAGTAATTTATATGACACAGTGAAAGTTCTTTTCAAAGAGTCGTACCCTCAAGAAGGAAGTTAGGACATTGGGATATGGGGAAGGGTATAAAATAAGGGTGGATAGGGAAATTTCTCTCTATAACCAGAAGTCAGTTTGCTCTGGGTCCACAGTGCAAACAGAATGAAACCAATTAAATTGGGTGTGAGCTTCTTTAGGTCTTAAGGGAGTCCAAAAAAGGGGAAAGTTGACCTAGTAAAGACCCTTAGCCTACTCTAAGTTATCAATGTCCCAGTGATATATCCTTGACCCACTGGATCCCATACATGCCCGTAGGGTGCCATTGTGAGCACCTGTGAGTGATTCTCTACCTGACAACATTCTCTAGGCATTCAAGAGTGCTTTTCCACAAATACCAAGAACTTAATGTTCCTAGGAGAAGACCTCAGCCCATGACATGAGACTAGAAAATAAATTCAACAGCTTCTGGATCCCCATGCTCAGACACCTGGATCCCAGGGGTCCCCAAATAGACTGAGCCCCAATGATAACCTGCTTGATAACTCAGCCATTATGGTGCTCCTTCTTGTTCCTGCCTTACTTCCCCAAATCTCTTCCAATGTTTCCCGAGGTCACTTCCCGAATAAACTATTTCTTATCAAATTCTTATCTCAGGTCTCTTCTGGGAAGCCCAAACTAAGACACAGAGTAATAAGAAGTCTGTTCCTACACTTGTTAAGTGGCAGAAAGAATGTGATGATTCACTCCCCAAACCAGCAGTGGGGACAACAGAACAGATGCCTGGAGCAGGCATTCATTAAGGGCAACACCAAACCTTTGTTTCTTACTACTGGAAGCTAACAAATGCAGCTGCCTTCTGAAGTTAAGTAGCAACCAAGGCAAGAGTTCTGGAAACCTCCAGCGGTAAGATCAGAGTGCATCTCCTCTAGAGAACAGAGATCTCATGTAGTCCTGACCATTTGGCAATGACAGCATCCCACAAGAAGGTACCTGGTAGTATACAAGAAAAATCTGTACTCCTTCCAAACTCAGAATATGTGTTTTCAAAACTGGTTTGGGGAATGCCAATGTGATGTCAACATTTGCACCCTAATATTATATAGCTGGTTACAAAAGATTATTGTTATCATTAGTAATGTGGCTGTTCTTTTTATCTCATCCTTGTTTCATGGAATTGATCTTTCCCCAAATGAAAAAAGAGAGAGAATAAGTTTTAGAGAGGAGAGGATCATGGATCAGAAAAGCAAAATTCTTCAAGGCTTTGCTTCTCACTAATCCTGATGTTCTGAAGAGAAGCTGCAGCACTTGGATTTTAATTCAGTTCATTAATAAGTGAATTATGCAATTAGTTGATATACAATTAACTGGATTCACAACGCATGTAGAGCTAACTGGGTCAGCCTACATTTGTATGACTGTAATGTGCCTAAATGAATATGCCATCAAAGGACATGCAGTGGAATGGTGAATCAAATTTGTCTGAGACAGAGAATCATGCCTGCCAGCTGTGCTGAAAGTTCTGCAGATGAAGCCTTGGTCTGAGTTGGCAGGAGAAACAAAAGCAGCACAATGCAGGACCCCAAGTGGCACTCTCTCCATTATAGCAGCATTGTTCTCCCCAGATGAGCTTGGACAGAGATCAATAAATCCTGAATCCTCCTGGGCAGAAAGGATGAGCAATTGGATTTGGATTGGGATCTATCAATCAATCACTAGCCAAAAGTGGTTCTGGCGGCACAAAATGAAAATCTTTCAGTGCAGCACCGCCCTTCCCTGGGACCTGCAATTTTGACTGACCCAGTTACAAAGTCAATCAAAATACTCAATCCTGTGATATTTAATTCCGGCTGGAAAACAGAAGCCGATAAAATATTCAGTTGTGGTTTTTGAGTGTGACCAATCAATCCATGTCCAGGAATCTGTCTCATAGTTAAGGCTTTGGAGATTAAGTTAAGGTTGCTATTGCTGATTACTGATTATCTGTGACCAAGCTGGTGTGTGTGTGTGTGTGTGTGTGTGTGTGTGTGTGTGTGTGTGTGTGTATTTATGTGTGCTTCCCTGATCAGAGAATGGGAAACTTATGGGAGTTTCTACATTAAATACATTTTGTTAACAATTCTTCAAAAATATTTTGAGTTTCCCAAAACTTTGTTGGATCAGAATATGTACTTTCACAAACTCTTTACAACATTTTCTGTGTGTGTGGTCCTGGGGCTTGAACTCAGGACCTACACCTTGAGCCACTCCACCAGCCCTTTTTTGTGAAGGGTTTCTCTGAGATAGGGTTTTTTGAAATGGCTGGTTTCAACCCACGAGCCTCCTGATCACTGCCTCCTGCGCAGCTATGATTACAGGTGTGAGCCACTGGCACCAGACTTCACAACATTATCCACATGTACATTCTTTCTGAGAAACATAGCTGTACAGCACTCCACATTACAAGAATAATCACTGCATGGAAGCAAACATTGCAAACTCTTCTTGTTTGGGGAGTTTCCATGATATGATAACTCATTGTTGATGCGAGCATATAGACATTACCATTCTTAGCATGATCACTAGACCAAGAAAATGCTTGATTTGGGCTCTAGACTGGGTTTCACTACAGATTTGCTGCAAAAATTGCCCACCTCCAAAGGTTTTTTTTCTTATTTATACAAGAAGCTATAAACTTGGAAGTTCACAGCCTGCACTATAAATATGGTGAAGAACAGAGGTAGACTCACATGGTAGTGTTGCGCGTAGGATTGAAATCCAAGGGCCTTTACGTCAGATGCAGGATCAGGCACTTAATAGGGTGTGTCATAGAGAAATGTATTTAATCTTTCTCTTCTTGAACACCTTTGATGATAATAGGGACACATTTTAAGTATTCACTTGTCTGAATTTTGACAAGTTTATACCTTATACCCCAAGCCCAATCAAGACATAGAACAGTCCCATTATCTTACGGCTCTGCACGACTCTTTACTGGCATACCAAGGGTATGAACTTGGTTAAGAACAATGGATGGCGGGTGGAAAGGCTCCAATATCCTACTTGGAGTAGTATTCACATGGGACTATATTTCTCAAAACTTGTACAACTGTATTCTTGAGTTCCACGAATGAGTTAATCTTATTGTATGTAAATTATAGCTCAAAAGAAACAATAAACAAATTTGGGGAGTAAAGGAGTTCTTTAGCTGTCTCTCCAAGAGCAGTTTTCATAATATGGTTTGTAGAGTGCAAACACAAATAGGAGAGGACTAGGAAGAGGCGAATTAAAGTTTTGGAATCTAGGATAAGTATACATGAAAAAGTCACAGGATATATCTATCTTCATGGTTGAACCATGCAGGGATTTAAAAGTCATTATATTTTTCATAAAGGTAGTAAGGCATAACTTTTTCTGTCACCTGTGAGTAGAAGGTGCTCTGACTCCCTGGGTAGGGGAGGCGGGGATCCCTGCTGGGCCAGAGGCATCAGAAATCTCCAGAGAATATAGGAAAAGTTAAATACTAAGTCTTCCTTAAAGGCCTGAGTATCACTCTGTAGCCACACCAGAGGGGAAATGAGAAAAAAGACTAAGTCCTTCGTTACACTGTCCCCTAGCTCAGAGAATTGGCTTAAAAACAAAACTGCTCACACACAAACACAGCTAAAGATTTAGCTCCAAATGTCAAATGTAAAGAAGTGAGCAAATTGCTGAAATGAGTTGAAATGTACCCTCAGGACTTCTTACCACAAGCTGTTAGTCTCTGACCTGAGTTGATGATCAGATCCAATTAGCAGGTGCTACCTGAAAACTATATAGCTAAAAGGGCACCTTAGAGATCATCTAGTCTAGGGAATTTTACATTAGTTTTAACCATCAAATATTTTCTTTTAGTCAAATCTTATGCAGAGATACAAACCAACTAAATGGATAAATTCATGTGTGATAGAGTGGAAGCAGAGGTGGGACACTAGCGTCCCACACACCAACATCCTACAAAGGTCTCTGAAGAATATAGCTCAGCGAGCATGGAATCTGATCCAATGACATTATTTGATCGGTTAGGAAACCAAGGTTCTAAGAGGACAAGGCTCTAAACTTAGGCAGTGACAGAGGCAGGACTAGAAAGCTCTTAACAACTGGTAAAAAACACTTTTGCATTATACAAAGCTGCCTCAACTAATAGTACAGAAACACATTACTCTGGGCCAAATGACTTGTTCCATTCTGAGTCACTCCATGGAGAATCCTAAGAACTCCATACAGAAGCCAGATGAGATCTGCTTAGCAATCATGGGACATGACTCACTGAGCATTCCTTCCCAGAGCCAGCACTCCAATTTAGAGAACACCAGACCACCAAGACTAGGAAGGAAAGTGCCTTTGCATCTCCTAAGGAAGAGTGACTTTGCATCCTTCTTGGATTAAAAAGCAAAGGAGAACAAGATGGTAAGTGCCAAGAGCAGGTCATAGCCAGCTATGTTTGGTGTCCTGGAGCCACCTGCAGGCTTGTCTCAGCCTATCATTCTCCTTCTCCCCGTCCAAGTATATCACTAACACCTGGAACCCAAGGTCCACAAAGTTGGTCAAAGCCACAGTTACATCTTTTCATTTTCCAAAGAGTTTCCACAACAGACTGGCCAACAATGAGCTCTCAAGGCAGAATAGGAGCTGAGTCAGGAGGTATGTCAAACTGGTGACTCCCTAGGCAGCCCAGTCTAGTTAGGAAATGCAGTGATTCTTTTGCTTAAAATCAGGGTTCCTTAATTTTCCATGCTTTCTTCTCGGACCAATACTGGTGATCAGGAAGATAGATTACCACGCCTTCCAAGCTGGTTCTACAGGTGAGGGTTGAAGCTGTCTACAGAGTGTAAAAGCTCCTACTCTCCCCTTCCTCCAGATCCCTGGTACCTGGAAGGAGGAATGGATCAGTTAATCAGTAACAATGAGGACTGAAGTACCAATTCCTGGAATAGCTATGGATGTGTCCTTATATTTGATCCCTGGAAGCAGGACAGTCCTCCCAAGAATATACCTTTAGTCTTAGTGTTGCCCACTCTGTGTCTGCAGCTCTACCCCAAGTTCCCACCAACCCACTAGTGGCCAAGATAAATATGTCTGTTGTCAGCTTTACATGGTGCTAAGCAAAGAAGAACAGACCTACAATGGCTCTATGAAGAACTGAGTAAACCTCCCTTATTGTGGAAAAGAATTTGGAGCTCATGGAGGACCAAATCCTCACACTTGCTTTAAAATTCCTATCCTGCTAATTCTCCTGGAACAATATAGAATGTTCCCAAAAAACATTTGAAGATGAACTAGTTGTGTCAGAGCAGCATGGCTGGATTCATTGAGTACAGAATCAATGGGGCCTGATTGCCCCTCAAGGTCTTCATGGTAAATGAATTTGCTCTTGGCAGCAATGGTGGAGGCACGGAGAATTCCAGGTCTCTAGGCACATGGTGTCCATTATGATAGCCAAAGCCACTTGTTGCTCCTGGCCACTGCACTTGACAGCCTTGAGTAAAGTACATCTCTGTCACTGTGAAGAGTTGCGTTGACAACGCGGTCCTGGACCTTTGCTTAGTCATCCAGTCATCTGCCAATTTACATGTGAGTAACTAGCAGGTACATGTAGTATGATAAGCACCATGTCAACTTCTCAGATTATAAGGTTTAACTGGGGAGCCTGGGAAGGTTGCAGACAGGTGATGATCTTCCTGCCTCTCCAAGGCAGAGTGAGGTTGGGGAAAGAGAAGGTGCTTTATGGGAAGAAGAACTAGCATGGCATGGTAACATCTCTCCCAAAGGCAGAGACCTTGGCCAGGTCACAATGTTCCTTTATTCTGCTGTTGACTGTATCTCCACGACCTTGTTGAGTTTCAGTTTCCTTATTTGTAAGATGGGAACAAGATCTGTCTCATGGCATTATTTTAAGTATCAAATAAAGCACAGCATAGGGAGGTACATAGCATCATGCCCCATACATTTTAGAAGCTCAATAGGTATTAGCTCTTTCTTTTTAATTTGTCAGAGCCAGGATGGAGGTCCCTAGGAACCCCTCCCTCCCAGGCTTCCTGCCCAGGTCCTGGCTGCAGAGGGCTATGCCTTGTGGTCGTCTCATGTTCTGCCTGTGTGCTGGGCTAGAAGGCTGCTGTTAATTGCAGCTATTGCCAGCCCACAGTGAAGCCTTCATTTCTTTTCCTTGCTTTGTTTTGCAGCAGGTGGTTCTCATTATTCTGCAGTGAAGTGGTGGCAGTGGACGCACCAGTACGAGCCATGTGATTCACAAGTCACATGGCTCATGCCTGGGAGTGACAGGCAAACTCTACTAGGCATGGCTTCTGGAGTTGTCTCTGGTTAACCTGCAGTCTTCTGGAGTGCAGCCTCTTGGTAGGGAAGGCAAGGACTTTGAAATCAGAGCTGGAATGGAAACCAGCCCTATTGTTATCAACAGTCCGGCCTGAGGCCAGTGGCTCATTCTCTCTACCCTTTCAGTTTCTTGTCTCTTAACTGGATGTCTTAATCTGTCTGATGCTACTATAACAGAATATCACAGACTCGATAGTTTATAATGAAACTTATTGGTTGACAGTTTTGTAGGCTGTGGAGTCCAAGACTGAAGTATCATCTGGCAAAGGCCTTCTTACCGTATCATTCCATGCAGGTGGTGGAAATTGGGGAAGGGGACACAAAAGAGTATTAAACTTGTCCTTTTATAAGGAACTCACTCCCAAGATAACCAACCCACTCTGGTGATAACAGCATGAATGTATTCATGTGTGTAGAGCCCACATGGCTATCACTTCTCATTAGGGCACTTCCTAATACCACTGCATTGGAGATTAAGTGTCTAACACTGTTTTTAGGGGGACACATTCAATCCATAGCAGTGGCTGAACTCTTCAACTATAGCTTTGCTGTGAGAAGAGCTGCGATGCCACATAGCAGGCATCTAGTATAGTTCAGTCATATTCAATGCTGGTTTTCATTTCCTTATGATGTTAAGAATTCCAGAATTTTAGTAGGGTTGGGATATAGCTCAGTGGGAGAGCTCTTGCCTAGTATGTGCAAGGCCCTGGGTTCAATCTCCAGCACCACAGAAATAAAACAAAACAAAACAACAGTGACAATGATTCTAGTGCAGAGAGGCAACTCTACTGAGTTCATCATGCTTAATCAATGTCAGGAATTCCACACCTATCATGGGCCAGATGCTTTGGTTCCATGACCTTCTTTGGTTCTCACCTGAGCCAATAGATTTTGTTAGTCACAAACAGGGGTGAGGAAAATGGGGCACTGTCTCCAAAACCACACAGCCAGTGTGACAGAGCTGGATTTCATTTCTCACCTCCTGTCTCTAAGCTCTTTCCCTCAGGCCCTCCTCTACCCAACCTCAGCTGCTTCATGAGAAAAAACATTGGGGTAGCCAGATATCTCTGGTTGTGCTTTCTATGGAGCTGAAGCACAGCTGGGGATACAGAGAGGCATCATGGGAAAGCCACTTAATCCTTCACAATCTGAATGACAGAGTCAAACTCTGCCAGGAGAGTCACACTTGGGAAATAGTCCAGGTAACTAGAGTTGGACAAATTGACTTCACGCAAACACAGTGACCAGATGCGAGCCTCTTGACGGAAGGTAAAAGGCCATGTCCTTCTCACTGCCAGGCCCTTCGGCCCTCCTGCTTGCCCTAGTTACAGATCCAATAGTTTCCCTCAGTCCAAGCTCCACTTCATCACCCAGAGCAAACTCTGATTATCAAACTTTCAGCCGCCTACTGCTGATTCACCCATCCCTCCTGAATCAGCACAACTGGAAAAAACATGCTCCCCAGAGATTCCTGCCTCTGGCTCTGCTCCTGGAGGCACTGGTGACATGCCATGCCTGATAGTTAAAGCACAGGTCCTGAAAACTCCACTTTCACATTCTCTCTATATAGTTCCTTTTGTCCAATTTCCCTCAGTGTGGGAAAACACACCCTTTACACACAGTGCAATGGTCTGGGCTGTAGTTGTGGTAAGTATTAGGCCCCAAATGTAGTTTCTTTTTGCATCAAGACATCGGGCTAATCTTCACCAACCAATCAGGAATTCAGAGCAGGTAGAAGTTTCAGCAGCCAAGTGAGACACATGCTCTTCTCAATACGGTCTGTTTGCAAGCAATTGCCTCTGCAGTCTGTTTATGGAGAGTGGTGTCCCATGCAGTGTAAATAGTGGGGCTCTGTCATATTTATGAAGTGCCTCACATCTTTCACCTTACATATGAATATATGAACACTTTACATAGATAGGCCCATCTGTGCCTCCAGTGACACTGAAAAATGATATAGGGATTATTATCCTCACTTCCTAGATAAGGAAACCAAGACACTGGGTAGTAGTCATATAGCTGGTTCACTGTGAAGACAAGATTCATTCATTTCTTCACCCAAACAATATCTTCTGAGTGCCTACTATGTACCAAATGGAACACTAAGTGCCATGGGCACAGAAATAATTAAAACACAAAAATTTCTTCCTTACAATATTAGGCAAGACAGGCAATGGTCCCATTAATGCAGCAAGTGAGGTATTCTGTAGGAAAGTGCGGGGAGTCAGTCAAGGGGTGGAGAAGTGGTGGTCTCATTCACATTCCTGAGCAAAGACTAGGGTCCTGTGGGAGGTGTGAGGCACATCCTGTCCAAGCTCTGCATTTTTCCAGTCTGCATTCCACCCGAGTCCCCAGTCATGAACAGGAATACTATCTAAGAAGATGAATAGGCAATGCAGCAAAGATTGAGAATTCCTGGGTTTGCCCCAGCCAGCAGTTGGGGTCACCTTGCCCAAGGGTGGCTTCTAAACAGCAGAAGATCAGAGGCCAAAGCAGAGTCTGGGCACTGTCATTGCTCTTTGGGGACCTGATCCTAGGACCCACAAAACAAGAGGATATTGGTGTAGTCAGAAGAAAATCACAACAAAAAGTAGGATGGCCATGGTGAGGACAAGGGATTAGTGAGGAGAAAATCATGGCAGGGCGCTGTCCATTTTCATCATGAGCAGGACTCCACTTTTCACTGTGGATCCTTGGATTCCTGATTACTTCAGCAAAGGAGCCTGCTGCATCTCCTTCTTACTGTTCTCCCTTCCATCTCCAGGGTGCATCACTCTTCTTTCCATGGACATCCATGTGTTCATATTTCACACCTTTCTTTGGTGCCCTATGGCCCCTACAGTCCCTGCTGGGGCTTGACCCTTCTCCATTGTCTTCTTTTTCCTGTACTCCCCCAGCATGTCCTTCTTCCTCTGCTTGCTTTTTCTAGGCAGGAGCCAGGCCCACAGCCTGTCACCCATTTATCAATGCATTGGAACTGTAACTCAGGTATTGATCTGTGTTTGTTGGTTTTTTTCCTGTAAACTCAGGCTGTAAAGGTTTCATTAGCCTGCCTCACAGTCATTACATCAAGTAATAGGAAACATCCATCTTCCTCGGACTTCACTTCTGCACCCAATGGAGATCGGTCTGAAGAGCGTTAATCAAGCTATGAAAATCATTGGCAGCTCATTCCTTTATGATGAAAAAGCTGGTTTGCAGCCTCACTGGGTAGCAGAGGCCTGACACCATAGATACCTACAGCAATTATGGACTGTGTGGTTCCCTGCTTATGGAGTCTATTCTTTGCCTAACGCCTGTATGCAAATCTAATTCTTTGCTTTAATGTGATTCCCTGAGTTGTATGCAGTATGAATAAAGCAAGGATGAGTCTGGGTTTCTCTGCAGAACTGTGGGGAAAGGGAGGGCTGTCAGTTACTGTCACAGATCCCTGCCAAGGTCAGACCTGGACAGAGGTGGCAAAGTTCCACAAACATGGTACGTGTATGAAGGTGTATGATGGCATGTATCACTGATTTACACACCTAGCCCTTCACCCAGGACTTCTTCCACCCAGCCTTCGGTGTAGATGGGATGCCTGCAGAAAGCAGTGCAAACAAGCTACATAAGGAGGGTAACAAAATACCCAATTACAAGTAACATTTTCATATACATCAAATTCAGGGTGTAGAGTGAGTTCCTGAGGAAATATGATCTGGAATAAGTAAAACTGGAGACTGGAAGTAAGAAGATGGGAGAGGAGATTAGAGTACCCTGTGCTGGGGAGATGGGACAGATTGAGGGACCTGTAGATGGTCTTACGCCACTAGTCTCAATGTGTGATCCCTGGATCTGCAGCATGAGCATCACCTGGGAACTTGTGAGAAACAAGAATACCTGGGCTCCATCACACACCTGCTCAGTGGACAAGGCTAGGAAGAGATCCTACATCCGTGTTCAAGGAAGCTATCCAGAGGATTCTGATCCATACCCTGAACACCAAAGGAGTCACAAAATGGCATCAGATAAGAGGCTAAGGCATTAAAAGAACAAACAAGAAAACAGAAAACACAAAGCATGCCTAGGACTGGTCCTGTGAATGCCAAAAATGGGGGCAGGTGATAACCTGCTCTGCCACTCTGAGGGAATGGGGCTGGTTCCAGCAGCAATGATTAAATGATCAAGATCAGGCCCTACATCAGGAATGCATAGGTTCCAAGACCAGTTTTGCCATGTGCTACTGTGTATCTACTCTCCTTATCTACCAGTTCTGAACCCATGGATTCAACCAATCACAGACTGAAAAACTTAGAAAAAAATTGAAACTGTACAAAAAACGTACAGACTTTTTTTACTTACCATTATCCCATACACATTACAGTATGACAAGTGGTTACATATCATTTGCATTATAGAGGGTATTGTAAATTATAAATAACCTGGAGATGATTTCAAGTATATGGAAGGATATGTGCAGGTTTTATGCAAATACTACACCACTTTATATAAGAGACTTGACTCTATTCTGGAACCAATACCCCACCGACACCAAGGGACAATTGTAGATGACTTAACACAGGGGAAGCCTTTAGAACAGCATCTGGCACAGAGTAAATGCTCAATAAACATCTCTCTGAGTGCCATTTCACACAGTGTGCATTCCAGCTGCACACATACATAAAAGACAGAGAGATCTGGAAACAGAAACAACAATCTGATCAAAATACTGTCAGAACAGTATGTATATACTGTTATATCAATGAAGCAGAAGAGAGATCCAAACACCCACACTGAATCCTAACAAACAAATCAGCAAGAAATAGACTGCCATCAATTCAAAGATTCATATATTTACTCACTTGTTCAGCCTAAGTTGAGTAACTTCTTGGGACACACGAGAGTACAGAGATGCAGGGAGCAGCCATCTACTGCTCCTTTTGAGACCCTAAGGGTCACAAAAATGGCAAGCAGTGACACCAAGTGGAGGGCAAAGGCAGTTTAGGCCCAGAGATGCATGAGAAAACAGAGGAAGGGCCTCTGGGCCAGACCAGAATTTGGCTTCCTGGAGGAGTTGCCAAGCTAAGAGGGACTTGAAGCATTCAGAGGAATTAACTTGCATGGAGGGAAGGGCCAGGTGAGCACTGTAGCAGCACAAACAAAGCAACACAAACAAAAACCACAGCACTGGGAGCTGATAGAGGGAAAGTGAAACAGACTGGGGTGGTCTGAGCATGCACTGTAGCTTGCAATGGCCAGGAGATGGGTCTGCAGACACAGTATGGTGGGTTTTACAAGTCACATGCATGCATCCTTGAGATGAGGAGGCGTTAGACTTAAGCAGAGGAGTGAGCCATTCCTGCTTTAGTACTCTTTTTCTGGAGCCGTACAGAGTTCATATTTCAGAAGATCAAGACCAAGAGGAGGGAAACCAGTTAGAAGCTATAGCTCAGGGCTGCCCCACAACTCCCTGGGGCTCCCTGCCTTCTGACTTTCACAAGATGCGACATTTCATCAGGAACTTGAAAGACACAGATAGATCAGCCTTGAAACTATCTGAGCAATGAGTAGCCAGATGTACCCAGGGACTGGCAGGCACAAATGTATAAGACAGGAATGTGCTTAAGAACACAGGGAGTTGCAGTGTGGTCTAGGGGTCTAAGACAAAGATGAGAAGAGGTAGCCTGGGATCAATCCTATCCTCATAGGTCCTGGGAGAGTGTGACTTTTCTTCTAAGCATAACAGGAAACCATCAGAGGGCTTTCCTAAGAAAAATGGTGTGAAGCTAATGTAGTTGTTCAAAGATTATCCTGGCTGCTCTGTGCTTAACTGAGGTGTAAGGAAAAGAACAGCAGCAGGGCCCTGGCCAGGAGGCTATCCCCAGGTCAAGGTGGAGTGGGTGGGGACCATGGTAGCAGTCCTGAATCTTGGAAGGACTGGGAAACAGTGGTAACTAAGAGACAAACAATCCCGCAGAGCTACCAGGTAGATTTCAGCAGCTCCATTTTCCAGATGAGGAAACGGAAGAGTGAAGAGTTTACGAAATTTACCCGTGCTCCCCAAAGCTTCCACACTGGACTTCACTCTGAATTACAACTCCCCAGTGTTTCTCCCACATCCTCGAATAGCATTGTGAGGTAAGAGGGGCTGCATGGAGAGGTTGAAAGAAATAGGGAAAATGCCTATTGTGAAAAAACCATCCTTAGCTAACACAACGACCTACTCCCTGAAAATACATTTTCTTCATTTTCCCTTTCTGCCTTAAGCTTTACTGTTTATCACCTGAGTCTTTGAAATACCTTAAAGAGCAGAGAAAAGAGTTTCTACCCCCAGGCTGTCCAAGGGGGAGCCTACAGCAGCACACAACAAACAGGGAAGTTTAGGGAAGTCACCTGTTTTAGCTTTAAGATTCACGAGTGCTATATTCTGCTTCACAATGCAACAATGATTACTTAAATGCTTAAAACCATGTTTTAAATTATAGTCAAGTATCGCAACTTGAAGGTACAGGATTTAAAAACAAAATTTATCTTCCTGAATCATATATCATATTATAGATATTCTGTATCACTGTTTCCTATGGGCCAGCCACTGTTCTGAGTGTGTTACTTACATACCCTTCTTGTGAAGGCAGGTTTCGCTATGTCATCTGTGGATGAGGAATTTGGGGTTCAGAGAAGGAAGTGACTTACACAAGGACATACAGCGTGGGCAGAGTCTGGATTTGAATTCCCATGTGTCTATTAACACCTATGCATGTGGCCTCTACTGCATACACCTCGAGATAAGCAAGCCCCACCCAGAAAGCTCAGATTTAGGCTATGCCCTGCAGGACAAGGATCATGTCTCATGGCCCAGGTGGATGGCCACAGAACATGCTCAGTTTTCATTGTTGGGGGTTTGGGAGGCTGAGAAGATGCTAAAGTGATTTTGGGCCTGTTCCATGAAGGACTGTAGTTGGCATGTCATCAGTCCTATCCAGATCTCTGATTAAGATTTGAATGAGCCCACGCTCAGGATGGACTTAGCACCTGGACTTTCTGGGCACAGGGGACCAGTCACTTGAAATAGGACTCGGCTCGGGGCTTAGGAATGAAGGTATATTTTCATTCTTCACAAGAAGAGGTTGCTAAGAAAGAGCAGGTGCAAAGCCAGGTTAAACAGATCACAGTTCAGAAAAGAACATTAGCACCAACTGAGAAACTAAGAGACCCACCCTCCATATTAGACATTGTACAAGCAAGGCTGTGAAGAAGGAGAGGAGGCTGAAGTTGCTGGGTAGCTGGAGTCTGCAATCCACTTCTAAATCCATCCCTGCAATGTTCCTGCAGCATACCAGCTGGCAAGTCTGAGCTTGTCATTCTCCGCCCAGGTAGGGATTCAGGTTGGAAAGGGAGGGATGCACTTGGGTAAGGAAGTCTGAGTGGCTATATTTGAGAGATACTGCAAAAGACAGCAATTGACATCTAAAAATTCTCTTCTCTTTTTATAGCAGAAGGGAATCTACACAGCACACAGCCTTCACTTTCATTCCTCAAGAGTTAAAGCCCCTTCTCCATGGTCTAGTCCTCCCGCAATTCTAACTTGAATTATAGTATATAATTGTAGCATTTTGATCCTTGTTTCTGTTTCTAATGAAGAAAAGCAGCTCCAGACTAGCTCCCAACAACAACCTTCTTCTATGGTAAAAAGAATTGTACTAAAAATCCATAAAGCCATTGTTTACCTTCTTTTTCTACCAAATATCTGGACTGTATTTATACAGGTGAAACAAAAGCTGTACATAAGATAGAAGGGAACTTTTTAAGGGGCCTCCCATTTTGTGGTAGATTTCTTGACATTTTGCCATATCTTACTTCTTGCAGGCCAGTTGAAAATCTAGCTGGGACCATTATCACTCACTCAATAGAACAAGGGGCCAAGATTCAAGCAAAGAAAGGAATGAGTTCATTTGCAACCTCTGGGCTAGAAGCACAGTCTCATTGCAAATCCAAAATGAAGCAAGAGCCAGGAAGCAAAGACTAAGGGCAAATTGTCAATAACTATCCTGGGAAAAGGTTAATCGGGAGCTTGGAGGAACTTGCATAAGGACTGAGATCATTCAGGACATGTTTGCTATGTCAAAAGGCAGCCACTGCCCAGGGACTCCAGGCCAACTGGCTCTGGAGAGGATGGAGGGGGAGAGAGTTCTAGTAAATTGCATAATAACTGCTATTTGTTAACTAATGTTTATTGAGTTCATCTTCCTTTGCCAGACACTGTGCTAAGTATTTTCTACATATTTTCTGCGATTTAGCACCTCAAAAGCTTTGTGTGGGAAGAATTATTTCTGTTTTACAGATGAAGAAAGTGAATCTGTGAAATGCCCACAGTCACACGCCAAGATATAATAAAGCTGGAACTTGAACTCAGGCATGGGTAACTACAAATCTCTTAGTCTTAACCATTACATTTTATTGCTTCTTTATACTGCTTGTGATAACTGCCATTGTCTTGAGTTGTTAGTTAAACCTTAGATTACTTTAAATAGTGCATATGGCCAGCTTGGGTTTCCTACCTGGTAATGAGTTCCTCAAGGAAGAGACAGTTTTATACTTTTCTAATATCCCTCAAGTAGAAAAAATGCCCTAAATATAATAATTTGCTTTTTCACAGTACTTTATACTCTTCAAAACATTTCAGCATATGTATATTTGCTCACTCCCTGTGAGAGGAACAGGCTATTATTACCCCTAATTCATAGGTAAGAAAGCAGAAGCATAAGGAGTTTTACAATGTGCCACAGTTAGCCAATGGAAGAAAGAGACTCAACTTCCCTGTGCATTTTACTTCTAGGCCAATGTCCTTTTGTGTCAGGTACTGTTAACTGCCTTCCCAACAGCCAGTTCTCCTCACTAACAGGGAGAACACACATTTGTTTAGAAACTGGAGAGAGTGTAAATCTCAGGAAGCATAGCTCAGTCCCTAACTTAGTAGTGAACATTAGACCTATTTTAGGCAATGAGATGTAAACAGGTAGGGTTTCTTTCTCTAATAAAAGCAAAACCCTGTGCTGTGCCATGTTTCCTATCTGGAATGTGGGACCTGATTCTCAGCACGGCTGTGGACATCTTATGATCAAGAAGAGAAAAATCAATAGAACTATAGACTTGTTGACCTTGAGCCACTACCTACCACCATATCTTTGTTATAATAAAATACAAAATAAACTGTTACTTATAACTGAAAGATTTCCTACTGACTAGGCTTTCCATTGTACCAATGGAATGACACTCAGGTGATGTACATTTGAAAGATTATGATCTATACCTATTCTTTGTATAGGTTGGTCAGTCAACGGATTCACTATACAAGCACGAGTATCAGCATTTTTGTCACCATTTTATATTAAACAGGCCTTTAAATGATCTATATTGTTACATTATGTCATATTTTTATATCATATTACATTATTTTCACAAAGGACCATGGACATGCTGCACTGAGACACATCTGCTCTGATGAGTTGTTGTTGCCCTTTGTGCTATTACCATAGGCATACTTTCTCTGACTCAGTCTTGCTTTCTGTGCACTGACATAAAAATCTTCCATTCTTTCAGCTCACAGTACAGTATGAAGGCAAAATAGAGATGGGAGAGAAAACTAAAGAAGCAACAGGAAAGGGAACCAGCTTTTACTAAAATAAAGATTATGTTTGGATGTTGTGTTTGGCTCTTTATTTGTCTGCCCCTTTATTGCAGTCTCATTGAGTGACAGTGTTACCAGGAAAGCTCTCTCCTTTCCGAACCCCATGTCAGGATGGGACAGGGAAACCGGAGATGACTTGATGAATTGCAGCCCCACCAGGGATTTGGCTCTAATATCCTTCCTTCAGAATATAAAGCATGCAGGAGGAGCTTGTCTAAGCCCGGGTAGCAGGTCACAAGAAACAAAATCAACGGAATTGATTTCTTGGGTGGACCATGGGGGCCATTTAGTCCTTATGGTGACAGTGTATTGAATTATAGGCAGAAGAGGAATTTTGAGGGGAAATGATCTCAGCCCCCAGTTCTGTACAGTCAACAGTTACACAGAAACCAGAATTTGCCTCTTAACCTCTAAGGACAATTATAATTGGCCAGAGGAAGCTGCAAAATTTACCAGGCATAAGCAGAGAAAGATTGCTCAAAGTGCACAAGGAAGAAAATTAATTTAGAGGAAACAGGATGAACATGGAGTAACCTTCCAGAGGCCTGGCAATAAATGAACTTGCCCGGTTAGGATTACAGTGGCCAATCACCCACCCTTATCCATGTCTCAGATTCTACTCAGCTTTTAATCAATTCCTGAACCACTGAGAGAAGAGCACTTATGCCTTCCTCGGGTACCAATACAGATGTCATATTTATAGATGAGTAAAACATGGTCCCTGCTCTCAAGGTGCTTATATAGAAGCTAGAAAAGGTAACAAGCATGGCATTGTTCTTATGATTTGAAGCTGAGGGCCCTGAGTTTCACGTGCCCCTTTGTTTGAACCAAAAATGGTCTTCTGAAAAGACTGAGCTATAGTATGCTTTGAATGAGGGATAGAAACATGGTGTTCCTCAAATGGGGTATGCAATGATAGCTGAAATTTAGTTAATGCATATAAACTATCAAATGCACTGCCTATTGCACAGTGAGAAAGAAATTGGTGTTTAAAAGTTCAGAGAAGATGCAGCTGATAGATGATTGATGATCATTTGGGAAGACCCACAGATGAGAAGTGACACAGATAAAGAGGCCACTGTGTTGTCAAGAGAAACATCTATGATTTCATGAAGCTTGAAAAACTTTAAAATTCTTGATTCTATCCAAATTTATTGCTGGTCACAACAGACCACTGTGCTGTGCCCCAAAAAACCTTAAAATAATAATAATAATAATAATAATAAAATAAGAAACAGAAAACAGAGGAGAGGAAGAAAACCATGATGGAGAATCCAATTTACTGAATCTCTTCAATTGCAACATTAAGTTAAGGTGAATTTGGTATAAGGACAAGTACTCAGATATAATCTGAAGTGACTTTTCTGTTTGATATAAAGCCATAGAAAATGCACAGGACAGTTTAAAGAACAAGCAAGGTGAGTGAGCTGCATTAAAATGGGAATAAAAAAATAACCCAGAAAATGCTATTTATTGTAAAAATTGCCGGCATGCTTAGAGCTGCTTTGATCATCTTTGCCTCAAAGAAAGCAGAACCAACAAAGTGAAGTTTCAGAAAAGGGCAGCAAAATGATCAGAGGCATAATGGGTGAGAAAAGGTCTTTATCCCTAGAAGGAAAGAAACAATTGGGAAAAAAATTCTTTGGCTTAATAGAGATCTATTGGATAATGAATGGTGAGTAGCGGCCATTCAGGTGCTGCCCTCTCCCCTGTCCCAAATCACAGAAATGAGAAGGAATTTGAAAGGACTGAAAATAGATAAATGGCCATTGCGTGTTTAAAGCCTCCACTGGGGAAACTGGCAGCCTCAGGGCATTTTTGAAGCAAACAATAGAGTGACTTTCTAAGCAGATCAAAAATTCTACACTAGCCCAATAGCAACTCGTAATCCAGGGGTGTTTGCTAAAAAACAGGCACCACAGCCTGTGCCAGACCCTCTGGAATAGAGAAAGCTTTTCCCTTCCCTTTCCCCTTCCACTTCTCAGTGCTGTCCACAGCTGAAGTGGAGGCAGAGGGAGAGAAAAGACTGAATTGATTTTCTCTTTGAGATTCAGAAAATGCAACAGGAGAATGCTAAGGAGACACTTTCAGATTTGCGAGGAGGTGAAGCAAATTGTCCTGTCCTTCATATGCCTCTCCATCTTCCCTGCTAAGGAATCAAGAATTGCATCTTGGTTTTAGCCTCTCAAGGTTGATCCAGGACCAACTAAAGCAACCCCCCCCATACACAGATTTTGTGAAAAATCTAGAATCTTAGTCCCATTACAGATCCCAGAAGTAGAATCTGCATTGTAACCAGATTGATTCACTACCATCTCAGAACAATCAGGCAAGTGAGAGGGAGACCCGGCATGCTCTGACCCGAGCTATACCTACGTACGTACTGTGGGACAGCCAGTTATGCTATCTCCATAAGCCTCAGTTCCTTCATTCAAGCACTGGGAACTGAATCCCAATGAGTATTAAAATAGATAATGCATATAACATTTGGAAATGTATCTGACATATAAGCATTAGTGAATTCAGAAAGCATTAGTGAGCATGTAGGTTACAATGACTGATATTTAAAAGACAAGCTTAAGAATGATCCATAATGTTACAAGAATAGGGAAAGAGTACAAGCAATAAGAAAAAGAGACAAGAACATCGACTCTGAATGTCCCAACTATGAATGAGATGTGTAAGAGATGGGGCAGGAGACAATGGAAATTCACTACAATGTTCCAGAGCACATAAAATGGCTTTATATAAAGCCCAGCCGTGAATAGGCTTGAGAGACAGGCAAAAGTGTTACAAGCTAATTAAGAAAGACAATACAGAACTTATATGTGTCTGTGTGTGCATGCTTTGCTTAGTCATTTATCAAATATTTTGGTGTTGTTTGATTTGTTTTTAAAGTCGTTAAGGTAAATTATCACTTTATATTCTTCTCAATAAGTGTTATTTGTCTTTTTAATAAAAAAGATTACTGAATGGTAATCGCCCAGAATTCCTCACTCACTCACTTAACCAAATTGAACCCAAGATCCCAGTTATTCTTGTTAATAGAGATAATACCCCAGCAATTAAGAAGAAATAACTCAGCAGAGGTAACAGTGCAATAGAGAAAGGTATTCAAAAGTTTCAAATGCTCCCAAATATTGGTAAGGATGTACCACAAAAGCAGAAATCATGAAAATTGTTCCTAGAATTTACTTTAAGCATAATTCTGGCAAAGATGTGAGCCAATTTCTGAGGACAAGAGGTCAGTCTTTTCTACCTGTGTGTCCATAGCCTGAACCAGGCAGGTGGGTGTCCCATCCATGATGGAGTCATTGTAGCCTCCCAGTCCATGCTTCTGCCATTTAGACACTCTGCAATATCCTTACTCTAATTAATCGCCTGGGTAATAAACAGTGCCTGTTATTCACAGACAGGTGTATACCCTTGTCAAAGGTCTTGGCTAAATCATCTTGATTGTCTTTAATAACAACGTTAACGACCCTCTACATTAGCGTCAGGTTGTAAAACATCTTTCCTTGATATTTGTTCAATATTTCCATGAGAATTAGAAGCATCCATTACAGACTCTAGGATGCTAAAGGGCTCCTGGAACATGGTGCCATAATTCATGTTCAAAACTCAGCAGAAACCACAGCTACTTGGAGCCTATGCTATCACCTCCCAGAAAGAGAGAAAAATGTAGTCCTGAGCTATTGAGGAGATGTCTTCAACATTTCTCTTATGGAATACACAGATCCACAAAAAGGACATGAGATATTTGTGTGGTTCTCTACCATTCTAGACAGAGTAATAACCATGCCATGTAGGTGAGTTTTGCAGCCAAACTTCCTATTCTGGTACTGAATTTTATCAGTATTTTATCAATGTGGAGATATGCAATAGTACAAACATAAAAGAAATTTAAATTATCAGGAATGTGAATTAATCAAGATCTTAAAAATAGCCCAGAGTCTACGCAGGGAATATTAAACAACTTTGATTTCCATTATTATTATCATTATTAAAGATAATTATTAATAATTATTAAGATTCATTATTAAAGAATATATTCCCTATTACCATGCCTAGTGGTATTCTGAGGGATCCAGGAAGGTAAGGAAGAGTCTTGAAAGTTCCCTTCTGTAAAGAAACAGATATCTTCTTTTTTATTATTATTATTGTTGTACTGGGGGTATATTGTGACATTTACAAAAATTCTTACAATATACCATAGTTGAATTCACCCCTTCCATCACTCTCCTTTATCTCTCCTCTCCCCATTCCTGGAATAGTTACAACAGGTCTCAACAGGTATCTTCTGTTCATTCATTCAAAGTCTCAGTGAACTTAGGAGGAAACCTAAGTCATATCTGGACTTTTTCAAAGGGCAGAATTTTCAAGTTCTGATTCTTGTTTAAATTTGACCCAAATTTCTTTTGCCAAACCCACAAGTGCCCTTCTCAATAGCTGGCATATCTATATGATCTTATAGAATTTGTATGTTCTGTAACCTTTAGGATGGAAGGTAATATGACATCTTTCCTTCCTGCAGTCCAAATCCCACATCCACACCCCATATGTTCAACCATCTAACATAAACCTGCAGTTGAATTGTCTTATATCACCCAATGCTATCCAACCGAACAAAGAACTCATGGTCTGCCTCATCTCTTGCCCTTATTTTTCCTTATTCCAAATACCTCATGTTTGCTCCTGGTGACTAAGTCACTGGTACAGTATACTTTTCCCCATGTATGACCCCTCCTCCTTCTTTATTCCTTGAATCTGATGTATCACTTAGAAAGGTTTCTTTGTTGGGATTGTCCATCAGTTACTTTCCCCCTCTATTGCCAACATTCATTTAATAAATATTTGGGGGCAATCTTTTATATCTCAGCACTTTGGAAGGGCTGGACCTCAGGGTTAGAAGGACCCAGAAGTAGTTTTGTAATTAGAAATTCTACCATTGCCAGCGCACTCTGTAGTAGGATCGAACCGTCTGTGTCTATGCTACTGGCTGTGGGAGCCTGAGGAGACTAAGGTGAACTACTCTATAGAAAGATAGTATCATCTAAAGAGTCTACAATTCACTAGACATAATAAAAGACAAAACCAAAAGAAAAAAAAGGTAACAGAAAGCAATCAGATTTGATACAACTGGAGTTTTCAGAAATATACTTAAAATCATTATAGGTAATATGTGCAAGACAACAACTGATGAGATGAAGAATTTCACTGGAGAATGCAATTTCTATAAACCTACCAAACAAATCCTTTAAATAAATCTCTGAAATTATAGACACAATACAGTTTTCACAGCAGATTGGACCTAACAACTTTCATGAGGCCAACAGAACTTTTTTTTTTAATCAAAGCATGATCCAAATCACAAAATAATACATTTCATCTTTCTCAAAATCATAGTTTCAAAAGTATAACACAAGCCAGGCACTGGAGGCTCATGCCTGCAATTCTATTTGACTTTAGAAGCTGTGATCAGGATTGTGGTTCAAGGCCATCATAGGCAAAAAATTTGCAAGACCCCATCTCAATGAAAAAAACTTGGGCTTGGTGGTGTGTGCCTGCCATTCCATCTTTGCAGGAAGCTTAAAATAGGAGGATTGTGGTCCACTCTGGTCTAGGTAAAAATTGAGACCCTATCTCCAAAATAACCAGAGAATAAAAGACATGGCTCAAGCAGTAGAGCACCTGACTGGCAAGCATGAAACCTTGAGTTCAAACCTCAGTAACCAAAAAAAACCCAAAAAACACTAGCACACAGTGATATAATTCAGCACATTTGTAGACTAAATGAAAGATATTTTGTCATTTCATTATATATAATACATTTGATAACATTCAACCACTATTTATGATACAAATAACACATAAGGCTTACCAAAATAGAAACCTAAGGGAGCTTTGTTAATCTGGTAACAATTATTTATATTTTAAAAAGTAGCAGTAAAATTTAATGGAACTTGAAAACTTTCCTTTGAAACCAAGAAAAAGTCAAGGGTATTCATTATCACCACTTTTATTCAACACTGTACTCAAAGTCACACAGTGTTCAAAAGAACACTATCTTGATTTAGACAGATTTCTTTAAAAGGACATGGATGATACTAAACTGGAGGAAAATATTGCTAAAATCAGCTAGAATTTCTGTTTTCCCACCTTGAAAGTGAAAATTGAAGCCACAGAGTAGAAGGAAATATTTGTAATATGTAAATGACAAAAGACTTGCATCCAGAATATTTAAATAAGTCCTTTAAATTAATAAGACAAATGATAAAGTCTCAATTTAAACATAAGCAAAAGAGAGGTGCACACCTGTAATCCCAGAAGTTGGGAGGAGGAGGTAAGAGGATCCTGAGGTGAAGGCCAGCCTGGGTTTCATAGCAAGATCTTGTTTCAAAAACAAATAGTCAAAAGATTTGAGCAGACCCTTTCTGAAATGAGATATCTAAATGGACAATAATTAAATAGAACATGCTCAGCTTCATTAGTCATCAGGAAATAATGAGTTGGAAAATATTGAAATATAGCCACAAGGCTTATGCTAAAAGGACTAAAAGCAAGTGTTACAAAAAACAAAACAAAAAAAAATGGTTCAGCTAGAACTGTCCCCTGCTAATTGTGGGAATGTAGATTGCTACAACCACTTGGAACAAACTGTTCTTCAAAATGTACTGAAGGTGAATACACGACAAGAATTTCCACTCCTAGGTAGATGAGTACCAGAAATATTTATAGAAAGGCATGAGTGCAAGTTGTTGTGGCTGCACTGTTCATTGCAGACACAAACTGGAAGTAATTCAGTTATCTACTAACACTATAGTGCTTAAGTAAATTATAATCTATGGATTGGAATTCTACACAATGAGAATAAACAAATTACTGCTGTATGCAAAACGGATGAATCTATAAACAATTGAGCACTAAATGTCAGCTACCAAAGATTGCACAATATATGGTTTCGTTTATGTGCAGGCACACGCAAACGGACATTGATGGAACTGGAAGTCAGGAGAGCAGTGACCACTGGGGACCTGGCAAGTGGACGTGAAAGGACAAGAAGGAGCCCTGAGGTGGAGGTAATGTTCTGGTTTGTTGGTGGTAGTTTCATGGGTATTTTGACTTAATGAAAACTAAATTTATGTGTACGCTTTTTGGTTTATGCTCCTTTCTGTGCATTTACAATATTTGAATTAAAATTTGCTTAAAAGATGAGTTTCAAAAGGGAGTGATTGACAGTGTCCAGATTGAATAAACTGAAAATAGTACCATAATACTTTATTTTTAAGTGGAAGTTTTCATAACCTTGACAAGAATAATTTTAGTTTCCTTGTGCTAGCTAAGTCATTCTTCAACTCCTTTAAAGTATTTCAGTAAATATATTATTGTATTACTTTCAGTTTTTACTTTTGGCAGTACTGTGGTTTGTACTCAGGGCCTCGCTCTTGCTAGGCAGGAGCTTTGCCACAACTTCAGATTTTTTTCTTTCTTTCTTTCTTTTGTCCTTTTTCTTGAATAAGGTCTGGTCTCATACTGCAATCCTCCCGTATTGCCTCCCTTTTGGGATTACAGAAGTACATCACAATACCTGACTTACTTGTTGAGATGGGGATCTCACTAACTCAAAGCATGATCCTCCCAATCTCTGCCTCCTGATCCATTTTGGGTTAACTTTTGTACACAGTGAGAGATAGGGATCTAGTTTCTGTCTTCTTCATGTGACTGTTCAGTTTTCCCAAAACCAGTTGTTAAAAAGGTTATCTTTTTTCCAGTGTGTTATGGATATTCTTGTGAAAAATTCAGTGACTGTAGCTGTGTGGGTTTATTTCTGGATCTTCTATTCTATTCCATCGGTCTACATGTCTGTTTTTGTGCCAGTGATATGCTGTTTTTATCACTACAACTCTGTAGTATAATTTGAAGTAAGGTATCATGATAATTCTAGCATTGCTCTTTTTGCCAATGACTGTTTTGCCGATTCCTGGTCTTTTATGGCTCCATATGAATTTTAGGATTGATTTCTCTATTTCTGTGAAAAATGACATTGAAATTTTGATGAGCATTGCGTTGAATCTGTTGATTTTTTTTTTTTGGTAGTATAATGACATTCGCAACATTATTGCTGCCAACCCATGAATATGGGAGTCTTCTAATGTCTTATTTGGTTTTTCTCTTCTATATTTATAGTTCTCATTGTAGAGGTTTTCACCTCCTTAGTGAGGTTTATTCCTAGGTAATTTTTGAGGCTAAAGTGAACAGGATTGCTTTTGTGATTTCTTTCTCAACCTGCTGTTGGGATAGAAAAGCTATTGGCTTTTGTACATTGATTTTTTTTTTTATCCTGTTACTTTGCCAAATGTGTTTATCAGTTCAAAGAGGTTTTTGATGGAATCTTTATGGTACTTTATATATTGGATCATATCACGTGCAAATAGGAATAACGTGACTTCTTCCTTTCCTGTTTGCATTCCATTTATTTCTTTCTCTTACCTTATTGATCTGGCAAAGGACTCAAGCTCTATATTGAAAAAGAGTGGAGAAAGTAGATTCCCTTGTATTGTTTCTGACTTTAAAGTAAATGGTTTCTGTTTTTTCCCATTTATTATGATGTTGGCTATAAGTTTGTTATACATAACCTTTATTATGTGGAGGTATTTTCTTCCATTCCTACTTTCTTCAAGGTTTTTATCATGGGTTGTTGAATTTTGTCAAAGGCATTTACTGCATACATTGAGATAACCTTGTGATTTTTATCTTTTATTCTGTTTGTGTGCTGTGTTAAATTTAATTGATTTGCATATGTTGAGCCATCCTTGCATACTTAAAATAAAATCAGTTTCATCATGGCTTATGATCATTTTAATGTGTTGTTGAATTTGGGTAACAAGTATTTTATTGAGAATTTTTATGTCTAAGTTCATCAAGAAATTGGTCTATAATTTTCTTTTTTGTTGTATCTTTATCTGGTTTTGGTATAAGAGAAATACTAGTTTCATAGAATCAGTTTAGTAGTGCTCCTTCTCCTTCTCTTTTATGGACTAGTTTGGGGAGCACTGATGTTCCTTCTTTCAAGGTCTGGTAGAATTCAGCAGTGAATCTTTCCAGCCCTGAGCTTTTCCTCATTAGAAGACCCTTTACTTCTTCATTCTCATTGCTTGCTGTAGATCTGTTTAAGTTGTTTAACAACTTTATATCATCTTGGTTCAATTTTGGTGGAAATTATCCATTTCTTCTACATTTTCCATTTTTTTAGTATATAGATTTTCAGACTACTAGTAATGGTCTTCTGAATTTCATTGGTATGTGTTGTGATAACCCCTTTCATCTTTAATTTTATTAATTTGGGTCATTTCCCTATTTCTTTTGGTGAATTTAGCTATGGGTTTGTCAATCCTGTTTATCTTTCCAAAGAACTAACTCTTTATTTCATTGATTCTTTGTATCATTCTTTTAGTCTCCATTTTATTAATTTCTTTCTTGGTCTTTAGTATTTCTTTTTGTCTATTGCTTTTAGCTTTGTCTTATTCTTATTCAGCTAAGAGCTTGAAGTATGTCATTAAGTTATTTATTTGAGATCCTCCTAACTTTTTAATTTAAGCATTTATAACTAAAATTTGCTCTTAACATGCATGGCCTTCGCTGTGTCCCAAAGGTAAGTTGTGATTTCACTTTCATTTCCTCCTAGGAAGTTTTTGATCACTCCCCCCATTTCTTCTATGAAAGGCTAATCATTCTAAGGTGTATTGTTCAGTTTCCATGTGTGTGTCTATTTTCTGTAGTTTCTCTTGCTATTGATTTCTAGTTTTATTTCATTCTGGTCTATTAAAGCAAAAGATGCTATTTCAATTTTCTTGTATTCATTAAAACCTGTTTTTCTGGGTGCTGGTGGCTCACACCTGTAATCCTAGCTACTCAGGAGATAGAGATCAGAAGGATCATGGTTCAAAGTCAGCCCAGGCAAATGGTTCCAGAGACCCTATCCTGAGAAAACCCATCATACAAAAGGGCTAGTGGAGTGGCTCAAGGTGCAGGCCCTGAGTTCAAACTCCAGGACTTCAAAAATAATCTGTTTTAGATCCTAAAACATGACATAATTTGGAGAAGGTTCTATGAGCTTCTGAGAATAATGTATGTTCTATGGCTGTTGGGTGGAATATTCTGTAGATATCTGTTAAGTCTCTTTGATCTATAATGGCATCTAATTTTGATATTTCTTTGTTGATTTTTTTGTCTGGATGACCTATGTATTTATAAGAATGAGGTATTGAAGTCAAACACATTTATTGTGCTGGGGTCCAGGAGTGTTTGTTTTATGAAGTTGTGTGCACCAAAGCTTGGTGCATGTATGTTCAGGATTGTTATATCCTCTTGATGGAGTCTGCCTTTTATCAATGTGAAATGACTTCCTTTGTGTCTTCTTTTTTCATTTGAAATCCACTTTGTCAGATATGAGTATACTTACTCCAGCTTGCTTGAGGCTCCATTTGCCTAGAATTTCTTTTTCCATCATTTAACTTTAAGCCTATGTTTGTCTTTGCCACTGTGTTTCTTGTACACAATAAATGATTCAGTCTTGTTTTACAATCTGAACCACCAGTCTGTGTCTTTTGATTGGAAATCTATGAGTATAATCATTTAGAGTTCTTACTGACACGAATGTAGTAATTCCTGTCATTTTCTTGTTTTTGTAATGTTTCATGCTTTCCTAACCTCATTTGCTTATCTAGTTATCTAGTGAGATTTATTCTTTCTCGTATTTCTATGGTTGTGATTATCTTCCTCTTCTATGTGCAGAATTCCTTTAAGTATCTTCTGAAATTCTGACTTAGTGGTCATGAATTCCTTTCATTTTTATTTACCATGGAAAGATTTTATTTCAATTTTAATTATGAAGGATAATTTTGTTAGCTATAGTAGTTTGTCAGTTATTTTCTTTCAGAGCTTGCAATTATATGATATTTTCTGAAAGAAAATTATATTACAAGAAAATGCAACTATGTTTTCTGAAAAAAATCTTTATACATCATTATATTCCTACTTTTCTTTTAGAATTTTTGTTGAGAAATCTGCTGTTATTCTGATGGATTTGCCTTTATATATGACTGGATACTTCTCTCTTGTGGCTTTCAATATTCTTTCCTTGTTTTGTATATTTTATGTTTAGAGAAGTTCATTTTTGGTCTTCTCTGTTTGGTGTTCTAAAAGCTTCCTGTACCTGAATAACCATCTATTTCTTCAAATTTAGGAAATTTTATATTATAATTTTATTGAATATGCTGCTCCTGCCTTTATCTTGCATCTTTTCTCTTTTGTCAAAACCTACAATTCATAGACTTGGTCTTTTAATAGTGTTCCAGAGCTTTCCCATGTTCTATTTGTACTTTCTTATTGTTTTTCTTTTTAATCTGAATGTCTTCAAACCCTGATATTCTGTCTTCACCTTGATTAAGTCTATTGATGAGGATTTCAACTAAGTTTTACATTGGACTTATTGAACTTTCACTTCTAGAATTTCAATTTGATACTTTCCAGATCTGTATCGGTGAGATGACAGGCACATACCACCATTCTCAGCTTTATTAGTTGAGATGGGGTTTCACTCACTCTTTGCCCAGATTGGCCATGAACCATGATCTTTCCTATCTCCACCTCCTGAGTAGCTGGTGTTACAAGCATGAGCCATGCACCTGGTCTCATTCTTCAGAATTCTTTAACTGAAATTTAATCTGCTTCACTATCATTATTGTTTATTATTATAAATCATTAACTTTTGGAATTGTCATGTTGCCTTGTGGGTTTTTTCATATTTCTTGTGTTTTGTATTGGAGTTTGCACATAAGCCAACTCACTAGTTGGTGGTTTAAATCACCTACAATCTTTTTAAAATTTAAAAAAAAATTTTAAAGATTTTATTTTTTATTATTGTGCTATGGGCATAAAAATATTTTAACCAAAGTAAAATTTTCAACCCAGAAGGAGCCTGGTAAGCACTGACTTTTTGTTTTTGTGAAAGTTATGGAGAGGATCTGTTGACTTGCAATTCATCAACCTTATCTCCTCCAAGGATATCAGCATCTTCCCCACTCAGAACTGCATTGCTTAGATTTTGCTAATATCATCATCCTTCTACTCACCCTAGTGTGGAGTCTTCTTCAGTTCATTGGTTTTTTTTTTTATTCATCTTATCACTTACCAAATCCCTGTTTCCAACTTAAGTATATCTCTTGCACCAAACTCTCTCCTCTCCAACATTACGTTTCTTAGTTGGTTGAAGATCTAATAAGGTCTTGATTAAACTGTTTCAGCAACTTCCTAACTGATTCCTCTCTTCTATCTGTTTCTTTGTATTCTAGTTTCCAGTACTAGAAAAATCTTACTGGAAATAGGGCTCAGAAAATGTAACTCACTTTTTTGTGATTCCATATCGCCAAAAAAATAATAACAATGATATAGCCTTTATACTAGGTCCTACCTAACAACTCCCATTTGCCTTTTTATATTTTCCTCCCACCATGGCAGTTTCTCTAGTGATGGTTTTCCACAAATGCTCTGAACCTTATTATCTCCCTTGCCTTTGTTCATGCTTTCTTTTATTGACACACCTATTCCTATCTTTTATATCTATGAAAGTCCTGGTCTCAGACTTGATTAAAATTACATACTCTTGACAAGTATTTCCAGTTCTTCAAAACATGCTTACTTGACTCTCTTTTTCCTGTCCCCCATGTCCTCTAATAGTGGCTTTATTTAAGCATATGTCATGGTCTGGCTTGAATCATTAGTACTTATATCTGTCTGTCTCATGCTCTAGGAAGTACATCTCTAGAGGGAGGAGATAGGGGTCTCATTACCTGTTGTTTCTTCCTCCATTGCCCCGTCTCTGGCATATACTAGTTGATTGACTTGACTCTTACTATAATAGCCATAGCCATAGTCATCATCTTCCCTGCTGTGTCTGTATTTAACATTGGATTGCACAATTTAGTTTTCAAAACAATGCTAAGTGAGATGCTATCGTGGTGTAGGAAAAGCAAACCAGCCTAGGGATCTGATCACCTGGGTTTAGGGTCTAGCTCTGGCACTAAATTTTGTAATTTTTGCAAGTCATGTTCTCTTTCTGATTCTCACATACTGAACTATAAAAAAAAAGGACGTGGACTAGTTCCACATTTCCAAAAGTATGTCCCATGAACACTAGTCCTCTGGATGCACTTTCCACCAGAAAGGATTTTATAATCTATTAAATCACAGAAATGTCAAATAATATGTGCCCCTTGTAGAGATTTGCACTATACCAGGGTTTTTCAAATTGTAGGTCAGAAACAATTAATAGGCCATGAAATTAACTGTGTTTCAATGAATATTTTTAAATAAATTAGAACAAGAGGTATCATACGTCATTCCATATAATAAGTATAGTATGATTTTAAGAAACTTTTATGTTTTATAGATTGGGGGGGTTGCATGTGTATGTCTTTCTTATGGGAGGTTTTGGTTAAATGCTTTGGAAACACTGCACTCCACACTAGCATATTAAAGGCTCTAAATTATCTTGCACTAGACTCCCTATTCAACTCTTTTATTCTAAGCTTTTACAAATTTAAATGTTACCCCTCCAAGTACACACATATTTTTTTTCTTGACATATTGGCATATTGCAAGCCATGATTGTCCCAAGAAAACACACATCAGGAAATAAATTCTAGTTTACATCATCTTAGAAATTTCTTTATTCCCAAGCACCCTATCACTCTGTGACTTGAGAAATCAGCCAACCTGTAAGTTATAGCACTGTTACTTGCTGCAAAATTCTCACTGCTTACAGAAGACCTCTGGGAAATCTGGATTTTTCTCTTTCTCTTTCTACTTCCAGAATACTTTTCTTTTACTCTTACACAGCATATGGCAACAAGAGAAACTCCTTCATCAGGCTTACTAGCCAGGGCCCAGTGAACCCCTTAGCTGGCACAGAAGTATGATGAACATGTCAGGAGGAAGACTAGCCAAAGGACAATTGTGGCTGTCACTGATGGGTCCATCTGGGTCTTCTTCCTTCTCAGAAGCTGCTCTCCACCCACAGTTCCTGGTGCATCTATAGGAGACACCGCAGAAAAGCCCTTTGCTTCCCTCTATTACACAAACACAGACATGATGCTGGAAATGGGATTTGAAACAACTTCCAATGTGGTGGGTTATCCCAGTGTTTCCATAGTGAGCCCAAACATGAGACAGCCAAGACATTGGCAGATTGACAGAGGGAAATAGAGCATAGGAAGTCAAGTTTTTAAAATAATTTTTATGAGGATATATTCATTATATAGGGGGGATTCACAGGACAATTCCAATTAGACTTATATTATACATTCTTTACATTGCCCATCATTCTCTCCCCTTCAACCCCCTCCCTGCCCCACTTAAAACAATTGCAAGAGGCTTCTTAGTTCTATTTCATATAGGAATATGAAGTCCATCTACTGTATACCAAAAATGGATGCAACTGGAGGATATCATGTTAAGTGAAGAATACCAGGTTCAGAAAAAGAAAACCACAGGATTCTCTCATATGTGGAAGATAAATCCAAAGATAAACATATACACAAAAACAAGCATGATCATATACAAACTCAGATGTAGAACATATCTGTAATAGTGGAACTACTCTGTGGAGCCAGGGAAAGGAGGGAAAGAAAAGAGAATGATAGAGCAGCAGTGATATTGTATAATATAAGATGTGAAGGTAGAGGATACAATGATGTGTACTGAAAGCTGTTGAAAGTGGGGGTGGGTGGGAGGTAAAGGGGTAAGGGAGAGTAATGCAAGGGTTAAACAGACCAAAGTAAAGTATACTCACAGATAAATGGAAGTCAAGTGTTTAAACAGCTTTGCTCCCATGGTTGTCACCCCCTGACCAGGAAATTCTCCCATGTGGAGAAGGGAGTCTCTTCTCCTAATGCCTTGCTCTCTGCAGACCTTGAAGTGATATGCACCTTTAGGAAGTCAGATATGGAGTGATCCTTAGCAGCATTCGGACACTGTTCTTGTAAGGCATGTGTTGGCAGCCCTGGGTGACCAACCTTCCCTGCAGTGTGTGTCCTCCTCCATGCTATCACCATGGCTTTTCCCTGCTTGACTGTTGTGGCTCCCTATAGCCTTTCCTTTCTGGAACAGAACAGTCAGTAAATGAGATATAAATTGATGTAGCAGAGTGGCAGAGACTCTTGGAGTAGAATTGTATATAAATGAGGAAATCATCAGGACATAGCCTCATATTATTCAAGTCAGTTTGGCTTGGTTTTCCTTCTGTATCTTCCTTGGACAGTTGCTCAGGACCTCCTGTCTATTTCTCCCTTGCTTATCCTCAAATAGCCTGGAGCTATTTCTCTTAGCTCCCTTGACACCTGGGAAACACAGCTTATCCTGGGTAAGGCACAAGACCACCCCTTATCCCCAGGTTAAAATTGTTTCTCTATTTTTAAATCACTTAAGGCCCAACTTGATAACATCACCAAGTCTTCACTGCAGAATTGCGCTGAATTAAACTTGTTTTCCCCTATCACACAACCCAGAGACAGGGTCAGATTAAGTTTCCTTCATAGTGCTCTTTCCTCACCACACCCTATGACCCTCAGAACTTTATCCTCTTCCCCATCCTTTCTCTCAAATGCCATTAATCAGCTCATAAGAGGAGTACTCATTTCCAGGTTAATCTCTTCTCAAGTCAGTTTTGGAAAAATTCACTTACCTTGGGTCAGCAAAGCATTAAAAATTCTTTAGAATGTAGGTTGACAGTTTCTTCCAAAACAGAAATAATTTGAATAAACAACTTGGATGGTGTACACTAAGCATGACAATTTATGCTTTATTCTACAGGTATAAGAGAATGAGGACATTTTTCAGAGTAAGAGAAAAAAATTATGACAAATGTGTGTGTGTGTGTGTGTTGTTTCCTTCTGGAACAAATAGTTTCCAAAGAATGAGTATTAGTCAGAAACAAAACCAGTAGTAGGTGTGTGTGGTGACACCACCAGTATGTGTGTGTGTAAGAGAGAAACTGAAACAAAAAGACAGAGACAGAAGGAGAGAGAGACAGAGAGAGTGAGGTGGTGGTGGTGGTAGTGGCTCACAGGACAATGAAGGCTAAGAAGTCCTAAGATCTATAGTCTGAAAATGAGAGACCTGGGAGAACCAATGTTTAGTTTCAGTTAAACAGTAAGAAGGTTCAGAACAAAAAGCTCATATTTTAGTCTTTGTACAAAGGCCAGGAAAAGAGAAAAACAACAACAACAATAAAAAACAATGCCCAATGCAAAGATTCTGTTCTATTTTATTTAGGTCTTCAATTTGTTGGATGAATACCACCCACTTTAGGGAGGGTAATCTGCTTTACTCAGTCTACAGATTTAAATGCCAATTTCATTCAGAATCATCCTTTCAGACACACCCAGAATAATGACTGAAGGACTGTCTGGGCACTCTCTGGTCCAGTTAGGTTGATACATAAAATTAACTACCACAATAAGGCTATTTGGACTACTAGCCTTCTCATTTGAAACAAGGAAGGGGTTAGCAAAGATAGGAGAAATCACTGCATCTGAAAGAGGGAATAGAGGAAGAGGGGTTGCTGTCAGGGCATGGTTAATGCATTACTGAAGGGGTCAGGTTGATCAGCAGCTGGTACAGTCAGTGTAGCTAATGTAGCCAGCACAATCAGACCAACAAACAAATGGCCAGAGAGATAAGCAGCCAGTTAGCCAGAGCAGAGTTCCTTAAAGTTTCCAACAGTCCAAACCCTAAATTTTGGGGACAGGTTAAATTTAGGAAGAAGATTATGGCATTGAGAAGAGGGTACAAATGGGCCACACAGGTGAGTGTAGCCTGTTGTTAGGAGAACTCAAGGAAGCTGAGAACAGTATGGATAACTGTGCATCAAGTATTAAGTGCAACAAATTAAGTAGAAATAACTTTTCTTAACAAGACTGATTCAAATGTGTCACATTCAGTGTCATGCAATATGCAGATATATAAATGCAAAGATACAGAAATAGCTAAAAGGTAATAATTTAACAGTAATAGCAGTAACTTTTTAAGGAAAATGCTTGAAACAATGTAAATTAGAGTTACATAAATATAGAGGGATACTGTGACCACTGGTATCCAACCTGCTTTGAATACAGTATTATCACAGAAGATCACCAGCCTGTAAAATCAGACATCAGCCCAAGGAGCAGCTGTACAGAATAGAACCAGCTCTAAGATTTTGCCCATAGCTATCCATCGCCATGTTTTCCTAATGTCTTTATATTACTGCTTCACATTTGTGTTGTAAATATTTTCATTATGAATATATGTAACTAGGTTCAGTGTTTAGTAAACCTCTGTATAATTCAACCATTAACTTATGTAGGCTTTTGTTAATTATTTAGTTCCCAAATTTCTCTTTATAATCAGTTTATTGGTAGATTAGATGGTTTTGTTGCCTAAACAGGATCAATCTTGACCAAGTCACCCAGACAATGGCCCCTCTGATACCTTCTGAAGGCTCTGAGAAGGATCCTTTTCCTCCACCCATAATCAAAAGGCAGGAAAATAAAGCAAAGAAGACAATAAAGGCACAAAGCAAAATAGGGTTTATTGAAACAAAAGTAGTGAAACAAAGTCAATCACCATGACTGTGAAGGGCTTGTTGGGAATATCGAGACCACCAAAGTGCACACAGATAACAAAGTAGATAGGAGAATCAGAATCGGAGAATGGAAACAAAAAGTCTTCTCAAGGGAGAGCAAAGTTAGAGAACAAAAAGACTTCTCAAACAGGAAGGGGTTTGGCACCCCACAGCTGCCTCTCCAGTTTCCCGCATTCAGCTGCTGCCATGAGTACCTGCTCAGGGTCATTAACCCCTCACCCTCCTGTAACTCTAACTCACTATTTTAACTTGTGTACCTGTTAGCTCTTGCTCCCTAACAAACCACCCCCAATACGTGGCCTTTAAAAACAACATTTGTTATTTTTCATGAGTGGGTTGCCTGGGCAGTTCTAGGCAGTTTTTCTGGGATGAATTGGTTGATCGTTGTGGTTAGCTTGTCGCTCATCTTGGCTACTTGCTCTTTCCTTACTGGACAGTTGATGACATCTACTGGGACAGTAAAGGTGACTTGTTCACATGTCTCTCATCGCAGCCTAGCTGGCCTGTGTCTTTCTTATAGTGGTGGGCACAGTATTCACCAGAACAGCAAAGGAGGGCTAGTCACAAAACACAAGTCAACTTAAAATTTTCAAGCTTCTTCCAATGTCACATTTGCTATTGTCTTATTGGCCAACAAAAATTACAGGAGCAAACCCAGAGTCAGTGTGGGAGGGGATGAACCAAGGAGAATTATCCCTGACTTTTTGTTAGATATTATACTACAAGTGTATTGGTGCCACCACTACAACTTGCTTTTGCATCTTCCCAGTCAATCCATGTGAATTTTGAACAATAGCTTATGTGCCCCATCAGCAACATGCCAAGTCTGATAATGTCACCCCTCCATAACACGAGTGACTACTGCAAATGGATGAGAGTTCCACACACATTAGAACCGTCCTCTCACCTCGAAAAAGGGCTCTTCTTTTTCATTAAATGAAATTTGATTATGGGAAAACTTACATTCAAAGTCTCACTTTCTGCTTCATGCCCTTTGATGACTCAGCAGTATGTGGGAAAGATACATAAGGGAACAGAAACTTAATATATAAATTCCAAATTTATAGAACAGAAAGTTAGGGAGTAGGGAGTGATTCACCCATCACAATGGAATCCTTTGCTCTTAAACCAAGATTCTTTAAAACAGCCAGCTCCCCAGGGCCTCCAAAACAAAACTCATCCCCAAACTACCACACATACATTCTGGAAACTACCTGTGCTGCATTAGAGCAAGGTACACTGTATTGATTATTCTCTTCCTGGCTTCCACTCGACCTGAGGGTCAGTATAGGGCTGTGTCCTACATGGAAGAGCTATGAATCAAGCAACAATGTTATGCCTGAAGAATACCTATGAAACTCATACCATTCCACGATTTAAGTGTGTGAAATCATATGGTCTAGTGAAGCTAAAACTATCTCCCTTCCAAAAGGCGGGACCTGAGTTTGAGCATCAGCCTTCAGTCAGCAAGAGATGTGGGGGACAGGTGATATCCAACAGGCAGACAGGGGCAGAACTGAAGGTGTCCTCCCTGCATCTCCCAGGGTACTACCCCAGTGTTCCAGCCCCCACGGGGAACTACTTCTTTCTCTCTTCCTCTGTTCTCATCTTTGCCATGATGAATTTGCCCCCACTTGATTGACACAGTCCTTAAAGAGCAGGCATCTCCGTTCCTGAGCTGTGTGTTCATGCATTGCAATGCAGGAGACTGGAGTCCATCAAGGGGAAGAATTGCAGTGCTGTGGCCCGTGTCTCACAGCCTGTTTCTCCTTGGTGCTGCCCCCGTTCCATTCCACTAGGTGGTTGTGAGCCAGCAGGTTATGTAACATCCTATAGAAGGCTCCTATTTAAAACTCTGAGAGGTGACAGCCCACATGATAAGCAGGCTTCACTCCGTCAAGCGAACATCTCCAAAGTGTCTGCATTTACCGGGTTGCTGTTTTCTTTCTGTAGTCCATCAGGGCTGCACTCAGCTATTCAGGCCCTTCCATGGGATGGGAGTTGCTGTGTCTCAGCAAGGGGCTGTCAAATTGTTCCACTTTCCTGCCTAATTCATGTGAGGGTATCCATATTTATATCGATCTAAGCACATGAATGGCACTCACACGCTAAGCATCGACTTGGCAGAGATAATCCAAAGGGAGTTTGCACTGACTGCAAATTTCAACTCACCCACAAAATGCATCTATTTAGCCTGGTGCTGATGTGATTTGTTTCCCCACTATAAACAGAAATCACATCAGCAATGTGTGTGTGTGTGTGTGTGTGTGTGTGTGTGTGTGTGCATACACACTCATAGATTCTCTTTCTTATGTTAACTGTTTAGAAATCCCATCTATTACACATTTTGGCAGTTTTCTGCTGCAAATTACCTATGGGTTAGTGGTTATGGCTCCTATCATTGACATGGCAGTTGAAGCCTTCATCTAGTGCACACTTGGATACAACCCCTACAGCCCTGATGATGACCAGTCTGAGGAGAGGAGGGAAGCTGGCACGCTCTGTGTCTTCTGGCTCTGTTGAACAATTGCTATCCTGTGCCTTTGTCTTTGACATTTTTTTTTTTTGCAGTACTGGGGCTTGAACTCAGGGCCTTCACCTTGAGCCACTCCACCAACTCTATTTTTTTGTGAAGGGTTTTTCAAGATAGTATCTCACAGAACTCTTTGCCCGGGCTGGCTTCGAACTGCAAACTTCCTGATCTCTGCCTCCTGAGTAGCTAAGATTACGGGAGTGAGCCACTGGTGCCTGAGTTGTCAGTGACCTTTGCGATGCACTGCGCCTTTTCTGGTCCTTGCCATTTTCCTCTGTCATCTTGTCCTGATAACCATTCCAGCATGTTCCATGTGAGCCACCAGCAAACATTCTGTGTCCCCTTTGTCCCAACCACTGGCCACTTCAGTTCTGTTTGTCTTCTTTCATCCTTTAGTTGACTCCCTGACAGCTCAGATCTCCCAGTTCCTCAGCACCTGAGGTGCCCAGATTCTCAAACCTGCCTTCAGACCCATTGATCTTGGCACCTCGTTCAACTGGGCTACTCCATTGCTAGCATGCCCTCCTGCCCACGGTGCGTTTGCACCAGGGAAGGAAAATGCAACTCTCCTCTGTTTTTTTCATGTTAAACTTGCTTTCTTGGATATTCACCCACCATCCAGCCACCACTAACTCTGGTGTAGTGTCCTGACTTCTAGGGTCCACAAATTTGATATAATCTTGATATGTCCTTCCTCTTCTCTCTGGAAACAATTGGAACCAGGAAGTATCTATCACCTGTTCTGGCTGAGTACAATCCAACATTTACACTATCATGTATTCTGTATCTTACTGGTGTTATATAATACATTTTTTGGCCTGATTCTTTTCTTCACTCAAAACCCAGTACTTGTAAGTCAAAACCTTCTATTTTCAAGACTACTACTTCTGCTATACATTAAATTATATGTTTGTAATAGTATAATATATTTCTCTGTTTTTGTATTTTTCCACCCTCTGCCAAAGACAGTGCCTGTCAGAAATGGTTGCCTAAGTCTTGCCATGAAAGATTATAAGTACATGAACAATAGATCATCTGAGGACAGGGGAAAGAAGAAAGAATTAGTATCTAAAACTTTTATCTACCTCATTCTTATGAGAAATCTGCATTCATTTTTTTCAGCACAAATAATATTTGGTATGATTATGGATGTTCAATTATGTACCACCACCAACCACCATCAGTTACAACAACAACAATAATAAAACTAAAAGTGTATATGTTTGGCTAGTTTACAATGAAGAATTTTTCATATCTATTTTAAGAGTATGGACTTCATTGTATTTGCGTGTCATAAGGAGCCAGAGTTATGCATGGTATCTGTAGAGCAGATGCCAGTTTGGAAGAGGCAAGGACATGGTCCACCTTGTTCATCATGTATGCACACTGAGCATCCCCAGCATGCTGATGTGGGTCTCTGTGAATGTTGATTGAGTGACTGATGGACTCCTCCCTTTTTCTTGGACCACTGAGATGGCGTTCCAAGCAGGGCAGGATTAAAATATACTGATTCGTGTTTTGTCTACACCAATATGCTCTCTAGAAAAGACAGATGCATCTATGATAAATCAGAGTTTTGGAATCCTCACTGGCTCTGACGGCAGGAAACAAAAGGTGGCTGTCAAAACGAGCTATGCTTACAGCTCACAAATGCCCAACACAGCTGACTCTAATTGAACCTTCATTCCCAACCTGTTATGTCCACTTTACCACCTATTGCCTCTGAAATTCTGAAAATTATGTATTCACTGTGTCCTCTTGTTCAGATCACGGTATGCTTTGTTTTCTCAAGACCCTTGTTTTCTGGTTACAAAATAAATTCTAAATTAAGCCTGAGAAAAAGGAATACATCTAAACCACACTGCTCAAGAAAAGATAATTAACAAAAACCTATTGTTTCCCGAAAGAGGAATTCAAGACCAAGCAAGCCTGTGTGCTTCGACCGCCTTACTTTTAGAGCAAGATGAGAAGTCACCCCTTGTAAAAACCAGTCTTCACAGACCATACTAGGTGCTCAGTGAAAAATCACATGGCTATTTAAATAGCCTCTCTTCAAAGTGTCACCTCTCAGAAGAAATCACCCAGACCTTGCTTCCCAACTCTCCTTGGACCACCAGGATTAGTGTGTGCCTGTAAAAAGAGGAAATGTTCTTTTCAGATGTAGGAAAGGATTTCAGGAAAGGTGGGCAGAAGCATCTTCCAGAGCTCAGAGGCACTGGAGCAAACTGATCAAAAAAGAGGCCTGTTGAGGTTTGCCCCCCCACACCAGATATGCACATTTGCAGAGTTCACCCCACTTTGCTCTTAGAATAGCCCAGTCAAGCATGAGCAGCTGTAGAGAGCCAACTGTGTACATCTTCCACATGTAACCTTCCCCCTTCAGGTTCAAAACAAGGCCCAATTAGGCAAATCACCTTCACATTTTTTTTTTATCTTATCTCTTCCATGTAACTCAAACTTGAATAATTCCTCTTATCACCCTTCTAAATCTATCCAGATCTGTAGATAACATTGCCCTATAATTTGTTATATTTTTAAATCAACTCAATTTGTATTAGATGCATTTATTTCTTAAAATACATTTATATCAATAATAATGTAATACAAATTCAAATCACAAGGGGTTTCTATGTGCTCTATAAATAAAAAGTGTTTCCTAGGGGCTTTGGGAAGTTGCTGATACCTCTGGATTCAGACTGCCTGGACTAAATCCTGCTGCTGGTATTTCCCAGCTGTGTGAATTCTGAATCTTCAATTTATCTTTCACAAGATGGGAACAGTAGAACTCTATTTCATTGAGTTGTTGTGAGGATTAAATGATTAAATATAAGCAGTGTCCTTATTACCCAGGAGAAAATATGGGCTTAATATGTTAACTAATTAGTATAATTTACCCCTTTCTAGCACCTCATTTAATGTCTGTAGCAGTCAGATTTTTATTACTTTAATGGAATATATTAGGCTGGGAAACTTTATAAAGAAAAAAATATTTATTTCACTCACGGTTCTGGAGGTCTGAGGTCTGGTGAAGACCTCATTGCCACCAGAGTCCTGAGGCAGCACAGGGCATCACATGGTGAAAGACAGGGATCATGTGTGTGTGCATCTTTTCTGATCTCTCTCTCTTATAAAGCCATCAGGACTCACTCATAGAGGTTTCACCTTGAGGACATTATATAATCCTAATCACTTGTCAAAGGTCCCACCTATAAACACCACAGTTGAAGTCTCCACCTCTTAATTTCTGCCAATGGACATTACAGTTCAACGTGTGAGCTGTTGGGGCACACACTTGATCCATATCCAAACCAGAGCATTATACCTTATAGAACCCAAAAATGTTTCTGGGGTGCCCCACTGAGCACCATAAAAGATCACAGGAAATTAGAGAGGGAAAGAAGCCTTCTTATCGTTAGGCCTCAGCTTCAATGCCAAGTTCTCAGAACAGAGTCTTGTTTCCCTGATCGTCCTAGGTCCACTCTGCCACGTGCTCCCCTAACTCCTTATCAGGGCACTTCCAATGGTTTCATTTATCAAATGAAATTTTTATCAGACTCAACTGCCCATACTGATTTCACTTATTTATCTATGTGCTAAATGCTCATACATTGCTTTTATCAAAAATAATACCCTTACACACATATGTACATGTATATTGTTCTAGACTATAAAATAAGTACAAGGGCTTGGCCTGCCTTTCCTTGGCTGTATGCCCACTGCCTCATATACTGTCACTGAGATAAATATTTGTTGAATGAATAACTAACTAACTAAATAAATGCTATTATTTTGCAGCGCTAATTGATAAAGTGCTTTCCCAAGGTCACACAGGTACTAAGGAGCAGGGTCATGAAGAAGGTCTGTATGAGCTCTGTTGCCAGACACCACCATGCAACAGACTAGAATAGCTGTGAATGACTATAGAACCTTGGGAGTCCCCCATACCACTTGAGAAGTCCATGGGTCAGAATTATTTTCATAATTATGCTAAGAATGCTTTTTCATTTTTAACTTTACTGACATTGGCATTGATGATAGGAAAATAATGGCCGGTAAAACCAGTGGCCTCTTGACACAAATCAAGGCAGTTTCATTCATTGTGCTCACAGCCATCGTGTTATTCTTCATTGCCACACACTTGTAGTAAGGGAACGAAAAGCCAGCTCACTTAGGAATGTTCTCTGATAAAACAGTAAAAACATGGGAATTCTATCAAATCTCAGTCCTTAAATACAGATCTTCTTAATATTCTGTGTGACAAAAACTGAGGTACACATGAAGCAGAGAAGCTGCAAAAATCAATATTATGGTTATTTCCATGAACAGCCCATGTGGAATTCAGTTGGGAGCTGAACTAACCACTTTTTTCTTGGAACACAGTTTTGCTTGAAAGAACAAATTCCAAACAAACTATGGTTATTCAGACTTGGGCATTTGGCAGGCATCTTCTCAAAAATGAGCAAAGGGAGCCTGTCAGTTAAAGGAAAACAACTGAGAAGATTGGTTGCCAATGATAAAGTTGAGTTGCTGAGCAAAAAAAAAAAAAAATCAGAATTAAAAAAATATGTAATCTGTCTCTTGAACTTGACAGCTTCCCAATATCAAAAGACTTTTCTGATGTGATCAGTAATTATGTTAATAGATGTGATTTTTTAATAATGTGGAATGAAATGTGTCTGCATTTGAAAGATGTGAATAACTCAGCAAATGTGTATTGTCCAAATTTCCAATGCCCGGTGTTATGAAATCATGTTAGATGAAAGACCCATTGAGAATGCAAGGAACACCAAGTTTTATTTAACAAAGTATGAGGGCTTGCTGATAGGGTTTCACATTCCACATTAAAATTAACATTTAAGATTCTTCTGCCACCTGTCAAGTTTTGGTGTAGTATCAAAGAACAAACATTCTTAGTTACCTGAAAAGACTAGCCAAATAATTCTTCCTTTTCCTACTACATATCTGTGTGATGCCAGATTTTCACATCAATCAAAACAACTTATTCCAGCAGATTGAATGCAAGAGCACATAGGAGAATGCAACTGAATTCTATTAACTCAGACATTACAAAGATTTGCAAAACAAAAAAAATGACACTTTGTATGTTTTTTGTTTTGAATAATATGGTTACTTTTCATGACTATCTTCTTGCTAACATGTAAACATTTATTATTTTTACTTTAAAAATATTCTTATTTTTGTTTTTATTTCTAATATAGTAATCACTGATAATAATAACCTATATATAGTAATAATTCTTTGAGGACTTTATTTTGAAATGTATGAAGAGTTGCTGAGAGCAAGAAGGTTTTACAGATACAAATGCGAACCTAACATGCAGTGTTTAAACCCGCAAGTGCTTATAGAAGTACAAGCTCTCCCAGCTGGTGAGTTAGCGCTCACAGCCTCTGCCATTGGTTATGTGATTCTGCAAGGTGGCCTTAGTATCACTTAAAAAGTAGTGAGCTGTCTCTACAATTTAAAAATTAATAAATAACACAATTTGTATTGATGTGGATACGTGTTTAAACAAACAGACAAAAAATACCCTTCAAGGGTAAAAATGACAAAGATATATTTGGCAGTCTTCCTAAATACACATTTCAGGTTGCTTGGGGCTCTTTTCCACACCTCTTCACTCAAGAATTCAGGTGAGTGGAGCTTAGAGTACATGAAGCTCTGTGGGTTGCCAGAGGAGGAAAGGACACGGTGAAGTCTTCATTTTAAGAGAATCTGCTCTTAACCAGCTACCACCAAAAGGCTACATGTCTCTGCCATTTACATTTCTTTCCTGAAGAAAATTTCATAGCCCTCCCTGATTTGGAAGGGGTCAGGAAGAAGTTGCCATCCTCCCATGAAACCTTGACCTAGGAAGTAGAAGGTTGGCATGGATATTCGTGGCAGGCAGTGTGTATCAGCCGCTTTAATGTTTACCACAACAGGAATCCTCTATCCACAACAAAAGCCCCATTTATACAATTTAATGACATCTGACTCTTGACTTGTTCATTTCTCACTTTTTATGGTTAAGTAACTTTGAACAAGCTTTTTTGTGTTTTGTCTTGGGTTTTTTTTTTTTTTACATTATTTCACATCTTCATTGTTCTATTCTCATATTTGTAGTTTTAGCTTATGTTAAATTTTACTCTATTAACAAATTATTCTAATTTTAATTGTTGGGTATTTGGGTGGTAAGTAGCTACTCTTTCACTAACATATATGACATAGCAATATATATCAATGTAGGAAAATATTTTTAAAATTTTGGAGGGAACATTACTAAGTCAAGACTTAGATAGATTTTTGTTGGATGACATGTGCTCCATTTACCCAGCATTGCATAAGCTTTTGTGGATGGGATCTGACCTTATTTATTTCTGTATTGCTAGGGCCTAACTAAGTATCTGGAATTTGGTAGGCACTCAATACTTGCCTGTTGAATGAATGGTTCTTGCCATATTGCTTTCTAGAATTATTACTCCAATTTGCAATGCCACCAGTACAGAATTTTATTGCTCTAACAGACTCTTTAATAGTTTGAGCAGTGGTTTGCTTTTTCATTTATGTAATGATTAGCAGGGAAACATATTTCCAAGTTTTTTCTGTTATTCTGTCTTTTCTTGCTTGTACTCTACTTAGTAAAGTAAATCTGACAATTCTTCTTAGCAATTAACTCCATATATTTAAGTTTTTGAAGATTTGGAGCTATCCTTTTCAGGTTAATTGAGAAAAGAGAACAAACTAGGAGGAGGAGAAGGAAGAGGTAGAATCAATGGGTTTAGATGAAAAAATAAAACGCAAAATGGTATTGTTATAATCCTTGTCTTAATCCATTTTTTTTTTTTGCTGCTATAATTGAATACCTGTGACTAGGTAATTTATAATGAAGAGAAATGTATTTCCCCATAGTTCTCATGGTTCCTCATAGACGCAAGCCAGCTTTTGAATCTCTGTCCGTCTGTCTAAATTTGGAACCTGAGTTTTTCTTTCTGCTTCCTGCTTCCTGGCCACCAGCAGACAGACCAACAACCCGAAACACCTGTCTCTAGGAGAAGTACTCTTGGTCTGTGGGGGCCCACAGCAGCACATCTGTTCTGTGATCTAGGGGTCTGCAGACAGAGGTGCTCAAGGTGACACTCAGGAAGACATTTGGCCTGAGCTAGGATCCCTGGCAGCACCCGGGGGAAGGAGCACAAGGGCTGGTCCTCAAATGCAGGGGTGTGTAGGAGAGGGGCAGACTATCCTATGCCTGGCCACACAGAAGCCATTTCAAAGCAGGCACCAGGGACAGTACAGAGACAGACCAGAAGCAAGGCAGTAGCCCAGTTGAGGGCCCAGCATACAAGGCTCAGAGCAGGGTGGGAAAGAAGGAAGGGTAATCTGGTGGACATGCTGGACTCCCACGGGGGCTTAGGCCTAGAACAAGTTCCAAGCATCCTCTTCCACTGGTAAGTGACTGAGAAGCCACCTCTTTTCCTTAGCTCTTCCTTAGCTCTCCCATAGGCTGCTCGGTATGGTTATTCACCTTTAAATTAAATGGAAGAAAATTAAAATGCCAATTCCTCAGTCTCATCAGATACATCTCTCTCATGAGCCTCCTTAGCTCCTGTTCTCCTGACCTAACTGGGGGTGACTGGAGATGCAGAAAGGACAAAAGATTGATAAACATGCAGAAAGTGGGGATCAGGTGTGCTGGGTACTCAGATGGAGATGCACAATAGCCTTGTTGCTTCTTTTCTTTAATAACTCTTCTTTTACTTTGCTTCTTTCCTTTATTCTTTAAAGCCTTGCTTCTAAAGTCTTTCTTCTTTTCTGTTCTTTAAAGTCTCTTTCCTTAGACTCACACTGTCTCATGTTTTCCTTAATCTCTCTTAAAGTCTTGGCCCTCAGACTCACAGGCACACAACAGCCAGCAGCAGCAGCATTCTTGCAAGTAGCCAACCAATCAATCCATTCCCCCAACCAATCAACCAAGTCCTTCTTCAGTGATTCTTTTATATCCAGTGGTAAATAAGGAGGTGGAGCAACAGTTCTTGGGGAGGAACATGACATTGTAACAAGAGAAACCTGTGCTCTACTTCTCTGAACAGTATACAACTTAGGAAAGCAGCTTTGCTGCATTTTGCTTTCGGCCCCCTTCTGAAGCTGGTGCCATGCTAAACTCAGCCGGCCGATTTGACACAGCTGTGCTTATGTCACATTCTCATAGGCTTCTCATAATCCACTCCCTACACATCTCCAGGGCTCAGTAGTAGCTAGTGAATAGGACATCACAGAAAGTTCTATTGGACTACATAGCTAGCCCTTGCTTTTCCAGGTGGACCAGTACAGGCCATCACTAGCAGTATCCACTTTCCCTGGAGGCCTGTGAGAAGTATAGAATCTCAGACCCTAGTCCAGATCTACTGTATTGGGAGCTCCAGATAAGAAGACTTCCAGGGGTTGTGCAAGCACTCTCAGGTTAACAGCATTTACCTCTTCTCAATGGATTCAGAAAATATCAGCAGATCTGCTCTGCTAACGATTTGTGCTACCTGAGCTGAGGGGGGTCCAGGAAAAGACAGGCTAACCTTTAATTTGTCATCTTTAGTGCAAACATTTTCCCCAGTCTATTGCTCTTCCTTTTATTTTAGTTTTGTTCATTTTTTATGAACATATTTTTGGATCTTATTAATATTTAAAAGATTACAATAGTGGGAGCCTGCCTTGGCTCTAACTTGGGAACAAATTGCATCCTTCTACCTCCAGTCCTCCCTGCTTTAGCTCTGTAGCCAACACCTTTGTGGCATCCCTCCACTGAGGTGGTGGTTTCTCCTGCTCAGATTTGTTCCATTTCACAGCCTCACCAAGAAACTGGGTACAAAGACCCACCCACCATCTGCTAAGCAGCCCTATCCTCAAGAGCTCAGTTTTTATATATGCCCTGGCAGGAATAGGGGCCCAACTTGCAAGGCCTCATACATATTTAACAACAGGCACTTTGTAAAGAAGAGTGTTATTAAGGGCAGTGCTGCCAGCAGCTTCAAATGTGCCCATATATCAAGAGCTGCTAATGCTGTATGGACACAACCCTCTCACAATAGCCCTAGGCAGATCAGCTCCTTATCTTATAAGGGGAGTTGGGGAAGAATTTAGAGGAATTTGAAAATATTCCTGCCCTTCAGAGGCTGAATACTGGATCCTCTCCTAGCAGAGAATGGCTTTCCAACACATTAGGCATTTAAGAGAGAAAAGGCAGTAGTTGTAGTAGGAAAAAAAATACACACACACACACACACACACACACACACACACACACACCCTAGGATGTCCACATACAGAAGAGACCTGTGCAGCCCAGTTATAGAGGGCTTCTTTGGTTCTGCTGCTATGTGATGAATTTGAATCACCATGGAAGCCCAGTCCTGCCCAGCCCACTTATTTTAAGGCTTCAAGCTTTAATGATACTGGTTCAGTTTTCCTTACCCTGTGGATTGGATGTACCACGTTGCAATTCAAATCACCCCAAACACCACAGTAAGCATGAGGTGATCACATTTCTTCCTAAGTGGAAATGGCTCTCCACAGGGGACTCATTCTGGGAGCCAGGGGCTGGGACAGCATTGCCCTGGCAACTTCTCTTTCCCCAGATGATCATCACTGGAGGTAAATGCTTGGAAGATTAAAGTCTCCAATCCATGAAGCAAACTCCTGTTATGTTAGGAAAATATCCTCTACTGGCCATCTTCAGGGCAACAGATAAATCACAAGGGATTGTAAAATGTGTGTGTGTGTGTCTGGTGTGTATGCATGTGTGTGTGTAGCATGCTTATTACAGTTTTCCTTTAAAATCTTTTCACTTCTTTTGTCTCATAATAACCCCTGTGGAGGGGTCTGAACAGCTAATTTGACTAGCTGAAGGTGACCCACAGAAAACAGAGCATTTGGGTTTTTGCTACTATAAAACACTTCCTCCAAAGATCTGCCAGGAAAGAAAGTGACTGCTAAGTTCCTACATAGATTTTGTTCCAGGAACTCACCTTTCACTGCAGAAGCAGGCTCTTGGGGCTGTGTACATGAAGATGAGCCGCCTTGTAAAGTAGCGACCCATCTGCTTTTGTCATATGTTGTTCTGCATTTCAGCCAGTCAGTCATGCAGAGAAGGGCCAGTCACCAAGTATTTGCTGAGAACATTTAAGAGAGCTAACTGACCCATGTGCTAATGTAAACATCACTAACCTCTTCTATGCGTTCATGAGCAAGCACTTTTCAGTATAAGCTTTGTTGCAAATTATAATAAAAAAGTTCATTTGTAAGGATGTTGCTTGGACTTGGAATACACTTTCCCATAGAAACGATGTTATAAATAGTGCTCTAGTTTAGCCCACAAAGGCTCATCTCACCCAAATGTGGTTCCAGTATTATAGAGTTGCAAGAAAACTTTGTAGAAAACAATAACAGTGAGATATCCATAATCAAACCAAACAGTAGGACAGTAAGATGAAATCTCTCTCTCTCTCTTTTTTTTTTAACATGAACATTCATTCTTGAGGAAAAAGATTAATTGGAGGAGGGTGGGGGAGGTAAGTGGAGACTGTGGTGCTCTTGAAGGAGGCTCTGGGTTACCTGAAGGGCTGTTGAGGCTGATGGCTCAGGCTCTTTAATATGTCTCATTTCACTTCAGATCTTATCACCTGCTTTTGCTTGATTCAGGTAGACAGCTAGCACTACTTATACTTATCCCCCATAATTAAAGTCAGTTTTTATTTTTCCCCTACAGATTGAGAAAAAGGAGCATGAGGAATAGGGGAAGGCAGGCAAGACAAGAGGAAGGAGAGTGATTGGAGGAAAACAAGGGAGAAGTAATCTTTTGAAGCAGCTAGGTAAAGGTTAAAAATGAAGAGGAAAAATAAGGAGTTTAGAGAAAATCTGTATTTGTGCGTGAAAAATTGCCTTGGAGGTGTCAAATGAATCAGTCACGAGAATGAGAGACTATCCCTACTCTTATGGAAAAGTGCTGCCTTGGTCAGTTTCTTTGCAGGTCATTAGAGGGTGCTATCTTTGTTGCTGACTGGAGCAAATCAGACAGGGGACAGCCTTGGGGTGAATGGGGTGAGATGAGGATAATGCACAACCTCCCCTTCTCACATAAGGGGTTGACGGGTGCAGTGCTAACATCAGAACTGAAACATCTATGAAGTTACTGGAGGTGACTTAACTCCTCATGAATTATCATTATTTCTTACATAACCTCCACCTCCCCAAGTCTCCCGTTCTTCCTTCCAAGATGGCCCTTTTTTTATTAGGAAGTCCAGCACAACCTTCAAGATGTTCGAGTCTGCCTGGTTCTTAGTCCCCCTCTCATTCTGTTTTCTTCCTTCTGTTGCCCTTCTTCATGTCAACCTCCTTCTTCTCATTCCTAGAGAGTCACTCACGCATGCAGTTGGATTTAATGGGATCTCACCAAATATTTAGAGATAAGAGAAGGAAATTATAGAATATAAGAAAAGCAGTATTAAATTCAATGCCAGATACCCTTGTTCCTACAAAGTCATTGACTGCTCTTCTAGCACAAGGACTCTCCTCTGGCTCCATCTGACTCTGTAGAGCTGAGCCTCATCTTCTAGCCCCAAGGCACCACCCATTGCCTTACTCCCTGAGTTTCTGGGCTGCCTAAACTTCTTTCCTTTCCAAGAGCCTTCCAGGAACTTTCAGGAGACAAGAATTATTCCATCTAGGGCCCAACATCTTTTCCCCTCACAGCCATGTGGCGTGAAGCAGGTGAGCCTCAATCACCAAGCTTCTTTCTCCCAGTGTCTGGGTGAGAAAGCAGAATCTATATGAGAAGATTTAGATCTGTGGTCATAGTCATGATGGACACACTGGGCCCTCAGGGGATGTTGTTCTGCGGGCCTGACTAACTGTTAGGAAGCCTGCAGGAAAATGGAAAGCAGGAGAGAGGTGAGGAAGGTTGGAAGATGGAGGGTATGGGTGGGCTGGTTTGTATGAAAGAAAGAGATTTTGAGGAGGAGAATCTAAGCATTCCTTTGAGTCATAGAAAACTCAAGAACTATGGGGTGTGTTCTGAGAAGCTGGCAAAGACTCAAGAGGCAAACCCAGAATTCTTGGAAGAGAGAATCTTGCTACCTTAAATCCAACACAGCTGATGGGAGGCTGTTTCTGCCTCATTATGCAGAGAGATTTCATCCTCTTTTGTCTCAATCTTCCTCTGCAGACTAGATTGAAGCCTAACCTAGAGGCCTATTAATTGGCTTTTTAAACAAAAAGCCATCTTCCCTGAGATAAAGCTTGGACTCCCTTATAAAGCACACGTGGATGAAGTCATTTATTTTTTTAAATAGCGTCCCATCCCTCAGCTTACACTTATTCTATGTGTTCCTTCACAGTCCACAAAGAGTTTCCATTTAATCACCATCTGGCAACCCTCCCCCCAATCAAATTCTCATCATAAAGAGAGTGACTGTTTAATAAAAATATTTTAATTGTCACCAAAAGATGTAAAAATGGGGAAATATTATCATTTTGAATCCTGGACCAACTCCAAATGACTAATATTTTCTCATTACTGGCTGTCAGGCCTGGGGAGGGAAGGAGCAAGTATGAAGCAGGGAGACTGAGCCCTTTTGGCTGGACACACTAGGTTTGGCTGGAGCCAGGGTGAAGTGTGTTAGGAAACTGATATCACCCACAGTAGGTAGATATGAATGCAGACAGACTCAGGACCTCTTAACATCTGTACAGGCATTCCTAACCGTATCCTCTCCAGCCTGAACTGGTCCAGTTCCTTATTTTCCCTACTTAGTTCTCCTTTGTTAACTTGATTGTTGTTATGGAGTCAATATTTGGGTCTCCCTCAAGATTCATAGGTTGAACTCTTGGGAATATACCCAAAAGACTGTGACACAGGTTACTCCAGAGGCACCTGCACACCCATGTTTATTGCAGCACTATTCACAATAGCCAAGTTATGGAAACAGCCAAGATGCACCACCACCGATGAATGGATTAAGAAAATGTGGTATCTATACACAATGGAATTTTATGCAGCCATGAAGAAGAACGAAATGTTATCATTCGCTGGTAAATGGATGGAATTGGAGAACATCATTCTGAGTGAGGTTAGCCTGGACCAAAAGACCAAAAATTGTATGTTCTCCCTCATATGTGGACATTAGATCAAGGGCAAACACAACAATGGGATTGGACTTTGAGCACATGATAAAAGCTTTAGCACACAAGTGAGGGGTGAGGATAGGTAAGACACCTAAAAAATTAGCTAGCATTTGTTGCCCTTAACGCAGAGAAACTAAAGCAGATACCTTAAAGCAACTGAGGCCAATAGGAAAAGGAGACCAGGAACTAGAGAAAAGGTTAGATCAAAAAGAATTAACCTAGAAGGTAACACCCACGCACAGGAAATCAATGTGAGTCAACGCCCTGTATAGCTATCCTTATCTCATCAGCAAAAACCCTTGTTCCTTCCTATTATGGCTTATACTCTCTCTACAACAAAATTAGAAATAAGGGCAAAATAGTTTCTGCTGGGTATTGAGGCGGGGAGAGGAAGGGGGCAGAGTGGGTGGCAAGGGAGGGGGTGGGGGCAGGGAGGAGAAATGACCCAAGCCTTGTATGCACATATGAATAATAAAATAAATTAAAAAAAAAAAAGAAAAAAAATCCAACACATACAAAAAAAAAAAGATTCATAGGTTGAAATCCTATCTTCCAATGTGATGGTGTTAGTAGGTGGGGCCTTTGGGAGGTGATTAGGTCATGGGGGTGGAGCCCTCATTACTACAATTGGTGGCCTTATAAAAGAGACTCCAGAGAGCTTTCTCATCCCTTTTGCCATGTGAGGATGCAGCAAGAAGACTGTAATCTGTGGACCAGGAAGGAAGCCATTGGTGGACACTAACTCTGTGTCCAAGATCTCTCATCTTGGACTTTCAGACTCTAGAACAATGAGAAACAAAGGTCAGTTGTATAAAAGCTACCCAGGCTATGGCACTTTGTTATAACAACTTTAAATAGCTATGGCCATTGCTTTCCCCGCTCCTGCCCTTACTTCATAGTTTGGCTTGATAGGATTGGGTGTGAGAAATGACTTGGGGATGAGAGTCTTACCTTCAACTTCCTGAACACTCCAGGTCCTTTCATGGTAACTGAGCAGAAAGCCACAAGGTCTCATTTTTGGAATATCTATTTTAAGATTTCATTTGTGAAAACAAAGAGTGGACTACAAAGTTTGCTTTGATGTTATTTTAGTAGTGAATCCTAAATATAAGAAGATTATTCTGAAAGCAAGTATACATGAATTTTGTAAAAATGAAAACTATTGTAAAGCAAGACATAATTTAGTCATGCCAATGCAATTGACTAATTTGAAATTGATTGATTTGACCTGATTTATAAAGATACAGTAAAATACAAATGATAATAATTCTGTTATTTATTAAAGTTTTAGTTTATGTACTCATTGCTTAGAGGTGTCAAATGAATCAGTCACAAGAAGGAAGGAGAGAAAGAGAGAGAGAGAGAGAGAGAGAGAGAGATTATACCTGCTATACCTGCTCTTATGGAAAAGTGCTATCTCGGACAGTTACCTTACAATCTGCACTCCATCTTGTCTGAGAGAGCAATGCTTCTTATGGCTAGACATGGCCATGTTTAAGAAAGAAAGCTGGGCCTGAAAAATGTGAGTCTTGCCCAAGAGGGATCCTACCAGAGGGTAAGGGGAACACAATGGCATGATCCCTGACAATTACCATACGGAGCACCTCCCATGTTATTCTTTTGATGGAAGCATGCACTCTTTTCTCAGTTGGCAGCTCCCGGCCCCTCTATTGGAAAGGATGGTCCACTTCCTGTGGTCACCCATCCTTCCATAAATCCACTTCCCATCCCTATCAGAGGCTGTCTACGTGCTGGAAGAGAGGAAAGGAGAAAACTACTGTCATGCTGCTATAGGATTGATTTGATGTTAAATCAAGGTCAAAATCATGATGAAATTCTTAGACTGTATTCTCTAATTTCCAAACTCAGATTGCATTTGTGACTCAAAGAGAAGATCTGTTGCTTAAGAACTGATCTGAGGTTTGACCAGATGCATTAGTAGAACCCTGTGCATTGCTTATGACCAGTGTCCATTAATAGGGATCAAAAAAAGCCATGGATCTGCCAGGTTTTTTATCCAAATGCAAAGAGAGATTATAATAAAATTAAAAAATAAAACTTTTAAAACATTGAATAAAAAGTGTGAGATCTTTAATTTTTATACTAATTTAATGTGGCTTCTTCCACAAAATCATTTCAAACATATTCACATGCTCTTTAATACATATTACTGTTCTCATCATTTGGATTTCAAGGGGAAAACAAAACCAGTCAAGAATATGCTGGAATCAGGTAGGAACAAAAGACCACTAAGAGATAGGACTAATTCAGAAGTTAATAATTATTTTTTAGAAAGTTTCTCAAATTACCAATTATAATTCATTAATTAGTTATGAAGTAAATCTAGTGTGGGCTATGACCCAGTGATTTTTTTTAAATGAAATTGAATAGATGGGATGAAATAGAAAAGACAGAATAGAACATAGAATGTCAGAGTGCATCCTCCACAGTAAGATTAAATATTATTTAGCATGCTTTTATTTGTTATCCATATATGAGAGTGTATATTTGTGTAGTAGGCTGAGGATATAAAATTTATTTCACATCGTATCTCACAATCAAATTTTTTTGAAATACAGCATATACAAGATCCATGAAGAAAAAGTAAGCCAAGAGTCAAAGGTGACATGAGGAATAACATATAAGGAGTGAGAAAGAAAAGCCTAAGAGAAAGGTCAGACAAATTCCATGTTTCTTTATCTCTTCCCTTCCAAATTCTTTTTCTAAGAATTTAAGGTAATACTTACACTCAAAGCTCTTTAAAGCTATCTTACTCATTTGGGCCTTTGTTAACAGAAGGAAAAGGAAGGAAGAGGGAAAAGAGGATGAAAAAAGAAGGGAAAGAAAAAAAGAAAAGCAGTAAGTTACAAAGTAAATAAGTTACTGAAGATAATAGGGAAAGCTTCTACCCCCACCAGCTTTTAATACAACCTCACTGTACTCAGCATTTGGGAGACATGGGCACATTAAAAAAACACTTTGAAATGAAAGGAATTCCAAGTTATCGTCAATGTACAGTTCATTTTGCAGTATTGTTACATGTGATATACAAAAAAGATTGTGATACTAACAAAATGACTGTACTATGTATAGTGCTCTGGCAGTGAATTTTGTAAGCTCTTTTTTGAACACTCAACTTGTGCTTATCATGGAAACTTAACATATCTCACTAAAATTTCCAGGAATATTTCACAACAGATAGCATATCCCAGGGTATACATTGAGCATGAAAGATTCATTATACAGGATGGACCAGTCTCGGGTTGTCACCTAGTGCTGATTTTAGATGCTGCCTTTCCAGTGTGTGCTCCATGAGTGAGGGCCTTTGGGTTGTGAAGTGTAATGCTCAGCCCCACAGGCTGCCAATGCTTCCTGCTGGCCAGAACACCACCTGCAGTGTTAGTGATAGCCCTGGTCTCTGAACTCGAAGCCTAGGCACTGAGCCCTGGGCCTCTGCCTTGTCCTGTGCAGGAGTCTGTTTGGTCTGCCTTCACCAAGGGTCTTCTCCTGGTATGGCAAGGTCTTCTGATTTGCAGGTAGTATGCATACCCTCATAATTATACCACCTCTAAGATATCTAGTAGGGTTGATTTGTGGCAAATCTTCATTTTTTATCATATGCTACCAACACAAGCCCCAATCGTCCCCCAAACCAATCACAGTCTTCAAGAGCTGGTGAAGATTCCACAGTGTCTTCAGTAAAGCCTGTCCTACCTTGCCTAGCTCTCATTGACCTTCCTCTCATCTAAATGACCACCATGCTTAATGTTGTCTCATGTATTTGTGTTAGTCTTGGCTCCTCAGACTGTGAACTTCTCCATCTTTGCTATCCTTTGTAACAACCAGCACCCTGCAGTGACTCAAAGTACTGGACACCCTCAGAGTTGAGTTGCAAGCTGTCTATTCTTTGAGCATCGTTGCCTTGTGTGTGAAAAGTGCCTTCAGGACCAATGTATCTTTTTCAGAGCACCTATAAATGCTTGGAGGTGGTTCCTAGAGACATAAAACAGAAAAAGTAAAGGAAACATGTATGCCAGGCAGAATATAAAGTACCTTACATGCAACATTTTTCTTAACACTGACTAGAACACTAATAGGTGGGTATTTTTAAACCCAAATTTATTGAAAAAGAGAAAGGTTAGTTTCTTCAAATTGTAGAACCTGGAGCCAATATATGTTCTCCCGTTTTACAAAAATAGTGTCTTTTATATAGATTAGTCCTGTCCTGAATTTGAAATCATTCAGGTGCATAGAAAAAAAAAAAAAAAAACTGCCTCTGCCAGAGAGCACTGTAGCTCACCAGAAGTTTCAAAGCCACTTCTCAGGGTGCTTAAAGGTTAGTGGTCCAGGATGTCACAGAAGACTGTATCTGCCAGACTCACACTGGGCACTGGTCATTCATAAGAAAACTACCTACACCATCAAGATAAGATGGAAACAAACAGACAAAGAGGTGCATAAAGGAGTCATAATATCTGGGGGAAAACAAAGAAATCCCGAGTGAAAACGACTTAATAAATGAAGGTAAAATAGCAAGGTGAGGATCTGGGGTTATAGCTAAGTGGTAGGGCACTGACCTAAATGTGCAAGACCTTGGGTTTGATCACCAGCCAGCACTGTAAAAGAAATAAATAATAAACAGCAAGGCAATGTCAATACTGAAATGCATGGAATGAGCCAGAATGTGTGCACAGCTTTCTACAAACTTGATATTCTTTGAGAAGGGCTGCAACCACATTGCTACAAGAAATACAGGCTTACCTGATCTGAAGGTTTAGTACTCTTAAACCCAGGTCAAATTATAACTTAAAATGGCAAAAAAAAATTATTGAACACTTCTTATGCTGAACACTTAAATGTTAATGAAAATTTGGTGAGGTTGATTATACCAGCAAATATTTGTAGATCTTCTAGCCACTGAGGTGGGGGGAGGGAGAGGTACAGCAGTGAACAAAAAAGACAAAACTCTCCATCCTCTTCAAGCTTACATCCTTACAGGCACGAATTATTGGAAATACTATTTTTCCTACACGACAGATAAATAAACCAAGGCTTACAGGGGTTCAACATGTACTCCATGGCAGAGGCTCGGGTTTGAATCCAAATTGTTTTATTCAAAGCTCAAATTGAGCCTCATCTTCCAGTGCCTCCAGCTGCACTCAGAGTCATTGTCAGGAGAGCTTCTGTAAGATCCCACTCTTAATTATCTTACTTGCTGAGGCATTATACACTTGGTCTTTATTGTCTGTTCTAGCCCTTGATCATATTGTCATTTACTATTTTCTAAAAGTTTCAAAGATGTAAGATTTGTTTGCCTACCTAAATTGAAAACTTCTGGGAGGTTGGACAAGATAATATATTCTGTCATGTTTCCCAGAGGATCTAGTATCTTACAGGACTGGGTGCATTTCACACAGGTTTTAAGCACCTGTTAATCTGCCAGGGAAGAGTGCTCAGCACCATGGGAATTTCAAAAATCAAAAAATACTGCCACTGTCATCCAAAGTTGTGTAACTTAGTGGACACTGTCACTGGAACTGACTGCTGGGATGTTAGTTTGAATGAGCCCATTTTTGAGAACTCATGGATAAGGCTTCCAGTCACTAGATGCAGAGATATCAACATCTTTTTAAAAAGCAGAAAGACCATGACTCAGAAAGTTAGAGCTCAGTAACAAAGTGTAATTTGCCTATGAGGAGCGCTCTCAGTAGGAATCAAGAAAGGGTCAATTAGGAGAAAGGTTTTAGGGTGTTGAGTAAAAACCATTGTGACCTCAAAAGGAATATGTCATATCTGACATATCCAGTCACTTCTATCAAAAAGATGAAAATAAACCTAGTAGAAATGGTGAGGCAATAATTATATTATGGCTTGACATAGTAAGGTTGTGGATTCTGCCTCATGTGACATGCTCATAAATACACCAACAAAATAGAGCTAGGAGAACATACCAGATGATAGGTGTTCTCAGATGATGCTGACAAACAGCCAGCCCTCTCTTGAGAAGAAAGACACAAAACAGATATTGGGTAGGAACTGGCCACAAGTCCTGAAGTCTGTACAGTTTCCATTGATGAAGTGGGTGATGAGAGTAAGGACAGGCTTATTAAGTCATGGATAGCATTTGAAGTACAGTGTAGACATCACTTTATTGAACAGGCCTGGAATTCTCAATAACTCACATAGATTACTAAGGAAAAAGTTGAAAATTGAAAAACATTGGGTTTTAATAAGGGAAGGCATGTAGGAAAAACAATTTCGGATCTTTCTCTTCTTCTTTCTTGATGTTACCTCTGGGTGGCTCTGATGTGGGAGAAGGATTACCTGGCTTTGGGTGTGAGTTTATCCAGTGGGACCTCAGTTTTCTCATCTGTGAAATGGGTTAATAGCTAGTCTGTAATATGTGAGCATTATCTAGTGTGGAATAGCTCATTAAGGATCACTTAGGACCTTAAAAATGCAAAGTGTTGCATAAATGCTAAGTATTATTATGTTTTATGAAAAGGGCAAAGATCTTGACTTGGGAAGAAAATGGGAGGAAAAATTACAGGAAATAGAACAAGAACACACAGGAGAGAAGCTATTAGCCAGTTTGGGGAGTACAATTGCAAGACTTGAGCATCATAAAACATCTGTGGTAATTTCCACTCACCTCTGCTCCTCTAACTGCTGGAAGGGAGAAAGCAGTGTGTTGTCTTTTAAGTAAAGAATAAAGAAAAGCAATAAAGAGAGCATTTGCCCTTGACAAGGTCGAGGAAATCTCTCAAATGTTATACAGTGTGGGATATTCTAAATGAAGAAATTACTTAATCTACCTGGAGGATTGTAGCTATTACATAAACCGGGGTAAGCAAGGCTCCAAAATCCAGCTACTAAAGATTCCTGGCAGACAGCTCAAAATGATAAGTTTCTTGGGCCACCCTTAAAATTCATTTTGCTGGACTTGGTTCATTTTGAATTAATGGAGACCTAAAGCTGCCCTTTTGGGTTCCCTCAAGGTTCCAAGGTTATAAGGAAGGGTTCCAGGGTTATAAGGAAGGCCATAAAGACAAATTTTAGGTATCTTAGTACCAAGGGGTACTGTCTCAGTCAAGGGCAGGGGCAATCTAATTACCTTTCCTTTATTGCTGGTGGCAGAAGAGCCTCAAAAAGGTCAAGGTATTGGAGGTGGGAGTTGTTTCTAAAGCTATTGCCAAAAAACAAAAACAAGGAAAAAAAACCCCCAAAAACCTCAAACCAAAAAACAAAAATGCCTATTCACACATTTTCTTCCTCCCTAAATTCTAATCACCTGCTCTTGAAGCATTCCTCTAACAAATTAAAAGAGTTTTGTCAAGTAGCTGATTCTATTATTAACCAGACGTGTGTCTCTCCTGGGGCTTCTTGGTAGATCAAGAAGGCTATCGGCCTCCTCCACAGGATCCCAGGGCCTCTTAGCTGAGCTCAGCAGTCCCACAAGAAGATGAGTTCTTTAATTTGGCCAAATGGCCCAAAAGAGGGACCCAGTGATAACTGTGTGGTTGCATTTGGAATCTTCCATGCCTTCTTTTCAAGTCACTCAAGGGCATTGGTGCTGGCTGTGACTGTGGGCAGTGAGTGCAAAGAGGTGACACAATTCATGCCTAAAATATCTTATCCAAAGACCCACTGGACTTTTTTTACTTGACTGCGTAGCTGTAAAGACTGGAGAAGCAGAGAATTTACCTTTGTGTCCTTGGAACCCAATTGTCACAGGAAAATGCATTACAAATTATCACATGCCCAGCTGCAAAAAAAATCAGAACTGACAAAAATGAGACAAGCATGGTTCTGGACTTCCTGTTTGAAACTTGGCCTATTTTGAAATTTAACCTTCCTTAGGAGAGGTTCTTGGTCTTTTCTGGGTGTTTTTGATTGGAAGGAAATGTATATCTTTTTATATTATGTTGGCAAGAGCAGACATAGAAGACGAAGATCAAGATGTTAGAGGGTGGAAATGAATTTGAATGGGAACATTATTCATATTAAGTCAGCCTCACTTGGGAAACCCAATCACTTTTCAGCTCCAACTAACCGGCTAAACAAGCAGAAAATAGCAGAATCCTGAAACTTTAAGAATATTCACATTCCACAGTGAGCTGGAAGTGCCTGTGTTGGAGCAGAGTCCTTTTAATAAATCTCCTTAGATGACTCTGTATGCTGCCTGACACACAGTAGGTTTTCAACCAATGCTTATGGATGAGGAAATAGTTAAAGGGTAAGTTATAAAATGTCTAGAAACTTAGCACAGTAAGGTAATGTTTGCTTAAAACCTGAGTCATTTCTTAAAAATCATGTTTTAGTGTCTTGAGTGCAACTTAAACCCACTGTCAATAGAATGTCATCTTTCTTGGGCACTGGAAGCCCTCTCTTTTAGAAGTAAATGTCCACAGGGTTCCCTCAACTAAGAAGAGCACAACATGGACCTGGCAGTGGCTGCTTCTCTCCCCTGCTATTCGTATCAGCTGCTCAGGAAATCAAAGATCCGTGCAGCTTCTTAGGGTTTCCTGAGCATAATTTATGTTGGTTAAGGATTTAAGCTTATAGGATTAGACTGATGATCATAAACCTTGCCCATTATAAAATCCTAAAATCATTATTAATTTTAAAATGAGTATAAAACCTTGAGCAAAACTAATAACAAATGTATGCCAAGGCTAAGACCAAGAGGAAGCCCAAATCCTGTCTAATTTGGAGAGCTCAGGTTGGAGCGGATTATGGAGCAAGACTGAGGATTTTCCCTCCCTGGAGACAGCAAGGAGGAACAAGACAGGCTCCTTGCTTCTACCTGAAGGGAGGGAGTGACAGGTAGCAGCCTGGTAGTTCTCTAGCTCTGACTTAAAAAGAGAAGGATGGAGCTGGGGCTGGAAACAGGGTGAAGAATGTCCAAGGCAAAACAAGAGCGTGGACCAAAAACAGCATCCAGGGTCACAAAAGCTCTGTGATGCTCCGTTCTATGACTCTTGCAATCACTGCTTATCTCACACAGTCTGAAAGGTAAGAAATAGAAGAAGAGACACATTGGCATCCGGAGGATGGGGCTTATGATCGAATACAAAAACCTGTTTTTGCCAAGATATAACATGGATTTTCCCATGCAAACAATCCACAGCTGCCCACCCAGAGTGGGTGCAGAAGTGAAGAGGCCAATCTCAACTAGGGGTATGTGATTTACAACCCAAGTTCAAAGTAATCATAATACCATGTTTTTACTTTTTAAATTGTTTTATCCTGCTTTTCCAGCCCATAAGGAATGCACCTTGGTGTCAACAGAACCCCTTTGTCTTTGTAAGCTATTTTGAAGCAAACTATCAGTAAATTACTTCCCAAACCACCACACAACTAGATCATGCTGAGAAAATGGGCTTTGCAAGAATGCAGCAAATTGTTTCTGTCACAGAAGAAAATACAACCAGTAGAAATCGTTATGGATGAATCATTATGAGAGAGTCCAAAAAAATTAACCCTCATCCATTTTCTTTGTTTTCATGCATGTGAAGGGGGAAGGTATGTATGTGTATGTATTTATTTGAATTTGCCAGCCGCACTTAGGACTGGAGCTAGGGAGGATTTGAGAGATAATAAGGCCAGCATGTTCCCTAGCACAGGTGTGGCAGTGGGAGGAAGAGGAAGAGGTGACTTCAGAATAGGATATTTGGGGAGAGGGGGAGGGTTTAGCATGACTGAAGGATTAAAAGAGGAGGGAGAAGTTTACAAAGTAGTTCCGGGCCCATGACTATATGTTCTATATGTTCTATATGTGTTGCTTTTTCTAATTGTATTTCTCCCAAGGGCCACCTTGGATAAGTGCTGTTTTACCCTCATCTCACAGAGGAAAACATAGAGGTTTAGAGAGACTGGGTGATTTGTCTAGAGCCCAGAGCACTGCAGTGGCTGGGATGGGATTCATGTCAGGTGGTTTGATTTTAAGCCATGCTATCGAGTGTGATGCTAGAGGTCCATGGGTGGAGAATGTGTCATGTGAGCAAAAACGAACACTATGCACCAAGGCTAGGTGTCCATTTTCTGCTGGTCTGGGAAAATATCTGAGGCTGGGTAATGTATGAAGAATAGGAGCTTATTTGCCACACAATCCTAGAGGCTTGGAAACATAAGAACATGGCACTGGCTTTTGCTCTGCATCTGGTGAGGGCTTCTTGCTGCATCATAACATAGTGGAGAGCATTGTATGGAGACAGCAAGTGTTCTAGCTCAGATCTCTCTTCCCATTCTTATAAAGCCATTAATATCATCATGAAACCCATCCACATTAATTTATCTAATCCTTAACATACTATCAAAATATGACTTTTGGGATTAGGGTTCCAACTACCACAGCACATGACTGCAAAAGCCAGCACTGCAGATAACTGGAGAATGGGGTGCAAACCAAGGCAAGAGTTGTATCTATTCCCATTGTCCAATTTTAATGATATACTGTCATAGTTACCTGGTGGTAACTCACCCAACATGTCCATCTCTGAACTTCCCCAGTAACTGGGTGCCCAAGCATGGGGACTCTGCCAAGTCCCCAAGAGTGGTGCGTTCACTTAGCTTAGTCCATCCTTCCTTCTCTCTCTGACAATATAAAATCCATCCCCAGTCATTTGATAATGATTCCTCTTATCCCCTATGCAAACAGTGGTAGAGAAAAATGTTGCACTAAAATGTTAAGCATCCCCTAATGTGTGGTAACTGATTTCACATATGGAATCAGGGATAGGGTAACACTGTGTGACAATGGATTTGACACAGGCACTGTCTGATCTGATGACACAGCTGTGAGTGTCGATTCACCACACTAGGCCTAATCATCTGGGAGACTTGGCCAGGGGCCTGCTTCTACCAAGCAGTGCCGTAGGTGGACCAGACAAGAAGAGAGGGCTATCTTCCTCCCTGTCAGGGACTATTTCATCTTGTAGCCAATGGCAGATCAGATCAGTTTACAAGTGATATGAAATCAAGGGCTCTGTCCTGTCACATGGATCTATAGCGCAAAGCCACCTCAGAAGTCAGCCAGGCTCAGGAGACACCCTGAGGCAGGTACTGGTCAACATGAGTTGCCTAGGGAGAGCTGGGGAGGAAGGTCTGGAAAAGCATCAAATGAGGAGGAGAGGACTGCACAGCAAAACCACGGTCACTACACATCCACATCTGGAACCCAGTGAATTGATCTGTAGAAGAGCCAAGGCAAGAAGAAAGATAGGCATGTATGGGGCTACAGAGTTGACATGAAATTTTTGGGGAATGACCTTATTAAACTTTCAGGGTTGCTGCTCTTGACAAAAGATAGCTCCTATATATTAATATGCAGGCATATATACCAAGCACATGTTAATTAATGTAAATTAATGTTGTGTAACATTAACATGTTTCATAACATGTACATATTATATAATTTGCATGGTATATGGCATATATAATTAACACATATGCCAATGTTATACATGTTGGTTGACCTACATACACTGATGTATGACAATGTTTATTTCTTAGATATACAGTAATAATTAGGATACTCATTCTCAACTCGAGTTGCATAGTTACCTAGGAAGCTTTTAAAGAAAAATCTATAACCTGGACTCTTTCTCCCCAACCCAACCTTCTTTGGTTGAACTGAGATGGGCCTCAAGTGCCAGGATATTTATTTATTTATTTTGCAGTACTGGGGTTTGAACTCAGGGCCTCATGCTTGCTAAACGGGTGCTTTACTACTTGAGCCACTCTGCCAGCCCCAGTGCCAGGAATTTTAAAAAATAAAAACACAAGCAATTCTAACATGCAACCAGGTTAAAGACTACTGAATTAGTCAAATGTTTGTGGATGGATTGATTGAAGAAAAAATGTATCAGAAATGGAGATAAACATAAAATTTGAATGAATAAAGTAAGGAGATTGGGAAGATTTAAAACACACATACCCTTCAATCTGGCCAGATCTCACAGACAAAGGCTGAGGGATATGGACAAAGCCATAAGGCCCTATGCAAGGCAAACACATCCCAGGATGCTCCTCAGGTGACATACCAGGACCCCAGAGTCATGCCTCCAACCCACATGATTCAGAAAAGAAAAGAGAGAGGTGTCCCCGAGATGGAGGCTCTGCTCAGGCCAAAGTCAAAACACAAACACAAGAGAGGCCCCAGGAAAAGACCGTTCTCTGTCCTTGCTTTCTATCCCACAGATTGACTTAAAACAGTTTTTAGAAGTGTCCTCGCCTCCTGAGGGACTCATTTAGCAGCACAAGACTCCCTCTAATGAACTAGGAATTGTGCTCTATTTTCATCTCCAGGCAGGGAGGAGGCTCTGGGTAACCTGGATCTCTCAGGAACTTGGGACAGCTCCACAGGATGCAAGGCAGTCGCAGTGCCATATAACAATGAGATCAACAGTATCTGTCATTTACAGAGCCTCCTCTGTGCCATGACAGAGTAGGCTAAAGCTAACAGACCTGTGCTTTAGCTGGGCCCTCTCCTCTCTCCCTTTTCTTATATGTAACTCAGCTCACATTTTGCAAATCAGGACAAAGTCTCAACAGGGATAAGGAGGGCACCCAATGTCACTGGTCTGGCAGGGCCTGGGAAGGGATGAATACACACAGACCTGGCCCTAGGGTGTGAATGTGCCTTGGGAACTGATAAAGGGATGCTACTTGCCACTTGGAGGAAGAAACAATTAATAATAATGGCACCCCTTGCCTGAGCACTTCTTTAAGCCCAGCACTGTGTTAAGCCATTTAAATATATTCTCTCATTTAATGCTCACAAAACCCTGAGAGGCAAGTATTTTACCCTCAATTTACTCAAGAATCATTTGAAGCTCAAAGATGATGTAAGCTAACCCACAGCTGGTGAGAATCACTTTGGCTCCAAAGCCTGCGGCTTATTGCCTCAAGCCTGGGTGTGCATGTGTGGATTCAGAGGTTTTCTCCTTGCTGCTTTCAGGAGTCCCTCTCTCCTCAATATCACTTCACTCATCTGGGAGGGAGCAAATTCTGTCCCTTCGCTTGAAGGTACAATGTGCGTGCTCGGTCCAAAGTCAGAGAAATCTTCAGCTCTGAAAGAAAGAAGCAGCCCCTTGTTCTGGGAAACCTGCAAGTCAAGGTCATCCTAGTAGCACGGTTCTTGTTGTATCAGTCCACAGCTTGGTGGCCTTATGTACGCTCAGGACCCGAGCAGCAACTGCATCAGAGTGGAGCGTGAAGGGTAGGGATGACCTTCATGTAGCCTGAGGCTCAAGTGTTGGTTGTCTGTATAAATTAAGGGACTCATGGTTCCTCTAGCCTCAGTTTCCTCTTCTGCAAGCCAGTGACTAAAACAGCAACTTCTCAAAGCTGTTGAAAGTATTTTAAGAAATAATGTATGCAAACATATAAAATGCTTAGCCTTGTGTCTGATTGCTTGATTTAATGGAAGCTATTATTACTCTTAGTGGCTAAGGGCACTGGTGCTAGGACGGTTCTCTGTCTCCAGGCAAGAGGAGAAATGGCGAGCTGATGAACACTGATCTGATAGTTTATCCCGATTTCCAGGTGTGGAAAAAGCTCCATCTCACTGTTCCATCAATAATTGTCACTGCCATCCCCAAAAGAACCAAACTGCATTTGGACTTGAAAGGATGCTGAGGCAGAAAGAAAGGACAGCAGCTGTGGACATAACCTTGGACAAGCTACCCTCCAGAACTTGCTAGAGCCCATGACCCAGCAAGCCCCCTGTGTGTGGCCATTTGTGTGGTCCAGGCAAAATGGCCTGGAGGAAGTCAGGAACACTGTGTCCAGGGTTCTTGTGGATGCAAAGAACATGTACTCCCTCCACTTACCAAAATATCACTCACATGGGCACACATTCACTCATGCACACACACACACACACACACACACACACACACACACACACACAATGGCACCATTCACCATGTGGTGTCAGTATTCCTGCAAAGAGAGCTGTGCTCTCCAGGGATGGGAGGACTATCCTCTGAGCATCTGAAGCCCCTTCATTGACTGTGGAAATCTGCTTTCCCTTCAGCCTTCTTTCTGCCAGTCACCTTCTGTCAAGGAGTGATTATGCTCTTTTCTGTCAGGAACACTGAGTGATTGTGGCAAGAAAATTGCCTTCAGCGATAGGGATTTAAGAAACGCTTTTCCTGAAAATAGTGCTCAAATTAATTAACTTGGAGGAAAGGGTTGCTGGATTTTTTTTGGTCTGGTTTTAATTTATTTTTCCCATAGAGTTTTTGTTTGTGATAAATGGTGAGAAGTTTTACCTTCTTGGACACACTCCTGAAATACTTGGAGTGAGGCAAGCAGTGCAGAGCCCCAGCCCTGTGAGATCCCAGGGTGACCTAGGGTTGTGGGAGAGCAAGCTGCCCACCGATAGAAATGGCCATGTGTGATGGAAGTGGTAGGTGTTCATGAGGAAACACCTCCAACAGGAATGTGAAACAGTAGTCATAGTGGGAAGCACACAGGGGTAGGCACAGGACAGCCTTGACGCCAGCACCATCTCTGATGATACCTGGATAAGTCCACTTGCTCTTTCCGCATGGCTGTCACGAGGACCAGCTGTGGCACACCTGAGGCTGCATTTTGTGTTCAGCTCTGTGAGCCCTACACAGCACCTGATGTAAGGGTGCATCAAGGCCACAGAGTAGCGGGCAGAGGATATAAACATAGGCTTTGGTTCCAGGCAGGCCTGGAATAAAGCAACAGCACTTGAGCTAGTTGAGTTTGGTCAGTAATCCAACCTCTCTGAGCATTTATTTCCTCATAGTGACATGGGGATAAAAGATAAATACATCATGGCATCCCTGTGAAAAATAATGAATCAGTTAAAATCCCCAACCCATAATAGGTAGATAAATATCAGTTCCTTCCTCCACTCTAGTACTATGCAATACACCTAACAGGCATTCAAAATATGTGCAGTATGAATATTGAGTGGACACAAATGAGTAAAATTATACATGTGTTTGTTACTAATGCCTGCTATTCTTTCTTTTTACTTGTGCACACTTTGACCCCTGCCAGGCCAGAGTGAAAATTATTAACATGTCACATAAAAAATTCCAGTTTCCATGGAACTTCCAGTCTGAGGCATAATAAATCAACTCTGCAATCCACATGGAGGCCTATGGAAGCACCTTTTCATTAGCTACTTTTTCTGGGTCTTGTCCTCCATTTAAACATAAGAAATACAAAGACATTTCTTCTCTACGTGGACCAGCATTTCCTAACCTGGAGTACATGGATGGGCTTTTTGGAATCCTGTAAAATATACAAACAGTAGTTGCATTAAGTTTATGTAAGTATTCCTGGGGAATAACCTACAGCTTTCATTGGAACAGATGGGGACTGGTTGTGATCCTACACACACACACACACACACACACACACACACAATATAAAAAGTACTGATAGCCAACCAATTTAAATATATACAATAACACAGTGGATTCTTAAATAAAGGATCTTTGAATAGACTCTGGTCACATAATTTTTAAAGGTTATTTGAAGAAACCCCTTCAGAAATTACTCTCCTTTAGATGGCAGGCTACACCATGCACCTACATTCAGATTTCTCTCTCTCACCCACACTGAGTTCCCAGTCTGGATGCTGCTGCCTGCCAGCTGTATACTAAAGAGAACCAGCTGGGAGAATTGGTGTTCCTGTACCTACTGTCTCAGTTGCAGGTGGGTCTTCAAAGTATCTCACCAGCCTTGCTCTTTGCTCGAGGCTGGGGGTTCACAGTTCAAGGCTGAGAGAAAGGGAAGGAAAATATCTTGCCTTGATACACAGCAAGAACATTTCACTAATCTCTGATGGGTAGATGATAATTAAGAGGGGGAAGCAAGAAACAGATCTCATGTGATCAGGATGGTTGCTGAATTGCTGTAAAGCTGAGAAAGTAAAGCTCCCACCAGGAGTTGGGCTGGGACCTGGGGTACAACCCAACCTCAGAGATGGGCTCATATGCCCTGGCTGTGCTCAGAAGCAGAATGGCAGACATATAAACACCATTTCTGATCAAAGGCAAAAGAGAGACATGATGTCTTTCCCATTTTCAAAGAACTTTAGAAGAAAGACCACACCATGAAATGTGCTTAGCATCAATTCCATAGACACTGTGGGACATTTTTGAGCTGGGACTTGCCACAGACCTTTATTCAGCTACTCCTACAATCACTGCTACTATTACTGCTGCTATTGCTAATATATTTATTATCTTATTTTTCTGACTTGTTTATGTGCTTGTACTGAGATTAAATACCCAGTATAGGAAGCCTAGGGAAGTGAATGAAGAAGTAGGTACTCAAGCATATTATGACACGGATAAATTACCCAGTTTCAGAAGTTGGAGGAGCAATTACAGAGATAGACAACTGCTGGTATGGGCCTGGGCTTCTTTTTCCTTGCCTCCCACTTATTGTCTCCTGCAGAATTTTGCATATTGCAGGTACTGAAATACTTTTGGGATGTCAGGGAGTGCTCATAATTTTTCTGCTCATCTTCATCTCAAGAATAATGGAGCATTTAGTCATTTAAATAGCATTTCTAACAGTGTAGTCCATGAACCACCTGCTCAAGAATGACTTAGGGACATTACTTAAAATACACTCTGTGGACCTCTTTGAAGACACCCTGAACAGGATATTTGGAGGTGGGGCTAGGAGCCTGTGTTTTGACCACCCCCACCAAGTGAACTTGGTGTTCTTTGAAGTTTGAGAATCATAAATGTGTGGTAGACAAATGAATTTGTGTACCTTTAAATCTTTTCCAAAAGTCATGTATTAAAGCATTATTGAAGCATCTCAAAAACTGTAGTTTGCAGACTTTCTTCTGATGGATATAGAATGGAGGAGGTTTAAGCAATCAGTTTTGGGAAGGTATAAATTCCACCGAACTGTTAGTTACTTCAAGAAGACTGTGTAGGCCTAGTGCTAGTGGATCACATTTATAATCCTAGCTATTTGGGAGACTGAGATTGGGAGGATCTTACCGTTTAAGGCCAGTTAAGGCAAAAAGTTCACTGGACCCTATCTCAACCAATAAATAGGCACCTGTCATCCCAAACTATGTGGGAAGCTGAGATTAGGAGGATTGTGGCTGTAGAAGTTTGTGAGGCCCCCACTCAATGGAAAAAAGCTAAGTGTGGTGATGCATGCCTGTCTTCCCAGAACCATGGAAGCTTAAACAAGGAGGATTGTGATCTAGGCCAGCCTGGGAAAAAAACTGAGACCCTGTCTTCAAAGTACAATAGCAACAAGGGCTGGAGGCATGGCTCAAGTGGTAGGGCACCTGCCTTGCAAGCACGAATCCCTGAGTTTAAACCTCACTACCACAAAAAAAGAAAGAAAAATAGACTATGTTCTTACAGGTTGGAGATGATCACAGAATGTGACTCATCTTCCTAACTGACTCAATGATGTTTTGGTCCAAGAGAAGCCCACCTGCCACTTCCATGGGATTCCCTTGGCTGATGATACTACAGATGTCACTGCTTCTTTCTTGATTAAACAACAATATTCAGGGAGAGTTATAATGAGATGGAGGAATGGAAGTAGATAGTATGAATGAAAAAAGAGGAGAGGGATGCAGAGGCAAGGAAAGGAATGGTCAGAATTGACCCTTGTGGCTTTGCCAAATGCCTTACTAGAGTGAGGACTGAAAGACCTGTCCATAGGGACAAAAAGGGGGAGATGATTAAAAAAAAAGGAACAAATAGAAGAATGGAGCAAAGAGAAATAAAGACTGGCAAGAGTAAAAAGAATTTGAAATACAAAGACTCCAAAGAAGTAAGGTTTTCTTCTTTTTCTTTTTTAACTTGCAAACACTTCATTTTACTACACTTAATTAATCATAACACAAGAACATAAATGTTTAAAGGGTGAAATAAAATGTACAGAAATATAGTGATACTCAACAAAAATGAGAACACATAAATTTAACAGAAGTTTGTCATCCTAGCACTCTGGGAGCCACAGGAGGACAGCTTCTCCATTTCAATTCCTCCCAGTCATGAACAAGTTCATAGGAACGAAGCTCTCTTTCAGTTCTAGCTAAAATCAATGAGTGAAATGCAGAAGAAAAGAGAGAAAAATGCTCCAAAGAGAGAGGGAGAGGGCACAGGGAAAGAGCAAGTACAACACTGACAGAAATAGCTTCACTTTCTCGTGTCAGTCTTTCAGGTCAGGAAGTCCTCTGACGTGTCTAACTCAGATCTCTCCTGCAATTCCAGCCAATTTCATGTTCTTCTGGATTCATCAATAAGAGACTGTGACAATTTACTGATTCAAAATGCTGCAACATAAAAGGACCAAAATTTAAATAGAATCCATCAGACCCTGCTTCTGAAATCTTGGATCTGTAAGAATGCAGGGCCTGGAATAAATGAACAGAAGAAAAGAATACACTCAAGAATGGTATAATCTCTTATTTTTGTCAACTGCAAAATTCATCTGGACTTCCCATCTCCCTGCCTCAAGCCTTCTGCTACCAATGTCTGGACATTTTGATCACCCTGTGAATGGACAATTATTCCATCTTATATGTAGGTGGGGGCCAATACAACCCTCAGTCGGCTGAGGAGAATTGAAGATTGCTAAGTGACATCCTCAGGCCAACTTTGTCTTCAGGCTTCCCCTTCTTGAGCTCTGTCTTGAGTCTGGAAACTGAGAATTTGGGGAGCTGAGAGGGGTGCATCTTACAATCAGACTCCACTTGTGTGTTGGTCCCTGTGATGTTGATACTCTCTGCCTTATCATTGCTGCATGCATGGCCCTCTGACCCTGAGTCTACCAACAAGATCACTGACGCTGACCCAGATTGCCTGGCAGATGGATTACCAGCACCTGTTTTCATTTTCTGTCTATTCTCTGGAACACATAAACTCCCTCTTACTGGACTTGTATAATGAGTGGCACTTTTCCTTTATGAAGCCCCAGGGAGCCTACAAATCTTCCAGTCACCCCTAAAGAGATTTTTCATGCATCTGAGCCCCCAAAGCCTCTTCTACTGTCTAGTATATAGCATTCTCCATCTACTGGGGCCACTTTTCAGCAAGTTGAGCTCTACTTGGCTGACCAAAGCACACAGGGAAGACCCTTGTGTCTCCAGGGACTCTTAAAAAAAACAGCTCATATTTGCAGTAGGCCCATGATCTAGCTACAGTTGTTTCACTCTTCCCTGTAGCCAAAGTCTAGGCTGCTTCTCTTACTTTTGAAGTTTGTGCTCATCTCTGGAACAAACCAGGCCAAGTCACTCCCCCCGCACAAAGCTCTCTCATCCTTGCATGGCCATGGAGAGTTAAGTTTGGTTAAAGCTTTACTGTCAACTCTGAGCTGCATGTTGCCCTATAACTAAATTCTCATGGAAGCCTGCGAAAAGGACTTCACCTTCATCATTCCTTATAAAGTGAGGCTACAGTCTTACAGGATTTGAGTGAAGGTTCAATATGACTGTGAAGTTCTATTATAGTATGCAATGCAGAGACGCTGCCCAGAAAAAGCTAACGAGTGATTATGCCTCTCTAAACTCCCCCAGGGTTCCATAATTGTTCTTTGAAAGCTTTGCCATTGTTATATAGGCAAACCTCAGTGAATGCCAAGGGAGGGAGACCTCTTCTCTTGTCAGGAGCTCTTCTGTGCTCTTAGCTAGCCTCTGGGCTCACAGCTGCTCGTCCACCATGCCCTCTGATCCTGCAGGACCACTCCTGTAGTTCAGTAGGTAATGAGATCATGTCTGCACCAGGATAATCCTCATCTTCCCTCACAGCTTCCAGTTCCTTCTGCCTTCTACTCCAAGTTACCAGGACTATGGGAGATCATCCAAAATGTGATTTTATCGATGCTCTCTCTTAGCTAATATATTCAGGTTTCTTTTGTGCCCTTATGAGGATTTCTATTAGTATAACCACATGTGTTATCCTTGATAACTTTCAAACTAACAGAAAAACGCTGTCTTAGCCCAAGAGAAGCTCAGAGGACCCCACATGCAGCTTGCTGCCACCCGCCAAGGTAGGAGAACACATCTTTCCTTGACAAATGTCTTGCTGTTTTCTCCATCTCAGTAGACAGATGTTCATGGGCCTTGTAACTAGGCCACAATGACCTGAAAGGAGTCAAAATTCCTATCTTAGATGGCAGGGTCACCCCTTACTAACCACACAGTGCATGTCCACTCCCCTCTGAAGAACTCTGTGGATCCTGAGCTGCCTGCCCACTATCCACAATGTTGTATGATAGATTTCAATTGGTGAATTCAATTCTGAAAGATTCTAAAGCCACATCCAAGTTCATCAGCAGAGTATAGTAATCAGTTAATGGTGTCTATTTTGGTCACCTAAAGGAGAAAGGCAGTATTTCACCAGCTTCCTGAAGGCAGGAAGTCAGGCACCAGCATCTGCAACAGAGATCACTCTAATATCCTGGAGAATGGGCTCCATTCTAGGGTCCTGGCCAGGACCTAGTAAATAGACTGCAAAATAGCTAAATCCTTCCCCTCTTCTTATTCATTACCTTTTCAAGTGGAGTCCACTTCTCTACCCCTAGAATCAGGTCTGGCTTTGCAGTAAAAATAACAATATACCAATTCCATTTTTTTCTAGGCCCAGAGAGGCCTTGCATCATCTGTGTAATCCCTTGGAACCAGTGTCTATCACAAGAACAAGGTCATGCTGGTCTGCTGGAGATCAAGAGACATGTGGATCAGGGCCAGGTTGCCCCACCTGAGGCCACCCTTAGACCAGCTATTCCCCAGCTGTGCCACCAGCTGACTGCAAGCACACATGGATCCATCCCAGAAGAGCTGCCAGTGAGTGAAAGAGATGCCCATTGTATTATGCCACTGGGCTTTGTGTCTGTTTGCTTGCTATTCTTACAAGGCATTATTGTAGCAATAGATAATAGAGAAAAGACAAGTCCTCTGCTTCTGAGGTAGCTCAGGGTGGAGCTATAGGAAAAACCTAGTTTTGTTCCAAAGAGCAGGAGGAAGAGAGAGGTTACAAAAGATCTGTCTGAAGACTAGGGCTTCGAGGTACAATATTCAAACTGGAAAGAGTTCCCCTGCAACAGCTCTCCCCAGGATAAGAAAGATGAGACCCTGCTCCTAGAACTATGAACACCTTAAGTCATGTACCCCCTGAGGAAGAATCTGTCAGAAGCTTGGCATAAAAACAGTTGAGGGGCAGGTAATTTATGGCATTTTTCTCTTATCCTTATTGTTAACTCATCTAACAAATGGGCTTCCTCTTCCTAAGTGTTGTAAAAGAGTGTTTAATTTGGAAGGACCATATGAAAGGAATAAAGAATGGCAGAGACCATCTGAAAATTAACATCTTTCTGCATCTATTTTCACCTTTTTTTAATCATTCTTTTCCAAAAAGGTAAATCGAACCCTATCACTGTTATGTTTTGAAAACATTCAATATTTTCCCATTGATGGTAGAATGAACTTATAAGTTCTTGGAATGGTTTATATGGTCCAACCGGGTGGTTCCCTCAGTCATCACCCTACAGTCTCTCTCACACTCACTTTGTCCCTTCGTATTGGCCTTTTCTCTTTCCTTAAACTTATCAAGCTCCTTCTCATATCTGGATATCCTTCCTACTCCTGCCTTCACACCTTTCCTCTTAAATTCACATTCTTTGATTATTTAGCCATCAATTTCAAGATTATATTAATTCCCTAATACTCATTCTAAGCACTTTTTACTTCTCCATCCCCCCCCCCGACTGTAAACATGTAAGTATGTGTATGGTTCCACGAAAGCAAGGACTTGGGATGTCTTGTTCATCTCTGTGCCTCCATTACCCAGCAAAGTCACTGGTTCATTCAATATATTTCTTGGATAAAGGCAAATCAAATTCAATGCCAGTTGCACCACGAGAACTAAAAGCCCACAGCATAACACGCTTAGAAATTATGCATTCCAGTAACAAAGAAAAGAACAGCACAAGTCTATTTTCCTTTAGAATTTGAACTCAGATGAACTCAAAACAGGAACACATATTTTTCCAGGATAAGAAAAAAAAAGATTCTAAATAAAAAACAAGCTTTGTGAGAAAGCACAGCTAGATAAAGGCACTCTTAAAGTTGAAAAGATGAACTTGAACTTTACAGATTCTTCAGGGGCTCCTATCTACTGGGAATAGTGATGACAGTCCATCATAGTGGAATTCCTCCAATCTCTGCTATGAATTAGAACTGTCTTCCTATAGCTTAGTCTTACCTAAACTAATTAAAACAATTTTTCTCTGGCCTCAGCTAATGGTTGTCAGTGTAATCTCCAATAGCAGCATCCTTTGAGGTACAGAACGCCTCTTAATCTGGTTGCAAGGGAAAAAAATAACAGAGAGAGAGAGAATGCTAGCCAAAAGTATCTCTTTAAGATTACATTCAAACAAAGCCTTATTCAGCTTTTAAATATAGCTGTCTTCCATATCAAGATTTACTTGATTTCTTGATAGTTCAAAGTATCAGGAAGAGGAGTAATGTTCTTTTTATAAAAGTGTGCATAAAACTACTAATTATGTAGTTCCCTCAATAATCCCCAAGAACAACTTAGAAACCATGTCCTACAGCAAACTTGTTATTTTGACTTCTCTGTATAGTGACTCTGCTCTTGACCTTCTAATAAAACCATAGATATGTTGGTTGTTGATATAATGTCCACCTATAAAATTTCTATAATATTCTTTATAAACAAGCCCCAGTATGACCATACCCAATGTGTGAAGCCTTATATATATTTCCCACCAAAGTAACATGAGTGCTTGCTAATAAAGAGACCAAAATATGCAGATATTCTCCCCTTCCCTTAATCATCAAGCCCATCAGTACTTATTTGGCATCCAGCCAGTTTCTAATCCTGGCGAACACTCTGGCCTTGCAGAACTAAAAGACAGCTTTAAGCAGATATAGTAATAGAACAATGAAAGAAAAAAGCCTGAAAATAAAATGATTTGGTGATAATATCAATTGCTCTAACATACATGAAATAGGAATTGCAGCCAGAGAGGTAAAATGAGGCATGAAAATATTTGGAAAATATAATGGCTTAAGTTTTTTTTAAATTTGATGAAAACTATAAATTCACAAATGAAATAAGGTCAATGAATCCTACACAGGATAAATATAAAGTAAACGTCACTAAGGCACATCATTATCAAGCCATTTAAAATTAGTGATAAAGACAAAATATTAAAAACTGCTAAAGGGAAAAATGGACACACTGTTTAGAGGTAAAGACAAGAATCAGAGCAGAAAACTATGCAAGACTTACATCAAGAGAACAACATTTTTAAAGTATTAAAAATCTATTTTCAGTAAGAAGTAGCATTTAAAAATGAAAAAATAAAACCTTCTGCAAAACAAAGCTGAAAGAATTTATCACCAGTCAACATTCCCACCACAAATATTGAAAGAAGTTCTTTGTGCAGAAAGAAGAGGAAGAAACATGAATATACACAAAGAAATACAGACTACTTTTAAAAAGTCACTATTTCCTTTTTAAATTTTTTCTTTAAAAGATAAATGAATATTCAAAACAAAAATACTAATATGTATTGGTGTCCTAAAATGTATGTAGAAGTAAAATATTTGATCACAATAGAATAAATGATGGAAAGGGGGAACAGAAACACTCTATTTAAGGGCCTCATTTTGTACAATAAACAGTAAAATATTCTTTCAAGACAGACTATGATAAGTTCATATTATAAAACCAAGAACAGGGCTGGGATGTAGCTCAGTGGTACAGCACTTGCCTAGCATGCGTGAGGCCCTGGGTTCGATCCCAGCACCAAAAAAGAAAAGACAAAAAAAAAAACCTCTCCCCATAAAACCAAGAACAACCACTAAAAGAAAAGAAAATAATAGATATAACTAATAAGCCAATATTGGCAAAAAATGGAATTAGAGAAAATGTTTAATCCAAAAGATCTCAGGAAATGGTGAAATAAGAATAGAGTCCATAAGGTAAATAAAAAACAGATAGTGAGATAGTAGACTTAAATCATATTAATAATTATATTAAATGTAAATGGTCTAAATATATCAAATAAAAGACAGAAATTGTCAGATTGAATACACAAGCAACACCCAATTATGTATTGTCTGCAAGAAGTCTTTAAATGTCTTTAACCACAAATGTGATTAAAAGAACATATCATGCAAACATTAACCATAAGGAAATTGGATCTTAATTGATATTAAGATCAGGCAAATGTAGAACAAGGGATTTACCAAGGTATTTTCAAATAAAGGTCTAAGGAATTACAAATCTTCAAATCCAACCCAATTAAAATGAACTGTTTTATGGGACTGCTGCTATGAAACCTCCTAACTAGTTACAGGTAAATCCCATGTAAGCTTAGTTAGAACCAAATTTAAAGAACTAGAATGTAGACTACATACTCCTTTCCTATTCTAGGTCAATCTTCTAAGATACACATCTGTTTTCTGTTTATTATTGTTATTATTACTATTATTATTATTATTGCCTCTCTCAAGTTTCCTTGTATTCTTTTTCTTTTTCCCCCAACTGCCATTTCAATCCAAGCAGTCGTCACACACATTGATTAGAACTCAGTGTTCACTTATGTTCCTTCTGTGTGTGACAGAACCTTTAAACTGTGCTTTTACCCTTCATCCCTAGACAGCAGAACCCCTGTCTTTGACCCGGGAGCTGTGGTATCCCAGCAGCAAGCTGACTTTTCAGGTGTGTTTGGCTGTGTGATGAAGCTTTGTCACCTCCTGACTGTGACGTGTGAGCCCCGTGCTTCTCTCTATCTTCCAACTGACTGAGAAGTACTTATGAGAAAAAATTCAGGATTTTTATTCTTGGTTAAGCAGTATATTGCATGAGTCTCTTTTGGGGATAGATAGTGAGCTATAGGCAGTCAGGAAAAGATGGCAGATTCCACATGGCTGGAGAATGTCACGTGGTGCCTGTGAGGGGACTGGGTGGACCCCTGCACTTCCATATTCATGCAACACTCACAGGTGATGGATTCAATCAGGGACAGGGAAAGACTACGTGGACAGAGGGTGACAGAAGCCTGGGCAAACTGAAATGAAGGGTATATCCCAAGCCACTTAGGGGAGGGAAAAGGGAGGATCTTAAAAGGACATCAGGGGATGACCGATTTCCAGGTCCCCTTCTCCTTGGAGAAGTTCTTAGCTTTACTTTCACTTTCTGTTTCTCCAATAAATCTTTGCTAAATTCTCTCACAATTTTTCTGCCTCTTAATTATTTATCTGGCAGAGAAAAGAACCCATACCCCTAGTTGGTAACACTTTGTAACAGCAGCTTAGAAGAATTAATCCTAGTTAGTACAATACTTCCTTAATTTTGTTTGAAAAAAAACTGGTTACTTTGCATAGTAACTCAAATTTCTCATGCAATCTATACGTTCTTCCTATTTAAGGACAATAATGAGAAAATGGCTATTCTCGAGACTTTCTCGTGCTCTATTCCTACTGACCTAACTGGGGGCAACTGGAGATGCAGAAAGGAAAAAAATAGACAAACATGCAGAAAGTTGGGGTCAGGTGTGCTGGGTACTCAGATGAGATGCACAACAGCCTTGTCACTTTTTTACTTCACTTCTTTTACTTTACTTCTTTTCTTCTCTATTCTTTAAGGCCTTACTTCTTTACTATTCTTTAAAACCTTGCTTCTTTTCTGTTCTTTAAAGTCTCTTTCCTTAGACTCACACTGTCCCATGTTTTCTTTAATCTCTCTTAAAGTCTTGGCCCTCAGACTTGCACTGTCTGCTGTTCTCTCTTAAAGTCTTAGTCCTTAGACTCACAGACACACAACAGCCAGCAGCAGCAGCAGCATCACTCTCGCAAGCATCCCACCAACACAAACCCATCAATCCAATCCCATCAACCCTTCCAATCACCTGCATCCTCCTTCAGGGAGTCTTTTATAAACAAGGAGGTGGAGCAACAGTTCTCAGGGAGGGGTATGACATTGTAACAAGAGAAAACTGTGCTTTACTTCTCTGAAGGAAACAATTTAGGAGAAGCAGCTGAGCTGCATTTTACCCTTGCACCCTTCTTGGGCCGGGACCATGCCAAACTCAGCCTGTAGATTATTTAACACAGCTGTGTTTATGTCAGGTTCTCATAGGCTTCTCATAATCTACTCCCCATAGGCTATGGGTTTGGTTTTAACCATGACTTTGTGAACTGGAGATAGGTGTTGAATTTTCAGAGAAAATCTTTTACTTTTGCTTTGTCCAAGACAGAGTCAACTTATATCTTAAAAGCACAGCAGTCTGTTTCTATTCTCTAGAAAGCAGAACTTCTCTAGGGCTAAGTAGTAAATATAACTTAGTATTAATAGTAAGCAATATACACATATAAATTCAAAAGCTAATTTCTGGGACTGTGGATAAGCTCCTCATCCTTCTAAACCTCTGTTGATTATCACATGAGAGGAAAATGGCTGTGCTGGCTCTCTGTTCTGCACAGGTTTTCCTAACTGCTTAATTCTTGGCCTGGTCCCATGCCCAGTTTTCTCAGGGCTGCCTACTTTCTGTTCCCCTAACTTCATCTTCCCCTGTCTCTAGCACTTTGCTTTTGTTCTGGGGCTTTTTTTTCTTTCTTGTAGTGGTCATTATAAAGATGTTACAACTCTCTGGTCTCTATGATGGGATTAGATTAAGTCAAATGATGTTAAGGATTGAATTTAGGAATACTCAACAGGGCTGAACTGGACTCCTGCTAGTTATTTGAACCTTTCCAAACAGCCACCATATTGGTCCTCCCAGCCCCTGCCTAACCTTTGGAAAATCTTTTCTTGAGACTAACACTATCTCAGATTACAGACAGCATTCTCAGGAGGGCATCACCATGTTGCCTTGCTTAAGTGAAACCATCCCTATTCTGGTGCCTGGTTAAAGAATAACAGCTGGAATTGTGTGGAGACCCAACACTGCTTTCTGTGAAGCTGTTTTATCAGGAAAAAGTGCCAGGGTAGGGTTGCTTAATTGATAACAGAGATATAGACAGGGAGAAAAAGTACACAATACACTGAGAGCTGCATCATCTTCTATGAACAGTTTCAAGACTAGTTAAAGATCTGTAATCTCATGAAGCAACCAGACAGATTGATTTTTTTATTACATTTTTTTAATTGTAAAATGAGTCTTGATTTTATTTTTTTTTTCTTTTATTATTCATATGTGCATACAAGGCTTGGGTCATTTCTTCCCCCTGCCCCCACCCCCTCCCTTACCACCCACTCCGCCCCCTCCCTCTCCCCTCTACCCCCTCAATACCCAGCAGAAACTATTTTGCCCTTATTTCTAATTTTGTTGTAGGGAGAGTATAAGCCATGATAGGAAGGAACAAGGGTTTTTGCTGGTTGAGATAAGGATAGCTATACAGGGAGTTGACTCACATTGATTTCCTGTGAGTGTGTGTGTGTGTGTGTGTGTGTGTGTGTGTTACCTTCTATGTTAATTCTTTTTGATCTCACCTTTTCTCTAGTTCCTGGTCCCCTTTTCCTATTGACCTCAGTTGCTTTTAAGGTATCTGCTTTAGTTTATCTGCGTTAAGGGCAACAAATGCTAGCTAATTTTTTAGGTGTCTTACCTATCCTCACCCCTCCCTTGTGTGTTAAATCTTTCATCATGTGCTCAAAGTCCAATCCCCTTGTTGTGTTTGCCCTTGATCTAATGTCCACATATGAGGGAGAACATATGATTTTTGGTCTTTTGGGCCAGGCTAACCTCACTCAGAATGATGTTCTCCAATTCCATCCATTTACCAGCAAATGATAACATTTCGTTCTTCTTCATGGCTGCATAAAATTCCATTGTGTATAGATACCACATTTTCTTAATCCATTCGTCGGTGGTGGTGCATCTTGGCTGTTTCCATAACTTGGCTATTGTGAATTGTGCTGCAATAAACATGGGTGTGCAGGTGCCTCTGGAGTAACAGACAGATTGATTTTGAGTTGGTGTGGAGAAGAGAAAAAGGAAGAGGGAAAATGAATGCATTGTTGGGATCCACACCCTCAGTGGTGATCAAGAAACTCTTTCAAACCTGCACAAGCCCGCGTGAGAGCATTGGGCAAGACATCTGGTCCTTAGCCCAGAACCAGGACCCACATCCAAGTCCCTGGAGAAAGACATTGATTCTTTAAAGAGGAAATTATATGCTTCTAGGTACATCTACACTGCACTCCAAATTCCAAATGAAAAGGAAAAAAAATTTGTTATCCAAATATTTTGTTCATATCATATTAAATAGCTTTCCATTCAAATATTTGCACCATTTAGATTTATAGATGTGTTTTAACAAACTTAGTTACCCTATCTCCCCTATTTGACAGAGAGAAAGATTAGAGATGACCCAAAAAGGATATGAAATAAAAATAAGTCAATTTGATTTGGTGCTTCTAACTCAATTTGGAATTGGTAGACTGTCCTTCAAAATATTTTTATTCTTTTATTTGCTAATATGTTAATGACCTAAAATAGTGACCTATCAAAAAGTGAATTTTTTTAGGCAAGTGTCTCATTGCTTTATAAAATAAGCATATACAGGTATATGTAGGTTATACAAATTGATTCAACAGTAAAATACATGGAAATGGGCAGTTTTGCTTAAAGGAATTATTATTTTCTTTAATTAGATAACTCAAAATACCAATTTAATACCAACTTTAAGAAATGTATATATTGTGCTTTCTTTAAATTGTCATGACTAGTTCCTGTCTGTGTGAAGTTCAATCAAAGGTGAACGGGTAATTTTCAGGCAGGCTGAGTAGTAGTGCAGCAACATTCCACTGGGTGACCTTTTCCTGGAGCCCTCTTTCCTTCTGAGAGCTCCAAGATACCTTATGAAATGTCTCCACTACTAAACCAATACTTATGTATTATCTATTATTGGCTAGACATTCAACTGCTATCAGTAATGTAATAGATGCTTATTCAAGCATGGGTCCATCATCTCAAATAACTTAACAATTCTATTTGATGATGATTATAAAATGTACACTGGGAGGTCCCAGGGAATGGCAATTAATTGCCCAGACTTAAATGGTTGGGGCTGTTAGGACCTAGATGAATAGGGCTTGTTCTGGGAAGCAGAGGGAGACATCAGCAGATGAACATCTGAGTTGAACCTGAGGCAAAAAAGCATAGAATGTTTGAGGAATTCAAAGAAGTATGGCAAGAATTTAGAGAAGAAGGCAGAGAGCAACAGGATTTCAGGCCAGAAGGGGACAGAGGGAATAAGCTTCTACAGGAGTCAGAACTCAGAGGAAAGTAAATTTGTTAATGGCAGAAAAGTATCTTCAGAAGATCTCAGTCCTTGTGCTCTGGCATGGAGGAATCCAAGCAGAACATGTGGGTGTACCTGGGGTTTATTAAAAGTTAGGGAAGGGAAACACAGATGGAAACCAGAAAGCAGAGAGAGCGTGCTTCTCTTCTCCAGGTTCTTTTAAAACTTATGCTAACCTATGCGAAGGGAGGAACCAGGTGATTCCCATCCAATAATCAATGAGAGGGGAGGGGCATGGGTGGTTCCTGGGCCAGGTGAGGGCAGTTCAAGCAGTGCTTGGGCCAGGTGTGGACAACCTACATACACATACAATATTGAGTCATATATTTTTTATGAGCCCTGAACTTTCCCTAACTCTAGCCTGCCTCAAGTTGATTTACATGTTCCTCAGAGAGTAAGGAAAACCCAGAGACTTCCTCACAGTGAAGTAACAGAATTGAGTTTAGGAAAGATCAGTAGCACAACAGAGTTGAGAGTCCAAGGCAAAAGCTTAACAAACCTACTAAGAAGATTTTCAGTCATTTGACAATGGGAAATAATAGGACTGAGGACACATGGCCCACATCTTTTATGGTTCATCCCTGCTAACCTCTGTACTTTCTGCAGCTCAGTGCCCTAGCCTAGCTTTCCCCACTGTGACCAAGCACATGAATGACTCCATGATCAGACCCTTGCATCGCCAGGCTCCTAGGAAAGCATCAATGATGCTAAACCTTTGAAGAGGTAAAGATGGTAACAATATCTGTGAAACCATACCAGGTACAGTCTAAATCTTCTGTAGACACAATTTTTCCTTATAGAGAGAAAAGTTTGAGATAAATAGCAAGGAATCAGGAAACAATTCAGCCTATGACCTTGATGCTTATTGATTCCTGCAGCTGTTTATCTTTCTCTAGGCTACCCAGGAGGGGAAAATCTCCAAAAAAAAAAAACCCAATTATTACTTAATTATAAAATGGCTTAGTTTAGGAGAGCCTTCTGGTTGGTTGCCAAACCCTCTTAAGGGGGTGAGTTAAATCACTGCAAACCACCCGGCCTGACTGAGACTGCTAACATTCTTAGCCACAAGTTTTATTTTCCTACAGTATAGATGAAAGAATAAAAAGAGAGAAACACCCACACTTTCTTCTCATTTTCTGACACTTACAATATTTAGCCCATCAGATGACTTAAATGGTTGGTTATCTCTCCCCTATGGGATTGGAATACAGATTGGTTCGAGCCATAGGGGCACCAGCTGTAAGCACTTGGGGTGCACATGTGTGCCACGTAAGCATTGGATGGTGTCTGGTGATGGTAGCAGTGATGGCCAGAGACAGGTGGTCATAATCACTGTGGTTGTTCTAGAAGAAGGACTTCAGATTAAATGGCAAAGGCAAAGGACAAATTTTGTCTTTTTTTTTAAACACAATTTCTTCTTCAAGCTCACTGTGGATGAAAGATGGGGCCCTAAAGCTAGATCTGACTCTCACCAGTCATCCCATGGGTGCTGGGAATTTCTCACTGCTAAGTATTAACAGGCACTCTGAGCTTGAAGCCTGATCATGGCAGGGAGCAGGTGAGGACGTCAGCCAGCTGGAATTTTAAAGTCTGAGCAGACAACTGCTTAGCCCAGCTGGGCCTGTTTCTTTATACTTACTACCTTAGTTTGGCAATTGTAGAAAATACTCAGCTGGTAGATAACCTTCCTTTTTAAAAAAAATGAGCAAAGGACTTGAATAGACATTTTTCTAAAGATATATAAGTGGCCAATATGCACAAAAAAGAACATCAACATCCCTAAGCATTAGGAAATGTAAATCAAAACCACAATGAGTTACCATCTAACACTCGTTAAGATGGTTTTTAGAGGTGTATCTATATATTTTTTAAAGCAGAAAATAATCATTGAGGTGAATGTGCAAAGAAAACTGGAACCCTTGTGAACCGTGGAAAATGGTAATGGAAAATGGTGGAGCCACTATGGAAAACAGTATGGAAGTTCCTTGTCAATAAATAAGTAAAAATAGGATTACCATATAATCCAATAATCCCATTTCTGGGTATATTCTCAAAGGAATTGAAAGCAGGGCTTCAAAGGGACATTTGTAAACTCATGTCTGTAGCAGTATTGTTAACAATAGTGGGGTAGAAGCAAGCCCAGTGCTGGTGGATCACACCTGTAATTCTAGCTATGTGGCAGGCTGAGGTCAGGAGAACAGCAGCTCCATGCCAGCCTGGGCATAAAAAAAAGTTTGCAAGATCTCATCTCAACAGAAAAAAGCTGGGTATGCTGGTGCATCCCAGCAATGGCAGGAAGCGTAAATAGGAGGATTGCGCTCCATCCAGCATGGACAAAAAGCAAGACCAAATAACCAGAGCAAAAATTGCTGAAGGCATGCTCAAGTGGTAGAGTGCTTCCCTAGCAAGTGCGAACCCCGAGTTCAAAGCTTAATATTGCAAAAAAAAAAAAAAAAAGTGAAAGGAACCCAAGTGTCCATATGTGGATGAAAAGAAACCAAAATGTGATATATACACATAATGGAATATTGTTCAGCTTTAAAAATAAAAGACATTCTGATAATTACTACAATACAAATGCCTCTTGAGCTCATTATGCTGTTTTAAAAAGCCAGCCACAGGAAGACAAATACTGTATGATTCCACTTACATGTGGTACTTGAGTAGTCAAATTTCCAGAGACAGAATGTAGAATGGTTGTTGACAGGGACTGGAGGAGGGGATGGAGAGTTTAATGGGTATAGAGTTTTAGTTTTGTAAGATGAAAAGATTTCGGTGAATTGTTTGTATGACAATGTGAATGTACTTTGCACAATTGAACAATATACTTGAAAAGGATAATATGCTAAATTTGTTTTGTCTATTTTATCACAATTAAAAGTAAAAAATTATTCTTGGCTACGTATTGGAAATGAGCCCTATTCATCAAGAGAATGGACAGTCTTCAATGGAAGTAAATCAATGGAGTTGATTTACTGGAAGAACTCAGGCATATAACTGTTCTCACAGTCTCCCCACTACCAAAACACAAAGGACAATAATGCCTAATTAACTCTTGCTAAGGGGCGGGGATTGGGAGTAGGCGTTTGGAGTAACAATGGTATGCAGTATGTCATAAAGGCCAGTTTCCTGACTCTACTTAAATTGTGGTGGGAATAGCCATTCATAGATTCATCTCTGGCAAAAAGAGAAGTTGCGGGGTCCCAGGGTTACCTGCCTCTGTGAGTATCCTCTTATTAATGAAATCCTACCTTTTGGTATATATGTATATGCATATGTATACACACATATGTGTACATATATCTATATCCATGCAACATGGGGGAGGAATGTCACCCTCTTGACCTGTAATTAGGGAAATGGTTAGGTAGACAGAGGACTTGAAATCCATATTCTGTGACATCAAGTCTAGAACCTGTGCTTGCTCTTGACCCCCTGTCTTCCTCCATGATAACTGGTTATGGTTAGAAAGCTCTGATTTCTTTGTAATAGCCACATTCTAAACATCCTTCAGATCTGATTCAAATCTTCCTCCCATCTTGACCTCCCTCGCCTCCCTCTTTTCTGAGCCTCCTCAGGCTCAGAAAATGGATGTCATTCCAACATCCACCTCTGACCATTTCTTCCTCTTGTCTCTTAGTTCTTCCACCCTGCTGTACGCTGTTTGGCCTTCAAAACCAAAAGCACATTCCAACCTCTGAACTAGGCTTTGAGTTTCTCCTCTTGGAGTGCTCTTCTGTGTGAAGACCCCATGGCTAGTCTGCTACTTCCCTGACTGACCCTCTGAATCACCCTCTGAATCCCTATGTGTTTCTTTGTAGATACGGATTATCTTTCTTCACCACACTTACCACCATCTGACTTGGCAAATCACATATGTACTTCCTGTCTGTCTCTCTCCATAGGAATGTAAGCTCCATGAGGGCAGGGATTTGGTCTGACTATTCATTGCTGCTTCTGGGTCTGCATCATTACACAACAGACACTCAAAAATACTTTTGAATGAATGAATTAATGAACTCTTATAATTTAGCACACAGCATTATGAAACTCTGTATTATTTATAAGTTCTGAGAAACCATAGCTCTGTGGAGCATTAATAACTGTTTTGCAACAAGACAGCATTGTCCTACCAATCTAATTTGGCAAAAGCTCAAGATTCCTGAAGTCAAACATATTGTGTTCCTTTGGGACTTTGGAGATCCTTCTATACTGTGATTTGTCAGGCCACCTGCAGAACTCTGACCGACAGGGCATCCTGTGCATCCTGTGCAGCACTCTCTGCCTATGGCATCCGTTTTGGAGGTGTGTCAGCAACAACAATCTTGGATGTGTCAGGCTGCCTTAATGAGTTCTGCCTATTAGCTAAGTCCTCTGTCTTCTCTGACCTCCAGCTTTCCATTCTTTATGGCTTGGACCTCAGGCATGTTCTCATGACAGAATTTCAGTCTCAAAGAGCCACTCTTGGTTGTATTTGATACCCATTCCCTCAGCAGCAATCTGCTCCTCAGGAATGCTGGTTCTGTCCCCTTCAACACTCTCATTCTGCCTAGAAATCTGGAAAACTGCTGGAAATGGGTAAGGAGGGCTAAGCTTAGGCAAACTGAAAATCTTCAAACCAAAATAAGAGCTGGTAGGTGGAGTGAGCTTTTTCTCACTCCTGTTACTACTGAACCTAACTGGGCCTAAATGGAAGATACAGAAAGGACAAAGGATAGACAGACAGACGTGCAGAAAGTTGGGGCCAGGTATGTTGAGTGCTCGGGTGGAGACACACAACAGCCTTGTTGTTTCTTTTCTCTAACAACTCTTCTTTAACTTTGCTTATTTTCTCTATTTTAATTCTTTAAGGACTTACTCCCTTATAGTTCTTGCTTCTAAAGCCTTTTTTTTTCTATTCTTTAAAGTCTCTTTCCTTAGACTTACTCTGTCCCATGTTTTCTCTTAGCTTTTCTTTAGCATAATCTCTCTTAAAGTCTTTGCCCTCAGACTTGCACTGTCCCATCAGATTTGAACTGTCCATGTTCTCTCTTTAGCTTTCTTAAAGTCTTGGCCCTCAGACTTGCAGACAAACAGCAGAGGCCTTGTCATTCAGTGGCAGTTCCCTCACAAGCTGCCAACCAATTCTATCAATCCCTTTTTAGCAATTCCCCTTTAGTGGTTCTCCTTCAGCAATTCTTTTCCCTTTAGCAATCCTCCCTTCAGCAATCCTCCCTCCAGCAATTTCCCTTCAGCCAAAACCCCCCCATCAAAAAGCCTCACATCCTCCTTCAGCGAGTCTTTCGTATCCAGTGGTAAACAAGGAGGGGAGCAACAGTTCTAGGGGAGGGGCAAGACATTGAGAAAAAGCAGCTGAACTGCATCTCTCTTTCTTGCTCTCTTCTGCAGCTGGGGCTGTGCCAAATCTCAGCCTACAGATTATTTGACATAAACATCTTAGGAAAAGCAGCTGCTCTGTATCTTACTCTTGCCCTATTCTGTGGCTGGGGCTGTGCCAAACTCAGCCTGCAGAATACTGAGTACAACTGTGCTTTTGTCCTCATAGGCTTCTCATAGTCCACTCTCCACAGGTAGGCAGTGTGACCAAGAGCCAAGTGGGGTCACACTAGGATTACTACCTGCCTTTGTCAGGGAAGTCATTGGAAATGCATGAGAGATAGTGTCTGGAATGGAGCTATGGTACTACTTAGAGATGCAAAATGCATACACCTCAGAACCAGAGCAGACACCCCAGCTCCCTGCCTCAGAGCACCTCAGGACAGGATTCTCACCTGGGCACCCATCTGGCTCAGCTCCTCCCAGCTGTCACCTGTAAGTCCACTAGATGGCAACACATGTAGGTTATAATGAAAGAGGTGAAATCTGAACAAGACAGAGATTGCAATCAGTGTCTATGTAGGGAGTACTTATTATGTATCTGGCACAATTAGACCCTTATTCATTCCCAATTCATTTGATCTGCATAATAATCATGAAGTATATATTATATCCCTATTTTACAAATTTAAAAACTGAGACTCAGGTGAAATAATTTGTTCAAGGTCATGAAGAAAGTAAGCAATACAGGCAGATCTCCTGGCCTGAAGCACAGTAGTTATATCTGAAAGCAGTGTGAAAACACAGCAGAAAACTGAAAGATGCAAGGTGAGTCAGGAGATGCAGGAGGCATGTTCTTCAGTTTTTCTGAAGATCCATCTTTTACTCATCTTCTAGACCTCATGAAACCAGAGAAGATCCATGGAACCTGTCTCCAGAAAACAGAGGCAATAGGATGAGTTTGGGAGATTATACCAGTTCCTGGCAAGGAAACCCTGACTTTGAGGAAAGAAACAGAAGAAGATAGGGATAGAATGTGAAGAGTCATTCAGTTTTTATCTTCTTCAGATAGTTCTTTGACTCCTCCTCAAAGGTTGTCCATCGCAACCCAAAGTCCATCTGGAAGACGGTTAAGAATAAGCAAGCTCTTTGGAATGAGACAGAAAAAGTAGCATTGATTCAATCTGTCATGATTTATTAGGTTGCCACCATATGCTAAGGCCTTCTTTTTTGCTACTTAGAAAATATGCGAAATGGGTTCTACTCTCAAGTAGGCTGAACTATGGTTTAGGGAATGGAAGGAGAACTCTTCACTAAATAAAGACTTGGTAGCTCAGCTCAGCTTACACCTGTAATCCTAGCTACTCAGGAGGCAGAGATCAGGAGGATCACAGTTCAAAGCCAGCCTGGGGCAAATAGTTCTTGAGACCCTATCTCGAAAATACTCAACACAAAAAAGGACTGGCAGAGTGGCTCAAGTGATAGAGTACCTGCTTAGCAAGAAAGTGGCCCTACACTATTCACAATAGCCAAGTTATGGAAATAGCCAAGATGCCCCACTACTGATGAATGGATTAAGAAAATGTGGTATCTATACACAATGGAATTTTATGCAGCCATGAGGAAGAATGAAATGTTATCATTCGCTGGTAAATGGATGGAATTGGAGAACATCATTCTGAGTGAGGTTAGCCTGGCCCAAAAGACCAAAAATCGTATGTTCTCCCTCATATGTGGACATTAGATAAAGGGCAAACACAACAAGGGGATTGGACTTTGAGCACATGATAAAAGCTTTAGCACACAAGGGAGGGGTGAAGATAGGTAAGACACCTAAAAAATTAGTTAGCATTTGTTGCCCTTAATGCTAAAGCAGATAGCTTAAAAGCAACTGAGGCCAATAGGAAAAGGAGACCAGGAACTAGAGAAAAGGTGAGATCAAAAAGAATTAATCTAGAAGGTAATACACATGCACAGGAAATTAATGTGAGTCAACTCCCTGTATAGCCATCCTTATCTCAACCAGCAAAAACCCGTGTTCCTTCCTATTATGGCTTATACTCTCTCTACAACAAAATTAGAAACAAGGGCAAAATAGTTTCTGCTGGGTATTGAGGGGGTAGAGGGGAGAGGGAGGGAGCGGAGTGGGTGGTAAGGGAGGGGGTGGGGGCAGGGGGAAGAAATGAACCAAGCCTTGTATGCACATATGAATAATAAAAAAAAATAAATAAAAATAAAAGACAGCCATGACAATTGGCAAAAAAAAAAAAAAAAGAAAGTGGTCCTAAATTCAAAGCCAAATACTGCCAATAAATAAATAAGTAAATACCTGGCAGTGTAGCCCAATATGAAGGGAATGCCAGAGGATGATAAATACTGAAGGGTTCCTTTAAAAGTGGGTCTAGGAATTGAATGACATTCTCAGATAGCAGATTATACAAACTTTCCTTTGGAAGATTAGAACAGCACAGACAGAAAAGAGTGGGAGTCATGGTTAGACAGCCTACAAACTTGGAGCACCAGGTAGAGAGCTTGCAAAGACACAAGATGGGAAAGGTAAGGCCATGCCAATTTGTGGTGAGCTTTTAATGTAATATAAGAAGTTTCAGTGTGACCATCTAAGCTCTAAACACTTACAGAGAAAAATTGATAGATCATAGGTACATTTTATGAACTCAAAGTAATTGCAAGATTCAGACAAGATGGCCCCATGGAGAAGAGGTTTGGAAACAAGGGCGGGGCGGGGTGGGGGTAAGGTAGCGGTTTATATGGGTCCAGTGAATATGAATTCTTTTTGTTTGCTCAATATCCATTTTCCTTCTCCTGGTAATTGTGCATGGATTTTTCTTTGGGAATAATTTCTTGTCTGTCTCAAGCCCTGTGTTTTGAGAGGAGCTGATTCTAGCCCTCACTTCCTTTCCTGAGACAGATATATACATGGTATGGACAGGCCAGGCAGGATGATTTTTCCTCTCACCACACGGAGCTGCATCTTAAGAGGTCCAGTAAGAGTCACAGCTCACATTTTTCCAGAAATCATCGCAAATGAGGTGTGGTCTGGCATTGGAGATGCCAGTCAGAGGCTAAGCCAGGTTGTTGGCAATTTTGCCAACACTGTGGAAAGGGGAATGAGACTGAAACACAGGAAAGAGTCAAAGGAGGGGAAGTGAGATTCCTAAACTGTTGAAACCCTAGGATTCAATCATCTCAAACCTAATAAAAATGCTTCAGATTGCCAGAAGGGAGGGGGAATGGTGGTCAGGAATGGCCACTCTGATAAGGTGACATTGGACATCTTTCTCATCTTATCTGCTTGAGAGCTCTGCATCTAACCTGGCTGATTACATTGAAGGACATAATAAAGTGAGCAACGGGGATGTCCAGCAAGGGACAGCGAGAGCAAAGCCCTAGGCCGAGTGCCCTCGACATGTCTGAGGAATAGCAAGAAACCAGTTTGGCAAAAGAGACAGCAGTAGGCCAGGGGTCAGGTCATGTAAAGCTTTGTTGGCCTTTGAAAGGAGCTTGGCTTCTACTCTCTGAATGAATGGAAGCCATTAGAGAGTTTTGAGTGAAGGAGTGACATGATGCAACTTATGTTTAAAAGGGTCACTCTGGTCACAGTGCTGAGAATAGACAGAAGCAGGACAAGGGTAGAAAGCCAGGACATCAGTTGGGAGGCAATAAACAGCCCCTTTGTGCTCAGCCAGCAGGATTTAGAGTCTGTCCCCAGCTAGGTACCAAGTCGTTATAAATAAGGGCCTGGTGCAGGATGGTAGCTGGGAAAGGATGGGGGAGAGGGAGGCGATGGGCAGGAACAGTCACAAAAGAGAGGACAGAAGAAGGAAGATGGCAAGGAAGAGCTCAGTGAGCTCACAGCAGGGCCCAGGTAGGGGAGCACCAGAAGTCAGTTACCATCTCATTTTAGGGCAGGAACAGAGTTGTGGCAATGCCCACCTGGCGAAACTGAGCCAACCTGGCAGAGCAGCCAAGCTGGACTGAGTCTCACCCAGCCAAGGCCAGTTGGGGCCCTTGTCCTCCAGGTGGCTCCTATGTTGTTAGAAGAAGGTTCCTAGGGGTATGGGTGGACTCTAGAAAAAGTATATAGAAACCTTCTAGGCTATTGCTATACTCCTGGCTACGTTGGCCATGGGGACAGATGAGGGGCCAACCAGTTATTCTCATTAGTCATGACCCAGAGATCTTCCCAAAAACTGAAGCCAGTTACTTCCTCCTTCCACTACTATCCTGCCAAGCCTTTTATTTTCTTTCTCTTCCCCAGGTGGACTGAAAATAAGACTATGTGCTCAAGTGTCCACTCGAAGGGAACCTTGGCCATCTAAGAGAGTCTGAAGGGCATATTCATGTGTAAATTTCAGCCATAAATATAAAGCCAGAGTGGGTTCTATAGCTGGGGGCACCTCTACTGAGGTCAGGAGGTTTCTCTTACACAAAGAAAAAGTCAGAAATAGATTTTGCTTTTAGCATTTGCCAGGCATTCTCTGAGGAGGCTGCTTCATTTAGCCTCAGGGGTTGTCTGCGAAAGCCATCTTGCTCTTCCTCCTCCCATCCCCAGCCATCTGACTGCTTTGCTCAACTCATTCTCCATCTCCTCTTTTTAACTTTGGATTTGTGCCTAATATTCCAGCCTCCTTACTTACCTCTGCACTCCAAGTGCCCATCTCAGCATTTGGCCTATAGTGAATGCTCGATAAATTTCTGTTGAATATTGCTGAATGAATGAGTTATTGCTACAGTAGGCCCTTGGTATTGGTGAGTATATGGTTCCAAAGAGACCGCTATGTAGGAAAAAGTGCACGTGCTCAGGAGGCATAGAGTCAATGCTGTACTGTGAATACTTAATTCATTTTTCCCATTACACTACCCAACTTCCACTAAAGACATGCTGTGTTTCAACAAATCTCAGATTTTCACTTGATCAATTAAGCACATTTACTATTGCCTTGTTTGGCCTCCATTTTCTTTTGAGGAGTCATATTTTCACAAAATTAAGGGCAAGGAAACAATCAACAGATCACACAATGATTTAAACACAACTGACTAACATGGGGACTGACTGAGAGGTCCACATTAACTGAGCTGTGTGCTATATGCTCTGGCATTTAAAATTTTTGTTTTTTAAATTTCTTTTGATTTTTTTCAATTTATTGTTTTTTGTCCCTACTTGATCAAAACTGCATGTAATAAATCTGGGAATAAGGTGGGCTTACTGTATTGGTTGCCAGCCACCTCGTTCTTTAGCAATACTTCACACCTATCCCATGTCTTTCTCCCAAGAAGCCAAATCATAGTATAGTAAGGTATGTGAAAGGTGGTCTTGTCTTACAAACCCCTCTCAACAACCCAGGACAGGAAATTGGACACTGGCCTCTGCTCTTTATATCCTTAGACAGGTACAGATGTAGATCTGTCTCTCATCAAATTATAATACAATATACATGTAAATTATATTACATATAAAAATATATATATATATATATATCAAACACCTTCTAATTCAAAGGCTTTGTGCTAATTGCTATGGGGCTCCAAAAGTATGAAACAACCCCTGTCTTCTAGAAAACAAGAAAGGCAATTAGGGGACTGGGACTCTAGATAGCTCTACCAGACAGGCAATTAGGGGATTGTGACTTCTACTTACTGCTTTGCCAATAATTTTACTTTTGTGATCTTGAACACACTGCCTACATTCTGGAATCTCAGTTTTCTCATCTGTAAAATCAGAGAGTAGGGATGGATGATCCTCAGGATTTTATCAACTTATGTATTTTATGACTGGAAGTGAAACAAAATCTAAGGCAATGATCTAAGAGCTATCAGAGAACAAGTGACAGGTGGGACGGTGCCTCATGTAGAGCTGAGACATGGAGTCAGGATGGGAATGGCAGTATTGTCATCTTCATAGTAATGTGAATAGGCTTAATTAGTTAATGTATGTTAATTTGGCAAGACAACTCACTATATTGGAACCTCAAGAAATTAACACATCAAATGACCAAATCCATAGTTTCCAGCAGCGCTACCCAATTGAACTTTCTATGTTAATTGAAAAAGACTAATACATAATCACTAGCCAGCCACATGGACGGTTGAGAAGTTTAAATGAAGGCTAGTGTGACTGAGGAACTGGGTTTTAATTTACTTAAAAGCAAATTAAGTAATTTTAAATTACTTCATATGTAAATAGCTGTACACGCCTAGCGGCTGTGCTCAGACAGAGCAGATCTGGACATTAAGAACTAGGTTTTAAAATGAGCAGTGAGGTGTGGCATTTTAGACAATGGAGTATTATTCAGTGCTAAAAAGAAATGGGTTATCAAGACATGAAAAAACATGGGAGAACCCCAAATGCATATTACTAAGTGAAAGTCCAGTCTGAAAAGGCTACATCCTGTATAATTCTGAGCAAGAAAAACTATGGATAATGAAAAGATCAATGGCAGCCAAGAGTTGGTTCCAGGAAGGGAATACACAAAGCACAGAATTTTTAGCACAGTAAAGCTACTCTGTATGATAGTATAATGGTGGATGCATGTTGTTATAAACTTGACCACACACACAAAATGCACAGAACACTGAACAAAAACTAGAAACTTTGGGTAATAATGATGTGTTAGTGTAGGTTCATTAGCTATAACAAGTTTTCAGCATTGCTGTAAACCTAAAGTTGTCCTTTCTCACAGCCTGCACAAGCTGATCCTAGCAACCTAACTGGGAGCCACGGGAGATTGAGAAAGGGCAAAAGACAAACATGCAAAAAACTGGGATCAGGTGGGCTGGGTGCTCTGGTGGAGACACATACAACCACAACCACCTCCAGTGAGTTTATTATATACAGCGGCAAACCAGGAAGTAGAGCAACAGTTCTTAGGGGGTCGCTGACATTGTAGTTATCGGGAACAGGGGGAACTTGTGATCTCTGCCTTCTGCACATACTGGTACTGTTCCTGTCCAAATGGTGTGGTGTAGACATTCTTGTTCCTATGCAAAGCAGCTGCACTGCATTTTTCTCCTGCTTCCTTCTGCAGCTGGGGGGCTATGCCAATCCCAGTCTGCAGATTATTTGACATGGCTGTGCTCATGTCAGGTTTTCATAGGCTTCTCATACTCTACTCTCCACAGTCCTAAAAATGGTGTATTGCAAAAGGAAGAACAAAGATTGGTGACAGAAGATATAGAAGAGGTGGAATTTGAAGTTAAGCCCTCCAGACTGGGTTGATATGAATAGCAGGGGCTGTGTTTGCAAAGACCAGAGTGTTTTGGTGCCATGAATCAGCCCATGGTTTCAGAACAGAGAAATGGGGGACAGTCTGGAAGATCTCTGTACTCAGGTTGGGAAAGACTTTGAATTCTAAGCTCAGGAGCCTAAAATGTGTTCAGCAACCAAGTTAAATCTCTGAAGGTTTTCGACTAGGACTATGAGATAGCCAAAAAGTGTTTTAGTAGTATTAATATTCTAAATAAGCATGCTATTCGGGACTTTAAGCTCTTTGAAGGTCGAGTTTATGGCTTCATGTTAAATTATGTGAAGTTCCTGCTATCACACCAGGAATTCAAAAATGCTTAAAACAATTTAAATCAAATAAATAGATAGCTTTACTCTGGATCACGCTGCTTTACAAGAATCTTCCATTACCAATGTGGTATGTTCCACATTGCCTGGAAAATTATAGGCTTTTAGAGACTCCTGCTTGATGGATTTGTCTAACTGTGCCTAAAAGGAAGTGTACAATGTAGACCACATTGGCACTGGATATTCAGCATTCAGAATGCTTAAGTACCAAGATAAGATTTTCATTTATGCTCTCCTACAGTGCACTGTCTTCAAAGGTCCCCAGATTTATTATTTCATCAACAGATTGGAGAGAGGAGTTTGTATGAGATTAAACAAACAGGGGTACTATAGGAAGGCTGGCCGGTGATAGTGTAGAAATTGCTGGATGGAAAATGTCAAAAGTTGACATCAGAGCAGTAGGAGGGTGGGGAGTACACAGAACTGAGAACAAATGATGGTTCCTTTCTGGGAGCCAATTCCTTATAAAGCCTATCTAACACACTGTGAGAAACTGAGGGCTCAACCACCCAAGAATCTACTGAAGCCTATTAACTCAAAAATTGATTTTATTAAAAAAAATTGAAGCATCTCTTTGTCTATGCCTTATCTCATTTGATTTTCCTTGTTATCACCCTTTTTTCCTTAATCTGTTTCTGTTTCTCTGTCTGTGTTTCTGTCTTTTTCACACACACACACACACACACACACACACACATTCCTGTATATTTTCTTCTTGACTACACTGTGTATATCCACTTGTTTCTTATGCATCTCATTCGTTACATCTGTTTGCCCAATCTTTCAATAATAGTGTCTTGAGAGTTAAAGCATCTTCCAACGTAGAAAATTGTACCTTTTTATTCATGCCAAATCCTTAGAGACTCTGATACAATAAAGACTGTTAAAAGTTTGTACTTCCTTGCTCCGTGCTTCTGAACATGGCCTTTGTCCTGAATCAGATTCTATATGTCTGAATAACAGAACAGAAAGCAGTTATGGGACATTTAGGGCTGTGTCTGAAATGTGTGCTTTAAGTGTACCAGCAAATTTGTTAGCAACACAAACACCAGCAGTCTCTGTACAAAAGCTATTTTATGCAAGGAGCCTTTCTTGAGCACCTCCCCTAGAATAAGCATCAATCCCTGCCCCCAGCCTTTACTCCTTGCTCTACTTTTATTTCACAGCACTTTTCATCACATGACACCAGAGTTTATATTTATTTCTTTGTTGATAGAAATACATATTTTCCCTTCTCCAGTAAAATGCAAGAGGAATATTTCCTTTCTCTTCTATTAAAATGCACATTCCACCACATTTGAACTCTCATAGCACTGCAAGGTAGGCACTGTTCTTCTGCACTGTCCAACTAGAGACACATGTGAGAACGGGACTCAGGGATTTCAACAAGATCCTCCTGATCCCACATTGTAAAGCAGGGATAGAAATAACAGGCCTATCTGTTACTCTCAAGTCAGTGTTCTCACGACAACCTGGCCTTCCTCATGGTGGTAGAATGAGGATTCAAGATCAGACATCAAACTTGAATATGGCTTCATAAACCTAGAATAGACTGGAAATTTATTTGTTCCCCAAAAAGAGTAGCAATGAATTCTAAACTCCTATAAAAAACATGGGCTATCAGAATTTCTCAGAATGCAAGTTCTTAGTATAATGCTTAGTTGCTGGTGCAGCATGCAGTTTAATCAACAACCTGTTTATTTCTATTCTCATGTTTCTATAAGGGTCCTAGACTCTCCAAGACTATGTAAATGGTATGTAACTAGAGCCCAATAAATTTCATTTTATTTCTCAAAATAAGACTTAATCTACTGTAAGCTTCTAGTTACCAGTCTCAATAATTTGGAGGTTCTCTCTCTCTCTCCCTCTCTCTCTCTCTCTCTCTTGCTTTCAATGGCTCCATGGTCTCAATCTTTATTGATTTATTTATTTTGTTGCTGCAACCATCTGTCAACATCTCTCCCAGCACTAGTCCTTGTGATGTGTCACCCATCTTTTGAGCATTCTATAGGGGACATGCTATGTGTTTTTTTCACTGTCATCTGCCTTGTAGAATTGAGGCTTCCCACTTGGAGCATGCTGCAGAACTGTTCTCTCCACTCACCTGACTGTGGCAAAGCCTACTTCTACCTTTGAACTTATAGCTTCCATTTCTGCAATGTAAGCACCATTTATCTCTTCCTCAGAGACAACCCAACACCATCTTCCTCAGCTAAGCCTTAAAAACATTATTCTGCCCTTCCTTCATGGCAATAGGTAGGAAAAAGGACTAATTCAGTTACTTTCTCTTTTTTTACAGTATTGAGGTCTGAACTCAAGGCCTACACCTTGAGCCACTCCACCAGCCCTTTTTTGTGATGGGTTTTTTCAAGTAGGGTCTCATGAACTATTTGCCTGGGGTTGGCTTCCAACATCCATCCTCCTGATCTCTGCTTGAGTAGAAAGGAGTACAGGCATGAGGCACCAGTGCTTGGCTTAATTACTTTTTTAAAAGGAGCTCAAACAATTACTTATAGTTTCTATATTGCATTCATTTGTGCTACTACAGAGTACTTATTCATTTCTTTCACACCCTGACCATTTGAGTTACCATTTAGCTGAAAAATAGATCTTCTATAGCCAAGAGGGAAAACTTCTTTCCTTGTTCACAAATCAGACACTGGACTTCTGGGATCTTAGCACACAGACCATTTCCCTGGTAGTGGCCTACACTGAAAGCAGGGTCATGGGAGTAGTCGGTCCAGAGGCAGTGCCTGTGTCCTTCTCCAGCTTGGCACTGACTAATGCTGTTGTGTCCCCAACGACACTTACAAGTTATTAACAGCTGACAGAATGCCAAACCTTCTGTTCCTAACACATTCTAACACCTTTCATAATCCACAGTTGTTACCAAAAGGCATTGGCAGCTGTGAAGAAAGGTGGGTGGGCAGATGAAATAAATTAATAAAGAGTTCCCATGTGGGATGTTTAGTTCAGCACAGCTTGAAACCTTAACACGACCCATCTCAGGACAAGGCAACCTAATCTGGTTTCTTTTTCTTTCCCACCTTCATGCAGGAGATCATACTGCAAATGTCAGTCAGGTAGCAGATCCCCAGTTAGAGCAAGTCCTGCATCCAAAGAAACATCAAATGAGTGAAGAGTCAAGTATCTTACTGGGAAGAAGGAACTTCTTGGTTGAGACTCAATAACAACAATTCAAAGTACACCATGAAGATTCAGCAGTCTTCAATCTTCAAATCCAGTGACAGTGGAAGAAATTCCCTAGCTTTAATCTTGGCATCTACTGTGTTTTCCCACTCTACTGCCTCTGGCTTTTGAGCATTTGAATGGGAAAAGATGTTGAATATCGAAGGCTCAATTAATCAGTCCATTCTCCATAGAGAAGCAATAAAAGTAAATTGCTCCCCCAAAAAGGCTGAATAGTTTCTAAAGAGCTGGCTGAGGAGATTTCTGATAGATAATAAGGTTTGAGTAGTATCTATGTTAGCATGCCATACTGGTCATGTTAAGTGAAATAAGCCAGACTGAGGAAGATAAAATATTGCATCTCCTTTCTCATATGTGGAATCTACACTTTAAAAAATGAATGACAAAAGTATAAAATGGAGACTATTCAGGGATAAAAATTAGTGAAAGTGGGGAGGGGAAAGGGACAGTGATGCTGGGGAGCAATTATGATCCAAGTACTTTGTATGCATGAATGAAAATACAATAATGAAACCCATTAATTTTTTTTAAAAAAGAGGGAGAGGGGACAAGAAAGAGTAACAGAGGAGTTGAAATTGATCAAAGTATATTATATTCTTGAATGGAAATATCACAATGAAACCTTTTTGTACAATTAATATTTGCTAATAAAAATTTACATTAAAAAATGTGATTGGTTTAAACCATCAACAGTTAATGGGTACAGCTAGTTGGACAGCCATTTTCTAAATGTTTATTGAGTGTCTCTTCCATCTCTTCTGTCAGGCATACTAGGAACTGAGCATAAAATGATGGCTAAGATCTATTCCCTGCCCTTGAGAGGCTCACAGGCTTGTGAAGGAGACATTTTCATGTATCAGGACTTGGGATATCTCAGCACAGGATGTTCTGGAAAGTAAATGGAGTGCACAGTGGAAGAGGGAATTAGAGGAATTACTGGAAAGAAGAGATTCTTGGGCCAAGTCTTCAAGAACAAGAAGGAGTTAGCCACTGGAGAAAAATGTGAAAGTTATTCCAGGCAAAGTGTACTAGGTTCAAAATTCTATAGAATTCCCACTAGTTCCATGTGATTGACATACCAGTTTGATGCAGAAGTGGCAAAGAATAGGTTCAGTTCCTATGAAGAAAAGCCTATGTGTTGTGCCAAGGAAGTTGAAGCTTATCTTGAGGTTCAAGAGAGAGTCTTGGAATATTGAAGGAAGAGAAGTATGTAAGGATTTACAACATGAAAAGATCAGTCTCACAAAAATGTGGAGGGTAAAGACTGGATAAATGAGTACAGGAGGATTAGAGTCAGGGAGACCTATTCAGGAACTGTTCAAACCTTTCAAGTAAGAATAGATAAGTCCCTAATGTGATAAATAGTAGTACATATCAACAATGACCATTTAGAAATATTTAGATTCTTCCACATGGTTTCCTTTATTGAGAATGAACCACATAGAATATTGCTAGTGGTGCTAATTTTACCATAATCATACATTTCTCCAAGCACTCAATAGTGAACTCATCTGGAAATGTAACTAATGCACACAGTGTTTTTCCCTAATGTTTCTGACATCAAGAAGACAGGGTGTTGTAGTGTGCCTTTGCCTGAAAAATCTACTATGTCAGTCTTGCTTGGATTGAAACAGGCCATTTTAGGTCTGCGAATTTATTTAAGCTGAGATTTGAATCAGCTTAAAGGATTATTTTTTCCAGGTTCTTCTCTCTCCCACCTGCTACATTAGCCCTCCTCCCTCCCATATACACACACACTACAGCCAACCAAGATTTAACTTAAAGCCAAAGAATAGGCTCTCTAATGGGAGGGAGATGTCTCATGTGGTATGGTGGAAGTTACGGAGAGGGGAAAGGGAAAGGAGACCTTGCAGAAGTTCCTGAAGTCACAGCCAAGGTCAAACAGATGGGCTTCACTGTCAGACCTCTTCATTGTTTGCCAAGCACAAGGACTGTCCCCAGAGGACTAACCAGTCAGGGAGTGTGGAACAGGCTCAGTTCCAGCAGGAACTTGATGTGGGAGAATCTCTAGAGCTGCGACCTAGCTCCACTCCAGTTTCTTGTCCATCAAGAATGAAGGGAATAAGCCAATAGTGTCTGTAAAGCACCCACAACAAAGTCAAGCTCAAGGGTCCTCTGCCAGCATCGATTGCTGCCCCAGCACCTGTGAGGACTTCTGAGATCGTTTTGGCTGACACAACTGGGGACAATGGCACTACTGGCATCTCTAGTGGATAGAGACCAGGGATATTGCTGAACATCTAAAATGCACTAGATGGCCTCACAATAAAGACTACTCATGCTAAAATTCAAAATGCTGAGGTTGAGAAACTTCTGTCTAGCTCAATAAATGATTCTTATAGCTCCTCAATCCTACTATCCACTCCCTCCCTCACCAGATACAAATTAAAAGGCATATTCCCAGCACAGATATCCACCCTGCAGGACAGCCTCTGGCTACTGGATAGAGAGATTCACCTCTGATAATTCTCCCAGCTGACGTTCCCATCTTAAGCAGAATGACTGTTTTGTGAGCAACTGGCTCACTCAGACTCTAAGCTACTTATTTTTCTGTTTTCTATATTTTGAATGAATTTTATTTTCCATAAAATAAGGCAAGCCCTGACATCTTGCTAGGTTCCTCCCCTCTCCTCACAGGTTTTTTTTTTTTTTTGTCCACCCCCAGCCATTGTCCTTGTCATTTCTTCTCTCCTTCCTATCCCCTCCCGCCATGCCCAAAGATGACTGTTTACTGACCACAGAGCAGGTGTGTGCTCTCAGCAAGATTCTTAGGGACTATTAGGGGTGATTTTTATGCTTACAAACCAGCTTGTAGAATGAGACTAAGAGTAAGTTATCTTTGCAGATTGGATTTGAGCCCCTCCCTGTCCTCTATTCTTTGTACACTCATGTTGGTACCAAAAAGCTCTACACTATTCTGAGTCAGTCATTCTCTGATGCTTCCCTCCAGACAAAACAAATACAAACATTTAAGAAAGAAGAGAGAAAAAAAAAAGCTCATTTTTCTTTATCCTTCACACACATACACACACACGTGTATCTGTATGGACAGCTCTGGACACAGTACAGCACACACTAATACACAGAGACATTCAAATAGTTGCCCTCACATACAAAAGAAAAAAATCAAGGAGTGAAGAAGGATGCTTAGAAGCAGTGCCAGCACTAAGGTCCACTGGTTTCTGGCTGCAGGGACCCCCAAGGGCTGATTATTTTCTGCATTCTGTCTGCAGAAGGAGATCAGGAGCTCATTTCTTCTCCCTCCATAGAACCTGCCTATAGATGCCCAGCACAGCTCTCCATCACAGTCTGCTAGGCAGCCTCCTTTTCCACCCATCCTAGTCTGTCCTGCACATCAACCTAACGTGATGATAGACACCGATCAGGGTCTCTGATTATCCTGAGTTCAAGATTTTCCAGTTTAGAATCTCCTGCCCTCTTGTCCAAATGCTGACTGAATCAACTGTGACAATACAAAAGAATTTCAGAGATAGAATAAGGGACAGGGAGAATGGCAGTCATAGACCGAAGTCTGGAGATCCTTCTTCCCCCTTCTCTAGATATTGTTTCACCTTTGGGGACACAGAGGTGGGGACTTCATTCTTTGTCTTCTAAGTTTTAGGGTTTGCCTACAGGAAGCCTAACTTCATTAACCCTCCATGAAAAGAAGTACCCAGACAACACAGAGAAAGAGATGAAACTATATATTCTTGCCAAAAAGCTACCAGTGTAGCTGTCCATCAGGGTTATTTCAAGGAGCCTCTGCACATACCAAAATCTATGTCACTCAAGTCCCGCATATAAAATAGTGTAGAATTTGCATATAATCTATACACATCTCACTATAGGCTTTAAGTAATCTCAGTATTTCTTGTTATACCTATTACAATGTAAAATCTATGCAAAGAGTTGTTATACTGTACTGTTTAGGCAATGACAACAAGAAAAGAAGTCTGCACATGTTCAGTACAGATGCACTGAAATCTAAGATTCAGAGGGCCATCTGTATTTAGTTGCCAGTACCAAAAGAAGTCAAGCTTTCAACAGAGTCAAAATCAACTTCACTGCTGTGTGGTCTATGAAGTGGAGAAAGCAGAAGGTTTCTCCTGAAGGTTCATCTCCCACCTGTTGCTGGCTTGTCCCAAGGACACCAAGTCCCTGGCCCTGAAGCCTGGCCTATTGTGTGCTGAGCCCACTGTGGGGCATGAGAAGAGCTCTATGAAGGTGGCATGGAGCAGGGCATCCAGGGCCCAATCTGGGGACTCAAGCAAGGCTTTCTGGAAGAATCCATGTCCAAAAAGAAGAGCTTTAAATTTGAGGGAAGACCATCCAGGTGACAAGGAAATCAGAAGGAGAGCTGCTGTCTGGTAGAGGGGAGAGGGCCTGGAAGGGCATGGAGGTTGCTGAGCTTTATTAGTACTTACGTGACCAGAAATAACTGAGGCAGGTGGTAGTAAGAAAAGGGTATACCTGGATGGGCACCTGGTGGGGCTCAGACCACCATTTACTTAGCGTGTGGCCTTGAACCTGCAGGCATGCAAAGCCCCTGAGGGTGTTCAATAAAGGAATTAAATGACCAGATACACATTCCACGGAGGCCACTTAGGCCACTGTGGGAGGGGAATGAAATATTGCCCTGCTTTAACATGAAATTTAAATGTCTCTGAGATTTACTGGCAATATATCAGGCTAGTGTCTGTGAATCGCAGCCCACTAGCATAGGTGTGTGATATACACCTCTTTTTATAATTCTCTTTAATGCCTTTTTCAAGCCTCCTTTCTGATCAAGTTGTTACAAACTTTTAACACAATCTTTTTGAGGTGACTCTATCCCCCAGATTGTGCCATGGCTTGGGAGTACCTTGGCAATTCCAGGTAGGAGGTGTGACCAGGCATCATGAAGGTTACTTCCCCATGCCATGATTCTGGCCAGTGCTCGTGACCTACCTGTTCACAGAGGAAAAGAAGTGGAAAATTATAGGCAAAAATTGCAATACCCAAAATGGTGACTTCACTACAATGCTCTATTTTTAAAAATCAAATATGGATTCCTAAAGAAGGAACACCAGTACATTATAGAAGAAAGTAGGAAAGTAATGAGAGGAATAGAAAAGCAGCTTGATTCAATATTCAAGAAAAATGGAAGATCTTCAAATAATTAAAAATAGAACTACCATAGGATCCAGCAGTCCCACTTCTGCGTATCTGTCCAAAAGAACTGAAAGCACAACTCAGAAATATCTGCATTCCCGTGTTCATTGCAGCATTACTCATAATACCTAAGGTTTGGAATTGACCTAACCATACATACACAGATGAATGAACAAAGAAAATGTAATGCATATACATACAATGAAATATATTCAATCTCCACAAAGTAGGAAATTCTGTAACATGTGACAACATGAATGAATAAGAAGGGCTGAGACACAGAAGGACAAATACTGTATGCTCTCACTTACATGAGGTATCTACAGTAGTCAAGTTCATAGAATCAAGAGTGGAATGATGGTTGCCATGGGCAGAGGGAAGAGGAAGGAGACATTGCTGTTCAGTGTGAACAAAGCTTCAGTTATTCAGGATGAAAAAGTTTCTAGAGATCCACTCTACTGCAACACTGTACTTAACAAAGTTAAGATACGATGTACAAAATGGCCCAAACAATGTAGGCACATATGAATAAATGAATACATGAAAAAAAAGATACAATGCCACGCACAGGAAATCAATGTGAGTCAATGCCCTGTATAGCTATCCTTATCTCAACCAGCAAAAACCCTTGTTCCTTCCTATTATTGCTTATACTCTTTCTACAACAAAATTAGAAATAAGGGCAAAATAGTTTCTGCTGGATATTGGGGGGGAGAGGGAGGGGGCGGAGTGGGTGGTAAGGGAGGGGGTGGGGGCAGGGGGGAGAAATGAACCAAGCCTTGTATGCACATATGAATAATAAAAGAAAAATGAAAAAAAACAAAAACAAACAAACAAAAAAAAGATACAATGTACCATAGTGAACAATTACATACTAACGCCTAAACCCTTGTTAAGGAAGTAGAGCTCATTTTAACCACAATAAAAATTTAAAAAAAAAAAGAAATATTTCAGGAGCAACTATTGAGGAAAGCAGGTTGTGGGACTCACCATTCTTAATGAAGTTGTTGAAATAATGAACAAAAAACAAGAGCTGCTGATTGATTAGAAGTGGGGGGTAAGGGAGAGGAACATTAGGCTTTTGATCTGACAAGAAAGGCATTGGCAGAGCTAGAAATCCAGCAGAGACAGGAATGTGGGCTACGGAGAATCACCTTGGGACAGGTGAATGCAACATGCCTATGGGTCATTTGTGAAGTGCCTCCTCAGCCACTGAGCTGCCTCTTGAGTCTTCACCCTGAGACTCCTGCTCAGTGTTGGGAGTACTGAAGCTGGCAGCTTGTAGGGGGTCTCCCTGTTCCTTGACCAGCAGCACCCCAGGTCACACCTTCAGGTCATCTTTTGCCCCGCCTCTTCACTTCAGTGTTCCCTAAGCACTTGTGTTCATTCTTCTATCTTCTTTGAGTGTTTTATGGAAATGACTGTACAGTAATATAATTGTTCTTCTCCTTTATCCTATAGGTTGAACTAACAGAAAGAGTTGTTCTGTCCTTTGGACACTAAAGAGCAACCAGCAGATAGGAGACTAGGGAGCAGAAGGGCTGGGTGTAAGTACTGGTTATATCTAACATCACCTGTTCATCCAAAAGAAGTACTAAGTTTTCTTAGTATCTGTTCCTTTATTTGTAAATGAGGATGATGGTGCATAAGCTGACCAACTCCCAGTGGTGTTACGGTAATCCAATGGCATAACTTAGAGAAGAGTATTCCTTAAAGAGAGTGCGTGCTGTTCTAATGAAAATTATTAAGGTGCCTTCACATTATCCCTTCTGGGTTTATCTCTGTCTGGAGTCCCTCCTTTCTTTCTCTTAGCAATTTCTCACCCAATAAATCTAAGCTTAGTAAATATCCCAGGAAAGGGGGGTAATGTTTGGAAACTGGTTTGGTCTATGCAGGAAGAGGGTTCATGGAACAGAACTTAGATACTGCCCTCAGGAATGAGCAGGATTAGAACTTAGCAGTCCCTGCCAGAAACCCCAGGCTCTGGACTGAGACCATCACAGGATGAGCTTTTTAAATTTTTTTCATTTTTACTCTTGGCAGTCTGGTAGAAATGGCACCTGCTTATCCCCATTCCAAGCCCAACAAAATACAGCTTTCATCACTTGATAGTATACATGTGCAGCCCATGCAGAGGCACAAAAATCAATGTGCATTGATTCCTAAGCTAGGAATTCATAAACTTCTTTAAGGTCATGGATTGATTTTTTAGTTTCAGTAAAAAAAAAAAAAAAAAGTGAGACTCCAGACCTTTTTCTTCAATTCTGCAGCCTCTCTCATCTGCAGGGACAAATGCTCTTGCTCACATATGCCTTTCCTTCCTCGGCACTGCCAGGAGGGAGAAGCAGAAGAGACATGGAGAGACAGGTGTGGGGAGAGGGAAGTATTTAAACACTTCTGCTACATCAAAGGCTCTGTGCACTGCTTTAATCCCTAAGATTAATCAGATAATGGAGCAAATGGATTTGAAGGATGACACCACAAAAAAATGAGCACAGTGACTGGAACAGACTCCTCTACATCTTCTGCCAAATCTAAGTTGGGCAAAACAGGGTTTAATTTCAGAGCAAAGGCCAGGGATAGGATGGGTGCCTCATCCTAGGACTGCATGCTGATGGCACTGTGTGCTAGGGGGATAGCCCTTGAGCAATGTCCAAACCTGGTCATAGGCCACCTCACCAGCAGAGCCACTGATCACCTGGACCTAGTTTATCCACATCAGTAAAGATCAAAATGTACTTACCATATGAAAGTGGTTATGAAGACCAAATATGATAGATGTAAAAGCACTTTCTAGACTGCAAAGTGTCAGATAAGTATGAGATAATTACTATTCCAGAATCCCAAATCTGCCTTCCTTATATTTAGAATCAAAAGCTTTAAAGAAATTCATGAATAATATAATTGATTGGGTCATCCTACACCCCTTCCTTCCTGCTTTCCTTTTGCAAAAATTTTATTTACTGTGGTAAAAATGCTTAACATGAGATTATCATCATCTGGGTTAGACATAATATTGTACAGACGACCCTGAGAAGTTATTCATCATGAGCCTGAAATCTTATCTGTCTTTCCCCAGTGCCTGGCAACCACCATTCTATGCTTTGCCTCTATACATATGATGATTTTAGATACTTTGCTTAAGTGGACTCATAGAAACACCATATGATCCAGGTATTTCTCCACTTCTGGGTATTTCTCCAAAAAGTTGAAATCAGGACCTGGGAGACACATCTGCACTTTTATGTTCAATGCAGCATCACTCGCTAAAGCCAAGAAGTAGAAACCACCTAAATGTCCATAGATGGATGAATGGATAAAGAAAATGTGGCACCTACATATAGTGGAATATTTTTCAGCCTTAAGAAGAAGGAAATCCTGCCGTATGTGGCAACATGGATGAAACTGGAAGGCTTTAGGCAAAGTGAACTAAGCCAAGCACAGAAGCACAATCTTTTTTCTTCCTTTTTTAGTCAATACTATCTCCAAAGCTGTGAAGCACGACTCCACAGCCAAGTACCACTGAAGTCACATCCCATTTTTACTACTTGTTAGCTGTTACCTGGCTACATGTCCTCCTGCAGCCCCATGCTTCCTCATTCATTCACACCTATCAAGTGCTCGAGATATTAAGCAAGATAACCTATGAGCCTGCCCAGACAAAGCGACACCCGAGGGCTGCTATGCTGATCAGCATTCTGCCTCAAACGATCACGTCCTGCCAACTGGAGGGCTGGGGTGGCAAATGGCACTGGGGATCCAGGCCTTGAGCAGGCCTGTCGCCAAAGCCCTTGGATTTCCACTTGCTGGAGGCCTTGCCCAGACAGCTCTCCCTGGCACCTGCCAGGTTGCAGTTGGTCCTCCTGGCTCCCCAGTGAGCCAGGGGAGCTGGAGTCTCTGATCTCAGCTGCATGCGGATTACGTGGCTCTGCTGGTGTTAGGCTGCTCAATTAGCAGCAAATCAAGATGTTCAGATGGTGTGGGGAAGCACCAGCAAGCTAGTCCCCCTACCTCCCTAGTGAGGATGGCAGATTGTACCAGTGCTGGCTACCAATTTCCTGTCAGCCTCTCAGGCCTCTTTGTGTCGCGCCAGCCTCCTCTCTGAATTCTCAGAGTCCTTCTTTCCCTCTGGCTCAGGTCCTGGGAACTGTCAGCACCTGGCCCTGGGAGTGCAGCTCAGCTGTGCCAGCCAACTGGGCCCCTCGCCTTAGCAGAAGCCCCCTGCTGCCGGGTGGATGCCTTGGAGCCTGAGCCTTGGCCTTCTCTGGTCTGGACCTGGACCAGCCTCTCACACCTAAGATGGACAGGAGAATGTTGGCAGTTGTGCTTCTCCCAGCATCCGAAGCCAAAGGACCATCTTAGGCATGGCCTGAGCCCAGAGTCTCATTTTAACTAGGAATCTGGCTGAGAATGCACCACAGGTGACTTGGCAGTGACCCAAAGGATGAGGCAAGCATCTCTTCATCTCTAGCCAACCAGCTGACAGTATCAAAACCACAGAGACCTGATAATCATTTATACGCAATAAACGCTTGTCTTCACAGCACAGAAATAGTACAGCTCTTGTTGTTTTCTGTACATCTTCTGCTGTATCACTGTCTCTTTGACCACCATACAAATGCTAGGTATTATGGGGAGAGAGGCCCCAAGGAATTACTTACCTTAGCCCTGTGCTACTTAGCCTATCCACTCCCCTGGCACCCTGTGCCAGGCACATGGAATCAAGGCAAGCTGGCCCCTAGGGGTCCAATGTGGGGCAAAGCTCATACACAACAAAGTGTAGAGGGGGCAAGGCTGAGGCGTAGCTTAGTGGTAGAGCACATGAAGAGGCCCTTGATTCAATTCCCATGGCTCTGCATTAAATTTAAATAAGTAAAAGCGATGGGGCGGGTAGTATGTATCTGAGAATAGTGCAGGATGACCTGGTCCTCAGGCAAGGGGCTTTATCAAAGTACTAGCATAATGGGTAGCGGTCTCATCTCTATCATACCTTGAAAGAAACAAGTTGAAACCCAAACAGCCTCATCCTGGGATTAATTTTCAGACATTACTTGCTTCAGAAAGTACTACCTTTTTAATGGAGTCCTTGGGAAATATAACCAGGAAAATAAAGAAGCACACATCTATAAATGGGTGGTGGGGCCATCAGAACAGTGGCTGAAGAAAAAAAAGTATGATTATGAAGACAAGTCATTCCTCTCTCCTCCTCAAATCTTCTCCTAATCCAGTGTCAGAGACTCTACAGCACACAGACACACCTAGGATCCACACCTGCAAGGCTTCCAGCTTCCTCTGCCTATGTGCAGGGCTCTCAGTGCTTCCAGGGAAGGGCAAAGCCATAGGGAACTCTGTAACTTCTGCAGTCTTAGGGTGGGGACTCTCATGGTGAAGTCTTTCAGGAATCAATCACCCAAACTTCTGTATGATACTCCATTGTTTCCTCTCCCTTACTCCTCTTTAGCATCTAATGCAGAGCTTACTACAGCTGCTTCCTGAGGAATATTGCTGGGCTTATGTCTTCTCTTCTCAGTCAGCTCCATGTACTTCTAGCAAATGCTTGTGAAGATATGATCTTCAAAGGGAATTTCAAGTTCAACTTCAGGTTAGTAAGTGCAAACCCATCCCAAGAAACTCTATCACAAAAGGCCTGGAAAATGACAGGATAAAATTCACCTCTTTGTTTGCTTTGAGCAAGGATACTGTGGTGCCAACCTGGGCTGTGGGTAGCACATCTGTGCATCATCTCTATTTTGGAGAGGTGCCAGGCAGTGCCAATATATGGAAAATGACCTGGACCTAAAAGGGTGAGTCACATAAGAAAGAGGTCACAGAGTCATTTTGCAATACACAAAAGTGATTTTTTTCTTGCAGTGTTGCTGGAGATACCTTTTTATTTATAGAAACATTAACAGGGTTCTTGCAGCTCATCTCCATACCCTTTGCATTCCATCTCTCCCTTCCAGCATTCATCTATCTAGGCAAATAGAATATCTTCTTTCTAATCTGTTCTTCCTGTGCTCAGTGCTGAGGGTAAAAGAAAACAAAACATACAACACCTGTGTTAATCATCATTCCATAACTGTAACAAAATGCCTGAGATAATCAACCTATAAGGAGGAAAGATTTATTTTGGTGCATGGTTTCAGAAGTTTCAATCCATGGCCTCATGGCCCCATTGCATTTGGACCTTTGGTGAGGTGGGGATCATTTGGTGAAAGAAGCTGTTCACATCATGGCAACAAGGGCAGAGAGAAAGAGAAGGGGCCAAAATCTCAACATTCTCTTCAAGAACCCACCCACATATGGCTGGAAGACTTCCAACTAGGCCCCATTTCTTAAAGGTTCTGTCATCTTTCAGTAGCATCAAATTGGGGACCAAGCCTGTAACACATAAGCCTTTGGAAGTTATTCTAGATCCAGTCTATAGCACTGCCTCTCTTGCTTCATAAAGTTGGAAGTATGTTGCTGCTTCAATCAACTATAATAGCACCTAATCTCTTTTCATTCCAGTGGATTTGTTTGCAGAGGGTGGCCACAGCCCATAGGAAGATCTGAGGAAATGGGCAAGCACACAAATTGTGCTCCCAAGTCATGCAGCCTCTTAGATGAAAGCAAATGAGCTAAGCTGCGACTAGAGGCTGGAAGTTCCAAGAAGCCAAAAAGAAACTTCAGTAAGCACAAAAGTCAGTAAGGCCAGAGCCTGAGGCATTTTCAGGACAGGTAGTGTAGAGAAGAAAAGGCAGTGGGTATTTCTTTATGGAATAGCAGCTTATTGATTTTAGGGCACACTGTCCCCTCCTTCTTTCCTATACCCTGACAGGCGCAGGTCTGGTTACATTCTTCTTAAAGAGGCTATACTAATGTGGCAGCAGCAATGAGAGCAAGCGAAGAACAAGAATCTCTTTAGCCTTTCTTTGTTTTACCGAGAATGGGACAAAGTAGTGCAAACAAACTGCAGACTCTTGCAATTCTGATGACTATTTGGAACTTCTTACCAAAAAAAAAAAAAAAATTGAATGCACATATACAGAAAAGTTTTATAATTGCCAAAGACTAATTCCCTAAAACCCTCATGGAACCTAGGATGAAAACCAAATAAGGGTAAATACTCCAGTTTGTCCTGTCCTGGGATTTATGCTCTTGGGCAGCTGTGGAGTCTCTGGTAGTTGTTACCTGTGATGTCTTGATGTCTGATGTCATGAGGTCAGGTGGGAGCAGAGCCCCTGGGACTTAGGTCTAGCATTGTATTAGCAGTGAGATGTCAAGCAGAGAAAAGTATCAAGGATGGAGTCATCTTCTCCATAGCAGACCAGGTCTTCTGCCCTCCTGTCTACCCTGCTGGCTTCTGGAACTTCTCCAAAGGCAGCAGCAGGCAGCAATGGCTAATTGCTCCGAAATAGCAAGTCTCCATTTCAGGGTGCTGCTTGCTTTTGCTTTAGTAGCTGGCAAATGCATTCTCCTAGGGATTATAATAACCCTGTCCTGGATGTGTTCCCTGGAATCTTGGCCTCTTTCCCTGGCACTTGTCCCAAAAGGGCTGGAAATCTCTGAGTATTTATCCCCTTGAAGATTCCCCGTGCCTGCCTGGCTCCTGGCCACTCTTCACACAGACGACTAGCTTCCTTTCTTCCTCCATGGAAGTGATCATGCCCTCATTTTCCCCCCATGCTCACCCAGCACTCTGCTCAGTCCCCAGCCCTGTACCCCTGAAGGCTGCTCTCTTCCTACAAGGACTGCCAATCTGCCATCCGAGAACTGCTGCTCTCTTCCCTCCTCACTGTCCTCTCTGTCAGCAATGTTTTCATCACTTTCTGGCAGATGCACTTTTTTCCTACAGTATCATTTCCATCAAAAGCCCAAAGTACTGTAGGAAGAACCAGGATGGCTGCTCTGACTGAAGAGAGACACAAGCAACCACTGAAACAGTAAGTGAACAGAGTGATTGCTTCCTCAAAAAGCCAATTGTCAGCTCACCCTTCCTGATAACAAACACATGATTTCCACGGCAGAGAATGCGTTTGACATTTTGTTTCTGCTCCTCAGAACACTACCGAGGACCATTTGTTAATGACACAGTGTTATCAGAGCACAGAGGAGGGTACAGTCAAACTTTGAACACTTATCAGGTGATGTTACTGTTGTTTTGTCTGTCTCCCCCCACCAGATTCTGAGCACCAGGAATCTTACAATTTTCTGTAGCTACTATCATTTCTTCCTTCCCCCAGTCACCAAAGGTAGGACTGGGGAAGAGGAGTCCCAGGCACAGGACAGACATCTTTTTAAAGCTTAATGAATCATTGGTGGATGAATGAGCTCAGATGTCCCAATTTACTTGGTTTGCAGCAGAACCCTTTTATAGGGCACTGTGTTTTAGTGAACATGAACCTTACATGTTGATGTCTCCTTAGACCGTTAGACCACTGAGTGGAGAGCTTTTGGGACACTTCATTTTACCAGGTCCTTGACCATGATCATAGTGAAGATCAGGCAAATGGGTGTGTAGCTGGATTCCAGCCCAGCCAACCTCATTGCTGGAAAGCACACTGGGAGCTCGGTTGGTGCTATTTTGGTATAGGAAGTAAAGCATATTTTCCTTAAGTCAATCCTATGGAGTGCTATGTAACACTTGGGAAGATTCTCAGCTGCTTCCTTCCAGGAGCACTTACTCTAAACAGAGACCAGACCCAGAAACCAAGCAGACTCCGCAATGACACACACCATGCTGGTCAGGAGGACCATCTCTTCCTTTTATGGCTCTACAGCTTTATAATCCAGGTCTGCTGCTTCCCTGATAACAACATTGCAATGTTGCCTTTGAGTGGCCTTTGCCAAGTGTCTATTGGCTGTCTATGGCAACTCAAATACAATCATGATAAATAAACAACAGTCATTAAAGCATCTCATTATAGATCATATAAAACCTTTGTGAGGCTGAAAAGCCAAACAAGTAGCATTTTAACAAGAGAAAAAAGGGAGTGGGCTAGTTCACAAGGAATGTGTTTGGGAAACTAAACTGTTTTCAAGCAATCACCTGTGAATTCCCCCCATTCAAAGCAAATTTGTGGTGTCACACATCACCCAAGCCACATGGATTTGTCCTGTGTGACTAACTGCAGGCACTTCTAGAAAATAGAAGATGATGTATAATGGAGAGGCTGAAATTCAGACAGAAATTGTTTGGCTATATCAGAGACTTAAAAAGGATAACACATGAAGAAAATGAGTAGACTTGGACTTCTTTGTGCAGGGTCACACAACCTCTGCAAGGGAGGTAGACAAACCCCCAGGAAGCTGGAAAGCAGCAGAGACCTCCAAGGAGGATGCTTCTGGTAAACAGTAAAAGCACCCTTTCCCTGTTCAACTCCCTGAGGAGGCAGCACAGGAAAATATATGTACTTTACAGCCAGAGAAAAACATGGGTTTGCATAGGAAATCCGCAATTTATCATCAAAGCTACCTTAACCTGTCTAAGTCTTCCTTCATCTCCTAGAAGATTTAAAAATATCTAATTTGGGGCTGGGAATATAGTTCAGTGGGTAGAGAACACACTTAGTATGTTCAAGGTCCTTGGTTTAATTTACAGCACCAAAAATGAAAAAATATCATTCTTTTTCTGATAATTAAATGAAGTAACAGATCACAGCATTCAACACATAGTGAGTATTGACAGATGTCATTCTCTTTCCATGGAGTCCCAATTTTTTGGAAAGGACAATGTAGCCACAATTGTTGGAAAACACTGGGTTGCTTTGGGAGTCAGGTATGGCCTGGCTGCACCAGGGCCTCCTGTGTCTTAGTATCAATATTAGCACCAAGGATCCTAAGGAGAACGGGTTTTAGATCTCCAAAAGGCTAAAAAGTAGTGGAAAAACCATTTCTTATGTTTGCCTCATCCATGGCTAAAGGCAATAGGGAACCAGAGGAAGTTAGAATCAAGTCTTCCATGAGGCTAATGGGGAAAGAGACCAAAAAAGGGTTAACAGTTAAAATCTGGACTTGGTGGTGCACACTTGTATTCCTAGTTGCTCAGAAGCAGAGAGGCAGAGATAGGAAGATCACAGTTCAAGACCAGCCATGGAAAAAACTATGAAACACAATCTAAAAAATGAACTAAAAGCAAAAGGTCTGGAGAGTGTGGCTCAGATGTTAGCTCTCTTGCCCAGCAACCACGATGCCCCAAGTTCAATTCCCACTACTGCAAAATAAAGCAAGGTGGAGGGGTTAACAGTTGAGTTGCTTTATAAATGAGGGCTAACAACATCTTCCCATAAAAATTAGAAAAAGATATCCTGAGCAGAGAAAGTAATATGGAAAAGACAAAGAGGAATGAACACATGTATATGGCATATTTGCAAATGCCTTAGAAGCATCTAAAATTGAGCAAGCAGAGACAAAGTTGTGAATGTGCATTCCTCCTTCTACCTCACACTTCTTCACAGGCCTGTCCTTCTCAGAGTTTCCTGGGCCACACAACAAAGGCTTTACCCTTGGTCTGTGGTGCCACAGTGCCAGCGAGATCTGGCACATTTCCTCAGAGTGCTAAGCACAGATTAGGAAATTAGGGATAACTGGGAGATCTAGGAGGAGAGGCCGGGGACCAAGTGCCAAGAGAATGCTACTGTATGGGTTGAACTTGAACTTGAGGCAGGGTTGAGATGGGGTGGATATTGGGGGAAGGAGCAAGCCTATTCCCTAGTTTCCTAACTGAGCTGAGTTCCACCTACCAACCCTCACCTTCCCATTTTAACACCTTGTAAAGTAAAGAGGAGAAATGTAAAAGGAAAATGAAAGATGACAGTTGTACAGTAAAAAAGCTGTGGGAAATAAGTGAGGAACAGAAGCCTCAGGATTCTGCTCTGCTGTCAGTAACTTGTGAGATGTCCACAAGAACCCACAGTAGCTGCGTTTGAGACTGGAGGGCACAGAGGCACAAGAGCCTGGAGACATGGGGGTTGGAGAGTCTCTAGCCAGTTCTGACATATCCTTTTGTGTCAGATCCAGGGAGAGAGTGGCTGTTCCTAGCTGTCATAATGTGTCCTAAAATAAGGACCTGTCTGATGTTTGTTCTTGCTTTGCCTTCTACACTTCTCTCTTCAGCATCAACTTCACAGGCTGTAAGGGTGATGCTAACAGTAAAGTCCTTAGCACTTTTTAAAGGAAGAAACATGAGCAATCAGAGAGGTCATTGAGCCACATGAATTAGAAGGCAACATCACATCACACCAATTGTTTAGAGTTTTCTTGCAGAAAGATAAATAAGAACTAGAAAAAGAGTTTGTTCTTAATCAGAATGGCTCATTACCATTGGCTCAGCCCATTTTCAACATTGAAGCAGAAAGATCAAAGTCATCCATTTCTCAGCTTAAGTTCCCCCTAAATCCTAAACTCTTTTCCCTCTCAAAAATTGAGACACAGCTCTGCCTTAATGATCTTCACAAGGGTTAGAGTTAGCCCTAACCACTAAGTGAGTAGACAGAAACCTAGTTCCTGCCTGTCTACCATTGTATTCCACATTCTCTGTTTTCCCTCCTAGGGGAAAGTCCATCTTGCTGCTTTTGTGGCCCCTCCTGCTTCCATTCCCTGACATTTACCTGCTTCCCATTGGATCCTCAAGGAAAAATGGATGGTCCTCTTGTGGCAATGAAAAGTTAAGAAACACAGTTATCTCTAGAAATGAAGAGGGATATTTGAAGTCCAAAGGAGCATCATTCAGTATAAGAACAATCTCACTACTGGTTCTGTAAGCTCTTGTGGTCACCCTAAACAAGTGACTGCTCCAGGAACCAATGATGTGCCACCGTTCAGTGCTGCAGGAATAAGCAGGGGTAGGTCCACACCTAGCTGTTCCCTCCTCTTAGCATCTGCAGGCAGGGACCTTCCCACCATTCCAGTTGTCATCCCTCTGGTATCTGCCTGATATCAAAACCAACTTTCAATTAGCTGCACAAACATGTTTAGTTTTGTTACAGACAATCTCCAAGACATTTATATTTGACTTTATAATGCCTTATGGCAGGAAGGTGGGACGGGGGCGGGAGGTGGCAATGGAGAGGCCAGGGTAGGAAAGAGTTGCTAAAGATTTATCTTTCTAATTATGCTTTGCTTAGGGCTAATATTAAAATTAGTTTTAATTCCCTGAGCACATAGCAGCTCAGGAACACGCTGGGCATGGGGGGAGGCTGGCCTAGGATTTTAAATTTGCTTAGGATAGACACACACAGGTAATGGAAACTCAGCTATTAAAACTCAGCTCTGGTCCAGCTCTGGGTCTGGCCCAAGACCTCCAAAAGTGGCTATTCTTACAGTTCCTATAGTGCAAGGATTATGGGAGACCAGTCATACTGCTTTGTGCCGAGTACTGCCCTTGACTTACAAGAGCTAATGGGCTTCTGTGGGTGAAATCTTTGTTGTTCTAAAGTTCTAACCCTGGATATGGTAAATAATATGCTATTATCAAATAATATGGAATTAATACATATCAATGCAGAATGGTATACCTCCTTCACCTCAGTGCCAGAGATGTGTTGTACTAATGACTTTTGCACCTGCTGAGCATAATTAGTGAGTAATCTGCATGGGTGTGTAATTACTGGCTAAACACATGATATTTGCCGATAACTTCCTGCTAGGAAAGCACCAATGAGGCTAACAGGTAGCTATTAGTACTAACTTCAGGTGCAATGAGAACTGTCTCCAACTTTGGCTTAAGTCTAGGCTCCAATGGAGACTTTCTTCAAGGAATGTGATTCAGTTTATGAGCAAGCACCATGTCAATGCATGTCCTCCCCCACCAGCTTTTTAATCAAACCTTGAAGCATAAAAATCACACATCCCAAGATATCTTATTCATGGATCAGAAATAGTATGACTCTCAATATGTGATGCTGAGGGAGACACTTGAGGCTGGACTCAGGTTTTTTATGTGAAAAGTGGAGATAGATCTCTTTTGAGGGCCTCTTCTGTCTAGTAAATGAAACAATTAACATGGAAGCAGGGCTAGAAATATAAAAAGTCTCACATGTGTATGTTATTAAAACTACTATTCCAATATGGCTGACACTATGCAGGCCCGGGGATCCTATATGAGAAATTGTAGGAAGGACAGACACAGTGAGGTAGGAACTAAAAACTCCCCAACTGACTTCCCACCCCAGTGATACCTTAGCAAACTTTTGGTTACTAAGAAAGGAGATAGAGCTTTTGCATTCTGCATCCCCCACATGCACATGTCCCAAAGTCTATGCACACGCGCATACACACACACACACACACACACACACACACATACACACACTGCATTGCATACCACTCTCAGAAAAATTTCTTCTGTATAAAATATCACAAGCTGTGATCCTAACAATGCAGAGGAGGAATTAATGCCAGGTATGAAGACTCCCAAGATGTGTTCAGTAATTAGTTTGAACTTCCAAAATAGCTCTTAGGCATTTTTGCCTCACCTCTACACACATCCCAACTCACTATGCCCTTATACCAACTCTGGTCACAATATCTAAGAGTGCAAGGATGTGACTAGAAGAAAGCTACCAGCAGGAGATGGAATGGAAGGGTAGTTGATTATTGATAAATCCCACTAGGCTTTCCACTAACAGACCCAGTCCTGCCACAGGGGAAACTTGCTTGTAAGAGTCTTGTATACTCCCTGCGTTCTTCTCATCTTTGACATTGTCATGAATACCCTCCCTCATTTACCTCCACCATTACATGAGGGCACCCCAATCTCCTACTTGTCTTTCTATTCAGAGTGAACTCTTATCAGAGCTTCACCCAGGGTTTCAACCACAGGCCAAAGGACACTTTCATAAGCAGCTAATCAGGGCAGGATGATATAGTCTGTGTCTCCACATAGAATCTGTCTACCTTGCCATCTGCAAGTCAAACCCCAAACCCCAGTCTCATTACAGCTGAACCCTAGCCAGTTGAGTTACTTCTCACAATTCAAACAAGTAATACCACTACTTCTGGGAGTCAAATGGTTCTGAGTCAGCACAGAAAGGGCTAAAAATAAGAGGATTTTCTCTAGGTATTAACTAGAATTGACATTATATTTTTGAAGTACCTTTGTTATGGCATAGTTTTGCAAATATTTAAGCAACTTCTCAGAAATGAGCAGAAACTACATTGATTTTCACTAGACACAATCTCTATTTTAAGTTTTTAATTTTGTTTATCCTTTCTGTGAATAGCTAATCAATACATTCACATAGTTCAAAATTCAAAAGAAACAAAGACCACCCAGAGAAGTCATTTCCTCTGATTCCTGATCCACCCCACTAGCTTTCTTTGCCTAATGTCACCCAGTTATCGATTTCTCTTAGATCATTCCAGAAACAGTCTATCACATATAAGCAAATATTCTGTGTAAGCCTTTTCTCTCCCTTATTTTACATATTTGGTGAAATATGATTTTTATTTCTCTAGGTAATGTGTCTTTATTGGGAATTTTCAATTGTTTTTCAAAGACTCAAAATCATCTTCTTATTTGTATCATCTTTATGTCTTGAAGACTGGATGTCAGATTGTACACTTGTAGAAGATTTTTCCAAATACCTGATTTTTTTTTCATTAGCATGATTATTCATCCATTTCCCAGGTGGCTAATGGGACAAGTGTATTTTTTTTTCACAAATGTACTATCTTAGGTTATAGCTCAGAAATGGTGGGGCTAAAAACAGCCATCTCCCCTTGAAAAGTGAACAGAAATTAGCTTATGCTTCCTGTTTTATTCACTCTTTTCTTTAGCATGAGCAGCAGTATCCATGTGCTGATTACAGCTGAGGGAGGAAGAACCCAAGAAACAACCAGTTCAGCACTGCATGTGCACAGAGCAAAGGACACACAGTGATTCCCTTACCCTTCCCACAACTCTGGAAGGAGAAGGGCTATCATCCAGCTGTCAGGTAAAATGCCATAGCTTGGAAAGGAAATTTTGCTTATAGTCCCATGGCTCATTGGTGGTGAAATCTATTAGAGTTGAAACTGTTTTCTAATTCTATATTCTTCCTTTCCTACGAACCAGTCCCATAAAAAGTAATTGAAATGAAGGGATAATAATTGTTGGCAAGGATAAAGAAGAAAGGAGACCACCCCAACTGTGTGCACTGTTGAAGATAATAGATATCAGCATAGAGGTTCCCAAAAAACTGAATCTGGAACTACCATATGATCCAGACTGAGCCTATATTTAAAAGAAATGAAATCAGTATGTTGAAGACACTCACTCCCATGTTTATTGCAGCACTATTTGCAATAGACAAGATAATCTAAGTGTCCATAAATTGGTGCATGAATAAAGAAAATGTGATATATACATGTGCACATATACACACAAATATATGTGTGTGTACACACATGTATACATATATAGGCATATACATTAATGTGTAAAATAGAATATTACTCAGTCTTAATAAATAAAGATATTTTACCATTTGCAAAGAGAAAAAAGGATGAACCTGGACTACACCATGTTAAGTGAAATAAGCCAGCCCAGAAAGACAAATATGGCTTGAACTCTAGGCATGATTATCGCATAAAGGTAAAGAGTGGAATGGTGCTTGCCAGAGGCCAGAGCCACTGGGGAGATGCTGATCAAAGGGTACAAAATTACTGAGACAGGAGAAGTAAATTTAAGAGATCTATTTGCACAGCATGGTGACTCCAGTAACCCACAAAATATTGTATTCTTGGGAAATGCTAGGACAGTGTATGTTAGGGGTTCTCACCACAAAAATAATAACAATGTGAGGTGTTGTACATGTTTATTAACCAGATCTAACCAATCATTCCACAATGTAGATTGTCTTCAAGCCATTTTAAATATATACAACTTAATATGTCAATGAGAAAGAAAGACATGTTTTGAAAAGTGATAAAATTTGTGATATTTTAGAGAGAAACGTGAGAATGTTAGGAAAAGAAAGTTGTACAAATTATACCATGGTCTTGCTATCACAAGTTGGGGTACATAGACTTTTCCCTGGCTTAATAGCAGTAGCACTAGACTTTCCTACAGAGAATGTCAGCTGGAAAAATCCCAACGTTTCCCCCTGCTGGTCAGCATCTGCACTCACATTAGATAGTCTCCTGGGGACAAAAATAGTGGGAGCTACATGATAGTGAGGAATGGGTGACACCTTAAACTTATGTAAACTCCTCTTTGCCTTAAGTTAAACTAGTCGGGTGTTGGTGGCTCACACCCATAATCCTAGTTACTTGGGAGGTTGAGATTGATCGGGAGGATTGAGGTTCCTGGCCAGCCTTCAAGACCCCATCTGAACAGAAAGAAGCTGGGAATGGTAGCCCACGTGAAGTGTAACATAGGAAGATTGAGGTCCATGCTGGCCTGGGCAAAAAGCAAGACCCTATATCCAAAATAATCAAAGCAAAAAGGGCTGGAGGCATGGTTCCAGCAGTAGAGGACCTGCCTAGCAAGTACAGAGCCCTGAGTTCAAACCCTAGTACCACGACCAAAAAAAAAACAGCATTTCCTGCATTGTGACTGTTGTCTCCATTTTGTAAAAATCTCAAAATTGGCTTATATGCAAAAAATATCACATTTCAAGTGAGATACTTAAATTACAATGGGGTGGAAAGGATTCCATTCTGTTTTCCACATTTTCACCTTTATCAATTCTACACAAAAGTAGGGAGACCACAGATGCAACGGCCTTCACCCAGTTAAACAGCAAGATGAAGACAGCTTTGAACATCAATCTCAGCTCCTAACTCTCTCCCTTTGGTACCAAGAGAAGGTGTCAGATATACACAAGGGTTAAACAGATGTCTCTCTACAATTCATTTGTTGAAATTGACCCCCATGGTGATGGTATTCAGAAATAAGGCCTTTGGGATTTGATTGGGCCTCATGGTGGAGACCTCATACATGGCATTAGTGCTCTTATAGGAGGGCCTAGAGAGCTGCCTTGCTTTTCCATCATGAGAAGACACAGTGTAGTGAAGGTCATCTATGACCTGGAAACTGGGCCTTCTTTAGGAACTGAATCTTCTAATGCCTTGATCTTGGACTTCTCAGCTGCCAGAACTATGAGAAATAAATTTCTATCATTTATAAATCATGTAACCTAAAGTGTTTTCTGACAGCAGCACAAATGAACAAAGACAAGCTCATATTTTTCTTCCCATTTTTCAAATAGGAAAATTAAGACACAAAGGACCTAAGAAAGAGCCTCCAATGGCAACCAAGTCCACCGTGCTGATACTGGCTAACTCGAATTGGTCTGCATCCTGGAACTCTGCTGTATGAGTACACATGCTGAGCTGTGGACAGAGCAGCCCCGAGGGGAATAAAGGTGAAGTGTTTACAATCAATGCTCAGCTAGAGGCCCCTGAAAGCACTGTGCAAATTGTCATAAGTACGGACCCACTTTGTTCAGCAAATACTGTTGGTCCCCACAAAAAAGCGGTATACCTGGGAATTCCCACCACAATGGGAGAATCACATTTTACTAGCCGCTTCTAGCACAGGATGCAGTCATTGCCACCAAACATCCCTCCCACCTCCAGAAATAGTAAACACCTGCCAAAAGATGGCCCATTAGTAACATTCCCCACTTCTCTGGATCGCCAACTGAATTTCTTCTGAGCTTTCTGCCTGTGCCCTGCATCTCTGCAGCCTGTTGGAGCGTGCCCAGACACAGCCCTGTGGGCAGCCCCAAGCTGTCCCTTCTCTTCTCTTCTCGGCCCACAGCACTTTCCCTCCAGGAGCACAAACTCTTGAGCTGTCACATGCCTGTCAAGCAGATGGGAGATGAGCCACAAATCTGCTGCTGCCTCTTGCAAGGACAGGGCTTTTGTCACAAGCAAGCTTTCTGGGAGGCTTGGAGCAGGAATGAGTGGGCCAGGGACTCTTGGTCACTGTGATCACTGTAGGGCAAAAGGGCTTTTTATCACCAGATTCCCATTGGTAGAGCCCTACATCACTCCCCTCGCCTTCCCACATGTCCCTTCCTGACCCTTCTGTTATCCCAGCTTCCTTGCAGCCAGCATTGAGAACAGCATGCTGACAATGGAGTGGCTCCAATGAGTGCCATTCCAGATGTCAGGAACAGGCTTGCAGGTAGGAGCCCTGCGGGATATTTACGGCTTTAATTCCTCAGTAGAGGTTTTTGTTCTGTCATGCGGTGACATGTGAATTGCTATTCATTTGCTCCTGTATTTCCACATCAGTGGCAATTATGGAAGGACTGCTAGCTTCTTGTACAGCCCCACAAGTTATGATCCCTACACATTTCAGACTGAGTGAAGTGAGAAGGATTGCAGACACTGGTGAGAAAGGACTGGGAATGACAGAGTCACTGGAGGAAGAGCAGACTTCCAGGCCAGAGGTGATTGTAAACTTGTGAACATAGGTAGGGAAGTGCCCGTGGTCCTTTCAGGGAGGATCCAGTGAGGTCAGAGGCTTGGGGGTAAAAGGAGACCATGGGGGTTTAGGACATCTGTAGAAGATTGTGGCTGTGCTCTACCCAGCAGCTTCCACCTTTATTCACCTGTGACCTTAGAAAAGTCACTTCCGTCGACTGGCTTCTGCTTTCCCTAGTTTTGAAATGAGGACAAGCCTCTTGGGAGGAGAGAAGAACTCACTGATGCATGTACAGATGCAAAATTCTGTCCAAAGACCCAGAGCCATGTTGCTCTTCATGGAGTGAGGACATTTTCTGGCTCAACCATGACGATTTTCACATTTATAAAAGAGAAGACTTATCAAATCCAGAATGTCACTAACTGAGGAGCATAAATTCCCCAATTTCTTTTTTGGTAATTGACAACAAATTCGTAAAACAAAAAGGCTTTTATTTCATTTTTGTCAATAAACTTGGCAATGGAAATATCAATTTGAACAGTAATTTTCCCCCTGGTCTGAGCTGAAATTGGCTCTGGCTGAATTGTTTTTCAGTTTTCACATGCAAATTCTTTCCACACCCTGGCTCTTACAGATATTAGTGGGAGCCCCCCATTTCATGGCCACTTCTCTGTCCAAACCTTTGCTTTCTGGAAACATCCCACATTTACACTACACTGACTGATGCCTTCTGCTCGAATGCACAGCCCCATAGGATACATGGCTGCAGGACCCATAGAGGGCTGTGGGTGACACATTACCAGCAGGCAGGGGGAATTAGTGGCTGACACTGGAGGCAGGCTTGTCTCATTGCACCTCATGGGCCTTCTACTCTCCACGTTCAGAATGGCTGCTCACATTCCAGCCAAATGCTGAGATGGGATCACAGGTGTAGCTTCTGACAGACTCTGATTCATGCCAACGTTGATGACTTCTTATATCAGATTTCAGTATGTTCCAAGTATCACATGGGATGTACTTATACTGAAAATCATTCATTGTTTATCTGAAATTCAAATTCAGCGGGGCCACTATGTGAAGGACCTTTGCCTCCAATGATGTTGGCTGTGACTTTTGACATAAAAAGAGTCTGTGCTCACCCAACAGTTCTGCTCCTCCTTAAGATTATTGTAAACCCAACCACAGCTGTTTAAGAATACCTATCAATTGTTTCCCGTGATGCTACTGTTGAGAGGCCAAGGTGGACCAAGAGAGGCAGATGGAAATTCGAGTACTGGCTCAGCCATCTAGTGGAACTGACCTTGGGTCAGTCCATGATTTTCTTTAAGCCTTAAGTTATTCATCTTAAAATCTGGACATAAATATTATCTGCAATGAGCACAGTGTGGTGGTACCTGCCTGTAATCCCAGCACTTGACAAGCAGAAACAGGAGGATCAAGAGTTTGAGGCCAGACTGGGTTATATAATAAGTCCCTGTCTCAAAAAAAGTCCAAATGTGTGTGTATATGTACACACATAGGTGTATGTACCTATTTATTTGTATATGTAGATTATGTATATATATTACATAATACAAAAATGTTCCAAAAGTAAGATACTATACAAAAAACTTTAATGTAGAAACTGGCATTCAGCAAATAAGAACTCATTAATTATCTTTAATTTTTAAAAGTTTTTCTATCTAAAATAGAGTCTCAAACATAAAAACAGTCAAACCAACAAATGCAAACATCTTCTAAGATATCATTATATTTAACCTAACAACCATGAGATGCGTTATTATTCTATTTTGTACATGAAGGTTAAGTACATTTACAGCGCATACTATAATTAAATAGCAAAATGCTGAGCTTGAGCAAGTGTATTTTCAGTCTCAGATCAGTATGCTTCTAATTATATTTCAGTTGTCCTGACCCCTTTCCCCCAAGTATATTATTATTCTACTAGGAGGTGGGGTGAAATACAAAGTTATTCCCCAAACCAAAGTGTGGGATTCTGTCTTTGCTCTTTAACTGGGCTTTTGAAGCTAAGGTCTTCCCTTTGTTCTTGGTCATGGATAGTCTTAAATCAGTTTCAGGGAGTGCGGAGATACTAAGAATAGTGATACATATCAATCTGCAAGTTACAGGCATGCAACATGGGTGATGGTCCAGCTTGACCCAGCGTGGGAGGAAAGCCTAAGTCAGTTCTTTAGACTTTGGCTGTCTACCCGGTTAGTCTCTCTCAGCTTTCATTTCTTAAGCTATTCATTCTTGCCAATTTTCCATACAAAGGTACACCATCTTTGGATTAAGACAAATGTCTAAAGTAGTTCCAAGGCATCCAAAGCTGTTAACAACTTGTCATCCTGGGTTCTGTATCTTCTTCTTCTATTGAAGATTGGATATATTACTTCTGTCCTTCTCTATGTCTGAGAACAGAGTAGCCCAGGAGGGTGACATGGAAGAATGCACTCATCAGCCTCCTTTCGAGGGCTGGAATCCCCCACAGTGGTGAGCACTTTTCTCCTTGTTCTCCTAGGACCAAAGCCCACTCTCTCTGGTTTCTTGAAGTTGCTAAGATCTTACTTTGATGATTTATAATCCTTTACATCTTAAAATTACCACAATAGCAGTGATGGATGAATAATACATTTATACACAAAAAGGACAAACAACATGGCATGAAAAACCTAACTTCCTGAACAAAATGCTACACTCATTCTGCATCTTAGAGAAATCCATATCTAAAACCCAATGACCAATTTTATTCCTAGCTTTTTCAGCCTAAACCAGTCTCAGGAATTATAACTTCCTCCTTGAATAATCTAAAACACTCCTGGTTTATCTTTTATACTTTCCTAGCCCTACTTCTAATCAATTTTCTTTCACACATTCCTGCCTCCCAGATAAATCAAACTCCAATTTATCTTCTTCTCCCCTATTTTCTGCCACCTTTCATCCCATCTCTGGCTCATCACTAATCAGCTTGTGCAAGCATCCACATGTACATTGAGGGTATATTTCATATTTCTTATTTTCAGTAAGGAACAATACCTCAAATTCTTCAAATACCTCAGCAATAAAGAAGGATGCTATTTGCTGCAAAGACCTGAAGTAAAACATTTAAAGCAATTATAGAACAATTTAAGCTAGCAATACCAATAGTAATTAATAACATTTGTATACAACCTGAATCTCATTTGATCTTCACAATAATATGATCAAAGCCAACAACGCACTGTATAGAATGGAAGCATGAAGATGAAATTGCATTTATCATCAAGCAGATATGGGTTTGAATTGCAACCATGTCAGCTAGTGCATTGTGCAACCTGGCCAGTCATAAGCTGTCTTAGTGTTCTCATCACTAAATTATGATGAGACTATCCAAAATGCACTTTTGATAAGTAATAAAATGCATACAAAATTCCTGACTCATGGTTGGTGAACTGTCATTGTCTTCATTTCATATATAAGGAAACAAGGGCCCAAAAACCTTTATAAGTTTATTCAAGGTCACATAACAAGCAAGTGACAGAATTGGGATTCAAACTCAGGCTTTCTACCTGATCCATGATATGAATAGTCTTCTGCCCAATGATTCTTAGGATTTAATGTGAATACCAATCACCTAGGGCCTTGTTAATATGCAGATCTTGATTAAGTCCAGTGTTCACTGAGATTCTGAATTTCTTATAAGCTTTGAGGCGATGCTTATCCTTCTGGCTTACACTTTGAATAGCAAAGGTATAAGCTATGAGTATTAAACAGAATTTAGGATTATTCTAATGTGATACAGTTGGGTCTTTAGCAAGTGGCACTTTTAGTAATAGTAATAGATCATGAAAATGTGTCGAAGGTGCTGAGTGCTTACCATGTACACAACGTGGAGCCAGGTTTTTGATCTCCAAAGATGAGCCAGATATTCTAGGAAGCACATATATAAATAAATACTCTATAGAATATGGCCTAATGTATTTGAGGGGCAGTAGGGAGACTCACAGGATATAAAAGGAAGGTGAAATATGTGCTTGAAATGTAGATTAAGGATAGATTATGACAGCCTTGAAAGATTTCTAGAGAAATGTAGTTTAGATCCAAGATTGTAGGAATTCACAGTTTAAATCTGAATGGGAGTGGAGAGACAAAAATCCACCATAAGGCTATTATAGAAAGCAGAGGTGATAGAGTAGGAACTGGGGCTCTGATAGAAATGAAAAAAGAAAGACAAATATAGGAGACACCAAGGAGGACCATGTTGCTTGGAACATTGGATGATATTGTTGGAATATGGGTTTTCCCCTCCAAATATCATGTTGAAAGTTGATTCCCATCATGGAAGTTCTGGCAGGTAGGACCTCTAAGAGGTGAAGTGGTCTTTTAAAAGGATTAATGGCTTTCATGAAGGAGTAGGTTTGGCTTAGCAAGAGCATGGTGTTGTTATAAAGGTGACCAGCCCCTCATACTTGTCTCTTTCCCACCCTTCCACCCCCCCCCTCAACCCCGACCATGTTATAATGCAGCATAAGGCCCTCACCAGATTCAATGGCTCGACCTTGAACTTCTAACCTCCAGAATCATGAGCTAAATAACCTTTTTATCTTTATAAATTACCTAGTCTCAGGTATTCTGTCAAAGCAACAGAAAATGGACCAAGACACTGAACTTTATAAACCCAAGAGAAGTCCTGAACTCAATTCCAACTCCTCCTCCCATCAGTTGTCTGATTTTGGTCCCCTCTGAGTTTCTACCTCTCTGTTTGTAAAATACCAATCATCTATTTCAGAGGCCATTGCAAGTATTAAATAAGATAATGCATGTGAATGCCCTTTGAGTGCTCTAAAATACTATCTAAATTAAGGAACTATTATTATTAATTTCTCATGCAGTATTTGACACATTAGCACAGAATTAATTAAGAATTAAAAGAATGGAATTTGATGAATGCTTAGATGTGAAGAATGAAGAAGAAATAACCAAAGGTGATCTGAAAATGACAGAGTTGTAGAATAAGAAAAGAATCTTACTACTTGATGGAAATGGGAGGGGCAGGGAATTCCTAAAGGAAGGTCCTGGGTTAAGAGCTGGTGAATCTTGGGAAACTTGAATGTGCTAAGCCTAAGAGCCCCAGAGGCAGGCCATTTTTCTAAAGGAGCAATGGAACAAACAACAAATGCTGGTAAGGATTGGGGGAAGGGAAAGGATCCCTCACATTGTAGTTGAGAATATAAGCTACTACAACCACTATGGCAATGGGTATGGAGATTTCTGAAAAACTAAAAATATACTTGCCTTATGACCCAGGCATACCACTCTTGGGTCTATATCAGAAGAGGTATAAATCAATATATAAGAAAGACACCTGCATACCCGTATTTATTGCAACTCTGTTCACAATAGCCAAACTGGGAAAATAGCCAAGGTGCTCAACAACTGATGAGTGAATAAAGAAAATATGGTACTCAGCCATAGAGAAAAATGAAATTTTGTCATTTGCAGGAAAATGAATAGAACTGGAGATCATCATGCTGAGTGAGATAAGCCAAGCTCAAAAGGCCAAATACCACATGTTCTTGCTCATTTGTGGAACCTAGACCTAAAATGCTGCTGCTGATAATAATAACAATAATGGGACATGAATGTATATAGTGCATTGTCCAGGGGGTGTCAGAGGGAGGTAAAGGGGAAAAAGAAATAAGCTACACATATACATATGAAGACAGCGTAATGAAGCCCACTAACACTGTTTGAAATGGGGGGAGGTGCACAGAAGGAATGGAAATATAATGGTAAAGGTAGTACATTGTATGCATGTATGGAATTATCACAATGAAATCTCCTCATGGTATTAATGTATGATATTAATGATAAATCAAAATAAAAATTTTAAAATTTTCAAAAGGGACAATGAGATTCCTAAGAGTTGCAGTGAAAAAACTTCACCCCCATAGCACCAGGACCCATTTGGTGCCCAGCTGTATGGCCTCAGGCAAGGTTTGCTGAGTACCATCTCCCCGTCTGTAAAATGAGGACAATCTGAACAATGGGGACAAAAAGGAACAATCTGAAAGGGTTATTAATAATGTTTATAAAGCTCCTCTCCCAGGGCCTGGCACATAGTGGGATGGATCTCAATAAATCCTCATTCTTATTACCAGTGATGTTGTTGTGTTACTATGGCAACATTTAGCCCAGAGAACATAGAAACCTGGAAAGAACTTTGTGCACATCAAAACACAAAGAATATTAAAGCTCAAAGGAGCCCAAGAGGTCCTGGGTCCAATTCTTCTCCACTCACAACACACATTCTTACAAATGAGGAAACTGAGGCCCACGGAGTAGCAACGTCTTTTCTTTGGGTTTCAGATAGGCTGCTATAATGTTCTTACCTTCATGGTTCTCTCAGTGTCACTGAAGGTGCAAAATTCTCCTGGAAACTATGAAGAAAATATACCTGGATAAAGCCCTGACTTGGGGAAGCTTGCTCTATATCAACGGCCATTCTTTTCATCAATGGAAGAAGCCTATTCCTTCTGAGCTGGACTGTTAATTAAAATTCAGCAATGCTAATTTTACTGCCAACTTAGGAGATTCTTATTACATTTATTTTCCAGGTAATTGCTGCTTGTACAGGAGTTCAAATAGATGTCGTTTTTAGATGGTGCAATAGATCAGAATTATAATAGTTACATTCTTCACCCTTCATTTTGCTCCCCTCTAATTCTGAAACCCGCTTCCTTAAATTATCCTGAGAACTCTCTCCCTCTCTCTCTTCCTCTCTCCCCCTTTCTCCCTCCCATACACTCACTTTAGCTCTCATGCCTTTTTCTTTCTCAATGATAGGATCCACAGAGGCACAGACTATCAAAATAGAGTTTCTGTTTTGTTGTTCACAATTTTATCATACCATTTCCTCTCAGAGAACGAACCAAAAATAATCCCTTCGTTAAGTATGGAAATGTATACAAAAGCACATTCTCTGTTTCTTATCCTCACTTACGTCCCCAGATTACAGATGAGTACATTGACACTCAGATTCATCATTCTCCCAATGTCACACAAATAATAAGTAGCAAGTTCTCGTTCTACTTCTTAATTTTTAATAATGGTCAGGAAAAAAATTACAGGAAAAAATTGTAATGTATTGTGATCCAAATGAGAACAGAAGATAACAAGAAGATGGGGAGGTGAGCGTCATTGTCTAGAAACAAAGGAACTGAGTAAGAACAGCAGATGGGAACCACTACAAGTCAAGGTCACTTTCTTCCTCCTCCTTGTCACTACTGGTCCCATGTCTTACTATGGGAAGACCTTCTCTTCTCTGCATCATGAGTCTCCCTGTGATGACTCTAGGCCAGAAGAAGTCACACCTGAAGACAATCAAGCACTTTTATTGAATCTCCATAGTATCAAATCCTACACATATTTTTCAGAGGCCTGTAGGAGGAAGTATGGGATCCCAAGGCCCTGCTGTGCAGCCCTGAGCTCACAGAGAGGCTTGGATCTTTGGACTAGAGCAACCATCAATCCTGTATGCCAGAGAAGGTGACAGTTGACAGCAAAGGCACACATTAATTTAAAAATTTCAGAGGTGTTGCCCTATGATATGCCAAGCATAATACTAAGCATTTTGCAAGGTTGATCTTCATTGTCTCAACAGTCCTGTAAGATAGGAACTGTGATTGTAATTAGATCTGTTTAACAGGTGAAGAAACCTGAGGTGCAGTAAATGAAGTAACTAGTGAGAGTTCAGATGGCTAAAACAAAATGGAGTCATGATTGATACGTGGGTATTTCTAACTCCTGAGCTCCTGTGTTCCCCATAGCCTTACAAACTGCCCACCTGGAAGTTTTGTTTTGTCTGAATCCCTCTAGTGCTATAAAATAGTACTAGGTAAAATAGAGAAATGAAGAATTTTGTCTATAGTGCCCTGCTATCCACCAGCGACCTAGAAGAAAATGTTAGTATGTCTATTTATACTTTAATGTCATTCTTTGAGAGGGGTATATGTGAGTTTCATGATGTAAATAACATATTATTAAAATAATGGATACATGATTTACAAGCATACACATATAGCGGGACTTTCTCAAATTTATCTTAGAGACAGGGATCAAACATATTCCAAGTCTTGAGACACAAAATTGGCTGATTTAGAGTTGGGAAAGAAGTTTAGAGAAAAAAATAGCTAATCCAACTTTCAGCTTCCCATCCACCCTGGCTAGGATTTCTAGGATTAACCTCCAGGCTTCACTTAGCGCTCAGAGGGAGTTTGCAGATTTCCAAGTCATTTTTTTTCTCTACTGTCACATGACAATAAAAATATCAGCTATTTCTTTCCTAAGAATCAGAAATACACATCCCACCTCTAGACCCAGAGAGGCAGTCTGCATCCAGCTGACCCAGGGAACACAGAATGTGCACAGTGTGGTGGACACAGACTTCCACATGAGTGGTGCCAAGAATTGCTTCACAGGGCAGAAGGCAAACAGACTTGTTGAAACCAGTTAAAATCAGCCCAGCTGAACACAGAAACCCTGCAACAGCCAAAGCTTGTCCTCTCAAGTTCACTCATCTAGAGAATTAAGTTGGAGGCGCTTCTCCAAGTTCATCTCTTCTGAGCTCAATCTCTCCGTGCTTAGTTCTTTTTTTGCACTCATGAATTGCAAGTGTCTTCGTTGAGCATAACTGAGTTGACAGAAGACAGCTGCCAGGGAGGGAAAGATGTTTGTGAGGTGAACAACCTGAGTGAGGGGCTTTCAGCGAGTGCAGAGGCTTGGACACCATTAGCAGAATCCCATGTAGGACAGAGCCATGGCCACCAGAATGCAGGTGTTCTTAGAGGCTCAAGTCGTTGGAGAAAACACTCAGTGCCGGCTGGCTTCTGTATGAATGATTCCTGATTCTTAAGAATCTTTCATCTCTCATTACTTAGTAGTGCATTCACTCCCTCTAAACCCATTTCCATTCCTGATATCCACGGGTTTTTCTTCCTCCTTGACCTCTGGCCTAGACTCGCCATCAGTCCAGTAGTAGTCACCGTGGTAGTCACCATCAACATCACCCCTTGCTTCCCTGTTACTAGAGAGCCACTCCAGGAAGACGTAAGAAGAGGATGGGACATACAAGATGTCAAATTCTGCTTTTTCACCTGCTTTGTATCTACCATTTGGAAGCTACTGCACTTCTCTGGCCACTCTTCCTTGTCCACAGAGCTGGTTATGGCAGCTCTCTTGGAGAAGCATTGTAGTAGAGGCAATGAGGTAGGAGAGGTGTTTCACATGCTGCTTTCTACCACTGGCCTCTTTCTGTACAGCTTCCCCTGGGGGCTTTCTTGGGTGACCAAAGACCACTGTGCCCCTAAGCACTGCTGGCCAGGAGTTTGAGAATTAAGACTTTTCCAACCCCACAAGAGCAGCTGTCAAGCAATGTTTAGTGTGATTGGCATATGAATATTTTAGCTTCCCAGCTATTAAAATAGAAGCACACATTCAGTAGTAGGCCCAGCAACTCCCAGAAGGACTAAGCTCCATACCTATGGTGGTAATTTGCTTGATGTTGCTCCATGTACTAGTGGCCTCTATCACTATCTCAGTTTCCACTGTCCTATTGGTATGCCTGAAACCACTTCCCAAAGAAACTGCTTGGATCTTTGTCTCAGATTGCTTCTGAGAAGACCCAGTTTAAGTAAATATGCATTTCTCTAAATACAGTTTTGATACAGAGCAGATCTTGAGGATTTTCCATGGAAAATCCTCAGCAAGTAGAAGACCACATACCCATGCCTTCTACAGCTCTCTTGCCCCTTTCTCTTCAATACACCACAATCAAGGAATTCTGTTATCCTAAGGGGATTTCTTTTATCCCTGTTGTAAGATTCTGTTGTAAGAATAAAAAATAGGCTAACTCACTGAACCAGGCAGAATTTCTTGGTTGATTACAATTTGCCTAGCACTGTGCTAGCCTCTGCAGAGCACACTCCCAGCCTAAGGCCTGCTTCCTGCCCTAAAGTTAGAGAGACAGGACATGTGAAATAAGGAGCAATCAACTTCTAGCCCACACTGTGCCACATGTCATGAGGCCTTCTAGTATCCTTCCCAAGGCCCTTTGGCTGGATGGGTCTCCTGTGCCCCTCTGATGTGTTAGTGGATGAGGTATAGCTGTCTCTCCAGAGAATCTCTGTTGGCCAAAAACCTTCATCTGGTGGTTGCCTCACACTGAACCAGCCCCACTTCCAATGACCTCAGCAATGATTGAGATTTGTCCAGGGATTCAGAAAGCCAGTCCCTTGCTGTATTAGTCACTTTTTGTCACTGTGACAGCATATCTAAGACAAATAATTTAAAGGAAGAAATATTTATTTTGGCTCATGATTTCACATGTTTCATCCACGATCATTTTTCTCCATATCTATGGACCTGTAGTGAGGTAGAAAATCATGACAGTGGAGCATATGACAGAGGAGACTGCTCAGCTCACAGAAGCAGAGAAAGGAAAGGGCCCAGGGACAACATAAACCCTCCAAGGACATGCCCCCAGTGACTTCTTCTTCCAACCAAGCTGCACTTCCTAATTTCCACCACCTACCAATAATGCTATCAAATTATGAATCCATCAATGGATTAATCCATTGATTAAGGCAGAGACCTTATGATCCAATCACTTTCCTAAAACCCTAGCTCTGAATATTACATTGTAGATGAAGCCTTGAACACATGAATATAAGAGGGGACATTTCATATCCACACCATGATATTTGCCTGGACATGAGACAAAGTCTGCAGGGTGACTTTGCTCCAGTGCTTTCCCTCAGGATCAGCCTAGAGCCAGTCTCCAGCTAAGGCCATGTCCTTGCTTTGCTTTTCTCTATATCCTGCTCTTCTTATCCCACCTCCTCCTGAGAGCTGTTCCCCAGGAAGCATGTGGCCTCAGCCTGGGCTCCAAGGAAACAAGACCTGACACTGCTCATGATTTTCAAGTAAATTATAGACATCATGACACTTCACTCTTCAATATCTCAGCATGTATTCTCCAAAAATAGAGACGTTCTCCTACATAACCCTAATACCATAATCACTCTTAAGGAAATTAATACTAATTTCTTAATATCATGAGAGCATATATAAGGTACACCTTCTTCTTTTTTAGGTCAAGAGTTGAGATTTTTTTCAACTGTAGATAGACTGTAGATAGAATAGAAGTTTAGAGAAGGAAGCACCATCTATGGATTTTATAAAAGTGTCTACACCCAGCTATTTAACCACCTATTGAACCAGAACCTATAGATCTTCAGGTTGAAGAGCAGACAAATGTATACTTTAAAACCTAACAAAGCTTGGTATGATGGTTCATGCCTGTAATCCTATGTACTTGGGAGGCTGTGATCACTGCTTGAGGCCAGCCCAGGCCAAAGATTCATGGGACTCCATTTCAACCAAGAGCTGGGTGTGGTGGCACACACCTGTTATTCCAGCTATGCAAGAGGCTAAGATTGGGAAGATTATGGTCCAGGCTAACCTTTGTAAAAAAGTAAGACCATACCTCCAAAATAACTAGAGCATAAAGGGCAGAAAGTGTACTCAAGTGGTAGAGCGCCTACCCTAGCAAATGAGTTCAAACCCCAGTACCAGGAAAAAAAAAATCTAATAAATATTTTTAATGTACTTGTTTATTTCTCAAATTTTTATCTTGAAATTTTCAAACTTATGGAAATAAAAAATAATGCAATGATGAACACCTACATAGTCTCCATCTAAATGTACCAATTGTTATCATTTGCCCCATTTTCTTCTTTCATTCCCTCTCCCTTATATAAAAGATGATTTTCAAGTAAATTGTAGACGTCATGACACTTCATTCTTCAATATCTCAGCATGTATTCTCCAAAAATAGAGACATTCTCCTACATAACCCCAGTACCATAATCACTCCTAAGGAAATTAATACTAATTCCTTAAAACTATGAGAGCATACATAAGATGCACCCTCTTCTTTTTTAGGTCAAGAGTGCGTTGAGTTTTTTTTTTCAACTGTAGATGCAATAGAAGTTTAGAGAAGGGAAAAATCCACATGGTTTGAATAGAAAGAAGTCTTCAAGGAATAGCTAAATTCTTGAACTAGTTCTTGAATTGACCTATGAAGGATTGATAATATAAAGGGGGAAAGGAGGAAATTCTCAAGAGAAGTAGGTGAGTAAACATACAACCACAGAGAGCTAGAAGTCCATATGGCTTTAGTGAGAAATGGTAACTGAGCAGAGCTGGGAAGACTGGGGTAGTTTACATTTTGGAGCAGAGAGTAAGCTGGACAGGTCAAGTGAACTAGAATACAGAGAAGTTGGCAATTTAAGCAATCAAACAAACAGTGTCCAAACTCTAAGAAAATATAAGTGAGCCTGGATTTTTAAGAGTTACATTAGAATTTTGAAACACATTTGGGTGAACACTGTAAAGAACAATATTTAAGGATTTGGGGTCAGAATTAGAGTGAGAAACTAATCACTTACTGAAATTCATTTCTTCATGGATTAGTTCTACAAACATTTTCTAAATATGTACTATCTGTCAGGTGCCAATCTAAACCAGAAAACAGAAGCATTGAAAAAAATTAGACACAGTCACTTTTGTCATGGAACTTAGGTTCTTATGTGAGTGTATGTCAAGTAGGAGGAGTCAGGAATGATTCAATAAACAAATAAGTGAACAAGAAAAGATTAGATTACCTGTGATATAGTTCAGATGAAAGCAAAAGAGACAGGTTTCACTGTGATTTGGGCTTGCTTTATATTGCTTATTCAGAGAAAGTAACATTTAAGACACTGCTGTACCGGAGCCAGCTACCAGCTTCAAAGAACAGATTGTTAGAATTTGCTCAAGTTTGTGAGCTACGTGATATCACATGGGCAACTTTAAATAGTCCAAAGCATTGTATTTACACTTGTAGGCAAATGCTTACAAATCATGGTTTCCTTTTCCCAGACAGCTGGCTGTTAAACATTTACCAGCACACCACTGCATTTAAGACAAACCTAAATGACAGGAAGACAGGAATATGAAAATCCAGACAGTTGCCTGGAGAAAATATTCCAGGCAACTTGTATATCACCCTGCAGTGTAGAATAAGGTTGAAACATCTGAGGAACACAGAAGCTGCTGAGTGGAAATGCAGGGGAGAGCCACAGGACAAGGAAGGGGTTTGGCAGAAACTTGGAGCCCTGTAGAACTGACATGGCGCATGGGGGTTTTATTTGAAACATGATAGGAAGCATTGGATGATCCTAAGTATGACAGTAGCATGATTTCAATCCTGTTTTTAAAGATCACTTCAGTTGGTAGAGAATAGATTGGAGGAAGAGAAGAGTGACAGAGAAGAACGCAGCTAAGATGTTTAGTGCTTATGACAATGAAGGAATATATGGACAGAATTATTCATTGCAGCTCTGTGCAATGGCAAAATGTTGGAAATGACGTGAATGTCCATCAATAAGAAAGAAAATAAATGATTAAAAGAATATCCATAATGGAACTTCTCAATACTTGTTTAAAAAATAAAGACACTCTTTACTTACTATTAACAAAATATCTCACATGTATTAGTAAGTGTAAAAGATGCTATTATTTTCGTATAAAACAGTAGGAACACAAAGTCTACTTTTTAAAATGTTGGTATATATGTATCTTATAAACTATCTGCAGGAATTTTAAGAAATGAAGGGATCAAACCATATTTAACTGTCACTTATGAAGGTAAAAATAATTTTTAAAAATTGCCAAGTTCATTTGGCTTAACAGTTGCTATTTTTATTTGATATTTACTTATGCGAGAGAATAGATGGAGTACAGTATTATAAGATACACTTTTTATTGTATCACCTTTAATGTTTTATTAAAATATGAGAAAAAGTTAAACTTTTAACTATTTTAAATGATAAATATGTAGACAGATAGATAGGACAAGAAAGATAGGGAAAGTTCTTACAGAAATCCTAGTCCAAATCTAAGTTTCTAATAGTTGGAATTAGAGCAGTAGTGGAAATGAAGAGAAGATGGACCGACATACAGTTTTGAGGTAGAGTTGGTAGGACTTGCCATTAGATTTTATGGTGATGGGAATGCAATTATGTAAAAAGCAGTTCCATGGGAGCAATTATACTCCCATGTGCTAAAGTGAAAAAGACTGGAGAAGGACGAAATTGGTAGGAAAAATCAGGACATCGGGGGTTGCTAACTGGGAGAGTCTGTTAGGTGCCCAAGTACATGTGTCTACTAGAAACTTGGTAAACCAAGGGCTGGTGAATGGCTCAAGTGGTAGAGTGCTTGCCTAGTAAGCATGAGGTCCTGAGTTCAAACCTCAGTAGTGCTGGGAAAGAAAAAAGAAACTTAGTAAGCCAATCTGGGGCTTAGGGTGGAGTTAAGGGCTTTGCTATAGAGTCAAGTATCATCTCAATTGTGAGAAGGGAAAGGAAGACATTGTTAAAAGGGATACTGGCAATTTTTAAGATTCTTTCTTTTTCTGTCTCCTAAAACTTCACAGATGTTGCATGATAGTTAAATCACACAGGATGTCAGGGAGAATTGAGTACACCGAGAAAGCACTGGAATAAGTTTTATGCATTTCAATGTCCTGGTGCCTACATATCATATGCTATTCAGGCCATGTGAGGTCATAAATGTCATCAAGAGAGTTGCGAGGAAAGGCTTTCAGGGGCGACACCATCAGACTGGTGTCAAGAGCAGTTCTCCATCCACACAAGGGTGTTCCAAATGCCATGAGCCATGCACATCCTCCCTTCCACAGTGGGAGGTGCGTGGGCACAAAGCAAGTTCAAATAGGGGCAAAACTGAAATGATTCTATTTTCCCCCTAAAACTAGTGAATCCAACCTTAAAAAATAACTCAAAGAAAAATACAGCTCTGTTATTGAATATAGCGATGCTCTGACCTGGTCATCTATAGGACGGGAAATAAAAGTGTAGGTGACAAAAACAAGATAAATGGAAGCATGATCAAAAATCAAAAGCTTTTGTGAGATCTAATGATTGGCCTTCTCTGCCTGGGACTCAGGCTCAGTACCCAGCAGGGTTTGAAGTGAATTTGGCAGTGGGGAAAGGAGCAGATTCTCTGTAGGTTTGCAGAAGAGGCATGAAAACCAGACTCTGAACATGCCGAGCACGTGGTTTTTCAGAGAAGATGCTCCCCAGGCACTGCTGGCGAGTGTTGAGCTGTTAGCCTCACATCCTAGCTCAATTCTAAAAATGGATAATTAAATTCTATCACTCTAATGAAATTCCCCCTGTCATTTACACAGCAGAGATAGTTCGTGGAGCCCCTGGGAGACAAGGAAGAGCACAGCCCTAAGCAGGAGGTCATCTATGCAGCATAGGACAAAATGGAACTGAGCCACCAATGGATAAGTGTGAGCCTGGAGGGGAACTCAGGTGAGACGTACAAGAACAACGCTAGACAAACTAGATCAAAACAGCTCATGTTCTTTAGATCCAGGGCGGTCCCCACTGAACAGAATTCACCAGATAATTGCCAAATGTGTACTTCATTTGGTGTTATGAACATCTGCTCTCAGTTCACCCTGGAGAGATACACATAAATTGGTAAGTTAATAGCTCTCCGGCCTACTCAGAAATCTTCCAAAAAAAGAGGATGTGTCCATGTGTGAATGCATATGTTGTTCTTATCCTCACTGCGATAATATTGGATCCAGGACTGAAAAAGAGGGATGATAGTATGAAACATTTGAAAAATGTGAAATGTACATGTATTTATTAATGTTCATTTGTGGCTTTGTGTTGAAAACCAAACTTGGAAAGCTATGAAAACTCTTGCAGTCAAAGAAAGAAATAATTTATATTTCCTCTTTGGATGTGAAGACATTATCAAGGCCTTCAAAATCATCTTAGTTTCTTTAGATAGGTCTGTGTAGGTCAGTGGGACAACATAGGGCCAGGAAAGTCTGGTGTTACAATCTGCTTTAGGTTCTTAACTCTTTCAAATAGTGAGTACTTGCCACTGAACCCTTGCAGGGAGTTCATAAGAAAAACTTGGGGTCCAAAGAGATAACAAAAAATGTACATTCATATCATAAACCTAAGACAAGAGCAAGGGTTAAGAGGAGGAGGAATGAATTAAGGGAGCGAGCATGACAGTGAGGTACATTATTCCTGAGTTACTCATGCACTCTTGGCTGCTCAGTTGATGAACTTTTCACACCAGAAGTGGGGAAGCTCATCAACTTTTCCTCTCTACATGTCTTCTGTCTTACCTAATTGCTATGCACTCGACCTGGACAGACATTGTTCTCATTTCAACTTTCTCTACAAAGCTCAGGTGCCCTTATCTGACTCTGAAACCCATGTTCACCTCATCCAGAATAAGCTGCCTCTAGTTTCTGCAGTAATTCCTTCAGTGTGCATGAATGGGGAATTTCCCTGGCTTCTTTCCTGATATGAGCAGCCTAGCCTCTCCTACTTTATCACACTAGTGAAAATTTCTCAATCTCCCCTGCTCCCTGCACTGCCTCTTCCTTCTCTTCTCTCCCAGTCACCTAGAAGAAAACTGTCCAAAGATATTGACAACCGCTATAACCGGGCTTTGTAAAGATCCTGAAAAAACCTAACTCCATGCAGAAAGCAAAGACTCCCTTGCAAAAATGATGGCAAATATTTCTGTCTGCATACTTAAGAAAAGAAAGAAAAGGGGAAACTTTTTGGATGCATCTATTTCTGGGCATATAGACTTCTGATTATATAGTTCTGGAACACCAAATAAATGTAATTATTACACAGGGGTTTTGCATTATGCAGGTAAACTCTTTTCTCCTACAAAGCAAGCCATCTGAAGCCTCGTGTGTCATCATGGGAATTTAAGACCTTTAGAACACTAAGCTAACTAAGGCCTGGACATCACCTCTCTGGTTTAACGACCATTTATTTGCAGTCTGTGTTGACATCACTCCTATGTGACAGATTTACAAAGGAAGAGACATAGCTAGCACATGAAATATAAGATGATTCCATGTCTTAAGTACTTAAAGCCTATTACCAAAATAGGTGTGCGATGTTGCTGTTATAAATATCATCCTTAACACCTTTTGATTCTTTTACTCTGAAGTGTCCAACCTATTATGGAACAAAGAAAGGCCGTCTTTTAAATCTCAGTCCCTTCGGCTTCCTCAGAGATGGATGTGCCCCCTCCGAGCTCAGCCTCACATAAAAGCACTGCAGTGCACTGCTGTAAATCTGTTTTACATCAGCTTTTATGTGAACCAGGCCTGGGCTGGGCTTCATTATCTTTTCTTTTAACAAAAAAAAAAAAAAAAAAGTAATAAGTAGTCTCTAGCTAACTCAGAAGCTTTGCTTTGTAAATAACACAAATTTACTGTCCTTTACAAAAATATCTTGGGAAGCCTGAGACCCTGCACTAGCTTTTGGAGGTGACTTTTTTGAGCCACTTTCTATGCTCCATGCTTCCCCTGACACAGCAGGGTCTCTGTCCAACTCTTTTTTTTTTTGCCAGTTCTGTAGGGCCCGGCTTGCCAAATGCCATATTGATACCAAGGGAAATTCCACCATGAAGTTCCTACAGAAACATACTAAACATATTTCAATTTTATTTTAAAGTTGTGTTAGGTGTTAGGCTTCTCTGATAGAATCACATTCATGTATCTTGAGTTGTGCTTATTCAAATTCAGGCTTTTCACCACCAGTTAAATGACTGGAATTGTATTTTAATCAATAGCAATTTAATGAAAATTAAGGCTGTTAAAGCAGAACAAGCAATAGGAGTTGAAAGATTTGGGGTCGTGGGCTGCAGAGTTTGAGCAGGTCAATTAGTTTCTCTGAACTGCAGCTCCCTATTTTCTAAAATGGGAAGTTCTTGCCAGATTATCTGAGAGGATCAACCTGATTCCCTGGGACTGTGGTTTTATGATCAGTAGGTAACTAGCCTAACAGAGCAGAACCTCTAATCCTTGACTGGTTTCATTGCGTTTACTATAATACTGCTTGGGTCGCTGACAATTAAGCCCAGAAAACATTGTCTTTTGCTAATAGATGACTTATCCAGGAGACAAATTCAGAAAAACTAAGGTTAAATTAGAGCTAGCAATAATTTAACATGGAGGATTAGACATGTGTCCATATCTGGTTCCTTCTGAGCAACCACTGCAATAAAAAAAATAGAAGAGGCAAAAAGGAATGAACTATTATGTACTAAACAGCTAAGCAAAGATGAGCTTTAGTATGTGGGAATCACCAACAAATTAGAAATTTAAATGCAGAAAGCAAGACTAGTTAATGAAACAAGTACAGAAAACAGTCATCTAGGTGGGGCCCAGACTGCCACAGGGAGCCCTAGGAGCCTAGGCTGATAGAAGGAAGAACAAAGTCAAAGTAAAACAAAAGAGGAAGGTATAGAAAGTAAAGTTTCTTTACTTTCTAACAACTGAAGCATGTTGTTATCCTTTGTTCATTCTTGCTCTGCCCCATACCTGCCAGAGTTCAATGTCAAAATTCTCACTTGTTCTTTCTACAGAACTAAGCAAAAATCACTTGGTAAATGCAGAGAACCAGAAGTGGGAAAGAGAAAGGCTTAGATTAACAACCAGAAGAGGAAAAACTTTAAAAAGGACTCTAGAAGAAAAAGGCATGATTTTGAAACTGAAGAGAACTTTCATCATTTTCATCACCACTTTTATCATCATCATCACTGCCACCACCACTATCATTGTTGTCATCATCATCTCAAAGAGATTTAAGAAGATACCTTGGCCATTATGAACAAGCAAGTAACAGGAGCATAAGAATGAGCTTATAAATATTAAAACTACAACTGACAATTTTTAAGTTCTGTGACTAGAAAATAAAATTAAGAGAGGCTCCCAGAATATAAAGCAATGAGCCGAAGAGAAAGAAATTGTGAGGAAACTGAGCCCTAAAGAGGAGCTAACATCCAAATAATATATATCTTAAAGAAAGTTAGAGATAAATGGAAGGAAAGAATGACCAAGGAAACAAGAGATAGAAATTTCCAGTGCTGAAGTACATGAGTTTTTACATTAAATGAGTTTACAGAGTTCCCAGAAGAATCCAAAGAAAAAGAGTCATGTCTATACATGATCTATACATGCCATCATAGAGAGAAAGCCTACCAGTGGGGCAGAAATAAGTGACCTAGAAAGAATGAGAACTGTTCTGGATAAAGTAGCTCATGTCTCATTCTAGCCACTTGGGAGGAGGAAATAGGAGGATCATGGCTTGAGGTAAGCCTGGGCAATAAAAAAAGAACAAAGAACAAGCCAGGTGTGATGGTATAGGTCTATAATCCCAGCTACATGGAAAACATAGATAGGAAGCTTCCTGACAGAAGAGTCCCCAGAGAAAAAGTGTGTAACCCTATCTGACAAATAAAGTAAAAAGGACTAGGGTGTGGCTCAAGTAGTAGAGCACCTGCATAGCAAGCACAAGGCTCTGAGTTCAAACACCAATACTGCCAAAAGATGAAAAAGAATGTGAATCAAGCCTGTGCCCCATCTGGTTTCCAATTAGCAACCTGGGTGCAGGAAAATAACAAAGAGATGTTCTCAAGGTTTGAAAGGAATTTAACTTTAATCCACACTTCTATGCTGACATGGACAATCAGCCAAGTCTAAGTGTAGAATAAAGTCACTTTTAGAATGAAAAGACTAAAAAACTTCAAAGAGCACTCTTTCATGGGAAATTGTTTGAGGATGGATTCCATCCTAGAGATAATCCCAGAATAAGAAAATGTGTGATCCAAGAAACAGAGAATTCCTCCTAAGAGAGCAACAGAGGACATTCCATGACCACTGCTGGGTGGGAGCCAAAAAAAGTAACTCCTGGAGATTGGAGAGAGAGGAAAAGGATGGAGCTCCAGAACAGAGGGGCAGGGAGCAAAAGAGGACTCACGAAAATAGATGGTGCAATAGAGAGTTTAAAACATAATTGGATGCATAATAAAGGCAATGGTACAACAAAAGACATGTTAATTTCTCATGAAATAAAAAATACATAAGAAATTTACGTTTTCAAAGAGAACAATGCAAAATGAAACATGGTTCTAAGCAAATAATAGAGTGTGAGAAAAGAGAGTCTATCTGGCTTTGAATCCAGAAATAGTCTCCCAGAGAGGACTTCCATAGAGAAGGAAATGTAATCCTGGCCCTTGCCTTGGTCAGAGATTGAATAATAGCTTTCACGGTCACAATAATGCAAATTCTGTTTATTAGTTTTCGATTTAAAGAAGACCTGTGATCAAAGAACAGAAGCCTTGATTGTGGCTGAGGAACAGGATGTATATGAGTTATCAGTTTTGACAAGGTGGTGGGGGGTAAAGGGTTTAATGTAGAAGGAAGAATAAAGAGTTAGGACTTCAATACTTTCCTCTTAACAAGAGAATAGCAAATAGATACTGTCTAGAGCAGGTGCTTTAAAAGTAAGAATTTAAGTACATTTAAGTACATGTTTTTAAAATGTACCAAATTGGATAATCTAAAAATTAATAATAAAAATTTTCAAATATTGGGAGAATATACTTATAAATTATGTATTCAAGAAAGGGAAGCATTGATGACCTAAATTCTCACCATTCAGATAATAAGTAAATTCAAATTAGCTAAAACTATAAATAAATGAAGCATTAAGCATACACCCTAGGTCATGTTTCAAGGCCCTATATTAGAACATGCTTTCAACCTTGGCTGCACAGGGCCTATAAAAAATACTGATGTCTGTATCCCACCCTAGAGATTCCAATTTAATTCCTAAGTCTGGAGCACTGTTTTGTTGTTATTGTTGTTATTTATTTCCTAAAGTCCCCAGGTGATTGGAATGCACAGTCCAGACAGAATCCCTACTGAAAAGGATAAAGAATATGAATAGAGGCTGGTGGAAGTGGAGCCTGAGACTTGTCAGGTGAATTACCAGTTGCTCCAAGTCATTCGATTTATTAACATGTACATATGGCATCTTGATTAAAATAGAACTTATCACTTTAAGGTGGACTTGATAACTGGAAACAATCACTAAGGTATAGTGCTCAGGTGATGAAAAACTTGGGGTTTAAGAACATTGGGGTTCAGGTATTATCTCTCTATTCATTTCTTATTTTACAGACCAGGACACTAGGGCCCAGAGAGACTGAGTAATAGGTGGTAAATATGCACAATACGATACTGCATAGCCTTGAAAAGGGAGCCTGCAGTCTTCAACATCATTGATGAACCTCTCAAACTAAGGCAGACACAGCCAGACAATACTATATGATCTTACATAGATGTAGAATTTAAAACAGCCAAACAGAAATAGAGAGTAGAATAGTGGTTGCCAGAAGCTTGAGGAGGGGAAAGGAGAGATGTCGGCCAAAGGGTAAGGTTCCTCTGTTATCCACTGTACATCACGATCACTGTTAATAATAATATATGGTATATTTCAAATGTGCTGAAAGAGTAGATGTTCAATGTTCTCATCAGAGAAATGTAAGGAGGTAATGTGATGGATATGTTAATTAACTTGATTGAATCATTCAAGATTGAATGCACACGTTAAAATAACACATTGTACCCCATAAATATGTACAACTATTATTTGCCAATTAAAAATGAAATAATAATTTGAGAAAGCAAAATGAGTTAGAAGTGGGTCCTGGACTGTCAGTTACCAGCATGCATCTCTCTCTGAGTCTCTCCCTATCTACCCAGGTCCCCTTCTGTCCTTCCTCTAATTCCATCATTGTCCTTCCCCTGCAAGTGCACTTTTCCTAACCTTTCTTCTTCCCCACTTTCCTCATCTCAGCTGCAGTGGAAAGAAAGATACAGAACATGCATCTTAGAGAACATGGCTCAGTCTTACTGAACTGCATGAACCTTCTCCTTGTTAATATGGCTACAGTTAATTTGTTCTGGGCCATTTTCTCTTTCACAGTAAACTGACTTTAGCTCGCATTTTACTTCTGTGTGGTCTTCAGTCTCCTCCCTCCGTGGGTCAGTGACCCACCATGGAGGAGCAGTTCTTTGTCCTGGCTGTGAAGATACCTCCGTCTTTCCAAAGGAGAAGAAATCCCAGTGAGGGGCATGTCTGAGATTATACATCACAGTGTAGAGTAACTGAGTTTACTTTTTTCCCAAGCAGTTTCTACTCTTCGTTTCTTCTTTTCATTTATGTCAATGTAAAAGACACATATATCTCCATCCTTGTTTCCATAGCCATGAAGAAATATGACAGGGCCAAAAACAAAGGTAAGAGATTTATAGACCCCGTGAGATCCCAATTAAGAGAAGCCATTGGGACATTGCCACCTTTTGCTTCTGAGGCCTCTAAACGCAGCAGTACCTTCCCATAAAGCAGAGCAGTTGACACTAGAGATAAAATATCTGCACTGGTGCACAGGAAATGTTTTATATGCATTTCTGAGCTATACTCTGTGTTTAAACTCTAGCTTTTTAGTATAATTTTAGCTGTAGAACTTAACATTTTTACTGCCTTTTTCTCCAAATAATCAATATTGATTTTACTGTATCTGTTATAATTCTGACATTAGGATTTATTTTCTTGCCTTGCTCTGCACGGGATTGTAGTTTACAGAGGGAACATTGATTCTATTCTTTCAGGAAGGCTCCTAGGATAATTCTCTTGCCCCATTGGCAAATCATTCAGCTTATGTTGTATTGAAAAATAATAATTGGCTTTGCCCCCTCATCAGGTTTGAACAGTTTTATTACGATTATGTTTTCTGGTACATTGTGATAGCATCATTGCAGGCTTCGGAACTGTTAGGGACAATGAAACCCGAATCCATTGAAGGTCTTCTTGCTAGCTTTCTTGGAACTCTGTTTACTATAAGTAGTACAAAGCGCACTGGTGTGTACTTCTCAGACCCAACTTCTAGCATAGCTTTCGGCTATTTTTACAGATGCTAAGGACCTATTGCAGACCAAGTATAAGGTATCTTTAGTCCTCACTTATGGCCCTCCCATAAGAAATGAGGCAGAGATTAGGAAGATCACAGTTTAAGGCCAGCCTGAGCAAAAATGTTCATGAGACCCCATCTTAACCAATAAAAGCTAGAGGTGATATCATAAACCTATATCACTCCAGCTAGGTGGGAAGTGTGAATAGAAGGCTCACTGTCCAGGTTGACTCTGGCATAAGCATAAGACCCTATCTGAATAATAACTAAAAAGAGAAAAAGGAAGTAGCTCAAGTGGTAGAGAGCCTGCCTAACAAGTGTGAGGCTCAGAGTTCAAACCCTAGTACCACCAAAAAAAAAATAAAGAAAGAAAAGAAATAAGCAAGGGAATGACTAAAGGAAACAACAGTCTCAAGAAAACTCATCTCTCATACAGTAGCCCTCCGTTGTCTGTGATTTTGCCTTCTGCAGTTTCAGTGACTCAGTTTCAGGCAATTGCAGTCTGAAAAATACATAATGGAACATTACAGAAGTAAATAATCCATAGCTTTAATTTGAGTAGCATGATGAAATTTCTTGCCATCCCAGTCCATCCTGATCAAGATGTGAGTCAATTCTGTTTGTCCAACGTCTCCACATTGTATACTCTATCCACTTGTTAGTCACTTGATAGCTGTCTTGACTATCAGATCAACTGTTACAGTGTCATAGTGCTTGTGTCCAAGTAACCTTGTTTTATTTAATAATGGCCCCAAAGCATAAGAGCAGTGATGCTGGCGATTTTATTACAGTGTATTGCTATGATTTATGCAATGAAATACCATAAAAGAGCATAAAATCAGAAACCAGTGAATTTGGGATTTACCCTTTACTACCTGTATGTCTCTAAACAAATTACCTAAACTTTCTGAGCATTAGTAGGAATGGTAACACAAGAATATGTTATGTTGTTTGAATTTGGGTATTAAATAAATGATTCCATGTATAATAGTTTATAAATGCAAAGCTACATATCAATATGTATTTATACAATGTCTTAAGGTAGGAACTTATGCAAAGTATCCACGAGAATCATAGCTGTGAGGGACCCACCTACTCATTCATTCACTCATTTTATCCATGCAACAAATATTTACTAATGTGTTATGTTGCAGGCTCTGTGCTAGGTGCTGAAGTGCCAAAAAGGGACATGATCCTATTTCTCCTGGCTCTTACAGGTAGCTGAAATAAACAAGCATTGAACTAATCGTCCCACAAGCAAAAGTCAGGTGGCAGCTGTGACAAGGTCTATAAATGCTACATGGAGTCATGAAAACAAGGATATAATCCTAGGTGAGGATACCTGAGCTAAAGACTTGGGGGAAGAAAGAAAAGTTAACTCATTGCTAAGAGTAAGGGAAAAGCATTCCAGGCTAGAACAGCATATGCAACTGCCCCACATCTGGAAGAACCTCAAAAATGCAAGCAGCTGAAGAAAAGTCCATGTTCAAAGGAGGATACACTGTAGACCAGAACAGAGGCAGAAGGCAGGCTGGGAGGCTAGCCATGATACGATGGTAGAAGGGAAATACTTGTATTTAGTGATGGGTTTATGGGTTATTTATGTTTTTATCTTCATAATTTCTTTGTATTAAGAAGAAAAAAGGGTTGGTTGTGGTGGTACATGCCTGCAACTCCAGCGTCTCTGGAGATGGAGGTAGGAAGATTATGATCCCAGGCTGGTCCAGGCAAAAGCATGAGACCCAATAGGAAAATCAAAGTAAAGCAAAAGGGACTGAGGGCATGGCTGAAGTGTTAGAGCGCTTACCTAGAAAGTGTGAAGTCTTTTGTGCAAACTGCAGTGCTGCCAACAACAACGACAAAAGAATAAGAAAAAGAAAATGAATAAATCAAACCAGGGTGTAAAGAGGGAAATGAGAAGGATCGCAGATAGGACAATCGCTGGTAAAGGTGAGAGCAGAACACAAAGAGTTTGGGCTGGGGGAGGAGGCCAGAGCTGTGTCTGGGATGGCAGGCTCTGTGCATGTCTTTTGTGAGCATCCAGTGCACGTCATGAGGTAGACATGGGATCTGCTGAGGTACGCTTAAGTCACAAAGCAACACATCCATTTATCAAGAAGGGAAAGCAAAACATATAAACAAAAATAGGTGTGGTGCAGTGAAAACCACCTTGCCAGGCATAAGGGCTTCTTCTGTATGGATACAGACTAATTCTGGCGTTACCTAGAATTGCATTATTCTGAGGTCTACTAATCTCATCTCTGAAGAAATGTTAAATTCAAGCAACTAGAGCTGTTCTGTCTTTAGGGGTCCCACAATCCTCTGCTGTACCTAGCTGGGCAGGAGGCTGTCAGGGTCCTGTCTGTCCTGGGTCTCCTTGGGGCTCCCCTGTGGTGGTCAGACTCGATTCTGGAACAGTAGTTAAGGGGAGTCTTTAGGGAAAGTTATCACAGCTCATAGGCTTGCTGCCGTGGCTGACCTGCCAGGAGACAGAGCATCTGACCCTGACACTCAATTAGGAGAACAGATGGTATATAACGTATGCTTGACACTGATATGATTTAACGTTAATAACTGGTTTTCAAATATTTATTACAATGGCTGTTTTAATAAATATTTCATGAACACTATTTTTTTCCCAAAAAACTCTCTGTTGCTGGCTTCGCTGCTTTAATTTGCCTTAATGAGGATTTTTTAAAATGCAGTGATAAATTGCTTCCCTGCTCGTGTACAGGAGGCAAAGAGAATTCTTCTGGAATATTCGTCATCTGGAGCAGCCAGCCCAGGAAAGGATGAAGAGCCAGCATAAAAAGACCCCCAAAGAAGGACAGACAGCTGCTCTGCCAGTTGTCAGCTGGCTAGATGGCATTTCTGTGTGAAGGGTGTGAAGTGCTTGGATGGCTGCTGGCCACTGAGGAGCTTGGGATCTTTACAGGAAATCCTGGGAATCATCCAAATCAAGGAAGAACCCCAGTCCAGCCCTGCTTGAGGGAAAGAGGAGAACAGAGTTATTTGGGGGTCTCAGAGCTTCTCAAACAAATGCTTCAGATGGCCAGGCATGGTGGTGTGTGCCTGTAACTGTAATCCCAGCTACTATTCTGGAGATGGAGGCAGAAGGATGAAGAGTTTGAGGCCAAAGGGTAATAGGGGAGGCAAGAGGGAAAGTAGTGAGACCCTATCTCAAAAATAAAATGCAAAAAAAAAAAAAGTTTGGGAGCACTTATCTAGCAAGTGTGAGGCCCTGAGTTCAAACTCCAATACCACAAAATAAATAAATAAATGCTTCAGAAGGAGCAAAGCAGGGAGAAGGTACTTGGCAGGAAAGGTTCTCTGCCTTGTTCCTGCTCCCCACAGTGACCCTATACAGTCCTGGGCATCTGCAGAGCTGGCCAGAGGGGGCGGCCTCTACTTCCAACCAAATTGCCAACTTGTGACACGGTCTTGCCCCACTTCCTGGACCACTCAATTGAATGTTTCTGAAATCCGGACACTTATGATCCGTGTGCACATTTCAGGGGGCAGTACATCCTGTTTTCCCTGGGAAACTACTTTTAAAATGGGGCTGCAGCCTGTCACAGAGAGTGTCAGAGACTGACAGAACACTGTGCATCCACAGTGCACAGGGGCAGCAACATCTGGGGAGCTGTGGAATGACTTACCTTCCCAGTCAGGACTCCAAATTCTAAGCCCAGCTGCTTAATGACCCTATTGCTTCTGATGGCTCCTGGTTGCCATTCCCCCTTGAGTACCCATATCACCACTATGGCAGAATCTCCCCTCCCCAGGCTCTTGACCATGCTGTGTTCAGGTGATAGAGAACTGGCCCAGTCACCTCTTCTTGATTCTGGTTGACTATCTTGCCTGGAAAGACTTGAGTCCAGACTACCACTTCCCATCTTGCAACCAAGGACATTGCTGCTCTTCATTGCTCAAGTTCATGTTTCTTCCTGGCCTGGAGACTTGTCCTTTCTGCCTTCCCAGAGCCAGAATTGTTCTCCTAAGTGATAGGAAACACAACTGAAAGCCCTCCAACTGCCACCACCTGTCTTTAATGGTGCCTCTTCTGCTTGTCTCTTGCAGCCGTGACTCTGGAGGCTACCTCCACAGCTGTGTCACTCTTCCATGCCCTGCATCATTCAGTCTTCCCACCTTCTGATTCTAGCACATTGCTCCATCTGGCCCCGGTCGTTTTAACTGACCTCAAGTATTACATGAAATATTAGCTATGTTCGGAGCAATTGATTCCTAATGATTACGTTCACTACAGAGTTCCAGAAGACTCTGTCCGCACTGTATTCTACCCAAACAGAAGTCCCTGGAGTTGCATAGGGCCCAGTCTTCATTACTGAGCATGGCAACCCTGCTCTGTCAACCTCCCCAAAGTCCCCCAAAGTTGTAAAATCATGGCTTCCATAAACCTACTTGGACAGGTCTTAATCCTAGGTAGATGACACATAAATTGATTATGAGAAACAAGCATTTTTTGAGTATTTACTATTTTTTGAGTCACACACTGTTGTGTACAAAGAATAAAAAGATGTTGAAGAAATAAATTACATACGCAGTTGACTGAGTTCCGTGAAGTTGGTGTGCTTACAGGGCTGTGAATTAGGAACATGTACCCAAGTCTATAAAGGTGGCAGGGAATGGATACCAGGAGGCAGAGCAAGACAAGAAATTGACTAGAACTAGCCATGGGACTAAAGATAAGGACTGAAGGTAGAGTGGATACTGCAGAAAGAAAGGGGATGACACAGGCACCTGCCAGTCCCCCTCACACCTCCCTAGGTATTAACTGATTATCTGTGTAGTTTAGTGCAGATGGAACATAAAATATGAGTCAGAAAATGTCAGGGCAAAGCTGAAGAGAAAGCTGGTGGATCAAGGGGGCTCCTTTACTTTGTTAAGAAACCCCATATGGGATCAGGATGTAGCTCAATGGCAGAGTGCTTATCTAGCATGTGTGAGGTTTCACCCCCTGCACTGAAAAAAGAAAGAAAGAAAGAAAAGCCACCTCCATCTTATCCTGCAGGAAATGGAGAACCACTGAAGAGATTTTAAAAAAGAGGAATATGATTTGAGTCATGTGTTAAATCATCTATCATTTTGGTAACTCTGGAAAGAATAGATTTGAGCAGGACAAAATAAGGTAGAAAGCCCAATCAAATGTCAGACAGTAATTTCATACATAAAAGATGTTAAGGCCCTTAACTAATAGTACCAGGGCCAATACTTACTGAGTGCTTATTATCTGCTAGACACAATATGAGTCCCTTAGAAGATCACATATTTAATTTTAATTATGCTGCTATCAGAAAGCACTATGAAGATCCTATTTCATAGAAGAGAAAGTGAGGTCTGGGTGGGTGAACTTGGCCCTAACATTACAGCCAAGAGAGCTGTAGGACTGAAGCAGAGGGGAAGGCTAACTTTAGGAAGATTTAGGAATCCCACTGAGATGATTGCCCAAGGAAGGAGAAGGGGTGAGAGGGCAGGGAAAGGTCAAGTCATTGCCTAGGTTCTACCAGTGTTCACAAGGGAAGAAATTGCTAACAAATTATTTAGGGGAAGTTCAGGTGTGGTGGTTCACAAGTGTGATTCCAGATACTTTGGAGGCAGAGATCAGGAGGATTGTGGTCTGAGGCCAGGCTGATGCAAAAACATGAAACCCTATCTGAAAAATTACTAAAGAAGAAAGGAGTGGGAGTGTGGCCGAAGAACTGGGGATGAAGGGCTCAGGGTGAAGACCCTGAGTCAAAGCCCAGTACCACCAAATATATAAACAAATAAAATTATTTAGGGGAAAAGTTTAAAGCTCAGGGGGAGAAAGATTACGTCCAGCCTGGAGCCTAGACATCAGTGCTATGAGGACTTTCGACCAAGGCTTAGGTAGTGGCCTTGGTCAGCGTTGAAGGTCCAGGGGGCATTTACATAGAGCTGGAAACAGAAGCAGTCGGAGGAGCCTGTTTAAACACTGAACACACCTGCATCTTGTCCTTGCCTATACAAGTGTAATCAGAGAAATGATTCTGATCCCCAGCTTTCAGAATTGGTAGAAGGTGACTAAGAATATAAAGGAGCTGGCTTTGCCTACTAAAAATGACAGTATTTCTAGACTCCTGGGCTACCGCTGTGCAGTTAGTAGTAGCAGCAGCCGTTCCCAGGCTGACCCCTGACTGATTCTTCTCGGAGTCCTGTTGATGATGCCTTCTTCATGGATAGCCACTGGAGTTGTGAATAGTGAATGTGTGGAATGCTCAGATGAGCCAGTGGTAAAGAGGCTAAGCTCAAGCCGAATGAGAGCTTCCCATCTTTCCATGTGCCTTTGAATAAGCTTTAACAAAACATACATGCTGATCTGGACTAGTCAAAAGGCTGAGTGAGGCTAGTCTGAATCCTTTCCCCCAGGGGCAAGAAACCCATTTCTGGTCCCCACTGTGTCTGTGCCACTATGGTGCAGGACAAAGGGTTGTTTGGAAAGCCAGGACATCTGACAACAGGAGCCTTGATTAAAGGCTGTGCACAGGAGCTCTGCTGTGTCAATGGCCTCCTCTGATAAATTCAATGCACTTCTTGGTTTAGCAGCAATGAACGATTGCTCCTCTGGAGTCTAACAAACCCATAGCAGGAAGAGTTGGCTTAGGTTATGGAAGCTGGGATCAGAAGTGGGTAGTGACTGTGGTTTGCAGTAACATTCTAACAGAGGCCCCCAGGTGACCACAGGCCTTGTGGCTAATCTCAGGAGCAGGTGGTATGGACTGGGAGCATGGGGGGCGGGGAGCAGAGAGGAACCCAAAAGACAGCCTGCTTTTCAAAGATCTGCAGAGGAAGAAGCAGCTAGGCAGAAGGATGAGCCAAATTCCATGCGATATCAGAGAGAAAGGATGCTGCATGGATACAGCAAGTCTGGCCTTTGCCTAAGACATTAAGAGGTGGTCATAGCCTGATCTGAGCAGTGTAAACCAGAGTGCAAGGCAAAGGGGAGGAGGAAATGGATCCTGAACTACTAAGTTTGAAAAATAAAGGACAGAAAGAAATACCACAGCTACTGAAGAGAGACAGGGTTTAGGGAGAATGACTTTATGCAATAGGATATATTCATTTCCTAGCACAACTGTGGCCAATTTCCACAGACTGGGTGGCTTTAAAAACAGAAATGTATTCCTCCAGGCTCTTGAGGCTAGAAATCCAGAATCAAGGTGTCAGCAGGGCCATCCTCCCTCCATTGCTGCAGGAGGAAATCTGGTCCTGCCTCTTCCATCTGCTGGTGGCTGTGGCTTTCTGGGACTTGCATCACTCCAGTGTCATTCTTCTTCACCTTCTCTGTGTGTCAGTCCCCAAACACCCTCAGCTTCTCTCTAGAAGGTCACTTATGATTGGATTTATGACCCACTTTGATAATCAATGACAACATCTTCTTTTCAAAATTTAACTTAATCACATCTTTGCCATATAAGGTACTGCTCACTCTTTTGCCATATGAAGAGATATTCACGTGTTCCAGGGATTTGGAAGTGAATATATCTTCAGAAGGCCATTCTTTCAGCTAACCACAGGGAGAGTAATATACTTCTAAGCAGAGGAGAAGAAATCAAAGGAAAGAAATTGTTTAAAAAAATGGAAAGAGATGAAATATCAGAGCAAAATTCTGAAGCACTGGGAAAGGTCAGAAGGAACCAGCTGCCTGCGGATGGACTGCTAGATAGAGTTAAGTTTGAAGAGCATGAATCTTTATTGTTGCTGGGTTAAATGCGTCTTTTCCAAGTGATGGATGATCAGGGTAGGAACAGGAGCTGGGGACTAGGGCTTTGCTAGTTGGTGTGTTGCCTGCATCATCTTCAGAAAATGTTCTCTTGCCAGGGAAGAAAAGGACACAGCCAGGGATGCTGGAGACACTTCATTGTCTTCAGTGAAGCAGCATAGAGTCACTTATCAGTCTTCCATTGTCACCTTCATTATTACAGAGGACACAGACAAGGGGCAATGAACGTGGGTCAGGCCAATTCTGATTTCCAAATGGAAAGACTGGATGGCAGGAACTAGTTCAGGAGTGGTGGAAGAAAGTAGATAGTGGACAGGAACCCAAAGGCAGACCTTGAAGATCCTACCCATGCCCAGTGAAGGAGAGTTTGGTGGCACTAAGAAGAGGGCCCAGCCACATGGGAAGAGAATGCCTGGTGCCACTTATGCATGCCTTCACACTCTGCACTCAGTTGCCTCTTCAGGGTACTAAGTTATCATGGACTCCACCTACCTCCATGTTTTCTTGGTCTACTCACTCTTCCTGTCTAGGCCTCAGTTTTTTCACCAATAAAAGGAGTGCCAAAGTACCTACTACCTACTTCAAGGGGTTGCTCTGAGGATGAGTGGAGTAATGTATTTAGGAATGAGGCACAGCCCTCTGGCATAGAGGCCTTGGTGAGTGACAGCTTTTAGCTGTTATTACTCATATCTGGAACCTGGAGTCTTGATATGTCTAATATACAGTTTTGTGCCATATAATGATGGCTTTAGCAATAATAAACCACATATATGGCAGTGGTGCCACAGATTCTAACATAGCATCTAGGTCTGGACAAGTGCACTCTGTGACATTTGTACAGCAATGAAATTACCTAAAGAATATTTCCTGACTACAGAATCCATAGTGAGCTCCTCCCCATCTTTAGCATCCACATTTTCCACTCTCCCCATAAGCCCCTACTCCCTGGGTTGATAGTGAGTGGGTTTTGTCCTCTCTTCTTCTCACTTCTACTGGGGGAAGGTTGCTCCCCACAAATGAAAAGAGAAGCCCCACCACATCCCACAGTCCTGTGGCTTCCCCCTCTCCCCTCAAGTCAAGAGGCTCAGTTCATTTTCCCCACAGCAGCCTTTGCTTGTCAGCCCCTCTGCAGCCATGTATCCATACAGCAATTTGTTTCAGATGCTGGGCAGTTTGCGTAGTCCTGCTCAGCGTGAAGCATATTTCCCACATGCTTGCTGACCTCTAGAAAAGCTGGTGTTTTCAAGCCTGCCAGCCAATCACCATCACTTAGCTGGAAACACAGGGCCCTTTAATCATCTTTATCTAAACACAGAATGAGCAGCAGCCAGCAGAGATAAGATTCTTGCTGGCTAAATCCAGGGAAGTCACACAGTCTCTCACCTGCTGGGCTCTGGATGGAAGCTCCAAGGGCCTTTGTTCCTTTGTCTTTCTGGGAGATACTTCTCCAGGAAGTTGGGGGCTCCCACCTGAAGCAGGACTAGTAGGATACAAAAAGCCACCTGAAAAGGAAGTTTAATTTGCATATGGCTGGAGTGTACCGTCTCCCAGTGCAAGGGTGGAGATTGCTACTGAAAGGTGGTATTTATTGTCTTGTTACTTAAAGGGTGACCCAAGAATCAGCAAGCACCATAGCACCGGAAACCTCAGTAATGCAAACTGCAAACTGTCTGCTCCCCTGCCCCAGACCAGCTGCATCAGAATCCACATTTTAACAAGACTCCCAAGTGCTTAGTCCAGTTTCCAAAGCCCTTATTTAAGCAGCACACATAAAGACTGTGTCCTCTTTCACACCCCTAAATGTCTCTTCCCATTAAACTCTACTGCAGATGCCTGGAATCTATACATTAATCGCTCCTCAGTTGAGACTGTAAGTTTTTATAGAGAGGTTTCAATATCAAGTCATTACTGTGAAAGAAGCCCCACTTCTGCAGGCCTTCTAGGAATGATCAGGTTAACTTTTCCCTAAAACCTTTTGTTTCTCAGCCCAGGGCATTTTGAATATCCACTGGAATTGGCCCTCACAAGCAATGTCTTTTACAAGTTCATTTGTACCTTTCCTTAATCATCAGTGAGGTGAACCAGCCCAGAGGCACATGGAAGCTGTGAAAGCAGGAAAATATCATCCAGCATGTCATATGCCTGCCCCTTGAGCTGCATGACTATCTCTAGGCATGACTGATGATGGCCTCCCAAAGACGACAGTGTGGTCTGTAGTTTCTACATATAAGAGATTAAAAATGATCTTCTATTTCCAAACAACCCCTACAGATATCTCCGTTTCATCTTTTCTAACCCATTACCTAGTTCAGTGTCTCACACAGCATTGACGATGTCGGCTCTCATTTTCACAGGGCGGCAGAACACTACAACCCGAGTACCTATTATCTGCCCAGGATTGAGTTAGTCTCCCTCTCCTCTCCTCTCCTCTTCTCGCCTCTCCTCTCTCTTCTCTCTCTCTCTCTCCTCTCCCCCCCCCCCCCCGCACCATCCATCTCTCCATCTATATGTCTATCTACCACTCCCCACAGGTACTCATTCCTCACAACCACCTCACTGAGTATGTAGTCACTATCTCTTTCCCAAGGTCATGTAGCGAGCAAGTAACTGTGTATTTGAATCCAAAGTTCACATTTTTCACCAGTTTGTTTTGCCTCCAGGTAAAGGCTGAATGGATGTATGGGGAATGAATGGCAATGTTTGCTCTTAAAGGCATCATTCCAAAATACATCTGAGAGCACAGGCTTATTTTTATTCACTTAGAGGAGACAGCAACAGTTGCCTTTATCACCTGAGTCAAGCTTAGGGGTGGGATCACTCCTGTCTGAAGGCTGTCCTTCAATGCCCTTTAAGGTAAACTTCAGTGGGCATAGGAGGAAAACAAGCCGATTAGGATTCAGCACAGGTTCCTGAGGAATTCCTCCTGGGGAATCAAGCTATGGAAATTAAAAACAAAAGCAAAGATCAAAAATCAGCTTCAGTAAGTGTCAAGGTGAAAGCTAGGATCTGTACAGTTCCTCCATCACCAGCTCTTCTCCCTATGGTCTAAGGAGTCCAGAATGCCCCATGGCACACGATTAAAAGTTCCTCTTTGGGTGATACTCCTCTTGCCTTCATCTGTTTTGGTCTGAGCTGACACCAGAGACAATTAGGAACTGTATAATCATTGCTGCTGGGGCTGAGCTTTTGCACACATCCTCCTCAGAAGGGACTGATTACCATATTAAGCATCTTTCACTTGACAAAAATCAGTGCAAATGCTTCCTTCCTTTTTCCCCAGAACACAGACAACAGTGTCAAAGGGAGAAGCTAAGGGAGCCACCAATGAGGACAAAATCGTCAGAAACTTCTCTTTATCTTTCATAGCAATTATTTCCTTTGATGTTGAAATCTCCTTTCTCTTCTTGTGTTTTATTTATTTGTTTTTTATTTTTTCCTCTCCTTTTTTTTTTAACTGCCATTCAGAGCTGTTATCCTTTCCACAGAGTCCTGAACCTGCCAATGTCAATTGGAAAGGTCGGCCCAGCTCTGGCAGTTTGAATCATCTTGTAGCTGTGCCCCCAGAGGCTGACCTGCCTGCCAACCCAAATCTAGCCAATAGGACCCAAAGATCTCACTCATGATTGGCAGCTGGCTTGAGAACAGCAGGTCTTATTCATCATTTTCAATAAACAACCTGGAAAAGAAAAGCAACCCATAGAAGTCAACTTTGCAACAAGCCCTTCACGCTCTCTGACTTTGGGGAAAGTAAAGCAGAAATTCAGATCAATTATCTAAATAATTCAAGCCCCAAACTCCATCTCCCCCTAGAAACACTCAAATAATTGAAGCCAAGGGGGCTTTAGGGGTGATCTATATCAATAACTTCCTTCATCTGTTATATCGCACTTCCTACCTAATCCAGAATGGTATCTGTGGGGCTTTTGGGTGTGGGGACAATGGCAGTAATTTGTCAAGTATCTGCTCTATGCTAGGCAGTGCTCAAGGGGCTCTGCATATATTACAACATTTAAGTGCAGTCATGCTTCGCTTAGCGACAGGAATAGGTCTGACAAAGGCATCGTTAGGTGACTTCTTCATCATGTGAACATCATACAGCACACTAACACAAACCTAGCTGGTGCAGGTCAGTCACTAAATGTGTCCTTTTGATGCTGTCAGGAGAGAAAGTAAATACGAGATGTATGAGGCTGCTGATGGTATCACGTGATGTACTGTTTTGCAGTAAACTTTTTTTTAATAAGTAAAAGAAATGCATTCTAAAATAAAAATTAAAATATGTTGAATACACAAACAAGGAGCAGAATAGCTGATCATCATTGTCAAGGGTTATTGCAGTAGATAATTGTATTACTATATTTTTAAACTACTAACAATGTAGGGCATTTGTTTACTCCAGCCTTGCCACAATCGTGTGAATGATGAGTTGCACAAAGACATTGCATTATGGTGACGATTATGATGTCACTAGGTGATGGGACTATTTCAGCTCCATTATAATCTAATGAAAACACTGTCATATATGTGGCCCTTCACTGATCAAAATGTCATCAAGAGGTACATGCACACACTCACTAAAACCTTCACCTGCCCAATTTGGGTGTAGTGATTCATTCTAATGACCACAGTCCAGCCTGTGAATGGTGGCACATGCTTCTAATCCCAGCTACTCATGAGGTGGTGACAGCAAGATCATGAGTTCAAGGCCAGCAAGGGCAAAATTAGGGAGGGAGATCCTATCTTAAATCAAAAACAATTTAAAAAGAAATAGAAATAAGAGGGCTGGGGGTATGGCTCAAGTGGTAGAGTGCCTGCCAAGCAAGCATGCATGAGCCCATGGTTTCAATCCTAGTACTGCAAATGATCACAGCCCAAAAGTCATAAATACATATTAAAGAAATTGTAGTAGTAACTCTTTTAACTACATGAAGGTGTATCCAATTCATAAGATTAGCAACATTTCCTAAAACAAACAAGCAAACACAAACAAACAACCTTGACTCTCAACTCCAGCTTTCTCCTGCCCAGTAGCTGCCTTGAAGCACTTCTCTAAACCCCTGCACTCTGCCAAACTTCTCTTGGAGCCCCTGCCAGGAGGCTCTGGTCTTTTGTTCCTTTCCCTGCTACCTCCCACCTCTACAGTCACGTCTCTCTTTGCACATTCCCTTGATTCTACATCACAAAAACCGCAGCACTAGCTGTCAAAGACAGAATTCTCATTAGGATGAAGGAGGAAGGAAAGCTGTGCAGACTGCAGACAAAGACAAAATTTTCTTCAGTGAGTTGGGGCTGGGTGAGGTGGGGAACAGAAAGGCTGGGAACACTCACATGGTAATGAAATTTGTACATGTCTCACAAGCTGCGTGACAAGTTCAAGAAGAAGATATCATTGTCTCTATTCCATGGTGAGAAATTTGAAGCCCAGGCAAACCATCTGAGGTCATAGACCTAACGAGTGATAAGAATTAGAGATTAAACTTGTATGACAACAAAGCCCACCATTTTCTCACCAAGCCACAGTCTCCCACACAAGAGATAAAATGAAACTGAGATGATAACAATAGAAGCAATAAGATTTTTTGAACCAATTTCTCATCACCCTCCAGTAAAACAGGCATAGTACAGGTGGAAGATATAGTCAGAGATATTGCAACTCATTCCTAGTTGGCTTTAGATCCAGAAATAACTTCTCGACCCCCACCCAACTAGCTGGATCAGTTCTTCCTAACCTTGCTTGCTATGGTTTCCTAAATAAGTATCAATTCATTCATTCAACCAATATTAGCTAAGTTCTTACCATGTTAGAAATCATATAAGGAGGTGAACAGGAAAATAGAAATAGGACAGTTTTCTTGCCCTGAGAAGCAAGGATCAGAGTTGAGTTGAGGAGGCAGACATCTAAACAATTAGGACTGTGTAAGATGGTAAGAGAAAAAGCAAAAGAAATACAAAACTGGGTGTAAGTTAATCAGGCAACACTTCACCAGAGGCATAGCATTTTGACACTATTCTTGGCAACCTGTGTCCTACTACCTTCTTAATGGTTTACCATAGATTTTGAGGTTATCTGGAACTGTCCTCAATTTTCATACATTACACTTGTGTTTTATGCAAACCTAAAGAAATTTTTTAATTGATCAGGCCCAAAGTCATACCCTTCTAAGACAAGTAACATGGTAAAATCATGTTTTCTTTTAGATAATTAGATTCTATTATAATTGGCATCATTTAATAAATACTTTTTGAATACCTATTAAGTCAGAATCATAAACAAATAAAGAGCCAGCCTCAGGCCTCACAGACCCTCAAGACTTTTGAAGGAGATAAACACTAATCAAATATTTGTGAAATGTATATAACATTTCATAGCTTTGAAGATAAAAATTCTACTGTGCCCCAAACCTTGGAAGAAAGGAGTTGACTTGGGGGTGGAAGGAAAGATAGTCAGAAATTTGTCAAAGAATCAATGTTTGAATCAGTATCTGAAGACATAAGGGAAGGGGAAGATTATGGCATACAGAGGGAACAGAGAGCCTAGGAGGAGGCAGCAGAGTAAACTGCTAATACTAATACTAATACTAATATTAGTATTACTAATATACTATAATACTAATGTGTGTGGTATGGCTGGAAAGGGAAAGCAAAGGACAAGATGAAGCCTGAGTGGCAGAGGCAGGGGCCATACCATAAGGGCCCCATAACCATGCAGGTTAAATATATAGGTCTTTATCTACTAAGAAATGTGGAGCCTTTTATGTCATCGTATAGCAACACCAGACCTGCATTTTAAAAAGGCCACTTGGGCTTCTATCTAGAGAACAGATTGCAGGGCGGTGAGAGTGAAAGTGTAAATCAAGAAACTATCACAGTGATGGGAAGAGCAACAGGCTTGGAATTTAAAACATGGCTGTGGTTCTGAAGTCTTCCCATGACTAGGCGAGGTAACCTGAGCAGTGGAGGCATCTTTGTTTGAGTTTCCTGGTTTTACAGAACAAGGGAAGATACTTTGTACTTCCTTTCCAAGGTACTTTTGAAGATCAAATTGAATAATAGAAATGAAAATACAAAGTGTACCATAATAGGACCCCAAAAGAAGTAAGCAATTAAAATATAGTTAGTGGGTAACTATAGCCCTATGTCTGAGCATTCAAATATGTGAGCCTGCCTGAAAGAAATAAAAATCACTGTATATTCTGGGAGATGTCTGAGAGAGAAGCTGGGAGAATGTTGTACAAGGGAGAAGAGAAGGTAGAGAAGATGATATAGGAAGAGGGACAAAAAGGAAAGAAGAGGAGGGAGAAAGAAAGGGTGTTACAATGTTTACATAAAACAGAAAATGAGCAAAAAAGAAAAAGCCTACTGTACAAACATGGAGAAAACAGACAAAGGTCCTTTCCTGGATGTTCCTTCTGCCTTTAGCTCTGTTGTTTCATGGCTATATTTAGAAATCAGAGGCCATTTAAAAAAAATAAGCCACGAGCTTATTTCCTTCTTTTGAAGTCTTTTCTCCATTTTCTCAACTTTCCCTATAGGAACCTCAATTGTTAACATTCCCTGGAAAATGAGAGAGAATTTCTAAATTTTCAGAAATCAGCATTTCTGAAAGTACAGAAGTGATTTCTTCTTTTCCTCTTGTTTGGCAACTATATAGCAACTTCTTGGTTTTTTAAATGATGAATAAGTTAATCTTATTATTCATCTTAATAAAAATTCTACTGAAACACTTTTAAGTTTTATGACAAATGGGGTGTCTTAAATTCACAAAATACTAGAATATGAAGCAAAACTCTCCCACTGATATCTAGAGAAGGGTTTCAGAACACTGCAGTTCTCAAAAATCTACCTTTTGGTATGGGTTGCCAGCACTCTCCTAGCCCTTTCTCCTCTTGGCTTCTTCCCATTGATGGCTGTGTTCCTGGAACCTCACTCCACACAGCATGTCAAATGCTTCTGAAGTTGGGAGAGATGGGCTCTGTCTCCCAATGCCAGGCCTGGCCATGCCAACTGTACAGGGATCCAGGGCAACAGGGTGAACACCACCTGCCCTTGGATTCCTTTTCCTTTCAGCCTCTATGCTGGCTTCCCCCAAGCTGTGGCAATCTCTCTCAGAGAATGACCGAGTCACCTTGAGGCAGAAATACATAGTGTGTGACTTCTGCAACAATGTGATTGAAATTATCCTGCCAGCCTAACAGATAATTATCTTAATAAGAAATTTTCTTTGAAAACATAGATTCTACAAACTACTTCTTGATCTCCAAACTTGAGCCAAGCAAACAGCCCTGTCTCAAAATATGATCTTAGAATGAAATTAATATTGATTATGAGGGATAAAAAAGTGCTGCATGGAAGATAGTAAAAATTATTTCAGATGAGAGGGTGGGGAAATAAGACGGGAATAAAAATGAAGTATTAGCAAAGCACTATAAAATGACAATAAAGTCCAGTGTCGTTAAATCACTAAGTTAATTAATAGAAGATACTGGGAGAATATATTAAGTTACACCAAATTGTGTGACCTGTTTAAAAAGTGCTCAATAGATTTTAAAATTGAGGAGATTTTGAGAGAAGGACAAAAGGGCAGGAGACCGGATGCTAAAAATTTGTATTGAACGACATTGAAATAACTCATGTACTCATTCATCCACTAACACATATTTCACATGAGCCCACTATGTGCAGATGTGAGTTGGCGCTAAGAGACAGAGGACCAAGCACCAGGCTCAAGGTATCGACAGACAGTGCAGAAGAGACTGTGGCAGACATAGTGATCAATCCAAGAAAGTGTTACAAAGGGATCAAAAAACAAGAGTTCTACCAGAGAAATCAGGAATTCTCTAGCCACCCAACAGCATGGTGGAAGAAATGAGTGATTTCTATGTGTATCTTGGGTTTGCTCTGTGGATAGAAATGCAGAGCTGGACCTGCTCCTTCCTGGAGGTAATCTCAACACAGAAAAGGATATAATTCCTGTAGACAATGTTTCAGACAGAGAAGCAGATGCCGGAGGCTGGACTCCAGAATGCAGAAAGGAAGCGATGGTACTGAACTGACATCCAGAACAAGGGACACATTAAAGAACAAGCAGGCAGAAATGGCTGTTTATAGTCAGGGCTCTGCAAACCATAGGCTGTGAGGTTCTTTAGCTATATGCTTATTAGGAGGGGCTGGATATCAGCAGTCGAGAGCAAATGTCCTGAGGCTAGTTGCTTTCATTCCTATCCTGACTCGACCCCTAATTAGCTGAACAATCTTGGGAAAGTTATTTGTTCTTCTGCCTCCCTTCATTGCCTATAAAATGGGAATGATCATGGTATTTATTTCATGGGATTATTGCAAGCATTTACTAATTTATTGCATGCAATGTTCTCACGGTAATTCCCAATTGAGTAAATACTCAATTGTTACTTACTATAAAGTTTTTGTCATTGAAGCAACTGAACTTTAATAAAGCCTTTACTTACTGTTTGTAAACTTTGACATAATAAATGAGTATGTTAGACCTTGTCTCAGGGACATATTGGAAGAGTACTGAGGTAAGAGTCTTAAAGGAAAAACTGATTTGACCAACACAAAGAAGTCAGAAACTTATAAAAAAAGGGAGTTTGTAGAGGAAGACTCTAAGCCCTGAGTTCCAAGAACTGTGTTTGTCAGCTTTTCATCACTATAGCAAATACTTGATATAATCAATTTATAAAGAGAAATTATTTACCTTGGCTTACAGTTTTGGAGGTTCCACTACATGGTCAGTCCACCCAGTTGTTTTTGGGCCCACACAGCACATCATGTCGGGAATGTGTGACAGAGTAAATCCATTCACCTCATGGCCAGGAAGCAAAAGAAAGGAAAAGAGGAAAAGGAAGGAACTGGGGCCCCACGATGCCCTTTAAGAACACACGCTTAATGACCTAAATGCCTTCCATAGGTCCCACCGCTCAAAGGTTCCACCACTTTCCAACCACACCCCCCAGAGGCCATGTCTTTAACACATGGGCCTGTGGGGGACAGTTCAGATCCAAACTATCACAGGAGCCCTTGGCTACAACAAGAATCTCCTTTCAAAGATAGGGTTGAGAGGTCTGGCTTTTATTTTTATTGTGGAATTTCATGCCAATGCTCCAAAAGAAATTTGAAGACCATGTCATTCTCTCACATAAAATCCTGCTGTAATTTCCAATTGGAATAAATTACATGCTCCTGATCTTTCAAGCTAACTTCCACTGAGGCTTCTGGGCATATTAGCCAGGACCTTGGCTTTCAGTTCATTTCATTTACCCACTTCCTTTAGCCTGCAAAGAAGGCACAGACACATACACAGATACACACCTTGACAGTGTCATGCATTAAAAATGTAAACAAATTATGGAGGAAAAACTTTAGAGAGGAAAGTCACAAAGTTCACAAAGATGTCAAGGCTCAACATGGCCAGACATACCATAAAAAGACTCTAGGTAAGGATCCTATAGTATATAATGTATTATACTACACTTTTATAGGAGAGTTGAGAAGGACACAGGGAACCAGTATGACAGTGGGAACCTCTTTTTTTCAATGAAATGGCATTGTTAGAAAAGGAGGACTCTGGGGTTCCACTGCTGGTAGCAGCCTGTTCCCCTGGGCTGCTATATGGGCATCTGGCTGACCATCCAGTAGGGAGGAGCTAGATCATCAAAGCATAATCATGATATGAGTGTCAGATGTGCTTAACACCTCCCCTTAGCCAGCACATCAGCTTTCAGTATCTGAGTTGTCACCCATAAGTTGATGTCTCCTAAATCCAACTCTCCAATCTTGTGTCTTACTAGAACTTCAGATGAATCTTTTCTTGCTTGTCTCAGGTATTTCCTACTCAGCATATCTAAAATTGGGCAGCCCTCTTTCCCCCAAACCTCCTCCTCTGCCAAATAGTTCCTTGATTGTCCTACCATTCAAATCCAAAACCTGACAGTCATCTTTGTCTTCTTCTCCAACAAATGGTTCACACTCATGCATCGTCAAGTCAGGCCAACAGTACTTTTAAAAAGTCCTCTCATTTTTTCCATGCTTACAGCCAAATCTTAACTCAGATATCCATCACTTCTCATCTGAATCATTCCATGGCCTCTTCCAAGGTCTTCCCATCTCAAACTTTCCACTATTAAAGGTGCTCATTGTCTAAATTCTTTAATTGTCCTACAAGGATTTTCATGAACTTACTTCTTTTTTTTATTTTTTTACTTTTTATTTCTTCTTCTTCTTTTTCTTCTTCTTCTCCTACTTCTTGGTGGTACTGGGGTTTGAACTCAGGCAGGCACTCTACCATTTAAGTCATGTAGCCACCCCTTTTTTTATTTAGTTATTTATCAGCTAAGGTCTTGAGTTCTTACCCAAGACCAGCCTCAGACCATGATCCACCTATTTACATCACCTGCATCTCTGGAATCACAGGTGTGTGCCACCATATTCATTGATATGGGGGTCTGGCAAATATTTTGCCAAGGCTAGCCTTGAACCAAGATCTTCCTGCTCTCAGTCTCCCAATAGCTGAGATTACAGACATGAGCCACTGCACCCAGCCTCAGGAACCTATTTCTGATGCTCCATAGTCCATTAACTTGGCACACTAAACTATCCTCATGTGCTGAAAACTAAACACTCTTTTTTGCTCTTGGGCTTTTGAACATGATATTCTCTTTCAGGGATATTTTAGAATTAATTTACTGTCACAACCTATCCCTTAGAAAACTAATTCCAACTCATCCTTTATATTTCAGTGACAGAAGCAAGGTGACCTTTTAGAACAGTGTGCAGATATCTGCGAGGGACTTGTTTATGCCAAAAGAAGGTGGAGAAAGTTTGAAGAATTCTCATCTTGGTCCCACTTTCCAATTGTATTTTATCAATTTAGACCCACCATAGCAGTGGTGCTATGATCTGAAAGTGTCCCCTAAAAGTTCTTGTGTTGGAACCTTAAATCTCCTCATCATATGTTAATGGTGTTGGGGACTTTGGGAGGTGATCAGGATTCAGTGAGGTCATGAGAGTGGGGCTGATGGTTTTATTTGAGGAGAGAGTTTCAAGTTAGTGTGCCTGCTGTCTTACCATGTGATTCCCCTTCACAAATGCCAGTGGCCTCCCAGCCTCCAGAAATGTAGGAATAAGTTTCTTTAGAAATTCCTTGACCTTGGGTAGCAACCAAAAACAGACTAAGACAAAGGGTGACAATATTTATTTCATGAGCCTTGCTATACTCATAAAGTATCCCTGTTTCTTCTAACCAAGAGTCTACCAGCTTATCTCAGAAACGTTCTGCCTCCTTATCCACTACCAGATGGCCTTTTCTGAGTGATCCCATGTTTCCCAGTTTTGATACAAAGTTGTCTTCACTTTGCAACTTCCTGGATGCTGTCCTACCCCTAGGCAGTGGGTCAGGAAAAATGCTCTGATTACCTCAAGACCACCAAGGTTACTTCTTATAAAAGGCCATCTGGGCCTTCACACAAGAGAGCTAGCTTCTGTATTTGAGCTACCTCCTTCATTTCATCACTGGGCAGCCATGGAAAAACTTTCTAGAAATTGGAAGCCCATGAGTTCTAGAAGCCCAGTGAACTGCATTTCATTCAGTCAGAAAGCACCTGTTGCCAGGAAAATAAGGGGCAGATTTTGATTCTCTACATATGTTTCTTTTTATCCAAATTAAGACTGACTCCATTCCCACCATGGAGAACTCCTACACTTTCACAGTCTTCATTTGCTAATTTCTTCTGAGAACCTCCAAATTCAGGTATTTGAGAATCTTCTCCTTATGCCCACGTACCACGAAAACAATTGGCATTCTACCACCAGCTTCCCACTCCGCTTGGGAGATGATTTGCCTACTGGAGGATGAAATGGGCCCAGCCTCAGGAGAGATGAATCAGATAACACACCCATAGATTTCTGGGCTTGTATTTCCCTGCCACCAACTCTCAATGCTCTGCTTAGTTACTTATTTACTCCTCTGCTTATTAACCACTAATAACCCCCCTGCCCATAGTCTAAAGCCACTTGGCCTTACAGACTCTGTCTGATCTGATTCTTGCCTATACACCAGGTTTTATCATCTCAGGGAGGGGTCACAGTTCCCTTCCGAGACAACAGTCAAAACAATCACAAGCAGCTATTTGAGGATCATATTAAGGGAAAACATAGCTTTCTGTAGCACTTAACTAATAATGACTCAGTCCTTAAAAAGTATCCTTTTAAAAAGTGTGTTGACATTCCTTTAGCAAGGAATATTTCAACTTCCACACATATTTTGAGTGAAGGACAATATGGGTAACACTCAAGAGGGATCCAGACTATACCAGAAACCAAAAGATTATCATCGATTCCTTAGTGAAGGAAGCTTAACACCTATGTCAAAATTTGCTGAATTTCCTGTGCTCTGGGTTGGACTAGGAAATGAACTATGGAGAGTTCTTATTATGTGTTGTGGGTAATGACACTTAAATTCTTTCCTCACCTTCACAGTGCCCAAGTTGAGGTATCTCAGCAGGACAGTGTGCATAGGTTTTCTTCATGAGACTTAGTGCCGTCCAGGTCAATCCCAAGTTACAAGGGATCTCTGTGAGTAAATCCTTGGTCTTCCATGGATCAAGGCTGGCAGAAGCTCCAATTCAGCCTCTAAGACTCCTCTCCTAACCTCAGTCTGTTCATTCAACATTTTCTGTCCTGTTCCCCTTCCCAACATTGAGTCAACTATGACACTGCCACGATCTCCTTGTCAAGATGGCCAATTCTACCCCTGATCACATGGCCAGATGCATATCTGATTATTGAATCTAACCCTAGTTATCTAACCACATCCAGCCCAGCCTTTATTTTAGCTTTATCCTGCCTATTTAGCCAAACTCATATTCAAGCAAGAAAGGCACCCTCTTCCCCTCTCTGGCAGGTCCTCAGACTTGCACTCTCCTCCATGGCCTTCCTGGGCAGGCTGAGTAGACAATTTGGCTGAGGCATATGTTTTGTGCGGACTATAAAAGCAGATTGGGGTCAGCCTGGAGAAGCCTTGGAGTGAAAGAAAGAAGCACCCTCCTCTGCCCCAGCAGCAGCACACCACTGTCTCAGCACAGCACCAGATTTCATTTACTGGATAGGGAGCGACTCCATTAAACTTCAAAGCATCACTTGAGAGAGGATTATTTTCTTACCAAGGTGACTGGAGGTATTTCAGTTCTAAGACTTTATGATCACATTGTCTCACAGGCAGCTTGACAATGTCTTATGTCTCTGACACTGGAGGGATTTATTCACTAAATCCTTGGCGGGCACTGTATGTAAAATCTGGCTTTATAAATAAACACTACTTTGCCCTTCTGTCTCCCTTTCTTTTGAGAATCTGCAAGCCCCTACCATCTCATAATGAAATAAGGCTTGTTCTCCTACGTTGATGGAGGTAGACTTTATCCTTGCTGTGTTTTAAAGGCATCCTCTTCTATAGGATTGGAATGATAATACCTGGACCTCTTTCTCTCTCCAGATTTGAAGAAGTTGGAGTAGATAATACACAAGACTTATTCTGCTTGGAGATCTCCAGAAAGAAATGAGAATCTTTTTTTCTAAATACCACTCCTGTGTGTTATTGTCTCCCGCTCCCTTCCCCCATTATTCTTCTCTTCCTTAATCCCGGATGTGGACAATAAACAGCCTATTGGGCCAGAACAAACCTGAGCTTTCTTGTTCCTAAAATGTGGTCATTTAGCTATGCTTGTATCCTCCTGTTGATGGGGAGCTCACTGCTTCCGGGGCAGCCAGCTGCTTGGCTCTTTTTCACACTAAGCTAACCTGTGCCTCCTTGCAAGTGTCGCCTTTGGGTTCCAGCCAGGACCCTCTGGGGGACATCTAAGCAACTGTTATTCTTTCTCAACATGACAGTACCTCAAATATTTAGAAGGCAGCTATCACAGCTACTTTTCATGATTTTCTTCTCCCATATGAGCTGGGGGCAGACCTTGGCAAGCAGAAAAATCTCTTCATAGTGACTTGCAATATTTCTGTTTCTTAAGGAAGAAGCAAACATGAGCAATTTGTCACTCACTTATGGCCCTATTTTTTTCAGGCAGAATAAATGCTTTTTTTCAGCTTGGTTTCGACTTGGGTTAACTCTTTGTTGCTCAGGATGATGATGGATTTGGTGGACTCAAGCCTTTGTTGACCCTCCACTTACACAGTATCTGTGTTTTTTTCTCTGTGCTCCTGTGACACTGTATTTGAATTATTGCATTGTTTTGTTTCAGTTCATTTATGCCCAAGCCTGCCTCTCAAAGCCTTTAAAGTCTCAAGCACAACCTATATTTTAGGCATGGTGGAATCCCCCAATGCCTAGCAGAGTGCCTAGAACTTGGTAGTGGCAAAAAATCAATGTTTGCTACGGAATGAATGCTATCTATACATCACAATAAAGGGGGTTGTCAAGATTCCTTCAATGCCTTAAACTATTGGGAATCTGTTACTTTACAAAGTTGGTTTATTATTTCTGCTGTCAGCTTCAGGTTTCAAATATATGAAGCACGTGTCTAAATGCAGAAGCAACTTTGTATATATATTCCCCATAAAGAAGATCTATGCCAGCACTCTGCTGTATTTATCTAGAGACTAGCATCAGTGGTGACACATAAAACTATACAGTTAAAGGACATTAAAGTGCAGCTTAGATGAAAACAGATGAAAAAGATAGAGACTGTTCAAAAGGCTGCTGGGAAGAAAAACATCTTTACACCCATTCTTTAAAAGCATTAACATAAATAATCCCAAGTAGATAAGCATCTTTATAAAGTTCTCTCTCTCTCTCTCTCTCTCCCCTTCTCTGTCTCTGTCTCTTTCTTCTCTCTGTCTCTCTTTTTCTATGTGTATATAAAAGTGTTTTTAATTTAAAGTTAGCACTAGCTATAATACTTGCTTTCCTCTCTTACCTCTTCCTGCCTGTTTCGGAAATGGATGGATGATCTTCCAATACCCTGATGCTTGTGAAGAAGTTGGCAGAGAGTGGACTATTAATGACAAAGTCAGGACAGACAAGAGGCCCCTAAACAGCACAAATACACCTAGTCAGAGAAAGGGTATGGTAAATTTTAACTGCTCTGTTTAGTTTTTTATCAACTTAGACCAAGAAATAAGAGTTCATGTAAAGAAAACAGTCCCGTCAAGGACTGATCCTCTCCAGCCAAGTATGACATAAGAAAACAGCAGTGCAAGTTTTTGACAGAGGCTTTTCTTTATTCAAATTCCATTTGCAATGTTCAGTAGATTTATAAAAGAAAAAGAGCAAACCTAACCCTAACCCTTTAATAAATTGCTAGCAGTCTCCACTCAAGGATCTAAGAGATATCCCTACAAGTTTTCGCATTAAGTGAAAACAATAATTCACTCTGTTAATTGAGAGGAGGGACTTCATAGAGAGATAAGAACAGTTGCAACATTATAACCCAAGCAGAGCTAGAAAGACATACTCAGAGGGTTCACATCCAAACTATCTCCACATCTACTTCTCATATCATTTCAGACTGGAGGAAAGACCTAGGATGCAGGTGCAGGCTGAGACGAAACTGCGTTACTCAGAGGATGATGAAGGAAGGCGGCCCTTTGGGACAATAGAAGTACCAAGATGCAAAGGGCAGGTTACAGGTAACATCTTATACAGATTAGTCAAGCAAGCAAATAACTAGTCAAAGAGGTAAACTTTTGTTTTCTGAAGTGACTGTATCTCTAAGGTACCTACAGTGGGACTTTCCATTCTAAACCAAAGCCTGCAGAATAAGTCTACAGGCTCTTGACTCAGATGGCCCAGGTTCAAATCTAAATGATTTCACTTTCCAGCTTTGTGATGTCTGCAAGACAGTGTAATTTTTCTCTAATTAATTTCACATAAAGGTAATGCTATAAGCTCATAAATTTGTAGTGAGGCTTAAATAAGATAATCCCATAGTGTACCTAGACATAATGCCTGAAACATAGTAAGCAAATACTCTATAATTGCTTTTAGAAACATACCCAAGATGCAGGCAAATATTATAAATTAGCTTGAATAGAGGCAAAACAAAGTGAAGATTTTCTTACAGAAAAAGAGAGAGTACTACATTGGTTTCCTATGGCCACCATGATAAACTCGCACAAACGAAGTGGTTTATCAACCTGAACTTATTCCTTCACAGTTCTGCATGTCAAAGTCACCCATCAATTTGTTGATAGATCTGAGCCCCTCTGAAGGGCTTACTTGTCTTTTCCAACCTCTGGTGGCTTCAGGTGTGTCTTGACTTGCGGCTTTCTCCGATCTCTTTCTCCATAATCAAGTAGCCTTCTCTCTGTGTCTGTCTCCTTTTCTGTCTCTTATAAGAACATTTACCATTGGATTTATAACCCACCCAGAAAACTCAAGATAATCTCATCTCAAAATCTTTACCTTAATTATACCTGCAAAGGTGTTTTTAAAATTACCTTGATTACACCTTTTTTCAAATAAGATCACATTAATAGGTCTGAGGATTAGAATGTGACTATATCTCCTTGGAGGCCACCATTCAGCTCACTACAAATACTGATTAAGCAATAATTGCTAAATTTAAGCTAAATGGTAAAATTCAGTTAAGAAGACATAGAAATTATATTTTTCACAGTATTAATTAAAATGTTTCAATCATTGTGAGGAAAATTTATCATAATAAAAACATATTTTTTCAGAGAGAATAATGACTTAATGTGGAAGTTTTTACTTTTTTCTCCTTAGCTGAGTGGGTGTGAGTGTTTGTGTGTATGTGACACATAACTGGCAAATTACAACTTCATAACGCAGAATTTTGCATTTTCCAGTGCCTAAGTAAAAGTGTGCTTTCTCTGTGGAGTTTTTCTTGCAAATGCTATTCTATCTTATCTTTTAGAGTACTCAGACCCTATTAGATTTGGTGCAGGTAACTAGAGGTGAGCATGCTGTGATGGAATGAAGTGTCATTTTTATTGGAGTCAAAGGACCTGACTTGGGAATCTTTCATGCACCATCTGACCTCCAGTCAGATGTGTAACTATATGACCACCAGTTTCCTCATTTGTAAAATGGGGGCATCGTCTTTCCCACTTTCCCTTTCCCATAAAGATCCTGGTCTCTGTAGCAGGAAGAGGATACAATCATGGATATGGGGAACAGGAATCAATAGGACAACATTCTTTCAACTTGCTCACTTACAAGGAAATTTACTTGTGCTTACTTATATAAAAGAATTTATTCTAGGCCTGCAGGTGGACTGACACTAAAACTAGGGCACCAACAGGGATCCAGGAAGCTTCTCTCTTAGGGTTACTTCTCTCCCCCGCCTCACCCTCTCCCCACCTGTGATAATGGACATTGACTTCTGTCTGTGAGTGATCACCTCAGCTCGTGTCACTGAGCACCTTCCTTGCTTACATTTAGCTTCTTCCTCATAACTTTGAGCTGCCTATGATTTGGCTGTGCTGTTGTGCCCAAATCTACCTTGCATCATCCTCCTCAGCGCCCTTTCAGTTTCTTCCACATTGCCAATTCTTTCAATCTTCAAGTTCAGCAACTCAAAATTTCCTAGAAAGTAATCTGATCTGGCCCAAGTTTTCATCTTGGAGTGACCCACAAGTTATCAGATATGCTATCTTTTTGGCAAAGGCACCATCATCTATAGACAGAGGGAATGGCCACATGGAGGCAAACACAGCTGCTGTCCTTCAGAAAGGTTCTGTATGGATTAACTTTACCTAGAAAGTGATATGTCAGGCAAATAAGGAATTGTCTGCTCAGGTGTCCTGCCATTCTTGGAGAACTTTCTTTCCTCCAATTCACCAAATTCCACATGAGCCATTGTGTTCTTACAAGATCCCATTCTCCAACCATAGTAGTTCAATTTTGAATGTGATACCTATAACCAGCTGGAATAATAATTCCTTTCTCCTCAACTTCTGAAATTGAATCTCTGAGAGTCACATGAGCCTCCTTCTTTTTACCAAAGCCTTAAACCACCAAGATGGTTCATAGTTGTGAGTTTTATGTCATACATAGAAAACTGATATCCAGTATAAAAAAAGATACCAGCTGAAGTGTAGGGGAAAGGCAACCTTTCTAATATTTCAAGCACTTGCTATACTTCCTCAGGAGTCCCAGCTGGATTCCCTGGCCTTCCCAGCTTTGCCCTGGTATTCAAACCCACATATTCTGTAAGAAACCCCAGAGAACTTCCTTCAAGTGGCCATTGGCTTTAGCTAATTCATATGGTGGTCTTAACCACTCTAAAAGGGAGGTAGAAGGGACCATGAGACTTCTCCAGGACATCTCTTGATGCTTAGACCTCCATCTGGCACTGTGAGTGGTACTTAGAGTTGGCCGTGGTTCTCTTCAGCAGTGTCAAGTCGCTGATTGAATTCAGCAGGAGCCACATACGCAATCCTCAACAGAATTCCTTATTTTGCTAATATTTATTGAGTGCATATTATGTGACAGGCACAGACTCTGTGCTGGGAATTTAATGAGGAATAAAATAAACTGTTGACAGAGCCATGATATTTTAAACTCATTTCCAACCCAGAATTCTCAATAGGAAGTATTCACTCTGAGGGAATATTCCACCTAATCCACACCGCATCACTGCCAGACAAGAACATTTGTTTACCCCAAACTCTCTCCCTCTGCATAAGTTTTGACTATGCTGATAGAGACTTAAGCCAAACAGAGAGCACTGGGGGTTGTCATTGTTAGCTAGTAGAGGAAGCCCTCCAGAGTCTCTTTTCCAGCACTACTTTTGGGACTTTCCTTTCCCTTGATTCCCACAGGCAATTATAGGAAATAAATACAAGTCAAGTTAAACCATTTCTAATGAGTTGCCTAGGATCATCAGAGGAACTGTATCACTACCTGGTCTCTCTGTATCTACTAAGCTTCTTGAACACAGAGGAGTTAACTTGATTTCTTCAATGTTTATCAAACATTTCTGAGGGACTTCTAAGTATCCTCTACTTTTCTTAGGGCTGCTAAGTTAAGATGATGGCTAGGATAATGAAGAGCAGTTGTGTGGTGTGGTGTGCAGAGATGGAGACAATCCAGGCCAGACAAGTGACTACCTTTTTGAGCTGTGTAGTCTTTGCTTGCATGCCCGAATGCAGAGTGTGAGATTTGTGTGGATATGGTGGGGATAATCCAGCAAGTACAAATGACTTACATTGAAAGCCATTTTTAAATGACCAGGATGCTAAGATGACTAGAACAAAATGAGCATGGGAAATGCAGTTAGAACAGTAACCAGAGACCAGTCATGTACTCCATGAAGAACCCCAGAAGATAAGAACTGCTACAGCTTCTGCCAACATCTGCTAGCTTCCCTGAGTCTTAGATTCAAATTCTTGTTGGAAAAATTGTGGTGAGTTGATTCATAAACTCCCTCTGAAATGTATGTCCACATCCTAAAACCCAGAACCTATGACTATGACCTTACACTCTTACATGGAAAAAGAACTTTTGCAGATATAAGTAAGAATCTTAAAATGAGATTTATTCTGGATTATCCATGTAAATCCTAAATCTAGTGACATATTTTCTTATTAAAGTTCCAGAAGAGAGATACCTGAATGTAAAGGCCTGGGAACACGAAGGCAGAGATTTAAATTATGCAGCCACAAACTAAGAAAGGCCTAGAGCCACCAGAATCTAGAAAAGATAAAAGTAGTTTTACCCCTAGAGCCTCTGGATGAAGAATAAACTTGGTGATAACTTGTCTGAGGACTTTTGCCCACCAGAATGGTGAGAAAATAAATTTTTTTTGCCTTAAGTCTCACTCAATTTCATTTGTAAACTGATAGATTCAGAATGACCACAAATCTTTGTGATCGCTCCCATTAATAGGACAGGTCTGCTGCTTCTTCTCTTGGGTTGAAGATGGCTTGTGATGGCTTTGCCAATTGGACTATGGTAGAAGTGATGCTGAGCCAGTTTTGAGGTCTTGGCTTTAAAATTATCAACTTTCATTCCAGTTCCTGGGAACCCTTATGATAGCATGTAACTCTTATGGAAGGCTTTATGGGAACTGAAGAAACAATGCCCAGAAGCCCTGAACTACACAGTGAGGGACAGGACTCCAGTGGGGTCCAGTGGATTCTGGCCTTTCACTATTCCCTGCCAAGATTCCAGGCATGAGAATTAAACCATTTGAACCCTCTACTCCAGGCTAGCCACAAGTCAAATTCTACTGAGAGGCTCCAGTTAAGGTTGAGGGGAATCACTTTACCCAGCTTCACCTGGATTTATAACTCACAAAATAATGAGATATAATAAAAACAGCTCCTGCTTTAAGCCACTTTAAGGTTAGGAATAGTTTGTAATTGGAGTGATAAGTGTGATAGTAGCTGTCAGAGGTATGCTAGCAGAGGAATAACCTACTGCTATAAAGAGAGAAGAGCTGAAGGGCTGATAAGTGACCACAGGAGGCTACAATCACAGTGCAATGAGTGGTGCTATTGGCTTGGAGTACAGGTGGAATTAGAGGAGATGAAAGTGATCACCTTCTAGATATATTTCAAAGGCCAAGCCTGGATCATTTGCTGGTAATTTGGGTTTGGGGTGTGGAAGAGCAGTTGAAGATGACTACAAGAATTTTGGTCTAAATACCTAGATGAATGAGAGAAAGGAAGGTTTAGAGAAAGGGCAGGAATGAAGAACTCTGAAGTTTTTTGTTTTCAAGTATCTGTTACTAGATATACAAATAGAGATGGTCAGATGCTCCAATCTGTACTTAGGTGAAGAAGCCAAGGCTAGAGAGGGAAGATATCAGTGAATTGGTGGAGATAAGAGCATTTAGGGAATAAATGTAGGTGGGATTGAGATATAAATAGTGATCCCTGAAACAGCCCACTTTAAAGGATTGTGGAGATTAGGATAAACTAGGAATAGGCACTCCTATGGACTGCATGTTTGTATCTCTAAAATTCATATGTTGAAATCTAATGCCAAAGATGATACCCCTTTAGGAGATGATTAGCTAGTGAGAGCAGAACCTTCAGGAATTGGATTAGTGCCCTTATAAAGAGGCCCTATAGAGCTGCCTTACTTCTTGCACCATGTGAAGATACAGTGAGAAGACACCATTTCTAAAGTATAAAATGGGTCCTCAACAGACATCAAAACTGCCAGTGGCTTTATTTTATTTTTTTCATCCTCCAGAATTACGAGAAATAAATTTCTATTGTTTATAAGCCACCTGGTTTAAAAACTACCCAATTATTTTTATATCAAATGAAGATGAAGAAGTGATCCATGAGATAGTTATGGATTGCCAGAATCAATATTGTGACAATGGCTATACTACCAAAAGCAATCTATATGTTCAATTCAAGCCCCATCAAAATTCCAATGACATCCATCACAGAGATTGAAAAATCAACCTGAAAGTTCATATGGAAGAACAAAAGACCTCAAATAGCCAAGGCAATAGTGAGAAAAAGAGCAGCAATGGAGGTATCACAATACCCGACTTCAAACTATACTATGGAGCCATAGCAATAAAAGCAGCTGGTACTGACACAAACACAGTCATGATAGCAATGAAACAGAATAAAGACCTAGATATGAATCTATGCCGCTATGCCCACCTGATTTTTGACAAAAGTGACCAAAACATATGATGGAGAAAAGGCAGTCTCTCCAACAAATGTTGCTGAGAAAACTGAATATATTCCCATAGAAAACTGAAACTAGATCCATGTCTTTCACACTGTACAAATATCAACTTAAAATGGATTAAAGACCTTAATATAATAACTGAAAACTTTGAAGCTAGTGCAGGAAAGAGTAGGGAATAGGCTGGAACTTATAGGCATAGACAATAACTACCTAAATAGAACTCCAATGGATCAGTAACTAAGAGAAAGGATAGACAAAGGGAGCTACATGAAACTAAAAAGCTTCTGTACAGCAAAAGAATTGGTCAACACAATGAAGAGACAGTCCATAGAATGAGAGAAAAATCTTTGTCAGTTATACATCTGACAAAGGATTAATAGTCAGAATTTTCAAGGAACTCAAAAAACTAAACTCCCCCCAAAAAATGACCCAATGAAGAAATGGGGAAATGAACAGAAAAGAGCATTTTCAAAGGAAGAGGTACAAATGGCCAAAAAACACATGAAAAAATGCTCAACATTCCTAGCCATAAAGGAAAAATGCAAATCAAAGCCACATTAAAATTCCACCTCACTTCTATCAGAATGGCTATCATCAAGAACACAACAACAAATGTTGCTGAGAACAAGGGGGCAAAGAAACCCTCATACACTGTTGGTGGGAATATAAGTTAGTACAATCACTATGGAAAACAGTATGGAGGCTCCTTAAAAAACTAAAACTAGGACTGCCATGCATGATCTAGCGATACCACTCCTAGGGTTATACCTGAAGGAATGTAAGTCAGGTTACAATAAAGACACCTGCACACCCATGTTTACTGCATTATTATTCACAATAGCCAAGCTATGGAAACAGCCAAGATCCCTCACTACTGATGAATGAATTAAGACAATGTGGTATTTATGTACAATGGAATTTTAGTCAGCCATAAAGAAGAATGAAATTTTGTCATATACAGGTAAATGGATGGAACTGGAGAACATTATCTTACATGAAGTTAGGCAAGTTCATAAAGCCAAAGGCTGCCTGTTTTCTCTTATATGTGGAATATAGGTCCAATACAAATACAAGATACACATACAAATATATATAGGACATGTACTCAGAAGTGGTACTGGTAGAGGAGATCAAGGGAGGAGGAAAAGAAGAAAAGAAAGATAGCTAAAAATAATGAAACACATCACATCTGTGTAGGAACAAGACAGCAAAACACGCTGAAAACTGTTAAACAACACAGAATGGGGGGAAAGATGAGGAAGTACAGTGGAGGGGTTACAGTGACTTAAGCACGATGCATGTACAGGTATAACACCAAGACAAAGTCCCACTGAACAATGAACAGACACCTAAACACCAAAGGAGAAGATTGAAAAACAGGTTACACTAAGGGTAGGCTCTAATGGGGGATCAAGAGTAAAAGAAGAAAGTAAAGAAGGTGAATATGGTTGATGTACTTTCCATACAAGAATGAACATAAAATATTTAAACCTTTGGAAATCACCATAATATGGGAGCTTAAGGTAGGAAGGAGAAAAATGGAGGTGATGAACCAATTTAAGGTTTTATATATATATATTTAATGAAACTCTCCATATAGCCATCTTAAACAAACAAAAATGTCAATTTTCAAAAACAGGAGAGGAAGGTAAAACAAATCCTGTCTGGGGGTTGATACCAGTGAGAGAGGGGAGGATATAAGGAAAGGGTGAAGGAGGGTGAACATGATGGAAATACTTGTACTCATGTATGAAAATGGAAAAATGAGACCTGTTGAAACTATTCTAAGAGGGAGGAAGGAGGATAAAGGAGAATGATGGGGGGGGGTAAATTTAAAATATGTTGTACCCTGAGTACAACAATAATATGCTAATGTTTTTAAAAAGTGATCCATGGGAAGGAAGAAACCCAAGAGCATAGCGACTCAGAAACCAAATGAATAAAGTTTTTCAAAAAAGAGAAAGAACCTGCAAAAAGTGACTGAGCAATCAAATAAGACAGGAGCTGAGATGGCTTGAAAAAACAATTTGACTAATGTGGTGGAGTCAATATCTTCATTGGTATAAAATGAAGGAAAATTGGAAGTGAGCAAAATGAGTATGAAGAGTGTAGATAACCATCATGGAATATGACTGCAAGAGGCATGGAGAAGTGAGATGTTAACTAAATGTAATGTTCACTACATCTCTCTGCTGCTGTGATGGAAATGAACAAAATCCTTGAGAAACCGAGAAGGGATCCAGTAGCCATTGGCTATAAATAGGAGTAGACATAGCCCATTGCTGCTGTGGCCAAGAAGACGAAGTGTGTGGGAACAGATACAAGACGGGCCGCAGAGTTAGACTCTGCTCTGAGTTGTTTCTGTTTCTATTGTCTTAGTGAAATACAGTATGGGAATCACCAGAGAGCAGAAGGGGAGGAAAAAGGGAGTCCTTTGACATGTGAAGAGAAGGTGTGAAATGGTCACCTCAAAGGGAGGAGACTGAGTAAAATAAGGGCCTGTGGTAAGACTGACCAGAAGTACTGAAGGCCCACTGATACTTTCAGTCTTAATTTCAAAGGAACCCCAGTAGTTGTGGGTAGCGGTCAAGGAGATATGTCACTCAGATCCCCCTTCAAGAGAGAGTTTATGATTAGTAGAAGAAGACAACTGGTTTCTAGCCTCTCTAAGCATTGCCTTGAGTCTGCCCAAACACAGGAGCCTAGGCCATGCTCTTCTTGGCAACTGTAGCCCGTGACTGAGCTTAGGAGTCCCAACACAGGACTGTGCTTTGGACAGTCTGAATCAGAGTTTCTCGTTAGGTTGGTCAAGACTACTTCAGAATTGCCAGGTTGTCTAATATTCTGCCTATTCTTTTTCATGGGTAAGACCTACCTCACTTTCTAAAAGCTTTCTTTGCCTACCCCTGCTCTCTCTCCTGCTTTATATTTTAGGGGAACTATCCTCACATCAAAATCCATCTTGGTTCTGTTTTTTTTTTATTCATATGTGCATACAGTGTTTGGGTCATTTCTCCCCCCTGCCCCCACCCCCCTCCCTTACCCCCCCCTTACAACCCACTCCACCCCCTCCCTCTCCCCCCCCACCCCCTTGATACCCAGCAGAAACTATTTTGCCCTTATCTCTAATTTTGCACCCCCTTGATACCCAGCAGAAACTATTTTGCCCTTATCTCTAATTTTGTTGTAGAGAGAGCATAAGTAATAATAATAAGGAACAAGTGTTTTTGCTGGTTGAGATAAGGATAGCTATACAGGGAGTTGACTCACATTAATTTCCTGTGTGTGTGTGTTAATTCTTCTTGATCTAACCTTTTCTCTAGTTCCTGGTCCCCTTCTCCTATTGGCCTCAGTTGCTTTAAAATATCTGCTTTAGTTTCTCTGCATTGAGGGCAACAAATGCTATCTAGATTTTTAAGAGTCTTACCTATCCTCATATCAACCCTGTGTGTTCAGGCTTTTATCATGTGCTCAAAGTCCAATCCCTTGTGTTTGCCCTTGATCTAATGTCTGCATATGAGGGAGAACATACGATTTTTGGTCTTTTGGGCCAGGCTAACCTCACTCAGAATGATGTTCTCCAATTCCATCCATTTACCAGCGAATGATAACATTTCGTTCTTCTTCATGGCTGCATAAAATTCCATTGTGTATAAATACCACATTTTCTTAATCCATTCGTCAGTAGTGGGGCATCTTGGCTATTTCCATAACTTGGCTATTGTGAATACTGCTGCAATAAACATAGGTATGCAGGTGCCTCTGGAGTAACCTGTGTCACATTCTTTTGTATATATCCCCAAGAGTGGTATTGCTGGATCATATGGTAGATCAATGTTTAGCTTTTTAAGTAAGCCTCCAAATTTTTTTCCAGAGTGGTTGTACTAGTCTACATTCCCACCAACAGTGTAAGAGGGTTCCTTTTTCCCCCGCATCCTCGCCAACACCTGTTGTTGGTGGTGTTGCTGATGATGGCTATTCTAACAGGGGTGAGGTGGAATCTTAGTGTGGTTTTAATTTGCATTTCCTTTATTGCTAGAGATGGTGAGCATTTTTTCATGTGGTTTCTTGCCATTTGAATTTCTTCTTTTGAGAAAGTTCTGTTTAGTTCACTTGCTCATTTTTTTATTGGTTCATTAGTTTTGGGAGAATTTAGTTTTTTAAGTTCCCTATATATTCTGGTTATCAGTCCTTTGTCTGATGTATAGTTGGCAAATATTTTCTCCCACTCTGTGGGTGTTCTCTTCAGTTTAGAGACCATTTCTTTTGATGAACAGAAGCTTTTTAGCTTTATGAGGTCCCATTTATCTATGCTATCTCTTAGTTGCTGTGCTGCTGGGGTTTCATTGAGAAAGTTCTTACCTATACCTACTAACTCCAGAGTATTTCCTACTCGTTCCTGTATCAACTTTAGAGTTTGGGGTCTGATATTAAGATCCTTGATCCATTTTGAGTTAATCTTGGTATAGGGTGATATACATGGATCTAGTTTCAGATTGTTGCAGACTGCTAACCAGTTTTCCCAGCAGTTTTTGTTGAAGAGGCTGTCTTTTCTCCATCGTATATTTTTAGCACCTTTGTCAAAGACAAGTTGGTCATAGCTGTGTGGCTTCATATCCGGGTCTTCTATTCTGTTCCACTGGTCTTCATGTGTGTTTTGTGCCAGTACAATGCTGTTTTTATTGTTATTGCTTTGCAATATAGTTTGAAGTCGGGTATCGTGATACCTCCAGCATTGTTCTTTTGACTGAGTATTGCCTTGGCTATTCGTGGTCCCTTATGTTTCCATATAAATTTAATGGTAGATTTTTCAATGTCTTTAATGAATGTCATTGGAATTTTGATGTGAATTGCATTAAACACGTAGATTACTTTTGGGAGTATAGACATTTTTACTATGTTGATTCTACCAATCCATGAGCATGGGAGATCTCTCCACTTTCTATAGTCTTCCTCAATCTCTTTCTTCAGAAGTGTATAGTTTTCCTTATGGAAGTCGTTTACATCCTTTGTTAGGTTTACACCTAGGTATTTGATTTTTTTTGAGACTATTATAAATGGAATTGTTTTCATATATTCTTTCTCAGTTTGTTCATTATTAGTGTATAGAAATGCTAATGATTTTTCAATGTTGATTTTATATCCTACTACCTTGCTATAGCTATTGATGGTGTCTAGGAGCTTCTGAGTAGAGTTTTTTGGGTCTGTAAGGTATAGGATCATGTCATCTGCAAATAGGGATATTTTGACAGTTTCTTTACCTATTTGTATTTCTTTTATTCCTTCTTCTTGCCTAATTGCTGTGGCTAGGAATTCCAGTACTATGTTGAATAGGAGTGGAGATAGTGGGCATCCTTGTCTGGTTCCTGATTTTAGAGGGAATGGTTTCAGTTTTTCTCCATTAAGTATAATGCTGGCTGTAGGTTTGTCATATATAGCTTTTATAATGTTGAGGTACTTTCCTTCTATTCCTAGTTTTCTTAGAGCTTTTATCATGAAATGGTGTTGGATCTTATCAAAGGCTTTTTCTGCATCTATTGAGATGATCAAGTGGTTTTTGTCTTTGCTTCTGTTAATGTGGTTTATTACGTTTATTGATTTTCATATGTTGAACCACCCCTGCATTCCTGGGATGAAGCCTAATTGGTCGTGGTGAATGATCTTTTTGATGTGTTGTTGAATTCGGTTTGCTATTCTTTTATTGAGGATTTTTGCGTCAATGTTCATTAAGGAGATTGGCCTATAGTTCTCCTTTTTGGAGGTGTCTTTGCTTGGTTTTAGGATAAGTGTAATACTGGCTTCATAAAATGTGTTTGGCAGTTTTCCTTCCCTTTCTATTTCATGGAACAGTTTAAGGAGGGTTGGTATCAGTTCTTCTTTAAAGATCTGATAGGATTCAGCAGAGAATCCATCAGGTCCTGGAATTTTCTTTTTGGGAGACTCTTGATTGCTGCTTCAATTTCGTTTTGTGTTATAGGTCTATTCAGGTGATTAATGTCCTCCTGGATCAGTTTTGGATGATCATATGTATCTAGAAATCTGTCCATTTCTTTAAGATTTTCAAATTTATTTGAATATAGTTCTCAAAGTAGTCTCTGATGATTTCCTGTACTTCCATGGCATTTGTTGTTATCTCCTCTTTTCCATTCCTGATTCTATTAATTTGGGTTTTTTCTCTCCTCATTTTAGTCAGGTTTGCCAGGAATCTGTCGATCTTGTTTATTTTTTCAACAAACCAACTTTTTGTTTCATTAATTCTTTGTATTTTTTTTTTTTTTTTGGTTTCTATTTCATTGATTTCAGCTCTTATTTTTATTATTTCTCTCCTTCTATTTGTTTTGGGATTTGCTTGTTCTTGTTTTTCTAGGATTTTGAGATGTATCATTAGGTCATTGATTTGGGATCTTTCAGTCTTTTTAATATATGCACTGATGGCTATAAACTTTCCTGTCAGGACTGCCTTTGCTGTGTCCCATAGGTTCTGGTAGTTTGTGTTTTCATTTTCATTGACTTCCAGGAACTTTTTAATTTCCTCTTTTATTTCATCAATGACCCATTGTTCATTAAGTAATGAGTTATTCAGTTTCTAGCTGTTTGCATATTTTTTGTCTTTACTTTTGTTGTTGAGTTCTAGTTTTATTGCATTGTGATCAGACAGAATGCATGGTATGATTTCTATTTTCTTATATTTGCTGGGGGTTGCTTTGTACCCTAGGATATAATCTATTTTAGAGAAGATTCCACGGGCTGCTGAGAAGAATGTATATTGTGTAGAAGTTGGATGAAATGTTCTGTAGACACCAAGTAGGTCCATTTGATCTATGGTATATTTTAGATCTAGAATTTCTTTATTGATTTTTTGTTTGGATGACCTATCTATTGATGATAATGGGGTGTTAAAGTCTCCCACAACCACTGTGTTGGAATTAATATATGCTTTTAGGTTTTTCAGGGTATGTTTGATGAAATTGTGTGCATTGACATTGGATGCATATAGGTTGATAATTGTTATTTCCTTTTGGTCTATTTCCCCTTTTATTAGTATGTAATGTCATTTTTTATCTTGTTTGATTAATGTAGGTTTGAAGTCTACTTTGTCAGAGATAAATATTGCTACTCCTGTCTGTTTTCAGGGGCCATTGGCTTGGTAAATCTTCTTTCATCCTTTCATCCTAAGCCTATGCTTATTTCTGTCAGTGAGATTTGTCTCCTGTAAGCAACAAATTGTTGGATCTTCCTTTTTAATCCATTTCATCAAATGGTGCCTTTTGATGGGGGAATTAAGTCCATTAACATTAAGTGTTAGTACTGATAGGTGTGTGGTGATTCCTGTCATTTAGTTGTCTTAGTTGTTTGAAGGTTTGATTGTGTGTACCTAAGTTGAGGTTACTTTCTACTTTCTTGCTTTTTCTTTTCCTGTAGTTTGGTGCTGCCTGCCTTTTCATGGTTAAGTTGGGTTTCACTTTCTGTGTGCAGAATCCCTTGCAGAATCTTTTGTAGTGGTGGCTTTGTGGTCACATATTGTTTTAGTTCTGCTTATCATGGAAGACTTTTTATTGCTCCATCTATTTTGAATGATAGTTTTGCTGGGTAGAGTATCCTGGGGTTGAAGTTATTTTCATTCAGTGCCTGGAAGATCTCACCCCAAGCTCTTCTTGCTTTTAATGTTTTTGTTGAGAAGTTTGCTGTGATTTTGATGGGTTTACCTTTGTATGTTATTTGTTTTTTCTCTCTTACAGCCTTCAATATTCTTTCCCTAGTTTCTGAACTTGTTGTTTTAATGATGATATGTCGTGGGGTAGTTCTATTTTGGTCTGGTCTGTTTGGTGTTCTGGAGGCCTCTTGCTTCTGTATGGGAATAGTTTTCTCTAGATTTGGGGAATTTTCTGTTATTATTTTGTTGAATATATTACACATTCCCTTTGCTTGCACCTCTTCTCCTTCTTCGATGCCCATGATTCTCAGGTTTGGTCTTTTGATGGAGATGGTGAGTTTTTGCATTTTCTTTTGACACGTCTTGAGTTGTTCAAAAATAGTTCTTTGGTTTTTCCTTTAATTACCATTTCATCTTCGAGTTCTGAGATTCTGTCTTCTGTTTGTCTATTCTGCTGGAATGGCCTTCCGTTTTGTTTTGAAATTCTGTTTCGTTCTTTTTCCTGAGGTTTTCCATATCCTGAGTCCCTTCCTCTTTAATGTTGTCTGTTTTTGTCCTGAGTTCATTTATCTCTTTATTAATCGTGTTCTTTGTTTCACTTTGGTGTTTATACAGTGCTTCTATGGTTTCTTTTATTTCTTCTTGTGCTTTTTCAAATTCTCTATTTTTGTTGTCTTGGAATTTCTTGAGTGTCTCCTGTACATTTTGGTTGAACATCTCAATAAAATTCTCATGAATTACCTGTAGTATTTTTTCTTTTAGATTGTTCTTGTGGGCTTCATTGGGTTCTTTGGCATAGTTTATCTTCATTTTGTTGGAGTCTGGATCTGAGTATCTGTTTTCTTCATTCCCCTCTGGTTCCTGTACTAATTTTTTGCTGTGGGGAAACTGGTTTCCCTGTTTTTTCTGTCTTCCCATCATTGCCCTTGGTGTTGTTATTGTCCCTGTACTGTGTGCAATTAAGTATTTTCTAGCTTGTAATAATAACAATGGTGATGTTTAGAATGGAAGGGTGAGAGAAGATGGAAAGCAAAGAAGTTAAAGAAAAAGGGAAAAACAAATAAACAAGTAGAAAAAAAACCAAAACAAACAACAAAAAAGTTTCAAAGATATAAATAGGGAGAGATAGTGTACTAATCAACAGTAAGCTGAACAGGCATTAGAGAGACAGAGAGAGGATTGAAAATAAAAAAATAAAAAATAAATAAATAAATTTTAAAAAGAAAAGAAAAAGAAAAAATAAGTAAATGAAAAAGAAAAAAAAATATATATATATATATAAAATCTCCAAGTTCAAATGCAATAAAGTTTCAGTCTTAATAATTTTGGTGTTTGTTCCTCAGACTCCAATCCTAGAGATAGTGTCTCAGAAGTAGTTTTATTGTTGTCTCATCAAAGGGGAACCAAAACTAATCAAAACAAAACAGCACAAAACAAAAAAAAAAAACCACAGAAGTGTCCCAAGTTCAAATGCAATACAGTTTCAGTAAGTTTTTCAGCATGCAGGTGTAGTTTGGTTGTTGTCTCATCAAAGGGAGAGAGAGAAAAAAAAAAAAGAGTCTGGAGACAGTTCTGTGAATGGCTATCTGCAGCTGTGGCTCACCTGCCCACTGCTGTCAGCTGCTGTTACTGGAGGCTTTATTTATGCAGATCTCAGGAGTGACCTTAACACTCACCTGGCCCCGTAGGCTTCGTTTACTGGGCTCAACTGCCACTGCTACAAGCTTTCTCCTTTCCAAGCACACTGGGGGAGATGACACTGCACCTGCTTTCTCAGGACTGTGTGTTTATTTACAGTTCACATGGGAAGTGGTCTTCCCCCCTCTCCTATGGAGTTTTCCTCCCACTGCCACTTTTACAAGCTTTCCTGCTCCTGATTGCTGGGCGTGTGCCTCTGCTCCTGCCTTCTGCAGCTGGCTTGTGAGGGATTTCCCCTTCCCTCCTCTTCAGAGCTCAGGGTGCCCCGCCCTCTTTGCTACATGTCTTTTTTGTTGTTATTGCTTATTATTCAGTATCTCTTTTTTTCCCTTGGTGGGGGTTGGTCTGTCCAGGGGGCTATGCTGATCTGGCCCAAGATTGTCTGTGGGAGTACTGTGTACCACTTAGTTCACCTTGTGGTCCATGTCTTCCCAAGCCGTCTGGGCACTGGCATCTGGTGGAGTGCGGGAGCCCTCCTGGTTTCTCTGTTTAACATGAAGTGGAGATGCTATGCACAGGCTGGAGGTGTGGTGGAGTCAGTTTTGCCTCTTCTCGGTGGTTTTTCCTGTAAGATGTATCTCCAGCATCTCTCCAAGATTTTACTTTAGGAGGCACGCTTTCTGCTTCCTCCCTCTAGCCGCCATCTTGGAATTCCTGTCTCCTAGCAATTACACCTAACGCTACATGGCCATGAGTGTCCTTCCTGTCTCCAGTCACCTGCAATTGTTCCAGTCATGGTTCATGAATTAGTTGAGCAGGCAGCTGGACCGTGACCCTCATTCACGGGGGAGTGATAGAGGGATGGAGAGTTTCAAATCTGTATGCAGGTTTAACTATGAGTGTGGAACCCCAGCTGGTTAAAAAGAGTAGTGACACCCTGAGCAGGGTGACAGACCCTGAAAAGTTACAGAATCAAAGTTACAAAAAGCCCAGCTTATTTTTATCTCATATCCTTTCTGTAGCTCACCCACCCCCTTCAGAGGACTAAGTCAGTTGGGGAAGACAGAGGGCCCTGGCCAGGATAGCTCTTCATGGTCCTCTTACTTGAGCTGTCATCCTTCCTTGTGTTGAGCATTGAGCTAGGCACACTGTACCTACTTTTAACTAGGCAAGAATTGAACAATAGATGGTTGAGGTAGATACTGCTCCACCAAGTTTTATATGTAAAGAAAATGAGATTCAAAGACAAGTCATAGAGCCAATAAAAGGGGTGGATGCAGAATTTAGACCCAAAGCCTGAGTTCTTTCCACAATATGACAGTGTTGGTTCTTGGTATATACATCTTAGGTATCAGAGGTACTAATTAATTTAATCTTATGTACACAGTTTGTGCAGTATGCAAATGTGTATGTAAATGATTATTTTAATTTATACAAACAAAGATGCAAATGAACCCTTGGGTTTACAGGAAACTGGTAAGATAACTTTACCTCAGTTGACCCATTCTCAGGGCTTTGGCAAAACTGAATCATTGTAATATAAATAAAACCCCAGCTTTCCATATGAGAGTTATTCTTTGAGAATTTAAGACACTGAGTCTCTGGCCCCCCATCAAGGCTATTTTAGACTCTTCATGATGTTCCACAGGGATGAGATAAATGTAAAAAGCAAAACCTCTCTCTAGAATTTTCTCCCTCCAAATATAGAAAAAAAAAAAAAAGAGAATCTGTATCTTAGTTCTATCCTTGGGGATTCAGACCAGGACATAGCTTTGGCCTTTAGCAGTCTGATTCTATAATCTTGTGTTTTTCTAAATTCTGAGAACTCACTTTCTCTGTTTTCGCCTCCCACAAGCAGATGAGTATTTTGAGCAGATAACTTAACTTGAGAAGTGCCAGGAAAATCCAGTGCCTCCCCCTTTTCCCACCCAATTCAGTGGGGCTGGAGGTCTGAAGTCCATTCCATCTGTGGGAGTCTCCTTTAAAATCTAAGTCCCCTCAAGCTCATCAGCTGTGATTATCTTATACATAGCTCAGAATGAAATGCTTATGGAAATGTACATTAAGACAAGGTGGTAGGGGGGAAGTAAGAAAGGAAACTTAAAAGAAAAAATGGACAGGCTTCCTGGAACAATGACTTCCCTCTGTAGAGTAGGCGCTGGTGCTTCCCCATGCCCCTCCCCTCACAGAGCCCTGGCCTCTAGCATACCCAGGCCCTGCCACAGATCCTCAGCAGACTTTCTGTCTCGCTCTAAACCTTCTTCCATGCTAGTCCCTCTTCCTGAGCCCTCACTCCCCCACACCTGTCTAGTAGTGACTAGCTAACCTCTAAGAGACCACTCCAGCCCTCTTCCCAGCCCCCTCCCTCAATGACTACCGTTTGGATTGAAATTCTGCCCTGTGCTCCCTAAGTACTCTCTGTGAAGTCTGGGACAATGGTCTGTTCTATTTTGCTTCATATTTCCAGCATCTATCTCAGTGTCTGAAACAGTGTTAATAAATATTCAAGGGACTAAATGAAACTCCATTACAGAACTTAGCACCTTGTCCAATAGCTGTATATTGTCTGTTAGATTCCCCCACTCAGCTGCTATATTCTGAAGATTTATGTCTGTTCACTCCTGCATCTCAAGGAATTCAGCACAGTGCCTAGTCCATAGTAAGTTCTCAATAAATAATGTGCACATTAATTAATTAACACAGGCAATGTGCATCCTCACCTCAAAGCTGGATTCTTTTAAAGATGATCATGGCTTCTTCTCCCTCCATACTTGGTAGAAGACTGTGTGAAGGCACAAAGCCGGTAGCAAGTGATGGCGCCAGCAGCACCCTCCACATACAGCTAGACACCTAGCCCATCTTGTGCTTCATTATCCCTGAGGCTGGCATACACACCTTCATTGTCTCATTTCCCCTCCTCTTCCTGCTGTTTCTGGAATGGAGGTGCTGCAGGCCTGGCCTCACTCTGACACTTATTACTCTGGTATTGATGACCTTCTACCTCCCTGTTATTCTGTGAAGATTAGAAAGCAGAGACCTTTCTTGGGCCAGGGAATGGGTTTTGTCAGTATTCGGTGTGTAACAGCAAGAAATATAATAAATTCTGGCAGTCAGTCGAATATGACATGATAATGAATGTTAACACCATGTGCCCCCCTTTGCAGACAGAGGGGAAAGTCATGTTAGATTACAGCTAAACACAGGAACCTTGTGATTTCTATTTGCCTCCTTTTCTTTCTCCTCCTTTTCTGGGTTTAACCTCAGCACTTGCTCAACTCCACCCAACAGCCCCAGTTTCATTTGTCTCTGTATCCCAAAAACGTTGCTTCATTTCTTCTGGGCTCCATATCTTGTCTGTAAGAAACATGACCTCAGATGCAAGTTCCTTCCCACAAACTTAACAGAATGCTCTGCCTGCAGAGGCCCTCTGCAGACCTCGGGCGACCCCTAAGTTTGAATCTTACTGTGTAGGATAACAAAGCAGGAGCTACCATGAGGTGAATTCCAAGCTTAGGGCCAGCTTCTTGCAAGTTAAGGGGCAAGACTCCAGTTCCTCCCTCACAGAAGGAATATAAAACAAAGACAGAACGAAAAACCTCCTATTTCTTGTCTTAGTTTTCTCCCAAATACCTTTGCTTCAGGTGCTTTGTCTACTATTTGGAGTTTAAAAAAAGAAAAAAAACCAACAGAGACTCATACTACAGTTTTCAAGACTGACATTTGCTGAGTTTGCATGACTGTCAACAAAGGTAATACAAAATATCCTTATGGGTTGAAAATGGAATTTACTATCATTGAAACCATAAAGAATTGTTAGAGAAACAATCTCCAATAGCCTCTGTTCCCTCCACTGGACAACTTGAACCTGTTTGCTTTAGACAGACAAAACACATGGCACCTGTCCTTTCTTCATGTAGCTATTGAAAGTCTTCATTACTTAGCCACAATGTCCCAAGCATTATGGCATTCGATCCTCACTATGTATGTACATTTGCACAAGTACACCTTGGGTTATATGTGATTTATGGTTCAAATAGGCACTTTTTCTAAGTGTCATCACCATTGGTTCTCAGAACAGGGGGATCATTAGTCTTCTTATCCACCAAGCACCAACATAAGGAGTCACTGTTTACCACATGACGAGTGCCTTTTCTTTCTCTCCCTTGGAACATCCTTAATACTCCCAAGTACAAACCAAAGACATGGGAATCTTGCTTAATGAACTTTAGATAATGAAAAGGTAGGAAGGGTGGGTAACAATAATCACTATTAGTCTTATTATTATCTGATTCTTACTTTACAGTGTACAAGGCACTTTTGTCTACATTGTTTCATTTGACCCTCAAAAAAACTAATAGTGAGGGTATTATTATACTTATTTTACAGAAAAGGGAACTAATAGTTCTAATCAACATTCACAGTATTTAAGTATCTCAAATACAGACCGGAAAAGAAGCACCCAAACAATCAAGCAATAATGAACTTAATGTTATTTGAATGTCATTTCACAGTTTCAAAAAGCTCATTTATGTACATTTAGTTTCCAAATTACATCTCACAAACATGTAGACATTTAAAATATGTACCTTTAATCCAGTCATCACACATCCTAGAGAAAAAAATCAAAGTGTCAGGACCCAACGATCTATGTCGTCATATTGTGCCCCCAAGACAATCAGGGAAACATGATCAGGAGAGGAAACGCACAAGCCTCCTTCAGAGGTAGCCTCAGTCTGGGGAAGAGGTGGGTAACTTGTCTCTTTGAAAGACAATGGACACCCATGAAAGTTCTTTCTCACCTCAGTTTTGACACCTGCACCTTGTGGGCAACCCTGGCCTATAAGCTTCCTCTTGGGGGAACAGAACACATAGGGACATTATAATGTAAATGTAAAGGAGCAGGACTCAAGATTATATACACACAGTAGGACTAAGGCAGGATATTTAGGTCCTGCACCAAACTAGTCACGTGGAACAGGTGACCTCCTTGCAGACCATCTCACAGGGAACAGGTGATATAGCTCCACCCAAAACTGCCCCCAAAACACCCCTTTTGAAATAGCATTTTCATTCGGTCCCAAACTGGGGCATGCACACAAGGTCCTATAATTATAATTAGATTTACCTGTGCAATCAATCACCAAAAACTACTCCTAAGTACCCACCAAATCTCTTCCCCTTGCTGACCCCTTGCTGTAATGCACTGGAGTGCCTGAGCCACAGGTGCTGCTTTTAAGCCATCTTTCTCAGAGATCACTCTACTGATCCATCTTGGGAAATGTATCTTCCTTCTTTCACTCACTATCTCTCACTCTTTCACTCTCAATAAAACTCTGCTAATACTTCACAATCTGTGTGTCTCCGTCCAATTCTTTGTTCAGGATGCCAGGGACCTGAGATCTTCTCAACCAGGATCTTTTGAGACCACCCACTAGTAACAGGACGTCAATTGTGATTTTTTCCTAACTAAAGTTTTTTTTTTTTTTAATGACTGGAAGCCTGTTTATAACCATGTTAATTCTTATCAACACCTTTATAATCAGTATGTATTACTTTTATAATCAGAAAAATGTCTTAATCAATGGGACAGGAGAGATGGAATTGACAAGGCATATGGAAAACAGGTCAGGAATTTCAGCTGACCTGACCTCAGAACACAACTTCTAAGTTGTGATGAATAAGCCAAGAATATGTGACTTTAACAACTTGCCAGAAAGCCCACATAGAGAGTAGGCCCATTCTCCAGGGCTGACAGCAGGATTTGTATCAGCCGCCAGTGCTCTGCCTAGGACTTGGAAAGTCTTCAAATGTCAGAAGTTGTAAGAAATTCATGACCACATGCTCTAAGATCATTTAGGTTTTTGTCCCAAGTTGCTGTAAGAAAGAAAATTTTCCCCAGTTCCTGCTCAGCTGAAAATGCCCAGAATCAAACACCTCCAGGGTAAACACTTCATAAACACAAGCACTCTGGGAGGCCATTAGGAGAGGCATATTTCTCACTTTGCTGTTTTAACCTCAATGTACCAAAATAAGAAAAATCAAAGTAAAACTTGTGCTTGTGAAGAGATCTATGATTTTAGGGAATTCCTTTGTCCCTTTCTACCCCATGTCCTCTACCCCGCAAAGAACTCCTTTTTCATGGGCCTCATGTTGGACCATCACCCTGCTCAGTCATTGCTGTTAGAGTGGGAAGTACCTAGGAGAGAGTCTAACATACTGCCTCATTTTGCAGATAGGCGCACCAATGCCCAGGAAGAAAAGCAGCTTGTCCTTAGCCAGCCAGGTCATTAGTGGCAGGGCCAGGCCATGGGCAGGACTTTTCACTGCCCTTGTGGATAAAGATGGGGCAGATATGTGGGAAAGCACCCAGGAGTCATCAGCTCTGGATTGATGTCCCTCTGGCATCAGCACATCTTCTAGCCTTGGACAAATCCCTTTGCACTCTGGGCCTGAGGTTCTGCTTCTATGAAAATCATCCAGAGGGACTGCTGTGGGGGTTGAATGAGATGATACGTGTGATAAATGCACTTTGTCAACTGCAAGATGATTATAGACATCTTAGGCATTGGTATTTGACTGCTAGTTAAACACCTTTCTAGAAGTACTAACATTTTGAAAGAGGTTCCTAATGTCTTTTTACATTAAGAATGTGGTAAGAAAGCAGTGTAAGTCACTCTCAAATATTGCTGGAGGGAAGGGGTATAGCTATAGTGGTCTGGTAAGAGCTATTAAAATTCAAAATATACATATGCTTCATCTCCTTACACTATCAGAACTGAACCCACAGGAATGAAAGCAGAGTACTAAATAGTATGTACACAAAGCTATTTATTATAGCTGAGTTTGTAGTGACTACAAGTGGAAAGACAATGGATACTCCTCAATAGGAGAATAGTTAAAACCCTGAAGAACAGTCAGGCCATAAAATATTCTTCATCTAATAAAAAGAATGTGCTCTTGCTCAATCTATATCTATTGACCCATAGGGATCGCCATGATTTAATGTTAAGAGAAAAATAAGTTACAGAGAAATGTACTTACTTGATTTCTGTTCTGTAAAACTGTCAGTAAAATGATCCTCCATATTTGTGTGGAGAAGGAGCAAAGGAGATGGAGGGAGAAGGAAAGAGAGAATAAGCAAAAATAAGAAATTAATAAATGTCCAAAAGTGGTATTTCAGGGTGTTTAACTTTGGGGAAAATGAATTCAAAATGAAGTCAGGGGAAACAGCAAACATGACTAAAGGCAAAAGAACAAAACAAGCCTTACATATAGTGTATGGCTGCTTCTGTTCATGTATCCATCTCTCTGATCAGCAAGTCACATTTCACACTCCACATTCCCAAGTAGAGGCATCTGCAGCTGGCTAGGATGGTCATCACATTGCCTGCCTCTGCAAGGAATCCATAGGTGAAGCCCATCCAAGTTTTTGCATTTGTCACTGACATTGTTAACTTCCCCTTTAACATTTGGGACAGAGACTGAAGTACAAGCCAATATTATAAAATATGGGCAAGCAACTGGGTATTCATATCCGTGACAATTATGTTGCCCTCTACAGAGCACAGAGCTGATGGACTTCAGCATGTAATTACCAATTTAGATTGTTGTTTAAATAAAGGAATAATGGCTTATATCAAAACAAAACACTCCTATGCTGCACAGAGTCCTGCATTTACACCTTATTGCTTCCCTATTGCCAGGCATCCAGAGTTACGTTCAAAAGAGCCCTCTGACAGGGAAGGGTTAAGCTATAATTGAAATGTCAGCTTTCCTGACATTTTATATGTCAAGAAGTTAGGGGCAACTGGATAGTAAATAGGGGCAATGCTGAAATTGTATAGATTTAGAATTTCATTGTTACTTCAGGGCAGGGGTGAGCTGAGCTATGCAGATTCCAGCAAAGACAGCTGCTATTAACTCCTCAAATGCCATCTTGTCTGGGAAGCTTCCCCTTGCCCTCAAAGTGCATCTTTAGCACTTTGTCATGCCACTTCCAAACATTCACTATGTGACACTGCTATTATTTGCCTGCCTGACTTACCTTGGTGTCATTTTTTATTTTTATGTCAGCCCCTTCCTTACTGTAGCTCAAGAGGGTATAGATCTTGATGCAAGTCAACACTGTTGAATGAATCCACTCTTAACATTTAAGGCACCGCATGGGCACAGTAAAGACTGAAAAGTCCCTGGCTAGAAATGAAATCAGTGTGTCAAAGAGATATCTGACTGGGCACTGGTGGCTCACACCTGTAATTCTAGCAACTCAGGAGGCAGAGATCATGAGGATTGTGGTTCAAAGCCAGCCCAGGGAAATAGTTCGTGAGACCCTATCTCTAAAGTAGCTAACACAAAAAGGACTGGTGGAGTGGCTCAAGGTGTAGGCCCTGAGTTCAAGCCTCAGTACCACACAAAAAAAGATATTTGCCCTCCAATATTTACTATAGCATTATTCACATTAGCCAGTATGGAATTGGTAAATAACTGTGTGTGTGTGTGTGTGTGTGTGTGTGTGTGTGTATAAAATGAAATATTATTTAGCCATAAAAAAGAGGGAGGTCCTGCTATTTACATTAACATAAATGAATCTGGAAGACATTGCACAAGGTAAAATATGCCAGAAAAAGAAAGACAAATACTTATATGTGAAAGCTAAAAATATCAAACTCAGAACACAAAGTAGAATGGACATGGAGGAAACGGGGAGGTATTGATCACATACTAAAAACTTTTAGGTATAAGATGACTAACTTCTGGGAATTCAAGTATAGCACAGTGACTACATTAATTATATCATATTGTTTAATTGAAATTTCCTACATTGGCAGATTGTAAGTGTCCTTGACCCCCATGAGCACACACAGGATAACAAAGTATAGTGATGGATGTGCTGATTAATTTGATTGTGGTGATCATTACACAATGTACATATTGTATACCAGGAATGTTTTTATTGTCAATTGTATTTCAGTAAAACACAAAAATATCTTTATGCAATATAATCATTACTCCACAATAACTTCTAAGAAAAACAGAAAGACAAAAAGAATTATAAAAATCACTAGCCTGAGAATCAGAGCAAGTGAACTCCAGTTCTAGCTCTACTACCAGTCTCTAGGATTTCAGTCACTTAGCTTTTTTTTTGATTAGTTTACCCATTGGTAAAAAGAACATAAGCACAAACAATGGAAAAGCAAGAAACTGGCTGGGTAATTCACAATCACCCCTCTCTCTACCTAAGGACCTTCCCTGCCTTATGCACTAGCAATTTCCTGCCATCCAGTGGGATGAGCTCACACACCACTGCTTCACTGAAGCCTTGGTCCTCTTGGCACTGATCACTCTACCGCTGTCTGCTCAGAACTCTTTATCTCTGTGATACTGTGAGTTCATACATACACACGCACAAAGTTTTCGCTATGCATACATACACACGCTATGGAATGTGTGTGTGTGTGTAAATCCCTTGGGCCTGTCATTATCTGGTCAATAGTTAGTAAGGATGGATAGATTGGATGGTGGGAGAAAAGCAGGGAAGGAGGAAGGGAAGACCCTATGTTTTGTGTTCCAGTTTGTTTAAAATGTCCCTGAGCTGATCTAATGGAGAACATTTTCTCCATATCTCTCTGTTATTTTCTGCCATAAAGACTGAAATAGCAGAAGCTCTCTAAGATTTTTGAGTCATGAAATTTAAATATGATTATTCTTTTGAACTGTTCTTATTTACATTAATCTCATCCATAAGCAAAAGCAGACTGAATCATACTACCTAGAGAATATTTTCTAAAATACGAGTAGGAAGGGAAGGAGAAGGCTATTGTGTGCATTATAGATGATCTTTCATTTAATCCTCTGAACAACCCTCTAGGGTCAGTATTTCTAGGGCCATTTTCTGGATGAGAAAACTCAGGTCTAAAAGGTGAAAAATTCACCCAACATCATCTCACCGGAAAATGACAGAGCCAGGATTCACCAGTGGCCCACAAAAATTTCTATAAGCAAATTGTTTCCTATTCATCTCCAGAGAAAAATCAGAGAAATAAAGCACACAATGAAAAAGAGTGAAAGAGGGAAAAATGCAACAAGTTTACTGTAAATTTGATCAATCATTATTGCTTGTCACTGTCCCCATCTCTGGCCCACCCACAAGGGCTGCCTGATTCAGCTGAGCTTGAGTGGGTAGCAGAGCACAGCCCTTCACTTGTGAGCTGCTTACCATCTCCCTGGAGTGAGGAGCTCTGCAGCATGGTAACCCACCTGTGGTGGCCTGCTCAGAAGGCGTGAAGGGGCTGTGCTGCATATAGATGGACTCTTTCACTTAGCAGGAGGCAGGTAATTTCTTTTGTCCCTGCTGATGCATTATTGATTGTGATGAATGTCAGAGTGGGAGCCCATTCCAGGAGCCATTAAACAATAATTTCATCTCCGGTGGGTAATTGATTGTCAGGGGCCCACGGTAGCCAGTTGTGAAGTGGTGGTAACGTGAATGTTTTTATTTGGGGCAGGGTGTGAAGGGAGGATTGCATGATTTATTTATCAAATATCAAGCCCAGTTTTCAGGAAGAGGAAGCTGAAATGTGAAGTTGACCTTCTCAGAGGCTCAGACAGCCTGTGTCCTGAGGTCAGATTCTTGCTGTTCAGTATTGGAATCATATCAGGAACTTTCTCCTCTGCCCATTCTCAACCACAAGTATCACTGATAGCCTCTTTGCCAGTCAGAAAATCCTAAGCACTGGCTTTCAAGTATCATCTATTCCCAATGGGCAAATCCCCATAGCCTGTATCATCATCATCAAAATCCAGATATGCACTCTCTTAGTACAGGACAGGTAAGATGTGCTGTACCTCTGAGTCTATAGCATAGATGACTTTTTTCCTTGTGTCTTTCCTATCAGATTCCTACTTATTCACTTATCCCCAGATGAATCTGCTGCTAAGGAAGTCCTGATCTACTTCAATCCCCAAGTGTAAAAGTCTGACTATTTTTTTTTTTCATTTTTGTTTGCCTGTTGCAGTGCTCAGAATCAAATCCAGGACCTTGTACATGCTAGGCAAGTGCTCTACCACTAAACTATACTCCCAGCCTGATGATTTATTCATGTCTCTACCATAAAACTTCTGATCTGTTTGTTTAGATTCCTGACTTGTTCACATTATCAGTGATTTTTGTTGTTGTTCAGTTTCATCTTTTGCAGTACCGGGTTTAAACTCAGGGCCTTGCACTTTCTAGGCAGGCACTCTACCACTTGAGCCACACCTCCAGCCTTTTCTCTTCGGTTATTTTTTGAGATCGAGTCTCACTTTATGCCTAAGCTGGCCTGGATCATGATCCTCCTATTTGTGCTCCCCTATACAACTGAGATTACCATACAGGTGTTAGCCATTACGCCCATTTGTCAGTGATTCTCAATATTTTATGAATGACAAACACCTCGACAAATTTGATGAGAAGTATGCAGTTTATCCCCAGGGAGAAAGGGGAGCTCTTTGGAAGACATGATTTATCTCATAGTTTTGGAGTATTTACAGATCCACTGAAGACCATTCACAGATCTCTTCTGAAGAGCCTCTGACCGACTGAGCTGTCTGAGGCAAATATCATATTCACCTTTGTGTCTCCAGGCACAACATGATGTGCGGCACACAGTAAGTGCTTCACTAATGTTTGTGGAATGGGTGCAGACTGACTCTACAAAGCAGCTATAGAGGGTTCAGGCTTCACTGGGAGGTGGATCCCCAGCATTATCAGTTTAAGAGCAAAGAAGTAGTATCTGGAGCCAGGCAGGTACAGAGTGGAGTTGCTGCTGTTGTTCTAACCTGGTCCTGGTTCTAGTTTTGGACTCTGAAAAACAGGGAGAAAGTGGATCAGAAAGGACTGGAGCATTAGGGTGTGTAGCACAGTTCTGTGGAACAGAACTAGAAATTCCAGGAAACACCAAAATGCAGAAACTAAAGTCAAGAAAGGTTCAAACACTTTCCTAAATCTTCAGGCCTTATTCTTCTCATTTTTACTTTTAGAGGCAGACGAGTTGGATAAAAAGCCTGGACACAATAACCCTGTCCACAATAAAACAAAAAAATAGTAAAGTAACTCTCATAGCCAGGCTATTAATGACACTGACCTTACCCAGGGCCCCAGTAAATACGACTTTCTGTGTTCCTGGAACGACTTCTCTTATAAGTGTGAGCAATACCTAGTCTGCAGCTCTAAAGGAATGAAGTCCTAAAGATAAGGCCTGCTGTAGGAAAGTTGCATCACCTCATGGTGATTCTAGAACCAGGGTGCTCGGACTCAAACATTAACTCTAATGCTGATCAAATTCCTGACCCCAAGCAAGTTACTGAACTTCACTCTGCTTCAGTTTTGTTGGCTGCAGAGTGGAAGCATCATAAGTCCCAGTCCACAGACTGGGAGAAAAAAGTGGGTAGTACTGGAAGTGGCTCACGGTGCATAAGTGCTTGTTAAATATTAGTAGCTACTATGGCTGTGGCAGGAGGAGTTTGAGGATTGGGTGCAGTTAAGAATTCTCTGAGTGTATTTGTGTGAAGGAAAAATTTTCTTTCATTTTAATTCAAGTATCAGTCGAACAACAGTCAAATACAAGGAACACATTGTTCTGCAAAGACAAGATAACAACCTCTTCCATGAGTAACCAAAGAAACCACCTCTCTGCATAGTAAATAAGTCATTCCTCAATACCGGCCTCAAACCCTCATGTGTGGGACCTTCCTTGGATGCTTCAGCCCATGGAGAAATATTTCTTTGTTTTGATCTCTTGATGCACTTGCCATAATGGATCTCTTCTCTTGATGCTCAAACAGTTTACCATTTATTATATATTTCATACTTAGATTTCTCAAAGGTCGAACAATCCTGTAGGGAAGAAAGCATATCTGATCTTTTGGTTAAAATTCTGCCCTTGCCAGCCACCCTGCACCCCCCCCCCCCACTGCCACTGCACCTTGAATACCTCCATGCTCTGCACAGAGCACCTGATCTTAAATCAAAGACCTAGGTTTAAGATTTTTTCCTAGCTGGTCTATGGTCCTGAACAAGGCACATGTAAGCTTACCCTAATATCTGTTATCATTTCCTCTAATAATAAACCCCTCATTTTTAGCTTGAACATGACCACTTGCATAAAGGCAATATTTTCAAGTTCCATTTGAAGCTTCTATCCACATAAACAAATTCCAGCTAATGAGGTAAAGTAACAGTTCTGTGAGATTTTTAACTCTTCTTCATCTCCTGTTTCATTCTGCTGCCCAGAACTTCTGTACAATGGCTGGAGCTATGCTTAGCAACCCATTTGGATGAAGGACACACCTAAGGATGGTGAAACCATGAACCCCTAACAATTTCATGGGGCCATCACACTACCTATAGACTGCCTCTTTCCAAACATTATTTAAAATGGGAGATAAATTTCCTTCTGTTTTGTAAATATCTCTTATGTATTGGTTCTATTAGTTGCAGGCTGACTCTGATCCAACTGAATGCTCTAAGGTTTCTCATCAGTACAATGTAGATAATAATTCATATTTACATGACATGTGAAACAAATATTACAAATACAGTAGAAGCTGAATTATAAGCACTTACAGAAGAAATGAAAAGAAGAAAAGCACAGGGAGAAAATAAGAGAGTGGTGATTTGTGTATGTTCTGGGAAGTATTTTGGAATGAGCACATCAGGGTCAAAGTTGGGGCTGGCTGGAGAGACCCTCCATTCATATTTTCAGACTGTTGCCTGCATGAGCTGCTTCCATCCATGGACATGAACATGAAAAGAAGCCGGAGGGAAGTCTGGAGTAAAGGGGGCCAAGTGAGAAGGAAACTGAGTGTCACTTTCTATGAACTTGAGAAACTGAAGGGGAAAAAAGTCATCTTTAACATGGAGGAGGAGAGTATCTGTCTCTATTGCCTGTGAAAGGTGGATTTATTGTGGATTTTTGTCTTCCTTTTCTTTACTTTCTTATGCACTACTCCATTATCCTGTCAGCCAAAGCCACCTGCTCTCCTGCAATCTCTAGAAACTGCCAAAGGAGACTTGGCCTATCACTTAAAGCCATGCCAGAGTCTACAGCTCAGAATCCAGGCTTGCCTTCCCAAGGACTGACTTGCCTTTCCAAGGGGTGACTGACTGAAGAGTAGAGAGATGGTTTCCCTGAGGCCTGGTACCAGGCCCTTTATTCCAGCAAAGTTGGCCCCTCTTTCTATCTGCCTCTGCTCTTTAATAACTCCCTCATATATCCTGTGCATCTTGAGAAATGCCCTCCATTCAGACTAGCTCTTCCAGGATGTACTCTGCCCACCTCTTCAGCACACCTGACATTGACCATCTGCTTTGCACACCAGTTTACACACACTGTCTAATGTCTTCTCCTAAGGAAGGATTCTTCAAGGGAAGGAGTGTGGCCCTGTAGTAATGACTTTCTGCGCAAGAGTTTGCTTGTTTTGTTTGAAAATAATTTCAGCAAAAACGCACTGAGCCTATGCTTTTATTTAAATTATCAGTCATTGTCCAGGTGACATGCCCAACCTATAAGTGGAGAAAGGGTCACGGAGTACATTCTTTTCACCACTAAATAGTGGAGCTAGGATCTGTACCTAGACTTTCTTGAAGCCTTTATTTTTGGTGGTACCAGAGCTTGCTAAGCATGCACTGTACCACTTAAGCCATTCTGTCAGCCCTTTTTTTGTGTTGGTGTTTTTGATCTAAGATCTCATGAACTATTTGCTAGGGCTGGCCTCAAACCACAATTCTCCTGATTTCTGCCTCCTGAGTAGCTGGGATTATAGGTGTGAGCCACTAGCACCCAGTTAGCTTGGAGTCTTCTATTTTATTTCCCACCACATTCCCCTATCTTTTCATTAAGCTAATGAGAAAGGGGGTCCCTGCTATGGTCTGAATATTTGTGTCCCCCTAAATTCCTATTAGGAATTATGTTGAAAACCTGATCCCTAAAATGTTGATATTAGGAGATAGGGCCTTTGGAAGTGATTATATCATGAATGTAGACCCTTTATGTATGTCATTTTTGCCCTTACAAAAGATGACCAGGAGAGACCCCCTTATCCCTTCTGCCATGAATTTACAGTAAGAAAACAGTATGTATGAACCAGGAAGCCAGCCCTCGGTAGACACTGAATCTGCTCCATCTTGGGCTTTCTAGCCTTCAGACTGTGAGAAATAAATTCCTGTTGTTTATTAGCAACACAGTCTATGGTACTTTATCGGAACAGTTAGAATGTACTGAAAGAGATGCCATTTCTGCTAGCCTTTCCTCCCATAACAGCCACTTCAGATCCATAGTACCTCTCAGGACACATTCCCCTTTATTCTGGAGCCACTGTCTTCACAAAAACACTGATTCTCTTTCTTCTCAAAGCCTATCCCTATTGTGGTCCAAGTTCTTTGCCAAAAGATCCCAAGATCCGCGCATTAGCCCAAGCAGAGACCATTGTCTTCACTTCTGGATAAGCCAGTGTGCTGTTTCAAGAAATCAATATGGCAGCCCATGTCCATCCCACCCTCCTTCTCCTCATCCTCCTCATCTAAAGTCTTTCCCTCATTGCTCCCATAGGTGCTTATGTGGGGAAGGACAATACAAGGCAACAGACTACACATTTCTTAAAATCCCAGGCAAACTCCTGAATAATGGTACTTTTGAGGGGAGGAGATTTGTTTGCTTGCTCACTTTTGTATTGCTAAGGATGGGACCCAGGGCCTCTGGGCAATTGGTCGACCACTGAGCTTCCCCTCCAGCGCTATGGTACTTTAAAAAAAAAAACTTGTGTCTGTCTGTCTATCTGTATGCTTGTTTGTTTGAAGGAGTGGAGATCTTTTCATTTTTTAAACAAGAGAAATCACCTGCAGACCCAATGCACAGAACAAAGTAAACCTATTCCAGTGGGCGTGCACAAGGGAATCACAGATCTCTCCCTGACCTGCCCCTTTCAATGGTCCTCCAATCTCTTACCCCAGACTCCAGAAGTCCCAAAAGCAGCCCCACAGGACTCTCAGACTCCACTAAAAACCACTGAAAATACAGTACAAAATTTGAAAGTAATGACTGAATTTCATTAGCTATTTCCTTCTGATGTAGACATGACCTGATGTCTCTTCTCTGGGTAGGGCCTATACACTAAGCAGGCTCCTATTTCTAATGATTCTGAAGATCTGTGCTCCAGGTTCATACATCCCAGGGCCAGGAAAAGCCTGAATCTCTGTAGTCCTCTCTGTCATGTACAAGGCAGGTGCAGGTCTCCACCTGCATCTCAGAATTGTGGTTCCTTTGGTTTCTCACAGAAGCCCCAGCACATAGAATGGTGCCTGACAGCTGAGTGGGAACTCAAGAAATACCTACTAAATGGATCCTAAACTATAAAACCTCTGAAACAAATGATTCCAATCTCTCCCAGCTTCTTTTCTCCATAATAAAATCAGACTATATTTCACTCACAATCCATTCATCTATTTAGGTTTTCATTAATCACCCTTTACATTACCCCATGAACTTACTCCAGATTTTTTTCAAACCCTTTGTAGGATTTACAGCCAGCTCTATACATGTTTATTATTGCAATAAATAGTTAATAATCACCTATTTTGTAGCAGATGCCTTCAAAGTCTAGGGAAATAAAACTAACGGAGACCCAGTTTCCACCTGCCAGGACCTCAAGGAAGAAAGAATTCAAGAAATGGTCAGAATAGGCAGCCCAGGGCCAGAGAGTTAGAGAACCACCTACTAGTGGTTTCTATGTGCTATTGGGATATTGTTGTATGGGCAATTGATGTTATGGTTTGGATCTTTAATGTCACCCAAAGGCCCATAAATGATATGATTGGTCTTCTGTCTATGGCTGGAAGGCAGTAGAATGTTTAGGAGGTGGGGCCTACTAGAGAGAAATTGAGTCATTGAAGGGGATTTGGGGTTCAGGTCCCTTTCCTCATTTCTTTGCCTCCTGTCCACCATGAGATGAACAGTTTCCTTTGCCACACACTCCCTGCCATGATGTACCACATCACCTTAGGCCCAAAGGCAACAGGAACAAGCAAGCATGAACTGAAACCTTTGAAACCATTAGCCAAAAATTTTCCTCCCTATAAGTTGATTTGCTCAGGCATTATGTCCTAGTGACAGAGCACTGTCTGGACCCACAGGAATCCACATGGAATGGACCATTCCATTTGAAAATGTAAATTTGCCACCCTTTTGCAAATTCTGTTTTTTAACTTATTGCCTATGTGTCCTTGGCAAGTTCCTTAAACTCTCTGGATGGACCTCAGTTTCCTCTTCTGCAAAGTGTTAGTATTAAGAGGATTTAATTAAATAATGCTTGTAGAGTGCTGGTAATCATTTCTGATACACAAGGAATATTCACTAATTATGAGCCCTTTCAGTTTGTCTAAGGACTTCTAGGGCAGCTAGGACTTTTGAATGGATGAACTTGAACACTTTCTCATGCCCTGGTCCAGCACAATGGATTGGATTTCTTTTTCCCTTCGGCCCGCCAAACCCTTGGTCTTGTCATTCTGTCATATTAATCCAAAGAGAATGTTGCCTGAGACCCAAACCTTCCTAGGTCTCACCAAGGCAGCTCTTAGCATTTATCAGTCTTTGTTTTAAGCAGAGCATTTAGAAGCAGGGTATCCAGGCCCAAGTTTTTGAGGTCCTTTAAGGAAGAGAAGGGGGTCAAGCATCTGTATGTGGCCTATGGCAGAAGTTTAGGAAGAATGTCTTGATGCTATGTGTCTGAATCCTCCCACTCAGATAATTCCTGAGCACATTCTGCATGATGTTGGAAACACAATTTACCTCCTGAAACCCAATGTTCCTAATAGTTTGTTAGCAGTGGAAAACCTTTAGTTGAACTAAAGTATAACTAATGACATTATAGATTTAGTATATACATTAGTATGTACTAAAGTATAACTAATGACATTATGGATTTAAAACTTGGCTTCTTCAAGTTTTATTCTTCCTCAAGTGTGACTCATAGGTAACTTGTATGCACAGACAACCAGAAAATCTGAGCTCTTCAGGTGACTTCCCAATAAACCCAAGAAACCACTGGAGAGAAGGCATTGAAACTTTATGTGATTGCCAGACACAATGGGCCTCAGGAGGTGGAAATAGGGAGGATTGCAGTCAGAGACCATCCCTGCAAAAAGTTAGACCCTATATGAAAAGGAGCCTAAAAGCAAGAAGGGTTGAGGGCATTGCTCAAGTGGTAGGGCGCCTGCATAGCAAGTGCCCAGCAAAAACAAAAAACAAAGCAAGTCTTTCAGTCTTGCAAGAGACTGAAAAAATCTTGAAAAGCAGTTTGTCCAATCATCTTTGTTTTTTAACTAGGAAACCAAGGCCATCGGTAATGTCTGGTCATGACGTGACAGGCATTTGGAGTCCACCTCCTCCAATCCATGATGATCTTCACTGTGGAAAGTAAAGAGCTACCAAATGTAAAATGAGAATAACACAAGGGTTATTGAAATAATTAAACGATACTGTACAATCACCTCATTGTATCATTCTGATAATACCTATTGCTTCTTTTCTTTATTGCTACCAATTAATTAACTCCATATATAAGGCAACCTTTTTTTGTTCATACTATGTGTTAAGTGCTAAGATGAATCAGAATTAATGCTCACCCTCTACCCACAGACATTACATTACCACACTGCATAAGATGCCATAAAAGAGAGATTTTCATGTGGTATATCTGGTGGTCATACGCAAGCACCCCACCTTTCCACCACTGGGGCATGAAACAGGATTGTGCTGAACTTCCCCTTTTCCCTTGCCCAGTGATTAAGAGCAGAAGAGACTACTTTTGCTTCCAGTGGAAGCTTTAGAAGCTGAAGTGTAATTCATCTCTTTCTGTCTTCATCTCTGGGACATTGAGCAGCCCAATTTGAGATGGTGATTCCTCAATCAGCCTGGGCCTCCCCCTGACAACAGCAACTATGTAGTATGAGCAAGAAATAAAACTATTTGTTTTGAAGCCTTGAGGTTTTGAGTCTCTTGCCACAGCATTAATCTAACTTATCCTGGCTAATACACCCTGAAATGATGAAGATAAGAGATTTCTTGTGTTTTCCTCAGCACCTCTGTGTTAGTTGGCTTTCCATTACCTGAACAAAAGCCTGAGATAATCAACTTAAGAGAGAAAAGGGAGATCTGGGCTCAGAGTTTTGGAGGTTTCAGTCCATGATTGATTGGCCCCATTGCTTTCGAGCCTGTGGTAAAGGCAGTGCACCATGGCACCAGCATGTGGCAAAGCAAAGCTTGTTCACCTCATGACAAAGTTTGCAGAGAAAGAGAGAGAGAGAGCCAGAGATGGGGGCCCACAGCTCCTTCAAGGGCACATCCTCAATGACCTGATACCTCTCACTAGGCCCCACCTCTTAAAGTTTCCACCACCTCCCAACAGCAACAAGTCAGAGACCAAGGATTTATCACAAGGGCCTTTGGGAACAGTCCAGATACAAACTATAGCAACCTCTTCTAAAGTCTCAAACCCATTCGTCCCCACATATCACTCTATTCCACGACTGCCCTTTTCTTCTCATGCTAAAGCATTTGCAGCCAGAAAGCTTTCATCTCCTCCCCAACACTTGACCCTTTTTAGACTAACAAGTGACCTCTGAATGAAGGGCAAAAATGCATTCCAAAACCTCCTCCCTTTCTCTTCCTTGTACCCTGCCTCCTGGCCTCCACCTAAACTAGCAATAGATGAAGCAATTGTGTTTTAATAAAGAAAATTGATTTACCTTTTCAACATTTTAACAAATAGCAGTACACACAGATCTCTAAAGATTTATGCTCACAATTTGCAAAATTATTTCTCTATCGATCAGCACAGGTTTGTTTTTCATAGGTTCAGTCAATTAAGTGGTAACATTGAGGTGGGTAAATTAGCCAAGCCTATGAAGTCCCCTGTGAAGGCAGATGCTTGTATTCTGCGACTGAGGGCTGTCAGATGTAAACAAGATCCCTGGGATCTTATCAGGCAGGCAAAGAAAGCACCAGAAAGTCTGGAAAGGGAGGTGAGTGTGAGTGAAGAGGAGAAAAAGGTGAGTTCAGAGGCATCTGGTTGGTAACTCTAGCAGCTCTATCCCATGAGTTAGATGGCCAGCATGGGCCACTATGGTATGACAAGGGAAAAGGCAATGGGAGTGGGATCAGAGTCCAGCTGTAGACAGCCACATCAGTGCCATCCTCACTTCCCTTTTCTGAGCACATGCCCCTTCACCCCATCTATGCTCAGCCCCTTCCCTGGTTTTTATAAGTAGCCCAGCAAGTGAGACCTCTGGAAGGCCAGCATTCTAAAAAAAGAGCATCACCCCACCAAAATGTTATCGGTTTTCTTGGGGTGGTATAATAGAGCTGATTTTTATATCCAGAAGATTTAAATATATTTCCTAATATTTTAATGGTGATCACGTGCTACCTATGTAATAAATAAAAACAAAAGCTTTTTTTAAGCATCCCGGAGGATTATGGCTCGGTAGAACTTGTACATATGTGATAAACCCAAGGATTTGTCCATCCCAAACTTTACTGCTGAGATCTAGGAAGACAGCATTGAGGATCTCCTGTTAATGAAGCAACTGAGACTGATTTTGAGACTCTAATGAAGCACTATTCTTCTTCCATTGTCTTCACTGTCTCCTCTTGACTGTTCCTGAGATTGAAAGCATGCCCTGTTACCAACACTAAAACAAAGCAAGGAAAGAAGGCAAAAGGGAGGAAAAAGAAAGAAGGAAAAGACAGAAAAATACACCATGCAGGCATTATGCTGGGTGATGAAGACAAAGGGGTAACATAGGGCTCCTGTTGTAAACAGATTGTGGTTTGGAAGTCAGAGAGAAACACAAACTACAGGCTCCAGGACGGCGGCCTAGGGTCCTTTTAGAGTTATGGATGAGAGAAAAGAGAAGCTGTTGATCTGCAAGAAAGGGAACCAAGGAGAAGAATAAATCAAGTTGCCTTAAAATGGTGACATTTAAACAGGGCATTGGTAAAAAGAGGTACTGACTACTCATGGAATCTACCCTTCAATTCTGTTTGACAAGAGACTCTTAATGAAATTATTTTCAAGGTTCAAGAAAAGGATTGGCCTACAATATGAAATTCCAGGCTCTGAGACAAGGGACAAAGTAGATATTTGGAGCCAAGAGACATCTAGAGTAATTTAAACCAAGCCCAGTGGATAACATTTATCTGCATCTTCAGAAGCATGTCCTCACCCAATGAGGGGTGATGTCCCGACATGAGAATTGTTGCAATGACAACTAATTCTCCCAGTTCCCATTGTCAAAAGGATACTGGGGTATGCTTCTTCTCTTGCTTACCTTGTGGACTAATACTTTCCTTCCCTACCACAAATATCCACCCTCTGTTTGGAAGGACAATGGATAAGCTGGTAAATAATTATTCTTTCAGTGGGAAGATATCCCTCTCCTCTGAGCAAATATGGACACATGTCATCCAGGAACTCTCTGTGTACTTATGCATGTGATTCAGTGATATTTGTTCTTTCAATCACACAACAAGCATTTCATGTATGCATTCAACAAATATTTATCTGAAGACATGTTTAATAAATGCTTAGTTACTATGTCATCTATACTGTTCAAAACCTTACTAATGGCTTCCTGAGTCCCTCAGACCAAAAGCCAAAATCTGTTTGCTGGTCTGTCTGTAAGTCTCCATGACCCAGATCCTTGCGCCTCTCTGAAATCATGTCTGCCTCTTTCTCCATTCATTCATTCCAGCCACACTGGCCATCTTGCTTTTCCTCCATTTTTCATCTACTCCAAACATATTTTTACTTTGCACCTGCTAGTTGCTCTGCCTCTAGCACAAGACCTCTCCCAACCCACAACAGACAAGACAAAAGACAGATATCCTCCCTGAGGTTATCAGCCTCCAGGTAGCCATGTCTTGCTCCTGTAATTCCTTCAAGTGTCACCTTGTCCAAGAGACTTTTTCAGCCCCCCAGTATACAGAGTACCAAACCCCCATCACTACCCATCCTCTTTTTCATGCTTTGTTTTTTCTGCAGTATGTATAGCAATTGTCATGACAAATGTCCATCTGTTTAATTCCCAGCTCTCTGTCTGTACTATGAAAGCACACGAGAGCAGAGACATCCCTCATCACAGTATTCCCAGTGCCTAACACTGCTTAATATATAGTATCTGTTCAATAAATATTTATTCCAGGAACTAATGAATTTGGGGATTGGGTTGGGGGGGGCTGCATTAATACAGTGGGTTCCAGTGCTGCCCACCGTTCCCCATGAGCAGCTCTGTTCCTTCATTTAAAGGAAAGCAGGCCAGCTTGTCTGCAGACTGCCAATAAGAAGCACCTGAGTGAGACATTCGGCCCTGACTACTGTCAGAGACAAGACACAGAACTAAATGATCCATTGTTGGGTTCCGGTCTGGCAGTTCCCATCTAACCTGCAAGTGCCAGGTAATTGGATTGGTAATGGGATATGTAGACTTTCACCTTGAGGTCACTGCCTCACTTCCAGCTCAAGAGACAGCTGTAGCTGAAAGTCATTGTTCTTGGGGGACAGTTCCAAGATCTTTTGGGAAATAGTTGAATCTGAGTTTCAATGTAAGTCTGTGCCCAGTCCCAAGGAAAGAGGTTGCAAACCTGTTTTCTACACTGTCTGGCACCCATGTTCCTCTAAAAGCTAATCTGAGGCCTTGACTTAGAGCTACCCTGGGTTCATGAGTGCCAGAAGTTATCTGAAATAGCATCAACATGTCACTATTGCCACCAGCAGCTGGGCTGTGACTTTCCTTCACTGCTCACTTTTCTTGTATAATAACCAATGGATGGAAACTTTGACCGCATGGTAAGATTGTTCAGCCTGGTCATAAACAGTGGAATAAAGACCATGGCTTTGAAGTCTGGAAAACATCCCTTTGAATTCTGGATTGGCTTCTTTCTAGCTATAACACTGGAGTAGTAATTAACTTCTCTACATCTTCCATTCCTCACCTATAAACTGGGAATAAAAACATCCACCACTTATCATTGTTGTGAAGGTTAGAGATAGTATTTCTAAACTTTTGTCCATAGAATGCACACTCAATAGGCACTCAAAAAACTGCATCAAATGAACAATAGGGAGTCTCTTCCCAGGAACTGGGTGCATTTTTGGCTCTACCCAAGCATTCCATTCATTTGTCATCTATCAGATTTTTACTGAGGACCAAATAAGCAATGGGCACAGCAGTGGACATAGGTTGAAGATTGCTTATCCAAAATGCTTGTAAAAGAAACATTTCAGATTTCAAATTTTTCTGATTTTGGGATATTTGCATATGTTGCATATTGTGATATTTTGGGAATGGGACCAAGCCTAAGCTCAGGATTCATTCATGTGTCAAATATACATCTTGTACACATAGTCTAAGAAGATTTCATACAATATTTTTAGTATGCCTGCATTTGACTGAGACATGAGGTCAGGCATGGAATTTTTTACCATGGTGTCATGTCAGTGTTTAAGTTTCAGATTTTAGAGAATTTTGAATGTTGAATTTTCAGATTAAGGATTCTCAACCTGTACTAATTAAATAGCTAGTACGCTAAGAGTAAAGAATGAGTGGTACAGATCAGGGGTCACTGCTCAGAAAACAGAGGAGATAGCAAGAAGTCCATACATACATACATTGTATCAATACATGCACTGAAAAACAGAGGCAGAAGGCCCTCCACATGGTGTAAGGAATCTCACTACACAGTCAGGGATTGTGTCTTACTCATTTTTGTCTGGTCTTCTCCCAAGGCCCATCAAAGGACTTGGTATGCAGTAGGCACTGAAAATATATTTGACTTGTTCAGATAAGTAAAAGGGAGTACAAACCAGAAAGTCTGTGCACCCCTTCTTTCTGCACAACCAGCTGGCTCCAGGGACCTGCATTTGCAAGTCCTCTCACCCCAGTCCCCATTCTGCAGGACTCTGCAGCAGGACTAGGGCTGACTCATGGTGGCATGGACTGCAGAACTGACAACACTGGCCTGATTTGGGACATGTGATTGCACTGATGCTGCCAAGAAGGAGGTGTGAGGGAGAAGGCTCCCTATTGTATAAGCCAGGCCATCTGGGGACATGGCTGAAGCAAGGAGATTCTATCCAGGCTGTACACAACTCCAGGCACCCCTACCACATCTCTGCTGCCCTGGTACCTGGAAGAAGCCATCTCAAAGACCAGCCTCTTGTGGAAGCCAAGATGGGAATGTGTCCTGTGCTGAGGGGTCTATAAATGGCACAGGTACTGCTCACTTGACTGAGCCAGCTGGGCAGCCAGCTCAGCACCTGAGTACAACACAGCCAGAGCAGCAGTGGAAAGCACGAAAGGCCTTTGCCAACAAAACTCCCTCCCATCCACAAGCTAGCTTCTGAAAAGACCACCTCACTCTCCTTCCTCCTTCCCTCAGGTCTTTCAGGTTCCTGATTGCCACTGTGCAGCTATGGTGACACCAGTACATCTCTGACACCCATCCTTCCTCCACACACACCAACAATAACTCCATCCGTCTTTGTCCCTTAGAGAAGTGCTAAGAAAATGAAACCAGGTGGCAGCTGTGATGTGGCTCTGGGAATATACATGTTGGTGCCAGTACACAGCTGGTGCTGGATCCTGCTCGGGTGCCAGCCCCTGGGGTTCCCTGAACGAAGGACCCACGATCCCTTCCAACTGGAGAGCAGAGCCAGAGCCAGCAGCCACCCACGGCAGAAACTCCATGGGTCACATGAGAAGTTGGGGCCACCAGGTGGAGCCGTGAGTGAAACTGGGACATAGAGAGGGTAGTCTTTGCCTTGCCTTTCTTCAAGCCCATGACTCACTCTCACCCAAGCTTCTGGGGCTCCTCCCAGTGACTGACTGGGCTACTCAGCCAGGAGACAACTGCCTTTGGAAAGGCCACCTGGAGAAGACAAGCAGCCCCTGGAACAGCAGGGTGCTACCTAGGTGGGAAACCATTTTGGAAGAAAGGCTTCTCTTATCAACCTTAAGTAATAACAATCCCTAGGGTGGTTGCTGGTCAACACAGGCAAGGAGACTCATGTCCCTTTCCACCTCTGTGTGCATCTGTGAATCCTGTTCCCTTCCTCCCAAGGCAGATGTGCCCTTGCCTCCAGGTGTTTCCAAGGCTTAGATTTCACAGAGGACAAAAGTGAACACAAGGAGGGAGAGTGAGGAGGGTCAGAGGTGCAACAGGGGAGAGGGGACAGCTGCTTCCTAATGATGTGTTTTGGAAACAGCAAGAAGACAGTTTAATGGTACTGTTCTTGTGCATATTAAACCACTAATCTATGTCCTGTTTTGGCAAGATGGGCTCCCTCACATCTGTATGCCTTACCTGCAATCTGTAAAGCTAATTTGTTAAACAGCTTTCTTCTCCCATGAGAATGAGGTCATTGGTCGCAGAAGATTGATTAAGCTCTTGGAGAATCAACATTAATGAAAATCAACACTGCCTAATGAGTGTTTTTATGGCAGCATCATAAAAAAAAGAATTTTAAAAGGAGAAACAAATAAACAAAAACAGTAAGAAAGGCCAACAGGCTTGTATCCTGGAGTCTCTCAGTCCTTGTGGTACACTTGCCTGTGCCCACCTTCCCCCAGCCCCAACTCTGATTCATTGGCATTAGATCTGGAATGTGTGTGTGTGCACATGGGCACACGTTAGTTCCAAAGGCATTTCCCTTTGTTCATGTCAACAGTCTTGTAGAGAAAGAAATAGACTTTGGTAAGGAAACCTGTGGTCTGAACAGCAGCAAGACTATTTGCTGTGTGACTTTGGGAGGGACCTTAACCTCTCTGAGAGTTTGCCCATCTCTAAAATGGGGATTCTCATCCTCCTCATATTTCCCCCAGTAAAGTCATTGCAACTTAGAATCACAGAAGCTGACACATGTGAAAAAAGAATGAAACTATAAATCTCAGTGTAAATAGAAGGATCCTTATTGCTTTTTTTTTTTTTTTAATGGCAGTACTAAGGACTAAACCCAGGGCCCTGCACTCTACTGTGTGAGCCACGCCCCCAGACCTTTTGCTTCTAGTTTATATTTCACATAGCATCTCACACTTCTGCCCAGGCTGATCTTAAACCAAGATCCTCCTACCTCTACCTCTCAAGTATCTGTAATTATAGACATGTACCACCACATAAAGCTTAATGATTCTTTTATTTTTATTTTGTGATGCTAGGGATTGAACCCAGGGCCTCATGCATGCTAGACAAGCATTCTACCACTGAGCTACTTCCCCAGCCTTGATTCTTATTATTTTTAGAGCACCATTGGATAGTAGCTAGTAAGCCGATATCAGAATTACACAAATTGGGTTTGAGTCCAGGCTCAGAGGCAGAGGCCAGGCTCAGTAGCTTATGAGCTGCACGACCTCAGGCCAGTTACATAACCTTTTTTAAGTCACACTTTGTCTATAAAATAGAATAATTACAGTGTTCTCCTTTTACAGTTTGGAGACAATTAAATGGGGAAATGAATATAAAGTGCTCAGGCTAGTGTTTGGCACCTGATGAGTAAAGAGATGTGAGTGACTATGATCAGAGTTACTATTCTCCACGCGAACTCACTTTCTCTCCTCACAATGGAATGGCAAGGGGAACCAAAGCACCGTCCCATCCACCAACCACCAACAGCCTATCCACAATCCAGTGGCAAGTCCATGAACCCCTGGACCCATGGACCCATATCCTGATGGAAACAGACACTAGGCAACACCAGGTGAGGAGCAGAAAACAAGACCAGCAAGGAACTGAAAAATTAACAAATAGTTGTGTGAGGAGGGAGGGGATTTGGTCTTCTGTAACATAAAAAGGAGACACTTGAGAAGTCTCATAATAACTGTAAATTGAGACAGTGCTTTAATAGAGATGATAGCTAGGTGTTCTTGCTGCTGTCTGCATCGAGAAATCAGGCTTAAATAATAAGAAATCGGAAAAGGGAGTGATTAGGTAAAGAGGGAGAAAAGTGTATATATGAGAGAGACAGACAGAGATCTCAGAAGGAACTCTCTTCTCCCCAGGATGTTTTTGTTAAATAAATATATAAAGAAATGAATCAGTAAAAAGTCTGTTCTTTCCTATTTTTTCCATTTGTTCTTCACATCTCTAATTTTACCTAAATGATAATTTTATGAGCAAATCAAGTTATACATAATACATTTTTTATGTTTCTTCTTAGCAAAATGATTTTAGATATGTAAATTGCACTACAAAAATAAATATTGCATGCTATTCTAATTTTTCACCAAATTTACATCTCCATACCCCCCAAATTCCCCAACTCTCTTTCTCTAATGGTTTTAAGATTTTCAGGACCGTGGCATTTATAAATTTAGCTTATAGCTAAGAGAGAAGTGACTTCATATGGGGCTAGGTGGTATGTTCTGTTAATTGACAAGTTGCTAAAATCCTCTTAGTATCCTCTTTTATCTTTGAAGCAATGCTGGGAAGATATATGGAATAGAATAAGATGGAGCCTAATGGGCCACCTACATTTTTGTGGCAAGATTTTTGAGACCTCTCCATTATATATCTTCTTCAGACTCAGGTATATTTGAAATACCACCAAAGACTTAGTCTCCATTTCTTGAAGACTATGCCAGTGAAATGGGTGTGTGAATTCTCCCCATCCCCAGGCTTCAGAGGCAGAGAAGCATGGCAGGTGCCCCTGTTGTTGTCCAGTTTCTAGAAGCTCTCTAGAGTTCATGATGACATTCAATTTCTCAGAGAAGTCTAGTGGATCTATAGCCAAAAGCATTGGCCACTGACCCTCCAGAATGACACTGACCTCTGCTTCATTTTAGGAGACCCTGAGTATTCAAGCTATTAAAAAGCTGCTATTAAAGTTTTATAGAACGATGCTGTCCAATATAGTAGTCACTGGTTGTGTGTGGCTATTTAAATGTATAGAATGAATAAAATTAAATTTTCCATTCCTCATATTCAGCCATATTTCAAGTGTTACTTAGACGATGGAACTAGTAGCATCATGCCAGTCAGCATAGAGAGATAAAACATGTCCATCAGTGCAGAAAATTCTATTGGCCAGTGGTTATCTAAAGGAAAAATGAGATGCATGAGGAAAATAGCAATTACTAAGTGCCAGCAATATACCAAGATCTCTGTACTTTATTAGTTCATTAAATTTTCTGATAATCAACATCAGGAATGATGTATTCCTCACTTTCCAGATAAAGGTTTAGAGACTCAGGGAAATTAACTACTCAGAGTCCATAGTTAGTAGCAAAGTTGAGGAATCTAGAATTAACCAATCTTAAAAGTCTGCTCTGGGTTTTGACCTAAGATCAAGGCAAGCAAGGTGGAAGTGTACCGCAAAGTGTGTGTGCAGTGAGATGGGAGGTAATGAATGACTGGGCCAAAACTGCGAATTGCTAACTTTAATAAAGGAAGCACACTCCTGCCCCTTCGCCACACACCTCCAAGGGGAGAAGCAGTACTTCCCTATCTTGTTACATATGGAAGCAAGTACTGAGTAACCATCAAATCACATTACCAAGAACTATGAACAAGTGTAATATTGGAATTGAATCATCTCATCATAGTCATCACAAATACTTCAAATACTCCATGGGCTTAACATGCTGGTACTGAGGCTTGAAAGAACCCTTTCGTGTTAGGAAAATGTCAGCAGCTACTTTCTAACATAGCCCAGAGTGCTGGTAGAGACTCAAGAGTGCAGGTCTTAATTCCAGTGAGGTACTGTGAAGATAGCTACACAGTGTCTTGACAGAGAGCTTTAGCCAGGGCCCTTGGAGCAGCCCTTTTTATGCTTTCTGAGTAGTAGAAAAATGTCATTCTTCTAAATAACTGTGGTGTGTGCAGATCTGCGAGGCCTATGAATAGCAGTAATACCTGTTTTGAGACCAACGAGTAGCACAGGCTTGTGGAAAGAGGCAGCTGTAGAGGAAAGGCACGCTCATAGTTTCACTAACACACTCACAGTGGCCATGGTTGGGGCCAAGGCTGCTTGGGTTATGAATAGAGGACATGGCTGAGGCAAAGGAGGCACACTAGAAGGTTGTAGTGGATGGAATGAGAAGATATGCTGTGTCACATCTGGGGTCTGCTTCTGAAGAAACAGTCTGTGGTTAGGATCAGAGGAGCTGGGCATGGTGGTGAATGGTTCATAGTTTTCCTCCTCTGCTAGAGAAGGAGCTATGCATTAGTTATGCTTTTACAGCTTCACCTCCATTCTTAGAAAATGAAGGGTTTGGTAAAAACCCTGGCTCCTAACAATGAAATCACAGTTTCTCATGTATTAGTATGGGCTCTCCAAATGAAGAATCAGTAGAATATATGGAGATATGTAAAAGGAGATTTATTATGAAAATTGTCTTGTGAGAATACGGAGCCCAAGATATCCTATGAAATGCCATCAGCAAGCTAAAGAACCACAAAATCTGGTGGTGTGGTTTATCCTCAGTCCAAAAGCCCAAGAACCAGCAGAGTTGATGGTATAACCAAGGCCCTGTGAGAGAGAACAATGTGGCTAATGCTGAGTCTGTAGGCCCAAGAACTAGGGCAAGAGAAGACAGATGTCCCTGCTCAAGAACAAAAGAGAGATTATTCATTTATTCTTTTGTTCTATTCATGTCCACAATGGACTAGATGGTACCAGCCCATGTTGCAAGGGGCAGAGCTTCCTTAGCAAATCTACTGACTCAAATGCCAATCTCTTCTAATCTCACAGATACACCCAGAAATAACTCTTGACCAGCTATCTGGGCACCCCTCAACCCAGTCAAGCTGACACATAAAACCTATCCCTCACAGTTCAGTTCATGAAAAAACTAGTTCTGAAAAATGCTAATAGATGTTTTTAAGAGAAAGAAGGATATAAAGAAAAATAACCTTCCATGGTCAACTTAGTTTGGAAAGCATTGGATTAGAGGTTAAATAGTGCAATTTACTGTAGAATTTCTCTGTGTCTTTTAAAAGACAATGAGAAGAATATAAAAAGCTGGGCTTCCCAAGCTTAATTGACCACAGAATTCTTTTCCCACAGCTTCTTGTTGAACTATTATTGTGTGGAAACATTGATCAGGACCTCTAGCTTTAGCTCACTATTTCAGTAGGTAAAGCAAGTATGCTTCTTTGAGGTTGATTGTGTAATCAATGAATTGTACCACCACATAAGACATCACTGGAAGCATACCATATCTGGATTTATCCATCTAGATAGCCTCACTTTTACTAATGTTGGTCCCAAGAACATAGATTTCTTCTTTTCTGTTTCTATACCAATAATTTCCAGCCTAACAACCAGTCAAATTCATTACCACATCTACATTGAATTAATTAATTATCTATTTATATTTTTGAACATCTACTATATACAAAGTATTATGTAACCTAGGAACACATAATTCTGAAAAGACAAAAGTATTATTCAAGTTCTGCAGGAATTTGCAACCTAACTGGGGAATGAGAAACAGACATTTTCCCTTGGGGTATCTGCTCCCTGCTCCTGCTCATACCCCCACATGAAGATGGCCTTTCTCTGGTCCCTGTACTCAATTATCTTTTTCAAAATGCCTTCATTTTCACAATCTCAACTGGAGATAGCTTTGTGGTTTTGGGCCCATGTACTGTATGTATTATTCATATGCTCTGTTGTTTCTGAACAACTTATGAAAACCAACTAGAGATTAATTCATAAAAAATAAGCTTTTTCCCCCCCTCTCCTTTTGCAAGGCCAGATCTGTTTCTCTGCCATGATTGTACTGGTTGATTGGGTTCTTTTCTCCCTCTGCCCCCATTCTGTAGGAAAATCATGTCTCTTTACTATTGCTGCCACATATCTTTTCATGTGCCTGAAATATATACCATTGTGTTCTGACTTTTGTTTAGTGCAGAATTCCTTTCATGCTCTATCTTCTGCAAGGTCCTCTGTCTTGGCAGCCAAAGACACTTCTGTTTGCAGCTGGGAGATTTCCATTGTACTTTGCACATCACAAGTTCTTTGTTCTATGAGGTGTCCTTTTGTAGTTGAGTTTGCTAATGTTTCTAACTGAAAACAGGCACAGCCATACTTCATCAGTCTCATTCTGCTCAAAGGCACAGTTATCAAGCCCATGGAAGGAATCAGAGTCTCCTTACCCACAAGGGAGAAGCTGGACTAAAGTCTGCAGCAATAAGGACCAAGAAGCAGATGTTCTATCCCCTGAATTTCAGACATCTTCTTTATCTGCGTGAAATATACCATTTACCTCTTCCTCCTCCACCCTTCTGTTGTTGGCAGTCCTTACGGACTCACTCACTTTCTGATTTTCAGTAGATCTTAGGACTAGAATATAGAGACAATGAGTTTCCTTTGTTGCCCAAATCCTTAAATTTTACTTTCAATGATATATACAAACACAACTTCACCTTCATCACGGTCTCTAACCATTCTCTAGTACCTCATGTCCAACATGTAGTTGGGATTTGGGCCCCAAAAAATACGTGCAGAATGACTGAACCCACTTCTCCAAAACCCAGCTGTCCAGGTTTTGAGGGGCACTCTCATCCCATCTTCCCAGGATCCAAGAGGCATTGGTGCCTCTTGCTGTGTACTTCTTTAGGCCATTGGAAGGGAAAAGACTGTGGTGTAGAATTGTGGTCTGTGAGGTGGAGGGAAAAGTGTGAAAATGCATTAACTCATGAGAACACAATTATCCTACCTTCACATGTAATACATCAATTCCATCATGAAAGAGCACATTGGAAATCTCAAACAATCATCCAGGTCAATTTGACCTTGAACGATGATCCTAAGCTCTTTCTCTCCTAGTGTGTGTGCGAGTATGTGTGTGACTGTGTGTGTGTGAGTATATGTATAAGTGAGAGAGAGAGAGACCTCTAGATTAATATTTCAAATCAACTCTTTCACTTTAAAACTTTATATATGTGTACATATATAAATATATTTGTGTATAAATATAAACACATATAAATATATACTCTTACATGAATGATTATCATTAACTTTATTTCCCCTTCCATATTTTAGTTCATTATCATATGTCCCCCACTAAAATAGTATAAAACACACTTTTATTTCCATACTAATGTACACTGAAAATTCATTCTTTCCTTCCTTAAATTTCTTCATTCCCTCCCTCCCTCCATTCCTCTTTCTCACTCTTTCTTGTTTTGTTTTTGTTTTGTTGGTACTCTTGACTCTATTCCCCCTTCTTTGACTAATTACAGTTTATTAGTTGTTATGGCAACTCCATATTGCTCTCAGAACCTCTCTCGTGATGTGGCTGCAAATGAAGATGTAAGACAAATAAAATCAGATTTCACTCTCCCCCAGTCTCTTCCCTAAGCCTCTCCTTTAACCTCACTATCATCTCTACCCAACACTGCCTGCCTATTCCCAATCCTACAGACAGGTAGCAAAGAAGCCCAGAACTACAGTAGCATTATTTACTACTATAAAACATGGGGTTGTATAATACTTGAGCTAGAGTTCCATGTTGTGATTTGTGGCACCTTTGGAGGCAGCTTCTCAGTTTGGAATAGCAGTGACTGCAGCAGGCCAAATATATGAGGGGAAGACAGGTGACACATTCAACTCTAAGTCTCTCTGCCTTCAGCTTCTGCCATTTATTCATTACCTAAGACCTCACAGGAGACTCATCAATGCCCATTAGAAATACCTCATTTCCTTGACTAATTGCCAAGATCCTATCTGAATCAGGACTAAACTACCTACCTACTAAACTCATAAAAAGATCCCTAAACTTTTCACTAAATTATTCCAGACCCCATGCTCCACACTCCTTTAGAAATGTACTCCACTTCTATACATCTTCCTAACAAGTTATTTTGCTGTCACATTTTCTCTGACGTCTGTCACCTTGGTATCTAAGCACTCTGGCAAATTCATGAGGCTAAAAACAAACACTTATGCTGGAAGGGGGAGGAGAGCTCTTCTCTTCTGCTCCCTCATCTCCATAGGGACAGAGTAACACAAAGAGACTGTGATTCTCCAAGGTCAAGCTATGCAAAGGCAGCATAACAGAGCCAAGAAGAGACAGCAAAATCCTAACTTCCGGTCTCCGACCTCCATACTGTAACAACACTCTGTCTGGAATCAGTGTCAGTGTTTCTGTAGAAAGTACCAGAGGGAATTTTGTGGCTGCTGGCCATAGACAGGAAGGAATCTTCACTAAATCAAACATACTTCCATTCTCTCCAGGAGCTGGACTTTGGCTCTTTCTCTCCCTGCTGAATATTCAAGTACAAGTTCAACTTTCATACTTAAAGACATTAGATGTTCAGAGGTTTCATTCATTTATTGAATCAGTTATTATTAATTGAGGGCCTTCCACAGGCAAACTAATGTTAAAGATGAGTAAAACTCTAACTGTCTTCAAGGACTTTTAATCTAGCAAGAAGTGATAAGATATATATGTAAAAAAAATTGTGTCCTGAGCACATACTAGTGCTTCTAGACTCCAAAGAGAAGCAATGAATAAAATCTATTCTATCTAATGGGCCTTACCATTGTAGTAGGGAAAAACAGAAATAAATGAATAGAAAAATAAATGAGATTTATTACACTAAAACATAGTACAAGATGAAATGAGATATAACATAATGGAGAGATAATTAAATTGATTAGCATTTTTGAGACATTTTTTGACACTACGTAAGCATGGGTGGCCTTAAACTCTAGATCCTCCTGCATCCACCTCCAAATGCTGGGATTACAGATGTTAGCCACTATGTCTGGCTCTCACTTAACAGTAACTTCAACAGAGATTTTTATCTTTAGTTGTTTTCTAAGTTTTTCATCAACTATCAACTTCAGTTGAGCTTTCATGGATTAACTGAGCATGACTAAAATCATAAGATGCTTTCTCATAGTAAAATAGGCTTCTCTCTGAAGTCATCTGATATAGGTCACAATTTCAAAAAACAAAAGAGGGTCCTACTACATCCTACCTTAGGTCTTTGAGGATGCCAATATGTGTAACTAAAACATCAGACAACATGTATCGACATGATAAATGTGTACATGCATAAAAGCAAACATTCATGTTTCTCCATCAAAAAAACTAAGTACATCTTTTGTATAACAAAAAGAATGGTATATCAAAAAAAAATTAACTCAGTCTTTGTATTTAGAAAATTATGGAACCTTAGAAAAACCATCTTACATTCTTATCCTTATTTTACTTGCCACAAAACTAGATATAAGATTCATATCAACTTCTTCATTAAAAAATCAAAAATAATTTGAGTTTCTACTATGTACTAAGTGTATATACATTTTTTAACTGTCTTATAAGGAAAATGTTATTAGTCTAATTTTACAGATGAACTCAAAACTGTTAAATGACTTGTTGGTTAAGGTCATACGGCATGCACATAGGAGACCCATGATTTTATGTCTACCTGAGAGTCATAGTCTTTCCAATAAAACACCCTCATTTGCAGCATGGACCTATGTATTAGCAAGGAAAAAAAAAAGAACTGTGTGTGGATGTTATCTCTAAGAAATGTTTAAGTAACCATAAAAATAATTTTAAATACTATTAGAACTTTTTATGCATGTATATGTCCATGGTCAAACTAGTCCCTTGAGAGAATATAGATATACTCCAACAGGTTCCAACAATAACGTTATTTCCCAAGATATTTTTAGAACTTCTGTCTCAGAATTGCAGCACAATTGCTTTATACACAAACATATACACACACACATATATCTATGATATACACAAATCTCACATATTGACATATATACATTATACATGCAGATGGATATATAAAAAGCATAAGGAATCCTCTTTCCTCTACATTCTCTAACATATGCATAGAATATAAAGTGACTTTTTTGAAAAATAACACTCCTTGCCCAGCCAAGCACTCATTGGGCACAATACAGTAAAGAGAAAAGCTCCATCAAAAAGAGAATTGAACAATATGACCTTTCAGGTTCTTTCCAACACTAAGACTCTCTGTAATATAATTTGTTATGTTTGTTTTGCAGAAAAAATCACTCTATTACAGTATGGTCCCACATCATAAAAACCACTATGCAAATTAAAGTGGATCTTTGTTATGAATAATAATATTGTGGTTATCCTTTTGGCAGAATCTCTAATTGCTGAATTAATTTCCATCATTGCCCACTGTGAGGACCGACCCATCCTCTGCTGTATGATCTTGCATTCTGAGCTTCCCTTTACTGAATGGAAGCCACACTGGCAATTTCTCATCTGATACACAAAGGGTCCTCTGGACTTTAAGGAAGGACTGTGACCCACCTCTTCATCACTGCAACTTGGACAGGAATTAGAGGAAGAACTTAATAAATATTCTAAATGAATAAAAATATTTATTTAATATCAAAAGCATAAGTGGTAGAATCAACCTGTAAACCTCCCTTGTCCTTACCATGCCCAGGAAAATAATTTAATAATTTATATGGCATTTCCTAAAGGTTCTTCATGTGACTGAAGTGAGTCTGTGTGGAGTGAGTCCTGGCAAGCCCAGTTTCTACTGCTTAGTGGGAAGCAGTTAGCACTCTCCATGTCACGGGCATTGGAGACTTCAGAAAGCCACATACAGCAGAGGAAACTCTTTCAGCTGGGGTGATCAGGGAGGCCAGAGCATCATGGAGACAAGGAGGCATTTTTGGCTGAAAGAAAGAAAATCACAAGCAAAGATACAGATCTGGGAACATGGAAAGCTTTTGAACAGAACTGAACATCCCACTTTGGCTGTGGTATAATGTCTGCTATGAGAAGCAGTAAGAAATTGGATATTGACCTTAGTCCGGTGAGAAGACTTTCTTTGTCAGATATGGCAGACTGAATGAAGACCCAAAAAGTTATTAATTTCCTAATTTCTAGAGCCTGGAACTGTTACTTTATATGGCAAAATGTGACCTTGCAGGTGTGATGAGATTATCAGGTTTATGCAGATGGGTCCTAAATGTAATCACAAATGTCCTTACAAGTAGGAGTAGGAAATGGTGAAGGATCACAGTTCTAGGCCAGGCCAGACAGAAAAGCAGTGAGACCCTGTCTCAAAAGCAAGCCAGAATAGTGTTACATGCCTGTGGTCCCAACTACTCTGGAGGCAAAGATAGGAGGATCAAAGATGAAGGCTGGCCTTTGGCAAAATGCACAAGACCTTATCTCATAATCACTAAAAGCAAAAAGGGCTGGAGGCATGGCTCAAATGGTGGAGTGCTTACCCAGGAAGCAGAAGGCCCTGAGTTCAAAACCCAGTACTACAACAACAAAAAAAAAGTGAGAGGTTTGACAGCGGAGGAGGAGAAGACAGGTAAGACTTGGCAAAAAGAATGAAAGATGTCTAGCCAGGCACTGGTAGCTCATTCTGGTAGCTCCCTAGCTACTTGGGAGGCTTGAGATCAGGAGGATCAAATTTACAAGGTAAATTTAGGAAAAAGGTTAGGGAGACCCCCATATCAACTACTATGTAGATGCAGTGGTGGATGTCATCATCCCAAGTAACATGGGAAGCTCAGGTCCGGAAGATCATGATTCCAGGACAGCCAGGGCAACGGGAAAAAAAAAGGTCTTTGAGACCACATCTCAACAGAAAAGCTGAGTGGAGTGGAGTGCTCCTGTCATTCTAGCTTCAACAGGAAACATAAAATAAGAGGATGAGGTCCTAGATAGCCTGGGCAAAGCAGGACCCTATCTCCAAAATAACTAGAGCAAAAAGAGCTGGAGGTATGGCTCAAGCAGTAGAGCACATGCCTAGCAAGAACTAAACTCTGATTTCAAACCCCAGTACTTCCAAAAAAATAAAATTAAAGATGCTCATCTTCTGGTCTTGAAGATGGTGCAAGAGCAGAAGGAGCCAAAAGTGCAGGGAATACAGGCTGAGAAGCAGGAGAAAGCATGGAAATAGGTCACTCCCAGAGCCGTAGGAGGGAGCCTGGCCCTCCCAACATCTTGGTTTCAGCCCAATGGAACCCATTGGGTTGATTTCTAACCTCCAGAACTGTAAGAGAATAAATGTGTGTTATTTTAAGCCACCAAGGTTGCAGTAATTTGTTACAACCACCACAGGAAACCAATATAACCAAGTTCAGGCATTTAGGTGCTATTTGTTAAGCAATGAAATCATAGCAATTCAGGTGGAAATGGATTGAGGAAGGCAAATGGAAGGGGTATGGCGAGAGAAAAAGTGAGGATCAGCAGCTTGATTTTTAGAAATGGGTAAAATCTCCCTGGATATTTTGTTAACAAAGCATTTTGGGACCCTCTGGGATGAAAGGTGCTGGAGAAAATGTAATAACGCTAATAAATATTCTATGATATCCCTGGAACATGTCCTCGGATGAACTACAAGGCAGCTCTTCGTGTTACGATAAGAGATGTGGGAGACTCAGCAGTTTGGGGTCTTGGGGGTGCCCTAGAAACCATGGCTGTGGTTTGTCTGCATTCCCTGGGGACCAGCATCCTCGGTGCCTTGTACGTCTGCCTTCCCAAACCATAATTCACTACAGCTCCAGGGGGCGGCAAGCAAAGGGCAGAGTCAAGAGCTGTTCAAAGCAACAATAGCAGGAAAAGAGAGTGTGATGAATTATTTAGCATTTAACCACAGCAGCTCAAGACAGGTTCCAAATACTGAGCTTAGGATGATTGGGTTAATTGTAGACAGTTGTCATAATTGTCTGGCCTATACCACTAAAGTTGATGCTGGGGGGACAAGTCCATGGAAGGGCCTTGAACATCAGCATTCACCTACTTCACAACTTAGAAACTGGAAACTGAGGGTCCTCCCTTAAAAAAGCTGATATTTTAAATTAGATATTCAAGATTCCAACTCTTTTGTTCCTCCATTATCTTCTTAGAGTACTTGAAGACTCAACACAGGCCTTGATGTTGAAGGTCAAAGACCCTCACCTTTCAAAACAAGTGGTATTCATATCTTAGGGCCAAAGGGAGACCTGGAATACATGTCATCCAAACCTCTAATTTTATAACTGAGAAAACCCAGAATCAGGGAATCAAGTGACCCAGAGGAAGAATCTCTGGGTTCCCAGCCAAGGACCTTGCTGCCATACCTCCCATTAATTTCTTCGAGGAACTAAGAGATCACACATCACCTGGGCTGATGTTTGGGAGAAATGTATACCCAAATATCCCTGCCTTTTGGAAAAGAGTGGGACTTCACAAGGACCAGGTCTTTCCTTCTGTGTGTGGTCTCTTCATAGACACTGAAGCAGAATTTCCTTTCATCATGATACCTTCAAACCTCAGACAAGGTGGGATACCAAATCAGCTTTAAAGCTTACCCCACCTATAAGCAGAATTCATGAAAAAGTAGCAGTGAGCATGAAGCCAAACAGACCTGGATTCAAATTCTAGTCCTGTCACTTATAGCAAGTCATTTGATCCCTCTGATCCCTAATTTCCTGAGGTATAAATATGAGATAATAATACATACCTCACAGTTGCTGTGAAGATTAAGTTGGATAATACAGTGAATGCAAAAGGACCTAATAGAATGCTTAGAATATACTAATGCTGGATAAGCATGTGCAGATCTGAATTTAAATGAGTTTTTAGGAATATAAGTATGGATATAAAGGTTTCCAAAAATACCTTCACTCACAGCTTCTTGTAAAAAACATCTAAATTTCCACCATTAGCAAAACAGACTTTAGATTCCAGAAAGACTGTCAGTCTTTGGGAATTCCTATCAAAATAAAGATGCTCCAGAACCTCAAACCAATATTACTGAACACCTCCGCAGAAATTAACTGCTAGGAAAAACCGGTCCTGCAGAAATAAGAGAAGGATGGTACAGGGTTGGGAAACGGGGAAGAGAATTGTGCGGGGTACCAAACATCGATTCAATTCTTGATTTTCTTTTAGTCAAGAGGAGATGGAGCTAAAAATCTAAAGGCTTTTTCCTAAATTCTAAAAAGATCCAAAACCAATGCTTTATTTTCTGTTTCCATGTTTTGCAGCAGCTAAGAAGGACAGCAAGACCCACCAATCTGTCCTCAATCTGCCATTTGACATACACTTTTTGAGCTACTGGAGATAAAGACAAAAACAGCAATATCTTTTTCTTGAAGAGTTCATGGTCAAGCAGAAGACAAAAACTTGAACCAAATAAATACAATACAATTTGATCACTACTTTACAGAAACAAAAATGCTAGGGGAAATTGATAAAGAAAGGACTTTTTTCTGGCTTAGTTTTTGGAATAGGGAGAGATCTGAAAGACTTCACAGAGAGGAGACATTTGAGTGCTGATATAACCAATTAATCTGCAAATATGGAGAAAATTCCAAAGACAAGGAAGGCAAAAAGCTGAGATGTACAGAGGCCAAACATACTTGATGATTCCAACAGATCTGGTATCTTGCCAGTTATTAAGCTATTGTTTCTCGGCTCCAAATCATCCTTCTACTCTCAGCTACGTGATACTGGGGCTGGAGGTAAGCAAATCAGATCTGTTTTCTTTAACAGCTGGCCCCCTGGGCCCCACAAGTAGTTGGCACTAGAGAGAACAGAAGGCAGAGGAAGGAAAGTATGTGATTGGTTCCTTCACATTGGCTTGTTCTTCCTGTCAGCATTACCTCATTAATAGTTCTTCATTTTGTCAGCCATAATTGATGTCCATCTCTAAGATCCTTTGAGTCTATTGTGCCCCCTCAGGAGTATAGCCCACAATAGGGAAACTCCTCCTCATCAGAGGTCTAAGACCTTGAGGGCCTTTCTCCAAATTTCTGAAGTACAGAAGGAGCTAAGGAACTCTGTCCTCTTCAAAGGAATGGGTGCTTCCCCTGTGAGGCCTCTGAGCTCCTGAGTTACCAGCACCTATGGAAGCTCTTTCCCTCCCCAGAGACCTGTGCTCATCCCCTTAGACCTGCTCCCAGAAACCTAGTTTCTAAGTTCTAATAATCTCAAGCTCCTTTCTTTGGACCCTTATATTTAAAATCAGCAATGACTTCCTGTAGTTATAAACTTTATAGTGTCTGGTTGTGCCATTCTTGTTTCTTCAGTGCCTAGTCAAGTACCTATTTACAACTTTCTCTGTTCAAGTACCTAGAGCGGTTCCTGTTCTCTTTTCTGAATGCTAACTGATATATCATGTGAGAGACACACGGCTAAGAAGTAGAAATGGAACTGGATCATGGAGTACTAGTTTATGTTTAAAATGTTTAACCCACTTTACAGACAGAATGGGGAACCTCTGCAGGTTTCTAAGAAAAACAGTAGGGTGATAAAGACTGTGTTTGGTATGAGTCATGGGATGAGCAAAAGTGGGGATTGGAGCAGTGAGATGAGTTAGGAGGATATAATGCAGGCATGGGATATCAAGAACCAGTTAAGGCAGAGGAAAAACTGAGAAAGGAGCAAGTTCATTCAGAAGCTTCATTCTGCAGGTAGGCAATACAAATGGGTTTAGCAGGAACAGCCTTAGGACTCCACACCCATTGGGTATATGCTCCACCCTCTCTCTTGAGGTTCAGCAGATATGGTCCCTGCCTCTGCATGAGAAACAGCCTTCAAAAGGCAGTATGACATGGAGGTAAAGAGATGAGCTGTAGATAGAAATCCTGCTTCCACCACAATCTAGATGTAATATTGTATAAAATACTGATCACATTCAGTCTGTTTCATTATAATACCTACATTGAATGGCTTTTTAAGTGCTATGTTTCCCAAAATGACTGATCATCAGAATTACCTCCAGAACCTTTGAAAAATGTCATTCCCAGACCTTGCCCTAGACACACTGAATTAAAATTTTCCAAATATGGGTCCCAGAGGTCTGATTTCTTTTTTTTTTCACACTCACTAGGTAATTCTAGTGAGAAGCTATGTCTAGGAACTATTAGAATGACTTAGAATTTCACACAGATAATGCATGTGACTGTCTAGCTCACAATGTACTGTAGCAGACACTATTGGTAGCAAATGCCACACCCAGTACCTCTTCACACTTACACTCTAGTGCATGCACCCGTGCCTATGCCTGGGAGCTTTGGTTGGCTGCAAGGGCACACTTGACTGTCAGGCAAGATAACCTGGGGGCATGCTGTGCCCAGGGGGCCCAAACCCTAGCTGCTCATTTCCAAATACTGTTAGCCTTCCTTTTTCCCTCTTCTCCCTCATTGAAACACTCCTCTACCAATGCATCCTGCCATCACACCCCATTACATTCAAATCAACTCAGGGTCAACTTTCAGATGAGCCAAGCCTAAGAAATACAAAGTCACTGATAGAGTCCCATTCCTTTTGTCCCCTACATTCTCAGGTTCAGAAGATGAGAAATGATAATGACTATCCATTCCCCCATTGGTCAGATGCTTAAAGATTACAACATTCCTCTATAGACACTTTTCATTTTACAGGAAGTATTTCATCCCATTTCTATTGGAGAAAATAGAGGCCTCAATTGTTAAATGATTTATACAAGGCCATACAGAAAAGAGTAATATAATTCCAGCTACTGGAGATGGAGGTGGGAAGATTGAAAGTTCCAGACCACCCGAGGCAAAGTTAATGAGACCCTATCTCAGAAAGAAAATAAAAACCTAAAGGTTGGAGGTATGGCTTAGGTGGTAGAATTCTTGCATAGCACACACGAGGCCCAGCAAGAAAAAAATTTTCAGTTTTCCTTTCACAATAGCAATGGTTTTGAGAATCTAATAAAATGTACATGCCTTCTCATGACATCTCCCCACCTAAAAAAAAGCAGACTCTGACTTACAATATATTTCAGGCTATTCATGAACTTCAAGTATGTCAGGGATCCCTGTGAGAACAGGATGTTAGGTTCACAAAGCATGTTAGGAAGGCCTACATTTCTAGCAGGCTGTCCGTTTCTTCTCACCAGGCTCACCTTTCTCCCAAGATCTCACCAAAGCCACACACCCCACCATAAGCTTCATTTTGATGTTTTGCTTTAGAACATCAGAGGACAGTAGAGCTTATCAACAGCTGGCGTAATGTTGTGTATAGAAGGGAGGAAAGAGAAAGGCCCCTGCTCTCTGAAAGCCTTCATGGGCTAGCAGAGCTGACAATCAAAAATCAAACTGTGAGGACAAAAAGGAATAAATCTATGAATAGATTCATGTTCAGGTCAGTCTTCAGCAATAACAGATATTCAATAAATGGTACTCTTTTAAGGCAGAGGGTATTATAAGAGTTTCATCTCAGAAAGAAGCTGCACCTCTCTCTGTTCTTCAGCAGAGTATTTTTGAAGGTGACACCTCATGGGGTATTTGAAACATGGAAATCTGAGTTGGTGTTCCAACAGTGGCCATTCTTCACGAGTCAGGAGACCAGATTTAGGAATCAGAATGTCTGATCTAACTTTTGGTTCTAAGACTTACTAGCATGGTGATTGGGCGAGTCACCTAAGTTCTATGTTTCATTTTCATCATCTGGAAAGGGGAAATAATAATAGTACATACCTCATGGTATAATCACAGAGGAAAAATGAATTCATACCTACCCAGCACTGAGAAAAGTGCCTGGCACTCAACCTGAACCCAGTAACTGTGGCCATAGCTTAAGTTCCCTGGCAATCTAGGACATAGCTCACATGATAATTCTCAATATAGAGAGGGGACAGTTAAAATGCCAGGAAACAAGGAAAGAAAGGGAAACAGCCAAGAAGGGAAAGTCCAAGATGGCTTCACAAAGAAAACTGCTGGTTACTCATTCCGGTAGTCATCTCCAGAAAGGCCACACAAAACTACTTCATTCATGAGCAATCCATGGGAAAGGAAAGGAAAAGACTGAACAGTTTATCTCTTATCTCTGTACCCCCATCTTTTTCCAGTTATAGTTCACTTCAGAGGGCATTGCTTCTTCGTCCTTCTGAGTTGTGTAACCAGACACCCACATCACTTTGTAGAATCTGAGTCTCTGTGTGTCTGGTCAGTCAGACCCAGGCCCAGAAGCTTCCTCAGCGATATATCTAAGGTCCCAAGGGGAGGATAGCAGAAATGATCCAATGGATCTCAGAAAACAACTTGGTATGCTACAGTTATTATTACTACTCTCCCTAAACTATTATTTTCAAACATGTACATTAACCCTGATTCACCCTTTTCTGCCAACCAAGCTACTAGGTTGTTATCTACTTGGTCTTGAACAGAAGTTTCACTCCTATTTTCTGCTCCAATCATGAGAACACTAGATTAAAGCTCCCTTCACTGAATTGAATTTCAATTCCCCGAAAGGACTACGGTGAATCTATGAGAAGAAATAGATTTGTGGCAAAGAGCCAGATGTGTGGTCAAGATTAAGGGGGAGATTTTCACTTTGAAACTAAAGATAGAGCATTTCCTGCCCAGGCTTTGTATACATTGTGTTTCCAACTGAGCTGCAGCTGGAGAAGAGGTCTACCAAGAAGAATTCAGGCTACCTTCAACTCCAGAGTTTGAATTGATCGATACTGACCAATCAAAGCTCAGCATAAGAATGAAAGTATCCAAGGCAGAGGTGAAGAGGCTAATACTGTCACAGGTTGGGTTCTCTGTGAGACAGAATGTGGGGTACAAGTTGTCCATTAGGGACCAAGAACTGTGAAAGAAAGGGAAAGAGGCAGAAGAGAGCAGAGAAAAAAAGAAACTGTGATAAGGCCCCAACAAAGTCTCAGTCAATCTGACTGGAGCTCTGGTGTGTGTGTCTTTCAGGGTTCCCTCTTGTTGGGCACAGATGGCCAACATGAGTCTTTTACACTCTCTCCTTGCTCAGTCACCAAACAGACTATGTCAGAAAAGATGTGATGTCACATGAGATCAGCTGAGATAGTTATAAGAATAGATGCTGAACCCCCATCTGGGAAGAAGGTATCCCCCGAAGGGGAGCTGGGTGATGCATCTCCATGTCTTCTGTGTTGATCTCTGTGCCACTTGCATCCATTCCTCCATCCAAATTCAGGGTCTACCACCAGAATGTTGGTGGACCTGTCTTCCAAGGGCCAGGAAGCTATTAAGAACACACAGCCTGTTAGTCTTGAGTTATAATTAGTACTCGTAGTCTCCATCCTCCACAGCTCTATCTGGATTTCCCTCATCCTTAGCTAGCCACTCTCTCCTGGACACAATGGCTAACGTGTGGCTCTCCTTCCATGCATTAACCCATGAACACAAAGTACCCAAAGTACCAGAATCATAGCCACAGCTTCTAATTCAAAGAGAATCTTTCATATTCCTGGTGGAAATAAATCATTTAAATGGATCAGAACCTCCAACTCTGCAGAGCTCCAGTTTGCACAGACTTCCCCAGAAGCCACAAGGGGTGCCCTAGTGGGGCCAGTCCTGCTTCTACTCTTTGCCTCATGAACTCATGTAAGTACATGCGTTTTTCTATTGATAATACAGTGCCATGTGAAGGTTTGGGATTCAGTGAGCAGAGTGTTTCCATGAAGATGGTCACCCATCCTTCCTAATAGTGTCTCCAAACTGATGCTTCATTGGTGCCTTTTGTAAGCATCAGTGTTCCATGAGTTCAGCGAATCCGATACTGCTATGTGAGCAATGTCTACTGGAGCCCATGACCATAGGGCCACCTCCCTCCCTCCTTTCCTATAAGCTTGGTTCTCTGGTCTGGCACAATGAAATGTGGAACTCAGAATGGGTGGATCGAAGCCTCTACATGCTCTCTGATAGTTCTGCTAGCTGAGACGAAAGAGTCAAAACAGCAAACCGAGGCCTGAAATATTTGTCTGTTCCTCGGAAAGTGGAAGTAGTGCTCTTTTGGGATGGAAAGGGCCTAATGTTTGTTATCAGGTGTCCAGTTGGCCTCTTTGAATACTCATGTCACTTTGGTGTCTCAGCACTGGCCTATGTTGCTGGCAGACTGAACAAAGCAGCAGCAAAACTCAGCCTTGGTGAGTGAGAACCCATGTTGGTAGAACCATGCATGACTCTCATCTTTGCCACCATGGTCGCTACTTTCCTATATCCATGGCTAGTGTCAGCCTGCTGGTCATTTTATGTTCCTGGTTGCCTCAGCCCTGCAGGATGGTCTTGGGTAGACACGAACATGTGACACAAAGATTTTCTCACATGGTGCTTTTAAATGCTCCTTTCATATACCCTGACCCTAGAACTCCTAGTCCCCAGCCTTCTAATCTTTGTCATTACAGGTTTGTAACCAGAATCCCAGATGTTCCTAATAGGTTCCCGTCCTTAACATAACAAACCTGCCTGTTTTGTATAGCTAGACAAATAACTGAAGCTTGTCTACCCCGCCTGGCATGTCCTGGGCTTAGTCCTCAGCTTCCTCACCCCTCTGCTTGAGTTTCTGTGTTTGCAATCAAAGATGCCCTCTGGCTTTCACACCTGGCTTCAATGGCCTGTTACTTTCAGCTGTTTGTTTTCATCCTCTAGGGTGTCAATAACCCTGAGCAACTGCCATCCAATCCATTATCCTTACAGCTAATATTTTTTCTGTTCCTTTCAAAAACCTGATATACTATGCCTACTAGTATCATCCCTTCTGCCAGTGGCCCACCAACACGTGTTGACCACTGGACCCCCACTTTGTACCAGGAGCTTTCTGTAGTCCACTAGCCTCCAGGGAAGGAGTCCTCATGCCTGTCAAGAAGTGAGTGATCAGTTCCACAACCTCACCTCAGACCACATGTTAGTACCACTAGAGGCTGGGTTTCTAAACAAACTCATGGAGTCTAGGGTATGATTTTATAGTAAGAAATCAATGCCTGTGAGAAAGCAGGGAGAAAGAAAGAGTGGGGAAGAAGAATGCTGATGCATACCTGATGAAGACTCAGTTTTCCCACAGGGAGCATTGCAATGACCATTGCCCATCAGCCTTGTCCCTGGTCAGTCTGGAGTGGCTGGACTTCTGTACCTCCACTTGGCTCAATCACCAGATATAGGCTGTTCTGGGAAGAGCATGGCAGTTGTGAGCAAACCCTTGACAGATTAGACAGATACTGAAGGAGCTGAGAACTAGGGGCTGAATGCCAAGGACATGCTCCTGGCTGGTCAGCCCATTCCAGGGACTCAGGGGCAGCACTTCCTCATGCCTACCACATTGGGAAAGTACCTAACATCAGTGCTGAAAGGGACATTCCGCAGCATCTTTGTTTCCTCCTTGTCCATCACTGATAGGAGCTCACAAGAAGGTGAATCCCTGACTCTTGATTACTGCTCTCTAATTAGCAGTCCTATGCTTTCTCTAGTCCCTCTTCATAAATGTTCTCCTCACCTTTAGGGCATGTATTTGTTATGTTTGACATCTGTATATTTTATGAATACTTTGTAGGTAGCCTCCCCCAGGCTGCAAGCAAAATGCCATGTGCCCCGAGGGTCTTCCTTTAGACAGTAATTAACTAAAGAAAAGAGAAGGAGGACCTGTTGTGAGCCAGAATCACTCATTCAAACATATTCTCTCATATTCCCTCTCTCTCTCTCTCTCTCTCTCTCTCTCTCTCACACACACACACACACACACACACACCAGTCTCTCCAGCTGGCATTGGTCAGTACCAACACCACTGAGATGCTAACACTATCATGACTTTCGCTCTCCACCGCAGATGCAGGGCTAGGCCCTGGGCTACCTGAGGGGTTGACTGGTCCAGACATAGCTTTGTGAAGCTTTCAGTCTCCAGGAGGAGACACATAGGAGAGGTCATTACAATGACATGTGACAAGGACTCTGCCAGAAATGGTTCCCAGGTCTTTGGTGACACAAAGGAGGAACCATAGTGCTCTTTTGAGGACCAGGCAAGGCTTAAGTTGAGGGATGAAGAAAATGGGCTCATTGGGGAAAGTCTCTGCACGGGTGTGACCACATGGCCACATGGCCTCAGGAAGCTGCATGACTGGGTATGGTGTGAGCAACTGCCCGATATGAGGATTCTGGAAGGAGAAGGGGGCAGAGTGCACCTGGGGAGAGGTCTGGCCAGGTATGCTGAGCTCTTTAAAGGCTTTTAAGCAGGTGAGGGACACAAACACATAGAGCAGATGGGGTCTGGTCTCAAGACTAAGGCAGAGGAATAACTTTACATGCAAGATGGCAGGATTTGGTTTAAACAACAGCAGTAGGAACAGTAAAAGCATGGTAGGTAGACAGGTAAAAAGAAGTGAAATTGACCTAACTTGATGGAAGAAATTGGCAGGGAGGAACATTCTTGTGTTTCTTACCTGGGTAGGATGAGATAGAGAGATCAGGTTTGATGCTAAGTTTCAGAGCTCTGCTTTATACATGTTGAGTTGGAGCTGCCTATGTGTAATTAGGTAGAAAAGTCCAGTAAGCAATTGTGTATGAGTTTGAAGCTTGGGTGTGATACATGTGCCAGAAATGCAAAGTGAGGAGTTCCTTCCTTCCAGATGCTGCAGCCACACCTGGACTTGTGCCTTTTGAGGCTGGAAGGAGAGTTATCAAGTAGCAGTAGGATGCTAGGAATTAGATTCAGAAGTTGCCTAGATTTTAAAACTGGAAGGAGCAATAAAGATGATGCAGAGGTAAGTAAAACCTACAATTCTGAACACTTTCCAAATCAACCCCCTCCCTTGGTCCCATGAGAGAAAGGAAATGGAGAACAAAGAATGGCAAACAGAGGGTTTTTAAATAAATCATAATTAGTAACACACACATGGGCTCAGTGTGGGCGAGCAATTAGACATCTAATTATACTGAAACTACATGTGCATGAAACCAGAGAGCCTTGCCCCAAAACCTGGGCTTCCGGCGATTGCAGAGATGCCTGGAGGAGCTAAGTTGTCAATGGGATGCAACCAGACCTCCAATAAATAGTTGATGAGGGGGGGGGTGTGTATGCAAGGAGACTAGGAATCTGGATAGTGAGAATTTTTGAGCACCTGCAATAGCAGATGGGTTTCTGGCCTAACTGGAGGGGAAATAAAATCTCTTAACCAAGTACTACTCTTTTAAAATGCTGCCCTCCAGCTCCAGTCTTCCCTGGCTACCCCAGGACCCTTGAGGATGTATTTGTGTATAGCAAGGGCTCCATCTAGTGGTAGATTCTGGAAGCACTTGTAGTGTTATCTTGCGGATCTCGGGGTTTCTAGTACAGTGTCACAAAACCAGATGTTCTAGTGTGGAAAGCTCTGTGCGTAGACAGACGGATGGTTCCGGTTTAATCATGTCCTGAGATACTAGTAGGAAAAGATCAAATATTCATTAACAATGAAATTGTAGAAATAGGCCAGGCACAGGGAACAATTGTGGGGTTTTTTTCTGGCAATTTAATTTGCACAGTCCTTTTTGTCTTCCTCCACAGCCTCAGGCTCTATGTAGGTACCGAAGTCTAATTGTGGTTTTTCTCCTCTTTTTAATCCTTTTCTCTCTTGAACTAAGGAACAAAGACTTCTTCAGAAACAAAGAGTTCTGGGTTGTATCAGGCGCTCTCTACGTGCAAGTATCAACTGTCCAGGAAAAAAAAATCAGTGATCAGGAAACCCTGAAAGGGGCAAAAGGAAGGGAGTGAAGCCCAACATCTTTCCAGAAGCCCCCTTTGCCTCTGCAATCTCTCCTGGTTGCCTCTTCTTTGCACTTTCCTTCTGCAGTTTGTACACACACTCACACACTCACACACAGCTCCTCACCAAGGACACACTGTGAAATAAAAGACAAGACAGAGGTGAAAAAACAAGAAGACAGGGTTAATGTGGTCAGTGCCTGGATAAAGACAGGATACTGAGGGTAAACTTGTTTATTGTTTATAGATGATATTCCAAATTGCTGTGTCTTGAGAAGGTGGGGAGCACTGGCAGGTCTAGGGACCAGCAGTTTTTCAACAAAGACTTGAAGCTCTGTGAGACTTCACTGCAGGCGATGATCACAATTTCCAATGCATTGTGGCTCTGACATACTAATGCACAGAACAAGTTGGTTGTCGGCCCTGCTGAAGGTGATTCAAGGATAAAGAAAGGGAAGAAAAAGTAGACCCTTTACTGTAACATCCACTATGAAATCACAGGTAAAAATGCAAAAAGGAAAGGAAGAACTGAGATGAATTTCTTTCCCTAGCAGGCAGGTTAGATGGCAAAAACTCACAGATGCAAAGTATCCCCATCATGTCTGCCTCTGACACAGACCACATCCCTCAAGAATCAGGTAAGTAGGTATATGCAGAGACAAGGTTGTTGCCAATGTGTCTAATGGAAAATGGTAGTCTGAATACAAAGGGAAAACAGACTGTTTCACTCTATGAAATCCTCTATGTGGAATCAGAAATAAAACTGCAAGAGAAGCAAGAAAAGCTTGAGCAGAAACTTTCCCTGGGCATAAAAATGAGTTGAACTGAGCAAAATCATAAATGCAAACCATCCACATCACCTTTGCCACAGGGGATGATGCCCCAGAATAGAATTTAATGCCAAATTAAGTGTTCTACCTCTTCCAGCAACATAACTGTAAAAGGCAAAACCAAATCAAGGTTGCTGCTACTATTGCTGAAGGATATTGGCTGATGGACCATAAATAAGTATACAGTAACCAGTTAATCTAGGTGTGGAAGGCCTTGGGCTCAGAAGGGTCAGGAGAATAAAGGGGTAACCACCACAAGGGGCTTATCTTAGCAATAAGGGGATTGGTCACATTCATTTTCCTCTGGCACCTTAAATGGCATGTTCCTTTTGTAAGCAGAGATTTGGAAATTCCCAGTCTTTATCTGATATGATTGGAAGGCTACTGATTATAAATGGAACACCTAGAAATTGGGACTTGGGGGGGATATGGCTATAGCATCAGAAAATTAAAAGTGCTTCTTGACTGCTTTAGCAATAATTTTACAACTGTAGAAAGGAAAAATGTGAATAGTAAAAGTCATCCTGGGGTTGCATTCAGACCTGAGTTCCAAGCTTGCTCCCACCCTTCCAAGCTCTGAGGCCCAGGGGGAATCTGTCTAGATATTATCCCGATTCTGGTGTTCTTTCTGTATGTCTAGGGTCAGGCTAGGATGAGATGTTCTTGAAATTCCTTTCTACCCTATTATTTGAGGTGGAAACACTTTCAGAAAGGGAGAGGAAGGACTGGGTCTGCACAGAGCATAGTAATAGACCTGGATAAGGTCCGCTGGGAAACAATATTTACTCTTTCTTCCATGAGGGCATAAGTGTAGTTCCATTGTGAAGGCATATCATCTTTATCTTTAGTTAAGAAAAAAATTTTGCTTTTAGTGAAAATGCATACCATTGTCTTATTTTTAACTGAACTCCTGGAAATCTCATACAAAAGTGGAATTTATAAACCAGATACCGTTTTCCCTATAGGAAGATTGCCATAATTGGGAATTGTGTACCACATGAAGAACTTGGCATCAAATAAGACATAGACATCACTAACAATATGATATAAGGGGAGAAACATAACTATAAATGTCTGTAATCATTTAAAACAGTAAAATTGTGCTCCGGCTCACATAAAATGGGCATAAGTGTATTGTACGTGTTGATTATACAAGAGACCCCAATGTGCTATAAAGTGTACATAGATGCATAAAACTCTAACATTAGCGTACTATAAATTCAACCTAAAACCAGCACACTAACTATAATATATTCAATTAAACATTAAATGAACAATAATGTGATCTCTCCTCTTTGAATTTAGAAGAGCTTGTTGAGGCTGAGGTGTCTACCTTGGATCTTTCATAAATAACTGAAGTCCGCTTAAATTGATGTGTTCTTTCTCCTTCTGATAAATTCTTATAACAAGCCAAGGACTGGGGCTATTTCAGAGACTGGAGCCATCTCAAATTAAAAGAGGAGAGGCCAAGGCACATTTACTAATCTGTGTTTCTAAAGATAATGATGATGGCATTTCCCCCAAATAAACATCATTCAAGTAAAAGCTGTCCTAACATATCTCTCCTTCACCTTTTCTTGTCTCCTCCCTTGGCTCAAAAGTTGGACTCTGTATTGGACCAAATAAAGGCCAACCAATAAGAGAACAGTAAGTGCTAATTAAATCACTCCACATGACACTTCCTTGACGGCCATTAGAGACCTTCACACCTTATCAGAAAGCCAGAAAACAATTACAAGTCATTAGAATGGCCTTTCAAAAGAATTTTAGAGCATTTCTCTCAGAAGTAAGACAGTTAGAGGAACGCATATTGATTGTCTACAGTGTTTGTGGAAAACAAATAAATTCACGTACTTTGCAGTTTAATTCTGCAAAGTAGGTTTTACATACTTTACTATTTAATTGATTAATCATAACGATCCTGTAAAGTAAATGTTAGGCACCATGATTTATTTTATTTTGTAATTTGGTGGTACTCGGGGTTGAATTCAGGGCCTTGCACTTGTTAGGTAGGCACTCTACTACTTGGCCCATGCCCCTCAGCCCTTTTTGCTTTTAGTTATTTTGGACATAGGGTCTAGTGTTTTTGCCTGGGCCAGTCTGCACCACAATGCTCCTGTTATCCCTCTCGTGTAGCCGAGATTACAGGTGTGAACCACCACATCCAGCTCATTGGTTGAGGTGAAGTCTTGCTAACTTTTAGCCTGGGCTAGTCTCCACCCATGACCTTCATGATTTCCCAGGTTTCCAGGATTACAGGTAGAAGCTACCACACCAGACCTCTTATTTTATTATTTTAAAGAAACAATATCTTAAGGACTTTTTTGAGTTCCAAAGCTACAGCAAGTATTAAGAGCTAAGGCACTATAATAGAGGTGGTATATATAAGTATTCTATGAATGAGTGCAAGAATTATAAAATAATAATGATAATGGAAGGTAAATTGCAGGCACCACTCCAAATAAGAGCCCTTTCATTCAATTCATTTAAAATTACCCATGGCCATGGCTAGCCACACTCTGCAGGGGGACTCCTAAGCAGGGTTAATTATCTTGTAAGGCAGGCCACTCCATTTTTTTGGACAAACTGTTTTAATTGTTAGAAAACTCTGTCCTACTTATCCTAATTCTGCTTTCTAGTATCTCTAATTCTATGCCTAATCCTCCCTTCCATGAAATATTTCAAGTATTTGAAGACAGCTTTCGTGCTTCTCATAAGGCATGACTTGTAGACTCTTTTTCCTTCTGGTGAGCATTCTATGCCACTTTTAAAACCAGATGCCCAGAAGTAACCAGGACACTTCAAGAGGGTTCTGAAAAGTATATAATAAACAATAGTTTTTATTAATATGGCTTTCTGTGTTCTGGGATGAAATTTCTGTTAATATAACTTTAAAATAACAGTAATTTTTGGCAGACACATTATAGTGTTGGCTCTTTTGGGCTTGGATCAAACTAAAATATCTGTTTGATTCCACAGAATCTGCTATTGAGCCAGCGCTCTCCTATCATAATCATATTAGGTTGTGACATTTATGAATATGAAAGGCATATCTTTATGTATTCAGTGTTTCTCAACAGACTGCTAATGAAATTTTGGACAGGAAAATTCTTTGTTGTATGGTACTCTCCCACATGTTGCAGGGTGCAATTAAATATTAGTGACAACATATGATTATCATTGTGACAATCAAAAATAGCCCAATATTCTTCCAAAAGACCGGTGCAGTTGAGAATCCTGATCAAATTGCCAAGCACAGAGCCCTCTGCCATGCTGCTGTAGACTTTAAGTTTTACATCTAGGTATGGTTAACATTCTATGGATGTGATTTTCATCCAGCTTCATCCACATAAGTGGACAAGAGCAGACCCACATTTCTCCTTATTCATAAGCCAAGATGAAAATATTCAGGTTCACATTCAGCACTAGAAAAACAGCATAGCAAAACACTGTGATAGTTGATTATGGTTGTGACAGCTAATCTCCAAAGTTGACTCCCCAATGAGTCACACTACTGCTACTCATGACCTCGTGGTCTTCTCTCTTTGCATATAGGCTGTTTCTGGGACTTGCTTGAACCCACAAATGTCCTGTGAGCTATGCTTTCAAGACTAGCCCAGAAGAATCTCTGAAGCTTCTGCCTCACTTTCTTGAAACATCTCTCTGGGAGCCTATAATAGCCATACAAGAAGTATGTCTCCCCTGAGCAGCTGTTCTGATGAATACCCATGAAGGAACTCCCAGCTAAGCCTGATCTTTTGGTCATGGTTAGCAATGTGCCACTCATGGGTGAAGCCATCTTTAACTTTCCAGACAAGCTTATCCACTAACTGATTACCACTGAGCAACTCCACTCAGTGCCACATGGAGCAGAACAGTTGCCAAGAGAATTTGGCATATCCTTCCTATATCCGTCACCCACAAAATTGTGAGCTATAATAAAATTTGACAGAAAAGCTTGTATTCCTTTCTCCCCCAAATTCACATTCTGCAGTAAACTTTACATTCGTTTATTCACTCATTCATCACACATTTATTAAAGTCCTATTGTGTTCTAGCACTTTGACATTGGGAATAAAACGGTGATGAATAATACACTATCTCTGAGCTCAGGAAGACCATAATGGAGTGTAGGAGACTCATAAACCAATAATCATAATAAAACTTGAAGTAGCATAATAGAGGTGAATTTTGAGTGCTATGAAAGCATAGAGAAAGACTTAAAGTTGGAGAAAAGGATCCTTTGACTGTGAGGAGTCTTAATAAGGCAAGACAGAATAACCAAAGCCAAAATAAATAGGATACAAAAGAGTTTTCAGGAGAAAGGAACAGCATAGGATGGCAAAGAGTTTTGAAAAACTCAGTTCATTGGATGTTTCATATAACTAAGTCCAGTGTCCAAAAAAGTAGTTAATAGTGGTGATGAAAGTTGATGCAGTACCATAGGAAAGCCCAGAAGTGACTAGGAAACTTCAAGAGATTTTGCAAGAGCAAAATCTTCAAGAGTTACTAAATGTCACATATGGTTGTCAGTCTCCAAGATGACCCCCACAATGAGCTCTGTGTTCCAGTACTCAGACATTTGTATGGTCCTTCTACCACGTGGCATTCTATCACAATTGGTCTGTATGAACAAGAGAATGGGGTAGAAGTGATGGAGCGTCACATCCAAGATTAGGTAATAAAAGGCTGAAGCTTCTATCTTGAGCTTTCTCTCTTTTGGGTCACTGACTTTGGAGGAAGCATGTCCCAGTGGAGACACACCCATAACAGAAATAGAAGACTCCTCCTTGGAAGCAGACCCCAGTCAAGCCTTCAGAGATAAAGCCCATGCCAAGAGCTCAACTGCAACTTCACGAGAAATCTTGAGCCAGACCACTCAGACAAGTCACTTCCTACATTCTTAATGCTCAGAAACCAAGTTTGTGCTTTAAGCACAACATTTAAGATATTAAATATTGGAGTTATTTGTTACACAGCAATTGATAGCTAATAGACCGTGCTGAGAAGTTTGAACATTATCCTGAAATTGATTAGACAGCCATTATAGGATTGAAATGGGTAAACAACATTTGCACACAGGAAAAGTCATTGAATTGGCAATGGGAGGGTAAAGGGAAGAAACAGATCCTGTAATAATCCAGTGCTGGGCAGATGAAGAACTGCACTAAAACAGTGGGAAATGAAGGAAGCAAAAGAGGTAATTTGAGTTATATTCATCAGCCCAGGTTCATGGCTTAGAAGAAAGCCGCAGCAAATTCGTTGAATCAGAGCACACAAGAGGATAGAATTTGAAAAGCAAACAAACATGATGTGCTTAGAATTGAACATGTTAAGAGCACATGAGACACACAAAAGGAGATGAAAGGGACACTGGACATGAGGCTCTTGGGGCTCAGAGCTTGCTTGGCCATATGGGTCATCAGCATGTCATTGGTAATTGAAGTCATGGTTTAGGATGTGTGTCCTAGAACAGTGCTGCTGTTCAAACAGGAGGAAATCTGCAGAACCAAGGCCTGTTGACCCGGTGTTCCTCATTTCTTCCAAACTCTGAACAAGACAAGAGGAATTTAGAGCCTTCTCTGTAGCCAGGGATTATACCAGTTTTACTCTCATTTGAGAAAATCACTTTTTACCCCAAATATGTGGGGAGGGAGAGAAATTATGAAGTGCAGTACTATCCCTTATCCATTGGGAGAGCCATTCTAAAATGCCCAATGGATGCCTAATTCTGCACATAGTACCAAGCCCTCCATAGACTATGGTTTTTCCTATTTGCTCTTACCATAGATTTCAGAGGCCTCAGAATACAATTTTTTTTCCTCATTAAATCTAAAACTTTCACTTTTTCACTGAAAGGAGACACCTAAAAGCTTCACTTTGGCATGTCTAAATGCAAACATCATTACTCTTGTGATTTGGGGCTATTGTTAAGTAAGATAAGGGTAACCTGAAGCCAGCACTTCAGTACGACAGTCAATCTGATGGCCAAGATGGCTACTAAATGATTAGCAGGCATGCAGAATATACAGTATGGATGCCTGGACAAAAGGATAAGTCACATTCTAGGCAGAATGAAGCAGGATGGTATGAGATTTATGATGCTACTCACACCAGTGAACAATTTAAAGCTTATAAGTTAGATATTCCTGAAATTTTCCATTTAATACTTTTGGACTCTTATTGACCACTGATTACTGAAATCCCAGAGAGCAAAACCTGGATAAGGGGAGACCTCTGTATTCTATAACCATTTTCATTTTACTCTATTAAAGACTATCCCTGCAAGTTTGACTTCTCTTTGCAGAAACTCAAGGCTGTGTTTAAACATATAGATGAATTTCTTCACCAAGTCCCTAAGGAAATAGAGAACAATGTTGTTGCAGGAGAGCCTGGTCACAGACAACTTCCCAGGAGAGAAAGTGCCCTAAAAGCAACAAAACAGATGAAGAAAATGATGTAAGGTGTCTGCACTAGACAGGATTCCCCAGAGAAACAGAAACACTAGGGTGTATATCTATATTTGTTTTAAGGAATTGCTCACACAATTATGGAGGCTAGAAAGTCCAAAGTCTGTAAGGCTAGCCAGCAACCTGGAGACCCAAGGAGGAGCCCAGATTACAGTGGAGGTACAAAGGCTATCTGCCTGCAGAATTCCCTTTTGTTCAAGGGAAGTCAGTCCCATTGAGGCCTTCAAATAATTGGATAAGGCCCATTCATATTGTGGAGGGAGTCCACCTTATTCAATGTCTACCAATTTAAATGTTAACCTCATCCAAAAATAGCTTCACAGAAACATCCAAAATGATGTTTGGTCACATATCTGGGCATTATGACCAGCAAAGTTGACACCTAAAACTAATAACCATTACAGTACTTATACTCCTCCACCCTCTGAAGGGTCAACTGGCCGATGAATACCTCCTATAGTGCTCTGCTCACAGTAGGCCTTCAGCTAAATGGTTCCTCATGACAGTCACAGTCTCTGACCTGTCCAACTGCAGCTAATTTGACAAAGACGACAACAAAGTCACACAGGGGGGTCTGTTTTCCCACTGTGTTTGTCAAGAAGGTCAATGAAAAGTGCATGCTAACAATTATGTGCTTTTCTGGCTGTATTCCTCGTCCTGTGGTTTTCACAGCAGCAGATGACGAGTTCGGACGGTGCCTGTCACGAATGTTCCTTCCCCTAGTCCTAATGAACTGTCCTTGGGGGAGTGCTGACCAAGTCTTATGACTGCTGTCAAAAGCGAGAATAAAATGTCCTGGGAAGAGATGAATTTGTCTGCGTCTGGAAAGATATCAGTCATTTTCTGTGTGTTTGTTTTGCCTTCCCTTCAAGGGAAAGTGAGGGGAAACTCAATGAGCTTTTCTCACTTAGGAATGATGTGAAATCCACATTGGGGCAAGCTGCAGGAAGCCACTAAGGCCATGATGAGCTAGTACAGAAAGCAAACATCCAAAGTTAGGGCACCCAGAGTAGAGCAAAGTGTAGGGCAGGCCCCTGGGACTAGGAGACACTTTCTTCCTCTTTGATTATCTTTAATCCCCCAGGAATATTCATCAGGAGGGGTAGTCAAAGCATCTGGGGCTTACCATCTCCTCAGTTCCTAAAATAATGCTTGTTGTTTTCTCATTCATTAAGTTCTTAACCTGGAAAGGCTTCTTAACCTGGGCTCCACAAACCCCCTAAGGGTCCAAAGGATGGAATTCAGATGTATGTTCTCAGAAAGCAAACTTACACACCCACACTCATACACCCCACTATTCTCCAACTGAAGTTAAGCACTTCCCAATAATTTGAATGGATGCAACACATGTAGGTATCTGAAAATGGCTTTTATATTTATCTCTACTCATCCTGCAGCAACCTGGTGGTCCCTACCAAGATTGAGCAGCTCCAAGATTTAAAGTAAGAGTTCTCTTGTATTCTCCGATCTACACTTAAGTAATAAAGCAGATGCTGCATCTTGACCCTGCCACAGATCCTTGGATCCAATCTTAACTGGTTAGAGGCTAGAAAACAAGAGTAATAAGCAATCTCTCCCTGGATCTCCAAGGACAGAGAGGATTTATCATTCATTTGAATATCAAATTATAGAACCAATTATTGTACTGAGCCCTCATGTGCATAATTGCAAAAAGTCTGGGCCCTTCCCCAACTAGGAGGACCAAAACCTGTGCAAATCCATCTTCACTGATGTTTATCAGGTTTTTCTCCAAGTCATTGCTTCAAGTTTCTCTCAGATTTCTCATGGCTAATTCCCAGTGGTGCTGCGTCTCCTCCATTCCCTTTTCTCCCAAAGCACAGAATAAATACTTCCAATTATGACCCTAATCATGGTTAACACAGAACTATAATATATTTAATACATGACTGAAATTTAGGAATAGAGAAACTACAAGAACTAAAGGAGAAAATTAAAAGTAGACTATGATAACTCTCTTGGAATCCATTGATCAGTGTCTCCATAGAGGTCTTGAATGTCATCTCTTTCCTAGACGTTTTTGTCATGTGACCAGGGCTCACTGACCACCAGTACAGAAGCCACTTCAACTTGTCCACTTTCTCCCAAGTTCATGTCATCCATTCCAACTCTCTGGCTCACCCAGAGGAATTTAAACCCATTCACTCATGACATTCTCTCTGCATAGTCATTATTAAATTGACTGTCCAACATCTGAGTCTCGGGTATCTAAATTTAGATAATTTATCTCAGTTCGAGACTTCTTAAGAAAGACAGGTGATATCTGCATCAAAGCTGCAAGAATACAATGTTTGCAAATATGACCCCTTTCAGTACAAAGGAGTTTTCATGGACAAACCATACAACCTCCACCTTAGAATGTAGAAACTGCCTATGATTTCCTAAGAGGTATGTTTCAACAATTTTGAGATTCATTCTGCATTTGCATAGCATTTAGGGGTAGAGTGTACCTCCTTTATTGAGAACCTGGAAGAAAATATACAATTAATTATAATATTCTTAAGAAGGCTCCATGGAGGAGGTGTCAGTGGAGTTAAAGTAAGGGATGAGTTTACATTCTCTGTAGAAACTACAGAATTGCTAGCCAGTCATCCTGTGGGTGATAAAGAATAGTGCGACAGGAATCAGAACGCTCTGCTAGGCCCATCTCACCTCCATTAGTTTTATTGAACCTTGAAATGGCTTTTGAAGTTAACAATCACCCCAGAGGATACAAAGTTAGACACTAAAAAAAAAAAAGACATTGAAGTTTTGTAAGTTCCCTAGTTAATCCATCAAACACATTTCAGTCTTAGGTAGCAGTGTGTAAACTCTACCAAGGGCATCTGAGTTTCCCTAGGAAACATCTATAGCCAGATAAACAGATAACACTTAATAGAGATCAAGAGGGACCAAGGAACGCCCTAGAATCACCTTTTAGGCAAGGTGTATTCATTTAAAGCACATGGTTGTTTCTGAAGTCCTTGTAGTATTAGATAAGAAGGTGGCAGAGGAGTAGGAACGACAAGCCCATGCTAGTGGAGTGAGACTTATTAGATCTGCCATCTGTGAGCGTGTCTTTGTTAACTGTAACCAGCTAATTGTTCCAAACTCTCCAAAGCAAAAGAGCCTAGACACACACTGTATCCTTACAAAGCATAATTAAACAAAATGAAAATAACCAAGGAGGCAGCTGCTCGATTTCTTCCTGAAACACACAGGTTGGTACCCACACCACCTAACAAACCTCTGTAAAAGAACAATGTCTTAGGAAGTACTTGTCTGCATTCTGTATATTTTAAGGGAAAAAGTTTTCTTTAATTAGCGATGGTTAATGAACTATTAAGGCAACCCCCTCACTAATTAAAAGAATAAATCGAAATAGCTGGACCTTCAGCTGCTATGAAAGTCTCTGTTTCCAGTGCTTTTTTGCCTGAAAAGAGGGTTTCCATCCCAAGCTGTGCCAAAGAGGTAAAGAAAAGCAACAGCAAGGGTTGGTAGGAGTAGCTATGCCAGGTTTCAGGGTAAGGTCCCAGAAATAATGGTCAGGCATGCCTGCAGAAGTTGTATGTGGTGTGTTTTGATGGATTTATGACTGTTTGTTGGCTTCTGTAACTCTAAGCATCTAGAAGAGACGTATCACTAATACATACTCAATGTACATGTGTATAGAGATATATATTATATATTTATACATATTATATGTATATGTTTAATAGATACATTTACTATATAGACATGTATCTGTATATGTCTATATTTTTGTTGAATAAATGAGTGGATGAATGAATGCTTTGACAAATAGCCCTTTTGTTTTTAGTCTATCTTGAGAATCTGTCTTCCTTAATCTTGAGTGTAAATCAATCAGACTCAATAGCAGATAATTATGCAGTGATCAATATTAACCTGGCAAAAGAGGTTAAGAAACTTGTGCTGGGTCACAAAAGAGCATGCACCCAGGAGGTCAACATCTTCTCCCCTTGACATTCCTATTGAGAAGTTGTCTAAAACAATGTCTGATTCTGCCCATTTTCAACCAAGGAGAGGCACTTGTACAATGGACTTGCTTTGCAAGGGCTCAGCAGCTCTGCTAGAAGCCATCAAGAAAGCTGTTTGTTTCGTCCTGCAATTCTGGGCTTTGTACATTTGTCTTAGGCTCCCAGTGATCTAGGACAACACATTATCTGATGTCGTCCAGGGCCGTGCCACTTAAGAAGTTTTGCTATGTCAACATTATGCACTGTACACATTTTTTTTTCTTTTGCTGGGGGCAGCTGAAAGTAAGTGACACTAATTTCTATTCTGCACTTATCCAAATATTGCAGTCACAACACAATCCATAAACATAATGACTACTCATCAATAAAACAGAGGCATGTCTGAGAAACCATAATTGTCACCCCCCAAAATTTAAAAAATAAAAAGAAACAACAAAAATGCTGGCAAATGGTAGGTCCCTTATCTTAATTACAGGCTTATTTGCATTTAAATGAAGGTTATTCTATAATTACTACTGAATGTTTTGTGTTGGAGTTGAAAAACCACTCTGCAGGCTGTCAGCCCATTTCCTTTTCATTTTCTCTTGTCATTCTTCTTCTCTGTAATCGTCTGACACAGGCGGGCACAGAGAGGTGCTAGTTCTTAATTCCCTTTCCAAAAACATCACCACCTCAGGGTACCTTGTGGATTCTCTCTCACTGCAGTCCTGCAAGAAGAGGACAAGAGAATTAGAGAAACTTCCTTTCACCCACAATAAACAACTCAATGACTGCCAACCTGAGAGCAGAGTTAACTCAGTCTGCCTGTCAGTGGCTGAGGTGCTGGGGATCCCTTTTCCTCCTCTGTGTCCCATGCTATCTTGCACAAATATGGCTGATTCTTGGTATTTGCAATAGCAGTGTTCTATAAAATCACCACAAAGATTGACTAGTGAATACTGAAGGCTTGCTCCTAGGGGGAATTAGGGTTTTAGATTCTTGCAAGCTTTTGATCACCTTGGTTGAAGTATGCTTCTGTTTATTTAATAGATACTGTTGATTCATTAATGTTGAACTCAATCCCACCCAACAACACATGCCTAAATGAAGCTTCTTTACCACTGGTATTTGTTCATAAGGCACATCACAGCCTCCTTGCACTTCAACGCTCTGCTTGGGAATCATTTTAAAAAGCAAAATTGCCAAGACAGCACATGTATGGAAAGTGTAGTGCTGAAAAAACTGTAAATAGGACACTTGTTTAAGTAGAAGAGCTGAAACAAAAGGCAGAGCACAGCTTTGGTCCACTCCAACTGGAATATGCACAGCATGTGAGTTAAAGTTTTCAACATTTTCCATGTCCAGGAATAACTGCAAAAGCACCATAGTATTGATCCAGGGGTTACAAATAAGTTGTAATAAGTAGGTGAACATGCAAATATAAATCTATGAGTTTGTTAATGATGTTGGACCATTCCTACCCAATAGGCTCTGGAGGTGCTGTGAGAGATACAGAACTGACCCTGCCTCTCAGAGTGTAGAGTCTTCAGTTGGGTAAATGGGACACAGCAGGAGAAACTGGCAAAAAACATGGAAGCAAAAATATAAAAGAATTTATATTGGTAAAAGAATTTACCAAGATGGAATGGGAGAAAGCAGATTTATTAGGATGCCACTGACAAGGGGTAGAATGGTGGCTGCTATGCCAAAGAGCACGGCAGCAGAGGCAGGGTTGAGAATAGACTTTATACCTCAAGTTAGGCCACTTTTAATTGTTTGTCTCCCTTTTTGTGGACCTTACTGATTGGTTGTCTCTTCCTGGGATCACAGTTTGAATTTCTAGCACAGGGAACATCTCTGTTCCATATGGGCCTTCCAGGGGAGTGGATCCACCCCCCACATTCCATCTGTTCCTTAGTATTCCTTTGTCTGCCATGTTTCCTTAAAATGAGGGCCTTCTCCACATTACAATTTCAAATTGTGATAGTACTGAGTAAAAAAAAAGTGTTCCCAAAATAAAGAGTAATAAGAGGAATAGGAAATGGCATGCTTTATATATAAGGTGAGGATGAGGAGGTGGTATTTGTGGTAAGACTTGAGAAGCCCTGCCGATAGCTGGGGGGGGGCGGGGGGGGGGCTGGTCAGAAGGAGGGAGGTGCAGCCAAGAAGAAAGAACAGTAGAAAGGGTCCTGCACCCAGGAAGGGGGTGTCCCACAGGTTCCATCAGTGGAACTGGAGCTTATTTCAGAGGGACAGGAGAAGAAGATATGAAGTGAAGTGTGGTATGAGAAAGGCAGGCAGGAGCACACAGAGCCAAGAAAGGCACACGAACTTATTTCTTGGCAATTGTACCTCTTCAGGGCACAGACATCTTGTAGTGCCCAAAAAGGGGCCAGACAAATCCCTCACTAAGGTAGCTGCAAAATGTGATGGACATTCCTCATGTCGGTTCAAAACTGAATTTTATTCAGTTTTGGATGCAAATCTTTTTTGGCAGCACCGGAGTTTGAACTCAGGGTTTCATGAGCCACACGCCCAGCAGAAAACCCCATGATATGATAGCTTAAGCAAGATTAGTATTTATTTTTCTCAACTAATTAAATATTCACATATGGACAGTTGCTAACCTAAGTTTACTGACTCAAGGATGTCAAAGCAAAGGTCTGTGGAATTTGCTTGGAGCTTTCTTCACGATTGTGATTTCATGTGCTGGTGAATCTGGTCTTCTTACACAATTTTTTAGGTTGAAAATTGTGACTTCCACTGATAAATTTACTGTCCATATGATGCCACATGTCTAACTGTAACTATAAAGGACACCAGGAGATATATCTGTTATAGTTGGATATATGGCTGCCTCCAACACTCATGTTTGTAAGGAAGAAGGAAAGAATGGAGCTGGTAACAACAGGGAGTGTCTATTCACTTGGGTGGAGTACATTCTTCAGTCAGTGCCCTGGAAGGGTTAGAGGTATCAAAGAAAATAGTCTCTTGGAGAGTTCTATAATAAAAGTATGGGGATTGAGAGATGATGAAGATCCACCAAGTCATAACTATCTCCATTCTTTCCCGTTCTATCAGGTAACCCTTTCTATTAGGAGATGATGGTCTCTCAAAAGTCAGTAACAAATGCCTGCAATTCAAAAAAAAGAAAAAATTAACCATCCCCTCTAGCTTAAGCAACACACCTAACCATGTTCATTTCCACCATTATAGTTTTGATTTGTGTATTTATGGCTTCAGTCAGTTATTTAACAAGTCCTTAAGCTCTGTGAGTATGTATCATGAGGCATATGTTTTGAAGCCAGAATTCCTCTTGCTGAAGGAACAGTACACAAAATAAGAGAGCTGAGACCACTCTTCTGAGGAATGACACTATGCAGTGACCTACAGGATCAATGGGGTTCAATTAAATAACAGGATGAAGGAGAGCAAGAAGATTCCACTCCCAACATAATTTGCAAATGTCAACACATGACAATTAAATCAGGGCAAATGCCATGCTTAAGTGGTAAGGGGAGCAAAGAGACCATCTTGGTTGTCTTTGCTAATTTATCAGAAGTTCAAACCTATTGGAAAGCTTTGTGACATCCTGCCCACTTAAAGCAATTTCTGGACAGATGCCAATGCTAGTGCTTTGAGTTGCCTGCAGCCCTCTCAGGCTTTGCATGTATGTGTCCTTGGCATTGGGCATTGACCACTTAAGCCTAAAGGACAGGTAACAAAGCAGCTACTGTGTGGGTTGGCTTGAGTTTACATGGAGCAGGTGGCTCTCCCCCTGTGTCAGACAGAGAAGGCTGATACTCTCTGATAACCCCTGCCAATTCTGCTACTCCTGTGTTCCTGCCCGCTGGGCCTTGTCCCTGCCCATGTGTAGTTAGGCACCTGGCACAGATGATGCACCCACGGGCCATAGTACAGATGTCCCCAGGCATCTCTCTGTGCCTGCATTCTCCATGTGGCTACCAGGGAGGGCTTTCCAAACACAGATCCATCACGCCCTTGCCCTACTGAGGAACCCAAGTGGCTTCCCTATAAGATAAAGTCCAAACTCTTTAGCATGACATAAAGACCATCCTAATCCAACTTCTGCCTCATTTTCCACACCCGCCTCCCACACTCCTTTCCTACTCTCAGGCACACTGAGATGTTTGCATCTTCCAAACACAGCATGTTCCTTACCCACCCCTATGCCTTTGCACACCCCATACCCTGTCATGGTACTTTATGACCTCCTATGTCACACCTCCCATAGTTAGCTGTTCTCTTTTTCTCTGAGGAAAGGACTACATTCCAAGTTCTTCTGTTATAATATAACCACACTTACAAATATTTATTTGTATGTCCTTCTCCCCTACTGTACTGCAAGCTTCTTAAATGAAGGGACCAATTGTAACCTTGTATGGGCCTTGGCACCTTTCCTAGTGCCAGGTAAAGCCCAGGGGTTCAAACTTATTCAACTCATGATTAACTGCAGTCCAAAGTTGTGTATGGCTTGTGATCCACAGTATCATCTGCCTTGCCAGATCAGATCCCCCATTCTGCCTCAAACCAGTAGAGATGCTGCTATGTGGGCTCCCCCTGAAAATGTGGTGGCCCCTGAGCCACTGCAGGGGCACAGATCTGCCTCAGCACCCTTCTTCCCACTAAAACACTTCCAAAACTGAGTTCTATGCTTTGTGTTTCTTTACAGTTGCCCAGAAAAAAGCAGCAGCTGAAGGATGGAGGGCTTCATACAGATCCTAAGTGAGTCTGGGACTCCTTTCATGACTTCTCCCCTTAAGGGTGCTGTAGGTCCAGAGGGTGTGAATCACTGCAAAGAATAAACCCTTCCCCCCTCAGTCTCTCTTACCCTCCCCCAGACTCAGCTAAGAATAGCTCCACAGCTGGCCAACACACCATTGATGTCCATCCCCACTGTCAGGGAAGAGAGGACTGCTGTCATCAGCTTCCGGACCTGGGGCTCCTCTGCCATTCCCCACCCTTCTGTCCCTCCACCACAATCTCTTCATCTCCTCCTCCTTTGAAAGAAGGCTCACAAGCTCGCCTCCTCTTGCCCCTGACAGGTGTGGGGAATGACCCCATCCCTCTACCGGAGGCCATTTGCTTTGAAGGTCCTGCTTTACAGAATGTCATTTGTATTCAGCCTGTCCCTCACAGCTCCTGCCCAGTGTGTTTTGATGAGCTTCTCACTGCACTCATATTGTCTCAGTCGTTAACCACCCATTTGCAAGTCTGTAATTTACTTTTGATCATTCACTTTATGAGGCACACAGGGTAAAAAGCCGATTTTGTGATTCTGTTCTTCCCTCCCCTCCCCCACTTCCTCAGTCTAGTTTGCAGCTAAGGATTCTCTCCAACTCACATACCCTGTGGCCTTACATCTCATGAAGACATGTGCTGCCCTGACCTTCCTAGGGGAGATTTTCCTTGGCTTCTCTTTCTGATGTGGTTCATTAGCTCTTTTTTCTTTTTCTCCTTAGGGATTAGCTTCCCTGGGAAATAGAGTAGTTGGTGGAGGCAATTATTTGTGGTTTTATTTATATGATAACCCTATTGACAGTAGGCAGAATCACTGGCAGATTGTTCTGCCAGGAACTAAGCCCCAGGAGGAAAAGCTATAGTGGCAGAGGCCCAGCCATCCTTCCCCAGCTGACATTTCGAAGCCATATTCTGTTATGCAGGAAACAGCCTCAGCTTACCAAGAGAAGGCAGTTGCCTGCCCTGCCAAACATGAGCTCTGAGAACCTGGCTGCCTTTGATTCCTTTCCATGGTCATCAGTACTGCCAGCACATAAAACCTGCTGCCTGTTCTCTCAGGCCAAGAGAGGAAGACTCCTGAAGCCCTATTCGAGCTGAGCTTGCCAGAGATCCCCCATTTGTTTTCTTCCTCTTTTTCCTCTTTAGAAACTTTTCCTAGAAATAAGCACTTGCATTATTCCTCATTGTAGAGGCTGTCATAGAAACATTTCCTGGTTGGCATTGTCACAGGAGGTCTACAGTGCTTGTAGCCAACTGATTGCATGTCACTCACACCCAAGCCTAGCAGACACTCCCTTGCATCTCCAGGCCCTCTTCCTGTCCACCCCCTTCCTTCCCTGCTATAACTCCACAGTCAATAAGTAGCATTGAAACCAGAGTTTAGGGCAAAAAGCCCTGGACCTAGAAGTCCCAAACAGACCAGATTCAGCCACTCATCCATAATTTGCCAATTAAAGAGGTGAAATGGCGTAGTAGAGATTTAATCGCATGTGGCTGAGTTGGGAAGACAAAAGAGGTTCAGTGACCCCAAGATTGTCTTCGAGGGCTGACAGGAACTTTGAAATTTTATAGAAAGAGAGTCAAAAGGAAGGATTTCAGGTGTGACTAGCACAGCCAGTAATCTTGGTCAGGCACATGGTCTGGTGGTCTGGTCCAGTTCTGGGAAGTTAACACCTGGAGGAAGTAATCTGGTTCCTGTTTGAGATGATTATTCTGGCTCTGAGGTAATTGTCCTCACTGGGAGGGTGGAGGCTCAGCTATTCCCTAGGGGTGGCTACAATTCCTTGTCCTGATATGTTATTCATCAGTCCCATTCGTCCTGGAATGCAAGGTGACTGGGAAGGACAGAGGGACTCAGAAAAGAAAGGTTAATGTGGCAGAAGGACAAATAGGAGTTAACTAGGCCAGTGCCTTCTTTCAGTATCATTTAGGTGATACCGAAATGTGTATTTCCTTGTATTGGCCAAACTAGGAACTTCTGAGAATGTAAGGAGGTCCTAGTCACGGTACACAAAGGCAGCAGCTGTAAGCCTCAAATCCCCCTGGTCACCATTCCTCCATGCCCTAGGGACTTTTCTCAGTGTGAAGAGAAAAGGTAGAGTCTCTCTTACCCAAGGCTGTACTAGAAAAGACACTGGTAACTTGAAACTCAAAGTGGGTTTTCACACAACGATATAAGTGGTGGTTTGGTTGCATAGACCATGGTACACCGCAAATTCAATGCTTCCTTATAGAATGAAATTTCTACACCTAAGAATTTCACCTAAGAATTTTCAACAGGGTATCACCTGCTTCTGAGTTGCAGCAGTGTTGTTTGTGGTTGGTTAGTTGGTTAGCTGGTCTTATGGATATGAAAGTTTGTACCAACTACCTCAGATAACCCACAGCAGATCATTGCTGGAGCCATGTCCCTTCGGTCAATGAGGTGAATATAAAATCCCTGAAACATAATTTTTTAAAAAGGAAAGACAACAAAATCATTTAGTGAAAGGCTTTTTTTAGTTGTCAGAAACATTAGGCGTAATGGCCCCCAGATCAGAGCCCACCCAACATAGAGATTTTTCTACTTCGAAAGCCCAGCACCAAGACATCTCACCAAAATGGAGTGCTAAGAACACATTTCCAGGGCCCTGACCACAGCTGGAACCTGCTCAGAAATACCCAAAACTTTAAGCACATGTGGGAATTATTCTTAACCCCTCCCTATGTGAGTCAATCTTTAGAAAAAAAAATTCTTTAAAAGAAATTAGTAAATCTAACATATCTTCATTACTAATTAGTATCCTTGGAGGGAAAATAATCTTAAAAGATGAATTTATTGAGCAAAGGAGACTTCCACATGTCTACGACGTTGTTAGTCCAATCTCTAATAATCTATAAATTAGCCTGTCCTAAACCTACAGCAGCCAAATCAGAGGAGCATTCTAAGGCTTATTCTTAACTGCCCCATAGGATCTGGCCCTGTCCCTCTATATCCTATTGGATCTGGCCCTATCCCTTTATCCTCCCATGGAATCTGGCCCCATTTTTTTATACCCCATAGGATCTGGCCTCATTCTTCTATGCCCTAAAAGACCTGGCCCTATCCTTCTATGCACTAAAGAACCTGGCCTTTTTCCTCTATACTCCCATAGGATCTGACCCCATTCCTCTATAAGACCTTATTCTGTGCAGGCCCCAGCACAAGTTTTCTACTCTGCTCTTGCCAGTTCCTCCTGTTAGGACCCGGAATCCTATTCCCCCGAGAGACAGAGAGCCAGGCGTGAATGCAATCAACAAAGCAGAGTTTATTGGGCTGGCTAGCTAGGGTCGAGCTCCCACACGGACACGCAGGACCAGTTAGGAAAACACGACCCTGAGCCTCTTTAGGGGAAATCTTATATAGACCGCGGTGGCATGCATATTTTCGTTATCAACATTGGGCAAGCAGGCAGAGCACATCTTGCGCGTACCTCACATCTTGCACGTACTTCACATCTTGCATGTACCCCCCGCTCACATTCCCCACATTCTATATGCCCTAACTGAGCCCTGCCGCATTGCTTATCTTATCTACATGGGGTGTTTGGTACTGGTTTCTCCAACAAGGGGGTTGGGGCCCGCTGAGACCTCCTATTCCTTTCATTCCCCCCTTTTCTTACGGCCTAAATTGAGGAATCATTCTCAAGGGGATGAAGAGCCTGATATTGTTGGCGGAGGACCAGAAGTTGGATAGTATTAATTCGACTTTTGACAAAAGTCATAAATCGGTTTAGAATCCAGGGTCCTATGGTAACAAGTAATAGGATGATTATTATTGGCCCTGCCAATGCAGATAAGAGGGTAGCCAACCATGGGGACTGGTTAAACCAAGACTCGAACCAGCTTTCCCCGGCCTCTTTTTCTCGTTTTCTTTGTTCCAGGCTCTTTCGAAGTTTAGACATGGAGTCACGAACAACTCCGGTATGGTCAGCGTAAAAACAACATTCTTCCCCTAGAGCAACGCATAGTCTCCCCTTTTGGAGGAACAACAAGTCCAGACCTCGTCGGTTTTGAAGTACTACCTCAGACAGGGAAGTGAGGGATTTTTCTAGGTGGCTAATGGAGGTTTCTATTCTCTCTATATCTTCGTCTATGGCTGCACGCAGCGAAGACATCCCTTTCTGCTGGGTGGCCAAAGAAGCTATGCCGGTTCCTGCTCCCGCTAACCCTAGGCTGAGTAGGGTAGCAATAGTTACTGTGGAAATAGGTTCTCTCTTTTTCCTTTTTTCAACCATTTTTGTATTCCAGTATGAATATAGACTCTCTTCCAAATGATAGAGGATGCGGGGCAGCACAGCCACTATAACACAGAATTCTTTAGAGCTGTTAAACACCTTAGTTGATAGGCACGGGGTGAGTCCAGACCGCGAGCATAGCCACCACCCATTGTCCTTTGGAATTACCCATTTAATAGCATTTTCCCAGGTAGAACTGGCGTTAATAACAGTACATAAGTCCCGTCTGTTCTTTGGCACTTTTCCTAAGCAGGTTCCTTGGCCGCTTACCTGCTGTATGGTCAGACCTCTCTTACGGTCTCCCCAGGAACATTGAGTAGGGTTTTCCTCAGATGAGGTATCGTGAGTGGTGTTTAGCCCTATTGCCTCATAGAATGGGGGCCTCACATCATAACATAACCAACAGGAGTTAGTCATGTTAGGGTTGGTGTGGTTTAACGTCAGGAAGGCAGCACCCACTAGCTCCCAGAGGGGGTCTTTAGATGCGGTCATGAGACTGGGCCTCACCAGGGGAGGGCTGGTTTCTGATGGTCTTGGAGTTGTAACATTAGCCCGGGCTATGGTTGAGGGAAGGTGATGAGCTGTGGAAGGTCAGGGAGGTGGCTTTACATAGGGTGGCCTAAGTACCTTATTAGGGCCTATTGTTAGAGTAGAGACTGGTTGTTGCACACGCCGCAAAGTAAAAAGGGCTCCTGGATGATTTGTTTTGTAGAGTCTGACTCCCCAGGATTTACCCAATTCCCAATTCGTTGCCTTTTTTCCTAAATCAGTGAAATTTATCATAATGGGATTACAATTGGGGGGAGTTGGGCATCCCTTATTTATAGGTCTAGGTTGGTGGTATGTAATGCCAGATTGAGAGACTCTACTTAATTGAATAAGGTCCCCCTGTTTGGGGGGTGGCCACCATATATCCCCTGAGCTCTCACAACCCCATGACTTACAATAATAGTCTGCGATTCCTCCACATTTTTTTCTGTGGTTGGGTTGGGGAGCGGGGCAGACATAGAAGTAACTTTGGCGCAAATCCCATTGTCCCCTGCCAGTGAATAAGGCCCTTAAGTCAAAGTATAATTCTGGGAACCAGGTGCTGGGAGGGGTCACCTTGGAGGTCTGGTTAAGAATGTCTCCTGTGGATACATCTACAATCATCCAGGTCAGGTTAAAAGGTTGATGTGGATTTGTATGCCCCCAGCAAGTGGTGGACAGGGTTAGAAAAAGGAATAAAGTTACCGAGGTCCAGTATGAAGTTTGAGTTTGAAAAAATTTTCCTTGTGGTGGGACACCCTTCTTGTTGGCAGGAAGCCTTTCTTCATAGCTACCGGATCTGCCGGTCTGATGTGGGTGTAGTGGACCCAGGTGATAATCCCATTCTAGGAGGGCTGCGGAGCATCTGGAGTGTTCTCGTTTTTCGGAGCATCCCGTATCAGCCGGAGCTTGAGTGGGTTTGTTGGATGCTTCCGTGCGGACCAATTTTCCTGTTTTTTCTCCGGAGGGTGAGCCCATCTTACATGGGAATGGTGTACCCATGCTGCAATCCCGTCGACCTTGAGGGCGGTAGGGGTAGTAAACAGTACAACATAAGGTCCTTTCCATCTAGGCTCTAGGGTTTTGGACTGATGCCTTTTAACCCATACCATGTCACCCGGGACTATGCCATGTTCCAGAGCCGGGTCCCTCTTAACAGCGTGATATGCTTGAATTAAGGGCCAAATCCATTGTTGCACTTTAGCTAAAGCCTGCAACATGGTCAGGTAATTTGGGGCCAGATCACCTAGTTCTGGGCTTAAGGTCCTCTGAATGATGGGGGGGTGGAGCCCCATACAGGATCTCAAAGGGAGTTAGCCCATGGACATAGGGGGAGTTCTGGACTCGGAAGATGGCCAAGGGAAGGAGCGTCCCGAAATCCCAATCAGGGCGGCGTAGGGGAAAAGCCTCGTCTATGGCCGGTTGGAGAGTTGTGGGTCTCCCATTATCCCCCAAGACGTTCTTCCTCGCTTCATTGAGGATGCGCTCTCGTTCCTCCATCGTAAAAAGAGTATTGAGCAGCTGATGACAGTCATCCCAAGTGGGACGGTGTGTATGCATGATGGACTCCAAGAGATCTATGAGACACTTGGGGTCTTCAGAAAAGGGCGGGTTCTGTGTCCTCCAGTTATATAGATCACTGGAGGAGAAGGGCCAGTACTGAAACTGTTGCCCTCCTCCCGGTCCCCCTTGGCCCACCATCCGGACTAGAAGTGTAGGGACAGTTTCCTCCCCCTGTGTTGATGAGGGGGGCCCGTCTTCCCCCTCCCTTTCCCGGATCCCTCAGGGGTGAAGTCTTCGACCCATTCCTCCTCCTGCTGCCAGTCCTGTTGAGGAGGATGAGGAAATTTCCTCCTCCGGGGCACTGGCTTGGCCAGGGGGAGTCACGTATGGAGGCGGCCGATCTTCCTCTGCCCCTGCGAGGGATGGGTAAAGGGGGGAACTCTCTGGTAAGACCGGAGATGGTGAAGGAGATGCCCTAATTTGAGGACCGGTCAAGGTGGGAAGAGGAAGTTTTTCCTCCTCCTTTATGACCAAGGCGGGCGTGACTGGGGTTTTAGCCCCGGGGGCCGAACTGGAGGGGTGGGTCAGAAAAACTGTTAACCAAGGGGGAGGGTTCCTCACCAGATCCTCCCAAACCAAAATGTAAGGAACTTGGTCTGGATGGCCTCGATTGTCTGGCTGAAAAATGACTGCTTTAACCTTAGTGATCATGTCTAGGGAGAGGGAACCTTGAATGGGCCACCTGACTCCAAAGGTGGGCCACTCTGCAGAACAAAAGGTGTCGAACTTACCTTTCTTGATGACCAGACCCGCATTTAATGCCCTTTCTTTAACTTCTGAAAAGTGAGAAAGGATCAGAGACTTTGGGGTTGTTTGTCCCTGTCCCATTGTGGAAGGAGACTCAAACACCAAGAGAGATAGAACGAAAAGGGTAAAGGCAACAATAATTCCACACACACACAACACTCTCCAGCACTCGCTCGGACCGGTCCTTCTCTCACACTGGTGCGCACCCCATTCAACCTCCTCACCGTCCAACTGGGATATCAGGCCGAAAGGCGTCCACTTGACGGGTGGTCGGTCGACTAGCTCAATTAGTTCTTCACCTGGCGCCAGGGTTCCTAAAATGCTCGAGCCCAAATGAGAGGAAAGCCTCTCCCAATAGGACCCTGTGGTCCTCCTTGCGAGATTCCCAGAATGAATCTCCCTGGGGATTGGCCGAATCCCCGCCGCGGCCCAAATGGAACACTCAAGTTCCTCCAAATGAGGGTCTGGGATCCCCTCCCAACGCCTAGGATTTGGGATCGCCCCTGCTTTCTCGCAGGCAGGTTCTGTCTCTCGAGAAAATGAAATCTCGGTGGGACCTCCAAATGTTAGGACCCGGAATCCTATTCCCCCGAGAGACAGAGAGCCAGGCGTGAATGCAATCAACAAAGCAGAGTTTATTGGGCTGGCTAGCCAGGGTCGAGCTCCCACACGGACACGCAGGACCGGTTAGGAAAACACGACCCTGAGCCTCTTTAGGGGAAATCTTATATAGACCGCAGTGGCATGCATATTTTCGTTATCAACATTGGGCAAGCAGGCAGAGCACATCTTGCGTGTACCTCACATCTTGCACGTACTTCACATCTTGCATGTACCCCCCGCTCACATTCCCCACATTCTATATGCCCTAACTGAGCCCTGCCGCATTGCTTATCTTATCTACATGGGGTGTTTGGTACTGGTTTCTCCAACAAGGGGGTTGGGGCCCACTGAGACCTCCTATTCCTTTCACTCCCAAACGCAGAGCTCACTTGCCTTCTAACCTTGGGTTGTGTTGTTCTCAAGCATATGAGTGTTATCTCTTTCAAAACCCAAAGTAGATCTTACCAGCCACGATTATCCAAGCTTCTGCAATCCTGTAATGATTTTACCCTTCCTTGGTCTATGTTTTTTTAACACATGGCCACAAAGCAACTCCAGTTGTGTGAAAAGCTCCTTGAGAACAGAGAGAAGTATATAGCAACAATGCTAATTTCATGAAAATCTAACTAACTTCCCACCCATGTTGCTTTTGGTAAATATATTGCAGGGGCTCAATATATATACTAGTTAATAGGTTAATTGGCTCTGTGTTGGAAAAGATCCTCCATCCAGCATACTCGCAAGGTTTACTATTTAGTATGGACAAAATACTGCCATGTGAAACTTATGCTAGATGACAATACTCCTGTATTCTAATTGGTATTGATTATTCAACAGCTGCACTGTAGTGAGAAGTGGGCTTCTTGAACACCAGATGAAAGGCTCAAACTCCCAACTGAAGACAAAGAAGAGTGGAAAGAAGAAAGGAGAATGAGTAAGTAGGATAGATTGTACAGTCAGTGAAGGCTTGGTTAGAAAAGTTGCATGTACACCTGCACACCCATGTTTATTGCAGCACTATTCACAATAGCCAAGTTATGGAAACAGCCAAGATGCCCTACTACTGACGAAATTGTGGTATTTATACACAATGGAATTTTATAATGAAATTTTATACAGCCATGAAGAAGAACGAAATGTTATCATTCACTGGTAAATGGATGGAATTGGAGAACATCATTCTGAGTGAGGTTAGCCTGGCCCAAAAGACCAAAAATCATATGTTCTCCCTCATATGCGGACATTAGATCAAGGGCAAACACAACAAGGGGATTGGACTTTGATCACATGATAAAAGCGAGAGCACACAATGGAGGTGTGAGGATAGGTAAGACACCTAAAAAAAAAAAAGAAAAGTTGCCTGTAGATCTGATCTGAGCCATTGCTCTCATTTCACTGAATCCTGAGTATCTGTGGAATACATTACATACCATGTACAATTCCTCTGGGTGCTGCATGTCCACTGACAAAGAATAAGCTTCTGACCCTGGGAGCTCCTAGCATGGGCCAGGAAAGATGTAGAACTAGCAAAGCCTGATTTATTGTAAGAAAGGCTGCAGCAAAGATGCAAATAAAAAGATATGGGGGGAAAGAACATAACTAATTCCTCCTGAGGTACCCAGGTAAATTTCATAGCACTTGAAACTTTGAGGGATGAATATGTGTTTGCATGATAGGAAAACAGAAAGAGTGTTCCAGATGGAAAGAAAAGGATGTACAATAGCAAGAAAAAGTAAGCTGGAAACAGGAGCAAGACAAGGCACTAAGCTGGCATGGCCAGAAACCTGAGGAAGCTGAATCAAAGCTCAGTTTGGAGTGAGGGAAACAGACAGACAAAAAGAGATGACCCCAGATCTCAAGGATTCAGAGACAAGACTCTTGCAGGTGACTAAACCTGGATGACAGCTCAGCAAGACTTTCCAAACCAGGCCTTCTACCTCCTGTGGGACCTTATTGCCAGGCTTTGCTCTGTCACACCCAGTTCTACTTACAGCCTGTGTGGCCACTAGTACTGAAAGGATGTGCCCTTTGCCCCAGCAGATCCCCATAGCAGAAACCAGTAAAGCCAGCACAGGATGCCCCGTGCAGGATAAGATAAACAGGATGGGGGCAGGTGGAATGTGAGGAATGTGAGGAATGTGAGCAGATTGTGAAAGACAACTAGAAGTACGTGCAAGATGTGCCCTGCCTGCTTGCTAAATGTAACCGTGTGCGAGAATACTGACCCTTGAATCTATAGGCTAAGAAGTAATGTACTCTTAAATGGATAGGCTGGAAATGTATGTGGTGTTACAAACTCATTGGCTATGTACTGCGCGGGCTTTTGCTGTAACGGCCGGTAGGGGCCTATATAAGATCTTCCCTAAAGAGGCTCGGGGTCTTGTCTGCCCAGTCGGACCTGTGTGTCTGTGTGGGAGGTTGACCCTGGCTTGCCAGCTCAATAAACTCTGCTTTGTTGATTGCATTCATGCGTGACTCTCTGTCTCTCGGAGGAATAGGATTCTCGGACCCTAACAGTACAAAATAGTCCCAGGTCATAACTGCTCTGAGAAGTACAAGGTTATGGAGCACTAACTAAGTCCCTAACATGATTAAACATGCATTATACCTGGTCCTGCAAAGTCAAAGATGTTGCAGGTATTAACAAGTATTGCACCAGCTTAGGGGCCAATCCAGAAACAGAGAAGCAAAACAACTTTTTGAGTGTGGAGGTTATTGTAGGTCAAGAAAGTGACAATGATCTAAAGATAACAGTGTACAAAGGAGCCTTGAGAACCTGCAGGTGGCTTCATGTAGTTTGATTATCATTTTGCTTACTTATTGCTGTTAGTGTGGAGAACTTGTACCTGCTGGAGCTGAATCCTATCCCTTCTGCTCCATAAGACCCACAGCAATCAAGTCAGGAAATTCATGACATTTAATAATTCTAATATTGCTAATCTTGTCTTTATGTGGCTTAGTCAAATAGGACACAATATAACCTTCTCCCACTTCCCATCTTCAGCAGAACCCACCAAAGAAAAAAAATTAAGCACTTAAACAAAACATAACTCACTCTTTCCCTCAAAGTTTTTGGCTGGGGGACACTGGAAAACATCCTACTTGAATACTGTATTCCCTACTGTCTAGAAAGTAACTTGTAGAAAATGTATGTGCCTATTTCAAAACTCTTGTACATCTCTGCATGTATATACTTATAAATATACATGTATATATTAGGAAAATGGCAGATTCTAACCAGTGTACAATGTAGGGTACTGGGAATTGGCACAATGAATCCCTCTGTATAATGAATATATGCTAATAAAACTGAAAAAAAAATTTTTTAAAGAAATACAGTTTTAAGACTAAGTGATTTTGATGGTCTTTCTACTGTTTTCCCTACTTTGTACAGTCAGCCCTCCAGATCTGAAGGGTCCATACCTGCAGATTCAACCAACTGTGGGTAAAAAAAAAAATCTTTTAAAAAATCATGTCTGGCCAGGGACCTGCGCACACCGCTATAATCCTAACTACTCAGGAGGCAGAATTGGGAAGGATCACAGCACAAAGCCAGCCCAGGCAAAAAGTCTGAGGTACCCCATCTCAACCAATACTGGGTGTGGTTGTGTGCACCTGTCAGCCCAGCTATATGGGAGGCATAAGAAGAATTGAATTACAGGCTGGCTAAGCATAAATTTGAAAGACAACCACAGCAAAATGGGCTGGAGGCCTGGCTCAAATGGTAGAGCACCTGCTTAGCAAGTGTGAGTCCTTGAATTCAAACCCTGGAACTGAGAAACAAGTTGTTCCTGTACTGAACATGTACAGATTTTTTTCTTGTCATTATTCCATAAACAACATAGTACAACCACTATTTACATAGTGTTTACATTGTGTTAGGCATTATAAGTAATGTAGAGATGATTTAACATATATGAGAGGATATGTGTGAGTTACTTGCAAATGCTACATTTTTTATAAGGGACTTGAACCTCTACAGATTTTGGTATCTGTAGGGTATCCCAGAACCAGTCCCTAGTGGATATTGAGGGATGACAGTATACTTGTGTCACCCATTGTTGCCCTCTCTCTTTTCTAATACAAAATGAGGGAGGATAATTATCATCTATCTGTGGACCTTGTTTCCTGACTTGGGCTGTGGGCTTCTCTCCTTGAAGAGTACTTCATACTCCCACTTCCATTCCTCATGTATCAGTGTCCATTCCAAACACCAGGTGACCACCCAACCTCCACCTATTTCTTCCTAATAGATTTCCTAAGTGGGTCAGGAATTCAGGAAGCCAAGTGTTCCAGGGCAGACTGGGTGCCTCCTGGACCAGGGATGAACCTTATTTCTCTAAGTCAGCAGAGCTCAGATTTTTTGGTCTCAGGACCAAAAGACCCTTTACACAATTTGGAATAATTGAGGACCTCAAGAAGATTTTGTTTATGTGGGTTACATCTTTTGATGATTACCGTATTAGAACTGAAAATTGAGAAATTTTTAAATATTTGTAGATTCATTTTATAAGAATAATAATAAACCCAGTACATGTCAATGTAAATAACATATTTTTCATGAAAAATAGCTACACGTTCCAAAACAATTTGGTGAGACAAGTGGCATGGGTTTGCACTTTTGTAAATCCCTTTAATGTATGGCCTAATAGAAGACAGCTGGATCCCCATCACTGCTCCTCCAGGCAATCTGTTGGTATATTTGCTTTGGTTGAAGTCTAGGAAGAAAATCTAGCCTTTAATTACACAGGTAAGTAATTTAAAGAGAGAGAGAAGGTATTTCCTTTTCAGATGATGTGGATATTCTTCTTCCATATTATAAACATTGACAAGTGGTAGTTTAGCTTAGTTGCAATATGGAATTTTTAAAGTAATGAACTTGCCAATGAACGTTCCATATTCAGTCTCACTAACTTCCATTGATTTACTGGGCTCATTTACTCATGTATGATTTTGTAACAGCATGATTGGTCATTTGGAAAATGTTGGTTAACTTATTTCACCATACAGTATCAAAAATAACCCACATTTATTAACATCATCCTAATTTCATCAGAAATATCATTAACTATTAAAAAAGGCAAGCTGACATAGATACAGGTTTTTCCAAAATTCTAATTTTCATTTGAAAGCTCAAATTGGCAACAAATGTTAGCTGTTTTCCTGTGGTGACTCACTCCATTCATTTTTCACAAAATGTCTGCCAAGTACCCAAGTCTGAATAGCCATCATTTGTCTGTTGTTCTTTCAAGGAAAAATGGTGTTCTGTGAAAACAGTGAATCCTTCAGCTTACAACCAAATAATCACACAAGTATTTTGCCTCGAGACAACCAGACAACCATCATACTTCAGAATGCAACAGAAGTACTTTCTGTGCCCTGCTCAGTTGGCCACGCAGAATATTAAAAAGATGTATTCAAGTGCCGGGAGTTAATGAAATTAGCAATTTTTATTACTTCATCAAGGACATTTTTAAGTGAAACTGGTGTTTTTCTCTACTATGAGCAAGTAGCAGTGAGTGATGGGATGGCCACGGGCACAGTGGGGTGCCGCGGATTCATGCTATGGTGTTGGGCTCGTCTACCTGCCATTGATTTTGCAAGTTGCTGGTTTCGTCCTGCACGTAGGAGGCAGCTTTGGCCCAGAACTGACTAATTGGAAGGCCCACTTAAAAAGCAAACAGATACAGATGTTGACTTTCTGACTCTAGACATGGCCATCAGCTGTGATTGCTCAAACTGTAGCCACCATCTTATAAGCAGGAGGGGAAAGTGAGGACAATCAGAAAAGTAGATCATGAAACTCAGGGGTAACTTTGAACTAGCAAATTTATCAACATGGCCACCTGCTATCTCTGAATGCCTTGCTCTGAGGAGAGAATAAATGTCTTCTTGGTCAGGCCATTTTTAGCTGGTTTCCTTTTACTTGAAATAATATACTGTCTGCCTGGGTTGAATATTAGCATATAAGCTTTTATGTAGATTCTGTCTTTCTACATAAGTTATAAACTCCTTGAGGGAAGAGATACTTAAGAAGAATCGTTTTGCACTGGTAAACAAAGGCAGGAGAAAATCAGGATTAGTGATCTGATTAACTTCAATGACTTTCTCTATGATTTTGTGCCCTGGTTTCACCCTGCAGGTTTCCTAAGAGAGCTTAGATGAATTTCCTCCATTTGCTTCGACACGGATTCTTCTGGAGAAGAATCTTTGGCAAAATTCCTCCAGTAATTAATTTCATAAAACACTACTGTCAGACCTATCGCCTATATCCCTAGCTCCTGTGCCAAAATATCAAGCAGATATGCATATTTTTTTAAAAGCCATAATATAGCAAGTTAGTTATGAAACATATATAGTGAATATTAAAGAAGTTGACTGAATTGTCCAAAAATGTATCCTGGAAGACTTATTTCTGCAAACCCATTTACCTCACTCATAATCATGTGCCTTTGTTTTTCTTTCCTGAACATACCTTTGTGATTTAGGTGCCCATGTTTCCATATCCAGCCTCTGGAAATTTTCTAGAATATCTCTCACTGTAAGCATTGAATTTTGGACATAGGCAGAACTTCTTTTCCATCAATTGTCCAAAATCTGAAATCTGCCATTTATAGGACATATGACTTTGACAATTAACTTAGCCACTCTGTGCCTTAGCTTCCCTGTTTATAAAATAAAACTAATAATAACCTACTTCATGCAGCAGTTACAAAATTAAATGAATTAGTAAATATAATGCACTTCAGAAAATACCCAGCACATCCTAAGAGCTGAACAAGAATTAGCTATAATTACTATTTTTATCATCATTAGTATCATTGTTACTTTGCCTGAACATGCTGATTCTGCACACTTTTCTATAGGGCTATAATCCTCCATTCCTACCTCTGGCAAGTACCACAGAGCTATTAGCAGTTGCTTTTTCTTATTCTACCCTTTACATACATAAAAAAAATAATAGAAAATTGCAAGAGCTTATAAAATTTCCAGGGATGAAGAAGGTTTCATGGTTACTTCTGGTAATTTTTATCATATCTACTTTCATATTCCATCTCTTTTCTTTTCTTGACCACACCTTCATCTTTGGGATGCTCCCATTTCTTCTTTATCCAACCCCATCTTCAACTGTTTCTATATACAGATCTCCATATTTGAGTCTCATTCCATTTATGTTCTAACAGCATTTAGGAGAAGAACAAATTTATCCTTGTCATTCGTATTGACTTTGTGGTCAGAGTTGGACTCTCAAGCAATTGATTTTTATTTGTGTATAGTTTTGATATACCACAGTTCAGTAATTTTCCAAAAGGACAAAGGGCCTCTGGCAGATGGTGGGTTTCCCCTGTCTGATCGAACACTAACTCAACTCTTATGTTCAAGAAATTAACAATTCCCACGAGAGCACTTTGGAAAACAAGAAGAATATATTTTCACCTCTTTTGGCAGGCAGTCTGGCTAAGCCTTCCTGGTTCTCCAAAGACCCTAAGGCAGCCTGCAGGAGAAGGGTCCAGGAAAAAGGATCAAAGCTTCCTGTTCAAAAGACACTACAATGCCCAACTCCCACTGTGCACACTAGCTCCTGCTCATCCAAGGGCTCCACCTATGAAAGTCCCTTTCCCCTACTTATTGAGACCTCTGGGGATCTTTCCACCTTTTTCTTTGTCTCTATCTCCAGTGTTTAGCTTTGGTTATATATTCTTGTTAGTTTACCTGTTTTCTGGTCACACTCACTTTTCAAACCCATCTTCACTTAGACATAATAGTGATTTTCCTTAACTCTTTGAGCGTTGCTCTTCCCAGCCCACTCCCACCACTGGGCTCATCTGGGATTTCGGACAATTAAAGACACCAAGGAATCTATGGGTAGGGTGACCAGTATAATCTATCACCCAAATGAGAATATATTGGAAAGTGAAGGGAGAGATTAATAATTAACCCAGGACTTCTTTGAACATAAATTGGGACTATCCTGGGCAAACCAGAAAATACTGTCACCTTCCTGTACTAGTATTGGATACTACCATCTCAGTTTGAACTGATGATCTAGTGCAAATTTTCTGCAATTGAGCTTTCTTAGTCCCACGCCAACTTTAGACTAGTATTTAAGGAAGTTCAATAAAGTTCCTATTCAAGTTCTCAGTGGTAGTCAGTATAATTATGTTTAAATCTGCCCGTCTAGATTTCCATTATATTAAACTCTCTGCTGCCCCCATCTGGTATATTATGTTTTCAAGAGCCCTCCTTTGGATGAAAATGCCCTCCCTACCCTTCCATTTCCCATCTGGAGAAGGAATTAACAGGGTGGAATTAATGGCTTCTATGGGGAAGGGAGAAAGACAGGTGAAAGCAACAATTTTGCTGAAGATCAAGATCCCAAGATCACTCCCCCTTTTTTTAATAAACCTAAAAATGACTTTCCTCCTATAGCCCCTCCCTTTCTTCACACAAGAATCTCTGTTGCTCTCCTGTTCATTCCATTCTCAACCTATAAGAATGGGATTAAAGACTTGAGGTCTGTGCCAGAATGGACCTGCATGAAACCACAATGGACAACATAAGATTGGCAAAGACTTAATTCTGGAGCAACTCTTTGAGGATCCAAAAGCCTTGTGAGCTTCTCAAGGAAGCTGTACAGGTGGACAAGTGGCTGGAGGTGGAGGACAGGAGACGTCCACTGAAAGCAACAGCTTGGAAGGAGTTGAGCAAGAAGGTGACAAGGCAGAACTGAGCAGGAGCAGAGCCTGATCAGAGCATTTCACAGTTCAGCAAAGCAAGTTTTCAGATGATCAACAAACAAGAGGGATGAGGCCAAAGGTCAGGTCAGACAAAGACAACCACAAATGAGTTTGTCATGAGGAAAAGTGAATGTCAACAACATCTTCCACCATCAGAAAGCACTTTAACAGAGACATCTACCCAGTATTCTTGGGCATCTTCAAAGAGCAACAGGTTACATGATGAAAAAACACTAGAATTGTATCCAGGTCTCCAAGTCCACCAAACTCTGACCATTTAGAATGGAAACTTCAGGGTGTATTTGCAATTTAAACATCTTGAAAACAAAGGAATAATTCCTGTCTTAATTGGATTCATTATCTGGCATTCAGTGCTTAATACAGCCAGGATTTGAAGAAGAAGAGAAAGGAAAGCCAACCAGTCTTCCTTAGGCAACCTTTCTCCAGCTGGCCCTAGTTTCCCCTTTACCTGATCTTGACACATTAAGTACTTGAACCTAGATGTTGATGTTTGCCCTCAGAATCTTGGTGTTCAGACCTCATGGAAAATTAGTTACTTGAATGGCTGATAATCCACCTGCCAAATTCTGTATATGGCCCAGATCCCTCTGCAGCTTCCTCATATTCAAAGAGCCTTCTTTTGCTTCAAGTACTATCTGAGCTGTCTCTGCAGATTAGTGTTTATATGCAGCAAGTGCTGCAGTTCGTTAATAATGTCAAGATCGTTGAGCCTCCCTAATGAAAGAGATACACAACATCAACTGTCATTTTAAACAAACATGCAATCAGGATAGCAGGGCTGGAAATACGAGCTGCCTAATTTCATGGAGATGATGCAAGAACCAGGCGGCTTTCACAGTGCTTCCAGTGGCGAGCTCCATTTCACAGGATTTCAGGGGGGAAACGGATTTTCACAAGAACCGCAAAATTGTTGGTTCTGTGAAAAAGAAATTGCTTTAGCAGCTGGAATCCAGGAGGACAAATAGGTGCACTGATTATATCTTCATTGTTCACCAGAGCCACAGCGCTCAGCAAGTTGTAATTATGCTGTGAAGAGCTCAGTTCTGATAGTCAAGTCTTTCCCCATGTGAATCTAAACAGAATTATTCTATTTGCTATCAAAGGCTTGCAGCCAATCCTGAAGCTTACATATATGTATATTTATACGTATACACATACTCACACACATACACATCAATGCACACATATTTAAAATATGCAAACCTTCAGAATCAAGCTCTCGCCTGTTTGGTCCAAACAGAGTAAAACCACAGACTCATTAGTAATCTAGTCTGCCCAATCAGGTTTCAGGACAGACGTGGCTAACCTCACTCAGTTGACTCATTGACCAAGAGTCATGTAGAAGGAGTAAAAGAAACAGAGTAAAAAATAAAAACATGAATGAAGCAGGTACTTGGATTATGCAAAATGTTAGGGAAGCTTAAGACAGCACAGACTGGAGATACCACCCACTGATGTTTGCATGATGTCAATTATCCACTTCTGAACAGCATTCCCACCCCACCCCACCCCCATCTCATTTGTTGTTGATATGCTGCACACAAATCTCTGGCCTTTACTAAGGTGGTTCATAGGCCTTTTTCCCTCAATTTCAACTTTCTTGCTTTCTGGAGTCTCTCTTTCAGGGAGTTCTGAATATTTCTGCTCCCCTTTCAGTTTGCTGGTGTATAGAGCTTCTTTACAGGTAAACATTACCAGTCTTGACTGGGGGAAGCTACTCCTCTAACCTAGGAAATCTATCTTGGGAGATTATTAAGCCTCATGAAATGATAAAATTACAGAGCTAAATCCCCAGAAGCTCAGCAAGGAGAGAAAAGGCAGGGACAGAACTGTGCTCCTTTCCAAAGATGACATCCCCTTCCTCTGTAAGTTGTAGTGACTTTACATGGAACTCCAATAAACCAGATGTGGTTTATTGCTCTCATATTTCTTCTGTCCTTCTTCCCATTGAAAGACCTGAATCCTGTTGGAAGGAAGCAATAGTTCGAAATGGAAAACATTATAGACTGGAAGCTTAATGACCTAGTTTTAATTCATATAAAACAGTTGTCTCTAACAGATGTGGTGAACTGGATCATTGTATTTTTGGTATCCTACCATAAAATACAATGCCTTTGAGGTAAACCATGAGGACAGCCAGGTAGACTCTGCAACAGAGCTCATCACTGTGATCAATAAGCAAGAATAAAAAATTACCATAAAGTGACCAGAAGAGGTAGTGGGAAGATGGGAGAGAGAGACATATTTAATGCTCTTTTCAAAATGCTGGGCCTCAAATATTTATAAAGTATTTAAATAAGAATTTTGGTGATCTTAATGGTTGTGTGTATCAATGACAATGAAATGCTGAGAAGAAATGAATGAATTGGGACTGCTTAATAGTTATCACCACAACCACCCATCCACACCTGCAAAAGGAAGACTGAGTTTAACAAGGGAAGGTGAAGGAGAAAATGAAACCAAGATGGAAGACTGATTGTGCTGATGATGCTTAAAGCCCACTAGCACAACTGGAAAGGAATAATAGTTATTGCCTACACAATTGGCAAGAAAAAGTATCCTTAGGTCACAGGCAGAAATATGGCTCAGAGGACAAAGGCATTGTTTAGTTTGCAGAAAAAGCAGGAGATGAAATTAGAGTCCTAGCTCTGAATGTTATCCTGATAAATGGATCTCCTTGTTTTTCCACTTGAGGAAAGGAGAAGTTTGGGTTAAATTATTCTAAAGTTCCTTATAGCTCCAAAACTTCGTAACTTGACTTTAATCACATATATGAATGTAAATGTTCATAAGCAAAAACCAGACTAGATGTTCAAGTAGCATCGAAAACAGGAGGAGCTGATAGTGGACTGCAAAATTAGAAAGAACTAAAGAAAAAAAAGGCAGCCCACAGTTAAGAGGACTGCTTGGCTATTTTATTTTATTCTATCTTATTTTTATTTTATTTTATTGCAGTACTGGGGTTTGAACTCAGGGCCTTGTGTCTACTAGGCAAGCACTCTATCCCTGAGTCATACCCCTAGCCCTTTTTTGTTTTAGTTATTTTCCAAATAGGATCTCCTGTTTTTGCTCAGGCTGGCCTCTGACCTCAATCCTCCTAACTATGCTTCCCTGTAACTGGGATTACAGATATGCAACACATGCCAGACTTATTTGTTGAAATAGGGTCTCGCTAACTTTTTGTCCAAGTTGGCCTTGAATCATAATCCTCTTGATATCTGCCTCTGGAGTAGCTTGAATTATAGGCATGAGCCACTGTACCCAGCCTACTGCTTGACTCTTTCAAGGTTGGGTCCACACTTGCCAGGACAGTGAAGTGCTGAGTATATCTAAGCCTCAGGTGATCTGACAATATGGTAAAGATCTAATACCATTAATCCCGAGTTTTAATCCCAGAGTTCCCTTTCACACAGCAACACTTTCCATAGTAGGAGCTATCACAGGACTTATGGACATAACCTCTTCTCTGGAAAATGCTCAATCATTCACAAAAATGACTCACAAGAATCATTTTTTCTTGATGCAAAAGAGAGAAACAAATGATGCAGTTGAAGAAAACCAGAATCCGGGATGGAGATGGAGCCAGGATACTTGGTTCTCTCTCTAAAATAAACCACTTCCCAGAAAGAGCCAATTTCAGTGAAGACTCTTTCTCTTCTCTCTATCCCCACAAAAGTCTCTTCCAACCAATCTTGACACAACCAGAATCGCCAATCCAGCACTCTGTGCATGGCATGAGCAGAGCAGCAGTGGACAGAGCTGGCTGGGGGAGGGGAGAACATAAAGACAAGGACATGCATAAGAATCTGTCATCACCTAGCTTTTTGGTCCTCATTAGAAGATGCAAACATAAGAGAACTACAATTCCTGTGTGACTTTGGTCAAGGCATTGACCATGTTTGCTATTAAATTCTGTAAAACCAGAAGATAAGAGGTCTTCCCACTTCATAGCTAGACACTCTAGTATAGACAAGTGCAGATGAGATGGAAGCAATGTATACTAAAGTTTTCAGCTCAAAAGCTCTTTTGAGTAAGTGGGTAGGTAAGAAACACAGTGAGAAAAGGAGTTATTGTAATAATAACAAATGTCAATAATAACTACCATTAGGCCCAATATTCTTCATAATGAGTGTGAACTGTGCTCAGGGCTTGCTCCATTCCTGTATACGCTGTGTGGCCATTGATAATGCCACTCCAAGAAGGATTATGTGCTTGGTGTCATTGCCTTGAAATTCCTTATTTTTAAACTGGGGGCCCAGCAAATTATGCAGACAGTTCTAACTGAACTCAAAGGCAAGGATTACATGATCCAGTCTTTACAAGGGATCTGACAGCCTAACCCAACACTGAAATAGTCCTTTAATACTGGAGAGTTTTCTTTAATGTGTAGTCCCTTCGTTTATTTGTCTTCTCCATTTAAGTACTTTGAAGATCCCTTTTACAGCTAAAATCTTTCTTATCTTCCTTATAGAAATCCAATTTTCCTACCCATTATACAAAATTGTGTAATTTAGGGGGTTTGATGTACAGATGCTAGATATTGCAAGGCCCATAAGAATTTGAAAATACTGCTGTGATTGAGCACATTAGTGAGTCTTAAATGACCAGGGACTGTAACACTTGCCATTGGTTGTGTTGTCAATTACAAAAAAAAAAAAAAAAAAAAAAAATCAAAGAGGAGATGAGGCCTCTGAAGGGAATATGGAAAGCTTCTCCAAGGTCTCCTTCACTGAGGACATCATGGGCTGTTAGTTGTTCATGGAGTAGACAATAAAAGAAATAATTACAACATTGAAGAAAAAACCACCTTTAAAAATATTTCTAAAAAGGTAGACAGAGAAGTGGTTAAGAATGTACACTCTTGTGTCAGACATACCCAAGTTCAATTCTCAGCTCTTTTACAAATTCTTTAACCTGTATTAGCTTTTCCCAACTGCTTAACAAATTACCATGAACCTAGTAGTTGAAACAACACATATGCATTGTCTTATGGCTTCTGTGGACTCAGCATAGCTTAAAGGTGTCCTCTGCTCAGGATTTCATGAGGTGGAATCAAAGGTGTCAGTCAGGCTGTGTTCTTATCTAGAGGTTTGAGGGGAAAAATCTAATTCCAGAAGTAGTGGAATTAACTGGAAGTTCCCTGCCATGTGGTCTTCTCTACTGACAGGAAACAGCTATTCGTTTCATCAAAGCCAGCAGCAGGATCTCTCTCTCTCTCTCTCTCTCTCTCTCTCTCTCTCTCTCCCCTCGTAAGACAAATGTTATGTAGTGTTACAGAATCATGGGAAAGACATCCCATCTTTGCCACATTCTATCAGCTAGAAAAGGAAGTCGGTCCCACCCACACTTAAGGGGAGGGAGTTTTACGCTGTATGACACCAGGGTGCGGGGACCTCAGGGAGCCTTCTTAAAATGCTACCCATTCAAGCTTATAATTACAATTTGGACAGAAAATTATATATGAACTCACTGTTGAAAACAAAGGAGTATTTAAGAACATAGACTTGAGCCAGGCACTGTAATCCTAGTTTCTTGGGAGGCTGAGATCAGGAGGATTTCAGTTTGAGATCAGCCTAGGCAAATAGTTTGCAAGACCCCCATCTCCAAAGTAACCAGAGCAAAGTGGACTGGAGGTGTGACTCAAGCAGTAGAGTGCCAAAATACTTCCAACTAGCTTCATTTGGAAAAGTAGAGGCAGAGCCAAGGCTAAAACTCAAGAACCAAGTGGTAAGTTTAAGCTATCACTGGCATACTGTTCATGCCTAGCCTGATCTGGCTGCTGGCAGCTATCCTCTCCTTGACTCATCTGCTGTGTGGGAGAGGCATGTTTCTTTCAGAGTGGCCACTAATAGATTAGGCGGCTATAAGATCCACACAGTGAGGGGAAGATGGCTTCCTCCCAGGATGAGTGGATGGTTAGACACAAAGCTGGTTGGAGAGATGAGATGCAAGGACTGTGATCCTCTGAAGAGAGAAGCAGGCATGTGTAAGAGGAAGGGTGGACTTCTTACTTCTGTAACTCTCCAGGTAGGCAGCTACACGTCCATGTATGTGCAGGACATTCATTTAAACTGAGAGAGGAAGTAAGGGAGGGAGCAAAGGAAGGAAAGAAAGGTGGAGAGGGAAGAGAGAGCAAATAAAGGAAAGAGGAAGTAAGGGAGGCAAGGGCCACAGAAGATGGGAGTGTGCTGTGTTGGGTGACCTGCACTCCTGAGAACTTGAACAGTAGAGGAGGGGGTGGCATACAGTTCTGCCATCAGTGCCACATGAGTCACTCACCATATGGCTGATCTGGACCATTCTCCTCAATTAAACTGTTAAATGAATATACTGCACATAAATAGGTGTGTGGATGCATACCGGGAGAGTTATAGAAGTAAGGAGTCCACCCTTGCTCTGAGGATCTGGGACCCTTCTTCCAAGAATTAGGCATAAATGTGGACATCAGTATGACAATTCAGCATTTTCACAAAATATATACAGCTTGCCAGTTCAAGGATCTTAGCAAGTCTTAAGGAAATGACTTAAAAGATCACCTTCTTTGAAGCAGAAATTAATCTTTCAGATTGATAGAGACCCTGGGGGAAAAGAGACAATAACAGAAAAGAGATGAAGGCATGGTTCTGTGGGAGTAAGAAGAAAATAAAATTGGTTTTGCATCTGCAAACAATTCACCATTACCCAAAATGCCTTTCAACATTGTTTCTACTGTCCTCACAAAAACATGAAAAGAAAATAAAAGCAGATATTATCTGCATTTGCATGAGAAAATGGAGTCTCCAGGAGATGAGGGAAGTAACATAAAAGAATACTAGCACACAGGGCTTCTGAGTTCTAATTCAGCCTCATTCCTTTATTAAATCTGCAGGGCTTTTCCAGATAGCCTTCCATAGTAGCCTAGGTGAAGGTCATTGTCTAAATTCAAATGGAGCTAGCCCTTATCCAGGTACTGCCCAAACCAAAATGTCACATTAATTTTCTAAACCTGCTTCCTTATCTATAAAATAGAGGTAATGACAATATCCACCTAATCAGACTGCATGAGGATTAAATAGGACATAGGAAAACGTCTGCACAAAGTGTGAGATTGAGTATTAGCTTATTTTTTGGGCCTTTTCTCCCAGCCTGCCCACTTAAAAGTGCTTCTTGGTGGAGGAATTAACACTACCCAGCTGAACGAATGAATGATTGAATAATAGGGACTGAAGCGAGCCAGGAGAGTTCATAGAAACGAAGGCCAAATACCCAGCAAAGTAAAAACGCATTGCTTGTTTCAATGACTGATTTCCCCTTGATCGCCTAGTTGTAGCACAACCCCCAGACTCTATTGCAGCTTACTGCAAGAACCTCAGTTTACAAAACTCCCACACAGTCTCTCTCCCTCCACTTCTCTATCACCTTCTGATCTAGGACTGCACAACCCTACTCTGTGTGCAGGACACAGAAACGATTTTTTTTTGTCTTCATTGCTTCATTTTTTTATTGTCGTGCTGGGTGAGGGTACATTGTGGCACTTACAAAAGTTCTAACAATATATCAAATATATCGTACTTGAATTCACCTCCTCCACCATTCTCCTTTATCCCCTCTCCCCCCATTCCTGGAATAGTTTGAACAGGTATCATTTTTCCATTTACACACTTGTGTACACAGTATTTGCACTAGATTCACCCTCCTACACTCTTTCCCCACATCCTCCCCACTCCCACTGGTACCAACCCCTAGACAGGACCTGTTCTGCCCGATTTTGTAAAAGAAACAAAAATGACATTTTGTTTGTTTAAGATAACTCTACAGGGAGTTTCCTTGTGACATTTCCATGTATGTATGTATTGTAACCCAAATTGATTCATCTCCTCTATTTTTCTTCTTTCTACCTTAGTCCCCTGATTTTAATAGGTTTAAAAGTTTTATATTCATTTTTCTATAGAGACTACATCAACCATATTCACCTTTTTTTTTTTTTTGCAGTACTGTGGTTTGAACTCGGGGCTTTCACCTTAAGCCACTTTGCCAGCCCTTTTTTTGTGATGGGATTTTCCAAGATAGTGTCTCCCAAACTATTTGCCTGGGCTGGCTTTGAACTGAGATCCTCCTGATCTCTGCCTCCTGAGTAGCTAGGATTACAGACGTGAGCCACCAGCGCCTGGCTTCATCTCCTTAACTTCCTTCTTTTACCCTCCCCCTCTCATCAAAAGCTGCATGGTTTGTCTCATATGTGGAATATAGACCTAATACAAATACAGCAGTATTATGAAAAATGGGAAAAAAAAGACAAGAAACATGGGTCACACTAAGGGGAAGTCACAGAAAAGATTTTAAAGGCTCATATGATGACTTAGAATGTATAATTTTCCTACCATTCTCAGTGCTGTGCTGGTGAACCAGCCTGGCTACGAGGCAGCCCTGATTTGCAGTGTTTGCTGATATCTGTGGTGTAAATATTCTCACTATGACTGACTTTCAGGCTACCATCAGTTTAATAACCTGCTGGCTGATTCCTGAATATTTAATAATTGGTGCTTGCACACAGCTGGATCTCTCTCCTTCCCACCTTCTCATTTTCATACCAGGATTTAGCCTCCACTATTAGCTTCATTAAGCCTCTTTGGAGATGGGCTTTTAAATCCAGCTCTTCAGTCTGACCACCACAGTGTATATGTCATACCTGCTCTGTATTTGGGGACCTCCACTGTGTAAGGCAAAGAAGAAGAAACCTTGGCATTCTGAAAAAGGAAAGCAAATAAGAGAACCTGGGAGTGGAAGTTCCCGAATTTTATTCTAAACCATGGCATCGATAAATGATTTGAACTGAAGACAAGCCAAGTTCACCTGGCCTTATTTTCTCCATTCATCAGAAGACGACAACAGCGACCCCAGTCACAGGGGAGGCAGGAAGCTTCATTAGCTCATGGTTTTTAGAGGCTCATATACAAAAGCCAGTGGAATAGGAGTGCAAAGTCTCATTATTAGGTAATAACTCTCATCTGGTTGATTCAAATTGCACACCTCTTCATGTCTAACCTTTTTCCAATTACATCGCCTATTTTTTTTCTTCTGGATATTTTTTAAAGTCACTTTGAAGTGCTATAATCACTATTCCAGTAAAAAAAAAAAATCTCACAAAGGTGATGAGTTTTAACTAAATGAAAAAAGCAGGGGAGAAACAATACTTCTCCCACCGCCAAAAATAAAATAAAATTTCATCCCCTGCTGTACAAGCAGTGAAATGAGTGTCTTATTTGGAGGGTGTTCATTCAAGGAGAGAATCTTTTTTATGTGGAAATGATCATTGTACACTTGCCAGATAGTTAATTACATTAGGTTGTTCTGCCCACGACTGCAAATCAGCTTCATCCAGCAGGGACTTGTGGCCAAGATAATAGCAAAAGATAATGCAGTAAAACAACTGTGAAAAGAAAACGGTGCAAAGCATAAATGTTGAAAATTGCTGTTTGTTTATATATAGATATATTTTTATCTGTATGTGTGTATTTTTAGGAGGGCAGCAACATGCTCTTTGCTGTTATCACAAGCATTAAAGTTTAATAGACCAACCGTGAGTTATTTACTGCTCAGAAACACCTGCTCAGCGAGATAAAGTAGCAGCTATCTTTCTAGTTTTAAAATTGACATTCAGCCAGTTATATTTCTGGTCTCTCTCATCACTTAGATGGTTGTTGACTTTTCTTAAATGTCAAAGGAGGTTTTCAACTTAATTTCATTCCTCCTGCTAGTTTCTTCCTGGGGCTCTCCAGAGGCCCTTCTTGTCTGTGGCCTCTTAAGTCAGCCCCAAGAAAGGGTTGCTAAAATGAAATCCTTCATCTGAGAAAAGCGATACATTTACAACCAACTTTTTGTGCACATTATAAAGAAAAAGGAATTTACTATATCTCATCCATAATTACTCCTGCTTAGACTTTCTACCTGGTTACTAGGATGAATGATATGCTAGCCATGCACAAGCTATACACACACCTAGAGAATCACAGATGGTGACTACAGTCTGTGGTCACCTTGCAAATGGTGTCCTTAGAAGTGAGGCCTGTGTGGTTTCTCATGACATCTCTGTATGCCTTTTTCATTCTCTGATCACTGACTGGTCTTCATGTCCCACAATCCAAATTCTAGAGGATCAAGTCTGATTCCCTTAACCCTTTCAATGGGTCAAGTTCTTTAACACAGACCACTTCATAAAATAATATCCAGACTATGGTGAGACCACTTATGGATAGGGTGCTCATTTCTGGTCAGTCAATGTAAATATGACATATGACATCACAAGTGACCCAGGCAGGGAATGGAGGCAGTGTCAGCCTAAAGGAGATGTTGGGTGTTTTGTGCATGCTAACTGTTCCATGCTGCACATATTTCAGGCTCTAATGCAGTGGGAGTCAACAGAAGAGCGTTCCTTCAACAAGTGCCAAGGTTCAGGAAGGAACATAGCCAGGAATTCTGAACAGTGGATGTTGACTGCTGAACTTAATTCAACTGTTTCTCTCACTTGATGTCTGAATGACCTTGGGTGTGTGATTTAACCTGTCTGTAACTAATTGCCTCATGTTCAAAGCAATTATGGATGGTATCTACCTTACAAAGCGGTCATGAGGATAAATGAGACTGTATATGCAATAGGCCTTTGCCTGCCCATGATAATGGCTTAAAATCTGATTTGTTTTGTTCACTGTTTGTTTTATATTTGTCTTTAGGTTTGTGAATGTGTTTGCCTCAGGTAACTAGAATTGAAATTGATGAAGATGGTTGGTCCATGACACATTTCCATCATTTGTCTAGCAGCACTTGCTTTTATTTTATGAACTTGTAATAAAAATCCAATACCCATCCACCTACCAGCTCCTGCTCATCTCATTTTCCTCTCTCCCAAAGATATAACTGCTGTCCTACATGATGTGTGAATCATTTCCTAGCTTTTTCATAAAAATACATATATGCCTAACAACATATTGTTCAGTTTTGTTTGTTAAATTTTATAAAAAGAATGTAGTGTGTCATGCGTTCTTCTTGGATTTACTTTTTCCCTTTCCAGCTATGTGGGTAGATTCACTCATCTTGTTGTATAGCTAGCAATTCCTTCATTTTCACTTCTTTGTGATATTCCCTTGGGAAATAAGAGACACAGACTATTTAAGGGCTCAGTAAATGTCAACTATTCTTTTCAGGTATGACAATCCTCACAACCTCTTCTTGCCCTGCCTCACCTAACCCCTAATGTCACCATTTTATTCAGTATACATCACCTCCTATCTAGAGCTGCTCGTTGGCCAGCAGTTCACCAATGTGGGTGTCTGTGCTCTTTCCTTTCCCCCTTTTCAGGATCCTGCATTCCTAAAACACACCCCTGCAGTTGGGTCGGCTGAATACCATATGGAGAGAAGAGACCCAGACAAGCAGCTGATAGAAACAGTGAATTGGTTGTCACCTTTTAATTGTTTCAGTGAGAATAGAAAAAGCTTTATTGGCAAGGCTGTTATGCAACTGTGACTCTATCACACTATGTTATTGGCATTCTTATTATCTGGAACTGATGTAATCCTGCACCATTTCAGCTCCTTCCCACACCTGCCTGCTTTTAGCCTTTCACTGATAGTTTTAGTAGAAACACCGCAGACTGCAACACTACATGGATTCCCGATGAGTAGGAAACCACTGGAGATGCTTCCCATGTGTTCTCTGACCACAGAAAAGGCAACTAAAGCAGGGCTTCTGTGTGCCAGCTTTTTCTTTCTAGTGACCACTATGAGTCTAGTAGAAAAATCATGAGATGATTAGATGGTTAGTGGTTTGGCCAAGCTTACTCCCAGGCAATCACTGTGGCAAAGCTCAGACATTAGATTCTAATGGATTATGGAAGATGTACACAAGAAAATGAAACTAGCATAATATTGTAGCCAAATAGGCAACCTGGCTTTAAACTCATATGCTGATCCAAAAGAAAAGACATGCTGCCAACATTTCATACCAAGTTACTTAAGTTACATCACTTTTTTTACATGCTGATTTTGACCTTTTTTCCCACTTCAGAAATATATAACCACGCTTCTGATTAGAAGTTGGATGCAAGAGGTTGTAATTTCATTTTTTTCCTTTCTCTGAATTGATCACATTTTTGTCCCATCTTCTTTGAGTGCAAGAGGTAGAGAAGGAGGAAGGAATAAAAGGGAGACATATAGTTGAACGTGTGTTCAAGGATTTCTCTGTAACATAACTCATTACTGGTGTAGGGACCACATGTGAAAAATTATCTTTTACTTATTCTAGAACATTTTCAATGTTTATACCTTTGAGCACTGGTAATCCCTGACTCAGCCCTCAAAAAGTCCACATGTAGGGGCAGACATAAATATTTTTAATTACAGTCCACTGGGTCAGAGCTGAGATAGCATTTGATGAAGCAGTTACATCTGCCATGAAGGGAGAAGTAATTTTTCTATGGAAGATGAAAGCCAAAACCTGCCACACCAGAACAGCTCTCACCCATATGGTTTAACTATCCCACTGTTTTCACTAACATGACTTTACTATTCCAGGAAATCTTTGCCTAGGAAGACAAAATTCACCAATAACTGAATATTCTTGCAAATCCATTTGGAATTGATCAGCTTTTCAAAAGGAAGCAGGAAATGATGGTTTACGCTCCAGGTCACTTTACTGCTCCTCAAAGCCCTCACCCTTCTGCACCCACCAGTCATGATCTTCACCCAATCCTAATGAAGTTTCTCCATTTAAAGGCATACTTTACCATCTCCTGTGTCCTGGCTTTACCCTAGTCTCTCAGGATGCTGTAAGAACTCTGTCACCATAACAGAAGCCCATTGCTAGTGACCATAATAGGTGAGGAAGTGTTCTTCATTACCAAAGTAACCAGTAAACTCAGCTTTGACTTGTCAACAGGTGACATCAGTGCCAGGGTTTGACCAGAATGAGGAGGGAGGGGACAAGCAGACCTTCTACAGTTACTGGGACTTGGCCAGCTATGGAAGATAGGGTAGCTGAGCACAGGCTGGCAGACTTAACACAGATGCCATTTCCAGGTGACGATGAAACTTTAATTGCACTTTATCTGGGAGAACACATTTACCTTCTCCCCTCCACACAAAGTGGGCAGGACTTCAGTATGCCCCTCTCATGATGGAAGAGTTCTGGCCTGTGGTGCTGTCAGGTGAGTGATTTTAGGGACAATGAGCAGCTCGCAGTCACTAGAGGCAAACTGCCTCCCTTTCTCACTGTGGCTCTCCCATCTCCTGGGCTCTATCTCCTGCACATTACCCCTGCAGCTTTCTTCAGTTCCCACTTCACTCCATTCCAGAAGATCATCTGGTTTCACATGGACCACATCCAAATCTACTCCATGCATACTGGGTTTCATTTAGCTAAGCACTGTCACCATCCTTGTCATCGTCATCATTGTCATCATGTCCTCAGAATCTGTGCTGAAAAAAGGGTTGCTCATTTGAATACACTCTAGTGCCACACATTTGGCTCTAAATATCCAAGGATTTCTTATTTTTCTCTTCTCCTCTCCCCCAGGGGCTGCAATGAAGCTACAATAAGATTATTCAAGGAAATATTTTCTTCCCCAAAGCCCCAGATTCCTGCATATGGGCTACAGAGGTTTTATAGATTGGCTAAGGTCCATATGACTTTCAGACTGTATTGGCTTTGTTTGTCCCTTCCTCAGGGAAGCAGTCTGGGATCTGGTCCAAACTGTATCCTTGATACCTAGAAAGAAGCCATGCCCCCAGTGCACTTGTTTCTCCATGGCATTTCCCCTATATCAATCTCCTTTCCATTTCACACATCCATCAGTATTTTTCCTAGAAGGTGACTGAGCTTCAGATATGGGAAGATTTTGATCCCTTTAAGCCCCAAGGTGCTCAGTATTGACGAATAGAATGAGTGAGGAATCTGTTTGTAGCCAGGCCTGGGCCCAATGCTGGTTCTAACCTTGACTGTGATCTCAAATGAGTTCCTTAAATTCTCTTAAGTTTGCCACATGGTAAAAGATGAGATAATCATCCTATGTAACAGGACTGTAAGGTTGCTAAAGGAGAAAAAGTACCCAGTATACTGCAGAGGCTCAGCAAATACTCATTTTCTCCTCATACCCCCAGCTCTTAGCCATAGGGCCTGATTCCCACTCATTCAATCTATTATTAATAAGAGACTTGACCTTTTAAAGCAAGAAATGCAAGATTCAATACACCTATCAGCTGTCTACAATGGGTAACCACAGGCTTTCTTTCCACAGCCTCTCCTTCTCACTCACACAGGTAGATAAAAACCATCACTGAAAGTTTAAAAGTTGTGTTGCAGCCTCTCTGGACCTGGGGATGGCTGAAAAACGAGGAGGTGGTGGCTAAGCAGTGCCTTCAAGCATACAAAGTGTAAAACCTCCAGCATGAGCCAACCTGTCACTCTCAGTATTGCCTATGAAGTTGTTATGGCCTGGAGCATGTAAGTCACCTCCCCTTGGCAGGAATCCCAAAGGCGTTAGCATTCACGACTGCCCAGAATTTCCCAGGGTTCTCCTATGAGCTACAATAATCTCCCTTAGCTTGCTGTCATATGAAAGATATATTACTCCCCTGTCTTTCTCACTGTCATCTCCTCACATGCTAAGCTAATTTAGTCTGAAAAGTACAGTTCTCCAAGACAAGCCATACTTAAGCAGAGCTTGCATGCGCCCACATTTCTTTGCAAACTGCAGAAACTAGGTCCAATTTCAAAGCCAAGTGTTCAAAGAGAACAGGAAGCTGGGTCTGGGAGAATAGATGGGGCTGTTTGCCTTGAAAGCATTCTTGTTCATTTTAGTTTCATTCCCCATCCCCAGGTCTTTGGCTAAAACTGGATAGAGCTACCTACACCCTGAGCAGATGAATAAAGTATTTCCCAATAAGCCTTGAACCATTGCCCAAACCTCAGATCTAGATGCTTTCCTAGGCTTATGGTCACCACAGCTGCTGGGACTTAAAAGCAATGGCAAAAATATAAAATTGCAAGGATCAGAGAATGCTGGGAGGAGCCAGGAAGCTTCACACAGACCAACAGCACCCTCTGCTGAGAATAAGCCTGAGATCACCAGAGAGACTGCAGCATTTTCAGCAGTTCACCCACTGCTTTCTATTCTCACTGCAGGAATACTATCACGTCTCAAGGTTTTCCCCTTCTCATTTGGGGCAAAGGATGTCATTCTTTGTGCTTCTTGGCTGTTTTCCTTTCAGGTTCCTGTAAGTGTCAGAATAGACAAAATTTTACAGGTAATGCATTTGGAAACTGTTACATGGAAACATACACCTGTTTCTTCATACTGAGCTAGCCTAGGTTTTGAGTACACAGTCCCTTGGAAATGTTGTGTATATTGCAAGAAGCTCTGAAGGGTAAGGAAAAAACTTCCAGGCCAAATGAAATAGTGTATGCCTGTAATTCCAACGCATGAGAGGTGGAGGCAGGAGGATTATGAGTTCAAGGCCAGTCTGGGCTACACCATAAGCATAAGGTCAGCCTGGGCTGCATAATAAAACCATTTTAAAGGGTTAGAAATAAAACCATTTTAAAGGGTTAGAGATAGAGAGAGAGAGAGAGAGGGAGAAAGAGAGATTGACAACTCTCAGGAAAAAAAATGGCAGTGGATGATTAAATCTCTGGCTTACTCAGAAAAAGTAAGCAAATCTTTCAATCGCATTTTTGCCTGGAAAATTGCCTAAACATTTTGATAGGTAATCTTACAGGCAGTGAGAGAAAGGCAATGTCAGGTATATGAGAAGAAATGTAGGGAAATTTACCACTGATAGCTAAAGAAGTGTGTCCCTTGAAAAAGACAGAATGACCATCCATACCTAGAGACAGATACGCCTCAAATGATACAAACTCTACAAGTAGAGAGGTCATTAGAAAATTTTGTTGTCCTAATAAAAGGGGATTCAATTTAGAACCAGAAAACTTGAGATTTCTATCCTCTTAAGTGTCTGTGAGACTTGTTAATGTATACAAGAAATACTTCACACCTACTGTTTGCCAGAAACCATAACAGGTCCTGGGATGCAACAGTGTTAAGACAAAGAAAATCTGCCGTCTCAAAACTTGCATTCTAGTGAAGGGGCAGCTCCCTGGGATGGGTTATGTAAAGAGGTAAGTCCAGGGTCTTGAAGGGCATGGCAAGAGAGCAAAAGCATGTAGGGAACTAGATGAATGAGTCCCCCCCTCCAATCTTTTGCTTCTTTATGATAAGATATATATAAAATAAAAAGTTAATATTTGACAGTAAGTACATTCATGGTATTGTGCAATGAACACCATTCCATTTCTGGAGCTTATTCATCATCCCAGACAGAAACTCTGAACCTCCTCAAAAATGCTACCATTCTTCCCACCCTGGTGCATCTGCTGTACTTTGTCTCTGACTCTGACTGCTCAAGGTACCTCATGTAAGGAGAATTGCACAGTATTGGTTCTCTGGTAGCTGGTTTATTTCACTTATTTTAATATTCTCAAGGTCTAGCCACATTGTAGTGCTGTAAGGTCCAGTGATATGCACCGTCCTTTCATGTATGGCAGACATGTGCATACTTTCCACTTTTTGGTCACTGTGATTAATGCTGCAATGAGCACTGGGGTACAAGTATCTTCTTGAGTATCCGCTTCTGATTTCTTTAGAAGTGGAATTGCTGGATCATATCATAATCGTATGTTTAACTTTTTGAGGAAGAGCTATACTAGTTTCCACAGCAGCTGCACCATTTTATGTTCCCAGCAGCACTGTTCAGGGTTCTAGTGTCTTCACCTAATTACACATACTTGTTATTTTTCTGAGGGTTTTTTTTTTGTTTTGTCTTAAGTGTATGTAATAACTCTCCTTAGGGAGGTGAAGTGGCATCTCACCCTGGTTTTGATCTTCATTTACCTAAGGATATTGAGCATCTTTTCATGCATTTATTGGGAATTTGTGTATCTGCTTTGTAGAATTGTCTATTCAAGATACTGACTCATTTTCTTAATTGAGTTGTTTTGTTTTGTTGTTGAGATATAGGACTTTATTATATCTTCTGGATATTAATCCCTTATCAGATATATGATTTGCAAATATTTTCTTCTATTCATGTTGCCTTTTCACTTTCTTAATAATGTCCTTTGACATACGAAAGTCAAAGTTATCTGTTTTCTCTTTTGTGGCCTGTGCTGCTGGTGTCACACCCAAGAAATCATTACCAAAGCCAGTGTTAAGAAGTCATGAAGACATCTTTTCTTCTAAGAATTTTGATTGATTGTTGGACTCACCATTCTACTGCCTTAGCTTCTTGAATTTACTGAGATTTCTGGTGTTCACCACCATCACCTGACTACTTTTCAGTCTTGTATTTAAATTTTTATGTATTTTGAGTTAATTTTTATATACAATACATATTTGGTCTATATTCTGTGTATTTTATGTGTAAACTAAGTTGGAGTTTACTTATAACGTCTTACAGTTATATCTATTTTTTATCAGTACCAACTTCAATCACCTGTGAAAATTCTGCCCCCCTTTATGATATTGATGTCACAAATAATGTCTAAAATAGTGTTAGCTCAAAAGCATAAATATATACCTTATGACTTTGTCTTTTAAATAATGTAGGCAATAAAAAGCAGAGCAAAAACCAAAATTATAATAGAAACTTTTATATTCGCCCATGTATTTTCCTTTATCAATTTTATTATTCTTCTTCAGAATTGCTTTAGCTATTATAGTTGCTATGTAAATTTTAAAATACTATTTTCTACATTGACATAAAAGCATGCTGAATTTATAAAATTGCATTAAACTTGTGTCAATTTGAAGAGAATTGACATCTTTACTGTGAATCTGCCAGTGCTTGCAAATAGCTTATCTCTCCATCTGTTTAAACCTTGGATTTTTTGCAATCAGTATTATATAGTTTTTATATTTCAGTCCCATATACGTTTTGTTAAATTTATACATATCTCATTTTTTGAGTAATTATAAAAAGTATTGCATTGTTAATCCCATTATATCAAAATTGCAACCAATTTATAGTTTCAGGGTTTTGTTTTGTTTTTTAGATGCTTTGGTATCACCAATGCAGACAATTCCATTGTCTAAAAATGGGAACAGTTTTCTTTTTCTTTTCTAATCTGTATGGTTTTCATTTTATTTTCTTGACTTGTTTAACTGGCTAGGATGTCTAGCAATATGTAGAATAACCATATAGAGAGCAAGCATCTTTGTCTTGTTTCTGATCGTAGGAGAGAAAGCATTTTTGTCTTTCGCCAGTAAACGTAATGTTTCCTACAGAATTTTGGTGAATGTTTCATATAAAGCTGAAGAAGTTCCTCCTTATTCCTATTTTTCTGAGAATTGCATTATAAATGAATCTTGAATGTTGTCAAATGCTTTTCAAAACATCAGTTAATATGATCATGTGACTTTTCTTCTTAAACCTATTAATATAGTAGCCCATAGAAATTAATTTCAAATATTGAACACGTTTGCATCCCTGGAGTAAACCTTACTTGGTAATGGTGTCTTAATCTGTTCAGGCTACTCTAACAAAATACCACAAACTCCGTAGTTCATAGACAGCATAAATTTATTTCTAACAATTTGGAGGCTAGAAGTCCAAGATCAAGGTGCTAGCAAGTTTGGGGTTGGGAAAGGGCCCATTTCCTGGTTCAGAGATGGTGACTTCTTGCTCATACTCACATGATAGAAGGGGGAGGCAACTGTCTGGTGTTTATTTCTACAAAGGCACTAATCCCATTCATGAGGATGCATTTCTTGAACAAAGTCCCCAAATCCTATTAATATCATATTGGTACTGGGTTTCAACGTACAAATTTTGGTGGAAAACAAAATACAACACGTGGTATATAATTCTTCTTAGATATTGCTGGATTTACTTTGTGAATATTCTATCAAGGATTTTTGCACCTATAGTCATAGAGATATCGATGTGCAGTTTTTGAACTGTATTTGTCTTATTTTCTATCAAGATCATACTAGATTCATGAAGTAAAATTTTAAATGTTCCTTTCCCTTTTATTTCCTGAAAGAAATTGTGTAACTCTTTCAATGAGCTACGAAGATGTTAATTAGTGAAGGTGTTAATTTTTCTTTAAATATTTGGGAGAATTCTCCAGGGAAACAACCTGAGTCTGGAGATTTTCCTTATTAGGAATTTTTAAATCATGAACTCAATTTCTTTGTCAGTTAAAAGGCTACTCAAATTATCTATTTTTATTCGGTGAATTGTCTTACCTTTGTGGTCAGATTTATGTGTGTAGGGTTATTTGTATCATTCCCTAATTACTTTTTGATAGCTATAGAATCTATAATGATATCCTGTTTCATTCCTTATGTCAGTCATTTGATGCTTTTCTTTACCTGTCTTACAACTTTTTTTGGGGGGGGGTGTCTTTTTATCTTCTCAAAAACACAACGTTTTGTTTCATTGATTTTCTCTGTTGTTTTCTGATTTAAATTTCTTAGTTATTTACTCTTACTATTTCTTTCCTTCTACTTCCTGTGGGTCTATCTTCTTCTTTTTTTCTAGGTTCATCACGTGAAAAATTGTGGTATTGATTTAGCATTTTTTCTTTTCTAATGTACTGCAGTATTACAAATTTCCTCAGTACTTCATCTGTCACAAATTTTGATACGTTATATTTTTATCTTCTTTCAGTTCAATGTCTGTTTTTACTTTCATTGAGGGTTTTTTTAAACTAATGGATTATTTACAAGTGTGCTATTTAGTTTCCAAACGTTTAGAAACTTGCTCATTATCTTTCTGCTTTTGATTTCAACTTTTTTATTCCTCTGTGATCAGAGAAGCATTCTTTACATTTTCAATCCTTTCACATTTATTTAGGTTTGTTTTATAGCCCAAAATAGTCTTGACCTTGGCATATGTTCCGTGAGCAGGTTAAAATATGTGTGTATATTGTTGGGTGGAGTGTTCTATAAATGCTATAAATAGATTCTATTGGTTGATGGTGGCACTGATTTCTTCATATCTGCTAATTTTATGTTTTTTATATCATTTTCTGAGAAAAGTAATATTATAATATCTAACATGTCTACAGATATATCTATTTCTCCTTTTATTAGTTCAGGTTTTTCTTCTCTGTATCATATTTTTCAGCTCTGTTGTCTGGTATACATACATCTGGGATTGATATTATACAATGTCTGATCATTTCTATGCTCTAAGGTCTACTTTATATTACATTACTATATCTACTTCTGCTTTCCTTTGATTAACATTTGCATGACTTATCTATTCCTACCATTTTATTTTCAACCTACATTTACCGTGTGAGTTTCTCATAAACAGTAGATAATTGGATCATGTTTTTAATTCACTCTGCCAATCTGTTTTTTAATTGGACCATTTATATTCAGACCATTTATATTTAATGTGATTACTGATATGTTAGTGTTTAAGTCTGAAATTTTATTTTTTGTTTTGTGTTGGCTCTCTTTTAGTTTCTCAGTTTTCTTTTCTGTTCTTTCCCTTATAACTTAAATGTTTTTAGAATTAAATTTTTATTTATCTATGTTAAATAGATAATTTATCTGTGTTAAATAGGTGTGTCTATCTGCATAGATTTTCTAGAAGTTTCTGACATACCACATTGTATATGCATAACTTTTCATAATCTACTTGTCATTTTTCCAGTTTGAGTACATTCTAAAAACCTTACCTCTTTTTATGTCTTTTCACCTCTTCTACAGATAATATAATTACCTTAAACATTTCTTCTCTATACATTTTGAACCCACATCAGACAGTAGTATAATTTCTTTTTCAATAATGAAACATAATGTAGAAAACTCTAGAAAGAAATTTTATCACGCTTGCTCATACTTTTGATTACTAAGTTCTTTCTTTCTCCCTGAAGTTTTGAGGCTACATCTTCTACTATTTCATTTCTGTTTAGAAAATTGCATTTAGCAATTTTTCGGGGGTTAGGTCTGCTTACAATAAATTCTCTTAGTTTTTCTTTTTCTAAAAAAAAAATGTTCATTTTTCCTACATTCCTGAAAGGTACTTTTGCTCAAAATAGCATGCTGATGGGTAGTTCTTTTATTTCACTACTTAAAAAAAATCTGTGCCACTTTCTATTGACAACATAGTTTCTGATGAAAAAAAAAAGATATGCTATAATATAAAGTGTCATCCTTATAACTAAATTGTCATTTTTCTGTAGCTGGTGTCAAGATTTTGAAATCCAGGGACTCACCCAGACATGGTGACACACGTGTAGTCCCAGCACTCAAGAGGCTGAGATGGGAAAATCATTTGAGCCCTTAAATTTGAGACCAGCCTGGGAAACATAGCAAGACCATAATAGCAAAAAGTAGGGAAGGAAGGAAAGAAAAAAGAGAGAGGGGAGGAGAATAGAGGAGAGGAAAAAGGAAAAAAGAAAAGAAAAAAGGCTTAGTTTTCAGAACTCTAATTCTGATGTGACATGTCATAGATTTCTTTGAGTTCATCCTCTGTGGGATTTGATCAGCTTCTCAAATCCATAGGCTTGTGTCTCTTGGTAGGTTCTCAGTCATAATTTATTCAAGTAACTCTTCAGTCAAGTAATCTTTCCTTTCTCTCTCCAGAAATCCATGACATTATTCTCATTTCTTTTGTTATAGTCTACATCTCCCTGAAGCTCTGTTTATGGTTGGATTGTTTTGAATCTACTTTCTGTCTATTGTTTTGATTGGATAATTTTATTATTTGATCTCCAAATTCATTGATTCTATCCTCTGTCCTTTCCATTTTACTGTTGAGTCCATTCACTGGGGTTTTTGTTGTTGTTATGTGTTTTTTAGTTCTAAAATTTCCACTTGGTTCTTCTTTGTATTTTCTGTTCCTTTGCTGAAGCTTTCCATTTATTTGCTAAAATTGTCTGTATTTTTGTTTGTTTAAAGCAGATTATTGCTTATAAAAGCACTCTGGAGCTACCTTAAAATGTTGGTGAGATAATTCTTTTGGCTTTTTTTTTTTTTTTGCAGTACTGGGATTTGAACTCGGGGCCTACAACTTGAGCCACTCCACCAGCCCTTTTTGGGGATGGATTTTTTTCAAGATAGGATCTTGTAAACTATTTGCCCCAGGCTGGCTTCGAACTGTGATCCTCCTGATCTCTGCCTCCTGAGTAGCTAGAATTATAGGTGTGAGCCACCAGCACCTGGTTTGGTGAGATAATAACATGTCTGTCATCTTGGTATTGGCGTTTTTGTATTCATTTGAGATCTTCCAAGTTCTTGGTATAATAAGTGATTTTTTAATTAAAACCTGAGCATATTTGCATTCTGAGGATGGGTCTTATTTAAGCCTTTTGTTTTGCCTGGATTTCTCTCTTCTGCTCTGGTGATAAAATGAGGTGTGCACCACCTTGTTACTGCTAGTTAGAGGTTAAAATCAGTTTCCCCTTCTTGGTCTTTGTTGATACTGCAGTGAAGGACTCCCTGCTACTGCTGGGCAGGTGTGGTTGTTCTGTAAATTCATGTAGGTATCCATGATACCATAGTGAGGGGACCTCCTGACTCTTGGCTAGGCCTCCTAAGGTGCTACCAGTAAAGATGGGAAGAAGTGGCATATAGCTACCAGGTTCAGTGGAGGCTTAGGGTCCAGATGGTCACCGTTGACACTATGGTGGAGCTGCTCATCACCACACAATGGGGATGAAAGACTCAGCACCTTTCTTAGTCTCCTCTAACATCATCCCAGTGGGTACTGAGGTACCTTTTGATAACCTTGCAGTGCTAGGTAGTTAGTCTCCCCCTTGGCCTTTGCTGGTAGGGTTGGGGATGTCGCCATAGTTTTTTCCTTTATTATTTGACTGATATCAAAAAATTATTATTTAACTGTTTTCTGTTTTGCTAGGCTCCCCTTTCTTGGTCTTTTAGCAAGAAAGAGCAGGATTGTTTTGAGAATTTTCTTCCTCTTTGCCCATTGGCCTTTCTCTACTGATAGTTTCTCTAGCAAAAAGTCTGGAATCTAGGAGGCAAAAAGAAAGTCCAAGAAGCCCACCATCATGTTATTCCTCAGAGTGCAATTCCCTGCTCACTCAGTATCTTCTCTCTACCTTTAAGATACTCCCTATGTTTGATATAGTGTCCTAGACTTTTAGTTGCACTTAGTGGAAATTATCAGAAAAAGTACCAAGTTATTTTAAGATATATTTGCAATATATTTGGCTCAGTGGAACTATTACTCACTTACTCAGGGGTCATAAAATATTGCAAAGTGTGAGAAAGAACGCTAAGAGTACACATCATCCCAAGACTTCTTCCAGATACCCTGCTGTAGTATCAACTGATGTTCTTCCTTTCCTAGGAAGAGAAAGGATAGCATCATTTCCCCTTTGTCACTGCCTGATGAATAGGCCCATCATTCTTAGTGATAGGATAATACAGGAAAACAGAATTGCTTCCATCAAAATTATATTCCCAGATACTAACTTTCTTCACCAAATGAGTCCTATCTTGTTTGTTGGCACTATGCCTAGAGGCTGGGCAAAGAAAGTTGTGACAGGCAGATAGAACTGTTATTGGATAGGAAATAAGAATCCAGAAAATGAATTTACAAGGGCTCCAGGAGAACGTAGTCAAGTAAACTAGGGGAAAAGAAACAAATCAACGAAATAGTGTTACATCAATGCAGTCAGCCTGGTCCATAGCTTTTCTCCTACCATCACCTAGACTAATAGAATGAAGTTTCTCTTCACAACTAACTGTACAACTGCTTGTTGTTACTTTCAAAATTGTTTAGTCTTAGAGGCCACTCTTGGTGTTTGTTTTTAACCTTATTTTCCCTTTTAAAAGTGCTGAAGACAAAAGAAAAGTGCAGTAGAAACTGTACTCAGCAGAAAACATATAGTATAAAATACTGTTATTCCCAAAGAAAATTAAAAATGAAAGGAGCTTTTTAGCCAAATTAAGTTATGAAAATGCAATGAAAGTTATTTCAGAAGAGAAAGCAGATAGTTCATAAATGAAAAGGCAGAAATCTGTAAAATAAAAAGTGGACATTTGTATAGTATGATGTGCAGCACATTTGAAAACTTTAAAAGTATACACATATGTATCATTCAGAGCTGGCATGAAATAAGATTTGAAAGACTTGATCACTACAATTAACAAGCTTCATCTAATAACCGTCTAATGGACCTTGCAGTAGGAGAACACACTTTACCAGTCTTACTTGGAGAGGATTCCACTAGAGTAACACTTTGGGTCTTTCTCTAATCCTAGCACACTTGACCCCAAGAGATCGAAGTGATTTCTCCAGTATAGAAGGAAAAAGTACAGCATACAGATATCAGACCTTCCTTCTTTTTTTTCTCTTAGAACCAGGTTTCTGACAGGAACCATTTAATCTGATGTAATGTCTGTCTTAAAATTTGACCATAGCAGCCACCATTGTAACAGGGGACCACCTCAGCCCAGCACTCTCTAAGACCAGATGGGTAATTCTGCTGAAATGTAAGGTTTGGTGTTAAAATATTTACTTGTTCATGGATAAAAGCCACATTCTCTAACATTATCTTGACTATAAAAGGAACAGTTCAAGAACCATCCATCAACTTTTTTTTTTTTCTCACAGTACTGGGAATTGAACTCAACACCTCATTCTTACTAGGTAAGTGCAGTACCACTTGAGTTACTCCATCAGTCTGTTATATTGGATTGGTTGTTTTTGAGATAGGATCTCACTTTTTGCTCTAACCAGCCTGGACCATGATTGATTCTTCAATATCTGTGCTTCTCATGTAGCTGGGGATGACAGGTGCCACAGCAACCAGCAATTGATTGAGATGGGTCTTGTGAACTTTTTTTGCCCAGGCTGGCCACAAACCATAGTCCTCCCAATTTCCACCTTCCACGTAGCTAGGATTATAGGTATAAGCCACCACACGCAGCTCAACAACTTTTTCATTTACTTCTGATGATACCAGAACTCTTGTATAGAAGACAAGTATACTGAGATTGACTGCCCTCTAAAATCTGACAATAGCTTGAGGCAGCAAATTCTATTTAAATTCACATTCAACATTTACTCAAATTCCCAACATACTATGCCGTTAAACTAGTCTCAGTCAACTTCAAGGAATTTGTAATATACAAAACATTTAACTTAAAAAGACACTCAATAGAAATCAATAAGTTAAAAAAAAACAGTTTTTTTTAAGAAAACTCATTTTTGAGATTATAAAATAAAACATTTCTAAATGGCTCAAAGATCAAAGAAGAGATTTTAATGTAAACTTGAAAACACTCAAGACTGAGTGAAAGTAATAAAAAATATTTCATGTCAAAGCTTGTGGGATATGGAAAAGTGGTACTTAGAGTACATTTGTGATCTTACATCCTATATTAGAAATTAATAAAGCCTAAAAGATTAAATAAGCATCCATCTTAACAAGTTAACAGAGAACATCAGAATAAATATTAATCAAATTGAAGTCAGGGCATAACAAACTTAAAAGCAACCACCAAGTAAGCAGGAAAAATAGTAATTAAGTTTTTGAAAGAATGGAAATGTGTTAGCAGAGATACAAGTTTATATGACATGTCAAACAGGATTCTCAAGAGAAACAGAACCAGTACTTTCTGTAACTTACACATCTATATGTATAGTTTACATACATATATATTCATAATTATATGTAACTGATTAATATAACTACATGTCAAGTATATACAAATAATTTCATAAACGGATATGCTATATGTCAAAGAGCTTGCTTATAAGACTGTAGTAGTTGGCAAGTCTGAAATCTGAAGGACAAGACAACAGACTGAAAACACTTGAGCAGAGTTAATGCCCAATTCTAGGGAAACTTCCGTGTTGCTCTTAAGGCTTTTCAACTGATTGAGTGAAACCCACTTCTTTTACAGAGGATGATCTCTTTCACCTAAGGTCAACTGACAGTAGATGTTAACCACATATAAAAAATGCCTCCACAGCAATTACTATGTTAGCATTTGATTGGACAATCAGGTACTTATAGACTTGCCAAGTTAACACATACAGCTAACCATTACCAATGGTTTTTCCTCTATAGGTAGTGAAGTCACGTGGCATGCAGAGAAGCACAGCTTTCTGGTTTTTGTTTTTTGTTTAAATTCAGGGCTGCTAGAGAAGCTGGAAATTAAAAAGGGAAGTCCAGGAATAGAATCAAAAAAGACATCCTAAAACCAGTGCATAATCTCTCCTGGAGCCCTCAGCTGACCCACGAACTGCACATGGATGATGGAGGCTTCAAAGAATCCATCCAAAAGCAATAGCCAAAGGCAAAATCTCAGAGGATTCAGGTGCTTCCTTGTGCAGTGAAAGTTGGATGATTCCATCGAAAGTAAGCATTTTTACTTAATAGAATTTGAAGTTTGAGTACACTAAATTTGAAATATTTAGAAATGCCCCAAGCTTCCATTAAAATCCCAGAATTACTATATCTATAGGAGAACAGGCTACATAACAGAACTAAGCATACCAATCAGACTAAGAAAAAACAGTTGTCCTAAGAAAGTGTAAAATCAAGCTTTGAAAAGTTCATAGTGACTAGTCAATAATTTAGCTGCCTCTGGAACAAAAAGAATCATTCTTCAAAGGAACACAGATAATCTGAAGTGTCTCATGTATTACACATGGAAAGAAGCACAAAAGGTGACCCACTGCTACAAGAAAAAGAAGCAGAAATAGACTACAAGATGACTGCTTGTTAAAAGTAGAAACAAGGACTTTTAGAATTTAAAGAAAAAGATGAACATCATGAAGAAACAGACAGAAATGCATCATAGAAATGGAAACTGTTCAAAAGAACAAAACAAAAACCAGGCACCAATGGCTCATACCTATAATTTTAGCTATGTGGGAGGCTGAGATCAGAAGGCTCAAGGTTCAAGGTCAGCCTGGGAAAATAGTTCAAGAGACCCCCATCTCCAAAATAACCAAAGCAAAATGGACTGGAGGTGTGGCTCAAGAAATAGAGCACCTGCTTTGGAAGCATGAGGCCCTGAGTTCAAACTCAGTCCCACCAAAAACAAACAGCAAACAAAATAAACAAACAAAATCCCAGGAACTCTAAAACTGAGAAGTAACAATATCTGGAGAAACAATAGTAATAAAATGATGGGTGGGCTTAATGTTAGACAAAGGCTGAAGAAGAAAATATAATAATGTAAAGTCAGTAAACATTCTGAATGTGAAGAAAACAAAAATATTAAATAAAATGTCAAAATTACCTGTGTGAAAACATTTTTTTAGTTTAACATATGTGTACATGGAGATAGACAAAAAAGAGGTAATAAACAATAAAACCATATTTGAAAATAATGGTTCAAAATGACACGTATGCTGTATGATCCAGCAATGCTACTCCTAGGGATACACCCAAAGGAATGTAAGTCAGGTTACAACAAAGGCATCTGCACACTTGTGTTTATTGCAGCACTATTCACAACAGCCAAGCTATGGAAACAGCCAAGATGCTTCACTACTGATGAATGGATTAAGAAAATGTAGCATTTATATACAATGGAATTTTATTCGGTCATAAAAAATGAAACTTTATCTTTTGCAGGTAAGTGGATGGAACTGAAGAAGATCATCTTAAGTGAAGTTAGCCAGGTTCAGAAAGACAAATTTGGCCACATGTTTTCTCTCACAGTACAATACAGGCCCAATACAAATACAAGCAATATTCTGAAAAACAGGTCATGCTAAGGGGAGGACACTAATTGGAGAGTAAGAGAAGGAAGTTAATAAGGTGAATATGGTTGATGTACTTTCTATACAAGAATGGATATAGAATTTCAAACGTGTTGAAATCACCATAAGAAGGGGACTAACGGAGAAAGGAGAAAAATAGAGGAGATGAACCAATTGAGGTTATAATAGGTGTATATGTGAAAATGTCACAATGAAACTCCCTGGATAATCATCATAAACAAAAGCGCCTTTTTTAAAAATTGAAGGACAGGAAGGTTTTTATCTATCTGGGGGTTGGCACCAGTGGAAGAGGGGAGGATATACGGAGGGTGTGGAAGGGTGAATATGGTGGGAATATTATGTATTTGTGTATGAAAAGGGAAAATGAGACTTCTTGAAACTATTCCTGGAATGGGGAGAAGGGGAAGAAAGGAGAATGATGGAGGGGGTGAATTCAACTATGATATACTGTAATAACTTTTGTAAATGTCACAGTGTACAGTATAACAATATGAAAAGAAAAATATTTATCATATACATAACTTTTGAAAAGAATCAACCTAAGAATCCAAAATGGTCAAAGAGGTCCAAGAAGGATAAATGCAAAGAAAAGCAAGATTGGGCGCACCTTTCTATTTGTACAGGGCAGCATAAACATGGAGCAGTTTACACAGGAAGGACCCCCTCATTGTTACTCTCAGGGAGCGTGAGCAGGGTGTGGGGAGAAAGTGCAGGGGAGGAAAGGGCACTGCAGATGTATCCACAATAAAAACATGGACATGATACTATTTATTCAAAATAATATGTGGTATAGCTATGAAAAGAAATGCATAGGGAGGTGGTTACCAAAATGCTAATGGTAGACATTTCAGTGTGACTTTTACTTTACCAGTATTTTATGAACTATGAACTAACGGACTTTATTACAATTATAATGTATTATTAATCTAATGAAGATTTTTTATTCTTTCTTTTACATACAAAGAAGCTATGGCAGGGGCCTGAGCTTTTACTTGCCCCAACCATGATCCTGCATAATTTTTTCTCATTTATTTATTGAAAAGCAGCACACACAGACACTGGGTCTAGAGCTAACCTGTGCAACATATATGGTTGATGTACTCTCTATACAAGAATGAATATAGAATTTTTAGACCTGTTGAAATCACCATAAGAAGGAGATTAAGGTAGAAAGGAGAAAACTAGAGAGGGATGAACCAATTCAGGTTATAACACATATATACATGGAAATGTCACAATGAAACACCCTGTGTAGCTATCTTAAACAAACAAAATGCCCTTTTTCTTCAAAAATGGAGAATAGGAAGGCAAAAACCGATCCTTTCTGGGGGGTGGGTGATACCAGTGGGAAGGGGAAAGATATAAGAAAAGGGTGAAGGAGGGTGACTATGGTAAAAATATTATGCACTCATATATGAAAATGGAAAAATGAGATCTGTTGAAACTATTCCAGGAATGGGGGTAGGGGATAAAGAAGAATGATGGAAGGAGTGAATTCAACTATGATATATTGTAAGAATTTTTACAAATGTCACAATGTACCCCCTGTACAATAATATGAAAATAAAAAATAAATAAATATTAAAAAAGAAACCTGAGAGTAGTGATCAAATGTAGTTAAGGGTTATGATCAGTTTTGTGGTATAGGATTGAAAGTCATCTCCGTGTATGAGATGAATTTAAAAAGATTCTGTACCCTTGATTCTGAAGCAAATGACAGATCAGGTATAAATGTATGAGTAGGAATCTGAAAAGCTCAGCCTATGATTTTTTCTAAATTAACCATCAAGAAGAAAGTATTCTAGTGATTCTAGTCAATCACTCAAAAATGTCTTCAGTATTACTTATCTAGACACTGTTCATTATGTAGTAAACAAAACAGGTTAATATTTCTTTCACCTAGAAAATTGCTATGTCAATGAGAAAAGACAGAAAATTAGCCAAATATGTAAATTACATAGCACATGAGACAGTGAGAAACACTAAGGAGAACTTTTAAAGAAGGATCAAGATATGGGGAATCACAGGTGACAGGGAGTACAATTTTAAGTAGGCAATTTTAAAGCAAACCCAAGAAGGTGGTCTGGGAGTGAACCATGTAGATAGTTAGCAAAAACATTTAAAGTCAATGAAAAAAGTAGATACAACAGCCTCAATGCAGAAAGAAATAATGGGGGAACAATAAGAAGAGATGTGGCCTTCTGCACCATTGTAAGACTATGACTTTCACCCTAACTAATATATAAAGCCACTGAAATAAGAGTTTAATCCATGATAAATATAGAAAGATAACACCAAAAAGCAAAGATGAAAAAATAAGTGGTTTTACTTATAGGTTGGGAAGGAAATAAATTTGCATCTTTGACCAACATCACATATAACCAGGGAAGTTAATGAAAGATAAAATAGAAAATTAATTGAAGAAACTGTCAGAATAGGTGTTTGTGATTTAGAAGTAAGAAAGAACTATTTTTAAAATACTCAAATAAAATAAATCCTAAAGTAAAAATGTGTTAAACATGATTACATCAAAATAAACTTTTTGTTTACTAGAAAAATATAAAACATTAATAGAGTAGGGACAACTATAAGGAAATATTCATAATATCTCAAACTGCATATTTAAAAATATACAAGGAACTCTTTTAAGTCAACAAGAGACAGATATCCCAAGAGGAAAAATGAGCAAAAATATAAATAAGCAATTAAAAGGGAACAAACCCCAAGAGCAGATAAGCAAATTAAGAGATGCTCAAACTCAGTAGCAATCACAGAAGCAAATAAAAACAATAATGAAATATCATCTCATCCTTGTAAATTTGGTTAAAATGTAGAACTAGGAAATGTCAACTATTTGTGAGAGGCAAGGATGCAAGAAGCCATGAGCATTCCTGGTGAGAGAAGAAAGGTGCAGACATTGTCAAGACCATCTGCCAGCACTTAATCAAATCATGTTTACATGTACTTTATGACACAGCAATTACACTGCTATGTGTACTCTAAAGAATTTCTCCCATAGGTCCACAAGTGACACACAAAGAAATGTCCATTGTAACCTTGTTTTAGCATGTTTTTGTGGTAGTGAAGTTTTAAACTAAGGGCCTTACACTTGCTAGGCAGCTGCTTGCTGTACCACTTGAGCCAGACCTCCAGTGTCACTGTAGTCTTATTTTTGGTGACAATCTTAGTGTCCAGGTCTAAGAAAGTGGATTGAATAATTTTGTAAAATTACATGTAGGAAGAATGAACTGTATGTTCACAGATTATCATGGCTGGCACATCAGTACTGAGTAAATGAAATAAAATGAGAATTATAGGGCTGGGATGTAGCTCGGTGGTACAGCGCTTGCCTAGCATGCGTGAGGCCCTGGGTTCGATCCCAGCACCAAAAAAGAAAAGACAAAAAAAAAAAAAAACCTCTCCCCAAAATGAGAATTATAAGTTACCGTCATTTCCATAAATAAAATTACAAGGACACAAAACAAAACATATTTTAAATGGCTGCATATAAACAAAGGATACATATTAAATGTATTAAAATTGTTGGCAGTGGTAAATGACAAGAATGAAGGTCAGAAAGTTGGGTACAAAAAGGAATAAGTAAATAAATAAATTATTGAATACAAATAGTTATCCACTTTTTTAAATAGTTCAAGGGAAAAGACCTCGAATGGAGGTGACAACATAAGGAAAACCATATAGGCAGGAAAACATGAGTCTAAAAACAAAAACTCTTTTCTATCTAAAATAATAATATTTAATATGTGAATTGATCCTGGGGCCCTGCTGATAATTGAACACACTTGGGAGTTATGCACAAGCAAATAAAGAAAAAAAAATCTGTAAGCATTTCTGTCCAAAATCTCTTCTGTCTCAATGCAACTAACATTTCTGGCCACTTCCTATAGCTCTCTGATGTCATTTCCTTTTGTAGCTATTAGTTCCCTGCAGTGTTTGTGCTTTACTCAACCCAGGCTGCCAGATAACAGATGTGATTTCCAGCTGTGTCTATATACCAACCACAGCGGGTTCATTAATAACAATTATTAAGTATTTTATGTTATAAATTGAGCCTGTGGCAATAGAGAAAACATCAAGTCATTTTTTTATGGCCTCTTGTCAGAGCTAACTATAAATTCCCATTATCTCAACTTTATCAGCACTGCAAAATGAATCTAAGCATGAGTCATAAATAAAACTACCAAACAGCTCAATCATTCTGCAAAGAACAGAGCATAAATTAACACTTGATGATATAATGTTATATGTGAACTTAAATAATAGCTCAGGCCTTCCTGTCAGCTAATTATGCAAATTATTATTTTTAAGACTTACATTTGTAGTTGCATGGCTGGTGCATTCATTTAGACACACAATTAGAGCTCAGAAAACATGTAGTCCATACATTGTCCTCCCATAACCCAGGAGTTTTTACTAATGATATATGAAGAACAGTAACAATGAAAGGTTTCAACTGAAAAAATGTCTCTTACAACTAGAGGGAGTAGAAAAAAAGTCATCTCTGAATACTACATTTTACAATAGAAATTGTTAAATTTGGGAAGGGGAGCAGAAAACTGCATATATTATAGGTCCTGAGTAGAAGTTCATGAGGATTTTTAGTCAATTACAAAAAATACATTTATTCAGTTATCTCTCTGTATAGGGTCCAAACTTTCTTAAATGATGAACAGAACAGAAAGATTCACTGAATACATGAATTCAATTTTTAAGAGAAAAATAACCAACATGAAAATTGTTGAAACTCACTAGTAACTGCCACGCAAATTAAAATCATGAGATATCATTTTTCATGTTTCAAAGCTAATTCCCAGAATTGAGAAGGAGGCAAAAGAAATAAGAAATCTCACTATTTGCTAAAAGGAGTCGAGATCTTGAAAGCCATTTGGCAATATCTACCAATAACCCTAAAAGTGCCTATTCCTTTTGATATAATTCTAATTTTGTTTCTAATTATGGAAAATTTTCTGAGTTACAGATGTCACATGTGAACATTAATGGCAATGAATTTATAATGGCAAAAAAGTAGCACATAATAAAATCCACTTGGGAGACTGGAGAATAAAAGTCTAAAAGTAAATGGGTACATCATTCACTATCATGAACTAATGTGCTGCTGTCAAAAATTATTTTGCAAAGAATATTTAATATAAAAGTGTCCACAGACCACTTAAATAGACTATAAAATGGTTTGTATAGTATGCTTTCAGTCATTAATTATAAAGTCTATACACACATCTATGTAGACACCCATACACAATACTAGAAAAATATACTAAGCTATCAAAAGTGTTTTCCATATGGTAGAACTCTGAGTAGTTTTTTATCACATTAATAATTTTCTACCTTTTCTAAAGTTTTTCAGTGGAAGAAAGAAATAATTGGCAAAAATCTGCCTAGAATGAATTCCTATTCACATTATTTGTAAGGCCTTTTGTAACCTACATACAATGAACTTGTCAAACCCCATCTTTCATGAAGTCTAACATAAAACTGGTCAAATCTATTTCCTCACTGCCCCAAATCATATTTTCTTTCCAAATTAACCTTTGCTCAAATTTTGTTTCCTATATATGCTCAATGTAACAAAACCTCTTGGACAACCTTAAAGTTGGAACCTTTTTTTAAAATTTTTATTGTACTAGGGGTACATTGTGACGTAGTTGAATTCACCCCCACCTCCAATCTTGATGAATTCAACCTCTGCCTGGAAACACATAAAGGCAAACTATCAAAAGTAATTCCCTCTCCCTGAAAGAAGTCCCAGTCTTTTTCATACATCTCTTAAAACACATCAGGAGATTTCCACTTTGTTATCCGTGGCTGTACTGCTCAAAGCCCCTCCTCCAGCCAGGAGTTGGTGGCTCACGCATATAATCCTAGCTACTCAGGAGGCAGAGGTAAGGAGAGTTGTGGTTCAAAGTCAGCCCAGGAAAATAGTTTATGATATTTTATCTCAAAAATACCCAATGCAAAATAGGGGCTGGTGGAGTGGCTCAAGTGGTATAACCCAATACCACCAAAAAACCAAAAAACCCTCTTCTGTGTCTCCTTACATTCTGATAGCCTTGTCCCTCTTCCATCAACCTCACATAGCTTTCCCGGCCTTCTGCTGACCTACTTTCTTAAGATATATTTAGCTTCTAAGGCTATTTCTCCCCTTTTTACACCATGTTTTTTCTCTCTCACCAGTCTCCAGATTCACTATAAGGAAGGAAAAATAATAAATTCTGTCCTATCAGTATCATGAGGTTTAAATGATTGAACACTGTAAATTGTTGCACCCCTCTCCCCCCAGTCTCACAACAAGTATCACTAAGCCAAGCATGGTGATTCACACCTGTAATCTCAGCTACTCTGGAGATGGAGGTAGGAGGATCTTAAGTTTGAAGCCAGCAGGGGGAAAGTTAGCAAGACTTATCTCAAAACTAAAATATAAACACAGTGCTGGGGGCATAGCTCAAGTGGTACAACTCTTTCCCAGTATGTGCCAGGTCCTGCTTTCAACCCGAATTAAAAAAAGTATCACTATATGTAATCTGTCAGCCCTTTCTTTACCTACAACTATGGAAAATTTTCTATGCTTTCCTCAACCCAAACCATCACTAAATCCTATTTTACCTTCAAAATAGATCTCAAATTATCCATAGCTCTTTTGTGCATTAGCACCAATCTAAACCACATGGCTAAGATCTCTCACCTAGACTTCTGATGTAACCATTTACTTGTTTTCCCTACCCACTTAATCCTTCATCCCATTACTCATACAAAATCCTACCGTTTACTTTTAAAAGTCAATCAAAAGTAATTAGTTTCAAGACCCAGAATCTCTAATGGTTTCTTTAACAGACTTGACAGGTCCAGGTATTTGAATAGAACACAGATAATGAGGCTCTACTGAAAAGTGTAAGAATAGAGAAAAGAAATTGGAGCCCATAAAAATGATGTTTATTTGCCAGAGAAATGTGCAAACCTGTGCAGTGGAAGACAGAGGGGCGTCTACTGAAAGCCCTCTCTGATACACAGAGCTTCATTTTTCTTCTTAGTTGTGTGAGGTACAGAAGATGCTTATCAAAGTAATCATCTGAACACATTAAAACTGACAAACTGTATATTCAGCTTAAGAAAGATGTCTGGACACATCCAAGATACATTTACCCACCAGGACTGCACCAGTGAAGGCCGTAGACCAAGTGTGTGCTGCACATGAACCAAGCATCTCTTCAGCATCTTATTACACCTCGGATCAAATCCCTGTTCTTGCCATTGATCTGCAGGGCTCTGCATCACAAAGCCCTTCCATATTCTCTAGCAAATATCTCCATCACACTAGAGGGTTAGGGGCACAAACCACCACAACACACATGTGAAAACAAAATATGTTCATAGCAGATGTTTTCAACACAGTGAGAAAAACCTGGCTTTTTATTTCTTGACCATTCCAACTCTTTTCCACATTCATGGAATGAAATTCCCTCTGTCCTATTCTTCACCTATAAAATTTCCACAGGAATTCAGTCACGTTGAAATGTGTATGCCAAACTGATGTTAGGGTTTGACAGAAATAAATTTGCGTGAGTTTCTAAGGTGCCTCCTGAGAGAATACTCCTATTAGGGTAGGAGGAATGAAGCCACTGAAATGAGATCAACTCATTAACACTATTCATTGAAACAAAAACAAAAAGAAGCAATTCTGAGGATATCTGGGTCTGTCACAAGCATGAGTCACCTTACAATTCCATGGACTAAAATATCTGTGTGTAAAATCAGCAATTGCCCTTTCTCCTCTGAAAAAATCGGCTCACTATATAAAACAAACTACTTTTCCTTACTGTTTTAAATACCGTGAGTCATTTATCCAATATCCGTTTCCCTCTTCCTCTTTGCTAAGTGAACTTTGATTTTGTGTCAATTATCAGGCTAAATGCTTGCTTCCCATCCTTCCTGAAAGCTGAAAGCATCCATAGGACAGATACATTTATGGCTAGTGACACATATGCAGCACCTAACTGGAAAAGATCATACATCCTACGAAAGGAAACAGAACACCTGGCAAAGGCTTTCCACCCTTTCTCATACCTTCATTCCTTAAATACAGATGTAACGTCTGGACTTCAGTAGCCATCTTCTAACCATACCAAGGATGAAGGGAGGAGCAAGAGATTCATGAACCGTCTCTATGTGTTTACAAGAAAACAAAAATATGTCCATATGTTCAGATAGCTGTTGTGGTTTATGTTCAAGGAGCTACTTCTGCTTTATGACCTGGCTGTCCTTCAAAGCTAGAAAGCCCTTGAACTCCCAAAGTCATGTGGTGGTTTGTGAGGGGCTAAAGGAAAACAACTCTTTCCTTAGTCTTTCACATATTATGTGTAAAACCATAACTGAGACATTTCCCCATAGCCTTCATTTCCAAATAATCAGCAATTAAAGGAAAGACCTTATCTTCCTAAGAACAAAGTTACTAGATTCTGGAAGCTGATACACTGTCAGAAGACCATCAGTAGAAGAAGCTTTAGTTCATCCTTCTCAGTCCAGGACAGGCCAAGTGGTTGAAAATAATCAGTAGCAATACTAATGTTCTAAACAATATGTGGGTATTTGACATTTATTAAACTCTGCTCTGAAAAAAGAGAATGTACTTGATTTTTCAAGTGTCCATGGAACTATCATGTAGATTGACTTCTGAGTCCTAAGGATTAAGAGAGCTTTAAATAAAAGTTGATTGTGCAGCTTCACGAAAACCCAACATGGTGGCCACCAGATACAGATGGATGGTTAAATTTAAAGAAGTTAAATGAAATTTAAAGTTAGTTCCTCAGTCATCGTAGCTACTGTAACAGTTAGCAGCCCAGACATGCAACATGTTATGACTGTGGACAGTTCTACTGGACAGAACTGTCAGACCCCGGCTGAGTGGCTTGGAGACTGTTCAGTGTGTAGCGTACATAACTGGGTTGAGGGCCACTAGAAAGTAAGCTCAAAGAGGGAATAGATTATTGTCAAAATTTTGCACTTCTCCATCTCAAATGCCTAGTCAGGAAGCAATTGCCTGTTAAATTCAGAGTTCTCAATTCAGTAAGATATAATATAAAATATACTTTATTTTAAAAATTGCTATACTTTTCTTCTTGGCCTTGATCACTCAATCTGCATAGAGCACATATTTTAATTTTCTTTCCATTGTATTCCTATTTAAATTTTAGCCCAGTTCAATGATTTCTATAATTTCATCCACTTATTAAAATTTCAGGCTCCTTCTGGAAAATACTTTGTCAAGTACAATTATTATTTGTATAGCCACAGTGTGTGGTTCAAACTGGGTCTCTCTCTCTCTCTCTCTCTCTCTCTCTCTCTTTCTCTTTCCAGTATTCCACCCTCTTCCTCTAATCAGAATGCAATCTTCAGAAAGTGTCACTATCATCTGACCTGTTCAGGAGAGAAGACAAATGCAAGGAGAGACAGAGGAGAATCTAACTGTGGCTATACAGCTACTACAAGTAGTAGAGTCTCCTGCTTCTCCAATCTTGGTCTACTTTTCATGCTGTCTGAGGTCTTTGTTATTGGGGTGATCCTATTTTACAATATTATCTTCGGACAGAGCTCATTCTCCATCTTGGTGCCCTCTATCTCAGGGGAGATTCTTCAACATCATCCCTGATCCACCAGGATGATCATCACATTGTTAGCCCCCCATTAGCAGCACACAATCCGAGGCCTCTTCACTCACAATGGCCCCATTATCCAGATAAGCATCCATCACCTCCGTACCCAACCTAAGCAAACTTTTTGGCTGTGAACCTCCACTAATCTGTATGTTCCATCACAGAGAGCCACAGCAATGCTCAGAACCCTCTTCCACTCTGCAAATGTCACAGGGGCATCCTTCCTAGGCATATTACTTACAATCCCTTCAAGCCCTGTTGACATGATCCATTCCAGCATAATGCTCATTTTCAGAAACCTGCAGATGAAGTAGGCACACAGTTATGCCCTCCAGATATCAGAGGATATGAGTTCAGTACAGCCACCATCAACCCTACCATAAGTATATTCTGTACTTACGGGACAATGACACAAAGACATCCTCTCCCCAGTATTCTCCCTATCTCTCTCTCTCTTTCTCTCCTGTTTCCTTTTTAATATCTATGGTTGGAAAAAGGCCATCAAATCACTTTGGCCTCTCAAAAGATAAACTGGGAGTTCCTTATCAAGAAACAACATTCTTTAATCTCTCAACCTTCTATCAGCTACTGTCTTTATTTTCAAGAGGACTCTTTCTTCCCTATAATCCCTGCTTCATTTGTTGACTAAGGCGGATGAAAATAGCTCAGCTTTCACCTTGCTCCTTGTAGGACACATATCATGGGAAAATACCAGAGGAAAAACTTGTTGTCTCTCTCCTGGTGTCAGTCAGCTTTCTATCACTAAAAGAAATATCTGAGATAAATCAACTTATAAATAGAAAAGGGTTGATTTGGCTCACAATTTGAAGGTTTTAGTCCATGACCAATTGGTCCTGTTGTTTAGGGCCTGTGGTAACATATCATAGAGAGAGCTCATGATGAAGCACAACCATGCACTCTGTGGCTGGGAAGCAAAAGAGAGATGGGAAAGGGTTGTGGTCTTACTAACCCATTTGACAGCACACTCCCCAAAGACCTAAATACCTCTATCTAGGCTTCATCTCAGGTGAAAACCTGTCAATAGCATCAAGCTGGGGACCTAGGCTTAAATACATGGGACTTGAGGAACATCTAGTATCCAAAACACCTCACCTCCACTAGGCCACTATGCAGTTTGACACTAAGCTCAAGACCAGGGAGACAGCAGCAACCCCTGGAAGACAGCAATTATCTGGACCTCTTAAACATACACAATTCTTCCAGAGTATAGGGAACTGGTAGAATTGCAGATAGATGTCTGATGGTGGTTATCAGTGGCTTCATGGTTTCATGCCAGCATCTTTGGGGATCTCTGGCCTTTCTTTCATGTTCTTTAATTCATAGTCCGGAGACTGTTGCACAGACGTTAAGACCATGTTCATGGGAGGAAGAAAGAGGAAAGGGGGAGAGGCTTCACTGGCCCAAACCATTTCCTTTCCCAGAAAACCTCTGTCCCTGTCTCATAGGCCAGAATGTGACTATCTTATGTACACCCGAGCCCCAGGAAAGATGCAGAAACAAGCTCTCAGCCAACACAACATCACCCCAAATGCCCACAGCTCAATCAGAAGGAAGAAGGGAAGAATGGATATTGAGTAGGAAACTAAAAGGATCAAGACCAGTAAGGAATCCAATTTTTAATTTGTATCAAGAGCCAATTTTCCACATACCTTGTGCTACACACCCATCTTTCCATCTGTTCCATAAAGCCACCTTGATCTTGTGCTAATTCCCCATATAGACTGATTTTTCTGTGATTCTGTATTTGTCCTCATTACTATTGCTTTGTTCTTAGATTAGCTTCACACTGTTTTCAATATCTTGTTTTTATAGTATTTAATAACATCTGTTAAATGTTCCTTCATTTTTCAAAAGTGTCTTAGAGATCTGTGATTAAATTTTAGAGATCAATTTAATGAGTTTTTTAAAAAATGAAGTTTTATTTACATTATATAGAATTTGTATATCAAAGGATTAATGTCTGTTCATTATATGATAAATCCTTTGCAATTTGAAATTATATTATATTATTATGTATATAATATGTATTATGTATTTATATATATATAAATACACACATATATATATTTATTTACATTTTATTATTGCTAGCCTGGCCTCCATTTCATATATTTTCAAATGTTTTTATTTTCTATCGCTACACTTTTAACTATTCTGCTTTATGTATTTGAATTATTTTACAAGAAAAATTACTAGATTTTATTTTGCTATACAATAGTCTAAGAATCTGTTTTACATTTATTTCAATTACTATTATATTTGCATCATTTCTTCCATATCATTTCACATTCTCTGCTTTATTTTCTTTTGCTTACCTTTTTCTACTTTCTTTCCTATCTTCCATAAAATAAATTTTCCTTGCTGGTTAAAGTTATATAGAAAGTACTTATACTTAGGTAGGTTCTCTTATTGTCAAGACCCATCCTTACATTTACTTTCTTTAAAAACTTCTAAAGTACATCAGCAAATGTATCTTCTCTTCAAAGAATAATACAGGTACATTTTAACATACTCAGTTCCTGCTTGTCTCTCTCTAGTGCCTCCCTCCCACCCTCCACCCCATTCCATCATCGCCATCGGGGCCATTGACTATTCAAAATCTGCATGGATGTATGGGCCATATTTTCTTCCTTTTTTTTGCCTTTCTAATAATTTTAGTGAAAAAATGGAAATCTTGAATAATACAATGTAGCAACTCTGGAAATCAGACTCCTACCTACTGAGGGTTTTGTTGTTGTTGCTGCTTGTTGTAGTTATTGCTAATTTGTTTAGGAAAGATTTTCTAAAGTAATTCTTCAAAGTCTCTATCTATTATGAATGAAGACTACAATCTTTGTTTAGTGATAAGGTAATCATTGAGCCCAGATTTCTTTAAATGCCTGAAACTAACAAATTTTCCAATTTTTTTCCAACAGTAGTATATTGCCTAAAATAAATGAAGGTGTGGCTAGAGGAATAGAGCACTTGCCTTGTAAATGCAAGGCCCTGAATTCAAACCCCAATACTGCCAAAAAAATAAATCAAATTAAGGCTCACTATTAGGTATGCCTTGAAGAAAGAGGGCCTCGAATTCTCTAGCTGTAAGTTCTCCCTGTTGTGCTCCCATAGGTAAGGGACCTTACCCAAACACCTGTCCTCATCACTAGACCAGGTACAACACTGGTTTATCACCGGGAAGTAGGATTCCATTCCTTATCAGCAAAACAAATTATTCAAAACTCCATTTGCATACTCCCACAGCAGCTAGGGGCCAGTCTAACCTTTATTTACCTCAAAGCCTGTTTCCACAGTCCCTGCTTATTCACTCGGTTCCCAGTTGCAATCCACATGAGGCTCTGGGTGCTGGATAGTGTTCTCCTTTCTCAGGCTATGAGTTTATAACTAGAAAATTGACATTAATCCCAGGTTTCCACTGTCTGCTGTTATGGTTCAGCCATCCACATGACTCCAGAGCTGTGGAGTGAAAAGAAAGCACTCACCCACTGAGGTGCTATGTGTGAAAGTAGGGGTGCATCTTCAACACATAGCCAGGCAGTTTGCAGTTCTGCTTTAGCTCTCCCTTCCTGCTTACTGAGTCTTGAGGTCAGTCAGAGGTGAGCGCTAAGGAATTTCTCAAATCTTTTCCATAAACACAGCCCCAGCATGTACAATAGAAGAGCATTTCAAAGGTCCTGTGTGCATCTTATGCCTCAGCTTTTCCTTGTGAACTTTATCATTAGTCCATTTTTTGCCACGATTGTTCTATTTCACCTCGGGGAGCCATGAAACTATCCAACAAACTTCCCTGTGGAAGAAGCTTTAAACCCTGGCAAGTTCCTGTAAGGCCAGATAAACAGAAGCTTTTCAAGTGGTGTCTTTCAGAGAACTACCAGACAGATGAAATAAGGACCTCTCTTTGGAAATGAGTGTTTTAAAGAGCCTCAGTTCTGTTCAGCACCATCTATTACAGAAAATACAGGCTATTATTTTTCAAGGCTATCATTGAATGGAGGAGCACAGGATAAGAGTGTGGCAAGTCAATACATCACAAAATTCCTTATTTTCTCTGAGATTCTGCAATCTTTCAATCTTTTTTCATCCCCTGTTGTTCCAAATCTTTGGTTAATTTTTATAGTTCATAAAAGTTTGTTCTGAATGGGAGAAAATCTTTGCTAGCTATACATCAGACAAGGAACTGATAACCAGAAGATACAAGGAGTTCAAAAACCTAAACTCCCCAAAAATCAATGAACCAATAAAGAAGTGGGCGACTGAACTAAACAGAACTTTTTCAAAGGATGAACTCCAAGTGGGTAAAAAATACATGAAAAGAAATGCAAATCAAAACTGCACTAAGATTCCATCTCACTCCTGTTAGAGTAGCTACCATCAAAAACACCACCAACAAATATTGGTGAGGATATGGGGAAGAAAGGAACCCTCATACACTGCTAGTGAGAATGTAAGCTAGTACAACCACTATAAAAAACAGTATGGAAGCTCCTTAAAAAGACTAAAAACTAAAAATACAACCCAGCAATACCACTCCTAAGGATATACCCCAAGGGATGTGACTCAGGTTACTACAAAGGCACCTGCACACCCATGTTTATTGCAGCAGTATTCACAATAGTCAAGTTATGGAAACAGCCAAGATGCCCCACCACTGACGAATGGATAATGTGGTACTTATACACAATGAATGAATACACAATTTTATTCAGCCACAAAGAAGAATGATATTCTGACATTTGAAGGTAAATGTATAGAACTGGAAAACATCATCTTAAGCGAAGTTAGCCAGGTTCAGAAGGCCAAAAATCTCATGTTCTCCTTCATATGTGGATTATAGACTTAAAACAAATGCAATAACATTATTGGACATGGGTCAGGCACTAAGGGGAGACCACACACAGGAGGGATAGGGAAAGGGAAAGAAATCAAAAACTTGAATGTGGTTGATGTGCTCACTATAGAGGAGTGAATATAGTAATCTTAAACTGACAGAGGATACTATGGGAAGGGGACTATATTTTAGGGTTAACAGTGAGAACAGCCATGTTAGAACCAAAACCCTTCCCTCCTTGCAGGTGGCTTACTGGAAACTCCCCACCTAATCCCAAAAACTGACAAAAGGACAGTTGGTAACCTTTATCTCCAGGTGGGTGCCAAGTTGAGCAGACAATAACCTAACCACAACTTATCTTTCTTGGTTGCCCAGCAGCAGTATTCCTTAGTGACCTTCCTGGTACTTTTCCACTAGCCCCCTTATGTAGCCCAAGCCTGTGTGTAGCAGTGGGCTCTAGCTCTCTTGCTGGAGACCCACTCCATATATTCTTCCAAATAAAGCCTGTGCTGATGTTGAGCAGTCTCCTGTCTTTCCTTCCGTGCCTCTCTTTTGTCTATAATAGGAAGTAGTAAAGAGGTTGTAATACACATATGCATGGAAACAACACAAGGAATCTCCCTGTATAGCTATCTTTATCTCAAGCTAGCTAAAATGCCATGTTTTTCTTACTATCTTTTATGTTCTTTTCTTCTACAAAATTAGAGAACAAGAGGGCAGAACAGATTCTGCCTGGAGGTGGAAGGGGGTAAGGGGGAAGGTGACCCAAATAATGTATACACATGTAAGTAAATGTAAAAACAATAAAATAAGATTTTTTAAAAAGTTTGTTCTGATAATTTTTCCAGTTTTCTCATTGCTTTTATGGAAAATAAATGTTATTCCTTATTTTACCATTTTCCCTGATATCATTTGGGCTCATTTCTACTTTATGTTTCCAATATCCTTCGTATCTCTTTGAAAGTATTTCTTCTGCTTATTTTAAATTTCCTTTTGCTCTGCTCCATTAATTATTCCTCTGGAACAAGTACCAGTGTGCATCCCTCTTATTAGTTCTTATGTAATTCAGTCACTTGTTCATGTATATTTTTGTGAACTCATATTCCTTTGACAGTTTACTTCTTTTGGAGGCTCTGAAGAAGGTACTGAACTCAGAGCTATAATTTGGTATATACATGCACACACACACTTAGAACCATAATAAGAATGATTTAATTGAGTCATCAGAGAGATAGTGTATAGAGGGTGAGACAAGACAGATTTTAATAGAGCTTAGAAGAATTCTAATATTTAAAGGTTAGGAAACAATAAAGTAACCAGAAGAGCCAGGAAAAGGGTGCAAAAAAACAAAGACTGTAGTGTTGTAGAAGTCAAAAATGTTTCAAGGAGGGAATATGACAATTTGTGTCAAATGTGGGCATCGATTTTCTGTGGTGTTAGGATTCAAACCCAGAACCTTGCACAGGATAAGCAAACACTCTTATCCCCTGAGCCAACCCCCAACCCCTAAACCAATTTCATTTAATTCTTTGAATCTTTGGAAGACATTCCCACTCCTGTCCATTTGTGTGGCAGGCACAAAGATAGGCAAAAGCACCAAGAGGCCATGCTTTCCTTATTCCCCCATGAAGCAAAATTACTTTTTCCATAGCTGCTAGAATCCACCCCCGCCTCAGCAAGGAGCACCAGGAAGTTTATCAAAAAAAGTCTTCCATTGCCTTCTACACACAAATAAAATAGGAAAAATTGTCCAAAACTTAGTAAATGTTTGGTTTCCTTTATCACAATTTAACCCTCAGAAGCATACTTCCAAGGGAGACAGCTGCATTCAGTCCCTAGCTACCACCTCACAATCAGTCAGAAGGTAAGAGCTGGAAGGAAGAAACCACCCAGTGGTTTCCAACTGTGTCTCTTAAGTTTGTGGGTGCCCTACATATTTGATTCAAATATATATCTGAATGCATTGTATACATGTATTACATATGTGTATTTGAGAAAGATTTTTAAGAAAATAAGCATGCACACACATAGTTTATGTCAGTTTCTAATGCATTAACTTGTGGGACGCTGGTGGAGTGGTTCAAGTGATACAGCGCCTGCCTAGCAAGCATGAGGCCCTGAGTTCAACCTCCAGTAGCACCAAAAATAACTTGTGGGATGATACCAGATAAATTGAAACTTCAGTGGGGATGTTTAGTTTTAGAACACATACTAGACATGCATGAGGCCCTGGGTTCAATCCCCAGCACCAGAAAAAAATTTAAAAATTAAAAAAAAAAAAGAAGACGAGGAACTGCAAGACGAGTTGTTTAGATCTATTTTATACATAAAACTATGTACACTATCAAAATATATTATCATTTGTACTACTTATCTTTGTGATTAAGGGATTTCTTAATGGAAGAGAATTCTCTATCACTGAGAAAAATGCAATAAATCCCAATTTTCCATAATTAAATGACCTTAGTATTATCATCAAACCTGTCAGTATTGTTAAATTTTAACAAAGGAAATAATTTCTAGTAATCAAAATCACTTTTTTTCTTTTTCATTGGAGTCCTTTCCTTATTGTTGTTTTCTTATATTTTTACTGAAAATGTAACCTACATACAGAAAAAAAGCATAAATCCTCAGCTTGATGAAATATGGTAGAGAGAACACATACATGTCACAACTCCAAGATCAAAAATAGAACATCAGCAACACCTCAGAAGTGCCCTCATGCCTACCTGTTTCTAATCACTTGTGTGTTAATCAGTTTTCATCACTATAACAAACCTGAGATTATTAAAGAGAAAAGGTTTATTTCTGCTCACAGCTTCAGCCCATGATCAATTGGCCCTACTGCTTTAGGCCTGTGGCAGCACATCAAGGAGAGTGTGTGGAGGGGCAAAGCCATTTGTATTATGGCTGGAAAGCAAAAGGAGAAAGAAATTGGGTCCCACAATCCCTTTTGAGGGCAAGTCCCCCGTGATCTAAAGTCCTCTCACTAAGCTTTCCCTCTTAAGTTTCTGCCACATCCTAATAGCACCAAGTCAGGGAGCAAGCTTTGTACATGTGGGCCTTTGGGGAGCACTTAAGATCTAAACTATCACACTTACTCCTTCCTCCTCCGTAAAGCCTTATAATGCTGTAAGTAAATATTGCCTATTCTTTAACTTTGTGTAAATAGAGTAATATAGAATGAACTCTTTGGAGGATTCTTCTGCTCAATATTATTTTTATGAGATTTGTATATTTTGCTGTGTTTAAGAGTCATTCATTCATGTTCATATCTACATAGAATTTTACTTTATGAGTATACTATAATTTGTTTATCCATTTAACTCACAATGGACTTTTTCTTGTTTCCATTTTTTTATTATCACAAGGGCAATTATGATCATTTACATGTATTTTGCTGCACAAGAGTTATGATTATATGCTACACATATGTTTAACATGAGCAGATAATGTTAAATGGCTTTTCAAAGTGTTTGTATCAATTCACACACTCACCAGCAGTGTATCACTATTCCTGTCATTTTATATCCAGTCATTTGTACTGTTACTGTTTTTAATCTTAGCAATTCTGGCAGTGATATATTGGTATTTTTTAATTTAAATTTGTATTTTTCTGGTGGCTAGTGAAGTTGAAGTGTCCTTCCATGTTTATTGGCCATTTGATATCTTTTGTTCAGTGCCTATTCAGGGTGGTTGCCCACTTTTATACTCTACATCTGGTTCTTTCTTATTAATTTATGAGTTTTATATAGATATTGATTATAGATGCAAGCTCTTTTTGGTGATTGTGTATTTTATGTAAGCTCTACTTCATGATTTATTTTTTTCCTCTCTGTTTTTTGTTGTGGAGACTAAGGTTTGAAGTCTGGGCTTTGTGCTTGCAAATCAGGTGCTCCACTATTTGAATCACCCCTCCAGTCCATTTTGCTTTGGTTATTTTGGAGGTGGGGTCTTGTGAACTATTTCCCCAGGATTGCCTCAAACCGTGATCCTCCTAATCTCAGCCATCAAAGTAATTAGGATTACAGGGATGAGCCACTGGTGCCTGGCACTTTTTTCCCTCGCTTGGTGGCATTTTTACAGACCAAAAATTCCTAATTTTATTGCAGTCCAACTCTTAAGGTTTGGGTCTTAAGCGTTCCTGGAGCTCATGTGTTAAAGTCTTGGGCCCCAACTGTTTGTCCTATTGAAAGTTGATGAAACCTTTAAGAGGTAGGTCTTAATAGAAGGAAGTTAGGTCACTTGGGAGTGTGCCCATGAAGAAGATATTGAGACCTTGGCTCCTTTCTTTTCCAGTTCTCAGTCACCATGATGTAAGCATATACTCCTTACTATGAGGTTCAGCCTCTCCACAGATCCAAAGGGACCAAGCGACCATGGACTGAAACCTCTGAAGTCATGGGTCAAACCAAGCCTTCCTTTAAGTTGATTTTTCTTAGATATTTTGTCATAGCAATGGAAAGCTAGCACACCAACTTATCAAATTTTTCCTTTAAAATAAATGTAAAGAAATGTTTGCCTATTCAAAGAATGAAGACATCTTCCCATGCTGTCCTCTGAAAACCCACTATTTTACATTTTGTATTTAAATCTAAACTTTAGTGGAATTTATTTTTGTATCTGGGATGAGATAGGATCTCTCTTCAACTTTTCTTTTGGCAGAGAGGTATAAAAATGTTTCCATGGTCACAACTGTTTGAAAAGTGGGATGGCTATATGATATCATTTAATGGATATAGAAATTTGAAACCAAGAAGATGAAATGATTTTTCCTAGAATCATGAATCTCTGACTAAACCCTGGTGATCACTCACCTATTTTTTATTTTAAATCCCTTCTCCCTTTTTTCCCTTTCCTGTTTTTCTTCAAGTGTTGGTGTCCTAATTCTCTATCTGCTTCTTTTCCATCTAAAATATTTTCTGTATTTATGGCCACTTATCAATGGTCATAATTTAGTGTTATCAATCCCATCGGTATCTATATTTCAAGCAATAATTAAGTAAAACATGATAATGTTTGAATTTTAAGAGACTGCCACCAAGTGTGGAAGAAGGAGGCAGGTGTGGCAAGCTGCTGAGGGTCTTTCCTTGTTGCTAAAGTCTCAAAGCTAAGGTTAAAAGTAATGAAGGCCCTAACAAGATGCTACCCACCCAGTCAGGACTTGCAGAAAAAGTGGCCAAAGTGGCTCTGTGACCATTTGCCTTGTGATACTATAATATATATTTGGTCTTCCTACCTGTTTCCTAGCATACAACTCTAAAACAATTTGAGTCTCTGAAGGGATATGTGTCTTTCTGTGCTAGTGGAATGAATGGTGGATCCTCTTGTGGCTTCACAGGGGCAGGGCACTAGAAAGAACCAGGCATAATTAGGGAGCTGGAACTCTTAGCCCCACCCACAACATCCTGGAAGAGGAGGGGGCTAAAGGTTGAGTCGATCACCAATGGCCAACCAATCACATCTATGTAATGAAGTTTCCATAGAAACTCAAAAGGACAAGGTTCAGGAAGCTTCTTCGTAGCTGAGGATGTTTAGGATCTAGGAAAGTGGTACACACAGAGAGGGCATAGAATTTCCATGCCCTTTCCCATACACCTTGCCTTATGCATTTCTTCCATCTGGCTGTCCATCTGTAACCATTATAGTGTCCTGTATAACAAATGAGTAAACATCAGTAAAGTACTCTAGTTCTGTGATGTAGTCTAGCAAATTAATAGAACTAGAGGAGGGGGTTGTGGAACGATGATTTTTGGAAGTTGGTCAGAACTAGGCACCTGAACTTCAATAGCATCTGCGGTAGAGAACAGTCTGTGGGATTAGAAGCTCAGCCCATAGACATGGGTCTTTCTGACCCTATCTCCAGTAGGTAGTGTCTGAATTACATTGAGTCATACACACCTGGGTGGTGTCTACTGTAGATCTGGTTACTGCTGGAGAGCAATCCCCCCACATTTTGGTGACCAGAAGTGAAGTGTGCTGCATTGAAAGAGTGTGTAAGAAAGGAGAGTAAGAAAAAAAAAACTTTGGCATTTTTCCTGTTTCTAACAACCCTCCAAAGTCTATATAAGATAAGGTCAGAGAGTTACTCAGTAAGTAGATACATTGAAGAGAATTCATGGGAACAGGAAAGCTGGATCATTTTATTTTTCTCCCTTCCGCTAATAATTATTGAACTAACAATTATTGGCTACCAACTGTATATTAAACAGTACACTAAGTTCTGTAAAAGATTTTTCTGACTGAACCATCACAGAATTCTTATGAAATAGATGCCTACACTTGCCTGGCCCTGAGGCTTTGCACCTCTGTGAATTTTATGCTCCTCTTTTGCCTCATTCTAATCCCAGTCCATCTAGAGAGAATGAACTATAAATAGCAAAAGCAAAACATACTTCTCAGTCCCTCAGATTCTACATGACACAGAAAATGGATGTGAGCACGGTCCATCTTCCAAACGTTGTTCATGCTAGCAGTTAAAGGCCCGAACATGTGAGAATCAGAAAGTGGAATATGGCATTCCAGTGTCCTGTCCCCAGCTTTCTTGAGTGTCATAAGGCATTTAAGCACAAACCGGGATTTTCTACACCCTGGATTTCACTTCAGTATTCTGGCCTTGAATTTGACCATTCCAGCCCTTGACTCCATTCCTGCAGCAATTCCAATCCTTGGAAGTCCCTTTCTGCTTAAGATATGCAGAGTAGCTCTGTTTCATGCCCTGATGCTTGACAACACCGTGGCTAAAGAATGCTACTGGTATTTGGTTTTTGCTTTGTTCTAATAGACACATCAAATCTCATACCAAGATAAGGTTTAGCCTTTCCCATCTGGAACTCACTCTGTTATCATGAGCCAACATAGAGGGCCAAATGATGCCCACACTTGGGCAGCAAAAGCTGGCATGTTCTTTACTTTCCATTTTAAGCAGATCTGAGGCAAGATTCATCCTACTGATCTATGTCAGATCACCCTAGAAACTATTCCCTTTGCCCTCGCCACCCATGCAACAAATGCTCTCCCATTCCACAAATTCCAGTTTTCCTGCTCATCATTTCTTTTATGCCTCTCAGGAACAGCTCTCAGCCTGTGCCCCAGAACAATATGCACTGCACTTGACACTGGCTGTGCCTCATGACATGAGTTTTTGGGAGCACATAAATTCTCATTCACTCACTGCTCCCATCACACTTGCCTCTGCACTTTCCTGTCTTTATGCCACCAACCTTGATATTGAGTCAATAATTCTTCCTCTTGCTATTTTTGATTTAGGAAGGAAAACTATCAAAAATTTGGAATAAGAGCTGTGAAGTTTCTGGCAGGGCTTCAGCCTTCTCTCAGCAAAGCACCTCTTGTCCTGCAGGACAAGAGACGTCTCCCCTGCTTAATGTGCAGCTTCTCTCTCCTCCAGAGCCACGAGCTGCATGGATAGTAGATACCCAAGGGCGTCTGTGTGTTGGAGTTGCCCAGCCTGGCTCCTGGAAAGCTCTTAATTGCCTCTGAGGTAATTTAACTGCGATTAAGTTAATCTGCCCCCAGGTGGACATTGGAGATTTAGTTAAACCATTTTAATCTCTGTACCCAGACTCCCCACAGGCATGATAAAATAAGGACAGTGTAGTTGATTTCCATTTAATTATGTTTTTGGAAAAATAAGCAAAAAGGGGGAAAACTATTTAACCAGAATGAAAACAGAGTAGTATAAAGGTAGCTTATTCATTTGTTTAACCAATATTTATTGAATGCCTAGTATGGGAAAGACTGTTCTAGAATTGGGAAAAGGGTAAAGAACATGTCAAACCAAGTACCTGACTTCACAGAACTATGTCCTGGAATGTAGGACAAATGACAAATAAAAATACATGTCTATCTTATATAATGTTATGACAAGTAAAATACTTGTATGACCATCCCCAAGTACCTCCAGGCTACAAAGGCAGATTTAGTCACTGTAAAAATGAAACAGATTTGCTGATTCCCCTGTTCCCCCATTCTGACAGTGGAGGACCTCATTCCTTTATGGAGTTTCCCCTGTCCCCAAATCCGAAGTATTAGTGGAGTTTTTAGGACAATATCTGACATATACTTATTATAAATTGTAGTCAGTAATTTCAGTCAGCTACCATGTGGTTCACACCAGTAACAACTAAATTTATTCCAACTATCCAACACTTACCAAGCACCATTGTTCTTTCCATACTCAATTGATTTCATTTGTTTCTATTTATTCATTCAAAAATCATTTTTGGTGGTACTAGAATTTGAACTCAGGGCTTTGTACTTTCTGGGCAAGCACTGTACCACTTGAGCCATGCCTCCAGTCCTTTTTACTTGAGTTTTGTTCTGGGGTGCAGTTAAATTACCTAGAAACCATTCGATCTTCTCATTTTAAGCTCTGTTAAGCAAGATCAGAAAAGCTAATCTGAGGCTCATCATTTTTACCACTATCTAGGCAAAAGACTTCTAAGTACTCAATGCACTGTGAATTAAAATTTTTCCATTATGACTGGGAGAAATAGGTATTATTCTAAGTCTTGTGTGAGCTATGTGTTCAGTTCTTCCTATGCCCCCTGATGGATTCCTTTTGCTCTCACGTAGCTTCTTCCCATGCATATGTTACCCATACTCTACAGAGTACTTTCATAGAACCTCTGCTAGTCTTTCTTTTTTGATCATAAAATAGACATTAAAGAGACATAAATGGAAAATCTAGGTGAAAAATCTTTATCTATAGAAGACAATAATGAAAACCCAAATGTAAAATGAATAGATGACTATTTCATGGTATAATTATATGAATTAAAGCTCAATATAATTAATTTCATGGCTTAGGAAGAACAGAACACATAGCTCACACAGGACTTAGAATAATACCTATTTCTCCCAGTCATAATGGAAAAACTTTAATTCGCAGTGCATTGAGTACAGTACTCAGAAGTCTTTTGCCTAGATGGTGGTAAAAATGATGAACCTCAGATTAGCTTCTCTGATCTTGCTTAACAAAGCTTAAAAATGAGAACTGAGGAGATAAAATGGTTTGTAGTTAATTTAAATGCATCCCAGAACAAAACTCAAGAATACTGATAGGCATACAAAAGTATCAAACACTTAGCAATGTAAAATTTGTAATGTCTGACATCTTGTCAAAAATTATCAGGTATGCAAGCACAGACATAGTGGTGCGTGTCTGTAATCCCAGCATTCATGAGGTTGAGGCAAGAAGAACAAGATCAAAGCCAGCCTGAGACCCTATCTCAAAAATAAATTTAAAAAAATTACCAGACATGCAAAAATAAGACCATAATCCATAATAAAGAAAAAAAATCAAAATGAACTCCTAAATGAAAAATATCATAAAATTAGTAGACATTAAAACAGTTGTTTTTACTCTATGTCATATGTTCAAGAAACAAGATGAAAATTTTAATGTTCAGTAGAAACATGGAAGATAGTTTTGAGACACAACTGAACTGCTAGAGATAAAAGCTACAGTATCTGAAATAGAGATTGTTAGACTTGAATATATTGCAATAAAACTATCCCAAATGAAAACAAAGAAGATGGGTTTAATGAGAATTGGTGAGCTGCATAACACTTTTCAAGTGGCCATATTTATGTATAATTGAAACAACCAAAGAAATGAGAAATGGAAGAGAGAAAATAATGGCTAAAAATTTTATAAATTTTGTAAAAACTATAGTTCCACAGATTCAAGAATCCCAACAAATCCCAAGCACAAGAAAATCATAAGTTAAAGTTCTTAAACCCAATAACAAGCAGATCATCTTATAAGCAGCCAGAAAAAAATACTCACATATTATATAGAAGAACAAAGTAAAGGACAAGAACATACTTTTTATCATTAAATGCAAGCACAGTGATCAGAGAGGGCACTAGCAGGAGGGAAAGGGTAAAAGAAGAAAGTGAAAAATATGGCTGATGTACGTTCTATACAAGAACGAATATAGAATATTTAAATCTGTTGAAATCACCATAAGAAGGGGGCTAAGATAAAAAGGAGAAAAAATGGAGGGATGAACCAATTTAGGATATAACATATATATATACATGGAAATGTTATAATGAAATTACCTGTATAGCTATCTTAAACAAAAAATGTCTCTTTTTCAAAAATGAAGGACAGGAAGGTAAAATAGATCCTGTCCAGAAGTTGGTACCAGTGGAAGGGGGAGGACATAAGGAAAGGGTGAAAGAGGGAAAATGTTGTGGAAATATTATGTACTCATGTATGAAAATGCAAAAATGAGATTTGTTGAAACTATTCTAAGAAAGGGGGGGATAAGCGATAAAGGAGAAGGATGGAGGGGGTGAATTTAACTAAAATATATTGTAAACACTTTTGTAAATGTCACAATGTACTTCAGTGCAGCAATAATATGATAATAAAAATTTTAAAATAGCACATCAAAAAATCAATAGAAAAATACATATATTATATATAATATCACATCATATGATATTATATGCATACAGTAATATTATAATGCATATGAAGATATTTAATAACAGATAAAAATAGAAGCTACAATATATCAAAAATTGTGGTATATAGCTAGTACAGTAGTGAAGAAATTTAAGCACTAAATTTATAGTATTAAATATCCATCTTAGAAAAGAAGAAAGGTTTCCAATTAATTATTTCAGTTTCAACATTAAGAAAAACAGCAAATAAAACCCCAAGTAAGTAGAAAAAAAAGACAAATTCAGTATGGAAATCAGTGAAATAGAACATAGAAAAGCAATATAGAAAATCAATGAAATTAGAAAGCTTATTCATTGAAAAGATCATATTCTGTGGACATCAAAATGATAATAAGGCAATATTATAGGCAACTTTATATAAATAAGTTCAATAATGTAGAAGAAGTGGGAAAATTCCTCTAAAGACACAAATTATCAAACACATTCAAGTAAAACCAGATAGCTAGAATATCCTTACATCCATTGAGGAACTGAATGAATAATTTCAAATCTTTCCCAAAACCTTCCCACTTCAGGCCCAGTTGACTCTACTGGAGAATTCTGTCAAACATTTAAGAACAAATAATATGAGTTATTAAAATCCTTATAGAAAATTGAAGAATAGAAGATGCTTCTTAACTCATTCTGGCTTCAGCACTGATAGTAAACCAGACACTTACATATTCCTCATGAATTCTTAACAAAATTTTAGTAAATTCTTAATGATGTTTCAGCCAACTGATCCCATTCTATAAGGAAGGATAATAAATTATGGCCGTGTTGATTCACAATCAATTTAATTTACCTTATCAACTGAATAAAAAAGATTATTCTAATAGAGATAGAAAACTACTTTAGAAAATATATATGCCTTTCTGGTACAATTTTTCAACATACTAGGGAAAAAAGGAACTTCCTCAACTTGATGAAGGCATCCACAATAAAGCTCAAACCAACATTGTGTTTAATGGTGAGCAATAGTGCTTTCTCCTGAGATCAGTAACAAAACAATGATTTTTCAACATCACCACTTACATTCAGTGTCAAATTGGACATGCCAGAAAGTGCAATGGGGCAAGAAGAAGGACAAAAGTCATACAGTTTAAAAATGGAATTCAAAAGTACAACTGTCTTTACATGCAGAAACAATCTTCAATGTAGATGACCTGATAAGTCCATGTGAAGCTACGGTAAGCAATAAAGCAGTGATTGACATTTAAGTGTTGCAAGATCACAAGAGTAGTAAACAAAACCAACTCTAGGGACTGGAGATATAGCTCAGTGGTAGAGTGCTTGCCTAGCATGTGTGCAGCCCTGGGTATAATCTCCAGAACTGGAAAGAAATGGAGGAAAGCAGCAATGAAGAAAAGAAGGAAAGAAGAGAGGGAAGGAGGGAGGAAAAAACAACTGTATAAGTTATATACAAACAACAAAAAATAGAAATTAAATTGGCAAAACAATACCACTTGCAAAACCCTCAAATAAGAAGTAACTGAAGATAAATCTGACAAGCAATGTTCAAGCCCAAATACTTAGAACTACAAAACATTGATTGGAGAAATTTTTTAAAACATGGGCAAATTGATAGATATGTTCTATGTTCATGAATGAGAAGACTAAATATTATTTAGATGTCAATTCTGCCCGTACTGAAGCAATTCCAATTTAAAATACCACTAGACATTTTTTTGAAGAAAATGACAAGCTGATTCCAAAATCTGTGGAAAGCAAAGGCCCTGGAAGGTCCAAACAACTTTAAGAGGAAGAACAAATTGGAAGGCATGCATTGCCTGTCTTCAATACTCAGGGCAGGATGGCATTGTTACCCATAAATACAAGTAGATAAAAGGAACAGAAGAGAGTTTCTAGAAAAAAGCCTGTGCATAGCTTGTCAATTGATTTTTGACAGGTGCAAAAGCAATACATATGAGTGCCTTTTTGAATGATTTGTTAAAACAACTGGATAACCCAATATGAGAAAAGATATAAAATAAATTTCAATACATTTTGTGCACCATATACAAAAGTATATAAATGAAAATGGATAATACATCTAAATGTAAAACTAAAACTATAAAACTTCTAGAAGAAAACACTGGGGAAAATCATTGTGACCTTGGTTTCAGCAAAGATTTCCTAGATACAATACCAAAACCATGATCCACACAATAAAAAAAAGAAGGTAAATTGAATTCCATTAAAAATAAAAACTTTCATCTGCGAGAGATACCATTAAGAGAATGAAAAGGCAATCTTTCAACTGGGAGAAAATATTTGAAAATAACATTTCTAATAATGAATGTGTACCTAGAACATATACAGAACTCTTAAAACTCAATAGTAAAGGAAGGAAAACAAATATAAATATATAGAATGGTAAAAAAAAAAGTTAGGTAAAATACTTGAGTAGGCTTTCCACCAAAAATGGTATTTGGATGGCAAATAAGCACAGGAAAAATCCTTATAAAAGTAGTAACTAGGGAAAATGCAAATTAAACACAAGTTTCAGCCTCACACCTATTAAAATGTTTAAATCTCAGTGACTGACCACACCAAGCTCTGGCAAGGCAATGAAACAATTAGAACTCATGCACTATTGGTGGAAATGGAGAAAAGTGTAATTGCTTTATAAAGTATTTTGGTGGTTTTAAAAAGTTAAGTAGACTTATCACATACTCTGATATTCCACTCCAAGTTATACAGCCAAAGGGTATGAAAATGTATGTCTATACAAAGACATAAATGGACAGTCTTTGTATCAGACATAAATGCTTGCCCTAGCTTTATTTGTGACAGATGCAATCAACAAATCCAGATGCTCATCGATATGATTACATAAACAAATTGTGTTATATCCATACAATGGAATATAACTCAACAAGAAAAAGGAGTATATTTTTGATATATCATGCATGATAAAACATGGATGAATCTTAAAATAATTATACCAAATGAAAAATATTCATGAGAAAGAATAAAAAATGTTATGATTGTATAAAATGTTAACTCACCTGTAATTGAAGAAAACACAGTAGTGGTTACTCAAGGGAGAGATTACAATGTCGTACAAAGTATTGAGTTGATGGATATAGTCATTATCTTCATTATGGTTATAGATTTGTGGGTATAATATTCTCAAACTGAAATATGCAGCTTATTATGTGTCAGTTTTGTCCCAATAAAACTTGGAAAAAAGACTACAAGTGGTTTAAGACTATGTGGCAAAACAGGCTCTCCTGTCATTTAGAGTGGAGTTGATCAGGGTGATATCAAAGATCTGCTTTTAGTGCTCAAAGTCTGGAAGAGCTGTAAGGAGATGACTTTGTCTGTTTTTACATCACACACTCAGTTGTCCTCCAAAGAGCCTTAACAGGAGCCAGGGGTAAGGAGTAAGCTCTCTGTGCAAAGATAGACCTGAATGGTAGGCATTATAACTAACTTAAGAGTCATCTTCCTCTCTTTCTATAGGTCACACTGGTAGGCCAGCTCCCTTCCCCTGAGGCTGAGCAGCCACTGGGAGTCTATTGTCTCACTTCATGCTGTGCCTTATAGAGTTTCCATTACTTTGCCAAATATCAAAGGACTTGTCTGAACTCAGCATAAGACTTCTACCCTAACTATTTAAAGGAGAATACAATTAAAGCAAAGATTTTAAAAAATAGAAATAATTGCCCACTTAATTTATCAATCATTGCTTAATCTCCCTCTGGTTTTCCATACAGGCTGAAGTTGAGTGATTTCTTCAGCTCAGCTAAATCTGCATACTTCAGTTTAAGTCCCTCTGTGGATAAATGCACAATGCTGAAAATTCAGCTTTTTCATCAGTTTTTCACCTATAATCTTTCTTCTATAGAGCCTTTAATTCTCCTGAAAAAGAGCATATAATTTTAAAAGACTGTTGGGGAGGCTTTTCTTCATAAGTACTGAGGTCCAGGCTATAGAGAGCTGGAATGGAATCCTGACAAAGAATGAGGACGGCTCTTTGGATGCTCAGGTCAGGAAGACAGGTCACAAGTGACTACTTCATCAAATGCTTTCTCCCAAGGTCCTGATAAAATAAATAAATATATATGCATTCTCATGGGAAACTTGCCTTGCCTCAAACCCGCTAGGGTTTGTATGGGAAGCAGATGGCAAGGAGTCTGCTCTAGTTAGGCACCCCACCAAAGGTGGTTAGGAATATACAATCTTAAGTATGGGTTATATATTTCTTTCTTATACTCTCAAAGTCTAATATTAGTCTTCTTGTTATAAAAACATCATTGATCAATGATCAAATATCAATGACGCCAATCCCAGAATGAACATAACCTTAACTTTTTATAGGATTGAATATGCTACTCACAGAAAACATTTGTATCCACTGAAAAATTCTGTTTAAATCTGTATTGATCTTTCATTCATTTCTGTAATTTTTCATCCTGATATTCCTTTGCCCTTACTCTATAAAATAAATATTGCAGTGTCTCAGAAGGGTCTAGCATGTATAATCCTATCATCCTTAGCAATTTATTTTCCAGTTTCCTTAGTTTTATTCCATCCTTCCTGATCAAATAAAGACTCACAATGCTTATCCCGCTTTTTCCTTCTTCTCATCACCTTCAGAACACCTCTGGCAGTTTTGCCAATCAGTCAGCAGTAAGTCATCGTTTAATCTATCTTCACAGCCAAAACTTCAAATTGATAAAAGATGAACTTACATCACAAGGCCACAGCAGCCCCTTCTTCTGCCCCTTGTTTGGACAGAAAGAAAGGCATCCACTTGCACTCCCCAACAAACCCCACCCCCAGGATTCCCATCAGACATGGGGAATTTCAATACACTTCTTAAGTTTATACATTGGCAATGCTTTTGGCTTGACTTCTTTTGAAAAGCAATTATAAATTATAATTTCAAGCTTATACAACTTTCAAGACAGATTTATGCTGAACATAAATGTACTTTGAAACAAATACAAACCAACCTCAGGAAGGTGAGAGAACCTCAGAACCATTATTTATGAAACCTCAAAATAAGCCCATTGTTAACAGTTAAGCAGATCACAAAAATGCAATCTTATTGATTCCTGGATGTTCTGGGAATTATGGAACAAGCAGCCTTGACTCTTCTAGTTTCCTGGGGCTCTAAAGCCAATACTATAGCTTTAACCACCATAACAAAGGGACTAGTGTAGAATGTAGATAATTATAGGAGATAAACCAATTGGGGGCATAACATATGTATGCATGGAAATATCACAAGAAAACTCCCTATGTAATTATCTTTATCTTAAACTAGCAAAAATGTCATGTTTTTCTTCCTCTCTTTTTTCTTCTGAAAAATCAGAGAATAGGAGGACAGAACAGGTCCTGCCCAGGTGGGAGGGTTGGCACCAGTGGGAGTGGGGAGGGGTCAGGGAAAGGTGGTAGGAGTAAATACCATGCAAAAAATGTGTATGCATGCATGTAAATGCAAAAATGATACCTGTTGAAACAGTTGCATGAATGGAGGGTCAGAGGGGATAAAGGAGAGGGGTAGAATTCAAATATGATATAGTTGATACTTTGTAAGAGCCTTTGTGAATGACACTATGTACCCCTACCCAGCACAACAATAAAGGAAAAAAATAAGTTGTAACAGAAAAAAAGGAAGATTCCTTGAAAATACAGACATTCAAACTCTAGTAGAATTTTCCTATTAAATTTCTAGAGCTAACTTCAGACATTTTACTCTTACCAAATCCAAAAGAATTTCAGCGAGAATGTCTCTATGTCCAGTGCCACCTTTGAACTTGAGCCTTTGTCAATTTCCTGCCATAAATGACTTTTTAATCTGTGTTGAAAGCTAGACAGGTTGCAGGTACACTTCACTTTTTTTTTCTGTACTTGTATTAAAGTTTCACATCCTGGGTGTTGTATAAGCAGAGATTCTTTTTAACACCACACAAGTCTATTACTGTTGGTTGTTGGCTTGCTCCATGCTTAGCAAAGTTACCAGGTATGTACAATGCTGTGGCATGAAATATTATAGTGAAGAGCATGGCTGCATTTAGCTAGATTGGGGAACACTGAAAGATAATTCCACCTGGGAAATAGAAACTGCTTCATAACCTCTGAAAATCAGAAACCATTTAATGGAATTTTATGTAGAAGCTGACTTCAAATAGTGCATCAGCATCTGACACAACACGTCCATCACTGCATTTAGACAACCTGCACAGACTCCCTTAGATCTCTGAGATGTGTGTTTCTGTAGTGCATGTCACCTGACCTCAGGTGGCCCTGAGATAGCCTGAATTGAAGAGCTTTGCCTAGAAGTGGTGACAGCAATTAGACCAACCAATCAGACTGCCTTTCCCTAAAGCTTGTGCTACAGAATATGCAGTAAGTCAAAGAGAAAAGCAGATACCTTGACTGAGGGACAATGGAGTCTATGAGACCAAGATGGAGAGAGTTAACCAGCCCTTGAAACTCCTCTCCATCCTGATGCCTTCTCAGTCCCCATCCCCATGTATCTTAACAATAAATCCTTTTTCTCACAGTAACCTAAATGAGTCTCTTCATTATAGTACAAACATAAAAATACATTGATAGCATAATTATAATAGTTGATGTTTAATTGAGAGCTTATGACATGCCAAGCAAAATCCTAAGTTTATTCTTTGATAACTTTGTTTGATGATAACTTACTCAATGTTACCATTAACCCTCTGATATAAATGCTTTAATACCAACTCTATTTATAAATGAGGAAGTTGAGGCACAAATAAGCTAATGGGATTTCCAGGGGTCATTGAACTAGTAAATGGGGAGCAATCCCAGGTACTTTTGTGATAGAATTGAAAGCCCCCAAATTTAATCTGAATATTGATCTGCTTAATCTGTATGTTGAACTGCCTCTGGCAAAGTGACAACAAAATTTTAATGCTGCAGAAAATATCAAAGAAAGAGAAGAAAGAGAGGAAAGAAGTCTGAGATATGGTTGAAAAGCTTCATTGATTAGGAAGGATTTGAAGGCTAAGAGTAAAAATCAGAAATTATGTGTGAAGCATGAAGAACACTTAAGACTAGAGGAAAAAGGTACAAAGAATAGAAGAAAAGAACATTTCAGACATGTCCAGTGGACAGAAATAGAACTATCAAGTTGGAGTGAAGCATTCACTTGGGATTAAGCTCGGAAGAATTTGTTCTTCATCTTATCTTGCCTCCTCTATCCACTTCACTGTGCCCCAGAAATGTGCACACCTAATGTCTCATGGGAGCTGCCCCACTGTACTCACAGCTCACTGGTAATGAGAATAACACAAATAATTAATAAAGACTTCTGTGTAAGTCTAGGAAGCATATTTCAGCAAAGAATGTATGTTAGTTCACAACTCTCCACTTTTTCAGAAAAGCTGGATTTTGTCTCCAATATTTGACAAACAAAGAGAGCTTAACTCTCTTCACTTTCTTCTGAATGTCATGGGGCCTAGATACTAATTGACCTTTAACCTGGAACTAATAGCCCACAACCCTTGCTGTCGTATCAAAATTATCAGAAAATGGGATTGATCAGGTCCACTTGCCAAAAACTTGAATCAGGCAAGAAGTGAATAAAATGAAATATTAAAGTACTTGATATAATGACTGACTCCTAGTAAGGGCTCAAAAATAATGACTATCATTGGTGATAGCAAAAGAATCTGGATAATTTGTTGCTAGAACCTGCGTGTTTGTGTTACCCCAAAATTCATATATTGAAACCCTAATCCCCAAGGTGATGATGTTGTTAGATGGGACCTTTGGGAGGTGATTAGTTCATGGAGATAGAACCTTCACAGACAGGATCCATGCCCTTATAAAAGAAACTCCAGATAGCTTGTGACCCTTCTGCTATGTGAGGACACAGTGAAAATACGGTCATCTATGAACCAGGAATTGGGCCCTTACCATATATCAAATCTGCTGGTGCCTTCCCAGCCTCCAGAACCATCATTTGAAGTAAATTTCTGTTGTTTATAAGTAATCCAGCTCATGATATTTTGTTAAAGCAACCTGAATGGACTAAGATTCATGAGAAATCTAGCTCATTAATTCAACACTTGATCTTAGTGAAATGGCCAGGAAGCGTCACCTCATTAATAGAATATTACCATATTGTCAACATTTAACATCTAGCCCAAAGAACACTGAAGTTCTTAAAGAAAAATAGCATTCAGACTATTCTTTAGGAGGGATAATTGCTTCTACCTTGGATACCCAATTCCTATCCTTATAGATAGTTTCTGATGTGTGTGCCTAGGACAGCATTCATGAGAGCAGCTTCTGCAGTGCCTTAACACTGTGACTGTGTTCCAGATCTCTTCAGGACTATCTAGCAAAGGCACATGATTGTGAGAAAACTATTTGGTCTCTATACTAATTCTCTCTTCCCTACCTATTCTTTCCTTGACCTTTAGATTCCTGGTTCCCTTCTAATGATGATGCTATGGTGCAGATATGGTTTGAGTGTGTCTCCCAAGGGCTTATGTGTTGGAGGCTCGGTCCCCAGTATGGCAGTGTTAAGAGGTGGTGGGTCCTTTAAGAGGTAGGGCCTAGTGTAGATCATTAGGTGATGGGAGGCATTCTCTCAGAAGGGATTAACGTAGGTCTCATGGGACACTTCTTTGTCTCTCTAGCTTCTTTTCTCATCATTTGATGTCTCCCTACACAATGAGGCAATGTAGCCAGGGATACCCGCACCAAAGCTGATGCTATGCTATTTGGGCTTTCAGTCTCCAAAACTATAGGCTAAATAAACCTCTTTCCTTTGCATGTTAATCAGATTCAGAGATTTCATTATAGTAATAGAAAACAAACAAATACAAAGAAATAGTATTGAAAAGCATGAGTTTTCAAGTGAAACAGACACAGAAAAAGAAATTGCACCAACAAATGTAAGGATGCGCATGGTTGGAAGAGTAGGCAGGCTAGACACAGCTGTCAACATCACTTATTTCATGTGCAATGCAATTAAGAAAAGGGGCTACATACTCCCACTAAGATTTAGCGCTTCTGTAAGAAACCAGCACGGTTCTATCACTGCAGTCATTAAGGGATTGAAGTGAGATAACCTGTGTTCTGTAAGCTGAACACACTCACATCCTCTGATCCAGTTGTTTTTGTAACCCCCACCCTTCCAAAGACTTCTCTGAAGCCTTGTGTAAATGGGGAACTCTGGAGGCCCTGGCTATGTTGTGTTGGTCTGGCCAGGGTCAAATTCTACTCTAGCTAAGATTGCAGCTCCCAGGCTCTGACTCTGCTCCCTACCCTCAAGGCCAGCTCTCATAACACCTATCACACACAAGGCTGTGCTGATGACCGCACCCTTAGTATGGAGGACTCCTGCTGAAGAATGAAAGGTAATGATGCTGAGCCTATGAAGGTGAAGTCTATGACTTCCATGTGGATAATGGCAGACCTCAAGAGGCCCTTTCATCAGGACTTTGTAAATTAATAGCCAGCTTTAAAGTCAACAGAGCTAGTGGGGTAGCTGTCCTCCAGTGTAGAGATGGACAAGTTACAATTCATGAAGTCTGTTCGATGTGCAGGCCTCTGACGCACTGGAGAAGACAAGGTGAGGAGATAAGAAAATTATTGACTTTGTGAGCAGGAAAGGATACTGTGTAGAGGATGAGTAGCTGTACCACATTTCCTCTGAGGACATCATCAGAAGGAGAATCCAGGTGACTCTAGCCCAGCAACTTTTGAACTTGAAGTTTGATGCACTTATCGCTTCTTTGGAAGCCCCACTCAAGGCATTGCTCCTCGTTTACGCTGGCAGAAGGATGAGAGGCATCAGATGCTAATGCAATGTTGAGGAGAAATCTGTAATTTTCATATGAACACTTTCCAAGCATTCCAAGCATCCTCCAGATCCACTAAGTCTATCCCCAGCAGGGAACATGCCTTCTTGGCAATGACCAGCCCCTGGAGGCCAGGGACCAGGCTTGCTGCAGGTGTTCCAACTCAGCCCATCAGGATGGCCTGTTCTCATGTCACCTCCACAATCTACCAGTTCAGTTCTACCTGAGAACTCTATGCTCAGGCCATAATAACCAGCTGTTGCAGTGAGTTTAATACTGATTATAAATTAATCTGTCTAAATTGACTTTTTTTTTTCGGTTGAATGAGGAGACTACGACAAGGGATGAATCCCTTGATTCAGATTTCAGAAAAGTGTTTTATTTTACTTTATCACAGCATCTAGAAGAGTTACAGTAAAATAAAATGAAAACGCCCCCTCTTCTCGAACCCACCTATGTCTCAGAATAATAAGCTTTCCATTTCAGTGGGGAATGAAGCTATTTGTCAGTTCCAATGTCAAAAATGAATGCAATTCAAATTCTCCAGCCATGTATTTCAACAATTCTCTATTCTTCAGCTGAAATAACTTAACATAAGAAATAGCTGTTCACTCAGTGTAAAACTTGCAAACCTGGTTCCAAGAGGCATATTACTACAAAAAAAAATAATGAATCTGAAGGGGCCCTTGGATAAGAAACTCCATCCATCTTGGTACAATGGTAATGCCCAAACCCACTAGACCACTTTCCTCCACCATCCTAGGCTCAAGGGAAGCATCCCAAAAGGCCTATCTCTTCACTTCACTCTTCATTACCATCATTATAATTGCTACCGTTTCCTCATAAACATTCACAATTCATCATTTTCCTCTTTAAACTTGATGCTTTGATGACACCCAAATGGCCTGAATGTAAAACCTTCAATGACTGAGACATCGGGAAAAATTAGAAATAATGATAAAATTTTTCATTTTACCGCTGACAAGTCCCTATTGTAGACAGCCGAAGAAGACAAAACTAAGGAGCAGTTTGCAGCAGGAAAATGGCTCTGCACAGATTGTAGTGAAGAATGAGTACCCCTGGGAAACCTGTTGATGTCAGCTGGAGTCTTCCATGCTCAGTGTCTGTGAGTTGAACACCGAACATCAAGATTTAGAAGTATTTTTACTTTGTAAAGTTCCCTCCTGCCTCTTCCCACACACACTCTCCACCCACTAAAAGAGAGTTTTAAAAGGTAGAGTCCCAAGGACCTGAAAACTGTCCAGTAAAAAAATGTTTAGATTCTCATTAAAAATAACAACAAATACATATGTATAATACAGTAGTAAGTATGTATCAGATTCTGTCATGCTGGTAAATACAAAGTATTTTGCCTATACCAACTGGTTTAGTCGTCATAACAATCTTAGGGAATAAATGTAGTCAATACCCCATTTGCTAAAACTGATGTGCAGAGAGGTCAGCTGGCTTGTCTGAAGGCACATGGTTTTGCAAATGGTGACATTGGAAATGCATCTCAGCTACCTGTCCCAAAGCTGGTGTTCTTAATTAGCACGCTAAGTGTCCTTCCTCTCTTAAATCTGCATATTACTAAAATTTCTAGGGAATATGTTCTAAGAATTAGGTATTCTTGGCAATGGTTTTATTGAATCTGCCTAAAGGTAAAAGATGATGAATTCACAATGTCTCTTCCACCTTTGGTATATCTATACATGATTAACGTTGTTTTCCAAATACTACAAAGGAGTAAAAGATACAACATTCTTTTGCTAGTATGCTTGCATTCTTTAATTCCCTTTGAGTGAAATTAGGAAGTACAAAAGGAACCAAGAAGGTTAAAAGCCAATGCAGAAGAAAAAAATCAGAAAGGGAAGACATATTCAGGTTAGAAGCTGGTGAAATGGAAGGTGCTGCAGGGCAGGGTTCATGCAGGGAAGTATATGGAGATGTAGCTAGGTGGAAAGATTTACAAGATGTGTAGGACCTTCAGAAGGAGGACTTAAAAGACGAGGTTTATTTGTGGAGCCCAGGAGATGGAAGGAGAAATGGACAAGATGCACAGGAGAGCTGCATTTATCCTCTTTTCCCGACAGCTGAACGTGTCCTCCCAATGCTTTTTCACTCTGCTCTCAGAGACCTTGTTTCTTCTGCTTCCCAAAGTAACCCAAAGAAGTGCCTGGGTCTCCAGTCTCCCCACCTCCCTAACCTGGCCAGCTAATTAAGGAAATTCCCCACATCTGTTTGCCTGGGGTCAGCCAGCGTAAGGTTCCCAAACAGACCAGAGGTCCACACCTTCCTGCTTGTCACCTAAGATTCCTGTCCTACAGGAAGAACTTCCCAAAAATGCTGGGCACTTCCCCAAGTCTTGCTTAATTCTCTCAATCTCTGTTTCCTACTGCCCCCTTAATTTACACTTCAAAGAACTCTTTTATCCACTGGATGATTAGTTAAGAGGCTGCCAAGGAGGAATATATAGTGTTACTTCTCTCTTTAGATGGTTGAGTCTACACCTCTAGATCTGTACATGTTAATTACTGGTTTTTTTCTTTTTGTTTTTGTTTTATGCAGTTCTGGCATCTGAACTCAGGACTTGGTGCTTGCTAGGCAGATGCTCTACCACTTGAAATGTGCCTCCAGTCCTTTTTGCTGTCATTAATCTGGAGAGAGAATCTCTCTTTTTTGCCCAGGCTGGCCTCAAAACACAATCCTCTTGATCTCAGCCTCCCAAGTAGTTAGGATTACAGGAGTGAGCCAGCAGCACCCAATTTGTTAATCACTTTTCAGTTGTCATCATCTGCTGTGAAAGTCTAAGAGACTGTGAAGGAGAGGAAACAGTCACATTGTCACTCTTCTTCAATTAAGGTTTTGGTCAAGGGTGGTTTGGCCAAGAAAGCAGGATAGGGTGGAATCAGAGACCAAACTGGGATGACCTTGAGAGCATAACAATCTTTTTGTGCCCACACTTAAGAGATAGGGAGGGGTGGGGGTATGGCTCAAGTGTAGAGCACCTGCCTAGCAAATATGAGGCCCTTGAGTTCAAACTCTAGTACCAAGCAAAACCAAAAAAAGATGGGGAAGTAACAGTCAAAAACAAGTAAAAGTCAAAGACAAGAAAGTCTCAATCAACTAGTGTAATATTAACTTAAACATTCAATTCATTAGATTCTTTTCTACACTTTTGTAACAAAGAGTCAAATAATTAGATTTCCAATTTTTAGTTTACACCTAAAACTATATCAAGAAAATCTGGGAGAAAATACATGCAAAAGGCAAATCTGATAAAAGATGATTATGAAAAATATACATAGAACTCTTAAAATTCTAATACAAAAACTAAAACCACACAAAAATGGGAAAAAAAGGTGAACAAACACCTTACCCAAGAGGATATGGCAAATAAAGCACATATGGCATCAGCAATGAGATAGCACTGTACACTTATTACAGTGGCACCAACACATACTGGTGAGGATTTGGAGCAATGGGAACTCTCATTCATTGCTAGTAGAAATGCAAAATGGCACAGCCACTTTGGAAGTGTTTGGCAGTGTCTTACCAAAGCAAACATACTCTTACCACATAATTCAGCAACCATGCTCCTTGGTTTTTACTCAAAAGAATTGAAAAGGTCCACAAGGGTGGGGTATGATGGCACATGCCTATGGTCCCAGCACTTGGGAGACTGGGTCAGAGGCAACATGAATCATAGATCAGCCTGGGCTACATAGTGAGGACTTGTCTCAAAAGAAAAAACTCCCCCCCAAGAAGAAGAAAAAGCAGACATGTCCATAAAAAAAGTTGCACACAGACGTTGACCAAAGCTTTATTAATAATTACCAAAACTTGAAGCACCAAGATGTCCTTCAGTGGATAAATGAATAAATGGGAGTACATACAGACAACAAAATACCATTAGGAATAAAAAGAAATGAGCTATCAAGCAATGAAAAGACATGAAGGAATCTTAAATGCATATTACTAAGTGAAAGGAAATAATAAGACTACAAACTATATGAATCCAACTACATGACAGTAAAGAAGATCAATGGTTGCCAGGTATTCAGGAAGAAAAAGATGAATAGATGGAGCACAAAGGAGTTTTAAGACTGTGAAACTACTCTTAATGATACTATACTAGTGGATACATGTATATGTTATATGTTTACCAAAGCCTAGAATGTACAACACTAAGGGTGAACCCTAATGTAAACTACAGAGTAGGGGTCACTGTTATGTGTCAGTGTGGGTTCATCGATGATAACAAATGTACCACTCTGGGTGGGGGGTGTCAACAGTGGTGGAGACTGTGCATGTGTTGGGACAGGAGGCTTAGTGGAACTCTGCACTTACTGCTTGATGTTGCTGTGAAACTAAAACTGCTCTAAAAATAATAAAGCTTATTTGAAAGGTGAAAAATTCTATGATGCATCTTGAACTTAAAATAAATTACTTCCTCTGCAGAGTTTAAATAGCAAGAGCCTGTCTGCAGAGTAATACATATGAAGTTCTGACTCCCACAAAATTAAATTATGACCAGCACCAAACTAGCAAAGGATCATAACACATGATAGAAAGTTCAAAACTCATTTATCTATGGCTTCTTTCAACAGTGATGGTGACACTGAATTGAGCTCTGGGGGTCTAGCATTGCCGTGCTCACTGTAGAGTGGGAGATCCACACCTGCAAATAGTCAGTGAGCCAGAGAGTGAAAGACTTTCTACTAAATCACACTTTCTCTAACATTAAGTATTGTCAGACTCCCTGATTTTCACCTATTTAATGGGCATGCCAATTGAGGTTTTGATTTATATTTCTAGATTAACTAATGATTTTGAAAATAATTTTAATTGCTTATTCACAGTTTTATTTTCTATTTGATGGAATAGCTATTCATTTATTTTACCAGTTTTTTAATTGGGTTCTTTATGGTTTTTTCTAATTGGTTTATAGCTTTTTATATTCTATAGGAATGAATATACTTTCAATAACATTTTAAATAATTTCTGTTAGCATATAGCTTGTCTTTCTATTTTCTTCATGGTGACTAATGATGAAGAGAAATTCTAAGTTCTACTGTCATCAAATTAATCAATCCTTCTATATTGGTTAGTGATTTTTACCTTTTTAAAGAGAGATTTCCTTGCCCTGAGGTCTGAAATACATTCTCTCACATTTTCTTCTAACAGTCTTAAAGTTTCGCTTTCCCACTTAAGGCCTTAATCCATTTGGAATTGATTTTTGTGCTCTTTGTACAGGAGAGATTGAATGTCATTTTTTGTATGGAAAATCAATTGTCCCAGAACTATTATTGAATAGTCCCTTTTTTCTTTCAGTTGATCTAAAATCCTCTTGGGTCCTGTATATTCATCAATTTGTTTCTGTCTCTTTATCTTGTTTCACTGGACAAACTTCCTGTCCTAGCACCAATGCCACATAGTTTTAATCACTACAACTTTATAATAAATCTTGATGTCTAGCAGAGCAATTACTTTCACCTTATTTTTCTCTTTTAGTGTTTTGGCTATTCTTGGCTCTTTTAATTTACATATAAATTATGAAAATCAATGTGTCATGTTCCACTCAAAATACAGTTGGGATTATTGGAATTGCATTGAAATCAATTTGGAGAGAATTGATATCTTTATAGTATTGAGCAATTCTTTTGATGAACATTGAACATTAATGCCTTTCAGTAAAATTTTATAAAGTTCTTACATGTTTGGTTAGATTGACACCTAAGTGTATAATTTTTTGCCATGATAAATTTTATTCCAAAAGTTTTGTTGGTAATATATAGAAATGTTATTTTTTAGCTGGTCACTTAAATAAATCTTCTCATTATTTCTAATAATTTGTCAGAAAATTACAAATAAGTCACCATATCTGAAAAACATAAGTTTGTTCCTTATTTTGAATCTGAATGTGTGACAGAGGCTGCTAACGGCTCAATATGTATTATCTCTTTCTTCCTTTTAATGGTAGAACATTGAATTCTAGCTGGCATCATTGCTACCTTGCAGCCATGTCTGACCAAATGACCAAGTTGAGAACAATAGGTTGTGAGCAAATGGTAAATGAAACTTCAACATCAGAACCTTAAAGATGAGGTAAAGCCTAAATGACTGAGACTAAGATTGGATATCTGGCAGTATTGGAAAGCCAACAGATTCTGTATCCCCAAATAATAAATAATAGAATTGCTACTGAGTCGTTTCTCGGCCTTTTCACTAAGATCAATTGTAGAATTGCTACTGAGGTGGTTCCCAATAATCTTCCATTAACTGTTCTCACCAGTCAGTTTGAGGAATAAGCCAATAACGAGAGTCATGAGTTGAGTACAAAATAACAGCAACAACAGAGATTTGCTACATGTTAAAATTACAACCTCAAGAAATCATTGGATGAATTTACCTTTACATGTAACTGATTAGAAACATAAAGATCAAAAGTTACTTATTTTGTAAAGCACTATATGAACGCAATGAAAACAAAACTTTGGCTTCTAGTAGTATGAAATTATTTGGTTCCTAAAGTCACACATGAGCCCATTAAACCTTTACTGGCAGGAATTGGGCTGCGAAGAGTATGTAGTCCCCAAAAAAGAGTATTTTCCAATACTACTCTGCCTACAACTGTGGAGAAACATAGGAAGGGAAGAAAACCCAGAGTGCAAATGCAAGGAACAATAGATGATGGGTTTATTTCAGAGGGCAGAACCAAGGGTGCCAGGTGTGCTCAGCAAGGAAACTCCTCTGCTGCCAGGTTTCCTGGGTGTCTTCACACCCAAAAACATATGAGTACTGTAGATGTTTTCCAGTTGTTTGCTTTCCATATGGTAGTTCTCATTGCAATTAGCTGTTTTCTATTTGTATTGGTAAAGATATAGGCTAAGCTATGATAGAAAAAAATCCCAAAATGGAAGCTGATTCTATTCTGAGGTAATTTTCCAAAGATATACTTGAAGAGGCCACACAAGGTCTCATGCAGGCAGAGTAAAACTGTTATCTGTAACACAGGACTACAGCTTCTATTTTTTAGCCTATGTTATTGTTGATTCTTTCCTTGCTGGGAATCAAGAGTAAGATGCTGTCTCTAAGAGATAACACAGACTATGCATGAATCACTTTTACACATATCATCACCCTGACCTGAATTTTGTCACATATTTGCACCTAAATGTAGGGAAATTTAAAAAATGTGGCCTGTAGCTAAGCAGTCACGTGCCTGTCCTCAACTTTGCTACTGAAAGGAAGGGAGAATGAATTCTGAGAGACAATTAGCAGCCACATCAATTTATTATTTCATATGAAATGTGATGTATCAGGATGAAGGTATACATTTCATTTTATCATCAGGAAACTGCGAGAAGGCACAATGAAACCTGATGAAGAAGAAGAAGCATCACCCAGATAAGCCTGTATTTTGAAACAAATGCATTAATTGAATTGGATTTTAGGTTATTAGAGAAGAGTTTTGCTGAATGTGCTGCCAGAAGAAGACACATGGATATTTAGATGCTATAAGGAGGAAACTGGCAATCTTCTCACCCAGGTGTGTAAGGGACTATGTACAAGGGTACTTCACACAGCATTATTTGGCAATGAGATGGTTAACTTATGTCTTAATACCATTTATATGAATTTAAAATGTCCCAAACAATCCAATATTATATTCCTGTAGAACTCAACCAAAATTAACCCATTGTAGAAGGAATGCTAAATGTTCATTCTAGGAGATTAAGTGCATAAAATGGACCTCAAAAATCCAACAATACGTATTTGCAAGACTCAAACAAAAATATACAAATTAACCCATGGTAACACATTAGAAAGTAATGAGATTAGGGACCAAAAAGGATAAAAATGGAAAATTAAAACAAAAGACTACCTTACATATCCCAAAGTGACCTGACATGAACCGTAAAGAATAATCAATTATGTACATAAAGAGATCAATTATGTACATCTGAAGTCTAAAATGAAAACTGGAGTAATTTATGAAAAAGGAGCGGGAAGAGAACAGAACTTTTATTCCTGACATAGATGGAATAAGAGGCACCATATCTATTTTCCCTCCTGAAACAACTATAAAATCAGAAAAAAATACATGAAATAATGCTTTCTAGACATTGGACATTAGCAACAAAACAAAATTATTCCTAAAGGGAGAAAGATACCTATGTGAATTCAACCATTGCTTTGCTACTGGACAAGAGAATTATCACTATATATTTCAAGCAGAAACAGATGGTCTCTCTGAGTTGAGAAGATAAACCAGATGACTGAAGACCAAGTTGGCTAAAGTTCACAGAGTACACTACTGAAGAAGAAAAAGCTAGATAGAGAACTGTGAATACCTAGAGAGGATCTCCTAAAATCTTCAACTGAATACTGAGCAGGGACGACATTACACAGGGGAAGGGGAAAACATACTGGAAAGGATTAAAGGAAATATTTCTACCACTGATGAAAGGAGTGAGAATAAGTGGTGTCAGGGAGCATTCTCCAATGTCAAGGTGCCTCATAAATGTTTTCCTGGAGCTTCTAAAACAGAGGATTGGGCATGGCAGAAACATAATAGTCAAAAATTTTGCTGGTCTGATAAAAACTATAAATCCACAAAGATAAGAAATTCAACAAACACCAAGCACAAGAAAAATGAAGAAAACTACATGAAGGCACATCAAAATCAAATGACTTAAAACCAGAGTTCAAGAAAAATTCTTAAAGCAGCAAGAGATGAAAGATAAATTTCATACAGAGGATTGGAGCTAAGGATGATAGCAAATTTCTAGTTAGAAACAATAAAAGACAGAAGAAAGTGAAGCAATATCTTTAAAGTATTTTTTAAAACAACTTTCAACCAACAATTTCGTACCCAGAGTATATATTTTCAAAGGTAAAGACTTTTTCAGTCATACAAAAAGCAAAAGTTTTCACTTCTAGTAGCACTTCACTACAAGGAATCCTAGGAGGGACTGGGGAAGGAGAGGACACTGAGGGTGAAGAGCATGGAAGTACATTGCATATATACACGTGTGAAGACAGCATAATGAAACCCACCAGACACTGTTTGAAAGAGGGACCTGGGGAATGGGAATATAATGGGTGAACTTGTCTGAGATACACACACTGTACACATGTGTGGAATTGTCACAATGAAACTCCCTTGTATTGTTAATGTATGCTAAATCAAAAATAAAAGTAAAAAAATAAATAAAAAGAAATGTTAAAGCAGTCCTTTGGGTAGAAAGTAGAAAGTAATACTGGAAGGAAGTATAATTTACTAAAAAAAAAAAAACTGAAGGGACACCAGACAGACATGGTAATTATCAGAATAAATATAATATATATCTTTATTACTTAAATCTTTTTAAAGCAAAAAAAAAAATTTATTGCATTCTGGGGCTTATAAAAATGTGCTGGTGGAGTGGCTCAAGTGGTCAAGTTCTTGCCCGGCAAGTGCAAGGCCATGAGTTCAAAGCCCCAGAACTGTCAAATAAAAATGTATTGAGCTAAATGTGTAAAAATAACAACATAGCCAGAGACAGAGAAATGAATATTTACTATTGTAATGCTCCTAAATTATATGTAAATGGTACTATATTATGTGAGAGGAGTCTGTATTAAGTTAAAGATAGATACTATAAAACCTAATGAGAAAAAGATATAGCTAATGAGATAACAAAATACAAAAGATGGTATCACTAAAATGTTCAATTAACCCAAGAAAAGGATCAAAACAGAAAAATGAATAAAATAAAGGTGGAACAAATGAAAAGCAGCTAGCAAAGAGGTAGACTTAAACTCACCATATAATCTTAATAAAGGTCAGTATTTAAATACCTTAGTTAAAAGGCAGAGACTGACACATTGGGTAAAAAAAGCAAGAACTGCAAGAAACCTGTAAGAAACACACATAAATATAACATCACAAATGTTACGAGCACTTGTATGGAAAACTACATATAATTCCAATACTAATCAAGAAAAACCTTGAACACAATTTTCAGTCAAGTACAGCTTCATATAGAATAAATTGAAAATGAAGGACTTCTTGGCTCATTCTATATGATCAGCATTACTACAATATCTCAACCAAAAACATTATAAGAAATTATACATGTGCAATTTTTAATTTTAGTAATCAAATTTAATAATACGTTTTTAAAAAGATAATGCATTGTGACCAAATAAGGCTTGTCCTAAGAATTCAAAGTTAGGTTAGCACGAAACATTAACCAATGTAATTTACCAGTTTAACAGACCATATAATCATCTCAGCCTACTCTACAGGTTTTTGACTTGCCAGCTCTAGTAATGGCATGAGATAATTCCTTAAAATAACTATATGGATAAGATAGACAATTCACATACAAAATAGCCATTAATTTTATGTACTTAGGACATAATAATAATAAAAATAAATATTATAATACGTGGACATAAATTGCATGGCAATTCTTCTGATGGCTTTTGAATTGCCTCTCCTCCCTTCTGTCTTAACTGTTCTCAAGAATAACTGTAGGATGTACTGACATGAAACATCATAAGGAAGAACTAGCCAGAACAGATTGGGCTCTGTTCCTGTCCCTTCTAGAAAATAATGTCCTACAATGTTTAGCCTAGTGACTCATGTTCTGCCAGGTAGAAAATCCAGGATTTATTGCTTCTCGGGGTCCTTCAGCTATGGTGCAAAGTTAGACAAGCACAGACAAGACTCCACCTACTCTGGGAAGCTTTGCTGAGCCTTAAGGAACAGCTTTCCTAAATCCTAGGCTTCTACTGTCCCTTGCTTACCGATCTGTGAGTAGTAAAGTTGTTTTGCTCAATTTATGTATGTTCAGTTTCACCAGACTTGTGCAAAAAGAAAATGCAGTTCAAGATACAGAGGATTGAAGTAGTAACTAGTGTACATGAACCTCCTTTGTGTGTGTGTGTGTGTGTGTGTGTTATTGGTTCTGTTTCTCTGGAGACCTCTGACTGATACCATCTTAGTACCAAGAGAAACAGAATCTGAATCATGAGTTTGCTGTTTTGTTTCTGGAATTGGTTCTCTAACCTTACTATATTTAAAGGCAATAACAACTCTATTTCTCATCTTAAAGAGGACATAGCTCTTGGTGTGATGTGACACTAGAAACATGTAAAGTATGCCAGGCTGGCAGCCCACATCTGTAATCTCAGCACTCAGGAGGCACTTAACAACACATTTCTCAGATCATATCCCCATCATTCTGAGGTGCATGACTATATATAAAAAGCAAGTTTCTGGGTGTCCATGTATTTGACCCTTAGGATATTTTAGTTAACCTAACTAGTACAATGAAACTAGTTGGCAATGGAAAAAGAAAAAGATAAGTTTGTTTTTTGGGCTTCAAATTCCCAGTCCAAGCTCAATATTAATAAGCCGAAAATGTCTATACCATCCCTGAAGGAAAACCTTATCTCCAATAGACACAGAGCTGAAATTTCTGAAAGCCAGACTCAGAGTCTACTCCATCAAGTGGTTGAATTACAATGCAAATTGATTTTGAACCTTAAAAAGTGCCTTGGGTTATTATTGGGAAATGACAGAATCCTAAAAAGTTGGAATGGGGATTTATAGGCATCTCTTAATGAATCTAGGGATAACAAGCCCTTAAATTCTGCTTAATTTTCTTTGCCAATAGAAGCAGTCTTTCCACCATGCTTAGACTGCAGGAGCTGTAGTAGCCATGCCTGGGGCACTTGTCTTGAGAGGCACTGATAATTCTCCTCAGGATAATTCCTACAATCCTTGGCTTCAAGGCCTAGAGTTAGATTCAAATCTCAGCAGGTACCAAAGGATGAGGTGCAAAGGTCTCATTGATGAGGCAGGATGATACACTCCAAATGAACTGCATGATTTTTCAAATTTATACAGACAGAAATCTGGAGAATACATGCGGAAACGGATATTAAACATGTGGGGAAACAATGGAAGGACCCAAAGTTGCATCAGGCCAAATACGATCTAGGTTTAGGCTCACTAAGCAGATGAGAAGCTATAGTTCATGGGATTAGAAAGGGCTCCAACAATTAAGTTAGTCAGTCAACTGAAACATGGACCACACCTTAGTTAATACTAGATGAAGCAGAAGTGCCAGAACTGCCTTTCTATATTATATAGGAATTTAACTAAAGGCATAGGGAGATTAGAATGCTAGAGTGAATGTATAATGTAAGACCACCTCACCCATCGGGGAGGGTCCAAAGGGCTTGTCTTTTACCAAAACAGTGAGAAATAAATTGTAAAGGGAGCACTAGCATCCTTAAAGTCTATAGTCACCCTTCTCTGTAGGACAGAAATTACAGTAGAACACTGGGCATGTAGGTCAGTGGTAAGAGCACTTGCCAATCATGTACAAGGCTCTGAATTTGTCCCACAGTAAGGAGAGGAAAGGGGAGGGGAGGGGAAGGGAGGGGAGTGGAGGGGAGGGGAAGGGAAGGGAGGGGAGGGGAGAAAGAAAGAAATTACAGTGAGAACAGTTGAACTGTTGAATTGGAATACTAACATGCAATGGAGATAATTGATCACAGGGTAGAAAGTCAGTTTCTAGTACTTAATTACCAAAGTTGAGTTAGGCGGGACTGCTATAATTGACAACAAGGTAAAAGCAGCATCAGAATATTTTGATTCATGAAGATCAACAGTACTGCTAATTGATCACTGTCCTTTAAAAAGAAATAGATGGACAGTTTACTAAGTTAAGTAGGAGAGTTCTAAGTCAAGTGAACAGAAGTCTAACTGGAATCACTAAAACACATTGTGATGGACCCTTACTGAATCCCCACTTGAGCCAGTTTTACCAAGTTGACTATGCACTGGAGAAAAGGAAATAACCAGGCATTTGTAGGATTGTTAGGAACTAATCCTGTTTCCTATTTGTAGGAAACTGATTCCAGGAGACCCAAACTGCCCTGTGGCTCACCTGTCAGAGTAAAAGTTTATGGAGATCAGGTGGTCAATGAAGTCTTAACTCAGGTACATCTTAATAGTATGGGTTATTTCCCCAGTTCTGGAATGGATAAAAGTAATATACATGTTCAGCAGCTGGCAGAATCCCCACATTGGATCCCTGAAGGCCACATGGAAATCTCTAGAACTCCCTATACCTAGAAAAATAGCAAACCAGAAACAGTATCACCTCTCTGGAGGAATTTCAGGGATTGGTGCCACTTTAGAGACTTCAAAGTTAGAAGGGTGGTGACGGCCACCACATTCCTATTCTGTCTTCCATTTGGAAAGTTGAAAACAGATGGGTCTTGAGAATGCAGTGGAAGAAACTTAAACAGGTGGTGATGCCAAGTACACCTGCTGCTCCAGATGTGATTTCATTGCTTGAACAAATTGATATATCCCCTGGCAGATGCCATGAAGCTATTGAGCTGACAAATACTTTTCTCTTTAGACTTGTTACTAAAGACCACTAGAACTCAGTTGCTTTCAGCTGGTAATACACCCTTGCTATCTTATTTCAGGAATATTATCGACTCTCTTGCCCTAGGTCCTATCTTAGTCTGCAGGGATTTTGATGAATGTTCACTTCCAAGACTCCACGCAGATCCATTATCTTGATGATGCTAATGATTTATGTTGGTTGGGCCAAGTAGGCTAGAAGTGGTCACTACTCTAGAGTGATTGGGAAGATTTGTTTTTGCATGTCAGAGTAGGAAAAAATCTGACAAAAATTTAGGTGCCTTCTAAACCTTACATTTTCTAGGGGTCCAATGGTACATGTAAAGATATTTAGATACTGTAGGCACAATGCCTAGTGGCCCTCTTTGTATTTAGAAAGAAGTATGCTCCTTGTTTGGGTGTGTTACCCCGAGTCCGTTTACTGTGTCACCAAACGGCTGCTTTTCTGATTGGGGCATAGATCAAGAGAAGACTGTGCAACAGTTCCAGGCTGACATGCAAGCTGCTGTGCTACTTGAACAAAACGAATCATTAGGGCAAATGGTTGTTGAAGAGCCAATGGAAAGTGGAGATGTTATTTGAAATCTTTGGCTGGCCTTTACAGGTAAATCACAGTGTAGACTTACGATTGCAAAGCAAAGCCCCGTCATCATGTGCAGACAACTATGCTCCTTTTGACAAACAGCTTTGGCTTGATACTGAGTCTTGTTAGAGATTAAACATTTAACCATGATCTATTTGCAATCTGAGCTATCCATGAACTGGATGTTATCTGACACAGCAAAGCCATAAAGCCAGTCATATACTAGCACTCCATCATCAAATTGAAGGGGCATGTACAAGATTGGACCCAAGCAAACCCTGAAGGTACAAGTAACTTGAACAAGTTGCCCAAATATTTATAGTCCCCCTCCAGCTATATTACCTTCTCTTCCCTAAGAGGTGCCTTCACAGGAACCTCTCTTCCAAAGAGGTTCCCTGCACAGGTACCTATGGCCTCAGGGGAAATTCCCTACAATTATTTGGTGAAGGAAGAGAAAATGTAGGCGTGGTTTACAGATGGCTCTGCACAATATATAAGAACCATGCAGAAAGGTGCAGCTGCAGCATTATGGCCCCTTTCTGAGACACTACTGATGGACAGTGGTGAAGGGAACTCTTCCCAGTGGGAAGAACTTCAAGAAGTGCACCTGACTGTTTACTTTGCTTGGAAGGAGAACAGCCAGACATGGGATTATACCAACCAGTGGGCTGTGGCCAATGGTTTGAGTAGATATTCAGGGACTTGGGTGGGATGTGATTGGAAAGCTGATCTCAAGAAGGTTTTAGCAGAGGTTAGTGTACATCAGACTTCTTCAAAATTAAGAACTTTTGTTCTTCAAAACATCTTATAAAGTAAATCATAGGCTGGAAGAAAAATATTAGTTAAGCATTTGTACTCAAAATACAAAAAGGACTGAAAATAACCCATAATAATGAAATAAATAATCCAGTATAACTGGGAAAAATACATAAGGCATGAAACATTATTATTCATTAGGGATATGCTAATAAAATTATAATTCAATAACATTACAAACCAATTAGTATTTTAATATCAAAAAGAATATACCAGGAAAAAAGAAAGAATGAATGAAATCTGGAACCCTCACATACTCCTGGTGGGAATATAAAATGACACAATCACTTTGGAAAACAGTTTAGGAGTCTCTTGAAAAGTTTAACATATGTTAGCTGAGCCTGGTGACTCATGCCTATAATCCTAGCTACTCTGGAGGCAGAGATTAGGAAGATCATACTTTGAGGCCAGCCCAGGCAAAAAGTTCACAAGAGCCTATCTCAACTAATAAAAGCTGAGCATGGTAGTATGCACCGGTCATCCCAGCTACAGTGGAAGCATAAATAGGATAATCCTGGTCCATGATAGCCATGGCAAAAGGCAAGACCCTATCACCCAAAAAGTTAAAGCAAAAAGTACTGGGGGATGTGGCTCAAGTAGTAGAGTATATGCTTAACAAGAGTGAAGCTCTCAGTACTGCAAAAGAAGTTTAACATGTATCTGCCACACAGCCCCATCATTTCACTAGTAGATATTTTCCCAATTGAAATGAAAGGATATCTCCATCCATACAAAGACTTACACACAAATGTTTGCACCAGCTTTCTTCGCAGTGGCCAAAACAGAAATAATCTAAAGTCCATCAACAGGTGAAAGAATAAATACATGATCATATATGTACACAATGAAATACTAATCAGCTATAAAGAGGAATAAACTATTGATCAAATAATAATATGGATGAATCTCAAAATGATATGAGTGAAAGAGGTCAGGCACAAAACAGTGCATTGTGTGTGACTCCATTTATACAAAATTCTGGAAACTTCTAATATAAACTGACAGGAAGCAAATCAAGATAATGAACATGTTAGTTATCTTTATTGTAGTGTTGGTTTATGAGCATGTGTGTGCCTGTGTCAAAACTTCTCAAACTGTGCACTTTAAGTAGTTGCAACTTACCTTGTGCAAACTGCACCGCAATAGAGCTATTAAATACTTAAATACAAGAAAATGATTGAATGGGGAAAGTGTTCCTAATATTTCTCATTCAAATACTTAAAGTGAAGAAATGTTCTTCTAAAACAGTTTATTATGAGGTTTTCATTTGTTTGTTCTTACTTGAAATCATGAATGAACATTATTAAATGCTTTCACTGTATCTACTGAGCTAATGTAAGGATTCTATCCTTTACTGTAGTGACTGATAGTTATGAAATTTGCCTTTTTATTTATAATTTTATTAGCATATAATAGCTATTCAGGGAGATACATCGTGATATTTACAAATGTGTTTAAAATACATCTTATTTGGATTTAACCCCTCATCATTCTCCCTCTCCCCCCTCACTTCTTAGAACAATTTCAACAGGTTTCATTCTTCTATTTTCGTATTTGAATACAAAATACATCCCCCATATTCACCTTCATTTCCCCTTTCCTTGTGCCCACCCCCTCCCACTATATCCACCCCTGGAAGATTTATTTTTCCCTCCTGTCCTTCATTTTTTTAATTGTGTACTGATAGTCCAAGGGGGGGTTGTCTTGGAACTTCAGGTCTGTATTTTTTTTTGCTTTTATCAAGTTAACTCGCTCCCCTCCATTGCTTACTCATTCTCTATCACCATACTCCCCTAATGTTCAATAGCTTACTGTACAGTGCACTATGTTATATTCATGTATAGAGTGTTGTTTCAAGATTTTTCATTCTCTAACATTTTCTTTCTCTATCTCATCTCCCATAGCCCCTCAGATGGACTCACTAATGCAATTTTGTTCCATCACCATATGTGTGTGTGTGTGTGTGTGTGTGTGTGTGTGTGTATTTCTAGATATACATTCCAGTATCTTTTTGCATGTATACGCTACTGGATTTATTTAGATGATGTCGAGAACATTTATGCATCTAAGTCAGTAAGAGAATGAAGCCTATAAATTTTCTTTCTTTTTCTGTTTTTGTCTAGTTTTAATTAAAAGTTTACAATATATTCATGTAAAATATGTACTTTTTACTCTCTTAAGGACATGTAAGATTTCTTAAATTCAGAATGACCCATTCTAGTTGAAATTAGTTTTGAAAAATTGGCTAGTAAAACTATCTGATATTTTCTTTGTAGTAAACTTTCAAAATGTTATATAATTTCTTAATAGATGTAGACTGTGCAGGCATACTAATTCTTCTTGAAATTATTTTGTATTTTATACTGTTCTACATTTTTCCATTTGATCTTAGAATTTAAATTTGCTTCTATGAAATTCTTTCATCTTTTCTATATCTGTAATTAAGTATCTTTTTCAGACTTAATATTATTCATTATATTTCTTTTTCATTCCAAGTCAATTTTACCTGATTTTATTAGTCTTTCAAACAATTAACGTTTGGCTTTATTGGTTTATTTTAAGCTATCAATACTTCTTAAATCTATGGATCTATGTTTTTGTCAGTTTCACAAAATTCCAATGAGAATGTTTAAAGGTTTACTTCTCTATTCTCTCTACTATCTCCCTTGGAGGTAGTATATTATATTAGAATTTTTATTTCATCATCCATTTCCTTTTCATATACACTCCCCTGGCTCTGTATATGCTTCAATATAAGTAATTTCTTTCAACAAATACTGTAGGTTAATATAAACAATCAACTATTTAATACATATAAGGTTCTTTTCTTTTTTTATTTTATCACTTTTACATTTACTCACATGTGTATTCATTGTTTGGGCCATCTCTCCAACCTCCACCCCACCACTCCCACTTCTGGGCAGAACCTGTTCCACCCTCTTGTTCTCTAATTTTGTTGAAGAGAAACCATAAAAGATAATAAGACAGACATAGCGTTTTTTGCTAGTTTAAAATAAAGATAGCTATACAGAGAGATTCCTAGCATTGCTTCCATGCACATGTATATTACAACCCACATTGGTTCTTCTCTACCAGACCTCTTCACTCTTCTTGGTCCCCTTCCCATAGTGGCATCTGCCAGTTTAAGATTACTATAACCGCTCCTCTACAGTGGGCACATCAAACACTTTGAAGTTTTAGGTTTCCTTCCCTTTCCCTATTTCTCCCATACACGTTCTCCCCTTAGCGTGTGACCCATGTCCAATAATATTACTGCATTTGTTTTAGGTTTATAATCCACATATGAGGGACAACATATGATTTTTGGCCTTCTGAGCCTGGTAACTTTGCATAAAATGACATTCTCCAGTTCCATCCATTTACTTGCAAATGATAATATTTCATTCTTCTTCATGGCTGAGTAAAATTCCATTGTGTATAAATACCACATTTTCTTAATCCATTCATCAGTAGTGGGGCATCTTGGCTATTGTGAATAGCGCTGCAATAAACATGGATGTGCAGATGCCTCTAGAGTAACCTGTGTCTCATTCCTTCAGTTATATCCCTAGGAATGGTATTGCTGGATCATATGGCAGATCTATGTTTAGTTTATTAAGAAGTCTCCATATTATTTTCCAAAGTGGTTGTACTAGCTTACATTCCCACCAGCAGTGTATGAGGATTCATTTTTCCCCTGCATCCTCACCAACATTTGATGCTGCTGGTGTTTTTGATGATAGTTATTCTAACAGGAGTGAAGTGGAATCTTGTTTTTTTAGTTTTACCTTTTATATTTATTTATTTATTTAATTTTTCTTTATTCATTTATTCATATGTGCATACATTGTTGTGCCATTTCTCCCCTTTGCCACCTGCCGCCTCCCTCTTCCCCCATGCCCCCCTCAATTCCAGGCAAAACCTGTTCTGCCCTTTTCTCCAATTTTATTGAAGAGTAGACATTCAAATTCTGGAGGGTATTTGTTCATATGCATCAATAATCATTAAAATATTTGTTTCCCTCATCTAGGATCTATATTTGATATTCCATATAGTCAAATATTTACACCAACCCAACCACATTTTGCGTATGTGTGTTCATTGAAACACTTGAAATAATCTGAATGGTTTTTGCAATGGAAATTGGTTAAGCATTTTTGTGTGTCACTCTATGCTAGAACTCCATGTTATCATTAAAATCATACTGTAAAAAATAACTCATATGTCAAGCCCTAATGCTCAGAATACCTCAGAATTTGACTTTATTTGGACATGGGGCATGTAAAGTGATAATTAAGGTCAAACAAAGTCATAGGGTGGGACTCTAATCCAATATATCTGGTGTCATTCTAAGAAACGGGAGAGACACCAAGAATACCCAAGCACTCAAAAAAGACCCACCACCTGCCTTTGGAAGAACCAAACCTTCCAACACTTTGGTCTTGGAATTTCAGCCTCTAGAACTGTTAGAAACAAATTTCTGTTATTTAAACCACTCTGTAGTATTTTGTTATGAGTGCTAAATAACGAATATAGGAGCTTATAAAAGCATTTCCAGTGTTTTCTTATTCCCAGAATGCCTGTTCCTCTTAGGAGGAAATTTAACCCATCTTTCAAGGCCAACTCAAATGTCATCTCTTCTGTGAAAATTGCCCCGATTCTCTGCATTCCCATATTTTGACATATTTCTAGTATAGTACTTTTTACATAGTGTCAATGTCTATCTCTTGAATTAGACTATGAATTCTCAAAAAAGGAAACTATATAAAGTCCATGTTTGAATTTCCAATCTCTACCTTAGTCTTTGTGGGATGAGTGGATAGATACATGAATAGATGGATAAATGAATAAATGAGAGTAATTTCTCCTGAAAATGCTATATTACCTGCTGCCATCTGATGGCTATTTATTTTCCATCACTGAACCTCAAGCAGGACATGGAGATGCTCTTGACAATATTCAGGTGATTTGTGGCTTCTTCAATTAACTAATTTTCCAATTTGAGCAAAATTTCTTCTTGCTACATTGATATTATCATACTCTTCTCCACTTATTATACTATCTGTGAACCTCCTACTTATTCTCACTTATCAGGAAGTTTTGTACAAGATCACAGTTCTTCTCTCTACCCTAATTATGGTGACTTCTAAAGTAAATAATCCTTCTCAAAAACATAGACTCGCCTGAGTGTGGGAGGCTGAGACAGGAGGATCACGAGTTTGAGGCCAGCCTGGACCGCATAGTGAGACCTTACATCAAAAAACATTGACCCAAAATTTCTTGCTATGCATAGCATACTTCAGGAACTCATTTGGCCGCACCCAGACAGGACCATCACAAAACATTTCATCTCTAAATACTTGGCTCTGTCCCCCCAAAGAAGGCTACAGCCTAATCCCCAGCACTTGTAAATATATTGCTTTAACTGACAAGAGAGACTTTGTAAATATAATTAAGTTAATGATCTTGATTTGGGAAAGATTATGCTGAGAGGGCCTAATGTAATTGTGAAGGTCATTATAACAAGGAGACAGGAGGGTCAGAGTTGAAGAAAGAAATGTGACAACAGAAGCACAGGTAGTGGTAATGTGGGGCCATCAGCCAAAGAATGCAGGTGGTCTCTGGAAGCTAGAAAGGGCAGAAAAACAGATTCTCCCTTCTGGTCTCCAAAAGAACACTGCTCTACAACCCATTTTAAACTTCTGACTTCCAGGACTATAAGAGAATAAATCTGTGTTGCTGTAAGCCAGTAAGTTAGTGACAATTTGGTAGGGCAGCAATAGGAAAGTAATAAAGGCTTCAATAGACCAGCTCCTACCCATAAAACTTTCTGGCTCACTTGTTTCCAGTATACTAACACTGTTTTCACAATTGATTGTCTCTATCCTGGCTTCATTTCCTTTCCCAGGCACCTAGAGATCACAATTTTCAATTTTAACACCTCTCTTCTCAGAATGTCAAGGTCCTAACCAGTTATCATTTTTCTTCATCTACTCTGATAAACCTAACATGGCAACAACAGATCAACTTCCTGCTTGCTTCTGTCCTACAGAGGCTACTAAACATCTCAGGAGAAAACAATTCAACAATATATATTGGTGCCTCTACAAATTTATGACCAATAATTTCATCTAGGTTCTCAGACCTAGGTCCTCTTTTTCCTTCATGTGACCTTCATGAGGGTCTCTTCTATTTCTCATGGCAATAACTCCACACCATCTCCTATTCTCCACTCTCCTGCCCCACCACCAAACCTCTCTTTAGTAAGTTACCTTGTTTTCTGCTTTTAAGAGAAAATTGAGGTGCTGCATGGGCTGATTTCTACTTGATTTCTATTTATTGTGCCCTTTGCTTTCACTCTTCCTACTTGTCTTCGCATATATGCCGCTGCCTAAAACAACTTCCTTCCCTATGTCCTTGTTCTCTCTATCCTACATTTTGCTAAAATAGACTTTACACTTTTCTATTTTCCATCTTAAGGGTAAGCTTCTATGAGGCACCCAATTCCCAGTTGACTACTCCTCTTTCTGGTCCTATTTCTTGAACATACTTCTAGTGCAGCTATCATAGTGGATTACATTAAACATGAGGTCATGTTTAATTGCATTTCTCCATGTGTCTCTCATATCAAAATTGAGAGTCCTTTGAGATGAATTGCTGCCTTATTTGTCTTTTTATCCCCAACACTCTAGCACTATGCCTTTAATGTTTCGAGAAATGGTAAGAAAAGAAGGACAAACCAGTCAAGAGGAGAGTGATGTGGCCAGCCAGCCAGCTTTTCCGCACTACATACATACACCACTGCACATCAGTCATGACTCTTACCTCCTCCCAGTGATTAATCTGTTTGGAAAAACAGGCCTGGCCCAGATCCCTGGGCAGAAACTTACACCCATCCACATGAAAAGTGCACCAGCATGTCCATCAAATCTGCCTCAAAATCAGGAGGACAGTCTTGGCTACCTCAGTGCTCCAGACCATCTGGTCAAGTGGCACAGTGCCCAGGTACAAGGTCAGTTCCTTACTGCCCTGAATATCCCAGATTGTGCTGCAGAGTAAACTTTCTCCCTGAAGCATCATCAGTTCTCTGTCATTCAATTTTCTGCTTTAGTTTTCAACTAGGTGGCAACAATATTTCTCCAGAGCATCATTGTCATCTTCAAGCTGTTCGTGAAATCAACACAACAGTCTGGGAGGGCAAAAAGTGACAACATTCACTTCTCATGCTTCTTTTCTATGAGAAGGAGAGTAGCAATGTAATATGCAATTGAAGCATAGTATGACATTCTGGGATTTAGGGAATTTGTCCAGTCTGCTTAGTAGACAGGTTGATCTTAAATTGCACCATTTGCTTTAGAAGTGATTAGTCAAAAGCCATGCCCTATACCTAAATGATTTTGCATTAAAAAGGAATTATTTTATCAACGGTAGAAATGGAGATGAGAGAAGAAGCTCTAATATCTTTCTATTGTCATCATTTGGGATTGGAATTTGCCTGAAGATTCCATTAAACATCTAGGGATTAAATGCTATAATGATGAAAGGCTGCCAACAGCATACAGAATGCTGAAGACGGGCAACCATGAGAAGCTCTGTGCAAATGATATTCATCCTGTGCCAAAATAAAAGGGATAGCTGCAGTGCAGACAGAATTCCTAAGAACCAAGGTGGGGAAGGAAGCTGGCTTCACATCAAATGGACTCAAACAAATGTCTGAGATTTAATCTTCCTGCAGGCAGTTCTGTTTGTGTAGACAACTGAAAAAATGTGTATTAACACTGAAAACAAACACAGAGTATATTCCAACCCAAATATCTTAGAGGATCATCTAAACCCACATCTCTGCCTTCCTTTCCTATGTATTTAGGAAAGGGGAAAAAGCGATGTAATTGGATAAAAAGAAGCCTCCATTCTTGAAGATATGGCATAAGAAGATAGTCATCTTCTTGATGAGGTCCCCTAAACCACTGAAATTCACAAAGATCTTTCCTTCCCCTGAACACCTTTATGATTTTATCTTTTACCATATCTGGTACTGACTTACTTTGTTGTAAATCCATTTGTGTTCAAGAATTCCCTAAAGTCAAGGATGGCTTCTATTCCTCCACTCTATCTATTACAGTCACTGAACATAGATGGCTTCTATTCCTCCACTCTATCTATTACAGTCACTGAACATAGCTCAAAATATTTGACAACTTCAGTAGTGCCACTAGTAAACTATCCCAAATCCCAAATTCGATTTTGTGATGCAGTGTGTGAAATTTAAGGAGTGTATTTATCCTTTTACTCCAATTTACAAGTTGTATTTTGCAATTCCCGAGAACAAGTCAGGTGGGCTGTGAATTGGGAATGAGGTGGGGGAGGATGTCTCTGGAGGAAGCAGAGTGAATGTTAAAATCTATGAATTCAGTGAAAGTATGGCCTCATGGGATTAAAATAAACTGCATTACTGAAACTTTGCCAAATCCGGAAGAGATGTTTACAGAGAACATTTAACAATTACAGCCTGACACTTTTTAAAGACATGTGCTGCTCTTCCAAGACCTCCCTTCTATGACACTTTGGGAATTTTTTCCAGGCCTTCCTAGCTAGCTGTCTTGTGTGGTTCTGAGCTCAGCGAGCACACCTGCCGTCACCACTGCTCCTTACCATCAGGGGGCGCCCGCAGCTCCGCTCTTCCCGGCGTGCGGCCGCTCTCCCAGCATGCCTCACTCCCGCCGACCGCGACCCGGAAGCAGTCGCAGGCGGCCGGCTGGCCGGCAGCCCCGACAGAGCCCGGGATGCGGGGCTCAGTCACCCGGCCGCCTGAGCCTGCTGTGGCTGCGGACCGAGGCCGCCGGAGGGAACCCCGATGAATCCATTCCAGAGGGGAGCTCAATCTGGATGCGCGGCCACGGGAACGTGTGCCTGGATCCCGCCGGCCGCTGCTTCAGCGTTTGTAAGTGTTTTGCGTCCCCGTGGGTCCTGTCCCCCGCTTCCTGAAGCCGCTAAGAGGCTCTCCGTCCGGGCATTATGTTGGCCGCAGAGTTTTCCTGGAAAACAGCATCTCCCCTGGAAGTGGCTTGTTGGGGAACCCTGTTGACAGCAGTGAGAGGAAGAAGCAAAGCTGTCGCTGTCCCTCTGCAGTGTCTGTAGGACGTCGAGGGCTGGGGCCACTGTCGGTTCCCTAAATAGCACCCAGACTTCTCTTGTCTTGAGCTGTTCTTACCCCGTCCTCTGACACTGAAATAAAATAGAAAGAAAACTGTTATCTGGGGAAGCCACCGATCTTTCCAGCCATGAAGGCAGAGACAGTGACCCCGATCCGGGAAACCCCAGCAGAGCCCAGCTATGTCTTCAGTGATGTGTGGAGTAGCCGAAAGCTAATGGTTGTGGGAGTCTTGCTCGCCTGGCTCCTCGTCATTCACCTTCTGGTCAATGTGTGGCTTCTGTGCCTTCTGTCAGCATCACTAGTGGTTCTAGGAGGATGGCTGGGCTCCAGCGCCATTGTGAGGGCCTCAGGTCGACTGCATCTGGAACGCTTCATCCTAGTGGATACCTGCCCTCCATGCCCTGAGGCAGAAAAACAGCTGGAACAGGAGATCAACCACACCATCCAGATGATTATTCGGGATTTTGTGTTATCCTGGTATCGTTCAGTGAGCCAGGAGCCAGCCTTTGAGAAAGAGATGGAGGCAGCTATGAAAGGATTGGTTCAGGAGCTGCGGAGGAGGATGGGTATAGTGGACAGACATGCTCTTGCCCAGAGGATTCTGACTCTCTGTGGTTGTCACCTGCAGAGCTACATTCAGGCAAAGGAGGCCACTTCAGGGAAGCAGAGTGATCGAGTCCAACCCTCCCAGCTGTGGGATGCTTACTGCCGGGCTACTGCTCCACATCCCGCTGTGCATAACCCCAGTGCTGAAGTCACCTATACACGTGGCATTGTGAATTTGTTGCTTCAAGGGCTAGTGCCCAAGCCCCACTTGGAGACTAGAACTGGACGCCATGTAGTAGTCGAACTCGTTACTTGTAATGTCATCTTACCACTGATCAACAAATTGTCAGATCCTGACTGGATTCACCTTGTACTAGTGGGTATCTTTTCCAAGGCCAGAAATGATCCAGCACAAGTGACTAAACCACTCTGCCCACCCAATGCCTCGGAGCAGCCCTCGGTGCCCACGTCTCTGCCATTAATTGTTGAGGTAGAGAGTCTCCCAGAAGGAAGAGCCCCTTCTCCAGTACCAGCCCCAGTACTCCTAAACTACAGTGAGCCAGGCCCCTCCCCAGAAGTTGAAGAAGGCCATGAAGTTATAGAGGGAGATTTGGCTGGGATGCTTGAAGAAAGAAAGGTAAGAAACAACTCATCTCATTTCCTAAAGCCAGATATTCGAGGACCACTATTCTTATGTGAAGACTCAGAGCTGGAGTCTCCACTTTCTGAACTCAGCAAAGAAACCATCATGCTCATGACCCCAGGCAACTTCCTCTCTGACAGGATCCAGGATGCCCTATGTGGTGTCCTCCATGGCGAAGGAGCTGAGGTTATTGAAGGAACAGAGACTGAGGAGGGTCCAGGAACAGGAACAGAGACAGGCCTGCTGGTCTCCATGCTGAACTCTTGCCCAGAGATCCAGATTGACAGAGCAGACAAGGAGGTAGAGCAAGGTGATGCCACCTCTCTGACAGCTTTGCTGGAGGAACCAGAAAAGACCTGTCCTTCACGACCTTCATGCTTAGAGAAGGATCTTGCCAATGGTGTGAGCTCCCTCGATTCTACTGTGTCATCAGTTCCACTTTCTTCCTCTCCACCTGGTCCTCTCAGCTCAGCCACCTTCAGCTTTGAGCCCCTGAGCAGTCCAGATGGTCCAGTTGTCATCCAGAACCTTCGTATCACTGGCACCATCACTGCCCGAGAACACAGTGGCGGTGGATCCCATCCATACACACTCTACACTGTGAAGGTAATGGGATTAAATGGTGGTTAACCACTCTGGGCTGGGAATGAGTCAGTCAGGAAAAGTAATGTTCTCAGGGAGGAGATTACTCTTAGTTTGCTGTGTGTAAGTCAGCAAGCATCTGTATGCGAATGTCTAAAGATCATTTGTAAGGCAGAGCAGACTTTTATCCTGAACCCACACAAACAATCCTAGAAGCTCAGGGTGGCTTGAATACAGAGAGTCAGTGGCTCCCAAACCTGGTTGCACCTCAAAATTACTTGGGCTGCGTTTTAAATACTCGTATTCTGATAGACTCTAATAGATTCTGAAAGAGAATTTCTAAGCATACATCCCAGAAGTCTATATTTCTTAAGCAATGGACTCTCCAACTAGCATGGAGACAGCCTGGGCCAAGGCCATTTTGGGAGAGCTGCTGCTATGATCTAACCAGCCTTTTTCATGACATTTCTGCCAAGACGACTTAAATACTTCCAGAAGTAAGGAACTGCCACCTTCTGAGGTAAATACCTTCCCAAAATAAAGTACAAAAGATATTAGTATTTCAAAGAAAGAAGCTAGCAGGGAAGAAGTTTGGAAAGAGAATTCCTAAGCAAGACCCTATATTTTTGTATTTTACTTACCTTCTCCTTGAGTTTCCCTCATTCTGAACACAAACACTACAACTAGGCACATGCGTGAGTGTGAATACGGCACTCTTCTCTGAGATTCCAATCCAAGAGGAAAAGGGCCTTCCTCAGCTTGCTGAGCCACAGCAGCATGATGTAACATCTTGAAAAGTGACATGACGTTCTCAGTGTAAGACTGGGAGTAGTCAGAAGCATACGTACACTCCTGCACACATCCCACATTTTGGAAGTACAGGTGGATAGCCTGACTAGTACAACTTTGCTAACATTTTGCCTGCTTTTTTGTTCTCTTAATTCTAGGTGTCTCTTTGACATGCATATTTCTCACATATAACTGCTGACTTCTGGTTATTCCAACAGTTATTAAACAACAATTTTCCTTGTCAGTTGATGGAGAGTATTTTTAAGACCATAGTTTTTCTCACATTGTATGTTCTTTTTTCTTTTTCTTTTCTTGCTAAATTTTGACAGCAGCTACTACCTACTTCAAGTAGGCATTAGAAAAGAGTAAAGTAAAAAAAGAGCAAGATAATTATACATAGTTTCAGATTGGGTATATATTTTTATATGGACATATTATAACTGTGTTTCTAAATTATGTCAATATTATACATTCTGATGGGAAAGCAGTTTTCAATTTACATGATGGAATTGAACATATCAGTATTGTGTACTATCCCTCAAGGGCAGAATATTCCACAGAAAGCATCTTAACTCTGAGGAGCATCAAGCTTGAGAGCCCCACCCTGAATTCCATCTGTCTCTCTTTCCTCTTCAATACTAGTTGGAGAGACTTCTTTGCTTACTTTATCTCATAGTGAATATGTCTTCATCTCTAGCTCTAGAAAATATAAAAACACCAGCCTTAAGTCTTACCAACAAGGAGATAGTTTTTCCATCATTTAACACAATATAATACCTCAGCCAAATAATAACAATAACCCATTCCTAATAAGAATGGGCACATGTATAGTTCTCCCACAATATTTCATTCTGTCTTAACTACTCTTGCCAAAAAATCTTCCCCTGTGCTGAGTTGCAGCTTTTATGCGTTCTTCCGGGAATGTGTAGTACCAGTCATCTTTCTGATGTACCAGCTTCTCAAGCATATGAAGGCAGCAGACTAACCTCTTACATTATCTCCAATCATCACATGACTTACAATATTACAGATTGTACATATTTAGGAAAAAATTTTCCATTTAATTCTAAGATTAACAATTAGGAAGATTAACCTTCCCAAAGCCAAACAAAAACACATGTCCATTTTAATTTATTCCAGGCAAAGAAATGATTTCAGATTGCCTGCTGTTTGGGATTATTTGTTCTTTCTGAAACTCATGTATATTATTTGAATGTAATGGCAAAGAAATTGTCCCCTTATGAGGACTGGTCTGTAATTTAAAGGTGTTAGAGATGGTATCATCACTTCTATAACAGAAGGTAATATCTTCTGTTTTACACTCAGTGTTTGGGATTTGAAAAATTGTTATATAGTCATTTTGTAAATATCTGAGGGAGGGAGCTTTTGGATGGATGTTACAGTGTAATAAGTGGAACTTATTTCTGACTTTCTGAGCCAAATATATCGGGAAGTGCAGCTCATTCCTTAATTCAGCCACTTTTGGAGTTTGAGTTCTTCATTACCACACTGGGAAGTGATCAGCTATAGTTCATTCTGCAACAGAATAGAAATATCTCCCTCTGTTTATTCATACTCTACTATTATATGGCCATTGAACAAGTCATCATTAAAGCCAGAATAGCAGATTGCTTAGACATGGCTGATTTGTTCAATAGATCTCTTCCTTTTTCAGTATGAGACATCCCTTAGTGGTGAAAACAGCAGCAGTCTGCAGCAGCTGGCCTACCACACTGTGAACCGCCGCTACCGGGAATTCTTGAATCTGCAAACTCGTCTGGAAGAGAAACCAGATCTACGAAAATTCATCAAAAGTCAGGAGTTTTCCCAGCCCCAGACTGCCTATTTGTTAACCACCCTGATCTGAATGTTTGGTGGCCTATGGGTTTGTGGGGAGGAGAATTCAACATTGAGGTTCTGTCTTCCTCAAGCTTGCTTCATAAATTTGGGAGTTTAGTGCTGATCACATTCTTTTTAAGGTAGTCCTTTATTACTGAATTCTTTGTTCTAGTGCCCCATCCACTTTACACTTAAAAAAGAAACGTTCATATATCTACCTATGTCCATAAGCTAGTGCAAAGAATTACATTAGCTTTTCTAGATCCATATACTGGTTAGTCTTAAATATTAAAATATTACCCAGACATCCTTGTTACTTTCCTTTAACAAACAGGCCTTTTGTGTGCTGTTAACACCATTAAGGCACAGGGAAAATAAGAAAATATAGTAAAATTTAACGCTTAAAAAATAAGCTAACAACTGCCTACTTTTTTTTTTTAGTTCCAGTAATTGCCAATGTAAACAATAAGTTTGAACCTAAATTGTTCATTTTCTTTCTTAATAATATCTAATACTGAAGCAAGCTTGAAAATTGTGTCAGGTCCTCTCCTAAGCACTTTACATGATAGTTCATTTAATTCTCATCATAGCCTACAAGATAGATATTATCATTATCCCTTTTTATAGGAAAGAGAAGAATTCTCAGAAAGATTATACAACTTGCTTAAGGTTATTATTGAACTAGGGATTGGAGCCAAAACATAAACTTGAACTATTGGACTTCAGAACCCTCACTTGTAACCACTGTATTGTATCTGTTCCCATTGATAATGAGGGCAGATTGTTTGCATCAGATCCCTGGGGTATGTTTAGAACTCCTAAAATATTAGGAAAAAAAAAACAAGGAAACATATTCAATAATTCTGTTTTCTTTGTATGTTTGATACGTTTTATGTGGAATAGTTTCTATACATAGAATGAATTTGTTTTGTTTTATTTTGAAGATGTAAAGGGTCCCAAAAAGCTCTTTCCAGATCTTCCCTTTGGAAACATGGATAGTGACAGAGTAGAAGCCCGTAAGAGCCTCCTGGAATCATTCCTAAAGGTCAGCATCTCCTGATTTTTGGCTTTGCTCTCCTTCTGATCCCCACATACCTAAGCCAAGGTAGAGAGATCTGGGGACTGTAATTTCTCTTTTAAATCCTTGTGTTTTACTTTTGCAGCAACTCTGTGCCATTCCTGAGATTGCTAACAGTGAGGAAATGCAGGAGTTCCTTGCTCTGAACACAGATGCTCGTATTGCCTTTGTTAAGAAGCCGTTCATGGTGTCTAGAATAGACAAGGTAACTGCAAGGGTCACTATACTCAGCTTTTGTTTCTTTCTAAATGTGGAGTGTTCATCAGAATAGAGGCAGTGCTTAGAAAATAAGAGAGATAGTTTTTAGGAAGAGGAAGCATAGAGGGATCAATAGAACTTAGACTAGAAGAATTTCCAATACTTGTTGCTAAGTATTGGTTGAATCATCAACTTGCTGAATCACAGTGAGATAGTAGCCCTGACTCTTTGTATACATATATCTGTTGGGGGTGTCATGATACTGTTAATTCTAGTCAAAACATAAGCAAGGATACATGTGAACATCTATAGATAGGTGTATGTGCTGCAGGGAGAGAGGTAGTCTTTTCTGGAGAGAAAGGTTGTTCCCAGTGTAGTTCACTCAAGAAAGAGAGCTTGTAAACAGGACATTATGCAGGATTTAGATTGGCATAGTGATTCTCTGCTGGAGAGCAGAATGTTGCAGAGAACTGCACATTCTTTAAGAGGGTGTCTCAACAAACATGGAGACAGTAGGAGGCGGACATCTGAAATACACCAGAGTATATTCTGTATAAGCTGTGATTTGCAGCTACTGTCCTCAATTTCCAGCCTCAGGTTTATGTTCGTCAGAAGATAACATGTGCTTTTCAAGGTTAGGAAACACTGACTCATTGGCAGGAGAGGGACCTCCCTCTAGGCTTGGGGGTACAAAATAAAATGGAATCTCATGTGATAAGTACCTGGGGACATCCATTACTATGAAGGAAAAACCACAAGTAGAACGGGGTCAACTAGCTAAAAACCCCAGAGTTCATGCAGATATATTTAGTCATTGATTCTTTCAACACCTCTACTGGATGCCTTTTTTGAGCCAGGCATGTTACTAATTGTTGATTAGGCAAAAGTGAATGGACACTTCCACAGGGTATAATTCTTGTTGCTGGAAAGCAACTTGTATCTTCTAAGCTACATTATCTATGTTCACGTATCCTTTGTGTTCCCTTCCTGTTTGTTCTTCCTAGACTTCCCTATAGTCTTACTGACCTTTCACCCTTGTCTTGGCTATGCTAGCTGTGGTCCTTGTGGAAGATTGCTACAAGAATGACTTAATGAAGGCTTGTTGCTGCTCTGAGCCAGCAGCATTAGTAAGAAGCACCAAGGAAGAATAAATATTTTCTACCATTTCTTTTATATTTTAGGATTTTGTATGTGTTTTGTACCTAAAAATCTGTCATTTTTCTATCCTGAGAAATGGAGATGATTCTTTTTTCTTCAATGAGATTTTTTTTCTTTATGGTTAGAGACGAGATTGGGCATGTTCAGGGTGGTATGGGCATAGACATTCTTTACGGTTAGAGAAGTTTATATCAATTGCAGATAGCTCAATTTGGGTCTGAGTGATTTTTATTCTTTCTGTACCTAAAGAAGAGAAATTGTTTGACATGACTAGAAAAACCAACTCTTCGCTTTGTGTGAATTACTCCCAGCATGCTTGTATTATTTATGCTCTTAGACTGTATTTTTTATTTTTCACCTTCACTCTTCCTTTTTTCCTTGCACCCCTACGTATATTACTTCCACTGATTCATATCTTGGTAAAATTATTGTCAATTTGGAAGCTTTTTTACATAAAAGAAAAAACTGAAAGTGAAAAGTATTCACTAATCTGCAGAACTCTCCTAAATTTTTATTTATACCACTGTTTGTTTTGGCTTCTTTTCTCATGACATTATTTGTCTTAACTATGAGGAAAATGACTCTCATAGAGAAAAAGGAGGCCATAGAGAAAAGGGAAGGTTGTTATCATATGCTGGTATTGACTTTCCTAATGGGTAAGGCTGTGTAGGGAGTAGCCTAGCTCTCTGTTCATCTTGTTGCATAAAGTGCAGTGAGATGACTACTCTGCTGTCCAGTGCTTTCCATCTAGGATATGAATGGCCTTACTGACTTTGCACCTACAACTCCTGCAGATGGTGGTGAATGCTATTGTGGACACCTTGAAGACAGCATTTCCTCGCTCTGAACCCCAGAGCCCCACAGAGGAGCTGAGTGAAGCTGAGAATGAAAGCAAGCCCCAGACAGAAGGCAAGAAGGCTAGCAAGTGAGAAACCCTTTGGAGGCCCAGGAACCCTTCCCTAGTTCTCAAGTTGATCTCCAATCCTAAGTTGAAGCGCACCTCTATTCTCAAGTCCTGTAATAGAGAAAGTGGGCAGTTCCCACCAGTTTTTAGGCAAAGGCAGCCCTGCTGAGCATTTGATCCTGCCATGGGAACCCAGGCCCAGCTGACCAGGGATTTTTGACAACAAGAAAAATCCTGGAATACAGATACTCTCTTTTGTGTTTTCCTAGGAAAATAAGATGTTTCTTTCCAACAAGAGTTAAATCTCATAACTGATCTGTTTGCTGTCATTTCTGGAAATCTTGGTTTAGAAATTGCATATACCAGCAATTAACAGGAAAGTGCTCAAATGGAAACCTGCAGGGCCTATTTTAGTAACTATTTGACTGGTTTTGCTCTCTCTTATACTAGGGTCCCAGCTGTTCCCTGGCATCAGTTCATACCAGCATTTGGAAGACAAGGGCAGCACACATACACTTACTAGAAATTTCTTATGAACCTGAACCATCATGAAGAGAGAGAGAGAGAGAATATGAATGTGTGTAATGTGTGTGTGTGTTACCATCTTTGTCTCTGTGTTCATGTTAAGGGCCAGCAATACCAGGCTCACAGTACTTAGCCTTTTATAACCAAGCCCATCTTTGAAACCATGACAATGCATGCCTGTACTTATAAGTCTTCTATTTCTTGAAACATAGATGTTATCACTTGCGATTCCTTCTTTGGTTTTATTTGGAACACAAGGGGGATGAATGGTTGTCCTAAATGGATACCAACAACAATAAGAAAAACCCTTAGTTTATGCTGTTTGTCTTTAATCTTCAACAAATCTTTAATGAGCGCACATTATGGCCACTCTCCTAGACTTTGGGAATATAACCATAACAGACTGGACTCTATTTTACTTTCACAAATTCACCATAGACATAGTTTAGTATAAAAGTAGCACTACCTATGAAGAATTGACAGAATATACATTGTTTGGAGAATTTCAGTACCAATTCTTTCCTGGCAACTTTGAGCACAGTAAGCTCCCAAGAATAAGTATGAGTTTTCTTGTTTTGATATATTATCAATACTTGCCAGCCTTTGTATGGGGATCAAGACAATGAATTATATTGTGTTTCTGTTCCTTGTTTCTGTATCAGGTCCAGACTGAGGTTCACATCCAGTAAAATTGCTCCCACACTGAGTATGACTGAGTCACAAGACAGGATTCTCTATTGTTTCCAAGAAGGCAATGTGGTAAGAACCAAAGCCGAGAGAACCTCAGGAATCATGATCTAGGGTATTGATTCTGCAGACATAGGAGGTTGGAGCATTCTCTAACATAAGAAAGGACTTAGATGTTCTACTAAAGTACTTAACTAACATTCTGGATCTTGAATTTTTATGCTGAAAGTACTTTCTCTTAGTGCTTAGGAATTCTTCCAGTTCTAGGTTAGCAAATAGGCTTCTTAAGGTAATGGATTTGCTATAATGAATGACAGGATGAGAGGGAAAGCCAGTTTCTGGAAAAGTGAAGATAACCCAAACAATATGTGTGGAAGTGATGATTCCAGGGCAAGCCTGTTTTACTTACAACTTGGGTAAAGAATGGAAACTCCCCTAGTGACCACAAGGTCTGTAGATAAGGAAGCCTAGATTGCCACATTTGCTGCCCTGTTTTCTGCATTCTTCTTGAGATGTGCCCTTGGCTGTTCTTCAGGAATCAGATATCCTATCCATATCTGGGATGGAATCCTTTATTGAAAAGCAGACAAAGTTACTGAAAATGCAGCCAACAGAAACACCAGAAAAAGATCCTAAACAAATCCCCAAAGAATATGTGGACCATTGCTTGTCAGATACAGCTGTACTAGACCAAGATCTTGACAGCAGTGACCCAGGTAAGTGGCAAGCACTCTGCTCCCACTGAAAAGGGAACCAGGGTGAAGTCCACTAGGACGTGGGATAGTTAGGCTTTATAGCTGTAATTTCTGTGTGTTCAGCTGAGCAAGCCATGTGGTGAACTCCAGTACTGGAAGTGCTGTGGATTAGAGATGAGTAGGACATGGTCACCAGAGCCAGTCAAGCAACAGAGCAAGGCATGGACACAGGGAGTTCTAATACAACAAGAAAAGATCCATATGCATAATCTCAGTATGTATTTAAGTTAAATTATTCTTCACACATGGGGCTTCTGTCTTCACCTACACGCTTCAGTCCTTCAGTATCTGTGGTCCACTTTCCTAATTTTCTTTCTATCTCCTTTGTGATTCTATTTGGTCCTCTTTTTTAATTTCCTTGTTAGTCTTCCACAGCTGTAATTTTGACTGTTCTTACTCCGTACTATTCCTGATAATCCCATCCCTACTGTTCAATTTTTGTCTTCACACATGGTGACGATCCCTAAATTATTGGATATAGACAGACCACAGACCAGCTTAAGTACAACATGTTAAAAATAGAATTCATTTTTTTTCCCCCAGGTCCATTCTTTGTTTTTTATTTCCTGCTATGGCAGTGATCCCACTTAATTCCCAGGCCAGAACAAGGGGGAGAAGAGGCAAAGGCTCTACTCCCCACTTATGCGCATTTGCATTTGAGGCAGGGCAGCTTTGTTTCCCAGAAGGATGGATGCATTCCACAAAGGGAAAAGTCAGAGCCTAGGTATTAGGAATTAAACTAGAATTTCAATTCCACCAAGAGAGACCTCTGCTGAGAATAAACGATCACAAAATCTTGAGATCAGAAAAAGAAGGAAAAAAAAAAAAGTCAATTTTGCTATTGTCTCTCAGGTGCCCAAGAACAAATGTCTGTGAACCTAAACTTAAGTATGTGGAAAAGTGGGGTTACAACCCCATCCCTTCACACATATCTCACTGATAAGTAAGTGTAGTGGTTTGACAGCAAAAGCATCAGAGAAATTTAAGGAATTATAATAAGGTAGGATGGGTAAAACAATATCCTTCTAGCCAAAATCAGGCAGTAAATTTTGAATGTCAGATCTCTAAAAGGATAGTTTATGCCTGAGCTCTTCCCTTCTCTAGCCCTGAGGGACTCAAAATGTTCACATGATGGAAAACTTACCTCATTCTGCAAGAGGACTTTAGCAGTACCTTGTATGCTTTCTCTTAAATATTTTACTGCTATGACTAAGTGTTGCCACAGGGTGGCAGCTGCAGGCAAACACTGAACCTTAGAAAATGATAGAATTGAGGAGAATGCTATTTTCTCAATAAAAGGAAAAGGTCATTTTGAGAAAATGACTAGAAAGCAATTCATCAGTTCCCTTTCCCTCTTAAAATACAGTACAAAAAAGGGAAGTATGTTTTGGACAAAGTTGAGGGGGAAGTGGGATTCAGTTCTAGTGATCCATCAAAATCTGAAATCATCTATGTTCTAAAGCATCCTTAAAGGGGAGAGCAAGGACAATAATAGACACTGGTTATAGACTAACAAAGTTATCATTGATAATTAGATGTAGTATTAATCACAGCAGTAGCACCAGATACTTCTGAAACGTGGAACATTACATACTTTTGGGGGAAGTCTCCCAGGAAGCAAGTCAGAAAGGACTTTGGATTCCTAGCTCAGGTTTAAAGAATAGATGCTTCCATCCATAAAATACATGTGTTCAGGAAACTCCAGCTTAGCATAAATATGAGCTCATTGTGGCCCTTCCAATCGTACAAAAAGGAAAGAAATCAGTAAATGTCATGGCATTCTACCAGAGGTGTGGTGCTCTTCCTGGAACCACAAGTTATCTCGGCATCAAACTGAAGTCTCCTGAATCCAAATCTCACTGCTCTGTATAATGGAGATGGTTTTACAGGAGAATGAAGCCCAAATCTTTCTCCACATCTGGCCACAATTTCCATGATGCATTGTGTGGGCGAGTGGAAGGCCAGGGTGGAAGGGACAAAGTCTTGCCAGTTCTAGTTAGTCACCAGTTGTCAGCTCTTCCTTGGAACAGAATGAGTTCAGCATCTTGGGGAAATATAGTAGAAGCAGAAGCTGAGTAGATAAAATAATTATGTGCAGAATTTTTCCAAAGACAAAAATTCTAAGTGACAGTATCAGGAGCATAAAAATATTGTAAAGACATGTAGAACCTGTCACTGAACTTCCTTGATATAGATTAAACATCTCTTGATTTCAGTGCAGAGGGATTACAAAAGTACAAGATGATGGATATAAAGATGGAGAAGCCATTGCTCAAATGGGGTTCTCTTCTGAGTTACTTTTGTTGTTTTTTTATCCCCCAGGAACAGAGACAGAGTTAGCTGACACAGCCTTGGACCTGATCCTCTTGTTGTTGATGGAGCAATGGAAGTGGCTATGTACTGAAAACATGCAGAAATTTCTTCGCCTTATCTTTGGAACACTAGTTCAGAGGTAAGACTCCTGAGTTCTTCACATTAAATTCTCAAATCGCACAGAAGTTGGACATGTTGCTGTCTTATGCACTAGAAAGAGAAGTGTAGACTCTAGGGAACCTGGAACCACAACAGAAGGTAGATTTTCTGTTATGGGGTACAGGGATGAAGACTGCCTGGAGAGTATCAGAAAGCTTTTACGCAACCTCATTGTCTAAATTTGTTTGTACCTGGTTCTGTAAGACTTCTGACATAATGCACAAAGTTACAGGCACTGCCTGTGATCTTAAGGTATTTTAGCTGAACTCTCTCTACTCTGGAATCAGTTTTCCTCCCAGTTATATCCCAAGCTGTAGACCTTTTACCTTGTTACAATGGATATTCTCTTAACAGATAATACATAGTCACTGTGATGATAAACACTGGGAAAACATAAGGTAAAGCACATCTGTGCTCTTGATATCAAGATTGCTTTTTCCAAGTATGGCACAGATACTCACAACTGAAGAAGTGTTTACTGATAGAGGATAGTAAAACATAGAGAAAACTTGAATTTGCAGCTTAGCTGAATGTAGGCTTTGTGATCCCACCATGACTTGATCTGCTAAAAGATTTATACATAAATGGAGGTTTTAGTGCCTGACTTCCTGTCCATGGAACAAATGCCAGACTTGCTAAACAAAACAAGGCCAGAGACACTGTCTGTGAGTTATAGAGACTAGGACTAGTCTCAAGTGAACCCACATATAAAATGCTGACTGGTCTCTGTGCTTCTGTGCTTTTCTGCTTGTCTTTTTTCCATACTCAGCTCTACCACTAGAATGCTTTTTCAGAAAAGCAAATCTGAACATACATTCTGCACTTAAAATTCTTCAGTGGTTCCCTATTGCCTATAACATAGTTTTTCCAATATGTCTCCCAGAGTTCTAGGGTTCTATGAAAGTGCTGCAGAAGCCAACTTAGAAGCTAAGCTGAAAACTGCTAGAACCATGATCTAACCAAAGTAGTTCCACTTTGATCAGTTTAATATGCCGAGGATCTAGGCAATGCTTTGTTTGAAAAAGGCTCTACTGTGTTTAAAATCTGTATTTGGGACTGGGGCTTGGAGGTGTAGCTCAGTAATATAGTACATGCTTAGCATACATAAGGCCCTGGGCTAAATCTCCAGCACCAAAAAAAAAAAAAGAAACTTAAACATACATATTTACTTCTTAACATTAAAATTCTACCTCCCTTGGGCTGAGGATGTATCTAAATGGTAGAGTGTTTGCCTAGCATGTGCAAGGCCCAGGGTTCCATCCCCAGCACCACAAAAATTGGCATGATCTGGCCACAGCCTTATTTCCATCCACCCCCATACAAGCTATCTATCATTGCCTGAATATTCTGTGGTCTCTTTCTTCCAGGCTTATCCTCTTGTTCCTGCATGAATGGTCTTTCTCTACTTATTTTTCTCCTACTCCCACCTTAAGGCCCCAACTTTCCTTCTTGTTTTCTTCTTGACTTACTACTAAATCCTGTTCAAATACTGAGCATTAAATGTTGTTTATTCCCTGAAACTTTCTATGACATCCTCTCCCACTTTCCCTTAGAATTAAGGAGTTCTCTACACTGAAATGTTTTGACAATACTCTTATCATAACTTATTATATAAATTATTCATTTTCTCCAAGCTCGTGGTTCTCAATTAGAGGGCATTCCTGTTCTAAAGAGACAGTTGGCAATATCTGGAGAAACTTTTGGTTGTCATAGCTAGGAAGAAGACACAGGATGTTCACTGACATCCAGTGGATAGAGGACAGGGTTGCTGCATAGCATCCTTGCTATCCAGGACAGCTCTTCCTCCACAAACAGTGGTGAAAGATCCTTCCCAAAATGTCTGTAGTGCTGAGATTGAAAAACCTGGTTATAGACTATTTGTGCTTTAAGGGCCACAACTAGCTTTGTATCCCTGCAACTTACACAGGACCTGGATCACAGTATAGACTCATTACATATTTGATAAAGGAATAAGTATTTCCCTGCCCAATACCTTTTCACTTGTAGATCCCTTCTGTTTTATTCATTCCATATGACTTTTGTTATTAGGCCTTCATTTCTCCTCTCCCTCTTTTGGTCTTCCCTTTGTTGATCTTAGAAGTATTTTAAAAAATATAAACTCCCCCAGACTGGTAGTGTATGATCATTGATGACCCATTGAAGTCATTTATATGATGAATTGGTTTAAGAGCACAAGAAATGACTCAGTAAGAGCATAAAAGCATAAATGCATCATGAAAAACTCAAAAAGATTGAGGTCAATATTTAAGAGGTAGGAAAAAAGGTTTACCTGAAGTTTGAATAACTTGAAATATTAAAGGGTTGAGCAAGTCCAAATAAAGAAGAGATAACTTTACCCTGAGAATTACAGAAGGATCACTGAAGAAAGAACTGGTAATTCATATAGCAAGCATCCTTGGAAATCCAAGTAGGGACATTTGTTCAAGGGAAGCAAGCCTCGGGGCACAGTAGGCATGGAAAAGACAAGGCCCTTTTCAGGGTTCAAATGCAGGCTGAGAAACTTCTAAGCCAGGGTATGGTATCTCAGTCGTGCTCTCTAATCTGAGCTTTTTCTTGGCTTGATGATGATAAAAGTTTGTTTATCAAATTTGTAGCATCTATCCCATTTTACTTTAAAATACTTGTTTTTCTATATACAACTAGGGATTTATTTTGACTTTATACCTTTATTCATTGAAAAAAAATGTTGCTATGGGCAGGTTAGCAGTACACAAAACAGACACAGTCCCTACTTTTTTATATTTTACAATTTAATGCAGGTGATCACTGAAATTCAGAGCCTTACCTACCATTACAAAGTTAATAGGTAGTAGAGCCAGCATTCAACCAGGTGCTCCAAAGCCCAAGTTCTTATCAATTATAGTAGATCACTGTTCTTTATTTAAATTCTCTGAGCTTTGTTTTCCTTATCTGGAAAATAGGATTAATAAAGCTATCTTTCTCTTTAGGTGTATTACAAAGGATCAAGTAAATGTTAGGTCTTAATATTCATTCTTCAGAAAAGGGAAGAAGGATAAAAGTATTTCATGTTTCTAATATCTGTAGCTAGTAGCTCCAAATGAGTTCCACTTATGTCATCAGTATACTCTATCCCATACCAGTCACCTGCTGCCACCTATCACCATGTGTTTGTCTCTCTGAACTACACAGAATTGAACTTCTAAACAATGAAGACTTTGTGAGAGCTTTCAAGATGATTTTGTGCCAGTGGGTTCATTTGTTAAAGCAACACCCAGAACATTCCCAGTCTTAACATCAGAAAGTAAAGCACCTAAGCCCCATTCAGTACAGGCAAGCACAAGATAAGTATATCAGTCAGTAGTACTTCCAGGCTTACTGGTGCATCTAACAACATGAGTAGCAACTAAAATACATTCTAATGAGAAGAGTTTTAGAATCAAGCTAAGTTCTTCTCTTTCCTCCACCCATCCCTTAACGCTTCTCCTAGGTCCAGCTAGCTGAAAAGATAGCTGTCTGGTAAATGAAAACTAGTAAAAGTTATATGTAGCCCATGCCATGAATGAAATCAGAGGGCTTGCTGCTGAATTTCCCTTGATTTTCTTTTCACTTTTTGCTCTTGTTTTTGGTCTCTGTTTTTTGTTTTGTTTTTAATGGAGTAGCAATGCTATTTGGGAAGACAAGAAAATTCTGACTATATTTGATGATATTGTACAAGAATAGAAGTTTGTGGCTGCTTTTGGGAAGCTTATAATTGTGACCTATTATACTTGTTCATCATAGATATTTCTAGGTGATGATCTTTGTTCTTGTTCAGTTATCTCACATCCCTTCCTGATAAAAAATGTTCTTACTTATAGCTTATCAAACTTTATCCTTAGCCCATTTTGTTTTTTGTTCGCTGCAAGGAAAATAATACTATAGCCAGGTGGCACTCTCCTCACCCAAAGTTTCTGTAGACAAGAAATAAATGAAGAATCTCATCCTTCCATCTTTCCCCACAAATCATTATTTTCATCTTTTTTATGATATTCTTGAGCCACGTCTCAAGAATCTTGTGATTGCAGTGTTCCAGAAGCTCCCTTAAGATAGAAAGTAAGAAGTCATGGTATTTGAAGAAAAACAGTTGCCCCTCCAGATGCTGCATGGATCTAACTCTTATGGCCTGTAGCCTTGTTCCAGAAAGTCCACATGTGTATGGCAGACATGGAAAAGATAGGGCTCATTCACATATAGAAATGAAAATCTCATCAGCTTCACAATATTTGCTATCCAGCAAATGTTTATTGAGAGATTTCTTCATGAACATACTGAACACTTCAAGCATTCTATATTAAATCCCTTCAAAAACTCTATGGAAGAGGTATTGTAATTATCACCTCCAACATGAGGGATCTAAGGCTTACAAAGAACTTGGATTGTTATCAAGATCACAGAATTCATAAATATCACACAGAATTTGAACCCATGTTTCTCTAAAGTTTCAGCTATATTGATTCTCTAATTCGCAGGATCATATCTTTGCCCTGGAATTTGGAGGGATAAAAGCCAATCCAAAAATCTTTCACTTGGAGTAGTAGACCTTCCCTTAGGGGAGATTATTAGGTACTTTGTAAGTCCAAAATGTCTGTCCAAATCTACACACTTGCATTTATTAAAAAGGGCTTCACTGCCTCCTAAAGTCAGCCTATGTTACTGTCTCCAGGGAAGTCAGCAGTTTTACTTTTAAAAAGTGGTTTATAAAGTGTCAGTCTTTGGCTTTATTTGCTTTGGTAAGCAAAGAAGCTAGGAACTTGATCTCTTCCAGAACTGCAGCACCCTCCCCACTGCACGCCTTCACACACAAGGGGTGTGATATGAGAGCTCACTGTCCCCATGACTGCTGCCCAGGAGTCCATATGTTTGTTCTCTCTGAAACCACAGGTAGCTGAGTCATATCCTTTTGCAGGATACTTAGATTTTCTTCCTTTAAGTTGTGTGCTTTAAGGAGTAAGATGGATGGTGTTGGTGCCACAGGTGGCTGCTGCCGCTATTCTCCTTATCTTGAACTCTGCGGTTTGGATACCAGGGATGGTACAGCCACCAGATTTGGGTGTCTCTCCTCCTTAAAGCATCCTGATTTTCCACCCTCCACCATTATTATTTCCAAGCAGACAAGTTTAATTCTTCTGCTTCCAGCTTCCTTTACACTCCTTGCTCCCTTAAAAGACCTATATACATAACTGCCGTGGACTCCAGGGACCTCTGCCAAATTGTAAGTACACTCTCTCTGGCCTGCAAGGGGAAAAAAAAAAAGACAGAGTAAATTCAACCTCATGACCCCTCCTTGTAAGCCAAGGTTGGAGGATTTGTGATCTGAGCCAGGCTTATAAATCTCCCTTGATTGTTGATATTGTGGAGAGAGTGGGGGAGGGGAACTCAAGATAAGTTAGATGCCCAAAAAAGGCATTGTTAAGTCAAAGGGAAGTCTTGCACGCATGCGTGCCTGACCTCCTATGTCAGCTTCTGTGCTTGGAACATCCAATTATGTAACAAGGAGCATTCCTTATTTGGGATAGGAAGGCAGGTGGGGGTAGCAGTCTAAGCCAGGGAACAAATCTAGCTTGTGTAAACTGTTCATGTCTGAAAACAGAAGAAACTTGACAATATCCCTGCATGCATCAGAGTCAGATTTAGAGAATTGGAAAGTTACTTAGCTAGTCTGGGTTGGAGGGAAAGAGGAGAAATGTACTATGCTCCACTGATGGTAGAAGGTTTGGGGCAGGAAAATTCAGCCAAGGTAGGGATTGAGATTATTTTGGAGCCCTGATGTAGAGTAAAGGAATGAGAAGAGCTGGGCCAGCTCCCTGCCTGGATGCCCAGAGCCATGCCACGATAAAAATAGGAGCCAGGCCAGCAGTAGAGTACGAGAATGGCCACGTCCATGGCTTTGCCCTCTCCGTGGCCCTGAAGATGGCATCAGACCCTGTGACAGGAGGGCAGCAGACACATTCTTGGCATCTTCATCAAGATTTCTTAGTTAAAGAGTGAGTGAGTGGGTGGGGAGGGTGAGGAGAGAGAAAGTTTGTGTATGTGTGTGTGTATGTTTTAGGGACGTGAGAATGGAATCACTTGGCAGAAAGAGTAGGGAAAAGAGGAGAATGTTCTTTGATCTGTGGACAAAGGAGAGTAAAAAAATATATAAATTCAGAAAGTATAAACAGAGCAAGAAGAAAATAGGTTTAAGGAATGCTATAAGCAGTAGACCTAAGAGAAAATTAAGTGGCAAATTTGGGAACTTATGTCAGGCCTTGGAATCCTTTTCTTAGAAAAAAGATCTGTGAACAAACCATCTCCCAGGGAAGGTCAGGAGAAGATTGCAGCAAAGTCTGGGGCCATTGAAGTGAGCCATGCTACCAGGTTGGATGTCCACTGCCCCTAAGGACAATTAGGAATGTCTGAACTGTCTTTCTTCCACTGTTCTCTTAGGTCACTCCAGAGTCACAGGTGTTCTCTGGGTAGAAGTCCACTTCAGGGCCTCTTTCTTAGTGGGCATGTGTAAAAGGATAAGGGGTCTTTATGATATTGGTTGTTTCTTAAGGGAAACTTGAGGCCTGCCACTCAAAGGACACAAGTAATTACAACAAAAAAAAAGAGCTGATATTTATTACATATTAACTGTACCATGAAAGCATCTGCATACTTTATGTACTAATGTGAAATTTTATGAGATAAGTATATATTTCCAGATTTTTACAAGAAAGGAAAATTATATTCAGATTAAATAATTTGCCCACAATCCTAGAACTAGGAAATGCCACACACAAGATTCCACATAAGTCATCCTGGCTTTAATGCTCAAGCTCTTTCTACTGCTATACACGGCCTTCCCCTGTGCAAGCTTCCTCACAAAGCATTGGCCACTAGAATTGGCCTCCCTTTAAATTCCCTGTGCCTTACTCCTGTCCATTCGCTTGCTTTTCATCTGACTAGTCTCAGGGATATATGCATCTTATGGTAGCATATAAATTCATTCCCATCTACATAATCTGATTTTATTCTTAAAACCCCGATGGCCAGAGGTTGGTTTGTCTCCACTAAATGTCTTTGTTCTACATCCTATTGACAATTACAGAAAGAGTAAGATTTTGCTAGGAAACAGATATTACATTTTTTTCCCCTTTGCTCCTTAACTTCTTTTCTTCCTGTTAAGCTCTGGTGCTTTGCTGTATCTTAAGACTGATCTTTTCCTAGGTACTGTTTCTCCAGAAAAATGTATACTTTGACAGGAGCTCTAGGTATAAAGTTAACTCAAAGTAAGTTTTCAAGTTTTTTGTATCAGGTTATTTCCTGGCCTAAGGTAATCATTGACTTGGGCTATTTTTTACAGGTGTTGAAATTAATGTTTTGCAGTAATGGGTTTACTCAAATTTGTATTGTCTCTTTGGGAAGAGAGAATGCTGCATGTCCCATGCCTCTTCCATTAGACCATGCTAAAGGGAAGCTCTTGACCTCTATGGAATGGGCCAGGAGGAGCCCCAGCAGTTTCACCTACCATGCATATGGTCTGCCTGACATCTTTCTTGGGTGTCAGTTATTCCATACTTGAGTTAAAAGCATTGATAGCTGTCCTGTCATGTACTGACATTCCCCACTTGAGTATCTCTTTAAGGTTGTAACAGGTAGGTTCTAACAGACTGCTTTCTGCCTATGAATTGTGTGTTCACAGCTATGGGTGTGGTATATACTCTTATATTCTCATACACTCAAGTAGAGGTACAGCACTGGCCACTGTCAAAATTAAGGAAAAAAAACAGAATGTGGAGAGATTTACGCCCAGAGCCTTTTGTTCCCCAAGTCATGTTATTAATATCTCTTGCCCACCTGTAACAAACAAATAGGAACCTGAGAATTTCATGTTTTGATGACAGCTCTAGACTATATAAGACTCTTGAAGGCAAGGACTGTGTCCTATTTTCCATTATATCATAAACACCAAGCCTGATACACAGAAGACATTTACCAAATTTGTGTCAAATGAATGAACGTGTTAAGATCACGTGCTATTCCACTTGAATCAGTCCTTATGTCACTAACGAGAACTTCAGGGATTCCTCAGCAGTGCTGAGGAACAAGAAACACAGGGTAACCCCAGCTGTTAAACTGGGCTTTCCAAATGAGCACAGTGTGAGAGAGAGAGACAGAGACAGAGAGAGACAGAGACAGAGAGACAGAGAGAGAATACATTACAGGAAGACCAATAGGTTACTGGGACTTGGAGAGTGAGTACAGGAATTCTCTCTGTAGGCACCAGGTGGCGCTGCAGGTTAAACAATACCCATCATTCAACTTTCCTCTTTGAAGAAGACCTGTTTTGCAATTATAGGTCCCTTGCCCTGGTGTTGATAGTATCCAAGCCATTCTGTGTCTTGCTCCATGATTTGGAGGCCACTAATCCACCCACTCCATAGTGCCAGTGAATTTTAAACAAGCCAAGTTTCTTTCATCTTTCACTCTTCTTCCCTCTACTTTGATGGGTCTTCAATATGTTATTGTTTCTCTGAGCAGTGTGTCCTGCCAGAGTTGCCCCTTAGAGTGAATTCCATCCCTTAAAAATTCAGGACTAGGACTGATTCACTCAGAATAGAATGAACCAGAGAGTCTGTGATGGTTATGAGGCCACCTGAGTTGAAAGAATTTTGACAGTAGTCTCTATAATCTAGTTAGTCCCATACCAAGGGACTTCTGGGATGCCAAAGCTCTAGATATATATACTAATACATCTTAGTAAGGTAGGTAGTCAGTTCCATATTGCCCCAATGTTGTGAACTTAACCTGTTTTATAATTGTGAACATTTCATGTTACTTCAGCCATAGACAGAGTTCATTTGGCTCTTTTAAATTGATCTTAGAGAAGCAACCACATATTAACACTCAGTTCTCTTTTTGTTGTTGTTTGGTTGTTTTTTTGTTTTTTGGTTTTTTTGAGGTGCTGAGCATAAAACTCAGAGCCTCATGCATGCTCACAAATGCTTTACCACTGAGCTGCACCTCCAGCCCCATTTTGATCTTTACCCTGTCCTTAGAGGCTTCACCTAGTACCCTCTGGAGAAGAAGACCTATTTAATAATGGAATGGAGATGCAAGAATGATGAACTGGTAGGAAGTATACGGTAGTCCAGTTCTAATTAATGACAAAAATAAAGAATTTCCTGAGGGGCTGGCAGAATGGTCCAAGTGGTAAGAGTGCCTGCCTAGCAAGCATGAGGCCCTGAGTTCAAATCCCAGTACCACCAAAAGAATAAATAAATAACACCAATTTCCTGGGGGACTGAATTAATCCCTCCTGGGCACAAGGTTTGCTTTGTAAATGTAGCATTGAGATAAGTGCCCCAACAGCCTCCTCTTGTGGCTTGTTTTTTCTTTTTTCAATTTTATTTATGGCTTCTTTGTGTTTTCTGACCATAGCTGGTGATTCCCAAGTTCCTACTGTGTGGAGATTCTGGAGTTGCTGCTACTCTGTCCTTATGCCCTTAGTATCAGGATAGGTGACCCTATACTTGGAAAGATTTTGAAATTTGGCTTACAAATGGGAAACAAAACTTACACCTTTGTATAACTTTCACACCAGGTGATTGTGTCCACTATAGTCACTTTTCCTTCTCCACACCTGCCCCCACTCTTTTTTCTGCTTCTTTGTCTTGGACATTTTCTTATATTTATCCTTTGTTCTTAAGCTGGTATTTTTCCAGCCTCCTGTGGCCATTTTCACAGCACAATTTGGAGTGTTCCTCGGCTGATCATTTAATACAATCCCAGATAGTTCTCTTCTAAATCATGACTGAACATACTCTAAAGCCGGTAGCTCTAATATTCGGAGAAAATCAGCTCCTTCTGGGTAGAGAGCACATAATTACTTAGCACTTCTCCCTCTTCCCCCACTTGCCTTCCCATTCTCCTCTTCTGTGGGTGGGTCTATGGAGAGCAAAGCTGGGAGCTCTCCCTGTGAGCTAAAGTCACTCTGAACAATAGGGGCTCTGGTTGTCTGGACAACCATTAAATTACTGCTTTCTCCCCTCCTTTGTGTCTTGCTTTTCTTTCTCGTGCTCCAGCATTAAGGACTTAGCAGTCTTTCCCTGCCCTTTCCCCTTTAGCAGACTCAATTTTCTTCTAAATGAGTAGTCATTTTAATTATCTTCTCCAGCTACCTCCCTTCCCTAGGTGCTGAGAAACGGGCTCAGGATAACTACCTGGGGACTGAGAATGACCCAGGCTTGCAGTTCACATGGGGCAAAGGAGAGGAGACACAGTTTGGGTCATATAGTCTCTGCAATGGAAGTGTCATTGTTTAGCATATACAAGTCTAGTTTTAGGAAGGATTCTGAAATAGTTTTTCTATTGCCCTTAACCCCATAGGGTCTGTCTCCAGTCCTGTTACTCAATACCAAATGGACCAAATGGTTTACTATTCCTATATTAGCTGAGAAGAGAGGAAGTTTTATAATGGGACAATTAAGGAATGAAATGCAAAGCTCATTTAGAATTCTGGTATTATTTAGTGCTCCCTGGACTAGGTAAAATTTTTTTAGAGGGTTGAAAGAAGTCTTTTTGTCTGTTACATGCCCAGCCAAGCACTTTCAAAAATGCTTTCATTTTTCTCATTTGATAATTTTGTGAAGGAGACCAGGCAAGAATCATCCTATTTTAGCCAGGCATGGTGGCTCACATCTGTAATTTCAGCTACTCGGGAAATAGAAATTGGAAGGCTTGTGGTTCGAGGCCAACTAGGTCAAAAAATAAGTAAGATCCCATCTCAACAACAATCCTGACATGGTGGTGTTGCTTAGAATCCTAGCTATGTGGGCAGGATAGATAAGATCATGGTCCAGGCTGGCCCCAGGCAAAAAACATGAGACCTCATCTCAAAAATAACTTAAAAAAAGAAAGAAAGAAAAGACACTTGGGAGCATTGCTCCAGTGGTAAGTAGAGCATCAGCCTAGCAAACATGAGTTCAAATCCCAGTACCACCAACAAGAATTTTTTAAAGAAGAATTAGCCTATTTTGTAAAGAAGGAAGCAAAAATTCAGTTTGATCAACTCGTGAATGGTTGAGCCAGACTCACAGGCATTTGTGACAGTTTCATTTTATTTTTTAAAATCTGTGAGGTCTGATTGTCTCAGATTTGTACTACAGTGCATTGATCCTTCAGAGATACACTAGGTTTTGTAATAAACTTTCAAATTAGAATCCTAAGAATATCATGGTGCTCAGATCTGGAACAACCAGGTAGAGATCTCCCTTTGTAATCTCAAGAACACAAACTCTGCAAGTGTCTCCCTTTCATTCTGCATTTTCTAGAAAGGTAACCTGACCTAGATTTTGGTGTTTTTCTTCCATTCTGGTACCTTCCTTTCTTTTCTTGCTAGTTTCAAATACTGAATTGCAGCCAATTTGATGCTGTACCATCATCCATCAACGGCACTTCTAAGATACAAGTGTGACTTACAGTCCTTATATAACCCTTCTTTACTTTTGTTTGACTTTCAATCTGCTCTGTCCTCGGTCCTATTTGCCAAGAAAACCAACAAAAACATAGGCTGCTGGCAGCTGTCACTCTTCTCTAGGATTTATAGTGTGCAAGGCAGGCAGGAAGCAGGGTTGACCCACTCCTTCACCTTCTACCTCTCTTCCTTCCAGAGTAATAGATTAACTAGGTGTGAATCCTTTGCATGGATTACTCATGAATAATGCTTCATTCTGTATCACTGACATTAACTAGCATACTCCTTACATCTCCCCTACAGCTGCTGTATTGACCCATGTTTTAATTTTATTATTAACCTAAACAAAGCTCATTAGGAAAGTAAATCTAATATTTATAGCCAAATGTTTATATAAATGTATATGAATGTCAAATACAAAGATTTCTATATTGTCTATAGTTTTTAATCTATCATTATCTTCCTCCATAAGCCTGAATAATTAAAAGCTCATTATTTTATTTATTTAATTTTTTCTGTTCTGAATATTGGAATGTGTGTTTTCTGCGCACTGACAGCAGAAAGAATATCAATTCAGTGAAGAGGGAGAAGTTGAAAAAAAATTGAAGTTTTAAAGCTTGATATTGTGGAAAACAGCTGACTCAGAGGTAGATAAGAGGTATTAGAATTCAAAGAGGACCATAACAGAATGAAATAAAAAAATAATATTGCTATATGTGCTGTAATAACAAATGAACTTAAATTTTTAGTACCAGAGGTATCCCTGAAAGTTTTGGAACAGAATTCATATGAATGATGACTTATGTGGTTAGCATTATTATGGTAAATACTCAAGGAGATAGCAGAATCAGTTAAATCCAATCCCTGCCCTCAAACTTTGCAATGTTCTTATTTTGGCACTTACAAAAAACTCAACCAGTATATATTTAGTAAATGAATAAACAAATTAAACACATGATTCAGTGAGGCAGGGAAAGAATCAGCATTAGTGAAGCCAGGATAGGTAACTAAGATCAGATTTTAGGTGAACATATATTAAAAATAGAGTGGATGGGCTGGCAGAGTAGTTCAAGTGCTTGAGCACCTGCCTAGCAAGTGTGAGGCCCTGAGTTCAAACCCCAGTACCACATAGTCTGTAGACTATGTCTGAGAGAGAGGAAACACAGTCTGAGTAATGCAGTATTGTAGCAGTAGTGTTAATAAGAATGGTGTCCAGTAAACTTAACCTCAGAAGGAGCTGAAGTTATTGATAAATATTAGATGGGAAAGATTTTTTTAAAAAACAACCAAAAAATATATATAGGTAAATAGAGATATACACTATAGTATTAACTGGTTACATTGAAAAAGCATTTTATTCATTCAGCAAAAAATGAATAGGTCTACTGTTTGCTAGGCTATTTAATATCTATTTTCTTCTCAAGGAAAATGATCTAGAAGAACTAAATGTACATGATGAAAGTAGAATTGAAAACTAAAATAGGAATGAAAATAATAAGGGAACATTTAACCTATTTTCTTGCTTATGTATCTGGCCTAGATGAATTTATAGTCCATGAAACTGAAAGAATTTATATTTACTACTAAAGATCTAAGGTCATTAAGAACACAGCCATATGGAGATGGGTTTGAGATGGGTAAATATCTTACCTTTTAAAAATTGGGTAAAAGTTATAGACCCTGACATTTATATCTGGATATTTCTGAAGCAGGTTATGAAATAGATGTTTTGTAAACATTCAGGAAGGAAAATAGTGAGCCCTAGAAAGCAGTATGGGTTCAGGGGAGAAGGTCCTGAGTGATTTGGCATGGTTTCTTTCTGTGACAGGATTATGGGACCATTAAATAAAAGGAATCCACTGGTAGTTACATCATGTATGGATTTCAACAAGCTTTTACCATAATATGCATATGGACAAGATGGACTTCTGTGACCTGGATTAGATAGTTCTCTTAACTGATTTATGGCTAGTGGAGTGTTTTTAGCATAAGAAAATGAATAAACAATGTTGACCTGGGAAGAAATTTCTAGAGATGGAGCATTGCTCTTACTCATATCTTATTCAGTTTTATCACTAGTAATTTTTCAGATGGCTCCAATCTTAGAGGAATAATAAATATTTTGGATGACAAAAAAAGCAATATTCAAAAAGATTTTGAAAGTTACAGTGATAATTTTTGAAAGTTACAAAAATGGGGAAGAGTTTAAGATGAGAGACTAATGGCACCCACACAGCTGGAAAGCAACTCCGAGTTGGGTGATGGTAGGAAGGTGCTGAGATTTCAGTAGCTCACAAATAGAATCATATTGTAAAAAGTAAGGCAGAATTGTATTAGCAAGTGCAACACAGGGAGAGAAAGTCTGCTCCAGGCCAAGTGCCCAGTGTGGAACTGAGTATGCACAACTGCAGAAGGCAGGGACTGAGGCAAAAGAATGAAAGCCATGGCACACACACACACTGTGGCTTCAGTTGTAAACAGATATAATCATATTTAAAAACTGCAAAATGGAATTTTTTAGAAATAAATACTATAAACCAGAATTTAGATTTTTTTAATTGCACAAATAACAGAGGGCAAGACTAGGTTTAACCTAGGGGCACGTGCATGTTTCTTAAATACACTTTTGTGGATTTATGGTTTTAGTTGACTACAAAGGCATTATGAGCCAGTGCTTCTTTGTGTGTGCCAAAAAGCCAAAACAGCGTTAGGCTAACTTAACAGAAGTATAGCATGTAAATCAAGGAAGGCTCTAATCCCCTGTACACAACTGCTGACCAGGTCACAGCTTAGGTTAGGTTTGTTTGGTTCTGGGCACTCTATTTTAAGAGAAGTAACAAAGCAGCACATACCCAGAGGGTGGAACCAGGATGGGGAATTGTCCATTTCTCTCCTTCATTCATCAGACATTTATTGAATGTCTGATGGGTACCCAACTTTGAGGCTGGTAGAATCAAGAATGTATAGCTTAGAAGAGAGACGAGGGGAAAATGATAGCTGAATTAAAAAATGCAAGTAGTGTCTTTTGGGAGAGATTTGACCTAGTATCTGTTAACTTCAGAGGGTAAAACTAGAACCAAAGACTAAGAAATTGAACAGAGGCAAATTGCCAATATTGAAGGAGCATTTCTCAGAAACTAAAATTATCCTTTTCAGTAATTAAGCAACTTCCCTGAGATCATATTGCTAATGGGTGGCAGAATTAAGATAAAAGCCAGAAGTTCTTGGTGTCATAGCCCCAGAGCCTTTCTCTGTACTACAGAGTTTGGGCAGGCGTCTGCATCAGGAGGAAGTTGGATAAGATAACTTCTAAATTTCCTTCCAACTCAAAACTCTCAAGTTGTATGTTCTATAAGCCATTTGCTGTGAACACTTATTATTTCTCGGTGTTTTAATGTGTGGAATTGGTAAGATTGAAAAAGATAACCTCTAAGGTTTAACAGATAATTTCTTAAAGTTCTGTCTTTGATTAAGAATCCTGGAATTCTTAATGCATATTAATCTTACATCAGTATCTTACACATTACTAATCAAAAACAAGAACTGTTTGTACCTCAGTATAAAAGTAGGAATCTCAAAGACTCTTAATTGTGGTGCTAAGCAGAGTTAAGTCTTCTCTTGGTGGTTATATTTCAGAGATATAGATCCATGATTTAAAACATGAAAACAAAAATCAAAGAAGAAATCATGCATGCACTGTGAACCACTTAAGATTTCACAACTCATTGGAAGAAAGAAGCTAAAGTTTCTTGCCCTTGGAGTTCATTTCCTCCTCATTCTTCTCCTACACAGAGCAGGAAAGGATGGTGACCTAGATACACAGTCAGAGGGCAGCAGTGTTGAACTTTCTCAGACACAGCTGGTTAACTTGGGTCTGGTTGGTTATGAGACCAAGAAGCTTAGAGCTGAGAGCTGACAGGGGGGCTCTATAAATACAAGAAAGAGACATGGCAGGAAGACAAAGGCCTGGGAAAGGAATCAGGGGGAGGAGAAGTGTTACTTTTATCATGTGTAAAATTGGCAAAAGCAACTTGTTTGATGGGAAATTTCCTGAATCCACACTACCCACCTCCCAAGACCTGCTTTCTCTCCTTCCCTCTAGAGAAGTGCTACTGAATGAATAAGCCAAAATTCAGAATAGTGTGTGGAGCCAGCGACCAGGCTCTATCTCGTTCATGGGCTATGCCACCATAGTTATTTTATAGGGCACAGGGAAGTAGAGTACAGGCAGGTGGACCCTGTCTCCAGGAAGCTAAAATGTGGCTTGGACTTTTTCTCCTTCTCTCAGAATTCCTAACCTTTTATATTTTATCAGTGATTTTGGACTGTTTCGAAAGCTTCTGTCTACAGTAAGAAATAGTTTATGTTGCAGCTTATTGTGAACACTTGCAAATGTACAGACATGCACACAGGTATACACAAACATACCTTACTATACATAGATACAAGCATGCATACATATGAAGAAAGTCTAAAGCATATAATGTATTTTCGTATTTCCTATTCTAACCAGAAAATTCTAATAGAATTTTCTATTCTAGATAGATTTCTTGAAATGTTGCTACAAACAATGAAACATAACTGCTAGTGATGTCCAGCCTACAGTCTGAAGAACATTGTGATACAAACACTACACTAAAAACTCTGCAAAAGTAGCCTGATACATAAGATCCCAAAGACCCCAAGTCTAAGACAGTGATTCTCAGCTGGAGTCATTTCATCAGGGACATGTGGCAATGTCTAGCAATATTTTTGATTGTCACAACTAGCATCTAATTGAGGGTAGAGGGTCAGGGATGCACTGAATGTTCATAATGTACAGAACAGCCCCCATAACAAAGAATTAGCCGTCCAAAGTATCCTTAGTGCCAAGGCTGAACACCCTGCTCTCAGGGTAACAGAGTCAACACTTGTTAGGTACTTCATGCCCACCCAAGTGATAAATCCTATCTATAAACACAAGAACAGGCTATTAAAGTCAGCTTCAACCTGATAATCTTTGTCTCTCTCTTTTTCCTTAGACTTTATTTGATACATTAAGCTGCAGTTGAAACATAATTGTGCTTAGTTTGTCTGTGAGATATAGACTAGTGGATAAACAGGTCATAAGGAATGAACTTGTTACTTTCTATTATTTAGACCACATCAGGCATTTTTTTTAGAATATTGTTACTTTTCTTATGACTGTTTTCTATTTTATGACTTTACTGTCCTCTCTGTCGCTTCCCCATTAAGCCACATTGATTCAGGACCCTTACTCCCTTATCCATGGCAGGTCTCTTAGAAAGAGAAGTAAGAAAATTTGGCTGTGTGGATTAAACATGGCCTCTGAAATCTTCTCCCCTTGTGAGATTTGATTCTGCTATTTTTTTACGGGAACTGACCTTGTGCTAACCTTGAAGCACCATCTTAAGCCCTGGTATTAAACCATCTCCTTTTTAGCCGCGACTTCATTCCTTTATCTATAGCTGTTTCAGCTATAGATACATACATGGAGTAGCACACACTCCCTTGTAATGGCAAGCCCTAATCTCTACATCCTCCCTTCTTCCATGCCTGGAATAAGAACAGCTCTTAAATATCTCAGTGTCAGATTGTTGGTTTTTTTGTCATGTTATTAGTGATTTCTGGCCCCTTAGGAAGGCTTCCATGTGCCCTGAATCTCTTAGAGATGGCTTGATAGAACAAACCTAGTTTGAGTTTTTCCTTTCCTTTCCTTTAGTATAAAGGTAGAATGATAGGAAGTGATCTCTCTAAATCAAATGTGAGAACCAGAATAGTGATGGAAAATAAAACCAATGGTACGTGGGGCTATTCTTTACCATATTTATTTTAGCATGTTTACCTCATGCATCTTGTATTACATAAACACTAACATTTATATTTAGTAAGTGGTTTGTTATAAGTAATTTATAGTATGTTAGGGATGTGTATACATGTGTACATGTGTATTCACCTTAAAACTTTAGGTTTCTGTTAGCCTAAGAGTAAGTAAGCAGAGCTTTGTGGAACATGCTTATAATCCCAGCACTAGAATGCAGGAGCAGAAGAATCCAAGTTTAAGGCCAGCCTGGGGTACAGAACAAAGCCCTAAAGTCCCTGTCTCAAAAAAAAAAAGAAAAAAAGAGTAAATGGTGCCAACTGATTCCAGAAACAGATGTTAGAAATGCTCTTGTGACTTAAGGGAGTTTTAGGGTATAGTAACCCCCCAGATCTGTTTTTAATCTTCTCACTCCTGTGTTAAGAACAGAAAGATGACATGTGAAACATAGAGTGGAAGGGAGATGATCATAAGGGGTAAGGGTGTCTGTCATTCCCTATTAACACCCCTACACCTTATCTTTTTTTTCCCACCTCTAGCTCAGTTTCTGAGTGAGCCCAGAAGGACTAAGGGAGTTTGTAATATAGTTAGAAAAAGAAATGATGGTACATATGAAGCTCTACTTTAGAGAAGAATGACAAAATAAAAGGAAGGGAAGACAGGGATAGAGAGCAGAGATCACTGGATGAAGAAATCCCCACCCTCCTCACTGTTACCAAGAGCCTGCTGGCATTTGTTTCTATCTAGATGTCAGGCAAGCCAAACAATTCCAGGTTCTTGAATCTGATCACTTACAACTTTAAAAAGGTATTGTATGGAATGATAAAGTGTATCTATAAAGCTAGATTACAAGCTCACAGATTTTAGCAGTTATAGTGTATGAGGAGCAGAGCAGTTTGAGAGAGGGTAGTTGTGGTTGGAATTTTCTTGGTTTGGCTTTGTGTTCATTATTCATGAACTGGAATGTTGATGGCTCATAACAAGATACCATCCCTCAGAAACTGTGTGCATAAGAAAGATTTGTTGCACGTATTATTCTCCACAGGCTTCCTAAGGCTAGGAAGTAACATCAGGCTGAGCCCAAAGGTCTAGGGGAAAGAGTTTGTTTTTTAAGAGGAGGAAGGGCTGGAAGAACCTGGGTAACAGGAGAATTCTGCAAAGAGTGAGTGTTTAAGTCACATGTGGTACAACTATGTGGCCTGTGGGGTATGGAAAAAGATAAGGAAAGCTGACACTTTGTAGCACCTTATGCAGAGAAGCCACTCTCTAACCTCTGTCCCTCTTTGTAGACCTGAAGTTTGTTCTGTTTCTGCCAATTTGCACAAATCCTGTTTCCAGCAGTCTAGGACTATCTTCCAGTCTAGGACTTCCGTTGACTGGCTCTGTGCCTCAGATTACAGTGCTTGACGATGACTTGTTTCATTAATAGTTAATGTTATTTACAGGTTCTAGTCCTCGTGGACAGTTCTGCTGATTTGTTCCCACAAATATGACTCACTGACTCATCCTCCTCATCAGGTGCTTAATTTTACCTTTTCAGACTTTGGTTCTTCTTCCCAACCACTTAGAGTGGTTCTCACTTAGAGTTTGGGAAATTGTACTCTTTTCGATTTGTATAAATTTGTATTGTGCCGCACACTGAAATTCATTTCACACCCAACGTCTGTGCGGGAGATGCTAAATTACCATGGAAGAAAACAAAGAGGATATCCTTGTCATAATGCAGGTGAGGTCCTGTACCCATTGGAGGAACTAACTAATGTTAATTCAAGACTCTGACTCCTGCCATGTTAGACATGCCCAGAAGACGGCTGAGGTACCCCAATTTGCTCTTGTATAATATGCTTAGTCTCAAAAGGATTGCACGGATGCTGAGATATCTTTGAAGAGTTTGAATCACAGGCATTATTGGCCTCAGAGGACAGAAAGAAGGGCGAACTGGCTTATTATATGCATATGTGAATGAGAAACTGAGCTAGAAGTAATTCTAGATGTATGTGTTTTGTTCTAGGATTCTCTGGGCTTGAAGATTTTGGTTAGCAAGGCTTTGCCCCTCTTCCTTTTTTCTCTTAATTTAGAACCTAAATGTACATGGCTTTAGATGAAGAATGGAGCCCTTGGATCACTTGTTTCCCTCCAGAGAACCTGATCAGGTCATTGCAACTGCCTCCCTCTGGTGACCCTCTTCTAAAAACAGGAACTGAAATTCTTGCTACTGGATCCCTCTCATCAGGTGGCTTAGGCTTGCTGAATGAAAAGCCCTGTGAAAAGGAGATGCAGCCCTAATAATAACAGACACAATCGCCATGGCTATTTTAGGCAAGAGTAGCTTTGTGCCGCTCTTGATCTCCATCGATGTCTGGCATTCTTGCCCTGCTGTTACCTTTCAGACTTCCTATTCTCGGAATCATTTGTGAGCCCTGGGCTTGGGGGATTGCAGCCCCCAGGACTGGAATGCCCAGCTTGAGTGGAATGCAGACTGTCTGGCAGAGTGGAGGTTAAATAAAGTTTGCCTTGGCAGCCCCCTCTGCTCTTGGATGGACGACAAATAATTCGGGTAGAAGAGCAATGGCATGAGCTCCTGTGTGGTGTGGTCATAGACATCTGGGCATGAGTAGAAGTAGTTGATGGTCCATCCATGACCAGGATAGCCATGCCAGTCTCCAAGGAGATATATACTAAGGAGGCCTCAACAGTCTCAAACCTCAGCTAGTAACCATGTCACTGAAAAGATGCCAGGGACAAATGAAGAATAATGTTGAAACACCTTCCTGGTTTTCACCTGGGCTCAAAGTTGCAGACACATGTTTGAAAGTAAGACAGATGGAAAAATACTCATTATAATGAAGACAGTTGTCAGTCAACAAACATGTCTTGAGCAGAAAGGCACTTTGAGAAATTTTTAAGAAGTACAGGACACAGAACTCTTGTGGTGTTTATAATCTAGTTGAAGAAATAATGCTATAAATGTATGATAAAATACTTCATACTCCAAAGTAAAATAATAGCTTCAAACCTGTGCTATAGCATGAAGTGCTTAAAGAGGTGTAAAGAGAAGGAGAGAACTTCTGGCTGGGCTGATTCAGAAAGCTTTTGTGGAGAAAGTAGGGTTTAAACAGGGCCTTCCAGAAAAGCTGACTTCAACGTCTGAGAGAAGAAAGCTTTGTGGGAGTAGACTGATTGTAATAAGCAAAGGGCAGGTGTAGGCAAGCCTAAAGAGAGGTTGTAGGACTTGAAGGCCAACTGGATATGCTGGGGAGGCAAGGGAGAGGACTAAGGGATTGTTGTGTAAAAATTCCAAACTCAAATCTGAAGGCTGCATGTTCAGGTTATCAAGAAGGTAGTAATGCTTCCCACTGGAGGAGAGCTGAAAAGCGAGTTGCATTCTTGTCTTGGTACTGAGGCTCTTTTTGCATTCTGTTCTGAAAAACCCTAGTACAATATGACACTCATAGTGGACACTCAGTAAACAGCACTGTTTGTGCTGTTGCTTATCTTTGAATTGTGTGATTCCAGTTGTATTGGCTTGGTTTCTATTGTGGGGGTTGGTGCTGCCTTTGCTTTGCCCTGTTCATATTTTTCACATGATTCATGTTCTCAGTCCATTAGGGATGTTATAAGAAAATGCCATAAACTGTGGCTTATAAGCAACAGACATCCATTCTCACAGTTGTGAAGGCTAGGAAATTCAAGGATCTGGTTAGGGTCCTCTTCTAGGCCCATAGATGTATAGCTTCTTCCTATTTCCTTACATGGTAGAAATGTCACACTGATCTTAATCACAGTGACTCTGCCCCCACAATCTCATCACCTCACAGAGTCCAAACGTCCTCATACTATCCCTTGAGGGTTAGGATTTCAACATACAGACCTGGAGGGTGACATATACATTCAGCCTGTTGTTTTGGTATATCATTTCCTTCAATATTTTTGAGCTATCTTCTCTCTTCTACCGAAGGTGGCTAGAAGTACAGGTGGCTAACCTAACATGCCCACAGCGCTGGGTGCAGTACCTCCGGCTTCTTCGAGAATCTATCTGGCCTGGTGGAGTTTTGCCTAAGCTTCCGCGGCCCACGAGAACTCAGGAACAGAAGGTGGCTACTCAGAAGCAGGCTTTGCAGAGCCTGATGAGCATCCTACCAGGTAATTGGGCAATGAGACAGATTATACTGATAGCGCTTCCCCTCTAATCCTACTTTGCTACCATTACCTTCACCCTTCCCCACCTGCAAAATGACCCTGAATGTGGTAAGACTCAAAATCTGCTGATCCATTTCTCAGGCTAACAGGAAAATGTTCAGGGCTGCAATTATTTTATCCCTCACTCAGGTGATGGCAAGGGAATGCAATGGATCACTTTGGCCATACCCTAAGCACTAGAGGAGAATCCTACAGATATTTTGTTTAAAGGTTCTTAGGCAGGTCTGAAGAAGCTGCGGGGTCAGGTCTCAGAGTCATTCCCCGCAGTGAAGACATCAGCTTCTCTGCCAACTCATGTTTTGGGACCAGGGAAGAGCATGACAAGTCCTACAGAACTCACACGTGATAAATGGGGTCCTTAGCAATCTAAAAAGGCTCTTTCCTGTGTGTTGTTTTTAGAGGACAGAAGAGACAGTTTTACTGTCCTTATTAGCCTTCTCCTAAACTGTGACCCTAGGCATGGTGCCTATACTTTTGTGTCAGGTCATAAAATTATTTTTTTTCTATTTTTTATTAGCATATATTAATATTACAATGGATTCCTTTGTGGTAATTGCATAGATGTAATTTATACTTTTTACTTGTACTTTGAACAAGTTTACCCCTTTTTATATTCTCTTGCTCAAGTGGTAGAGTGCCTTCCTTGCAAGCATAAGGCCCTGAATTTAAACTCCAGTACCACCAACACACACACACACACACACACACTCTAAGGGCTGTAACAGGAGGACCCTCCCTCCAGGATGAGCTTAAGTTTCAGGAGATATAAAAAGTCAACATCCCCAACTCAGACCATGGGGTCCCCTGACATAAACTAATACCAAGGAATGCTTTGGGCCTTCCTTATTTCTATCCAAGCCACTTCCTCAATCGCTTCTGCCAAATTATTTCTTGAGGCCAATTTTTATTTAACACCTAACTTAAAGAAACATATTTTTTTTGACTTTTCTCTGTTTTTTGAGGATTTACTTTGGCTTCTGACTTAGAGATATGCAAGAAATACCCATATGTGTAAGTAGCAGGATCCTGGGAGAAAATCTTCTGAAATTCTGAGGCTTCAGTGGTAACACAAAAATCCTATCTGTTTTTTTCCTCATCAGATTTTTTAGTAGAAATCCTGGGGGTAAACAAGTGTCTACTGAGCTGGAGTCTAGTCTTGGAGTCACTACAGCAGCCCCTCATCAACAGGTAGGCTGGAGCATGTGTACCCACCATCAATACAAGTAAAGCAATCTGCAGTCTCAAGTAGACAAGTGAAAAGCCCTCTTTCAGAAGAATGGGACTGCACACTTGCCTTGCATTCTCTGCACCCCTGACTGCACATGCTAAGTAAAATCTGTGTCACCATGCTTCTGAACAAGTTGGCTCCATGGTAGTAAGCTCCTTTTGGATGAGCCCTATTTGTATTTGATTGAACTCAATGCAAACCCCACATGAGTTGTTAAAAAATGCCCTGTTAACCTCCAGGCTCGCTCATTGTGTTAGTTATTATTACCAACCTCTCCCAGCCTCTGTTAACTTATAACATAACATCAGTTCCTGACCTTACAGTAAAGCTGTGATTAGTGTTGGGACTAGGAGTTGTCTTTGCTGAATATGAAATAGACAGATAGTAAGGTTAGAATTGTCTAGAAGGGCCAGAATGCTGGGTGAAGACTGCTAGAAGAACTTAAAAGAGGCAGACTACCATCCCTTTGGCTACAATGCATTTAGAAAGTACAAAGTGCTTTGTACTTCTCTCTGAAACCCTACCCCAAACCTAACTGTATCTCCTAACTCCCCCTCCCCTATGGTACTGGCTTTGCCTCCCTGCATGTAGGATAGCCTATAAATTAAGTGCTTAATTATGAAAAGTAGCAGTAGTCAGTAATCTAACATCACAGGATTTCCCCTCCCAGTTCTTCAGAGAACTGCTAATGTGCTAATGTGACTGTGTAGAGAGAAAGGGCAGTTTATAAAAATCTGTCTCGAGTACTGTTCTTCCTTTGTTGGTGTTGTAGTGTCTAGTAGTTCAACAACCATTTATTTCATGGCAGATGCTTTATCAAACTACTGCTGTTCAGGGAAATGGGTGAGTGGGGACAGAAGGTAAATGTCATAAACAGGATCTTGTGTTTCTTGGCTGAGCCAGACTCGACTCAAAGTTGTTCCACCCATTTGTTTCAGACATTTGATCTACTGCCTTGGGGACATCATCCTGGAATTCTTGGATCTCAGTGCCTCTGTTGAAGAGTCTGCCACAGCCCCCTCTGCCTCAGATGCCACAGGCAGCCCCAAGAGGACCAGTGTTTCTCCTTAGCTGGGGGGTCATTCACTCATTCTTTGAAGGCTGGGAAAGGAGAATTACTCAGCCACCGCAGAGACCAGTCATTTCACCTGTGTCACTGAAGCTAGGCCACAGCTCAGCATGCCACCTCATCCCCACCTCCCACTTCTGGTTCTACTTCCTTTATAGCAAGTGGCAGGAGGATATATGTACCAATGCATGCATATCCATTTCCATAGCTTTGTTGTAGTGTTTGGATTATTGCTAGTGGCTAGGTCCTATTTGCTTTGGGAAAGGACTCCAAGTAGAGGAATGTGCGCCTTTAGCCTTCCCTAAGATTGCAGCCTTGCCCTGTGCAAACTTGTGCCTATTCCACCAACATAAGCTCTTGGGTGAGACAGGAGAAAAACTAGAGCCAGATGCCCTTGAAGGAGAAAACAATCTCCTGAGCTTTTCCTTCCTGGAAACTGAGAATTCGTTCTGGTCTTCTCTTGAAAGCCAGACTCTTATTTCCTAACAATTCCTGAAGTGGGAAGGAAAATATTTCTCAAAGGACTTCTTACTCATCAGCTATTTTCCAACACAGCAGCCTTATAAAGGATATTAAGAAGGCTGCTTCCTTGAGTGGCTACACCTTGCCTGTCCTGAAGGCTTCACATCAAACTGCCAGGCTTCTGGTAATTCCACCCCACCTTTCACACTCTTTCCTGAAAGGGATTACACCACAGGTTTCATTCGTTAGCTTTCTTCCCAACCCCTGCCCATGAACCATTGAGTTTTTGAATTTGTGACCATCCCACTATCTTTGAAATCACATGATAAGTTACATATGAGGCCTCATTGTTTCAAAAGAGAAGGGAAAGTGCTTGCTCCATAGCTGAAAATGCCCAAAGAATAGCAGCGCAGGGGACGAAGTGCCTCTGTTCACAAGTCTTCGACAGGAAACTTTTAGTCCAAACACATAATGTTAGTGGACTTACAGGGAATTGCTTTCACTTGCTGTAGTCTTTAAGGAACAAGTTAGTCCTTAATGATCTAGCCATGAAGGCAGAGGTTCTATGTCAAATTATAGTGTCTGCTAGAAACATGGAACAATTCAGAGGATTTGCTGGTAGGAAAGGAGGCAGATAAGAAATCACAAGGAGAGTGCCGCTGCCCATTAGATATGTGAATAGCTGTCAAAAGATGTTTTCAGGGCACCATTGGAGACCATGTGTGACCCCCAGCCCTTAGCATCACACCTGTCTCTGGGTGCTCTGACCACAAGGTATTCCCACTTGGAGGAGGGCCTTGGAGTTAGACCAGTGACAATGGTTGGGGCATCAAAAACTTTGTCAAGGTTGTTGAAGATCCTGAAGCAGGTGACAAGCACACAATTAAAGTTGCTCATAGAAAAAAGTGAAATTATGTTACCTCCCCCCCCACCCCACGAAGGCTCTTAATCATAAACTGTGTTCTGATACAACTGCGAGGCTTGGGTGTGCTATTCTTGCTGAAAGGTAAGAAGGTAAATGAAATGTCTCATGACCCCTCTGGCCTTAAAAGTTGATTGCGACAGTGACTTAAAAATCTTCTACCTTAGATTTTCACAGGCTGAGGTATCTCATGAGTGTGGGTTCAAGCCAAACCATATGGCTTCTTCAGTGTGGGGTCTTCTGTTCTGAGTAAGTAGAGGTGGACAGCCCTGGTTTCTGCTGCCTTCTCCCCAAACTCACCTCTCACATGTACCTAGCCACCACTGCCGCTTTGAATCTTCCCAGTTCTGGTTCAGATGTGGCACAAATTCAGTAAGTTGATGATCTGACACACCATGAAATTTCTGTGGCAATAAATTCTAAGGAATCTTTTGACACTTCCAGCCCAAAGAACTTTCTTGTATTTCATGTTACATAAGAGGCTCCACCTCTACTCCACCTGCCCCAAAAAGATAAGCTATCCTCACGCCCTTCTACCCAGGAGGGAAATAATAGATATCACTAAGGAAATGATCAAGACCCATCTGGTTTTGCAAAAAACCTGCCAAGTTTGGTTGTCATGTTCGAGACAACATTTGGAAGTGAACCACAGGTGTCAGGAAGAGACTCCCAACTGGGAGTGTGATGAAATGCAATGAAGGACTGGGCCTACACTATCCCAGAATGTTTGTTTGTTTGTTTGTTTGTTCCTTTTGCCATATACTTGTGACTAAGTTTTATTCGTTTAAGTCAGAATTTTAGTATTTGAAATGACTTTTCTATTCTTAATAACCCCTCCATAAAAAAGAGGGAGAGATGCTGTGTTATTTTATCAAATTCTAAATGTGACTCTTGCTATTACTTATTTAAATTCACGAAAACTATACTTAATCATGACAGATAACCCACATGTTTATTTTCATGTTTGTGCATTAGGCTTCACAAAACCTAAAAGGAAGCAATATTCTTAAATCTGAGCATAGGAGCATCTACAAATTTTTGAATTAATCACGCTACCCAATTTACAATTTTGAAGTTGCCAATTTACAAGATAACTTTTTATTGTTGTAAAGAAACATGAGATCTACCCTCTGAACAAATTTAAGTAGCACAGTACATTTTCACTAACTATAAGCAGCACAATGTTGTACAGCAGATACCTGAAGTTTTTCAGCTTGCATAACTGAAACTTTTTACCCACTGAACAGCAACTTCTCATTTTCCCCCTCCACTCAGTAGATAGTTCGTGGGTGGAAGAATAACCATTCTGCTTCCTCCTATGAATTTAGATGCCACATGTAAGTGGAATCATGCAGTATTGTGTCCTCTTTCACTTAACATAATTTCCTTCAGGTTCATCCATATTGCAGCAAGTGACAGAATTTCCTTCTTTCTTAAGATGCATTAATATCCCATTAGATGGAATATTCTATGAATATGCCACATTTTCTTCATTCATCTTTGATGGACATTTAGCTTGCTTTCACTTGTTTACTGTGAATAATGCAGTGAAAATGGGAGTGAAATGTTTCTTTAAGATCCTGCTTTCAATTCTTTTAAATACCCAGAAGTAAGATTGCTACATCATATAGTTGTTCTATTTTTAATTTTTGAGGAGTCTCCACACTGTAACAGCTACATTCCCACCAATAGTGCCCAAGGGTTCTGATTTCTCAAACATACACATAGGCACATTCCCTTACATTTTAATAATTGCCATCCTAACGTGTGAGGTGATAACTGCATTGTGAGTTTTGATTTATGTAACCCAGAACATTCCATTCATTTCCAACTGCCACTGTTTCTTTGCTCACAGCACCCAACAATTGTCAGGTCCGGGATGGGGTGAAGTTATATGTAATCAGAGTCCTTGGCTATCTGAATTAGGATGTTTTCAACAGGAATTGTACTACTAGGAAAATTTATTTCCCTCATAAAAGCAGTACATGAGAAGGTGAGTCCCATGGTTGATTGATTCTGCAACTCAGGGTCCTCATAAGAGCCCTGATTCTTTCCATGTTTCTGCTCTGCCATTCCAAGCATGTTTGCTCTGTCCCCAAACTACCATCTCTGTGGAGGCTGCAGTTCCTGGTGTCACCTCCAGACTCAACATTGTGAAAGGACAGGGACATCTCTCATTTCTTTTAAAGAATGAGGGAGCCATTTCCCAAAAGCCCTTTCAAAAATCTTCTCATGACTCATTGGCCAGAAATGCCCATATCTATGCCAGTCCACACACAGTGAGGATAGCATTACTATGATTGTCTTGCAGTAGTACCAACCCTCAGAGATGGGGGGTGATGGGGTAAGTATTCCTGTGAGGGTTAGACACCTAAAAGGAAAATTAGGATGTTAGCAAGGAAGAAGCAGAGAATGTGTATTGATAGACCATGTCTGCTATAGGGGTCATTCTGCCAACACTGAACAAATCCCCTATGGAACTCTCAAAACACCTGGGGCCAGCTAAGAGTTAACATTTGCTTACAAATGTTACATACATATCTTAACACTTAACCGCCATGTCAACACTGTGAAGTGGTTTCCATTTACATACGCCCACTTAGTAGATGGGGAACATGAGGCACAGAGGTAGACTCAAGTTGCTTGCAAGGAAATGGCAGAGCCTAGATGCAAATCTTATCAGAATGCACGCATAATCACTGTACTAAGCTGCTTTTTTATCTTACAAAGCAAAATAAGGCCACATTCTCATTTCTAAGGAGTCTGAATTCTAATACAGGAGCCAGCAACTTCCTGTAAAGAGCCAGAGAGTAAACAGTTCAGGCTTTGCGGCTGTACAGTCTTCCATTGTAACTAGTTAACTCTTCCATAGAAGTGTAAAACCAGTTATCAACAATCCACAAATACGTGTGACTGTTCCAGTAAATTTTGAGTTATAAAAATGAGCAGCTGACCAGACCTGACCCCTGAGTTGCAGTCTGCAGATCCCTGGCTGTTGGAATAGTGGTTATCAAACTTTGCTGTACCTGTGATTCACCTGGGATCTGGTAAAAGTGCATGATTTGATTTGGTAGTTTTACTCAAAGCCTTGTACTCTTTTAGTAAAAAAAAAAAAAAAAGTTCTGTGCTGTGAGACAGTGATGGTGATCCCACCCCAGGGCTTGCCAAGGAGTAGTAGAGATGCATTCCTCAGAAACCATCTCCTCTCACTGCCCTGGCAAGCTCCAACCACAGCAACACCTTCCATCCTTTGCACCTGAGCAAGCCCTGTTTTCCTAGGGTGAAGGAAAGAAAAAAGGCTAACCAACTCTTCGGGAGAGGAGCGGAGGGAACGAGGAAAGGAGCAGTAATTGGGGAGGAGAGGAAACATGACGGTGTTTGCAGTTGAAGGCCCAACTGGGCAAGCTCTGCCACTTGGCCCCTCTGTTTCCATAGAAGGGCCAGAAATCACAGGATAGTTGTCACTTTATCTGCTGTAGTGGACATGAGCCACCAAGGGGTGAACCTCAGCCAGCAGCTCTGCATCACTCCTGTGTGATAAGGGGTGCTGCTATACACAAAACAGGAGTTCTGAGGAGACAGCCAGGGAGGGAGATTTTGCTCCAAACATTTCCAACATCTTTGGTTTACCTGGTATTTCTTACCACACTGACTGCATTAAATAAACAAAACTAAACCCAAAAGAAAGTTTAAGTTTCAAGCAAAGCAAAAAACAGGTGATACTTATCAAAACATTTCTCTGCTATGAATCGGTGGCAACAGTAAGTGAAGCAGACATGGCTCTGAAGTAACAGAGGAAACATGGACCCCAAGTACATGGCACATACATTGAGTCATCCTCAGACTTGCTGGGCCTTCCTGTTGCCTCCTTATCACTTCTCATCTGTCTCTGGGCTGTCAGACCACAGACTGTTTTCTTAGAGTAAAACAAGCATGTGACAGGACACAGACATCACATATTTCTCAACCTGGCCTGGACATTAGCCACACTCCATACCTGCAGGCACACCTGTAGAAGTCAACATGTTTTCTGGAATGTGGAAAATTGGGAGGGAAGAATGAAAGAAAAACAAAAAGAAAAGTATAATCACGGGAGCATCAGAAAACTTAGGTTAAACTCATAAGGGTGAAGATCAAGCTAGATAAACAAAAAAGTCTCTTATTGCAGATGAAGAGACTAACATATCTACAGAAGTCAAAACTTACCCATTCTGGGTTGAACTGGTTTTGGTGATCATACCAGGCAATCTCCACCCCCATTGCCTGTGCCTCTTGCTGGAAATCATCCTGCTCCAGCAGTTTTTTGTTTTTTTTTTTTAAAGGTAAGCTGTGAGAGGCTGGGCATGGCGACTCAAAGCTGTAATCCTAGCTACTTAGGGGGAGACATTGGGAGGCTCATGGTTTGAGGCAAGCCCCAGAGGAAAAAAATTTGTGAGACTCCAGTGGCTGGGTACAGTGGTGCATGCCTGTCATCCCAGCTACACATGGAAGCACAAATAGAAGGATCATGCTCCAAGCCAGCCAGGAATAAAGGAAGACACCATCTGAAATAGCAGAGTAGCTTAAATGGTAAAGTGCCTGCCAAGTATGAGACCCCGAGTTCAACCCCGAGTACCACCAAAAAAAATATGAGCCATAGATGTTTGTATGAAATGCCTGCATCTTACATCTTGCCACTAGGGACAACGGACCTTTTTAAGGGGGACACTCCCTTTGGAGTTCACATCCTTACAAATAGAGCTCATATGGAGTCCAAATTCAATAAAGTGCTCGCAGGCCACTTCCTTTCTAGCTTCATGTGGTTGTGTTGAAAGTTTGCCTCCTATTACCTAGGAATGCATATGATTCAAGAATATTGAAGACATCTTTCACTTAGGCTCACTGAGCGGCTGGGAGAGTCATGGGGCCTTGGTTGGCAATGGAGCTTTTTCTTAGGGAGAGAATCTATTACAGAGATGGTTGAGGCAGGAGGTTGGATGAGAGGCTTTTGCAGAAGTCTAGGGATTTGCTTTGTGCTTTGGCCCATGGGTTGTTTCCTCTAGGTTGATGACCTTCCCTCCTCCACCTGGGCAGGTGAGCTGCCTTTATCTGTCAGAACCCATTCAAGTTCCATATTCTCCATGAAAAGCACTGATGGTGCCAGCCACGTCTCCTTCCTACCTCTGAGTTATCCACACTGCCTGTTCAGTGGTGTGTGTAGATGAAGTCTTCCATAGGAGATCATAATTCTGTGAGGACAGCAAATGCATCTTGTATCTTTTATTCCTGTTATATCTCTATGCCTCCCTGACTTTCTATATATATACCTAGTACACAGGAGGTACAAAATAAGTACTGAAGTTTTATTTAATTAAAGGTTATGCTCATTAACTTTAAGAGGTAAAATAAGTGAATAAGTCCAGTGAAATAATTTACAGGAGACAGAAGATGGAGACAGAGACAAAGGAGGTGGCAAATTTTCATCTTGAGGGCCTTATTATATCTTTATTCAACAGCAAATATCAAATGAAAGAAGTTTGTTCTTTTATTTTCTGTGACAGAACACACACCATTTTACAACAGCACTGTATATGAGCCATAATGTTCAAAAACTGTAAGCTTTTTTAAAGAAAATGGGTCGTGATTTGAAAATGCTTTTAAAAATCATCCAGTTGTAAAAATAACCAACATCCCTGCTGATTACAGCACCCCTTCACTGTACCTACTTTTCATCACAGAAAAAAAACTGCCTAAAGAAAATATTGTCCACTCCTTTTTGCCCCAGACACACATCTGTAAGGAGTGCAGTTACCTCAAAGAGAAAATAAAGACAACTTCCCCTTCCAGATTTGCTGTCCAAATTCTTTATCCTTGAGTTTAAAATTCTCTTTCACACCTTCTCAAATGGTTTATCTAAACTTTGTCTAAGATACCAGACGACAACTCCTCAAAGTTGGGTAAATTTGAAAAAAGGAAGGCTAGCACACATTCCTCACCCAAACAGTGTCTGCTGTCTTCCCAACCATGTTTGCTGTTGCAACTATTTTCCAAACCCAACAGATCAAAATGAGGCAGCTGCCATAGAATGAGAACTAGGGAATCTGAGGCCCCATGGGGGTGAAATCACCTGTTGTCTCTGAATTTGAAGAACAAGTCTCCAGGTCATGCTGGGAAAGGAGGAAGAGCAGGTGGAGGAGCAGGGGAGGAGGCTCAGTCTGAGGACCAAAACGTCGATGCATTTCATAAGAACTTAGGAATCTCTAGACAGCTCAGTGCTTGGGTCATGTCTTAGTCAAAGGTATGCCTGTGTAAGAAGAAGCACATCTGCTGTGGAATGGGGATGATTCCTTGATCCAGGGCACATTTGCACAGCACATGATGTGGTATAATCTGGAGCCAAGATTGGTGTGTATCCACCCTGGGGCAGGTTGGTCAGTCTCCAGTGTAAACTTCATTGGGATTAACCACTTATTCCAGTGGAGAGCACTGGCTAATGAATACCAGATCTGTCCCAGACAACTTTGTATGTCTTTGCATGTGGGTGAGGACCCAAAAAGTTTCCTTTCCACTGTATCTGTTTGGATGAGGTAGAGAAGTCTGGTTTTCTAATGTTTGAAACCAAAACTCACTCCATGTGCTGGTGTGAATCTTGCATAGATGTGACCTTGTGAGGGGTGTATGGCATTTTCAGGACAAGAGCAGGAGTGGACAGATCAGAGGGGAGTACGTGTGCACATGTGAAGCCAGCAACACCCATGGCCTCTCTGCTTGCAGGAGCAGTATGAGATGCCTCCTTTCAGCAATCTGGAGAGATGGAAAAAGAGCTTGTGTTTCAGCGAGGTCCACATCTTGAGGTTTTGAGTGTGGAAGAATGCCTACTGGCAGGGTGAAGCCACCAGAGTTCTTAATGGGATTAGGGTTTTGGTAGATTTTTCCCAAGTGATGGAAATTTTCCTAATCTAGAGTCTTTCATAGAAGCAACCTTAAACCAATAGACTGCCTCACTCAATTGCTTACCCATGTTCATTTCTGAAATCCTTTTCTTTCTTTTTATTAGCATATGTTAATTGTGCACAATAATGGGTTTCATTATGATATTTTCACACATACATATAATGTACTTTGATCATATTCACTCCTCATTACCCTCTCTTGTCCCCACACCCACCAGTGCCCTTCCTCTTACAAATAGTCTCCCTTCTACCTTTATGTTTATTTTTGTTATCTAGATTCCACATACGAGACGTCACATGTGGTATTTGTCCTCCTGCATCTGCCTTATTTCCCCTAGCATCATGATCTCTAATTCCACCCACTTTTTTGCAAATGAATTCATTCTTCTTTATGGCTGAATAGTAGTCCACTGTGTATATATCAAGTTTTCTTTCTCCGTTCATCTGTTGACGTGCCCCTAGACTGATTCCATAGCTTGGCTACTATGAATAGCGCTGCTATAAACATGGATGTGTGGGTCTCTACTGTACGCTGATTTTGATCCCTTTCTGTACATATCCAGGAGTAGTATAGCCAGATCATATAGTAGCTCTATTTTTAGCTTTTTGGGGAACATCCATAGTGGTTGCACTAATTTATATTCTCACCAATAGTGTATGAAGGTTCCTTTTCCCCCTGCATCCTCGCCAGCATTTGTTGTTGCTTGTTTCCTTGATGTAAGCCATTGTGGCTGGAGTGAGATGGAATTTCAGTGCAGTTTTGATTGGCATTTCCTTGGTAGCTAAAGATGTTGAACATTTTTCATATTCTTATTGGCTATTTGTACTTCTTTTGAAAAGAGTTTGTTCAGATCATTTGGCTAGTTATTGATTGCATTACTTGCTCTTTTGTATTTAATATTTTGAGTTCTTTATATATTCTGAATACTAATCCCTCATCAAATCAACAGATGGCAAAGATTTTTCTCCCATTCCATAGGCTGTCTCTTCACTGTGATCATTGTTTTCTTTGCTGTGCAGAAACTTTTTAATTTGATGCAATCCCATTTGTCAGTTCTTGCTATTATTTCCTGAGCTATTGGTGTCCTATACAGAAAATTGTTGATTATGTCTAGATCTTGAAGTGGGAAACCTTTCTCTTAAAAATACTTAGCAAAAAAAAAAACTTCCATAAAATCCTCCATATCTCTGTCATTTATCCTTTTCTTATACAGCCCAAATTGCTTTCTCTTTATCCCCAGTGTTTTCTTAGCTTAGTGATCATCATGGATGACTTGCCATGCACTGGTCTAATTTTTTGATGGTTAAATTAACATGAATGTCAACTGAAGATTATATGTTAGCCTGAAATGTAAATATTTCTTGCACTTTGATTCCCAGTTGTTATTCCATGAGGAAGGTTTGCCCAGTATTCCTGTCTGTAAAATCTGAAAACCCACCAAGCCTAAGGGGAAAATGATGATCATTCTGTATGTGCTATACATGGTTCACATGCCTTGAGTTTGGCCTTGCAAATAGCTTCCCCTGACTTTAAGTTTGGATTCTGAGGTTCAGGAGGTTTAATGACTTGCCAAGCTTTCTGTGGAAAATGTGTTGTGAGAACAGCTCAGGCATTCGAACATAAAATAGAACCTCTAGAAAGACTGTTATAGCTACTTCTCCCCAAATCCTCTCTACAAGTTCAGCCCATGAGAAAACTCAAGACTGGGGAGAAAATGCGGAATAATTAGTGCTTTCATGGGGAATATTATGTGTAAAAATAATACACAAAAAAATCCTGCTGTTACTTGCACCTGTTCATAATTCTATGTGCCTACTTACCTATCTGCACTGATTAGCCATATGTAATAAAAATTCCTTTTAAAAATAAGATTCAATTAAAAGTCATCTTAAATCAGCTGACTTAGCCCAAGTTGCTTGAACCACACACAGCTATGCTACTGAGAAGCATCCAGCTGGTTGAGCTCCCTTTTGACCTGCCCTTTAACTGTGTCTGTCTGTCTGTCTGCCTTCTCTACTGGGCTGTAAACTCCTTGCAGGAAAACCTCCTTGTTTACCTTCATTTCTCCAGCATTTAGCACTGTACAGTAGCAGACAATTTTCTCCTCATATATTCTGTCATCTCACAAATTCTCAGAAGCCCTGGCTAGTTGCTCTGCCCCACACAGACTAGTGATGCTTGTGACAGATCTTGCCTACACGGTTGCTTGGTCCTGTCTTGTGACAGTGAGAAATGCTCTTCTTTCCTTCTGGTGGGTGGGAATCATCATCACCATCTGGTAACTTTCTTTCCATCTTCCTCAGACACATTAAAGCCCACACCCTCACAACCCCTTTGGCTAACCCAGAGACAGCAAGAACACCAGGTTCTGAGAAAGCGAAGGTGAAGCCTCGGGCTTTTGTTTCTGCCAGACCTCCCCTCTGCAGTGAAAGCACATGGGGGAGAGGGTCACCTGGCTGAGACCCTGAGAATGAAGGGCCTTAGTGGATGTCACAGCTGCAGTTCTTCCAGCTGAAACTCTCAAAGCTCCAGGGTTATTGCCACAGTAACCAGCAAACTCCTTCCTCTAATGCCCTTGAGACCACTTCTCTGATCTGAGGTAGAAATGTCCCCAGAAGCCGACCCAAAGCAGGCAGCTCTTAACTCTGACCAGCCTCATAAGCACATATCCAGCTGAAGCCCCTCGGTTGCTGGGGTGCAAGGGTCTGTTCATCCCACAGGGGAATCTGATGCATTCTGGGTTTCAAAAGGGTGCTGCTTCTTCCACTACCAAACAGACCCTCCAGCCCTAGCCCAGTCCCATGGTTAGAGGGCTTTTTAAAAATTTCTTCATTTTGTGTGGCTTGTAGTGCTGGATTTGAGTGGGAGAGGCAGTAACATGGGAGGATTGACTCCTCTTCCTGTCCATAGGCAGCATCCCTGCCAGCAGTGTGTGAAAAGTGTGAAAAGCGGCAGGGGCGGAGAGAAAGATGCAGGTAGAGGGTTTGCTGCCTGGGCAGTCCGTTTACACTTAATGGCTACAATTGGCTGCTTCATGGAGCACCGGCCATAGTAAGGGGTGCTGGATTCCATCTTAAAGGGAAGCACTTCCTTGCCACAGGGAAACAGATGATGTATGGTATCCGTGAGACTCACGTAAGCTGGCCCTGTTTAACTCTTCAGGCAACACAAAGGCAGAGATGGAGCTATTCCAGAGATGAGCTAATATAAATAAATAAATAAATAAATAATAACAAAACCCCCTTCGTGCTTTGGAATTGTCACAGGGGCCACTGTGATAATAGAATAAGGATCTTAAGCAAATTCCCACTCGTCCCAACCCCCCCACCAAAAGGGAAACAATGAAATGGAGAGGAACTCCTTGGCCTTGGATCAAGGGAGCTGGCTTCCGGTTCCAGGGACTGGAGATTGTGGATCACTCTCCTCACCAACCTGGACGTCGGTGTCTTTCATACAAAGAGATTAGATGGGACCATAGACAAGACCCTGTCCAGCTTGACGACATCTTCACAGGCCAGTTTCTGGAACAATGATGATGCTCTTGGATGTTTGTCATGGAAATGAACAAATGATTGTATTTCATCCTGACTTCTATCTCAGCAGAGCTTTTCTCCAGTCTCACTTAGATCTCAATTTCGGGAAGGAATAAAGGAAGCCTAATGAAAGAAGAAGGAAGGAAAGAAACCTTGAATGTCTTTCCTGAGAGGAATGACCTTGACTTTCTCTGGGCTACATGGATAAAAAGTTCCTTTCCTATGCTTTCTCTCTTTGAACCTGGCGAGACCAAGTTGGTTCAGGTTGCCACACCCTCCAATTACCAGGGAGTTAAGCACCTAGCACCCCCCAGTCACCTTTCCTACAGCGTGGTGGCACTGAACATTACAGGACACGCTTCTGTGTTTCCTTTCCGGTGTATTTCCCAACAGCCATCCCATCTTATCTGGTCATCATTCTTCTGAGGAACAGATTTTACTCATGTCTGTATAGAGCTTCCTAAATTACAAAATACTTCCTATCCATTATCCAGTTCAGATCTTAATAATTGCTCTTTAAGGTAAGTTGGAGAGCTAGCCATACCTTCATGTTACTGAAGAAGAAACTGAAATTCAGAATTTGTTGTTGCCTAAGTTCACTCTTGCACTGCATTGGGAGGCCACAGAACAGGGACGGAACACAGATGGCTGGACCAACAGACAATCAAGTAAAACTCCAGGTCTAGAGAGGATAAAGGAGAATGAGGGATGAGGTGAATTTAACTAAGATATAGTGTAAGCACTTTTGTAAATGTCACAAGGTACCTCCCATACAACAATAATATGATAATAAAAAATAAAAGCAAACTAAAATAAAACCCCAGGTCTGCCAGTGCTCTGCGTCTTTGGGTATACGGTGTAAAACCTCTGTGCCTTAGTTTCTTCATTCATTAGACAGTAACAAGCATGGTGTTCACTTCAGAGACTGGGTGGGCCAGGGGTCCAAGTCAAGGTATTTAAAGACAAGGTCTAGTACACAGTGCGTAATGCATGCTTATCATTACTATTAGCAAAGCCAGGACTGAAACTTGGGTCTTCCAGTTTCTGGTGCCGTCACATTTCTGCTGCCTTACAGGAGTATTATCGTCAAGATGCATTCTGTGTTTCAGTGAAAAACTCATCCAGTCTTTCTGCTCAGTAGCTCCAGTACCAAGGTCTTCTGGGCTCCATTCAGTTAAACCACACTGCCCTCTGTGGCTCCAGACAGCATGTCAACTCTCCTATGTTTTTAAAATTCATCAGCCCAGCACTTTTCCAATGTCAGCCTAAAGGCAGACGGCCCTCCTCCTTTGGAGAAAGGGTCTTCTACCCTTGTGGTGTTCAGCATGAAAAGGCTTTGTGTGATTCATTGGTCACCCAAAGTGAGTGCTTTCTCCCACCCCAGCCCTTTTCTCAGGCTGTGGGTCCATCGAATTATCCTCAGTGCCTGACCATAAGAATAATGAGCACTTTGGGTTCCTGAGTGCAAGCCTTGTTTCTGTGCCTTCATTGTGCATTCCCTGAGAATGCAGACCATGCTGTATGTTGTTTTCTGCTCTCTACTGCAATACAAAATGCTCAGTAAAGAGGGGGTACACAATTAGTTATTGCTTTGTGAACTGACTATTTGATGGACTCATGGTGACCCCTCAGAGTGGTTAGCAATGATCCCTATCTCTTAGTTACAAGTTCAGGAAAATCAAGAGTTTCCCTGGATGCATCCAACACTGTCGTACTTGACCATGGAGAGAATTTCAGGAGTCGAATGTGCAGGAGGGGACATGTTCTGACATACCATGTCATCTGTTACAGAGCCTCAGAACTTGGTCTAAGCCCGTTGTCGACGGCACACTGTGTGCTCAGAAAGACGTGCCTGAACCGAGGCTTACTGTCTCTCCAAACAAGCCCTTGTTCTCTGGTTAAAAACAAGTGAAAGTCATCTGCCAGGGTCACTTGGTACCAAAGCTCTGTGACAGAAGCAGCTCTGCTTAAAGGGCAGCTCAAATCCAGGCATTAAAATAACCCAAATGGTGTCATTTTCTGATCAAATTCCTTTCCCTGTCGGGTTTGTGAGTTTTGAGCCTAAGAATGTCCCGCTCAGTTCAGGTTTCTCTGCTGTCACACTGGTCTCAGGACTGCAATGTCACACTGGCCGTTGAGATCTGAATGCAACTATGTCACAATCCCAAAATGGAGAGACATTATCTCATAGATGGTGGCAGCAGGCGGGCACCAGCAGACTGCTGGCAAGCCTAACCCAGCACTCAGCCCAGAGAGTATTTTATACCCCTAGTTCTCAGTGAATAGAGGTGCTGATGTCCAGACACCAATCTGTGCACCAGGAAATTGGGGTCTTGCACATCTTCATCCCTGGGTGTCAAGACAGAGAGATACAGTTTGGAATGGGGACAGAGTCAATTTTGGACAAGCCATACTGATTGTCAGAAAGGTGATCCCTGGTCTCAAGGCCCTGGAGCACCTGAGGCTCAGACAGGACACAGACAGCCATTCACATGATAAAAGACACGCACACAGGCGGCACTAAGCTTCCATCCTTCCTCAGGGAGCCCCAGGAGGCAGGATTGCTTTACACGGGGCAGGGGGGTCTGCAGGCCAATGAGGTAACCATCCCTTTCAGCACTTGGGGAGGTGGAGACCTCAGGGGAATCCATTAACCTCTCTTAGAATAATAGCACCAAGTCCTAGCCTTTTTGCTCATGAAAGATCCTTTGGATGAGAGAAGCACCCTCGTATTGCACCATGACAAGAGGGGACTGACTGGCTGTGTCCTTCCTCCTCAGTCAATCTACTCCCACCCCTTGCTTCCTATTACTCTGCTGTGAGACAGTTGGTTCCAACTGATCTGATCCTTTGCTAAGTTGGCCATGCCCAGTCCTGCCCGCTCCTACCACTTACCCTCCTCTCAGTTTGCTGGGCCTTTCCTCCAAATCCAGCTTATATACTCCCTACTTGTCCAGTACCCTAAGTATCCCATCCCCCTTGCCATCTCCAGAGCTCCTTAAGAACTAGTGCCCGTGCATGCTTTTTTTCCCAATGTTAAGGATTGAACCCAGGGCTTTGCACATGCTAGGCAAGTGTTCCCACTGAGCTATATCTCCAGCCCCTGCACACACCCACACCTCCTTTCACCTCAGGTACCACCTTTCATATAAATTAGTGCATGTCCTTTGAACACTTCCAGTGCAGACTAGGGGCTTAGGGACTCTCAGAGCCCACAGTGAGCCTTGCTCATGGCACTGACTTAGTCAGGCTCCTCCTACATTGTGCTAACTCCATGGTTTCTTAGAATCCCAACCCGAGCCTTCATCTAGGACACAACCTCATTTTCTCGCAGTTCCCTGACTGTCCTCAAACACACCAAGCACATCTGGAGGCAGGCCTTTGTACTTGCTCTTTCCTCTGCCAGGCAAGAACTTCCCTGGGAGTTCACATGGCCCACATCCCACTCCATTGTCTCTGCCTCAATGCCATCTTCTCAGAGATCACTTTTCTGAATGTTCTGTCTAAAAAATAGTCCTTATCCCATAGTTCCTATCCTGCTTGATTTTCCTTCGTAGCACTTACTACTAAATAATGCACATGATGGGAGGTTTATATTAAAATAGTTTACATTATATTGTGGGTGTAGGGTAATCAACCTACTCAAGAGACAGAGATAGGAGAATTGAAGCATGAGGACAGCACAGGCGAAAGGGGGAGACTAGCTGAAAAAGAAGCTAAAGCAAAAAGTGTTGGGGGCATGGCTACAGTTGTAAAGTGTAAGGCCCTGAGTTCAAACTCACCTACTGCCAATATATGTATATACATATATAACATTATACTATGTTTTGTAATTTTTAATTGAAAAGTAAAAATTGTGTATATGTATACAGCATGATATGGTATATGTATACATTGTAAATAGCTACATGAGACTATTTAATGTATACATCTTCTCATCTACTTATCTATTTTGTGATGAGAACACTTAAAATCTACTCTCTGTGCACTCTGCAAATCCACAGTTTGCTACTATTCCTATAGTCATCATGTTGTATGAGGGATCCATTGAACTTACTCATCCTGTGTAACTGAAGTTTTGTCCTTTGGCCAATATCTCCCCAATCCTCCAGTCCCTCAGCTCCTGGTAACTATCACTTTCTCTGTTTTCTGTGAGTTTGACTTTAAAAGGCTTCCCTTAAAACAATACAAACAAAAAACAGAACAGCATTCGAACTACAAAGGTCCTTAAAAGTAGGTCAACTCTGTGATCATACAGAGTAGAAAAGTGAGGCCCAGAGAAGGGGGAAAAAGGTGGAAATGAACCCTTGGAAAGTCACTTTGACTTCTAAGAGTAAACTCCCTACAGCATGGTGTGGTATGGTAATTTATCTGACTAGATTCTGGAGTAAGGATTTTCTACGGCTTTGCATTAGAATAATTGTTACTATAATCAAAGCAAAACAAATAAGAGAATAAAGCCAATAGCATAAAATCCTACCTCTTCCTATTTGCAAGTGTTTTGAGAGGCATTACTGAAAAGGAGGCAGCAATACTGATCTGGCCCAGTGTAGCTATCTCATCAGTGGCTTAGCTCTGCACAAACACTATTGGGACATTATTTCTTCACACCTCCTGCCCTCTGTGTCTGCATTTGCAGTGAAGGGGAAATCCAAGCCCACGCACAAAGCTAAACTGTGATTGGGGCTCCCACATCTCCACTTGGCCTCTGGGAACCTGGAACATGCTGATGGGACCACTACAGGTGCAGCACTGAGAATGACCCAGCCACACTGGCAAAGCCATCCAAGATGCTCCCGTTGTTATTGTTTTTAATTGTGTGACGCATTCCAGGAAAGTCCTCTGAGCTGGCCCTCAAGGGCAAGGGCCTCGTGCTCTCCTAGTAAGATCGTGCTTGACAGCAGTGAAAACCAACAGTTTAATGGCAGGCATATCTTGGCAGGACAGATTGGTATGAGACTTGTCCCAAAACAAAATAAGCCTTTCAGGGAAGTATATTTCAAGTAGAGCTCACGTTCCCAAGACACTGAGATTCTTATATGGCTGACATAGGAGCTGAGGCTAAGCTCCAGCCAGAAACATCTAACAATTGCCAGTAACAGACCAGAGCTGAGGGAAGAGACAGGGCCCGACTGGTTGAAACAGGGAGAACTGGAAACTCTACAGAACTCCTGGAGAAAGGCCCCTTCACACTCCAGCCAGCTCTCCTTCAATGGCCTTGTTAGTGGTTCCAGCCCTAGAGGTGGCAGTGTGGGTTAGAATAACACCCTCTTTTCTTTCCCTCCACCTCTTTTTCCTCCCCAGTTCTTTCCCATCATTCTCCACAATTCTTTCATCCCCATCAGACCCCAATTTCACTGCAGCATTTGCCATGGCGAGGACCTTGTTAGACTTTTTGCTTTTTGTCCCCTATGCCTAGAAACTCATTCCATCTAGGCCTCTGATCCTTCGCACCTAAGTTGATCAAAGCCTTGTTTCTAAGTTCCCCTGAACAGACACACAGAATCACTCAGACAGAAAAGAAGTCTCCAGGGCATCATGACTAGCTGTGGCCTGGGGATACCCAAGTCACTTCTGAGCCTTATCTTCTGAAAGTCCTCAAGGGGGTGCCCAAGATTGCCCAAGTCAGGCCACAAGCTGTGACATTGAGGCCAGGAGGTGGCACTGTTGCATTAAACAAAAGAGAGCAGCTGTGAACACAGGCTGGAAACAGAAGGCATCCTATGTACCTAGGGTAAGGTCCCCAGGAGATGGTGCACCTGTCCCAGCCTGACATCTCCACCCTCCCTGGGAAGCAAAGCCCAGCTCCAAATGCTGGGTGTGGAGAGAGGAGAGTCTCAGTGACTAGAAAAAGGCTCTGGGTGAGGAAACCGGGTTCCTGGACCCTAGTTCTGACTGTGCTGCTTTTTCCATGTTCCATGCCTTTGATGTAAATCAATAACATACACTACCATGCTAAGCAGGTTTGGGGTTCGGGACTGGAAAGGGCAAAGCCTCTGCCCTGGATGAATTCATCATGGGTAAGATAGGAAATGTGCGGCAGGCCCATAGTCAGAAGTCACAGTGGAGGGAAGGAGGTGTAGGGACAGAGGCACATGAGGCACCCAGGAAAAAGGCCTCACTCACCTGGGGGCTGTCCAGGGCTTGGGGGGCATAGGTGAGCCTGTATGAGCTTCCTGGTGGTTCTAGATGAGGTCTAAGAGGCTGAGTCACCTTGGAAAAGATTTGGGAAAAGGGCATCCTGAACAGGGAACAAGGAGCAGACAGCAGGGCAAGTGGGGTTCCCATGTGAGTGAGTGTGATGTAAGAAATGAGCTGGACTAGGACACAAGGACCAGAAGGGCTGGGGCTACAGGATGTGTGTTGATGTCCTCAGACATGTTTCATGGTCAACATGCTTTGTAGAATTGCAAAGAGCAACAGTGTGCCTAGTGCATGTATTCATTTATGGGCATATAAATCTATGCGTGTGTACAGATACATGACTAATTACCAAGAGCGAAGGAGAACCAGAAGACACATTGGAGCCAAGTTCATCCTGGCCAGGTTTGAACTTGACTTGGCACCATCACTAGGCACTATTCTTTTCTCTCTCTCATCCTCGACCAAGAAATACAGTAAACTCATTATGATATTATTTCTTTAAGATATAAAACTGAAGAACAATTATACATTTACTTGTTCAGATCAATACGCACATCCATAAGTCATATAAAGGCACATATTGCTGTTCATTCATCAAAACCAAAGTCCAGGCCCACATTTCATAGGGGAGAAACCCAAGATTCAGAGAGCTTGGGTGGCTTCCCAGGGTCACCCAATTATTGAGACGTGGCCCTGGCACCACCGTCCACCTGATCACACACTGATCCTCCACACAGGACATTTCTTGAAAGCTTTCCTCATGAGCTCTTGTTCTTCCTGACCTAACTGGGGGTGACTGGAAATGCAGAAAGGACAAACGATAGAAGACAGACATGCAGAAAGTTGGGATCAGGTGTGCTGGGTGCTCAGCTGGAGACACACAACAGCCTTGTTGCTTTCTTACTTCTCTTCTTTTACTCTGCTTCTTTTCTCTGTCTTTTAAAACCTTTCATCTAAAGTCTTCTTTTCTGTTCTTTAAAGTCTCTTTCCTTAGACTCACTCTGTCCCATGTTTTCTTTAATCTCTCTTACAGTCTTGGCCCTCAGACTTTGCACTGTCCCATGTTCCTTTTTAAAGTCTTGGTCCTTAGACTTGCACTGTCCCATGTTCTCTCTTTAGCTTTTCTTTAGCTTAGCTTTTCTAAAGCCTATGTATAAAGTCTTTCTTCTTTTCTATTCTTTAATGTCTCTTTCCTTAGACTTGCTCTCTCCCATGGTTTCCTTAGTCTCTCTTAAAGTCTCGGTGCTCAGACTCGCACTGTCCCATGTTTCCTCTAATCACTAGCATAACTCAGCAGCAACAGCAGCTTCATAAACAGCCCGTAGCCAGCCAATCACTATCACATCAAAAACCTCATGTCCTCCCTCAGTGAGTCTTTTATATCCAGTGGTAAACAAGGAGGTGGAGCAACAGTCTCAGAGAGGGGCATGACATTGTAACACAAGAACCCTGCATTCCTACTTCTTTCTCTGAATGTAAACAACTTAGGAAAAGCAGCTGTGCTGCATTTTGCCTCTTGCTCTCTTCAAGTTCTCATAATCCACTACCCATAGACATTCCACTCTCTAGGTCCTTAAAGAGTTCACTACCCATCTGGAGAAGGGAAACTGAGTATCACTAGTACCCTGCATGGCCACCCATTCTGTGAAAGGCACTACATCACTTGACCCCTAGGTTGTAAGGGCAGGGATCCACATCACATACATGCTGCTGTTGTTTGCAGAAAGAGGGTCAGCTATTGAGTGAGTGGTCTCTGCTTTCATTCTAAAACCCTCCGCCTTTCCAAGATGAGCAGCACATGGACAGCTCTACCCACACTGATGGAATATTAATAGAACACACAGCATGTCAGTTCTAAAGCAACAGGAAAACAGACCTTTATTCTCAGTCCAGTGTCTGGTGAGGGCCCATTTCCACACAGCCAATTGTCTTCTCACTGTGTCCTCAAATAGCAGATGGGCAAACAAACATCCTTGGACCTCTTTTATAAGGGCACTAATCCCATTCATGAGGGCTCCACCCTCATGATCTAATCATCTCTCAAAAGCCCCACCTACTAATATCATCACTTTGGGGGTTAGGATTTCAACATATGGATTTGGGGGAGACACAAACATTCAGCCCACAGTGTAGGAGGTATTCTCAGATGTATTGCTTTATAGAATTACTTTCTGCGGTACTGTGGCTTTGTGTGACAATATGGGAGGGAGGGCCATCCAAGAGTGTCTATGACTTGATGCATCCATAGTTCAAGTGACATCTTTACCAGATGTTGGCTCTCTACACAGAAAGCAGCTTATAATTTCATTTTTGAGAGTTTCTGTGGCAGAGATCCTGCGCCAGTGTATTGGAGTTTATGGAGAGATGTTTTTAATCAGCAAAGTACTGAAGTGGTGTGCAAAATCCCAGGAAGCAGCAAAAGCCACAGTGAAGCAGAAAGAAGTAGAAGTCCAGCAAAGACAAATGAAGGAGTCCATGCTCAACTTCACTGGAAGAAGTTAAATCTGGTAAGAGGATCACAATAAGGGCATGAAAAACAGTAGTTTCTGAGAATGGAAAAATGCCATGAAATGATCCACAGAATAACATGCAAACTTAGCCTCAGTTTTCTGCCAAAGAGTTCTTGAGTCAGGAGAGACCATGTCTAGATGGTCTAGAGACCACCCTCTGAAGCTTGCCACCAATGAATGATGGTGGTAAGTCAGACACAGGAGAAGCAACTTGCTCTGATAGATGTAGCTAATTCACAGAGGGTTCAAGCCAGGCCCTGACTTCAGAGCTCAGTAAGTAAAGGACAAAGCTGGGATTTGAACCCAGGCAATTTTAGCTCCCTGCCCATCCTCATAACCACTTTGCTATATTGCCAGTTCCAAGGTCGGTAGTAGATCAGCAGCAAAATCAGAGCTAAACCCCCAATACCACAGCTTCTGGTTCCTAGTCTTTCCACCATTGGACTCTTTCCTCAAATAGTCTCAGAAATGTCTCCTCAAAGATGTGGCCCTGGCTGGTCCCTGTGTCTGGGATGTTCCTCTCAGATCTACAGACATTTGCAGATATGCAATCTCTCAATTGCTTTTCTGACCTCCCCAAATAAGATAGCAACACCTCTCATCTCTGCATCCCTAGCACGTCCTAACTCCAGACTTTGCTTTACCCCATGAAGGCAGACGTCTTTGCCTTCTTCAATACTATCTTAGTGCCTGGCACATAAAGTATTTAGTAAACACTTCATGAATAAGTAAATGAATAAATAAACAATGGGCACATAATAAGTACCACTTTCACATGCTAAAGCAAAGAACCCAGACACTCTGTTTAGAAGTCTTCTCTAGCCACTTGTGACAGTAATGCTACTTGAACATTCATATCCACTTCAGGTCCTACCTCCTCCATGAAACCTCCTGAATCTTTCCACCCTCTGCTCAAGTTCTTTCCTTGATTTTTTAATGTCATATCTCTAAGAATCTTCTATTAAACTGTAGGCACTTCTGAAATGGAGGACGTACTACATCAATTACTTATTAACCAGTAATGCTCTTAAACATACTAAAATAATACATATACAATGCTTTATAGATAAAATACAGCTATCATCTATGCATCACATAGGACACAGCAGTCACAGTGCTAAGTATTTTACACACTGTATGAATTGCCAAACATTCCTGGCTCTCTACCTTCCTGAAACCCGTGAGAATTGCACTTTCCAGACCCTGGTGGTTGGGTGGCACCAGGTGACTAGTTCTAGCCAATGAGATATAGTGGACCTGTTACCCACCAAGAATGCTAATGAAACGCCCTCCAGAGCTCTTTCCCTTTCTTCTCAGCCAGCTGGCAACCTTAGAGGTAGTGACTGCTCCATCAGCCTAAACCCTAAGTGACAATGATAAGTGTGTCCCCAGTCTCACTCCAGCTGAACTGCACAGCAACCTCTTGAAGTTGTCTGTGCTATAATCATTTTACCCATAAACTAGGTTACAAGTGTGAACAACCTGGCCAGGGTCACACATCCAGTAAGTAGCAGAGCTAGGATTGGAACACTGTGTGTTTGATGCTAGAACCTGTAGCTTGTACCTACTTGCACCTCTCTTAAATGTTACTGAGTATAAATTAGAAATAGAAAATGGGAATACCAGCTGCTAGAAAACTGAAGCATTGTAAGGGCACCACAGTTGTGGGTTGCTAGGGTCAAGGGGAGGCAGTAAGACCCTGGGATCCTGGGGAAAGGGCTACACAAGCTGGCAGTATAAAGGGAGACCCACTGGCAACGTTGGCAGACAGTTCATGGCTTTCTTGTTGAAGAGGCTAAATTGTTGGTCTTGGGTTTGCTCTTTCTCACTGCACACTCATCCATCAGGAAGCCCCCAAACATGCAGCAACTCTCCTGAGTACCAGGCACTGCACTGAGAGCATCTAGATGGATTCAGCACCCAAAGCCCTTGGTTTCAAAGACTTATGGGCTATCCAATTGGCTACCACCTTCTGTTTCTCCTACAGGAGGACAAGAATGAGATGCTGAGATGGAGGGTAGCTGTTTGTTTTGTGAGTTATTGAACAATGGCTTCAAGTAAGAGGACTCAAGGCCAAATCTCAGCTCCACCACCATTGCTGAGATCTTTTGGGTCATTTTCACTTCTGTGTGGCTGCACTCCTTCTCTGCCCATGGGACTTACTTGTTCACGAAGTTGTTTCATAAGGGTATAAATGGGAAAGTGTATTCAAAGATACGATCTATAGATGAGTTTTTGTAAATGTGACAATGAGGGATTAGAACTAAGTGACTCTGTTTCTATGCTTATATTTAGTTTTAAAAGAGGGAATGTCTAGTTCCATCAACATCGATATTCATTAAGAGGAAGGGGTAGGAAATCAGACACTGAAAAGAAGTAACTATAAATATATAAGCAAACAATTCTGTGGGCTGATGTCTTCTGAAAATTAACTGTCAAGAGGGATGAAATTGCACCTCCTCTACACACCAGATTAGCTAATGTGGGTGAAACTGTTGGCTCGCTTCTGAAGATAGCAAGCAAAGTCATTATAGCTGTTATTGTACTGTTAGATGACCCCCTTGAGATACTAAATGGAAGTTGTTTAGTGTCTCATAGGCCACTTCCTACATCTTGGCATTTAGAACCCAGAAATAAGTATTTTGATCAGATTGGCTCTTCTGCCACTTCCTGAGAGGAAGAGTTAGCAGGTGCTAAATGTGGAAGAAGGAGATAGAGTCTGAGAAGGAATAGGAAGACTGGAGAAAGAGAGAAGGAAGAGATGAGAGGAAAAGGTGATAAAATATTTCAGTTCTTCATTTCTGCTTGAGAACTCACCAAATCACTGCATTTGTTTAGAAGAGCAGATGAGATATGACAGATCTTGACTTTCTCATTATAAATAGTCCTTATAAGCAAACCTATCACTAGGCTAGGAAAAAACAAATATGGTAACCTAAAAAGAAAAAGGGCACTGAGTATATAGAACAGATAATTCTTATGAAAATGGTGAGTGCCAAACCATTCCCTGGCTTGGTGATGGATCGTCCAGGTTTCCTTAGGACTTTTTTGGGTTTAGCAGTAAAAGTATTGGATTCCCAGAAACCATTCATTTCTAGGGAAACCAGGATGGCTGGTCACCCTCCCTCCATGCTTCACTTCTCACCCTGTGTAACATTGCTGCTTCAAACATTCTCCTTTGGAAGCTTATCATGATCACTCAAATAGAACATGTTCTGGGTCCATGTTCCCACAGCACCTTTTCATAACTCAACAATACCACTGAATGGCTGTACTGCAATTAAGGTTTTTTATTGTATGTCTCTCTAATGGGGTATAAACTCCTTGAAGGTAGTAATCTTTTTTTACTTATGTTTGAATCTCTGGTACCAAAGTAAGTCTGATTATGTAACTATCATAATCTTGATTCTGGGTATTGATAGTGCTGATTATATGAGTGAATAAATAAAGGAATAAAAGAAGTTGGAGAAAATATATTTTATTCACCTTTAAATATTAAAAAAAATCACTTGAGATATTTCTACCTGTATCAACCAACATGGACACGATAGAAAATTCTGAAAGTATGTATTACACATAGACAAAATAGGACTATTTGGATGGCAGAAGAATCCCACAGAAAATGTTACACCTGCTGCTAATATGGCACCTTAAATTTCCACCCTAAAATATATGGGTAGAAATAAATATCTTCTCTTGCTAAGGAAATGTCCAGACTGTTGTATAAAATTTTATTTTGTTATTCATCCAAGTGACTGGCCTAAGAATTCGTAACAATCACCTAGCATCAAGGTCTTGCTCAAGTAGCCCACAGTAACTGGTAACATTGGTTGGCTATATTTCTAGATGATAAATACCTTTAGTGTGAGGATTAAAATGCTCTCCAGAGTATTCTCCTTAGAAGTGGCTTGGTCCCAAAAGAATTCAAACAGAGGCTTTGTTGTTATTTTTGAGCTTAAGAAAATACAGGGGTCTACCCTCTCATGAGGTTAAAGTTGATAGAGCCCAAATTACCTGCAGCCAGTTCCTCCAGACTGTCGGAGTAAAATGGCTTCCCTAAACTTCCACTTAAACAGTTCTATGAGAAGTATGTTCTCTTCTGGGAGTCAGTGAAAGGTGAAGGGGTGGTAGCTATGCTGGGCACCTTAATGAAGAGACCACTGTGGACCTATGGAAGTGTTAGCAATGGAAAGATCTAGAAAATGATGTAGTCTGGGGAAAGATAAAATGATCAGAGGGAAAGAACTTTCTTTGGTCAACTACGGGGGCTTAAGCCTGTAATCCTAGCTATTTGCTAGGTGGGTAGACACCGTGAAGATTGAGGCTCCAGGCTAGCCTGGGCAAAAAGTTCTTAAGATCCTGTTTCAACCAATGATTGAGCACAGTGGCATGCACCTGCCATCTCAGTTATGCAGAAAAGCACAAATAGGAAGATGGTGGTCCAGTCTGGCCCAGGCTTGAAGCAAGACACTGTCTCAAAATAACCAATCCAAAAAGGGCTCGAGTGGCTCACATAGTAAAGTGTTTGCCTAGCAAATATGAGGCCCTGAGTTCAACCCCAGTACAGCCCCTCTTTCCAAAAAAAAAAAAAGAAAACTTTTTTGTGGGTAGAGGGAGTTAGGACATAAGAACTCAAAGAAAGACATTTTCAGAATTAATATCCAAAAGTAAGAAGATAGTGCAGTGGCCCTGAGAGGAGAGGTAACACAAGAAAGTATTTGGAGACTTAGCCCTGAAATTGTATAATTTGAGGTCTAAGATTTCTGGTGTCCTTAGCTTCTAATCTAAGATCATCTGGTGACATACTTTGAACCTGAATCTCAGTTGAACATGCAATGCAGCTGAGTATGAAAGAGAATAACTGTGCCACAAATCTGAATGAGAAATAGTTGAAGATCATTCAGTAAATCATTGGCTGGAATAATATGTGAAAGGGGCAGAAGAAACTTCAAAGCATGTCTCACCTTGAAGCCAAGGATGCAGAGGGGCTGAGGGATGAAGGATGAAGTAAAAGGGCTGGGGCAGAGCTCCACCTTGGCTGCAATGAGAGCTCACTGCCAAGGACTGTGCATGCCCAGCCTGGGCCAGGTGACAAAGGGTCCCAGAGGAATTATAGATTCTTGTACTTGGTGTGCTTATAGCCTGGCTGACCTTAAATGGGAGCCACAAAAAAACTAGGTTTCACTAGGATATGAATCTTACACATGCAAATTTGCCAGTGACAGATGCAATTCAGATGGCACGTGATGAACTCAAGCCATACAGCCCAGGCTCCCATCTCCATTTGCCAGTCACTCCTCTATGAGGAGGGCCAGCCATGGAGCTTTAGAGAGCCTCGATTAGCTACAAACACAAGGAGAGCCATTCACCTCACCTGTGGTTTTCACACCAATCAATGAGTGACTAAAGGTAAACGGCCAGCATAGAGCCCATCTGTGCAGGGATGCGTGCTCATTCCTTTCTTCTGAGGAAAGAAGTGGGGTTCACTGAGATACTGAATCATCTGCTAGCTTCTTCACCCAGGCAGGCTACTGTGCTTTAATCTAGATGAATTCAGTGGCCTCTTCTGGTCAACCTGAGTCCCTATCTAGAGACCCTGAGACCAGCCACCGACTAGTGGCGCTGGTCTGTTGGCCTCCAAACAGTCAGCATCCTGTGTTGAGTCACATGTCTTAGTGCAAAGCTCTTCTGGACTTCTGTCAATGGCTTCCCAACCCCAGCTGCCTGCAGGCTTCATGATGCCTTTCCTGGATGGGCTCCTGCTTACTGTTCTCATCGCTCACTGCTGGAAACACGCACCCTTCCACCCTCCAGCATACCACAAAGGGCTCTGCCTTTGCCCAGTCCGTCCCTTCATCTGTCCAGCTCCCCATGTCTATCCTCCATATGCCTTTCTTCCCAATCCTTGGGATTCCACTTACGTGTTACTTCCAGCTTTCTCAGGACTGGGCCAGGTGCCACCTTTGCACGCACCTACTTGTATTGTGTGCACATACCTATCCACGGAGGTAACAAATAGTGTGTGCTCACTTGTCTTCTGCCAGTCGAATCACCCGCCTTTGAGGGCAGACTAGTGTCTTGTTCGCTGTTGTCGCCAACTCAGAATATAGCACAGAAGAGGTATTTTTTTAAACTTCAATTTGAAATAATGATAGACTCAAATCAAAATGTCAAAAATCTTTTATCCATCTTATAAAGCCCTAACAACATTATTGAAACCAGGATATTGCCATTGATGTTTGTTAATCTACAGACCTTATCTCATTATTAGTTACTAATTTTCTCATTACAATTAATAAACACCATGTGAAGAAACACTTTTGATAAATAAATACTTTTGAATAAATCAGTGGAACATAGGAATGGATCTGAAGAAAAGACCATTAAAAGAACTGTAGTGATAAGTTCTGCACTTGCTTCAAAATATATAGACAAATACAGACATACACATTAAGGATAAAAAGACAAAAATGATGCAATGAATGACAACAGCATAGGTATAGACCAGCTTCAGTTAAGGGGCTGAGATCCCTGGTCTCTCTGCTCATTGGACCCCTTTAAAGTTAAATACTGTGTCATTGCATCAAAAGTGTTTTAAGCTTACCCAAATTCTCAGCAAAAAGAAAAACAACCATCTAAGTCATGTTGATAAGAGAATAAGCCTGGTCATAAGTTTATGCACGCAGCCCATCTTCATCATACTTACCACACAGCTTATACTTTATCAGCGACCAAAGAGGTTTTCAAGGGTGAGCTGACTCAACATAGTTTTCACTTATGCTAGAGGACAATCTCATAGAAAACGTGATTCTACTATGTGACAAACTAGAAAGTGAGCAAATAGATTCTGATCTGCCAGGAAAAGCTAAGGAAATGGAAGACATTAAAGTTTAAGAAGACAACATTCAAGGAAATGGTGAGTGGTTGTCTTAATCAGTTTGGCTGCAGTAACAAAATATCATCAACTTTGTGGCTTTAGAAACAGAAATTTATTTTCTCATGAATGGAGGTTGGGAAGACCAAGATCAAGGTCCCAGGAAATTTGGTTCTGGTAAAAGCCCACTTCCTGGTTTAAAGATGATCTTCCTCTCACTGTGTTCTCACATGGTAGGAAAGGAGGACAAGAGGGAGGGAAGGGAAGGAGTGAGGAAGGGAAAAGGACAGGAGAGAAAAAGAGAAAGAGAGAGCTCCTGCTTCTTCTTACAGTGACATTAATCCTATCAGATCAGGGCCCCACTTATGACCATATTTGACCAAAATTACTTCCATCAAGGTCCTATCTCTAATTATGGTTTGGAAATTCTACATATGAATTTAGGGGACACAAACATTGAGTCCACACCAGTAGTCATCCTCAAATAGTTTGTGTAGCAGGACGTGCAAGTTTGATTTCTCTTGCCTCAGTTTCTACTGAAGCCTTAGCGTTAAGCCCAATAGCTGTCCACTACCCCCAACTTTAAAGAAAGATGCCAGGTCAAGAATTTCTTCTGTTCAAGTGAGCTTATCACCTATCTTCAGATGGTGTAAGAGAAGACTAAGAATCCATTAGGAGATAGCAATAAATGGTGAGGTTTCTACAGAGACAATCACATGTCCAAGCACCCTCCTAATCCTCCATTACTTGGGCCATCTGAGCTAAGCTGAAAAACCCTCTCAGTGGACTTGGCATGTGTTTCATGGAGTTGGGGAAGATTCTAGAACTGGAATCTGACTCATATTTGGAAGACAATCTGATGGAGAGACACTATGGCTTGGGGGGCCTGTAATAGCAAAATGGAGAGACAGTTGGAGTGATCTGTACCAAAGGCAGGACAAAAAAATGCACGTCCCCTGAGGTCAAAAGCAAACCCCGAGAAGACTAGCCAGGAAGCAATCTGGAAATTCTACCCAAGAGGAACACCAGAAGTAGAGTGCCAGGTGATGACTCCAACAGAAGGAAATGGCATGGACCAGCATCCATGGGCAGTGAGAAGGGCATCAGCATCCAACCAAGGAGCCATCACCCATACCAGAAAACAGCAGCTGGAAATCCCCAGTAGGACAAGTCAGAGAAAGTCAGTGAAATGCCAGAGAGAGAGGGAGAGAGAGAGACACACACAGCTCTTGGGCCCCCAACTCCGGGAGCATTTATCCTGGATCACATCTGCACCTGCAAGTAAAGGAGACCATTTCCACTCACTGCCCTTCTCCTTCCTGGCCTCTGCTAGCCCTGGAGAGTGGGAAGGAGAAGGAGACTCACGGGGAGCACCAAGAGGAGAAGCAGGTCTCTTCAGGCTCCTTAGCCCCAAGAGGGTGCTGGCAGGCAAAGGGTTTGGAATTTGGTAAAAGATTGAAACTGGCTTTTGAATATTCCATGGTGTCTGCAGGAAGGAACTGAAAAAGGTTAATACAAAGTAGAGGAAAAATAAAGTTATTTCATGCTTGTGCTCTACCAAGTTCTGTCATTTGGAAACAAAACAAAAGGTTATCTATACTCTTGGGTATGTTCACCTGTGCAGCCACCTGGGGCCCTACTTTTAGAATAAATCCGTGTTTTGTTTAATGCTCTGCTGTCACCATCTTGAAATTCTTTATATTTTTAAATTAAGGGACCCCACATTTTCATGTTAAACTGGGCCCTGCAAATTATGTAGCCAAGTCATGATTAAATGTAGAACAGGGACTTAGCCATGTCCTGTGTGACCCCAAGAGGTAAATGCTCATTGGGAGGTAGAAAAAAAAAAAACAGGTTTTATCTCAATATTAGAAAGAGATTTTAAAAATTCCTGGCTATCCAAAATGGAGCAGGCAGTGTAAAGAGGTAGAGTTTCTGGTCACCAGAGTCCTTATAACAGAGGTGGGATAGCTGCTTGGCAGGGTTGTTATTAGATCCAACTCAAGCCATGGAATTTAGGACTTCCCAAATCTCTGGGAACGCTGGGATTATCTAATGTTTTGATTAATGAATTTCTTTCAAGATGTCTATTTTACCAACTTCACCAGGAAATGAACTCACTGGTACTGTGACCAGGTAAGAACATTTCCAAGCCAGATCATTTCCCCTATATGGTCAGTTTCACTGACTCCCTGGGTTTCTGTCCAAATCGTGAGCTGTTGTTTTCCTGATGAGAACATTGTTGCCATTACTCACTGTATTTTTTTGATCATCGTAAGTTGGATCTTATTATGTCTGGCACATTGAGACTTCTTGTTTCTAAGAAAAAGGCTTTAAAAAGTCCCAAAAATTGTCTTGGGCTTAAAGCCACTTTCATTAATCATCATTTTGACAATGATACATAAATAGATCTGACAAATATTGATTAAATTTAATGTTAAAAATCTATGTGTGTATTTTGCTTATTGTCATTATTATTAATCAGGAGGGAAAAAAAAAGCTATTAGTTTTTGAGGATCTTCTAACAGGTTGGGAGGCTTATCTGATCTACTTCTCCTTTATGGTGTTAGACTCTAGAGCCCTGGGAATCAAAACTCCACCACAAAGATCCGCCTTGATGACAACTCTCAGGCTCGGGGAAGAACAGGAAGGAGGTATGTTGATCCCACTCAGCAAACATGTTTCTCTGCAGACCCACTCCTCCACTGAGCTTCTTTCATGCCATATTTTGGCCTTGACCTTTGTAGAATTGAGTCTCCCTACAATAGAGTCTATGTTTCCCTACACCCCCAGAGCAGGGCCCCTAATTATAGCCATCCGTTAAGCTGTCAGGAAGAAATCCCCAACTCAATCAAGTCTTTATCAGACTCTGGCTGCCAGCGGGGTCAAGTTAGGCGTCAAGTCTGACCTGCCCAGAGCCCCTGTCATGTGCTAGTCCCCATGCTCACTGGGACCATTGTGAAGAGGCAAGCTAGCCAGCCACCTTGCTGCCCCCAATGAGGTCCTCTCTCCTGCTTCATTGCCCAGACAGGGTGGAGCCAAAAGAGGCTCTCCAGCCCAGACAATAGGGCTGACAGAATGTTGGGACCCCTCTTTAGTGTTATCTTTGGGGAATTTGTGCACAGAGATTGTATGGGGTTGTTAGAGTACCAATTTGGAAATGGACACTCTACTGAACAGGGAGGAATCTGGTTTTGGGGGAAAAATTCTTCAGTTTGGACCTGTTTTCAGAAATTTTAGAATCAGTGAACTTTATCACTGCAAAGGAACTTAGTGATCACCTAACCCTTTAGTTTATAGGTCGGTGTAAATATGGCCTAGGAACTTGAGTTTTACTTTTATTGCTGAGTCCAATTTCCTTGAGTTTCAGGTGAATAATATTTTAAAAGGTGCTATGTAAGAATGATCCAGAGTTCTTTATATGTGGCTATTCTGTAGCTGGTTCATGCAAATTTATTTTGTTTCCCATATAAGATCATAAAATTTCTCAGGCTTAGAGGTTATTTCTTCTCTATTCCCCAGGGTGTCAAGCAAAGAAAGTACTTTAAAGTATTTGATGAGCTTTGGCACACACTCTTTGCTCATTATTCTAGGTTGGAATGTGGGTGTGTTTCTGTACAGAGTGTTTCCCCAGATAGATTATAAACACTATGTGCAAATTAGCTGGAACCACCAAATTGGGTTGCTAGTCTTATAATTCTGTTTAAAAGATTGAGGACATTGAGATCCAGAGAAGTGAAGTTACTTCCCCAAGATTGTTCAAATAGTATGTTATTTAAACTCAGATCCACTCAGTGTTCTTCCCACAATACCATTCCCCTCCTTATTGTAACATACCAGTACAAAAGAAAGAAGGTTTTGGAATAGGTGGGGTGAATTTATCCCTAACTAATAACATTATTGCTAGTAGTGATATCTTAAGTGTGGAGCTGCTAGATTCTACAATGATAAACACTGTGAACAGCTTCATGTATATCCTTTCGACGAGATCGGGCGTGTTCAGGGTGGTATGGCCATAGACATGTATATCCTTTAATAAAGAAAAACTGAAAACAAGTATATACCAGTCACACACACACACACACACACACACACACATTTTACTTATACAAGAGGAATTTTGCCATATACATTGCTCTGCAGTTTGCTTTTTTTCAGTCAATGATATTCCTTAGAGATCTTTCCATATCAGCACATGCAGATCTACTTTTTAAAGGGCCTTATGGATGGATATATCATAACTTAATTTTCCGGTCCCCTACTGATGGACAGTTGGCTTGATTCCAGATTTATGTTAGGAAATGTGTGTTTTTAACAACCTCCCCTGAGGGAGTTTTAAGCATTAACTTGACATGAGATCAGTATTTTAGAATCATCAATAGGCTTATGCCTTATTTTTATAGGTGATAAAATTGAAGTCCAGAGAAGTTTGGGTACCTCAACTGTTAGTGACAAAACCAGAACCAGAATCTGGTTTTTCTGAGACTCCTTCCATTATTAATTTCCCTGCCTTTGGGCCACTCAGGGGCACTGGGCATACTTGCTTTCTGTATTTGAAGAAGCCAGTAGCCATCACCAACCTCATATCCAAGGAATACTATCTGGCAGCTCTCATGCCCAAAGAAAGTCTTTGTTACAAGAACTGATTTATCAAAAGATTCTCATCATGGATTACATTTTACTAGCCCAAAATTCACTGAGTTAAATTTCCAGTTTCCAGTTTTAGTAGGTGAACCAAAGTTCCTTGAATAAAGACATAATTCAATAAAAACCTAATCCACTCATAAAATTGAATATGGTCTGGTTCCCCAATGAACCCCCAAACTTATTAGATTTCTTCTGCAGATGATGTGAGATGGGTTGTTTTACCTACCCACCCAATTATGCCTTTTTAAATACATTATTATTTAAATGTTTACATTTCTTTTATGCTACAAATGAACAAACCAACAAGAACAGTGTTTCTGAGAAAGCAGGAGCTTATTGTACAGGGAATTTCACATTGCTCACTTAGCAATTAGGAGCAAAAGCAGATCAGGGTGGAAGATGCTTGGCTCATGGGTTGTCCCGAGCAGTGCTTTCCTGGAAATCTCTGCATGAGGAGTTTATCACAGTGTGAGGAAGAAGAGGTGATAGGATAAGGACCTGCTAAGGGTAAGGATCTGAAGGCTTTGCTGATTTTCCAGAATAAGTGGCTAAGTTTATTTTCAACAGTGAATAGTAACAGGATGGTTAATTTTGTGTGTCAACATGACTGGAGTAAGGGATGCCGAGATAGCTAGTAAAAGATTATTTCTAGCTATGTCTATGAGGGTGTTTCCAGGAGACATCATTTGAATCAGTAGACTGAGTAAAGAAGATCTGCCTTCACTGGTGTGGGTGGGCATCATTCAGTCCATTGAGTGCCTAGATAAAACAAAGAGGTGGAAGAAGTGTGAATTTCCCTTCTCTTTTCTAGAGCTGGAGCCTCCATCTTCAGCCCTGGGACATTAGAACTCCAGGTTATGGACCTTTGCACTCTAGGGCTTATATCATTCCCTCTATCCCTCACCACAGTTCTTGGGCCTTCCTATTTAGACTGAATCACACCACCAGATTTTCTGGTTCTCCTGCTTGCAAATGGTAGAACATGGGACTTGTCAACCTCTGTAATATGAGAGTCAGTTCCCACAATAAATACCCTCTTATATAGCACTATGTAACCTATAAGTTCTGTTTCTCTGGTGGACTATGACTAACGCAGATAGCTTCTATGCACTGAGCACTTGCTCTGCAAACAGTGTTTTTAGGCTTCACACAATCACTGTCACTGTTACATGCCTTAAGAAAAACTAAGACAAATGAGAAATACTCTGGGACTTCTGAAAATCTGTCTCTTCAGGACATAACTAATATGGAGCTTAGGGTGTGAACCACCACAAGTTCAGTTGAAGTCTACCCTGAGCTACCTTCCAGCCCCAGGACAGGCAGGGGAAGCCCTGCAGTGGTCCAGGCCTCTGCTCTTGTTTACATACATCCTTGTCCCTTATAAGAGGGGAATGATAAGGGGTAAAGAGATGAGCGAAGTTTCAGGGTACAAATACCATTATTCCTTCTAGATGATCACTGGAAATGAAATGAAGGAAGGTCATCTAATACAGCCTGGGAGCAGGAGACCTGGGTACTCCTGATAGGATGATGGGATCCTGGTCCAATTCTTGTGTAGCTCCACAGCATCTAGGAATTGTGTTTCTCTGGTGGGGGGGGGATGCCAATCAGCTTCCTGATGCTAACACCACTGTCCTGGTGGTCCTTCCTGACCTACTCTCTCATTTGGAACCATACCAACCTCTTTCCTGGGGCAAGTACTCCCTATTTTGTCACCTCTCCCAGATGATCTATCCAGAGCAATTTTGTCTAGTCTATGAAGCATTGTTAATTACCTTTCTAACATGTTAGCCCCCAACTTTAGTCACTCCTTTCCTCCAAGTGAGTTTTAAGATTTTTTTCTCTTTCAAGAGTCTAAAAAGACAATTTTATAATTAGAACCCAGGAATTCCACTATGTTCAGTATTTGACTGTTAACTTTTGGATTTAAGGAGAAAAAAAAAAACTACTGAGAACAAATACTGTATCTGTTATTCTCTGCAAACACTTTTCTGTAGCAAATGCTCTATGGTCTTCTCCAAAATATTCCTCTGTACTCTGAAACAGGAATCTGTATTTTAATAAAATAACATTTTATTAAATTTTGAGCATTATTATTCCATAAATCATTAGGATTTCTCTACTTGTTTCTTTGGCTTTTCTATTAACCTCCCTCCCCCAAAGATTATCCCACTATTCTTTCTCTTTAGGTAATATATGGAGGTTTAAAGATCCCCCCTTTCTCTAAACATTTGCTCATCTTCATAAGATGATCTGCAAGACAACCATAATGTTCCATTGCTTCCAGTCAACTCTATGACTGGTAATTTAAGTTCAAGAAAAGCATAAATTCCTCCCTAGACTTTCTGGCTGCTAGAGCAAGAATCAGCAAACTTTTTCTTTAAAGAGCCAGATAGTAAATATTTTATGCTTTGTGGGCCATATAGTGTCTGTCACAATTAGTCAGCTATGTCCTGTAGTTTGAAAACGACCATAGAAAATACATAAATAGCCCGGTGCAGGTGGCTCATTCCTGTAATCCTACCTATTCAGGCAACAAAGATCAGGAGGATTGCAGTTCAAAGCCAGCTCAGGCAAATAGCTCACAAGACTATCTCTAAAATACCTAACACAATAAAAGGGCTGGTGGAGTGGCTTAAGGTATAGGCCCCGAGTTCAAGGCCTGGTACCCACCCTCCAAAAAATACATAAATATACTGAGATTACTATATTCCAGTAAAACTTTATTTACAACAAAGTAGAAGTGTGTCATAGTATATCTACTCCTGTTCTAGATTTGATAAGGAGGAGGAAGATGTTTATGACCAGCTTCAACTAGCATTGATGGGTTTCTCTGACAAATACGGTGCTAGGTATGAATACTCTCAGTTGATTTCCAAAATCCTACAGCTTAGGTACAATTGTTACATCTTATAATTGAAGAAATTAAGCTTTATAGAGGCTGAAGTTTTCCCACACTCAGACATCTAGTAAATGGTGGAGCTAAAAGCTCAAATGTGATACCAAAGCTTATTCCTTGTGTCACTAAGCTGCCATAAACCACACACATGCACTGTTCAAAGCCTTTGGGATAACTTCTCTTAGAAACTGTTTTTAAACACAAAAGGAAAGCTTAGTAAAGTCACGGGATTCAAATTAAACAGGAAAATTGAATATAATTTTAATTTGCTTAATCCGAATAGACTTTGGGTCATTGAAATATGTAGTTAAACAAACATTGAGCATGTCGCTCTATGAGCCCCACACTACAGCAGTGATTTGAGGAACAGGAAAATAACAGGATATAACTGCCTTAACCCAGACATACTTGAGCCTTTGGGGGGGAACCTTTCCTCCCCCTTTTTCTCATACAGTCTGTCTTGGTTTGAGAAAGCAGACCCACAGCTGGCATTGCTTAAGAAAGGCAACCAAAATTTATTTGCAATTGTCCACAGCCACAAATGTCTTTGCCTTTCCAACCTCCTATGATTAATGTTTTCACATATTTTTTGTTCTTTTTATTATAGTGATATAAGCAGTTTCTAGGGAATTTTAAGTGACCTTACAAAAGTCATCTCTCAAGATTTAAAGTCCCAAGTCCTCACAATTTTACCCAGGTCTTCTGAGCTAAGATGTTTACCACTGAATACTCTATTCTGGAAGCATTCCAAATTCTCTTGCCCATGTCTTAAGAATATAGTACTCTAAGAATGAAAAATATTATAACAATGCATCTTTATATGAATATAATATAATATACTGTGCTGCAAGTGGTCAAATATTAGGGAAGCATGATAATAGAGAAAGAGTAACTAAGAAGGGTTTAAAAGCATGATATATGCAGCTTGAAGTACCAAGGCCCCTTGAACTATCAATACACACTTCAAAAAATGAAGGACAGGTAGGTAAAATAGGTCTTTTCAAGGGGTGTGTGTACAAGGAAAGGCTGAATGAGTGTGAATATGATGGATGTACTTTGTATTCATGTATGAAAATAGAAGAATGAAGCCTGTTAAAATTGTTCTAAGGAGGGGAGAAGAGAGAAGAGGAAGAATGATGGAAAGGGTAAATTTAACTAAGATATATTTTAAGCACGTATTTAAATATGTCAATGTATCCCTCTGACAACTATTATATGTCAATAAAAAAAAAGGATTCAATCCTCTAGCCAGGCACCAGTGGCTCATGCCTATAATCGTAGCTACTTGGGAGGCTGATATTAAGAAGATGATGGATCAAGGTTGACCCAGGCAAAAAAGTTTGCAAGACCCCTAGCTCAACAGAAAAACAGGTTGGTGTGATGGCACATGCCTATCATCCCAGGAACTGTGAGAACCCTAAAATAGGAGGATTGTGGTCCAGGCTGGCCTGGGCAAAAAGTGAGACCCTATCTCCAAAATAACCTGAGTAAAGAAGGACTGGAGCTTGGCTCAAATGGTGGAGTGTCTGCCTAGCTCAAAGCCCTGAATTCAAACCCCAGTACCACCAAAAAATAATACTCATCTTGATTCCTTTTACAAAGCCCCAGGGGCTTTCTATATTCTAAGGGAGTGGGTCAGAAAAGTAGGAAACATTTGTGGTCAGAAAATTTACTTAAGCTATAAAGAGTCACATAAAGAACAAGTGAAAGCCCCTTTTCTCATAAAGCTAACAGATTATAGTACTTTATAACTCTATCAGTTCTAAAATAGATTCTCTTTGCTGACATATCTAACAGTCCTCCTTCTAATCCTCACTCTTTACACAAATGAAATGCTTTTTAATGTCCTTCCCCTTCAAGTGCATCTGTTTAATTATTATTATGCCTCATTTGCACTAATTCCAAATAGAAATCCCTCTATGGCAGAGGGATTTGGTGTTGCTTTTCTCCAAGGTCAAGACTTGCACAGCTGCTTCTGCTGAGCCATCTCCAGCTCCCAGCAGCTGCCCAACGTTTATGTTACATTAGAGATGTTCTCTAGTTGCAAAGCCCAGAGAGCTTGCTGTTCAGCCAATGAATCCTCAGGGAAAAAGAGTCAGAGTGAAGGGCTGCATGTCATGTGCAGGGTTGCCGGGCACCTCCTTTGTATTTTATTTTCCATACAGAGGCTGATGCAAACCAGTGCAATTCACCAGTCAAACCCATAGCTTTGGGGGGCCCCTGATTTCCTGCTTTCTTAAGATGCAGTTATCATGAAAAGCCAGAGAATATGCTCAGGACTTCTTTCTGGGATTGAGATATGTGTCTGTGATTACCAACCAGTAGGAAAACAAGGAGACAATTTATATAATAGCAGTGGCTCAGAAAAGCATGGGATTCACTTCTGTATCAGTATAGTGCTAAGATTCTTTTCAAATGGATGAAATTTGACAAAAAAAAGGAGATAAGGAAAATAGGAAGAAGAGAAGAGATGTGATTCTACATTTATACTGTTGGGTTCTGTTTTGTAGAGCGCCACATCTGTACTTAGGAGGCTGTAGCATAACTGCTTTTAAGTGAATACCTTTGACTCTACTCAGCACACATCTGCATCCCAGTTACCAGAAACACCACTTCTTTAGCCAGGTCTCTGACCAATGACAGAGTTTATCACTGCCCTACCTGAAGGGACAGACAAGAACTCACTCTACTTAAGAACATATGCAGCCACAAAACTATAACCAACTTGTCTTTGACAAAGGAGCTAAAAATATACAATGGAGAAATAGCAGCCTCTTCAACAAAAACTGCTGGGAAAACTGGTTAGCAGTCTGCAAAAAACTGAAACTAGATCCATGTATATCGCCCTATACCAAGATTAACTCAAAATGGATCAAGGATCTTAATATCAGACCCCAAACTCTAAAGTTGATACAGGAAAGAGGAGGAAATACTCTGGAGTTAGTAGGTATAGGTAAGAACTTTCTCAATGAAACCCCAGCAGCACAGCAACTAAGAGATAGCATAGATAAATGGGACCTCATAAAATTAAAAAGCTTCTGTTCATCAAAAGAAATGGTCTCTAAACTGAAGAGAACACCCACAGAGTGGGAGAAAATATTTGCCAACTATACATCAGACAAAGGACTGATAACCAGAATATATAGGGAACTTAAAAAACTAAATTCTCCCAAAACTAATGAACCAATAAAGAAATGGGCAAGTGAACTAAACAGAACTTTCTCAAAAGAAGAAATTCAAATGGCCAGAAAACACATGAAAAAATGCTCACCATCTCTAGCAATAAAGGAAATGCAAATTAAAACCACGCTAAGATTCCACCTCACCCCTGTTAGAATAGCCATCATCAGCAACACCACGAACAACAGGTGTTGGCGAGGATGCAGGGAAAAAGGAACCCTCTTACACTGTTGGTGGGAATGTAGACTAGTACAACCACTCTGGAAAAAAATTTGGAGGCTACTTAAAAAGCTGGACATCGATCTACCATTTGATCCAGCAATACCACTCTTGGGGATATACCCAAAAGTCTGTGACACAGGTTACTCCAGAGGCACCTGCACACCATGTTTATTGCAGCACTGTTCACAATAGCCAAGTTATGGAAACAGCCAAGATGCCCCACCACTGATGAATGGATTAAGAAAATGTGGTATCTACACACAATGGAATTTTATGCAGCCATGAAGAAGAATGAAATGTTATCATTCGCTGGTAAATGGATGGAATTGGAGAACATCATTCTGAGTGAGGTTAGCCTGGCCCAAAAGACCAAAAATCATATGTTCTCCCTCATATGCAGACATTAGATCAAGGGCAAACACAACAAGGGGATTGGACTTTGAGCACATGATAAAAGCGAGAGCACACAAGGGAGGGGTGAGGATAGGTAAGACACCTAAAAAATTAGTTAGCATTTGTTGCCCTTAACGCAGAGAAACTAAAGCAGATACCTTAAAAGCAACTGAGGCCAATAGGAAAAGGGGACCAGGAACTAGAGAAAAGGTGAGATCAAAAAGAATTATCCTAGAAGGTAACACCCACGCACAGGAAATTAATGTGAGTCAACTCCCTGTATAGTTATCCTTATCTCAACCAACAAAAACCCTTGTTCCTTCCTATTATTGCTTATACTCTCTCTACAACAAAATTAGAAATAAGGGCAAAATAGTTTCTGCTGGGTATTGAGGGGGTAGGGGGGAGAGAGAGGGGGCAGAGTGGGTGGTAAGGGAGGGGGTGGGGGCAGGGGGGAGAAATGACCCAAGCCTTGTATGCACATATGAATAATAAAAAAGAGAGAGAGAGAAAAAAAGAACATATCAGCTTAGAAGGGTCAGAGGAGAAATTAATGTCCCCCAGTCAACCCTTCATAATTAACAAATCTTTTGACTTTTTATCTTTTTGGTGGGCAGTTCCTAGGGGTTGATGATTTGTATGCATCTTAGGGAGACCAGCAGAATCAACTGCTGATGTTCATAGAAGCAGCAGCAGCAGCAATAGCAATATAGCATTCCTCTATTCTGTTTCTCACTCCTTCCCATTCTTTATTTCTGAAACTTGAAACTACCTCCCAAGTAAAGTACCTACATAACTCCCCCTGTGCAAATTCTACTTTCAGGGCACTTCAAGTTAAGACAATTAGTTCTCTCATAACTGTCAGTCCAGAAAAAGACATGATTTGGAACCAACCATGGCAAAATAACCTCTGAGTCCAGGACAAAGTTATACCAGGGTAGTGTTATTTTATGTTTTAGAATGGTGGTTGATATTGGAAGAATTGGCCCTCCCAAGGCCTCTGTTCAAATATGCTCATTATGCATGATATGCTGCTTCTAAGCAGTATAGGTACTGCTCATGGGAGAAGCCCATCTGTTATAATGGAGAAGAGAACACAGTCTTTTACCTTTTTGTCTGCCTTCCTTTTGGTCTGTATATATAGCAGCCAGAGGCTATTGAAAGAATCATTAAAGTGATAATGGAGAGTGACATCACAAAATGACAGACTGGGAAGCTCCATATCCTTGTTCCCTCATAGAGATAGTAAAAATATAGATAAAAGTAGTATTACATGAGCTACAGAAAATAGTCAAAGAACTATAGCAGCCAAGTAAACAATCAAGAAAGAGCCAAATTCAAAGTGGTAGGAAGCTCTGTGTTGTTTTTGCTCAGCCTTTTCCTGCCTTTTTTCAGACGTGGCACCATCATGGTTTGGAGCAGGTGGCAGGTCCTAATCCTCTCCCTTGAATTAGAGAGAGCGGAAGGTACCCTACTTGTTCTAATCTATTTGGAGGATACCTAAAGACTGACTTCTGCTTCACCTAAGTCAGATATGAGGCAGAGAAAGTCAGTGAGCTGCTTGGGAAAGCTATGAAGACAAAGACTCACAGATGCATGGGACAAGGAATTACTGATGGAGACACACAATAGACTATCTAAGGCTCTGAGGAGAAGATGTTGTGGTGACACTCTGGGGAATTAAGACTTTCATATGCAACTGTGGGTTGGGGGTAAAAGCCAGACACAAACTCAGGCAAGATGCATGCTCAGAGAAGACCTGAGAGGAACTTAAACTGAGCAGGCTGAGCCAAAGACTCAGAACAAGCCTGGAAAATTAGATGAGAACTTCCCTGGCACAAAGCCAATCTGCAAAGACTGGGAAAAGTGGTTGCTCTTTTTCAAATGCCTAATTTTCAACAACAACAAAAAACTCATAAGGCACAGAAATAGGATAACATGACCTAATCAAGGGAAGAAAATAAAGTGGCAAAAGTCTGTGGAGAAACACTAGCATCAGACACAAGTCAAAGATTTTAAAACAACTGACATAAATATGCTTAGAGAGCTAAAGGAAAACATGAATCAAGAACTAAGAATGAAACCAGGGGTAGTGGTACATGCCTGTAAACCTAGTTACTTAGGAGGCAGAGATCAGGAGGATCACATTTCAAGGCCAGCCCAGGCAAAAAATGTTAGTGAGATCCCATCTCAACAAACAAGCCAGGTGCGGTGGGAACATGGTTGTATTCCTAACTACACAAGAAGCATAAGTAGGAAGATCAGAGTCTGAGGTCAGCCCAGCAAAAACATAAGCCCCTATCTGAAAAGTAACTAAATCAAAGAGGGCTGGGGACATGGTTTGAATGGTAGAGCACTTGTCTAGCAAGCAAGAGGCCCCGAATTCAAAACCCTAGTATCTCAAAAAAAGAACTAAGACTAAGGAAAACAATATACAAATGAAATATCAACAGAGGTAAAAAATTATAAAAGTACCAAAAAGAAATGCTAGAATTGAAGAACACAGTAACTTAACTGAAAAATTAGAGTGACTACACAGGAGATTTGAATGGACAAAAAAGTATCAGTGAACTCAAACATAAGAAATCATCTTCTTTGGAAGTAATCAAGTCTGAGGAGAAGAGGGGATAAAAGAAAAGTGAAAAAAAAAGCCTAAAGAACTTTTAAGATATCATCAAAAGTGTATGCCATATGATAGCCAAAGAAGGGAAAGGGCAAAAGGATGAGATAGATTACTCAGAGAAACACTGACCAAAAACTCAAATTCAAGAAAAGCATAAGTCTACAAATTTAAGAAGCACAAAGAAATCCAAAGCACCTGTAGCTGGTCCCTTGTTTTCTGGATCTTCTTCAGTGGCTCCCAAAAATATATTTTTTAAAAAGTTCCTCACATGATTCTGATGGGAAGGTAAGAATTGAAAATCACTGAGTAATCTCTTTATTCTGACTTCGTAAAACACCTCTCGTGTCCACAGAAGGATAAACAGGAAAGATTCTTAAACAGGAGGAAGTCAAGGTAATTCCTACACCTTCAACAATCAACAGCCAAGTGCTTTATTTAATCTGTATAATACCAAAGAACTCATAGCAAAGCACAATGAATAAAAGTATACAAACAAGTCAGGTAATTTCTTATCTTCCTATAACTCTAAACTTGTATGTTTTTTTCCTTTTTTCATCTCATGCATAAAATATGATTTTATTTGTTATGATGAGCCTTACCTCAACTTATTTTTTCTTCTGAAAAGTATTTATTTTCCATATTTTGGCCATGATTTGTCCCTTCTAGTATTAAAAAAAAAAAAAACCAGCTCTATTGAGAGTGCTTCTTTTCACATGAGAGATCTCTGTCTATTCTATAAACATCCCATTTCTCACAAAAGATCTATACTTTATTTTCTTCTTTTTTTAGGGAGAAGGTCGATATTATTCCTGTACTCTTCTGTTCTTCCTTTTAAATTCACCCTTACCTCAAGTTCTTGGCTTCTGGAATAAGATCTTTCTAGGGTGATAAAATTCAATTGGAAGTTTCTGAAATTCTCTCTCAATCCTTAGGCAAGATAGCAAACCAAAAACAATATTGCACAGAAAAGGGTCTGGGGAGATTTGTGGCACCCCTAAGGTTATAGAAACTCAAGAGTTGATGGTTCCCATCAGGCCTCTGTCCAGTTAATTGGTGTAGTCCCTGAGAAAGTTGATGGATCCTGGAGGATGGCTATAAATGACAGAAAACAAGATAAGGTCTCTTTGCTAGAACCAATTATTACAACGTCAGGTATAGAGTGGGTGGCCATGAATTTGGCAAATGCATTCTTTTCAAACAACTCTCATTCACGTGGAAGAGGCAACAGTATGGATTTATAGTTTTTCCCCAGGGTAATGTCAAGTCTTTCGCTCTCTGTCATAATATATTCTGAAGAAAACCTTCCTTCACCCCATGTCTATAGGAGGCTAAAGAATGACACCCCCATATACATCCAAACTTCATGTCTGAAACCGCCAAACTCTAACTATGTTACTGTGTAGATTGCCTGTCAGTGTGATAAAATACCCTATCAAATAACAAAGGAGGAAAGATTTATTGTGGCTCACATTTCAGTCCATGTCTACTTGACTTTATGCCGCTAGGCCTGTATATCATGACACAAGAAAGCTGCTCACTTCGTGGTGGCCAGGAAGCAGGGAGAGTGAGAAGGAGAGAAGAATAAGATATACCATTCCAGGGCATACTTTGTCCTTCCTTTTGAAACCCTGTCTCCAAAAAAAATGGAAAAAGAAAGAAAGAGGAAGAAGAATTATAAAATTCCCAGATAAATAAGAACTGAGGAGCACATTGTCACTAGTTCTGTCCTATAACACATACTAACAAAAGTCCTTCACATTGAAATGAAAGAATGCTATAAAGTAACTTAAGCTATATAGAGAGATAAACATCTCTGGTAATGACAAATATATAGACAAATATTTTTTTAAAACAGTATTATTTGCCAGGTACAGAGGCTCACATCTATAATCTCAGCTACTCAGGTGGCAGAGATTGGGAGAATCATGGTTTGAGGTCAGCTCAGGCAAAAAGTTCCCATGACCCCAATAAAAGCTGGGGGTGGTAGTACACACCTATGATCCCAGCTATGAGAGAAACATAAAAAGGAGGATCATGGTCCAGGACTTCCCAGGCATAAACTTGAGACCCTATTAGAAAAATAGCTAAAGCAAAGAGGTCCAAGGCATGGGTCAAGTGGTAGAGGACCTGACTAGCAAGCTCAAGACCCTAAATCAGACATCACAGTGCCAAAAAAGAAAAAAGTAAAAAGAATATTATTATAATTTTGGCTTATAGCATCACTTTTTAGTTCCTACAGGATTTAAAAGATACACACATAAAATAATTGTAAATATATGTTAATGTGTACCTAATATATAAAGTTATAATTTGCATATATGTTCACTACAAAAGATTACCTTTTGAAAAAGCTATGTGCACACAATATATTAAAAAGATTAATAAATATTTTTCTATCTAAAATAGAAGATTCAGTTTGTGAATTTAATAACAAAGTGGAGGGAGTTGTAAAGTAGCATAGATTTGTATGCAGTTGAATCAATTCAAAATAGAATGTTACAATTTTAAGATGCTACATGTAATCCTCATGCTAATCACAAAGAAAATATTCACAGAATATTCACAAAATGAAGTGAAAAAGGAATAAAAACATGTCACTCCAAAAATCATCTAAACACAGAGGACAACAGTATTGGAGAAAATGAGACAAAAAAAAGCTATAAGACATATAGAAGACAAAAATTGACATAAGAAAGCCCTGCTCTGTTACTAATTACTTTAAAAGTAAGTGGTTTACACTCTTAGGGATATACCCAAAAGACTGTGACTCAGGTTACTCCAGAGGCACCTGCACACCCATGTTTATTGCAGCACTATTCACAATAGCCAAGTTATGGAAACAGCCAAGATGCCCCACCACTGATGAATGGATTAAGAAAATGTGGTATCTATACACAATGGAATTCTATGCAGCCATGAAGAAGAATGAAATGTTATCATTCGCTGGTAAATGGATGGAATTGGAGAACATCATTCTGAGTGAGGTTAGCCTGGCCCAAAAGACCAAAAATCGTATGTTCTCCCTCATATGTGGACATTAGATCAAGGGCAAACACAACAATGGGATTAGACTATGAGCACATGATAAAAGCGAGAGCACACAAGGGAGGGGTGAGGATAGGTAAGACACCTAAAAAATTAGTTAGCATTTGTTGCCCTTAACGCAGAGAAACTAAAGCAGATACCTTAAAAGCAACTGAGGCCAATAGGAAAAGGGGAACAGGTACTAGAGAAAAGGTTAGATCAAAAAGAATTAACCTAGAAGGTAACACCCACACACAGGAAATCAATGTGAGTCAATGCCCTGTATAGCTATCCTTATCTCAACCAGCAAAAACCCTTGTTCCTTCCTATTATGGCTTATACTCTCTCTACAACAAAATTAGAAATAAGGGCAAAATAGTTTCTGCTGGGTATTGAGGGGGTGGGGGGGAGGGGGAGGGGGTGGAGTGGGTGGTAAGGGAGGGGGTGGGGGCAGGAGGGAGAAATGAACCAAGCCTTGTATGCACATATAAATAATTTAAGGGAAAAAAAATAAAAGTAAGTGGTTTAAATTCCCCAAACTAAAGGCACTAACTGGCAGTATGGATTTTTAAAAACAGGATCCAATTACACGCTGCACACTGGAGACACATTAGACCTAAGGATACACACAGCCAAAGGTTGGTGGTAAGGGCTGTCAATGCAAACAGTAACCAACAAGAGCTGAGTTACTATGCTAATACCAAGCAAGATATACTTTAAGTCCACACAACAGAGAAAAGGCATTATATTGATAAAAGAGTCAACTTGCCAAGGAGATATAACAAGCATAAATATGTCTGTACCAGGTGTCAGAGATCCAAAACAAATGAAGCAAATGTTAACAGATGTAAAGACAAAAATAGCTGTACAATACAGTATATTCCAATACTATACATTTAATAATTGATGACACAACCAAACAGAAGATCAATAAGGAAAGAGGACTTGAACAGCAGTAGAGGACTGGGGGTGTGGCTCAAGCAATACAGTGTCTGCCCAGCAAGTGTGAAGCCCTTAGCTCAACCCCCAGTACTACCAGAAAGAAAAAATAGAAAAAGAGGACTTGAAGAACACCACAAATCAATTGGATCTCATAGGCATCCATAGAACGTGCCACCCAATACCAGATTATTCTTTTTATCAAATGTGCGTGGAATATTATTCACTGTAGACCATATTTTAGGCCACAGAACAAGTCTTATTCAATTTAAAATAACACAAATCAAATTATCTTTAAAACTAGAAACCAAGAGCAGAAAAAACAATGTTCAATTATGTGGAAATTAAATAACATACTCTTAACCAATGGCTCAAAAAAGGAATCACAGAGAAATTAGAAAATACCTTGGGATAAAATGAAAGTTAAGGGATGCAGTAAAAGCAGTGCCAGGAGGGAGACATAGCTGTGAACATTTATAATTAGGAAAGAAAAAAATCCCAAATCAGCAACCAAATGTTACACCTTAAGTAATCAGAAAACCAAACGGGAAATCAAGGTTTCATATAGACCACGCTTCCCTTCCCTAGTCTATGGCTTCAACAATCCCCTCATGATTTCAACTTCTGTAGCTCCAGACTTTCTCCAGTTCACACTCTCAGCTTCTAGTGGGATATTTCCCATGAATGTCGTATCCCACATGTCCCAAACTGGACTCTTCACCTCCCCCATGAAACTTGCTTTGCCTTTTATGGTTCAAATTCCAAGGAGCAAATATTTCACTTCTTCTTTCTCACCTTGTCCACCCTTGACCCCACACCCAATTGGGGACAGTGCCTCTGCAGTTGCTTGCATCTCTCTCCTTTCTATTACTTGTTCTTTCATCCCTCCCATTTCTCTTCCTTTCTTTTACTTCCATTCAGCCCTCAGGACTTTTCACTGAATGCTTAAATAGCTTCTTTCTTAGCCTTCTTCCTGCTTCTTTCCCATAAGAGTGTCAGCATCAACTCTGGAGTCAAAAAAAAAAAATAAGACCTAATCCTGGTTCTATTGACTACTGCTGTTTGAACTTGGGTGGGCCATCTAGCCTATCTGGTCCTCAGTTTACTCTGTTATAAAATGGACTGTATTTGTCCCCACCTCATGGATTCACATGACAAGGAAATGAATTAATTCATGTAAATCAGTTAGAATAGTTGATTGAATATATAGCAGGTGTTCAATAAAGGTTGACTATCAATATTACATTGTGGTCTGAGTTATCTTTCTATGTCTTAGCTCTAATAAATTCATTTCATGCTCAAAAATAGTGGTTCCCATTGCATGAAGAATAAAATCTTAATTCTTTCAAGCTCAGGCCTATCTTCCTAGTCTTAATTCTTACTATGTTCTTGCCAGACACTGTATGGTCTGGCCACAGTAGTCCATTTGATATTCATAAAATATTTTCTGCCCATGTCTACCTCATGAACTATGCTCAGGTTGTTCTTTTTGTCTGGCAGCCTTCTCTATCATCATCTTGCAAGTCCTAGCTGTATTTCAAAGTTCATGTCAAGGGCTACTCCCTCTGCTCTGGGAAGAGTTCCCAGATTACACTAGTCATTTTTTCCTCATCTGTACCCATACTGTTCCTGTGTTTTAGCAATGGTCACAATCTTCTTTTTCATGTAGTTAGTTGTGCATATTAATCTTGTTTCTGCAATCAATCCTCAATGCAATGACTTTTTTCTTTTTGTTATCCCAACACCTACAGTCCCAACTTACCATCCACATAGCCAACAGTCAATGACTCTGAATGCCAAATCTGTACAGATTTACCTTTCATTTCCTTAAGCCTGTGCTCATAGCATATGGATTGAGAGAGGCTCAGTGTTGACAATGAAATCCTCCATAAAGTGGGAAAGGGCTCTCTGCTTTTCTGTTATTCCTGATAAACCTTAAGAGGAATAGCTTGGAACTCTACTGTAGGACTTTGATATTTACCATTATGTCTAGTCCTATGCATTGAATTTCCTATTTGATTTCAAAATGTTGAGAGTGACTAAAGGGACTGATAGTGAAGAAGTGTATTATGCTGGTTTTTGGAAATTGGTCTCCAATGTGTGTTAACAAGTGCTCAGAGCAAAAAGAGAAACCTAACCCATCAGTTTCAGCTCTGCTTCACTTACACAACTAGGTGGACTTCACTAATTTCATTCTGAATTCAGAAAGAATAGGCAGCATTGTATCTCTTTGGCTTTTTCTCCCTAATTTCAAATTATTGTTTAGTACCTGCATGAGTCAGACTCTGTGAAGGGCTCTGGAAATATGAAGATGAATATGGATTTCTTGCCCTCAAAGAGCCCTCAGTTGTATAAAAGGGAAGAAGGGTGATAGAAGCAAAGAGCCAATAAGCAATGAGTCTGAGAACAGAGACATTCATAAGTTATCACAGAAAAAGAAGAAACTGATGGACTGTTGGGGGAGGTGTCAAGGCCAGCGATTAGGGAAAGTCTTAGAATAGGTGAGGTTTAAGCTGAGCAATTGGAGTAAGTGGACTGAAATGATGGTAGGTGAAGGAAAGAATAGAGCAGTGCAAGGGATTGGACTTGTGAAAAGGAACTTCAGCTAATCCTGTGACTCATGCTTTAGTAACAACATCAAACAGGTTATTACTACAACAGCCCTGTGAGGTAAAGAGTATCAGCACCCCCATTTTACAAAGGAAGGGTTGGAGGACCAAAGAGATTAAACGGGTTTTCAACCTAAGAGCAATGTGGGTATCTGCTCCCAATACCATGCTCAGAAATATCTTTTGACAATCAGACCGAGAACGTCTTCAGAAACATTACATTTCCTCTTGTGAACCAAAACAAGCCGCAGACTTGAAGCAGAAAGTGCCTTCTCCTTCCTCCCCCAACGCATGCCTTGACAAGACATGTTATCTTATTTCTAAGGGGTAAAGAGCCACTTATAAACAAGACTGCTAAGGCATCTTAAGACAACAAATCACTCATAAAAAAAGGAACACTCTGATGAGTTAAGTGTAAATGAATCAGAAACATATGGATTCAATCTACTTTAAAAGGCTCAGTGGAGTTCTGAGTGAAGGGCAAAACCCTTGGAGGAGATCACATTTGGGGATTTTTCCAAACCCAGGGCCATTAGTCCTGGCCAGGTCCAGAGATGGGCCAAGATACGGATCTCCAAGGAAACCAGAAGAGTGAGAACCTCGGTGAGGTGTAAGGGTTACTCCATCCCAAATCCCCAAGCTGAGACTTGGAAAATTTCCAAGCAACATGCCTCCCAAAAACACCATGCCTTCTACAGGCACCTTTCCTGAACATCATTCTGGCCATGGGCTGGGACACCAAGTGCAGCCAATAATTTCTCCTTAGAAACTCAGCTTCCACAACTCCAAAAGGGTATAGAAGTTGAACTGAAATGCTTATTCTTTCCCAAAAATCTCCTCCCTTTGGATCAAACATTTGTGAACAATGTCCAAGCCAGGCTTTCTATCTACTGATCTAGAAGTTTGGGTTCATGATCATTGGGCTTGGAAGATGAAAGAGTGACCACAGTCCTCTTTGGAAACATCAGACGGGAAATGAATTTACACAAAATATTGAGCACGTTCAACTAAACACAAAACGTTGCACAAAAGAAAGATCCAGATGTATCAGTCTGATTGGGTTACATCAGCCATGAAGATAAACATAGGCCAGCAGGCTTAGAGCCCAGAGAGACTGGGCTGGCTTAATGGAAAACAGGCAATGAGCAGGTGTGTTTTCCCGGGCATAACCATCTTTAGTGCTGCCCCATGCTCTGTGCTTTCTATGGGATCCAAGGAGCCACCCTGGGAGGACTGGTGGGTCCTCAGGGCATCTGGCTGGTTCATAGTCTATCTGAGTATTTTCTAGGCCTCCATTTCTTTATCCACCCAAGTGCCTCTTCCAGATAAAAACTGAGCCTGCTGTATGTTCTGATTTTTCTCTCTCATGGTGGAGTTGTTACGGAAACAGGCCTTTCTCATCCACCACTGGTCAAATCACGTTTCAGGGGTGGGAGAGGACTAAGGAAAATGAGCAAGTGGAAGAGTATTCTCCTCAAATGCTGCCTTAAATTGAAATCATCTGTTCTACAGTCCCGCCTCCCAAATCCCAGCCACACCCAGGCAGCTGTGAAGGTAGGAGGGACCTCTAGCTGCCCTCTCTGAGAGGGTGGAACCAGTGCTGTGGTAAGGTGATATGCTGAGAACAAATTTGCTTAGCTGCTTTTCTTTTCTCTTTTAGTCAATGATTATTATTTTAATTGTGCACATAGATGAGCTACAGGGTGATAATTCAATACATGTAGACAATGTGCAATGATCAAATCAGGGTAGTTAATATTGCCATTTATTGCCTTAAATCTTTTTAAAAATTTTTAACACGTAGAAATTGTGAATACATATTTATGAGGGACGTGATACATTTGTCAGTTCCCTGCATGCCTGTCATCAGCCTTCACCCTCAGCCTTGGCCTCACTGAGAACCATGTCTTGACCTCTGGGTCTCCTCCCCAGGGCTGCAGAAATAACAAGGGGAGTTCTGAGGGCTAGATGGGGATATGGGTCTCCCAGGCCTCTTTGTGTCCCTGGACGTCCCCACTGTTGCTCCCTCCACAACATGGGCCCTCCTATCTCTGGTGGGTGCCTGAAGTCAGCCATCTGAGAGTTTTGTTTCTGTAGCTTGAGACTTTGATACTTGAGGCAAAAAACCCAGGTGAAGAAGGGATATGAACATCTTACCATGGAAAAGGAGAGGGAAGTCAGCAGGTATAGTACAGGATAGTCAGGGGTTGGGTAAGCAGGTGGAGTAGAGGCCAGCAGAGATAGTAGGTGGGAGGCCAAGCAATGTGGGGTGAACCGTACTCACAGTTCAGGTCCCAGCCCCAGTCAGAGGGCCCTTATTCTAGAACTGGATCAGATAGCTCAGGAGAGCCCAGAAATGCCTGCTCTGGCCACGTGAAGGTAGGTACCATCATAGGTCAGGCAATCAGGTAAGGTGAATTTGCTGAGAAGCCACTGTGTGCCAGGCACTGCTCTAGACACCAGGGGCACAGCATCAGGAAGTCAGGGCTGGAGATAGAGGAGACACACTGCCCAGAGGACTTCGGGAGCAATGTGGAGTACCAGTACCAAAAGAAATCAAAGATGTCTCTGTCAACCCTTGGCCAGGTTTCCTGGCTGGAGTCCAGAGCTGCAGGATCCCCTCTAGTTCAATTCCTCCTCCAGACTGTGTGAAGAATTACTACAGATGCAATACCAAGCTCCCTCAGGCTGCCTGAGGTAGATGGCCGAGCTGGTCATAGCCTTCCTTAGCTGTGCCTTAGTTTCCACCCCTATTGCCCCAGCACCAAGAGTTCTGCTGAACGCATAGACAGGAGGACAGGTCCAGGAAGCTTACTGTTGGACACTGTTGCACAGATAACTGGCACTTGGGCTAGTGTCTAGCCTAGCCTACCAGGGTAAAATCTTCCAGACCAATTATCCCTTCCCCCAGCACCTAAGGTCTTCAACGCACAGGGCTGAATGGTGCTTTTGGAGCTGGTGGACTATTGGCCCATGTTCTCAGCAGCCAGGCTGTGGATGGATGGAAAGGTGACTAGGAACAGGGTCAAGGAGAACAATGGGCTTCTTGCCCAGCTTAATTGTTTTCATCCTCAAAATAATTCCTAACAGCTGGGCCATTGATCATCCTGGTCAGATTCCACAGGCAGCTGGAGAAAGCCAAGGGACTTGGCAGAGTTGCTGAGAGGCCAGCACCTGCACCACAAAGGAGCTGAGTACAGAGAGGAAGTAGTGAGGCAGGCCAGCAAGTCCATCTGCTATGCTGGGTGTTAGTAGGTGCTTTGAGTTCAAGCTGAGGACTGGCTTTTCTGCTAGGGTATCCTCCCCCTTCCTCCACTCAGGTGGCCCTCCCCTGGATACCTGACCTGTGACATTGGCCCTGAGTTCCTGTTGTCTATGGCCAGCTTTCTCAGGTGGCCAGAGCAGAGAGCCTGCAAACCCGAGGGCTAAATGAAAATTTCTAAGGAGATAAGTCAACAGCATTCTGGTCTGTGTCTCAGTGTGGCTGCCCTGACCCTGACAATCCATGGGTTGCATGTCAGCCTCTGGTCACAAGAGACGTCAGATGCAATGTGGGGCTGAACAGTATATCCAGCACTGCTGGGAGCTCCACCAACTGCAAAGAACTGCAGGTTTTGGCCCCTGAGCTATCAAATTATAAGAAGAACATGGCAGCAGTGTGCCTGCATCTAGCTTACTGCCTAGAGGTGGAAGAATGTTCATGCATTAAACAATTCTAAAGCATCCCAGCATATAAAACAGGTGACAAATACATGGCCCCAAATCTAAGAACTTAGCCATCCTACAATTCCATCTTAATTGTAGTCATTTATTCAACCAATACCTGTGTGTGCATAAAAACAACGCAAATGTGTCAGATGCTAACATGTGCCTATCATGTCATTTAACCCTTGCAGAAATCTTAGAAGGCAGGCACTATTTATTATCCCTATTTTACAAAGGAGCACAGTTGGATGGGTTACAGAGAGAGTAATGAATTTCCTCAAGTCACAAAGCTAAATCACAGAGCAGGGGTTGAACTCAGTCCTTTCCACCATCGTGCTAGACTGTGGACTGTGCAAAATACTCTGCTGGGTTATGTGAGAAAATGCAAATAAATAGTTGATGTGGTCACTGTCCTTAAACATGTCAAAGACTTAAGAGTGTCTCCAGGTCTGAGAATGTAGCTCAATAGTAGAGCCCTTGCCTAGAAGGTGTGAGGCCCTGATTTGATCCCCAGCATGAAAAAAAAAAAGATTTATTTCCAGACTAAATTCTTTAACTTCTGTATATACTTTTGAGTCTTTTAATTTCTGTGTTGCAGCCAGACCATCTGCAGCCCCCTGCCTCCCGGGCTTTTCCTGCATGCACATCTGATCCCACAACTACTGAAATCATACATGTTAAGCCTCAACCTGCTTCCTGACAGGCAAGTGAGAACTCCGTCCTTCCCTGACCATTACCCTGAAGTAACAGAAAGGACTAAGTAGCACTTTGCCAAGCTTCATGACAAAGACCTTGTGTGGAGGCCAGAGGTCACAGCTGAGTTTGTCCAACTGCCTGGGCTCCAGTCCCTGGCCAAATGTGGACCAGGTCAAACAGTGGAGCAATGGACACCCTGCACCACTACAGCCCGCTCAGCCAAGCCCAGCCAGCAAGGTCACCCTTGGCCTCCACCACCCACTTGCAAATAGGCCATTTGGCATTTTAGAGACTTCCTGACTATATTTCCCTCGGGATTTAGGGGGGCAGGGTGGATGATGCCTGGCGTTTAGTCTAAAACCTGATCATTCTGGGGTCTCAGAGGCTTTGACCGAGTGCTATAAATGGGCGAAAGTCAGTTAGGATTGCATCAAGAGTTTGGTGCTAAGGCTCCAGTCAAGTTCAGCAAACAGACTTAGAAGGAACCTGAGTGCCAGGGTGATGAGACACAGAGAAGGCCCAGGAAGTGTGGAAGTCCTTCTGGAACATGTTTCGAGCCTGCCAGCAAAGGCTATTAACACTATCAAAGAATGTTGACCAACAGCTGTCTTTCCTTCCTTGGGGGAATGTTATTTCAGTGCACTTTGGAGATACAAGTTGAAGAGGGCCTGTCAGTTCCACTGGTCACTTTTGGTTCTTGAGTTCCTGGGAGTCTTGAGAAAGGACCTGTGTTTTGAGGGTTTCTTCATGGTCCTGTTGGGTGCCTATATCACAGAGCTGCTAGGGCATGGAGTTCTTCTGTCTGGAGCATGTGCTCCCAACAGCCTGTAACAGCACCAGACTCTGATACAGAGAGAAAATGCTGCTGGATAAAATGGCAGTGGTTTTAGCAACTTGGGGTATGGTGTGTGTGAGAATGAGGGTGTGATCATTCAAAGGGGAAAGGAAGGACCCTCCCTTTCCTGAAATCAGCCTTAATTTGTAAACCTGAAAGTTGTTCAAGTTTATTCTGGTAAAGAAGCCAGTCTGTACCAAGGTAATGCTCACTGACATGAATCCCCAGTCACTCGAACCTGCAACCACTATCTCCAGCCTTGTGCTCCCAAAGGAGAGAGCAGGATCTCAAGTCGTCCTCTCCCTTTCTTGCAGTTCCCCCATTCTTGCCATCATTACAAAGGCTTAGAATCTGGGAGCTTCTCCGGGGACTGGGGACAGCAGTTTCCAGGAGGTGGCAGCTCTGTGTAGTGTGTGAGTTGACCCACCCCCCAGCCACAGACCTACAGACCTGCACCTCATCAAACCACGTTGACAGCCAGTAGGGTTTCCCACCTTGCCACCCATCCATCCTGCTACCTAGGACAGTCAGAGGTCAGATCCATGGGCCATGACTGCCTAAGACAGATAGCATGCCCACAGAGGGGCTCTGAGGCTATGGTCTACAGGGGCAGCAGAAAGAGGGAGCTCCAGCACATTAGGCCCACTGTGGCTAGAACTGCTATCCCAGGCTTCCCCTACCTTGCTCCATGTGATCTGAGTAATTTTAGCCTCCCCTCTGATTCACATGCTTTTCCCACATACAAGGTCATGCCATCATGTTGCAATGAACTTCTGGCATTTAAGTCCTGCATCTGCCCACTGAAAAAGGGAAATAAGAAATAAGACCTCAGAACTCTTCCAAAAATGAACAATAAATGGAAGACCAGGCACTATGGGCTTTCCAGAAAAGCACGGGCAATTTCTGTACATTTATGAGGTGCTGAGCCTGGTTGGCTCAGAGCGTCTAGGGTGAAAAACTCAAGGGAAAAGGTGCCCTGGAAGATGGTTTTACAGAGCAAGCAAAGAAGAAAAGGGTCTTGAAAATGTTCCCCCATTTTACAAAAAGTCATATGAGAAAGGAGCCCCTAAATTAAAAATAGGTAGCTGTTAGATTTAAAAATAAAGTTTCTCCATGCTTCACAGAATCAAGGTGTCTTAAAATTAGAAGGGATGTTGGAGAGCAGGGGGGCACACCTTCCATCCGGTACAGAAATCTCTTCGAATCATCATAAGCTACCCAGTGCAGAGGCTGCTCCTCTGCTTCCAAGGACAGGAGGCTCATTACCTGCAGGGGGCTGCTCTACATTTCTGGACAGCTCTATTTTCTTTACATGAAGCCCAAATTAACTTTTCTAGAGCTTCCAGCCAGCATTGTAAATGTATCCACTGGAGCCATACTAAGCACATCAGCCCCTTCCCCCATATGACCTCCTTCAGGTCTTTGAAGATGGCTGTACCATGCCCTGCCCACCCCATGCCGGATCTTCTGCTGGCTAGATTTGTTGATTTGTCAAACAACATAATTTCATAAGAAGTTGGCTGCCTGGATCTCTTCCATTTAAGGCAGGTTTTGGCAGGGCCACAGTTATGCAGCTCTGCCTTCTCCAGCAAACCCCTCCTTATTTTCCATTGTGTCCCACAGTAATTGTGTGAATAGATACACACACACACCCCTCAAAACTGGCTAGTCTGTGCTGAAGGTGCCCTCAGACCATGGTGTAGAGTCAGTTTCTACTAGACAGACTCACTGGTACTCAGACGTTGAGTGGCTGGTACCACACCTGGAGCTCCAAGAGAAGAAACAAACATGCCTTTTCTTATACTACTGTGTCCCCTCTAGCTGTCATGAAGCACAGGCCAGGAAGGAAGGAAAGCAAACTAGAGATAGACGTTTCTATGGATTGAAAAGTATGGCCTCAAATGCACTAAAACCCCAACCACATCCCAGAACCTGTCTAAATCAAACACACCAGACTTTGAGGTTAAGTTCTGCCTGCAACTACACGACCACCCGGCTTCCATTCTTCATGGGTCTGTTAAATTGATGTCACTTCTCTTCACACCCACACTCACCTCTTCTCATTTCCTCTTTCTCCTTCCCCATCTCTCCCAAGCTCCCAACCCAGGTTTTATTTATGAAAGTCCCAGGATATGCCTTTGGCATGAAAATTCCAAGGAAAGCTAAGCAAGAAGAAACACTGCTGGAAGGTTTTAGTTTGAGGCACTTGCTGATAGCCTTTGGCTCTGGACTGATTTGGGGGAGCACCCAAACAAGTGCTCATGGTCGTCCCATGACTGAACAAATATCCCTCCCATGGAAGGTGGGACTGGGGGCTGCCTGGACTGCCTCCAATTTCACAGGGGTCTCTAAGAATGGAGCCTGGCTCAATGGCTTTCCACCCCGGACCATATGTTGCTATACAACATAAGATGCAACTGATCTGTAAATGGGCAGTTTAATTTTTTATTTTTCCCCTCTAGAGCAAGAAGAGAAAGGAACTCTGGCAACCAGTGGTATATAAACTCTGCCAGCCTCAGGACTGTGTCTATCTCACACATGGAAAATAACTCCCTTCTCTACCCCACCCTGGAGATAAATGATAATAAAATATTAACCACAGTCTCCACTCTCCTGATAGAGAGGGAATGACTTTCTTTAAAAGACCTTTGTGCTTTATTGCTGCCAAAGATATTTAAACTGTAGTCAAGTGACTTCTCTACCTAGAGCCCCAGCCAAGACTGATTTCCCAGGGAGGGGCTCCACCAGTTGCATTCTTGATGGGCAGCAGTTGTCTGAAGCTTAGTGCAGGGGCAGGAGATCCCACACTTGCCCTGGACTCTGCAGGGAACTGGACATTCGCTGTGGCCCTCAGGTGTGCTGCTAGGAGCTGGGAGGTGACTGGCACCACAGCAATGTGGGGTAGGGAGAAAAGGATGGATGCCTCCCTCCCCCATGCAGGCTGAGAGGGAAATCTGCCTTGGAGAGTAATTCTTCTGTGACAGCGGACAATTAGGAGGAGAAAGAGGAGGATGTGGAGAAAGGGGCGGAGGGAGAGAGGGAGAAGAGAGAGACTGCAAACTGGGGCCTGAAGTCCCTTGGGGAAAACAACCAGGGAGGGGAGAGAGAGAGAGGCATGCTTCATCACAGCTGAGTTCTCTTATAGTCTTTTAAGTCTTTCCAGTGGCTGAAAGGGTTTGGGGTGGAGAAAGCTAAAGCAATAGGAAGCCTGTTGCTATAGTTTAGATCTGGAATGGCCTCCAAAAGCCCATGTGTTAAAGGTTTGGTCTTCAGATTGTTGTTATTGGGAGGTGGAACCTTTAAGAGGCAGGGCCTAGTTAGAGAAAATTAGGTCATTGAGACCACGTCCTTGAAGGGGGTATTGAGATCCATGCCCCTCTTCCCCTCCTTCTTTGCTTCCCAGCCCCCATGTGATGAACAGGCCTTTTCTGCCACACGATATACTCTGCTGCCACACACCCAAGAGCAATCATGAGCTGAAACCCTGAGCAAAATAAACCTTTCCTTTTTAAAAATTGAGTGTCTCAGGTATTTTATCATAGTGACAGCTGACCAACACACTTGTGAAAGGTATGTGAGACTCAGAGAGAGGTTCTAAAGGGGACTGACAGCCCCAAGGAGAGGGGAGAGAAGACAGAATGGAGAGAAGAAAAAGTGGAGAAAAGGAGGAAGGGATCAGGAAAGAGAAGAGAGGAGCACACCAAAAGCAGATACGAAAAACAAGAAGTGGGACATCTTTATGGTGACAAAGAGTAGAAACAAGAATGTGTGAGAAAGAAAGGGATGGAGTAGTAGGAAAAAAGGCAGCATCTTTTGAAAGAATATTTGAAATAGGCAGCTTTTCCTGAACCTATGAAACTCAGTTAGTCTTAGTTGTGTTTTCTCCAAATAAGAGAACTTCTTCTTCCCACCTCCCTTTTTGGGAGAAGGGTATCTTACTTGACAGAGAGCTTGAAAGTCAAGATTTGTGATCTTTTCAAATCAGGTGACTGGAATATCTACCTCTGGTTCTTTGTGAAACTCCTATAAATTGTGTCTCAACATGACTTCCCAATGGCTCTTACCATCTCACAGCCTTAGGAAGTGGTGGAGGACAAATGGTGAATGAAGGGCAATACACATACTCACAGAGACAGGCTGAGAAGTTCTCCTGAGCCCATCTAGTCTCAGGAAGAGAGTAAGACAGGTCCCACAGAAAGTGAGAGATCAGCTCAGTGGAGAAGAAACACAGAAGAGGAAGAGATCTGGGACAGGAGAGATCTACAAGGAGTAAGTAAGAAGAAAGCTCAGCTATTTCAGATTTTTGCACATGTCTTATTAGTTTGGATTGCTTATAATGGTCTAATATTTTTAGCTGATGAGAAAGTGACATAAATACCCAAAGATCCCAGAGGTGTGCAGCGAAAAGGTGTCATTCTCCCAGGCTTGTTCTCCAGCTACTGTCCCCTTCCCCCGACCTTTGAATCTAGCCATAACCATGGCATACACTTCAGGTGGAACTTGCCCACCTCACACCAACAGCCCCGGCCACAAATGTAACCCTCTTCATGACTTCCAATCACAGCGATGCTGGGGAGCTCTTTTGGTCATATACAGAAATAATCTGGGCATGAAGGGAAATTCTTACTTCCAGGAACAACCCTCAGACAGGGGGGAATGAGAGCTGAAAAGCAATGCATAAGGGATAGCAGTGAGCAGTCTTCCACACACTCCTCAGAACATCCCACATAGGACCCAGGGACCCGAAAGGGTGACATTAGTTGCACGCCCTGTATGGCCTTTCCTTTTTTACCATTCTGCCTATCCCTAGAATTACTCCTGCCTCAACAAGTGACCAGCACAGACCTTGTGGGTCCTGAATTCTGCTTATCTCCCAAAGTGGAGGCTAAAGCAGTTGTGTAGGTAAGAAATGACAGGAGTTCGAAAAGTGATGGGAGCAATTAGGCAGATTGGTAAAATATTTAGAAGATTAAGTCAAGAGTCTGCATCAACCCTGTCCTCTTAGCACCATCCTCTTTCCTGCTCCCCTTCAGAGTCATGTGCAGGTTCACAGCTCATAGCAATCCCCAGACAAAGGAGGCCTGGTTGTGTGCTACAATCCTGTTTTACAGCTATATGTTCAAATGGCCACCATATATGGATGTGTAACTCAACAGTCATTGCAAAACTGAGCTCACATAACATGAAGGTATTTCCAGGCAGTCCTAAATTTAGCTGAATTTGTAATGGGGACTTTGGCAGATATCTCTGACATCAGTGTGTCCTTCAGACAGACCACCATAGTGAGATGGGAGTATCTAAAATAATAGGGGGAGGAAAAGAGGGTTAATGTTAATTGTTATTTGTTGAGCTATGCCTACTAATGCCTCAGATCAAGCCTGTGAGGTAGATATTGTTACCTCCACCTTATGATAAAGAAATGGAGACTTAGAGTAGCATCATAATTGTGCCAGGGTCACTTGAGAATTAAGTGTTAGAACAAGCACCCACAGCTCAGTCCAACTGGTTCCAAAGGATTTCTACTCATTGTCTCCTGAAATTCCCTTTTAAACTTCTCCCTGCTTCAAAGTGAGAGAGGAACCCCAAGAGTCTGCCATCTTTCTTTTTGTTACATTATTAGATTAGTTGGTTGTGATTAGATTCTTGCTCAGTAGATGAGGCAGAAGATGGCCTTTAGTGGAAACAGAGAATGGAGAGGACCATGAACAAAGTCTTGACCTGCAGGGAACTGGAGGCAGCCTTTAGTGCCTCTTGTTTGTTTATATTTAGCAAATGATTTACATCAACTCATGTAATCCTTATTGCAATTCTTTGATGTAGGTTGTACTATGATGGCCATTTTATAGATGAGGAAACTGAGGCAAAATGAAATGGTTTCATTGTTTTCCAAGGATGCCACAGTTAATAAGTAGTAGAACTGGGATTTTAAACCAAAATTCTAACACCTGTATTCTATACCACTTTTCCATGTTGGTTGTCATTAACCAATTTACTCCATGAAAACTTAGGAAGGCTGTTTTCTATGACAGGGTTCAACTAGATGCTGCGTAAGTAGAAATTGGGAGAGAGGAAGAGAAAGAACAGCTCATTTTGAGAATAATCCACTTCATGAATACACAACCCATTTGGGTTCTACTCTACTTTGCAACCTGGCCAAAATATACTCCCATCCCTGGTTGCCCTGTTTCTTTTCAAGAGTTTGATCCCACCAAATTTCTCATCAGGAATGCAAGTGAGAAAATCTCCCATCACCTGATTCAGGGAACAAAGACATCTCTTGCTTGATACAAAGACAAAAACATTCAGAACCTGAGGCAAAGGAGAATTCCTTGTAACTGCTATGTGGATGGGAAAGGGTCAGGATTCCAGGCAGCCCAAAGGTCTGTCTCCTCTGGGCGTGTTTCTCTCTTGCCATCTGCTCCCTCTCCTCGCTCTTCCAGGAGGTGCTTCCACCCTCAACCTCCACATGGTCAATTTGACTGTGACTTTGGCTGCCCTGGGTGTGACTGAACATCAATGTGCCCTTTATTTTTACCTCTGCCACCCAAACCTCAGTCTCCCTGATTCCACAACCCCAGACTACTACTCCAGGCTCACCTTCTCAGAAGATGGAAGCTTGGCCTTGGCTTCTGAGGATCCTTTGCATGCCATTCTGTCAAGTTTATGGTGAGGACAGTGCAGATGAAAGGAACATGCTGTCACAGCAGCCATGTATATGGAGCAGCCTCTTGGCAGGGCCGTGCCCATGCAGACTAAGGCCAACCTCTTAGCAGCCCATTGTTTTTGAACTCAGGATTCTCATTTGCTAGGTGAATGCTCTACCTAGCTTCTAGCCTTTTTTGCTTTAGTCATTATGGAGACAGAGGGAGAAAGAGAGAGGGAGAGAAGAGAGGGGATAAGGGACAGGGAGGAAGGGCCTGAGGGAATCTCTATATTCACTTTAAAGGCATGCCCCAAATAAACTAACTTACTTCTACTTACTAAAGGTTGTACCTCCCAATAGCACCACAGGCTGGGGACCAAGCCTTCAACACATAAGCCTTTAGAGGACATTTGGGATCCAAACCATAACAGAGAAGTATTTTAGAACTGAGTTGAAAAGGGGATAGAGTGTTGTCTTTAAGAACCAATGAGCTACCCAGGTGCTGGTGGCTCACACCTATAATTCTAGCTACTTGGGGGGTTGAGATCCAGAGGACTGCATTTCCAGGCCAGCCCCCAGAAAAAAAGTTTTGAGACCCCATTTCAACAAAAATCTGGGTGTGGTAGTCTGCTCCAATCATCTCAGCAAATTGCAGGAAGTGTAAAACAGGAGGACTGCAGGCCAGGCCAACTTGGACAAAAAGCGAGACCCTGCTGTGACAGCATGTTCCTTTCATCTGCAGTGTCCTCACCATAAACTTGACAGAATGGCATGCAAAGGATCCTCAGAAGCCAAGGCTAAGCTTCCATCTTCTGAGAAGGTGAGCCTGGAGTGTAGTAGTCTGGGGTTGTGGAATCAGGGAGACTGAGGTTTGGGTGGCAGAGGTAAAAATAAAGGGCACATTGATGTTCAGTCACAGCCAGGGCAGCCAAAGTCACAATTGACCACGTGGAGGTTGAGGGTGGAAGCACCTCCTGGAAGAGCGAGGAGAGGGAGCAGATGGCAAGAGAGAAACACGCCCAGAGGAGACAGACCTTTGGGCTGCCTGGAATCCTGACCCTTTCCCATCCACATAGCAGTTACAAGGAATTCTCCTTTGCCTCAGGTTCTGAATGTTTTTGTCTTTGTATCAAGCAAGAGATGTCTTTGTTCCCTGAATCAGGTGATGGGAGATTTTCTCGCTTGCATTCCTGATGAGAAATTTGGTGGGATCAAACTCTTGAAAAGAAACAGGGCAACCAGGGATGGGAGTATATTTTGGCCAGGTTGCAAAGTAGAGTAGGACCCAAATGGGTTGTGTATTCATGAAGTGGATTATTCTCAAAATGAGCTGTTCTTTCTCCTCCTGTCCGAACAGTTATGTATACATACCATAAAGTAGAAACTGAAACCATGCCATTCTCAAACAAATCCTATGATTTGCTGAAGTCTTGAGAGCTTAAAAAATATTAGTTTGAAGCCAATTTATTGCTGCAATTATTTCTTCTTTCTAATATTTTGTCATTTTTCACAGTGGTTATTAAAGAAGTCAAAAGCCATTTTATTCTGCACTGTTTCTTTTGGGAGCATTTACCAATGTATCTCAGCAGTAGCATGAGAAAATGTATTTCTCTGGAAACCAGAAGTCACACAATAGTCCCAGTTCTCCAACCCCAGGGTGTGAAAAAAATCCCCATTATCATTGAAATCCAATTATTCTGTTTTTATGACACCTCCTTTGCTCTAAAGGAGGGCCAATTCAGCTGCCAGAGCACAGAATGACACAGATACAATGTGATGTGTCAACCACTCATGTTTTTCTTTTATGAGATCAACTTTTATAACTTTGCAGTCAACTTACCAACAGACTATAAAACTTGGCTTATTGGAAACAGATATATCAACCATAAGGCATCACTTGTTGAAGACTGACTCCAGCCTCTTCTGGACATGAGTTAATTCTTAGAGAGAAAGTCATTGGGAATGGCAGCCTAAGTTTCATCTCACAATACGTAGGCACCTGTCCTTGGCCACTTACATATTTTTCCTTACAAGAAACATCCATATTGGATCCTATCATAATTGGCATGATATTTATGGGTTTTGTTTCATGGTCTGATGGCTTCTGAAACTTATTGCAGCGGAATTCAGACTCCATGAATGCAGCCAAATATTATCCTCAAAAGTATTTTCTAGTCTATTTGTGGCCACAGAAATGTCTCTGCTTTTGTGATCCCAGAATGCATGGCAGAGCATGGGGTCCAGCTTCCACTTCAAAGGAAGTGTTCAAAGCAGACGCCTCTTTGGATCTGAGAGCAGTGCGGGGAGACTTGCAAGCCGGTTTTCATGCACATTCCACTTTACCCTGTCTCTGTCTTACCTTTGCTGCATGCTGAGAAATCACCACTGTCCTCACATAATGGTACAAATGACCTTTGAGAACTTGGGGAGTCTTCCTTTTGCAACAACTTTGTTCTCTTCAGGGGTGTGTCCTGGCTTGTGCATACTCTCTTCCCTCTATAGCTGGGCATTCAGTTGCAGATGGGAAGCAACTCTGTGCAGTTTCATGATGCAGGCACTGCTAGAAAAATGTTTCTATGGCAACCCCAGGCTTACCTCATCCAACAGCATTCAGATGTTACTGACTACAGAAGCATTTTTTTTCTTTTGTAAATGTCGAGCAAGCATCAGCTATGTTTAAAGAGCCAAGAAAGATTTTGTTTGTTTTGATGTTCTATTCCTCTGTTCAGAACTCTTGGGGAAACATTGTATGTTTGGAGCGCATTGTATATGTAGACATCAGTTCCCCCCTTTGCTGCACCACATAGACTTCTTTCCTACAAAAATAAGAGGGATTCAGCTAAGGAGCCAGGGTCATTATTCATCTGTGCTCTAGCCACTGCCTGTTGCCAAAACACTGCCTGTGTTTTAATGTTTTCAATCCAGAATTCATATTTTCTCAGCTTCAACAGGATCTGGCCACTCAGCATTTGATCAGGGCTGCTCATGAGAAACCCAGGTGCTTGGGATGGGAGTGGGACTGACTGCTGTCATAGTGACCTCTATCCCTCCTGTCCAGACTGGAATCACTAATTCAGGGCAGGCACATGGTTAGCACTCTCCACTCCCATTAGTCGGCTGTGATGAGCATTACTGGGAATGATGTCATCACCTCTGTACAATTCTCCAAGAGCTAACTTCATGTTAGACATGAAGATGTCATGCCTCTACATCGGTGGTTCTCAACCCAGGGAGAGGAGGGGATTGTCCCAAGAGGATACATTCGGCCATGTCTGGAAGCAGTTTCAGTTGTCAGGGAAGGGGTGCTCGTGGAATCTCATGGTTAGACTCCAGGGACACTGTTCAGCACCCTACAGTGCACAGGACAGTTTCTTTGTCCCCACCCTGACAATAAATGATCCAGCTCAAAATAGTCTCAGTGCTGAGGATTTAGTTGAGAAATCCTGCTCCACACTGCCAAGATGGAACCCAGCAAGGCGTGGTGTCATGGTACTTCACATCTCTGCTACTATCAATGAAAGGCAAGCAATGGGGTATTGATTAACTGTGAATCAATGCCTGTAAGTGTATTTGCCAAAGAATTCCAGGGCAAAGAAGAGCTTTCTTGTGACAGGGAGTTTGAGTCTATGCTAATCCCTCCTGGAAAGCCTTTTTGACTCTGAGTTATGACCTCGGCCTACATTGTCTCACACTACCTCCCTGTTATTAAAATTCCTTTCTGCACAATTCATGCGAACATAAATCCTTCCTTTAAAATCTAACCAATAAGACTTCCAGAAAATTGGATTCATTTTAAAAGTTGTCATTTAAGAACAATATGCTTGCTTCCAATCTCTCCTTCCTTCCCTTCCTTTTTCTTTTTCTCTTTCTCCCTCCTCCTCCCTTCCCCCTCAGAAATCCTGCCACAGGTAGAGGTAGGGAAAGGTATGGAATGATCTTCAGGAGCCCAGCTCGTAATCATGTCTCTAACCTACTATCCATGCTGACTTGGCATTTCTTTGCTGTTACTAATCTTCTAATCATATGAACTAGAATTATTTCTTCAAATGTGATTCGTATGAGACACAATATGGCCAATTTTCTTCTGTGATGGAAATAAGAGGAGTAAGCACGAGAATAGAAGAGCTCCAGATCGGCTGGGAGCTAGCAACAGATCACAGCAGACACATTTTTGGGTTAAAAGCCTCTAATTCCCATTGCTGGCTTTCTCACTTTTTTTCCCAAAGCATGTGTGGCTAAGGCATATCAAGGTAAGCGTAGGCCAAGATGACAAGTATCTAGTTCCTCCAGTGTGGGGAGCAGATTAAAGCCTATAAGAACTGGACACAAGCAAGCTGAGATGTGGTTAATTGCTTTTATCTGTAGGCCAAGATAGTCACAGCCCTCAGCCACAAAACAGGGAAAGGCAGAACAGCTGTGTCTCCTAAGCTTGTGTTCGGAGAAGCAGGATTGCAGGTTTCTCCTATTGCAATGTCACTCCCCTCTCTGTGGCTCCACTCTGTTTGCTGCTGTAAAAGACCCCTGAAGGAGGAAGAGGGCCTTTTGCCTTTTGGGGCTTTACTTTGGGCTTTTTGGTGTCAGAAGCTTTTGGAAGGGAAAAGAATTATTGAAGGGGAAAATTGTTGAAGGGAAAATGCTAAAGAGGGATTGATAGGAAGTCTGCATCCAAAACTTTAACATAGGCTTCAGAAAGCAAAGCTGAAAAAACTTCATACATAGCCTTATGAAAGCTAAAGCAAAGCCAAAGAGAACATCGGACAGTGCACAGTTCAAGTCTAATAAGAGCTATCCATATGCAGGTTGTAGGCGTGGCTGTTTGCAAGTCTGAGCACCCAGGCTTGGAGGGAACTAAAGAGAGATGGGACAGTGCAAGCTGGGGATGAAAGACCTTTAAGAGCAATTAAACTAAAGATAAGCTAAGAGCAAATATGGGATAGTGTGAGCTTAAGGAAAGAGGTTTTAAGCCAGGTTTTAAAGAACTGCAAGGAGCAAGGCCTTGAAGAATCAAGATAGAGAAGAGAAGCAATGAGGGTTGTGCGTCTCCAACTGAGCATACAACACACTTGGCCCCAAATTTCTGTCAACCTATCTATCCTGTGTCTTTTCTAAAATCTCCAGTGCCCCCCCACCCCCCCAGTTAAGCCAGTTAGGTCCAGTAGTAACCAAGGAGCAAGAGAGAAAACCTCGCTCCAGCAAGGGAGGGAGCGCTGGAAATAGCGCCCCCTTCATTCTAGAATGCCACATCCACTTACTTGCTCACTGCCATGGAGAAGGATGATGTCAGGCCAAGGGGGCAGATTTGCTTAGCCTCTCACTCTAGACTGAGCAGGCTGGGCCATGCATTTAGTGGTTAAGGGTTCCATGTTGAAAAAATGTGGCTCTCTGAAACATACGGGCAATTGGAGAGGATGGTTTCGAATGTTTCACCAAATTTCTGCTCCAGATCCTCATAGTTGGTACATCTAAGAAAGCATATAGGATGTTTAGGCTAAGATGGTGTTTTAGAAGCTGATATAGATACATTAACAAGTTAGGCAGATGTACATGGAGAAGGGAGGATGATTGCAAGAGGCTAGAGTGTCTGATCACCACTTCACAGTGGAAATGTAAGAAGGAAACTCTTATCAGTGGACACTGAATTGCAAGAATGCCTCTGGACAGAGAGGGAGTGGGGGCAGCAGGAGATGGCCTCTGAGCATCTGAGCAATCCTCCAGGATCCAGCTCTTCCATGTAGAGGCTGAGCAGCATACCACATGGGGAACTGAAGAATGACCCAGTGATGTAAGGGACAGAGTTGGTGTCTGACAGATTCTCTCTCTCCAGGTGCTTCACAAGTTCTAAATTCCTAAGAGATCATTTAATTGGTTTATTTCATCACTTTTCTGTTGCTCACGTTCAGCAGAATTTGTTTTTTAATCAGACTGTGACCCAGAGAGCAAACTTGGCCTTACCAACTTCCTCTATCAACTCCTTTAGCTGCCTTCTACAGAAAGAACTGCCTGGACCACTTTCCCAGGAGTGGAGTGGACCCTTGGTGCTTCAGGGATCTCTCTCTCCAGGGAAGGGTCCAGTTCAAAGTCTTTACCACTCAAGCTCCTCACTCCTAACCTGAACTACTGTTACATTCTCACAGCAGCCCTGAGCTGAAAAACAGAGCCCATTTGTAATAGAAGGAGAACTTTCCTAAGATTCCGTGCAGAGCCTGTCAACAACTTGGCTGCACAAAGCCCTGAAGGCGCTGAGCTGGCCCTTCTGTTAGGGAAAGTCAGCAAACCCATACAGATGTTTTCCTGAGGCCGTTCTGACCAGACCTCAGGGACTTATCCCTGCCTGGTATCACATAGCATGAGAAGGTATGGAATTCTCCTTGGAGATCAGGAAGCCTATTACATGAAATAAAAATGTAAGTGTGTTCTTTTTGGATTAGTTGGTGTTTTCCCTTCTATTTTTCTTTATATAACCTTATCACTTAGTGACCTTTCTTTCTTTTCCCTCTGCCATTCTTGGCTTTAAGCCTGCTCTGGCTCTGCAGGGCAGATCTCAGCTTGCTGGGCAGCTCTAAGTCAAATGGTTTCTAGCTTCTCTCCACCCGAGCTTCCTCTGATAAGTCATATTAAGGGGCTTTATGACCTCTTTTTCTTAGGCAGTGCAGAAATCCTAGTCCACACAGATGTTCATATCTTAAGAGATCCTATTTACAACCCAAGAGACCAGAGAGAGGGGGGTGCTACATTAGTCAGAGTTTCTCCAGGGACACAGGACTGATGGGATAGATAGATGATAAGTAGATAGATAGTCAGATAAGAGGGGGCTTATACAGGAATTGGCTCACATGATCATGGAGCTGAGAGGTCCCACAATATACCATCTGCAAGCTGTAGAACCTGGGTAGTCATTAGCCTGCCTCAGTCCAAGTACAGAACCAGGGAAGTTGATGGTATAACTCGGTCAAAAAGCCTGAGAACCTGGCGAGCCACTGGTATAAGTCCTATAATTCTAGACCAGACAGCCTGGAATTCTGATGTCTAAAGGCAGGAAAAGAAGAGTCCCCCAGCTGCAGGAGAGACAGGGAGAGAGAAGAGAGTATGAGAAAGAAAGACAGGGAGACAGAGACAGAGACAGGAAAATTCTGTCCAGGCCTGCAGTTGATCAGACAGTGCCACCCACACTGGCAAGGCCAGACTTCCTTACTTCACCCACTGGTTCACATGCCAGTCTTTTCTGGAATCACCCTAATAGATGTACCCAGAGATTACCTGCTATCTGGGTATTCATTAACCCAGCCAAGATGTCACCTAAAATTCATCACAAGCATGCAATTCGTGAGCGCGTTCCTTCCTGCTTGACACTCAACCCCGACAGCCACCCTATCGGGCCAGCTGACCTCCACCAAGTCAGGACCTGTCCTGCAGACAAGCAGGCAGGAACTGACGTGCTTCGAGACAGGGAGCACTCTTAACATCTAATATTTCCTTAATATTTCATAAGTTGAGATGTCACTTTAAATGCAGGTTCCCCTGAGAGAGGAGGAAGTCCACAGTAAGGTCAAAGATATTGTGTGTGTATGTGTATGTGTGTCCACATGGTAAGGTCAAAGATTGTATGTGTGTGCCCATTTGGTTTCCATCTTTGGGTTTTTGTTGCATAGAGGGGGTAAGGGAAGAGCAGAAAGCATTGCAACCCTAGGAAAAGAAAGATGAGGCCCTTCTTTAGTTTTCATTGAGTCTCCTCTGCCTGTATCTCTTTCCTTCCTGACCTGCATTTGGTTCATTTCCTGAGACAGCATCCCTAGGCTGTGGTATCTTGAGCACAGGCTTTCTGGAGGGGGCCAATGCTCTCCCCCGATTTATCCTCCAGTTCATTCCTACTTGTCCCCCACTCCCCATTTGCCCTGTTTCCCAGGGCTGAGCCAGGCAGGCTGCAGTGCTCAAACTCCCTTGGCAGCTGGGTTCTGGCTGGGCTGGCCCTGTGGACAGTGGTAGGGGATTGAGGTGGGAGTAGAGAAAGAGGTGGGGTCTTCTCCCCCTCGCTGCCTTTGTCAGCATCTCTGGCTCAGGTCCTTGCAGTTCCAGCATTGATGAGGTGACTGCCCTGAGATCTAGGAATATCACCTCCTCTTTTATGCCTCCAACTCCAGGACTGGTAGTAGTTTCCAGCTGCTGTTAATCTCTGGATTATGGCATTGACCACAAATTTGGCTCCTCGGCTCATCCAGCCCCTTTGAGCCATTCCCTGCACTACATTCACTCTATTTAAATAGCCATTTACTGATGCCATCTCTCACTGATACAATTTTCACATTTACATACCATATTTCTTAATATTGGCACCAAAAAAAAAAAGAATTGCTTAATAGACCCTACAGGGAGTTCTAAGGTTTTTAGGACCTGACTCTTAGGGGAGGATGGAGAGGCATCAGAGACAATGGTCTCTTTCTCCTTATCTTCTCCAAAGTGACTGGAAGGAAGGCTCTGATTTTCATGTACCCTCCTTCTTTTTGGAGTTTTGACACCCAGGATCATGTGGATAGGAAGGGGAGGTCCCAGAAGTAGACTTGGAGAAATCAACCTTCTTCCATGGGTTGTCCCCATCACTGGCCCCATTTTAACTGGGAATTGTCCAACCAAACCAGTCAGATTTGGGGACATTCACAAAGTCACTGCAGTTTCTCAGTGGTCACTTCCAAGCTTTTTTCTGAGAATAAAGCAGTAGTCATGAGATGGAAGAAAACTAGAAGACAGGGTTGGCACAGGGGTCAAGAGAAGAGGATATTCAGGAAGGAGATTCTGGTCTAAGCCATAGTTATTACTCTCCTGGACAATTCTAAAATCTTCCTAATTGCTCTTTGCATGCACTTTTGGCTCCAAATAATCCATTCTTGTTCAAGAAGATAGCATTTTAAAGATTATAAGTCAGGTTATATGACTCGCCTACTTACAAACTTTACCAAGTCACACTCGATCTTCTCTCAGGCTGCTCTCTTTTTTAATTACTGTGCTTCAACTATACTGACCTTAAATATTCTGTGCTCCTTCCTGGCACAAGACCTTTGTACATGCTGCCTCCTCCTCCCAAATGGTTATTACTCTTGATTTCTCAGCTTAACTATAATTATTACCAGAGGTATGCTCTTGGTTTCCCAACATTGTTCAACTCTTTCTAGCAAATGTTCTCAGTATCACTGTGTAGAATTAATCACTATGGCCCTATTAACTAATGGAAAGAATTCAGTTTCTTGTTCCCTACTGTACCACCACTAGACAGACACTCCATACTTTATTGGATGAATGACTAAATCACACTTCATAACTAGGTATGTATTTGTTCATTTGCCTAAAGTCTGATTCTTCTTTTATGCAGTCAGGAACCATGGGTATTTTATTCACCACAGTGTATCCCAGAAATTATCATAATGTCTGGAACATAATAGAATCTTTGTATTTGTGGATAGGTGAGTATCTATGACAATAAAAAGACTCTCACAAATACCTATAAAAAGGACAGAAGTCCCAATAGAAATATAAGCAAAGTATATACACAGGAAATTCATAGAATAAAAGTAATTCATGGAAGCATGGTTCAAGTTAAACATATAAAAAGATATATATTTTCATTATAATAAAAGAAATGGAAATTTTAAAGCATCCCACATTTTGGATATCAGATTGGCAGAGGATTACAGTTGAATAACAGTTCATGCTGGTGGCAGGTGAGGAAGCAAACATTCAGTGACAGTGCCTGCTGAGGAAGCATTTTGTAGAGTAGTTTTTTAGTAGCCCTTAAGATTTTAAAAGTGTATACTTGTTAACCCAACAATTCTGTTTTCTCTTTGGAAATACTTCATCAATGTACCATGAGTGGCTGACAATATATTTAATGCAAGATTTTATGTAATATTGAATATCCATTCAATAAAAATGAACTGAACATAAAATTATAGTTAATTTATGGTTAAAATTATCACACAATGGAAGACCATGAAACTACTCATGGGACGAGTTATGTCTATTTAGCATTATGTGTAGATGTCTAATATGCATATAGTCTCTAAGTATTGTATTATACAGGAATTTCAACTTTCTTTTTGGGTGGTACTGGGGTTTGAACTCAGGGTCTCCCACTTATTAGGCAGCACTCTACTACTTGAGCCACACCCCTCGTCCTCAACTTTTAAGTTATCCATTTTTTGTATTATTTGAATGTGTATGAACATTTATTACCTTTGCAGTCAGAAAAATATAAATATTTTAAACATATAAGAACTCCTTAATTAAAATATAAGATGAAGAGAATCTTCTAAGAAATGACTGGATATAAGGGTTCAGGTAGAAGCTAATAAATGTGCTCTGTGATTGCAAATTTTACAGTAATGAATTAATTATTCTATATGACAAGAGACATCTATTGGGTCAAAAGTGCTTTTGCAGTTAACCTTCAAGTCAGAATACATTCTATAGGATTAAAATACAACTGATTCTTCATGACAGTCTCTAGGGAGACTCCAAAAATTTAATACTCCTACAGTGAGGAAGGAACAGGATACTAGGGAGTCCTGACAGCACTGAATTCTGAAAGTAGCAGCAGCAACAAAATGCCCGAGATCAGAAAATTCACAAAGAATAGAGGCTTATTTAGTTCACAGTCCTGGAGGCTGGGAATTCTAAGAGCATGGCACTTGTATATGATCAGCATCTTGTGAGGGCCTTGCCAAAAAGGCACGTTGTTGATGCTCCCACATCCTTCCATTACATTCCATCCTGCCTGACTCCAATCCTCACATTGTCTCCCAATCCTTCCCAAGACACATGCATGTGCATCTTTTGTTTTATTTTTAAACTCCATCCATATTTGGATTTATCAATGAATCTTGGTTTCCTTGGTACTCTGCAAGAACTATCTACTCAAACCCACGATTGGGCTCTTTCTGTTCTTGATCATGTGTGGGGAAATCCTCACTTGTAGTTCTATGGACCTGAATCCTGCCAATTCCAAGCTTTCCAGACACCACAAGAGGCCTACTGTGTTTCGTGTGGGGCTTAGAGAAGACAGGTAGACATTCATGGACACCTACCAGATAACTGGAAGAATAACCTTGAGTCCAAAGGGACTCAATGATGTCAGCTATTCTGTACATACACAGTATGTGCTTTATATGTAAGGGACCCAATATGTGGACTGAATAGAAAATAAATATAAGATGTAATATTAGTTGTGATGAAGCTACCTTCACAGGGATGGCACCCCTTTGGGTAGAGAACTGTCTATATTTAAAGGTGACAAAACCCTTTATAAGACTCCTTGTTAAAACTAACATTCCAGAGAAAGGAGAAAGATGCTCTGTATGAAATTAGGAGAGGGATTTTTTTAAGTTCTTGTTCTTAAAGGGAAAGAGAAGAGTCAAGAAGATGGCAAAAGGTTTGTATTACAGTGAAAGCCAGTGGAATTTTCTGGGGATGCACATTTTAGGAATAGTGAGGCCCACTCTTTCATTTGGGGTGCTTTGTGCTTCTATATTACAGATACATTTCAGTATCCCCTCTTTCCTCCTCCCTAAAAACTTCAGAAATGTCTTCTCAGTCCATTTCCTGTCACTATAACAAAATGCCTGAAACCAGAAAATTTATAAAGAATAGAGGTTTCTTGAGAGCTTTCTCAAGCTCTGCTCCTCCTGACCTAACTGGGGGTGACTGGAGATGCAGAAAGGACAAAGGATAAAAGACAAACACGCAGAAAGTTGGGATCAGGTGTGCTGGGAGCTCAGATGGAGACGCACAACAGCCTTGTTACTTCTTTTTTCTATTATTCTTTTCTCTTACTTTGCTTCTTTTCTCTATTCTTTAAAACCTTATTACCAAAATTTTTCTTTTCTATTCTTTAAAGTCTCTTTCTTTAGACTTGCTCTGACCCATGTTTTCTTTAATCTTTCTTAAAGTCTTGCTCCTCAGACTTGCACTGTCCCATGTTCTTCTTTAAAGTCTCAGTCCTTAGACTCTCAGACACACAACAGCAGCCGTGTCTAAAAACTGCATTAGCATAACTCTTAAAGTCTTGCTCCTTAGACTTGCACTGTCCCATGGTTTCTTTAGCTTACTTTATCATAGCTTTTTTAAAGCCTATATATAAAGTTCTCAGTGCAGAAAGCTGCTCTGGTGGAAACACACAACAGCCAGCCACAGCAGCAGCAGCCAGCCAATTAAATCCCTCAACCCATCCTCAACCAATCAATTCATCCCGTCCTCCTTCAGCAAGTCTTTTATAGCCAGGGGTAAACAAGGAGGTGGAGCAACAGTTCTCAATGAGGGGCATGACATTGTAACAAGAGAAACCTGTGATCCTACTTCTCTCAATGTAAACAACTTAGGAAAAGCAGCTGAGCTACATTTTGTTTTCATCCCCTTCTGCAGCTGGGGCAGTGCCAAACTCAGCCTGTGGATCATTGAGCACAAATGTGCTTAGTCACATTCTCATAGGTTTCTCATAATCTCCCCACAGAGGCTTATTTAGCTCACAGTTCTGGAGGCTGGGAATTCGAAGAGCATGGCACTAGTGTACGCTCAGCATCTTGTGAGGGCCTTGTCTGCATCAAAACACGCAGAAAGCATCACGAGGTGAAGGAGGGCAAGTGTCCAGCTCAGCCTCTCTTCCTCTTCTTACAAAGCCCCTAATGTTATTCTGGGTGCCCCGCCTTCATGAACTCTAATCTTAATTATCTCCCCAAGCCCCACCTCCAAAAATATTATCATATGAATTTGGGGATTAAGTTTCCAACACATGAATTTTTGGAGAAAATACAGTAAAATCATAGCATCTTATCTGGTGGTCATCATTATGTTTTATAAATAGAAGGGGCTGGGTATTTTTTGTTTGGTTGGTTTGTTGGCTTGGTTTGGTCTTTTTTGTTCATAGAATAAAAAAGCTGTATGTGATATAAATCAAACCAAAGTGACAAACAGGAAATTAGTAGCCCAGAAAGAAGAGGTCTTAAGAATACAAGCTCCAGCTGGACACTGGTGGCTTACACCTATAATTCTAGCTACTCAGGAGGCAGAGATCAGGAGGATCATAGTTCAAAGCCAGCCTAGGCAAACAGTTTGAGAGACCTATCTTGAAAAAACTCATCACAAAAAAGGGCTGGTGGAGTGACTTAAGGTTTAGGCCCTGATTTCAAACCCCAGTATCACACAAAAAAAGTTCCATTCTGTGCCTCCCCAGAAATTCAGAGAAATATTGGAAATCCACTGGCAACAGACTTGGGAAGTCCCTGCTCAGTTTGCCTAATCTTGAGAGAGGCAAACATTTCTGCTGACATCTACGAAACAAAAATGCAGAATGAAAAATCAAATCACATCATTTATCACTTTTCAAAACCTAACATATCCCAGCTTTTATGTAATAGACACACACATGGGAGGAGGGAATGGAATGTTGTGAAGAATGAATGTTCGTGGTTATTATCTAATCATATCACAGAGCTAACATGTGCTTTAGCCTTCCCTCTCCTCCCCACAAATAAGTATGTTCTTTAAAATCCAGAACTGTATCACTGGATGGGAAAAGACCTAGCATAGAAGAATAAAGGATTTAAAAATAAAGCAGCTAAATATAAAGTAGAATAGAAAGGGTATAAAGTTATGAAAATAGCCAAATCCAGTGAGTAAGAGGGATCCTGTATACCAATAGATATCTGAATAAGTGAGTAAATTTGAAAATTGCATTTACAATGTATTTATATTTAGGAAAAACATACATTGGATTAACAAGGATATATAATGACCATTTTCAAGGACTAATGTATTATTATGCAAAATTGGGTGCAAGAGTGCAATGATCTACCTCTGCTTCTTCTTCCATTTGAAGACCCCCATCAGCAGGATGGACTGACTAGTTATCACCATGCTTTGCCTATTACTGTTATCCGTCCAGTATGCTCTTCTTAATTTTGATATGAAACAGTCTTTGATTCCAAGAAGCTGTAACTATCATCACCTATACATATCCACAATAGATGATGTTCCTGGAAATTTGGGGTAAAAGAGAAAAGGCTCCATGGCTTCCTTTTTGAAATCATCACCTGTCATATCAATCTTTACCTACTTCTTCCCAATTCTCCTACCAAGAGACTCTTCTGCACAGCTCCCTAACCAACATGATGGCTTAAGTCTCTAATGGAAATAACGGCTTCCAAGTGATTTCAGTGACCTCAAGAGATTTTTAGTGGCTGAATGTTGCAAAGGTCTTTGAGAAAGTGTCATTTCTCTCATTGTTTTTTTTAATTTGGATGGATGAGTTAAACTGTTGATTTAAACTTGCTGAATATTGGAAGGGTATTAAGCATAAAAGATTCTATACAGGTCATCAGCTGAACATCAGCTGTGTTCATTGTCAGTTTTCCTAGACAACTCCATCTTTCTGAGACTCAGGTTCTTTGTCTACAAAATTATCAAAGTATATACAAGGCTCTGGCTAAGTGTGCCACACTTATCATAACTTTCGTCTCCACCAAATTCTAAGTGATATGTATATTATCTGCATTTTACAGATGATCGCTAAACATCTCACCTGTACTGATATTTTTAGATGCTCTATAATTACGTTTCATATTAATTTGGATTCTGATTTTTCTGCAAAGTTACTTGAATTTATTTTTAAAAGATACTAATTTATAGGCATTTCTAAAATGAAGAGACATAATCACCCAATGAATCCAGGGAATGAGATTGCTAATTTGGATGTTAAAACTGTTTCTAATTACACTGCTGATTTCTCTGAAGTCACCAGTTGTTCATTGCTCTGCTTTTCTCTAGCTCTGTAGACTTGATTTATTTGCACCCCTAATGGATGCTCAGCTTCTGCAGACACATCCCAGGATTATATCAGATAGAGGAAAGGAAGTGATGACGTCCAAGCAAAAAATATATGGTTCTCTCCCTCTGAAGTCCCACTCAGCACAGGTGCTATGGTTTGAATTTTGTGTACCCACCAAACTTCATGTTGGAACTTAACCCCAATGTGATAGTATTTAGAGACAGGGCCCTTTAGGAGGTGATTAAACGATGAGAGCAGAGGCTTCATGGACGGGATTAGTGACCTTAGAAGAGGGCTGGCGGTAACTAGCCAGGCTCTTTCTGCCTTTCTGTCAGGATGCTGCCATCTTGGAAACCAGACCAGGCCCTACCTGACACTGAACCCGTCAGCACCTTGATCCTGAGCCCCCCAGCCTCCAGAACTGCAAGCAATAAATTTGTGCTACTTGTAAGTTTCCCAGTTTTAGGCATTTTGTTACAGAAGTCTGAATAGATCGACACAACACATATTTATGTTAGCCTGTCCCAGAATCACAGAAGGCTATTTCACGTCTGAGTCAAGTGCAGCCAGCTGGGGTCTGTATTTGGGAGAAGGTCATGGATGACCTGCTCTGATCCTCTGGAATTTCCAGCAAGTGCAAAGTGGGGAATGAGCAGCCAAGTCTGGATTACATGAGAAAGCCCCTGAGATGAGTCTGATTTGCTCAAGATTCTTATGTTGAAGCACCTGCAATTTGGAACACTTAGAAGCCCTGTCCACCCCAAGTCCAGTAGGAATCCTGGGAACCCTGTGGCTTCTAAAGGGATGCTCAAAGCTCTGACAAACTTATTCTTAGGAAAGTCATAGTGAAAAACTTTTCCAGTCATCTCTACCTGTGGGTCCTCCAAATATCCTTGAGAGGTACAAATCCATCTGCCTTTCCAGAGGCAGAGATCAGAATCATGTCTAAGAGACACCACAGCAGCCAGGTGAAAAGTAAAAACTATGCTTACTCAAGCCATTTGGTTTCTCTGTGTGATGCAGATACAGGCCTGGTTTGGAAAAGGAGGAGGGGAAAGGAATCTTGACTCACAGCTCTAGTTCTGTCACTTACAAGCTATGACATTTGGGGAATATCAATCACCCATCTATCTGGCTTCAGTTTCTGTACCTATAAAATATGTGATGGACACGTTGAAATTCTTTCAGCTGCAGCAAAACCATGAATGTATAAAACACAGCATTTGTTTTGTTGTCAAGGAGACAGCCTAGAGCTCCATTAGCCTCAGGACTCCCCCGGAGGGCTGACCCAGAGGCCAAGTTCCTCTTGTTTGAAGTCTGTGCAGCTCAGGTGAGGGAAGCTATGTGGGGAATCTGGGTAGCCCCGTGGGCTTTGGCATCTTGGCAGCAGGCCACTCTGAGCTAAATGCATGTGCTTGAGAGATGTGAGGGGCACAAATGTGGAAGGTAAAGGAATTCTACAGTCTGTATACAAATGAATCCAGGGCTAAGCTTGCAAGTCAGAGTTGCTTTAAAATCAGTATTCTTTAAACAGAGTACATGAACATCATCCCCCCAGGGCTAATTCAGGTGTGGACAGTTTTAAAGGAATTAATTTCCATAATTGCCACTTAGATGATTGTCTTTTCTGCCTAACCATATACCTGCCTCTCCCATTCCCCAACTCTTTCTTGTCCAGCCAATGTCCTTCTGTCCTACTAAAAACAACAACAGCAAAAAAAAACCAAAAAACAAATCCTGCATGCTTCTCACCTCTTCTGAGTCTCACCAGGGTACACACTTCCACTGAGCACCACAGACAGAGACAGTTCTAGAACACATCTCTGCTGAAGGAATACCCCTGACGAGGATATAAGATAAGCACCCTTAGAAAAAACTGGAGGTGTAGGCATAAAACTTCAGGTAAGTGACAAGCTCAGACAAAGGCTGCTTATACCTTATCTGGATTCAGAAGTAAGACAATTGCCACAGGATTCAAGGCCATGTATTTGAGGTCAAAATGAGGTCAGATTTTTTTTCTAACAGGAATTGTTGAATTTGGCTGATTGGTTATATGGAGGCTCTTGTTCATAATGAGCTAAATCTACTAATAATTTTTTTGGCAAATAATATATTTAAGCATACAATAAAGTAATTGTATATGTAATAGTATATTTGCTAGATACAAAATAGAGTGACTTAGCTAATGACTGAATTGTTGATGTTAAATGAATCCATGTGTAGTATTTTTTTAAATGGAACCTCCCATACTCTGATCCCAACTGTGGAGGACAACTGTTTGGAACATATAAGCCTCAGCCCCATGATCCACAGGAGGATGGAGAGCGTATAACCACCTCACATCTAAGGATATAGCATTATCCCTCAGGGAATGGCACAGGTGCCAGACATGAAGGAGAGTCACAGAGACCTTCAGGTACACCAGTTCCCAACCCCGGTCTCCTGTCTACTCCTCTCATCCCAACCCCAGCAGTGGAGCCTCTCTCATAGACCTCATTGGTGATCCTGAGCACTCTTGCACATATGGAACCTTCCAAAGGTGACCCCACACATGACTAAAGGGGGAGACGCTTGCAAAGGGCCTTTGCCCCACAACCCTCACGACTCAGATATGTGTTCAGATAAAAGCTCCCAGTAGGCTTTCCAGCTCTTCTCTCTAGAGTTTCCTGGGCTTAAGGCCTAAGGAGAATTAAGAATCTGAAAAGAGTTGTGACAATTCCAAAACAATTGGAAAAAAACTCAATATCCTGATTACTTATTCTGCTTTGACTCTTAATTTTTTTTTTAAATCCTTCTATACAGATCTATGTGTCCTCTTTAGCTGGGTGAACATGAGAATTAAAATCAACGTACTTTCTCATACCTGTGCTAAACAATTCTGGGACCAAATATACTTTCTTGTTTTACTGATAAACAATGCTGGATCTAGGCAAAAATACCTCAACTATTTGCTCTAGGGAATATTTGTTCCTGGAAGATAAGACTGTAAATCAATAAAATAGATTACTTATAAAAATTAATTGCTATTCACTAAGACTCACAGCCCTCCCATCATTGACATCATCATTGACTCTACCCAATATCAAGCCTGTCCCTGGGCTGGGAATAGAGCAGGCACAAGGCCCTGGGTTCCATCCCCAGCACTGCCAAATAAAAGCAAATGAAAAAGGTTTGGTATATTAAAGAAAGAAGGAAAAGTGAGAGAGCTCTGGTTATTGTTCAACCGGTTTTCTGCTTTTTGAGATATGGTCCTGACACAGCTGCCCAGGTCCTGACACGTCATAGCTCTCTACAACTTCTCTATCTGATATATCCAAGATGTAAATTTCATGTTCTCCCTCACAGAAGAGAGATAATAAGCTTGGCTCTTCCTGATCAACAAATGTTTCTGGAGGTCTTTGAAAGACCAATGGTCAACATGCGGGAGCCCTCAGAAGACACCAAGATGATGGTTAGATTGTATTATGGAACAGGACTTAGGAGAACTAGTCACACCATCAGACAAGGAAATCTAACTACAAGTGTTCCTGAAAATGCTTTCCAGTGCTGAGTTGAGCTAAGTAACACAAAGAAAATCCACTTGTGTCTGGATTTGAAATGCAAACCCTATCCAGGTATTTGGAGCAACTCTTCCTTGAACATCTACTTATAAAGTTATCTGTATAATTAATAGCTGGGGAGGAGTGCTCAATTTAAGTGATTTTGTGACTAGTGACTCCTTGATTAAATATCTTCACCCAAGTCACCTACTTGGTTGTTTGGCTAAATCTTAGAACCCAGTTCTCCTACTATGTAAGAGAGTGAGTGAGAATCAGAACCCCTAGAAATATGACCATATATCAGAGATAAGCATACTCTTTGAACTATTAAAATTTGAAAAAGGAAAAATGTTGCTCTGTTGGCTTGCCACTGAACCTTTGCACTTGCTAATTTATCTGTGTTGAATGCTCCCCATATCTCCATCTTATCCCCAAGCAGCCAGCTAAAGTTTGTCCTGGCCCTACAAACCAAGTCAGGCTCCCAGCTGAATTCTCTCCTAATGGATTTTGCTTCTTTGGAGTACCATGACTAATTTGGAATTCATTTTCAGGATCTGCCTCCCTTATTTGGAATGAATATTTCAGGACAGAAACTATCAACTATACAGGCTTAACACCATATCTCAAATATATTATACCATCCTGAACAAAGTAGATGCTTAACAAATACTTATAAAACAAATGCAATTTCTTTCCTTTTTACCTCTCCTTTTAAAAGATTTTCAAAAATCATCTTCTCCCTTTTAGGCCAAAGTTTAATGTCATTTCCTCAGTACCCTGTTTGACAGTGAGCCAACATTTAAATTGATCACTCACTCCTCTGTGTCCGCACAGCATGTTACACTTAAGACATAACAGCACCAGGTTGAACCACATGAAACTGTTGTTTTTTTATGGACCAAGGTGGTTGAATATGTGCAAAGCTATGGTAATTAAGTTTCATAGTTTATGCTTTCAGCTCTCTTGCTAATATGTGACTTCCTTGAAAACAAGCATCTCCAATTTCTCAGCCATTTAGAATAGGTCCAGTACACAGCAGATGCTTAATAAGGGTTGGCTATAAGAATGTCTGCCTGACTGACTCATTGCTCCTCTGGCTCATGTTAACATCTGAAGTGACCATTATCCATGGGACTCTCCCAGATTTTGGCCACTCCCTGATGACAAAATCTCTTTATAGGCTAAAGTCTTTTTTTCCTGCTTCCAATTGGACACCTTCACTCAATGAGGGAATTCGTTCCCCACTTACTGAAATGACAAGTCATAGGAGTCAGAGGTTATTTCTTGCTGAGGGAAACAACATCGAGATGGATGAGATCAGTCTAATGACTCTGGTTATGCCTGCCAAGGGGGCTGTGAAATTCCATGAAACACCCCCATCTTCCTCCACCACTCAGACAGCCAGACCCTCTGATGTCCATTGATCCCTTTCATGGCCAGCTGCTCAAAGCAGGCCGGGATAACCACATATGCTAATGGTTTCCACACTGCCTAACTGGACTCGTCCACCGACCTGGGAGGGCAGCCCAGGCCTTAACACCTGTTGCTGGCACCAGATTACCCCAAATAGCTCTAACTCACAGGGCACATGACAGGTATGGCTGGACTAGTCCTAGTTTCAGTTCTTTAGCAACTGAAGATGCTTGCCCTAAGCAACCATGAAGTGCTGCTGCTCCAAGGCCCAGGAACCTCTTCCAATCTGACCCAAGCTTAGGAAAAACTGTTTTTGAAGTAAAAAAAACTTAAAGCTTGCAGACAGCTAAGAACCTTCCAGAAATAGGGAATTAAAATCTCTCACCTATTTCAGTTGGGTAGAGACATTGTTCATAAAAACTCAACCAACAATACAATGAGACAAAATCTGATTGAGCACCTAGGAGCTTGAAGGGGCACAAGGCTTTGAAGTGCAACCTGTCTTTTACAGCTGAGGACAATAAAAGTCAGAAACTAAAGCTTTATCTAACATCACCTATTGACTTAAGATAGAATGTTATGGCCTGAATGTTTATGTCCCCCAAATCCATATTCTGAGGTCTTGGCCTCCAGTGTGATGGTGTTGGAGAGTTAAAACTAGAACCCTGATCTCCTTGTCACCTGTCCTTCTGCAGCTCCATCAGGCTGCAATGTGTGGACACGATTCCTTTGCATCCTTCTCAGAATGAATTGCAGCAGTCCTGTGTCTTCTTTTCTTGGGCTACAATCCCACAATGCCACAGACTGGGAGGCTTACACATTTATTCTCGCAGTTCTGGAGACTGAGTCCAAGATCAAGGTGCCGAAAGATGTGGTTCCTGGTGAGGGTCCTCTTGCTAGCTCACATATGGTCACCTTCTCCCTGTGTCTTCACACCAAGGAGACAGTAAGCAAGCTGTCTGCTGTCTCTTCTTATGGGGTTACTGATCCCACCATGAGGGCCCAGGGACTTGTGATCTATTTATCTCTGAAGGCCTCATAAAAAACACCATCACACATTCTATCTTAAGTCAATGGCTCAGATTGCATTTCTTCATCTTTTCAGAAAAAAAATTCACTTTTTTCTGAAAGTATAGAATTCCTTTTGGGGGCCCTAGCATCACCCTTTTAATAAACAAAGTACACTTATAATTTATAAAAGTCATAAAACTCCATGATGGAGATATAATTTCTGTGTTGCCCCTACATGACTAACCTTACCGTCAGTCTCTGGAATTACTCATTGTGGGTCAGCATCTGAGTGGTAATTGTTACAGCCACGGTGCCCAGAGTTTTCTTCCCAAGGTATCACTCAGCAGCTCCAGGGAAATTCCAAGAAGACAACTGATTTCGCTTCTATCCTCCCACTCTGCCCATCTACCTCCATGATGGTAAGCCAGTCCTGACTCAGTCTATAATTAGAGAGAATTTCCCCAACTGTCACTCAGATGTGGAAACTGGGAGGATCTAACTGGTAAATAGGCAGTGTATGAGGATGAAACTTAGCCAGCTGACCCTGACCCCTAGTCAGCCTCATCTATCCTGGCTGCATGCCTTCAGATGGCTATGTCTGCTCACTCCTGCCCAACTATCAGAACTGTGCTTTCTTCTGTTTCGACAATTGTCTTAAGTCCTTGTAAGTAGGGCCTGGCTTCTTTTCCCTTCCCTCTCTCTCTTCCTCCCTCCCTCATGTTAGAAATAAGACTCAGGAGTCAGTCAGCAAGGCAAAAAGTTTTCTTCTGCAGAAGGGTGTGCCATTGACATAGTTCTGATAAGCGGGAAGTCCACTGGGGATTTTTATCCCTGATGCAACACTGCCCCCATCTCCTGTTGGTAGGAGTCAGGGTTTATAGTCTTTCTTGATTGACTATAAATGAGGTCAAGGACTCAGTCTTTTTGATTAACATTCTGGGAAGCCATGAGTTAAGCAGGCATAACGGGCAGCTGCTTTAAAGTGGATTTACCTGGGTTGAGTACATATTTCTAGTTCTTTGAAGGAAAAGACAAGTTATCCACCACAATTTCCCCCTTTTCTTTTTGTTCATTCTTTTCTTTGAATTTGGTTAACATTAACTGACTTTCTTGTTCAATGGTATCCAGGAAGAGGAGGTTATTTTGTTGGTAAGATACTAGGTTCTGTTTGGTAAGGGCTGTTTCCATTAACCTTTAGACTAGGCCCTGGACGCAAGGGATTACACAATATCTAACAGTAGTTAGGACCCCTAACACAATAACTAATCAAGTGAGGACTGAAGTTATAACTCCTTTCCATTTCCCAAACCATTCTTTCCATCCATGTTGTGGGTGGGTGATTAACCCCTGAATTCTCAGCCAGTTTATTGGTTAGAGAAGTCAGACCTTTTCTGCATCTAACTGCTCTGCAATTGACTTGCTGTCGTCAAAGGACCCCCACCCCCCATATCTCTCTTTTTGATCAGAGCATTTATTTTCTGCCCCAGTGGATGGAGTTATGAAATGCTAGGTAAAAGGGATGACCAGTTGCATGAACGTGCAAGTTCTGTTCCAATTACTCAGGAAGTCACCAGTAATGTTCCCTCTCCACAATTCCACCAGACATCAGCTCAGAGTAGGCTTAATGCAGTGATTAGTTTCCACAGACATATGGCCTTGTACATATCTGGACAGATTTTCCAAAAAGTTAGTGCACTGCTCCCCACCCCAACCCCCAGTGGTGAGAGACAGGAGGTATAGTTGACGGGACATAGGTAATAATATCTTAACCAAGTTAGACCCCCACAGTACATTACATGGCAAGAAGCAGCTACCAGTGGTTCAGTAACAGTCATCATGGGCAGAGGTGGAAGGGCAGGAGTTGCAGTGGTAGAGGGCTTTGGTAGACTTTTAACCCTGGTGTAGTGAATCCAGCCTTTCTTGGCTGTGTGTATCACAATCCAGGTGGTTAGGAACACTTGGTAGGGTGCTTCCCAGCTCAGCTGAAGCTTCTCCTCCTTCCAGGTTTTGATTAGGACGTAATCTCCTGGACTGGAGGATAGCTGTTAAACTGAGGAGGGGGAGTTTGGGCAGGAAGGTCTTTTAGTCTAAGAGAGAGCAGAGTAGTTGAAATAGTCAGTATATAGTTTTTAAAAAAATTTGATGTGTAGTTTCCTAAGTCAGGGATCCTATAAAGCATCCTATAAGGGGATAAGAAACATCCATAAGTTCTTAAGACAACATTGCACATGGCTTGTGGTCCCCAGTGACTCCCCTTATGAACAAGGGCCATAATTTCTTACATTCTGGCTTTCATGTTTAGGTATATTATAAGATATGGAAGGAAATGGGCATGAGTGAGGGGTCTTTTGGTATGAATCATTAGCATTATGAAAATAATTTAATTTGAAACAGTAAAAGTTTCCCACATGGAAACATTTAGACTGGGCATTTAGAAATAAGTTACAATATAGCTAATTTTCCCTAGTGTAGGAAGTGGATTATGAGAAGGCTATGAGAACTTGACATAAGCACAGTTGTGCTCAATGATCTACAGGTTGAATTTGGCATGGGCCCAGTGGCAGAAGGGAGGGGGGAAGGCAAAATGCAGCACAGCTGCTTTTCCTAAATTATTTACATTCACAGAAAGAAGTAGGAATGTAGGTTTCTCTTGTTACAATGTCACACCCCTCCCAGAGAACTGTTGCTCCACCTCCTTGTTTACCACAGGATAAAAAAGAGTTGCTGAAGGGGGATTTGATGAGATTTTTTGATTGGCTGCCTGTGGGCTGCTTATGTGGCTGCTGCTGCTACTGTTGGCCGTTGTGTGTTTCCACCAGAGCAGCTTTCTGCACTGAGAACTTTATATATAGGCATTAAAAAAGCTAAACTGAAGAAAAGCTAAAGAGAACATGGGACAGTGCAAGTCTAACGACCGAGACTTTAAGAGTTGTGCTAACTCAGTTGTGTGTCTGTGGGTCTGAGGACAGATACTTTTAAAGGGAACATGGGACAGTGCAAGTCTGAGGGCCAAGACTTTAAGAGAGATTAAAGAAAACATGGGACAGGGAGAGTCTACGGAAAGAGACTTTAAAGAATACAAAAGAAGCAAGATTTTAAAGAATAGTAAAGAAATAAGGCCTTAAAGAATAGAGAAGAAAAGAAGCAAAGTAAAAGAGTTAATAGAAAAAAGAAGTAACGAGGCTGTTGCACGTCTCCATCCAAGCACCCAGGACACCTGGCCCCAACTTTCTTCATGTCTGTCTTCTATCTTTTGTCCTTTCTGCATCTCCAGTAGCCCCCAGTTAGGTCAGGAGAACAGAGCTCAAAAAAGCTGGCAAGAAAGTTCATGAGACCCTAGGATTATATTTTAGGATTCCAAAAAATAACAATACCACAGGAGCACACCAAATTAAACTGGAAATGGACTGTTTTATCATCTGTTTTAAGTACACATACATGCATATATACAAATGAATGCACACACACATATCTTGGCAGTAATATTACCTTTTAAAATGGCATATCAATGGTAGTCAATCTGGTGGTTTCCATGTTTTATGTGGTAAGGTTTAACTCATCTGCTATTAAAGACCCACTTGCAACTCAGTAGAGCAGAATCCTTGCTGTGATGAGAGGTGGTATAATTAAAACTCATGAAATTTTGACTACTGTCAAAATTTTTGGGTAAATCTAGATGATACTTCTTAGAAAATGTTACTTGGAAATAACTCTAGTCAAGAGAGAAACCACTTTATATGGTAGAGAGAAAGTCACATATTCATCAACTTTCTTTGGCCATATCACATCAGAGGAAACAAAAAACAATGCAGAAAACATGGCATTAGTTTTCAGACCACCAAGTATGTTGCTTGAAATCTCTGCCATCTTACTTCACCAGGCAAGAGACCTATGACCCTGAGCAACGTTGTTTGTGGCATTATATATTTGAGATTTGGTTTCCTTACCTGTCTTTAGAGAGTTGGTATCAAGGGCTTGTGCCCCTCAGAGCTCCAACAGCCCAGGCAAGCATGTGGATATATTATAGCCCCAGCAGCCTGGCTCAACTTCCCCTGCCATATTTCTTATTTCACTGCCATGAATGGCTGCTGGACCATGTGTTAAGATCATCTACATTTCTCAAAAACCAGAGCCCTGAATATATTCTTGTTTGAAACCTAAAGGTCTTGATTTTGCAGACCTGAAAAAGCTGATTCTTTCATGCTCTCCTCCTACTCTGCTTATACATATCTCACCTCAATTCTACACAAATGCATCCAGTCCCAACCTCTGGTGTTAATGATCTCTGCTCAGAAGTCACATGTGAGAATGGCGACATCTGCACTGTTCAAAATGACAAAGCTGAGTGAAGGTAAGGGGTCACTCTGGAAAGGTCACCCCATTCTTTTGTTGGATATTTTATTATTCTAATCTAGGATTAAAAGATAATAGTTCATATGAATGAAATTAGCCAGTTCTTATCTTAAAACCACACATACAATATTTATTTTTTTGCACTACATTTGGGACTTCAGATAACTTACAAAGAAATGGAATTATTTAAATGGAATGATTTATGAAACATAGCACATTACATATTAATTGCCCAAAAAAAGTTCTCACAAGTTACATGTCTTATTAAATCCTCACAATAGCGCTGTCCTTTTGAATACAGCTGTCCCCATTTTCTATATGAAGATGGTGAAATTGTGAGAAGACCTTGGCCAAGGTGTAAAGTTGGCAGGTGGAGAACTAAATGTTCTCTTGTTACTCTATCTTGGAGCTGCCATTTTAATATCAGATTATTATAAGTATTAATTTTTTTTTCTTTTGTATTGACCCAGCCTGATCCCTGGTGCCAGTCTGACATCTTCCTCCAGTCCAGAGTGGGTGAAATTGTTCCATATATCAATGACTTACTGGTGATCCCAAACATCATAGGTGATCAGCACCTATGTTGGAGATAATGTCAATGCTTAACTCCAACTCATGTTCCCATGTGTAGGTGTCCCACAAAGAAAGACTGGTGGTACATGGGAGAAAGGTGTGAGAAGAGAGGATCTATTGTCATTGTTGCTTTTTCCACTGCCACAGTGTTCAGCTTGATGCTGATAGTCACCCTTGTCAGTGTCTATTGTATGAGGAGGAAATATTGTAAAAAGACAAGTTCAAATACAGCATATACGAGTATGGAAAACCTGTTAAGTCTGCTATTTGGTTTTTCAAAACTTATTAATGAGACCATATGGAGAAGAATTAGGACATTTTATATATATTTTTTAATTTTGTTTTGTTTCCCACATGAGGACAACTGATTTGAGACTATGATTTGAGTTTATTACTTTCATTATAAATTAATGGCTCTGAAATTTGGAGTCCATGAAGGGTTCTTGGGGGAGTTCATTATGCTCCTGGAGTTGTATCTAAATTATGTTTGGTTGTGCACTTTTGGTGGGGGGGGGGCATGTAAGTGGTCACAGACCACCCGAAAGACAAAGCTGGTTTTGCCTACAAGTTCCCACCTGCCTGGTAAAGAGGAGAGGAGGTGGCTTACAAATGTTTTCTTTCTGAATGTCTTATAGTGGTGACTGATCTCAGGCCTGTAGGGTAGAGTTGGAGGTGTGCTTAGGGATGCTTCTCCATTAAAGATGGTAGTGGTGAATTCTGGTTCTCCATTAAAGATGGTAGTGGTGAATTCTGGTTTCATGTGAAGTAACTAACTCTAAGGCAAGACATTAGAGTTTACGTCAGGAAATCTCTAAATGGCAATAGGCTCTTGAAACTATCCAGTGTCAGATCAGTTTCCTTAAGTGCATATTTTGGGACAGGTGGCTTATTGGGGAGTGCTAGGCATCAGCCCATCCTCTAGGGTGCTCAGAAGCCAGAGAAACTCCTTAGTCACATCCTGATTTAAAGGAAGGGGACCAGGCCTTTGTACTCACCACATCAACAGTCATTGCATTGGGCAAGATGAAAGAGCCTTTATGGGGGGCATTTCTTGCATCAAAGCCTTTGTTTTAAAGGTGGAACTGAGCAATGCAGCCTAGGATCCAGTAGATAGCCCACAGTAGAGAGCAGAGTGCCATAGGGAGACTCATACTCTGACAAAAGAGCATAAAGAAAATGGTATCCCATGTAAACATCACTTAAAAGTGAAGTTTAAAAGTTCTATTCAAATTAGAATCCCTAAAACTTGTTGAGAAATAAATGAAAAAAATTTTTAAAAGTCTTATTAGAATACCTCTGAAAATAAAATATTGCAGTTAGCTAAAGCAAGAGTATCTTTTTATAGAATACTATCATTCAAGACTACTCTATATTTTGAGTTTAGGATTTTTTTTAAGTGGACAACAACCTGGTATTAAGCACCATTTGGTTTTTTTTTTTTTTTGCAAATAATTGTATTCTCATTTGCTATTGTCCTATTTCTTCGATATCAGGAAGATGTTTGAAGCTAACCATCAGGCAATAGATTGAGTACTTCACAAACTTAGAAAAGTACACATTGGAAGGAATTAAAGAAAAATAATTAAAAACAGAGGAGAGCAACAAAGAAGGAGAAGTAGGCTAAGTCAGTAGAGTAGGGAAACTCTCAGGAAAACACACATGCATTTACACACATAATCTTTATAGTATCACAACCGAACTGTTTTGTCTCTGGGTCATTTAAATCCATTCCCAAGGGCAAGGAATTTGACTGACATTTTCCCTAGTCTTGGCATTTCTCCAGTCAATTTACTTGATAACGTACCTTTCAGATCTACTTTAGATCTTAAATCAGAATGCCCCTTGTTTTGAGGTCCATTTGTGCTCATTCTGATGTTTTAGCATCTGAAAAAGACAGGCCTGAAAGGCCAGGGCATCATTCTGGAGGCCAGCAGGCACCACTTGCCAGTTGGGAGGGATGCCAGGAGACCGCCGATGGGACTTCACTTAAAAATTAGACTGCTTCATTGTGATTCATTTAAATGACAATTTTTAAATTTAGAAATTAAGTCATCAATGGTTCTTTCCCCTTTTAGCAATATATTTTTTGAAGATTAACTCAATAATACAGCCAGCAAATGAAATTAAAAAGGATTTTTATCATGGATTTCACCTAAGCTATGCTACAACCAGCTCATTCTTCTAAAAATGGATCTTCTCTGTAAACAGCTGAATGTACGCTGAATCATTATTTTGATCAAAGTCAAATTGGTGAAATTCTCTCGCTCTCTCTCAAGAGAAAGCAATTCAGTCTCCTATGGATGTGTAATGTTGCCAATGAAAGGGAGCAACAATTAGAGACGGCTTTATTACTTATCCTTCTATTTGGGGCTTAGTACAATAGCCTCACGGGGATTCCCCCAAAACCCACAGAAAGCACTCCAAGGGAATGACCCTCCCTGTGGAATCTCAGCAGTTTCAGGGTTGTCCCGTCCCAAGATAGGGAAGACAGTGGGACAGCTACCCCCACTCCTTGACATATGCCTCTCTCTAAAACTGGCTACTTTCTTATGTTCTCACATAATCCTTTGGATATGTGAGCTTGGTAATGTGAGCTATTAAAAGTTGATAAATGGTCATTTTTTTTCAATCCTGGGGTTTGAACTCAGGGCCTTGTGCTTACTAGCCAAGCTCTCTTCCACTGAGCCACACCCCAGTCTGGCAAATGGTAATTTCTTAAAGGTCAGTGGCAACCAGAATCTGAAACCATGTGGACAAACTTTTGTACTCTGTACTGACCTCATTTAAAAAGTCATTAAGTTTTGGGAACTTGTTATGCTCATTGTAGCAGGAACAAATTTTCAAAAATTCTAATTTTTGCTTGAAAGCTTAAATTTTACCATTGCTAATAAATACTGTCTTACTTTTTTTTTGAGACAGTGTCTCATTATGTAGCCCAAGCTGGCCTTGAATTCGTGATCCTTCTGCCCCAGCCTCCTGAGTGCAGAGGTTGCAGGCATGAGCCACTCTGTCCAGCTGTCTTATGTGTAACTTAAGAGTCACTTCATTTAACTTTTAAAATACAATTTTATTCAGAGTTAATTGTAAGTCATATGCAATTGCAAGAAGTAATACAACGAGACCCCATGTGCCCTTTACCAACATCTTCCTAGGGGTACAGTAGCACAATCAGGATGGTGGCACTGATGCGGTCAAGTTACAGAACAGTTCCATCCAACAGAATCCCTATATAAAGCTGCCTATATAGAGCCACCTCTTATCTATTCTCTGATAACCATGTATATGTTCTCTATTTCTGTAATACTGCCATGTACAAATGTTCTATTAATACAATCACACAGGATGGAACCTTTTGGGATTGACTCTCCCCCCTTCCACCCTCTGCATAATTGTTTATAGATTCATCCAGGCTATTGTGTGTATCGGTGGTTTGTTCCTTTTTATTAGTGAGTAACACTCCATTATATGGATGTACCATACCTTGTTTAATCATTCATTTGTTGAAGGACCTGTGGGTTGTTTCTAAGATTTCACTATTACAGATAAAGATGTTGTAAATGTTTGTGTATGGTTTTGCAGTTTTGTTTTGTTTTGTTCGAGACAGGGTATTGCTATGTAGCCCAGGCTGGTTTTGAATTGGAGATCAGCCTGCCTTAGCCTCCCAGGTACTGAGATGATAGATGTGTATTACCACCCTCTGTGTGTAGACTTCATTTTTAAGAAAAGTTTTAGATTTTCAGCAAAACTGAGCAGAAGATATGTATACCCATCCTCACATACACACAGCCTCCCACACTATCAATCTGCACCAGTGTGGTAACTTGGTTACAATTAAACCTACACTGACATATGGATATCACCCAAAGTCCATCACTTACATTGCATTCGCTTTTGGTGTTGTACATTTCTATGGGTTTTGAAAAATCTATAATGACATATATCCACTATTATAGCATCATGCACAACAGTTTCACTGCTCTGAAATCCTCTGTGCTCTGCCTATTCATCCTTCCCTGTCTTCTAACCCTTGGCAACTTCTGACCCTTTTGCTTTTCACAATTTTGCCTTTTCTAGAATGTCATATAGTTGGAATCATATGTAAGACTTTCCAAATTGTTTTTTTTTTCATTTTTACAACAATTGAGGCTTGAACTGAGGCCCTTGCACTTGCTAGTTAGGCATTCTACCACTTGAGATACAACCCCAGTTTATTGGCACTATTTTTTGTTTTCACCTTTCTGTTGTGTGAAGTGAAGCCTCATTGTGCCTTTAATTTGCAGTTTCTTCCCTTCCCAGGGTTTTTTTTTTTTTTTTTTGGCCATCTCTATGTGAAATATCTCTTTGTGTCTTTTAAGGACACTTGAATTGCATGTTTTGTTCTTAACTGTTGTGAGAATTCTTTATACTCTACATACTATCCTTTTGTCAGATATGTGGTTTAGAAATATATTTTCACTAAGTTGAGCATGGTGGTCTATAATCCTAGCTCTGGGGAGTTTGAGGCAGGAGGATTGTGTGTATGTGAGGATTGGGTTACATAAAGTAAAACTTTAGGTAAAATCCAATTTATCAATTTTTCCTATGAATGGATTTTGATTTTGATAGCAAGTTTAAGAACTCTTCCTAGCCATACATTAGAAAGATTTTCTATTTTTAAAACACATTTTGTAATTTCATGTTTCACATTTAAATCTGTCACTCATGTCGAGTTAATTTTGATTTGAAGTGTGAGATTTGGGTTGAATTTCCTTTTTTTGGCTAATGGGTGACCAATTGTCCCAGCACTATTTGTTACAATCAAACCTTTCCTCCACTGAAATGTTTTTGCATCTATTTCTGAGTTCTCTATTCTTATTTATTGAGCTGTCTGTTCCTCTGTCATTACTATACAGCTTTCCTCTGTCAATATTAGCTAGTCTTGGCTATTTTATGTAAATTGTGACTATATGGTAAATTTTGAAATTGGGTAAACTAATTCCTCTTAGTTTTTCTTTCTTTTTCAAAATGGTTTTACTAGTTACACTGGTTCTTTTGGCTTTCGTGGTAAATTTTAGAATAATCTTGTCTGTATCTACAAAAAATTTGCTGGGATTTTAGCACAAATTGAATTAAATCTGTCAGTTTGGGGAGAATTAACATCTTTTCTATGTTGAAGTCTCCCAAGCTATGAACATAGTATGCCTTTCTGTTCTTAGGACCTTTTTTATTTCTTTCATTAGTGTTGTAGGTCTCAGGATGCAAGCTATGTGTATATTTGATTAGATCATATATCTAATTTTGTATGTATGTTTTTCATGTATGGGGAATTGATCTCATTGGGGAAGAACTATTATAGCTGGCATTGTGTTTTTAATTTTTGTGCCCATGTATTTACTACCAGGATATAGAAATGTCACTGGTTTTTGTTTGTTGAGCTTGTGTTTTGTTACCTTGTTGTACAGTCATGCCATCTGCAAATAGGGAACTTTACTTTTCTACCTGTATGCTTCTCACTTATTTTTCTTGCCTTATTGGACTGACTAGAACTTCCAGTACTAAATTGAATAGAGTGAGAAAAATAGTCAGTCTTTCATCATTACATATGTTGTCATCTGTAGGGTTTTTGTACATTCTTCTCAACAAGTTGAGGAAGTTTCCCTCTGTTTTTATTTTCCTGGAAGTTTTTTTTTTACATCATGAATGAGTAGAGAATTTTTTCAAGTTCTTTTTCAACATCTGCCTATATGTTCATGAAAATTTTTTCTCCTTTAGTCTGCCAATATTGTGGATTACATTGACTGCTTCTGAATATTGAATCAGCCTTACATTCCTAAAAATAGAGCATGCTTGATCATGTTGTATGATTGTTTTTATAATTATGTTTATATATAGTGTATTCTAATTGTTTATAATTTGTTAAAGGTTTATTTTGTGGCACTGGGGTTTGAACTCAGGTCTTCATGCTTGCAAAGCAGGCACTCTGCTTTGGACCCTAGTCCATTTTGCTCTGGTTACTTTGGAGATGGGGTCTCACAAACTATTTGCCCAGGCTGGCCTTGAACCATGATCCTCCTAATCTTAGCCTCCCAAGTAGCTAGGTTTATAGGCATGAGCCACAGGTGCCAGGCCAAGATTATTTTATAAACTTGATTGTTTCAAAGCAGTTTTAAGTTCTACTTCCATTTCATGCATTTTATTAGCATATATTAATTGTACAAAGGGGTTTCATTGTGATGTTTTCATACATGTATGCAATTTAGTTTGATCAAATCCACCCCTTCTATTCCTCTTTCTTATTCCCCCCTTTTTAAAAATTGTAATGAGTCTCATTATTATATTTTCATATGCATACAGTACATCGGTCATATTTACCCTCCCTACCTTCTGGGGTTTCTCCAAGTATTCCCCATTTTGTATTCATGTCATTTATTTTTTTAAGGTCTAGACTCTGTAATTTTTTATAAAAGATTTTTTTTGCATCCATACTCATCAGAGATATCCATCTGTAGCATTTTTATTTGATGCCAATGTCTAGCTTTGGCCTCTGGGTACTGTTAGCATCATAAAAATGAATTGGGGAATATTTCTTCCTCTTGTATTTTCTTGAAGAGATTGTGTAGAATTAGTGTAATCTAATAACTTGATAGTAGACTAACAAGTGGAATGATTTGGGCCTGGAATTTCTTTTGGGATAGTTTTTAAATTGTGGATTCAATTTCCTTAAGTTACAGGGCTGGTCAAATTGTCTATTTAATATTGCATGAGTTTTTCAAGAAATTGACCAATTTCCTCTAAGTCATTGAATTTCTGTGTACATTGTTATTCACAGTATTCTGCTACATAGCCAGGAGCGGAATTGCTGGATCATGTGATAATTCTGTCATTAACTTTTACAGAAACTTCAACTATTTTCCAAGCAGCTGCACCATTTTATATTCCTACCAGCAATGTATGAGGGTTCTGCTTTCTCCATATCATTGCCAATACTCGTTACATTCCATTTTAAAGAAATTCATAACCATCCTCTTTGGCGTAAAGTGGTCTCTCATCATGGGATCATCATTACTTTTACACAATTAGTTCAAATATCAACACAGTAAAGAGACCCACAGTATCTTAGTGTTAGTATGAAAATATTTCTCATCTCAATAGCCCTGTGAGTGGATCTCAAGGTTACAGGTCTATGGACTACCATTTGTGGACAACTTCCCTAACTGAACTCTGTGCAGGAAGTTATGGTAGATTTTTACCCAGTGAATTGAGTTTTTATGGCTACTTGCCAAATATAAGGCAGCTGCTAAGACCATGAATTATTCTATCAGCTAGATCTGGCCTTGAGTTCTGGCTCAGTCATTACCGTTACACAATTAGGAGCAAGTTCTCTAATGTCTGTGAGCCTCAATTTTTCCCACTATAAAACAGAGGGCAAGAATCATTACATCATAAAATTCTTATGAAGTTTAATAAGATAAGTAAAAATTTTTGGTATATACGAGGCACTCAACAAATGGTAGCTATGAATAGCAGGCAATTTAAAAAGTGTGATATAATTTTACATTAAAAGGGAAAGATTTGAAGGTGAAAAGAGTGCTGTCAATGTGACTGTGGATGTATAATCTAGACCTAAAAAATAATAATAAGTCATGATTGTAAAAGGAGGATGGTTTGGGAGCTGGGGAACCAGTGGGTTGGATCAGGGGGGAGGAAGAGGGTGATGGGTAGTGGATATTATAGAAAGACATTATATACATGTATGAAAATAGCACAGTGGAACCTACCAGAAGCTGTTAAAATGTTGGCGGAAGAAGGAATATGATTAAGAAAGAGTAATATATCAAATGGCCAGAAAACACATGAAAAAATGCTCACCATCTCTAGCAATAAAGGAAATGCAAATTAAAACCACGCTAAGATTCCACCTCACCCCTGTTAGAATAGCCATCATCAGTAACACCACCAACAACAGGTGTTGGCGAGGATGTGGGGAAAAAGGAACCCTCTTACACTGTTGGTGGGAATGTAAACTAGTACAACCACTCTGGAAAAAAATTTGGAGGCTACTTAAAAAGCTGGACATCGATCTACCATTTGATCCAGCAATACCACTCTTGGGGATATACCCAAAAGACTGTGACACAGGTTACTCCAGAGGCACCTGCACATCCATGTTTATTGCGGCACTATTCACAATAGCCAAGTTATGGAAACAGCCAAGATGCCCCACCACTGATGAATGGATTAAGAAAATGTGGTATCTATACACAATGGAATTCTATGCAGCCATGAAGAAGAACGAAATGTTATCATTCGCTGGTAAATGGATGGAATTGGAGAACATCATTCTGAGTGAAGTTAGCCTGACCCAAAAGACCAAAAATCGTATGTTCTCCCTCATATGTGGACATTAGATCAAGGGCAAACACAACAAGGGGATTGGCCTATGAGCACATGATAAAAGCGAGAGCACACAAGGAAGGGGTGAGGATAGGTAAGACACCTAAAAAACTAGCTAGCATTTGTTGCCCTTAACGCAGAGAAACTAAAGCAGATACCTTAAAGCAACTGAGGCCAATAGGAAAAGGGGAACAGGAACTAGAGAAAAGGTTAGATCAAAAAGAATTAACCTAGAAGGTAACACCCACGCACAGGAAATCAATGTGAGTCAATGCCCTGTATAGCTATCCTTATCTCAACCAGCAAAAACCCTTGCTCCTTCCTATTATTGCTTATACTCTCTCTACAACAAAATTAGAAATAAGGGCAAAATAGTTTCTACTGGGTATTGGGGGGGAGAGGGAGGGGGCGGAGTGGGTGGTAAGGGAGGGGGTGGGGGCAGGGCGGAGAAATGAACCAAGCCTTGTATGCACATATGAATAATAAAAGAAAAATGAAAAAAAAAAAAAAAGAAAGAGTAATATAGAAGGGGTGAGTTTTATCAAAGTACATTATATACATGTTATGAATATCACAATGAAAGTCCTTTGTACAATTAATTTGTGCCAATAAAAATTATTAATAAAAAATGACTATAGACAACAGGCTTTGCTTATCTCAGGAAAACCTGTAAGTGTGGTCACCCTAATAAAAGGAAGTTGCAACAAGTCATCTTAAAAACATAAGAAAAAAATGTTTCCCCCAAGCCAGTGTTTAAGAGCACAGACTCTAGAGCATAAGGCCTGCGTTCAAATTGCAGCCATGTACTTACCAGTTGTGGGAATTTGGATGTTACTTAATCTATTTCTGCCTTTCTTCATCTCTATAATGAGAAGTAAAAATACTTACCTTGTAATGTTCTTGCCAGAATTAAATTTCATAGTATGTGTAAGGTGCCTGGCACCGCATGAGCTCTGTAAGAACTGCTATTGCTAGAAGAGAAAATGGGAAGAATGAGCCATGAGCAGGGTAGAAAGCAAAAGGAGGAATTGTAGAGGAAAAGATTATTCTCAGTGAACTGGGAGAAGGGGAGGGAGATGAGTTTAAAGTAGTTTTTTAATCAGAGTCAGATTAGCAAAAACAATTGCATATGTGCTTTTCCTTACAATACATGGTTTTGGTGGTTTGCAATAAAAATCTGGTTAAGAAAATTCAGCCCTGTGAAGGCTGATCTCACCATTGTTTTCTGCTCAGAGTCATGAGCATCTGTTCTACTACCCTGCTAGTCTCTTAGAGTGAAGTTATTGGATAATCAACACTACCAAATTATGGGCAAGCTATCACTGCTCCATACAGAGAAGTTTCCAAATTGAGACTGAGATAAATTTTTGAGAATTTTATAAAGGAAAAACCCTCCAATTTTGTATACGAACATAATCATATTAAGAATTTATCATAAGGACAAAGGAATGAGTATGTATAAACACACACACCGTAGTAAGATGATAGTCATTAATATCATGTAACTACATTGGATCCACATTTTTATTATCTACTTCAGACTTTAAACTTTTTCATTTTGGTGGAAATGGAATTTGAACTCAGGGTTTCACACTTGCAAAGCAGGTGCTCTACCACTTGAGCCTCACCTCCAGTCCATTTTGCGCTGCTTATTGTTATTATTTTTGGAAATGAAGTCTCACAAACTATTTGCCCAGGCTGGCCTCGAACCTCAGTCTTCCCCATCTCAGCCTCACAAGTAGCTAGGATTGCAGAAGTGAGCCACTGGTACCCAGCTTAGGCTTTAAGCTTTTGAAAGTACGTGGATTTTTGTTTTGTAGTTGTTTCTGAAGGTTATGACAGGAGCATATAACAGTTTACTTAGCATTCTAATATCATTAGCAAATCATTCCTCTTTTTCCATTACATAAGAACTCCACATCATTGTCCTTAAAGTGAGAGGGGAAGAGGGCCCATCTCAGCCTGTCATGACCCAGTACCTGCTGTGCTACCTGCACCGGGAGTCTTCCTTTGGTTCTTTTTCCATGGTCCCTGTGGTTATTTAAGATATGTGTTCCAGGCAGTAATTAACTAGTGGGTATAATTCAACAGTTGTCAGTGTCCTTTAACAGAGAGACAAGGTGCCTTCAAGGGAATGTCTTGATCCCATTGAATGAGGGGCCTGGCAGAATCTTCCCATACCAGCTGTGGTCCCATGCCCCTTAAGGTAGTGAACTGTTAGTGAGGCCTATAGTGGTAATTTTGTGTTGCTATTTGTTTTGTCCAGTTTTGACTGATGGGAACAAAGGGTATTTCTGGAAACCAGCTAGAGCTGTACTGCCTTATGTTTACAATAAAATCAGTTTTCAATTCATATGGACAAAAATAGCTTTAAAATGATGAGATTGTTGAAGAATTTAAATGAGAGATTTTTCACAGCATTATGATTTTGTACATCCAGACTTTATTAATGTATTTAATAATGTGTGGTTTCAAGTTAAAAATTTCACATTTTGCATAGGATTTAACAATACCACATTTCATAGGCAAAAATCATTCCCTAATACTTAGGGAATACATATATTCTTCCTTTCCCTCTTTTGAGTCAATTGGTGCCTGTGGAAATTGAGTTAATATGCTTTCTTAAGTATTAGGGAGAGAGTAAACACTATTTAACCTAAGGGCTCAAAATGGCCTCAAGTTCCTGCATTTTTTCCAATCACGTAACTACCCTGTAGACCCTGGAAAGAATAGGGCTGTATTTAGATTATCCTGAGTATCACTGATCATATTTAAATAAGAACATGGACTGAGTCAGGAGAGACACTTGTCTTTGGCAATCCTTAGTCATCTGGAATCTTACATAAAATCAAATTTTACCACTGAAGTCAAATCTGACTGCCAAAGTCATTAGACTGGACACTTTCTATAATATGAACTTATTACATAGAAGAAATGAGGGGCTTGTTCCTGTACTGGTTACAGGAAGCAGTCTTCAGAACTTGCACATGGGTAGGAAAAGCTGTTTGCAAAAATATAATAAAACACTCATGGAATTTTCTTCCCTTTAGCCTGGGAGGTGGGCACAGACCACTGAAGTTGGATAGAGCATTAACTTGGGGGAATCTTAGAGATCATCCTTCAGAGATCCCCTAGAGATAGAAGGGAACTAATGATTTTTTGGATGGGAAAGGGGACACAGTACTGAAGTTGAGGCTCTATGTAATCCTTCTTTATCATTTTGAGATAAATGCTATTGTTTTTTCTTTCTCCTCTACCACATTTGTCTGGTGTCCCAGGCAGGGCAGGCGACCTCACTGAGGGCCAGTCATGTCTTAGGGGTGGGAGATGGGACAATTTATCTACTCTTTCAGTAGAACTTGTACAGATCTTACATGGAGATCTTCACAGTGAGATCAAGCAGAACCAAAACAAATCAAACCTGTATCTTCATAATGAGAAGAAAGGAAATGATGTGGTTAGGTATGGGAACAGTGATGAACGCCTGGCAGTTAGAGCCTACCAAGGAGTTCCCCACACTGAACAATTTTGCTTGGTTATGTGATTTATTTGTCCTGTCAATCTCAGAACTAGTCCTTGAACCAAGTGTCTTTCCTCAGCTCTGCTTCTGTCTTTGACCTTCCTAAGTTCTAAGGCCAGGATCCAGGCTCCAAAATCCTATAAGCCTTTGTCCCACAGCTAATGGCCACAGAAGTTTCCAAAAGGTTATCTTTAGGTCCTTTCTTTTAATTGTCCACACACACATGTGTACACACAGAATCCCAGGGTGCTTAGAAAGGGCATGGACAGGAGAAAGAGAAAGGAGGAACAACAACATTTTCCTTTTGAATTTTTAAAGTGACTGTATTTTAAAACATATTTTCCAAAACCTACAATTAGGATATCTAATCTGTCATGAGAATTTGTTTTTTGGTAGGACTGAGGTTTGAATTCAGGGCTTCTCACTTGAAAGAAGGTCCTTTATTGCTTGAACCACACCTCCAGTCCATTTTGCTCTGGTTATTTTTGATATGAGGTCTTGTGAACTATTTGCCTGGACTGGCCTCAAACCTTGATCCTCCCGATCTCAGCCTCCCAAGTGGCTAGGATAATAGGTGTGATCACCTGATTCTGTGTGGGGAATTTGTTTGAAATGGATGTTAAACACAACTCCAGGACTTTAACAAGTGACCTTTACTTAGGCCCAAGGTGTCCCCTGCCTAAGAAATGTCTCAGGTGTCATAAACCTTAATGACAGTGATTTGGTAAGTCCTAGCATAGCTATGATTGTGAAACATTTCATCTTAGATGGAGCCCTGGAAAACTCACATGTAATAAACAAGCAGCATTGTCAGGGACCATCCTGACACTGTGTCCTGACAGGCAGCCCCTGCTGTCAGTCACTGACAGCCCTCTCTCATCTGTAAACCTTAGCATGGCAACCCTTGGCTCACCAGAGAATTCTTCATTTCCAGAGTTTGGCAGAATCTCATGAATTATGGTCTCCTCTGAAAGCTCCTAGGCCAATATTAGGGTAAACATAAAACAGGTACTTAATTAGCAGAAAACAATGGACACATTTCTCTCCTTGAAAGCTCTGAGTGTCTAGAATTCATAGCTTCTCCTCTTAATCCTCTCCACGTGTGTCTTCTTTAGGCTGGTGGCTGCTTCTGTGTTATTCCATCTTTGGGTTTTAGTTTCTTGAATTATTTTGTAATAGAACAGGGAAGGGAGAAAATGGTAAAGAACTATGGCCCCGACAGTGTGGATGTTTGTGTGATATGCAACCTAAAGCAGCCTGACTCTATAGGATCCATTTATACAGTCCACTTTCTCCAGGTGCCTCACTAGGCTTTTATCTTCCAGCTAAAGTGCTCAGGCTGGGATTTGACATGGGCCTTTTGACTCCAGTGTCTATGCATTTAGCCACTGTTACCTAGCAATTCTACGAGAAATGAGAAATTGTAGCTGACCTTAAGGACAGTGCAATCACCACTGGTTAGTCAGAGCTATCCCAGTGGAATCCAGATAGCTGAGAAAGAATGCAGAAACAGTTGAGTTAAAACTTGACTCTTGGTTGTAAATTCAGGACTCTTTGGACTATAGGGAAAGAATTTACAAGTTTGTTTAAGCAGATGGAGACTTTATTGCCTGCAAATATGAACTTTGGGAAGGCTGAGGCTCAAGCTGACCCCAGGAATGACAGGAATCAGATACGTGCATGTCACCAGGACTTCCTCTTGTCCTTTGCTCTCCCATCCCACCCTGTCAAACCATTCTCTGTTTCTGGGCATGCAGCTGCTGGTGGGGTAGGCTGAGCTCCTAATAGCTCTGCCACAGAGAGGATGCAGTTCTTCCTGTGCAGCTCCATTTTGAAGCATGGTAGGGAAAGATTTTGAATGTCCTGGCTTGGGTTATGCAACTGTTTCCTCTGGCCAAGGTTCAAGTGTTGTGATTGGTCCAGTTTGGCTCAGGTGTGCACATCTGTGGCCAAGGAGGGAGATGGAAACAAGGCCCTTAGAAAACTCGTGTGGATGGAGTGGATACTCATTTTGTGTCTGCTGCAAATACCTGATGTTGGATTTTTTATTTTTATTTTTGGTGGCATTGGGGCTTGACCTCAGGGCCTTGAACTTGCTAGACAAGCACTCTAACACTTGAACTGTGTTCTCAGCCCTTTTTGCTTTAATTTGTTTTCAGATAGGGTCTAGTGTTTTTGCCCCAGGTGGGCCTCTGATCAAAATCCTTGTACCTCCACCTTCTATGTTGCTGAGATTACAAGCATGTACCTCCACTCCTGGCCCTGGAATTTTTTGAATGATTTTTTAAAATAATTTAAAAAATAATAATTTTAAGGAAGATATGTTTTTCAAGCACTTATGCTACAAGCCAGATTCCATTTCTTTACCAGGTGACCATGAACTGTGAAAAACTCACAGGCATTGGAGTTGGAGTCGGGAAGGCGACTTTCTGCCACATTCCCTTTTGCTGGACAAATCAACCATGACCATATAATCCCCTCCCCTCCCCTGGCTTCCCCTAACTCATTACTTATAGGCTTGTATTTTTCCTGAAAATTTTAGGAAAAGTGAAAGCAAGTAATGGCCCCCAAAAGTTGATGACTCCTGAGGGTTCCCCTCTATTCTCTAGAGATGTTTTTGCAACTCATTAAAAGTAATGAAAATCTGTTCTATCTAGCTTTTAAATTTCCTTTTCATTTATGACAAAATATTTCTATTTCACAATAGAAAGATAAAAAGTTACATCACCAGGGTGCCACATCCCTGTCCTTGCCTCCTTCCTCTGCTTTATGCCACCCTGTCCCTGCCATCCCTCACCCTGCCAACCTGACCCTGCCACCCAGTCACTGCCAGCCCTCACCCTGCCACAATGTCCCCACTATCCCTATCCCTGCTACCCTTTCCCTCTCCACCTGACTCTGACACCCTGAGCCCACCATCCTTCACCCTGACCCCTTGTCTCCACCATCCCTGTCCCTGCCATCCCTCACCCTGCCATCCCTGTCCCCATCATCCCTCCATCCCTGCCACCCTGTCCCTGCCTTGCCCCTCTTCTTCAGGCTTTGCGTATCTCTTTAAATAATTGTGATCTTCATCTTGTCACCATTTTTGTGGGCCCCGTAGAAAAAGGGGATGCAAAGGTTGTTTTCTGCATTCTGCTGTGTAGCACACAACGGCTCCACGATGTGCTGCTCAGTGAGGTTCTTGTGGGGCAAAGTCACCCCAACCTCCTCTGCACGCTAACATCCAGGCTTACCTCTAGAAAGCTATCCTGTTCCGTGGTATCTTCAAGTTCCCAGGGGCCTGAGGTCGACTCAGCAGCTGTCAGGAGTGTTCCCTCTCCTTTATTATGCTTGCCTTCAAGCCGGATGACTTGCTCCTGCAGCTCCACTAATTTCAATTTCAGGTCTTCCTTGTCTTGGGTCAGCTGGCGAACATATTCCTCTTTCTGCTCATATCGTTTTCTTAGCACTGCCCTCTGCCTGTGATACAGGGCTATGTAATCTCCAATCGTGTCTGTCTCCCCCGAGAGCAAGACACACTTATGCTCTAATTCTTTAACACGTTCCTTGAGGTCTACTTTTTCCTGCATTACTTTCAGGAAGCACTTCTGAAGCTTGTCCATGGCCACCTGTGTGATCTGGTGGCGTTTTACAAAAAGATAGTCACCCCTGCTCCCAGGGGCCAAGGCACTGTCTAGGTCCTGTGGGGTAGCTAAAGTGGACTTAGACGCTGCCTCATCATTTTGCTCCACTACTTCATCTTCTTCTTCAGGTTGAGCCACGAGGCTCAGCTGGGCCTGTAGCTGCTGATTTTGCAGACTGGTGACTTCCAGCCGCTCCTGGGTCTCCTTTAATTCCCGCAGGGCCATCTCCAAGGCCATCTTGCCTTGGATCTCTCCCTGCTGCAGTTGTTCCAGGAGCTGGGTGTGTTTTAGCAGCTGCCTGTGCAGGTCCTCCTTGTCGGATGTCAGCTGTTGGTACGCCCCCAGGTGCTGCTGATATGCGGCCGCGCACTGTTGCAGGTGGGCCAGGCACTGGTCTTTCTGCTGCTGCAGTCCCCTAGCTTCTTGTGTCTTCCCCTCCACCATGTCCTTTAGTTTGCCAAGCACGTCCTGCAGCTGGCCCACCTGCTTAGTCAGTTGGGTATTGATATGCTGTTCCCCGTGCAGGGCGCTGGTGAGTTCAGTGTTCTTGTTGGTAAGCGCATTGAATCCACCCTGCAGCTCAGCCAGCTGCTCCTTCAGCTGGCTGTTCTGCAGGAGCGCGCGGCTAGTGTTGGTAAGGTCCTTGTCTATGGTTTCGAGAATCTTTTTCCGATTCTCGGCCTGTTGGTTCCATACTTCGGCCTCCCGCTCCAGCGCCCTCAGCCGCTCTCCTTGTTCTTGATTGAGGCGACTTAAGCGCTCGTTTTCCTGCTGCTCGGCCCGCAGTTGTGCTGTTAGGTCCTCCAGCTCTTTTGGTGACTGCTGGGCCTCCGCCTGCAGCAGCTGGTCGGCCTCGGATGGTCCTGCTGGAGGCTGTGGAGGCAGCTGGCTCTTCATTTCATCCATGAGCGGTTCAGAAGGCCGCAGGCGGCGGGTGAGATCTTCACACTCCGCCTCTTTCTGCCTCACTGTCTGTTGCGCATGGGCCAGAGCTGTTTGAAAATTAGCTTTCTCAGCTACCAAGATTCCAATAGTTCGAACATGGTCCTGCAGCTGTTGCTTCAGAGTTCTTCGTTCTTCTTCCAGCGCCTGCTGGCATTGTTTCTTCTCCTTTTTTAGCTGATTAACTATCTCTTGATGTTCCTTTTTCAACTCTTCTAGTTCTTTCCTGAGTTGGTTATTCGTTAAATGGCTGGAGTCCAGGGCAGTAACTAACCGGTGGTACTGGCTCTCCAGATTCTTTACATCAGATGTGAGGCCCTTCTGGTTGGCACTGGGTATAGATGCTGACCCACGAGAAAGTTGTAGGAGGCTCTCGGCTGTCGAAAAAGTTTTGGTTTTGTCTTCAATATTAGGGCCATTGTCAGCATATTTCTGAGATGTCATGACACTGGTAGATGACATAGATGACACCATCTGCAGATGGTGCAGTGGTCGAGTAGTCTTTGGGCGCCTTCCACTTTCCAGTGAGGGGAGCGCTGCCTCATTAAGGTCAGACACTGGGACCTTAAGGATGTCCTCAAATGAATGACAATCCTTGGCCGTGGTTGTTTTACTGCCATTTTGACTTTTATTCTTTTTCTTCGCTCCAGGATTTCTCTTTTGCTGGTGTTCGAGAAGTATTTTCTTGCCTACAGCCAATTTGTGCTGTCGGGTCTCTTCTGACATCACGGGGAGGGGACTGGGAAGGTGGGGGGACCATATCACTACGATAATCGGATCGAGCAAGCACTGCGACTACCTCCAACGATCACTCACAGCATTGTGAGCCAGAGGACGCAGATCCCTGGATGCCAGGCAACCTGGAACGTGGGCGTGGCCTAAACGCTCCCATCCCATTGGCCACTGAGAAAGATGAAAGGGAAAGGGGTGTGGTCAGCTCCCGTGCTAGCCCTGAGGGACAAGTGTAATAACAATGACCAACACCACCCACTTGGGGGGTGGGGCAGGCCTGGTTCTTGCTGGGTGTCCATTACAAAATTATAGTTATCTGGAGGACCTAAGACGGACGCCGCCCTCCTGCTGCTGCTCAGACCCTCGGACCCCAGGGTTCAGGAGGTGGGTGAGGGGCAGGCAGCAGGGGACAGCACATCACTATAAAGTCCCTTCCCTGACTCCACACAGTGCTGTCCCATACTTTCAAAGTGTAGAATCACCTCCAGGGTATCCCCCATCCAGCCCTCCAGACAGCCCCTCTTCACCCACACACACTCCTTCCTTGGAGAGTTCCTGATCCTGATAGTGTATCTGACCCCTCCCAGCCAGATCTAGTCTCATCTCCTACTTCCCAGCTTCTGATCTCATGGTACCGCCGAGGTACCCCCTTCCCCTCAGAGCAGCTCTCGGTCCAATCAGCTTTTTTCCTTCCATTCTTCTCCAGGATTGCTGAAGTTGCCGTGGGGCCTTCTGATACCCCGTGAGTATATATGTCCCCCCACCCCCACCCCCACCCCCACCATGAACAGCAGCCCATCCACCTCAGCCCTCTTCAAGGTCTCTCTGCGCCGCCGCCCCCCCCCCCTTTTTTTTGTAAGAAATGCAGAGATGGTTTTATCATACTGTTAAGAGAAAGGTAGGCAGCAAGAGAAATGTTGCTATTGCTGTGCTGAAATCGGTGTGGGGACAGACAGACTTTTATTGACTTTACTTGGGATTTCGCTGATAGTTGTTCCTTTCTCATGGGCCTTGTTGATTGGTGTTTCTTTTTCAGACCACGGATTGAATTTCGAGCAAGTGGGAACATTTCAAGTGCTCTTTGCAGCATTTCAGCCCTGGCTTCCTCATCCACTGGGCGACTGGCATATCATTTTCCCACCACACTCCTTAAGGGGCAAGGGCGAGTTCCTCTACATTCGCCCATGACAGAACAACAAAATCAATCCTAGTTTTAGTGGGGTGAATCTTCTTGCAACTGCTTTAAGCAGAGGGTTAGAGGACAGTCTTCAGGGAAATGGTGGGGTCTCACTGAATACAGAAGTAAAATTATATATAGCATTTGAATTTCTTGATTATATATTCTTCCTTCTATTTTGATCTTAAAAGCAGCATATATTAAGATTTGTAGAAATGGAAATTGCTTCATTTAGTATTAGAGATAGTCTAATGATTAGAAAAGTAAAGCCCCAGAGATAGTTAAAAAATTCTGATGATAGTCGAGAAGGAAAAAACAATAACAAATAAAAGAGATAAATAAATATTTTACTTTTTGCCAGTTTTAATAGCCTATCATTGGAAAATTCAAAGGAATCTATCAAAAATTACAAGAGGAGTTGGGTGTGATGGCTCACGCCTATAATCCCAGCTATTTGGATTGGTAGAATCACTGTGAGGCCAGCCCAGACAAAAAGTTAGTGAGACCTCATCTCAAGCAATTAAGCTGGGTGTGGTGGCACATGCCTACCTTCTCAGCTACTCAGGAGGCCTAAAAAGGAGAATTGTGGTCTTGGCCTGCCCTGGTAGAAATGTGTAATCCTATTCAAAAAATAATTAAGGCAAAAAGGACTGGAGGCATGGCTCAAGTGGTAGAGCACCTGCCTAGCAAGTGAAGCCCTGAATTCAAACTCCAATACTACCATAAAAATTATCAGAAGCAATAATTTCTCCTACTTGTGTACGTGAAACACACTGTAAGATTTATCTTTATTTGTACATACATTATGGAATACTAAAACATATAATAACAAGAGTCTGTTTTCGTGTGTGCAAACATTGAATTACTGAGCTAGCTCAAAACATACATTTAAGAAAATAATAAAATCCTAAAATAAAACAAGAATAGCTGAACAGATGGACTGCTCCAAGTTGAGAATTTTAAACAAAAAACACAGTAATTCTCAACTAAACATAGTGCATAGGTTTATGCATCATTGATGCATTATCAATTGAAGTTGTAACAATAGAAAATAGTTTGATAATTTGCTAGTCACCCAGAGATCTACAAGGCTGAATATAAATCCATAAATACATATATGTTTGCATTAAATATACATTCTATCATATCAAATCCTTTTAGAACATAAATCAAAATATGATAGAATTGGGTTAAAGGAAGACAAATTGACCAGGAGAATATAACTGATTTTTCATAGAATGAATGCAAGATAAAGCAGGAACTGTGTGACAACTGGGTAATTCTGCTCTTAACTGGCCTCCCTCTGCCTCCTGCCTCATCTGAGCTTCCTGTGTTCTGGATGCTAAGTGTACTCACACCTGCCACATCTCTTTCTTCTCTGTACAAACATCTAAAGGTGCAGATCCTTGTTTTGCTGTGTGTTGCATCTGGCGAGAGAATGATATTTTCTGAAAATTTGGGTACAGGCTTTTGGTCACATAGGGGCTGCAGAAATAAACTGACAATAGACAGATCAACAGGAGAAAAAACATACAAATTAATAACATATGTATGAGCAGGGGAACTACATAAGATATGAAATGTGAAGAAGGGCCACATGGTTGAGGCTTCAATGCAGTCTTCATAAAGGGAGAAGGAAATAAGGGGTGTAGACATTTTTAGAGAGGTGGGGAATGATTTTTAGGGGAAATGTATGGGCCCAAAGACCATACAAAGACCTCTGGGCTCTAGGTGTGGTGTTTGAGTTTCAGTCTCTTCTGAAAGCAGTTAATTCTTCTGTAAATGACATTTCACAGCAATTACCTTCCTTCTAGGGAGGAAATTTGTGTAGTCAAATAAGGGAACTTCAGGAGAGAAAGGATCAAAGATGATACAGACTGGGGATAAAGGAGGGTCCCAGAAACCTTGGTTCCCACACTGTTTCTCCAGCTCAGCATGTCAAAGCACCACATTTTGGGGGTATTGTCTTCTGAGCCCCAACAGTGGGAAGACCCTAGATGCATGCTTCATCACAGGGCTACACTAAGAATATTGGGTACTAACTGAGTTCTATCAAAATGGTATTTTCTAATTTGCTGTTTCTTGGAGCAGATTCTTTGGTAGTCTCAGGCGGAAGGTGTGGATGGATTTGGTTGACATTTTGATTTGAGAATTCATGTTTGCTTACAATAAAGACTCACATATCAAGTCAATTTTTTGGCAGTTTTGGGATTTGAACTTAATGCCTGACACTTGCTAGGCAGATAATCTAAATACCCAGCCCTTTCTGCTTTCATTATTTTTGAATTAGGGTCTCATATTTTTACCCAGGCCAGCCTGGACAGCAATCAGCCTCCTTATGCCTTCTGCATAGCTGGGATTACAGGTGTGTACCACCACACCCCTGGTTTATTTTGTTGACATGGGCTCATGCTAACTTTTTGCCCAGACTAGACTTGAACTGTGATTCTCTCACTCTCTGCTTCAGAAGTAGCTGGGATTACAGATGTGAGTCATCACACCTGGCCCTAGATTTATATTTACTCTATGTACTGCAGTGAGGTTGACACTGTTCAGAGGGTTAAACCTAAAGATATATGAAGAACTAGAGGCAAACAGAGTCACATATGAATCATGTTTCCTTAATAGCAACAGTATTTTAATTTTTCAGGAAATACAATAGTATTTTTCAGTCCCTTGGCTCTATTGGTGTGACTTCCCACCACTCACAAGACCTGCACCAAGGTTTCTGGGAATTTCCATGGGTTTTCCTCATAGGAACTCAAAAACATGTCCTTCCAGTTAAATCTGATGCTTCTCATTCCTGCTTCTCCTGCTCCAGCTCCCACCAGTCTCTTCCTGTCCTGTGGGTTAGACTGTGAAGGTAGCATTCTGGCACCTTCAAAATATGCCACATTGGCCAGAGGATTGTCTTGAGCTGATGACATTGAGGAGAAGCAGACACAAGACAAGCTCTCTGCCCATCCCATATTTGCCATAAACATATGAAGGTGGGTGTTCCACTCCTCTCTACCAGCAAAGGACAAAGGCTGGTCACTGAAGTCAACTTTATTTACTTCTTAAAATATTGTATTAGCATTATGTGGGGGTCCATTGTGACATTTCCACACACGCATACATTATATGCCAATTTGGTTCATCCTTGCCATTGTTCTCCCTCTTCCCCAACTCCCCTTCTTAAAATGACTTCAATAGGTTTCAACGTGCCATTTTCACATGTGTAGAACATATCAACCATATTCACCCTCCTTTACCCTCTTCATTTACCCTCCCCCTCTCAGTCCTCCCCGCCCCTTAACATGACCTATTTTACATTCCTGTCCTCCGTTGTTTAGTCTCTGTTCATTGCTCAGTGGGATTTTGCCATGGTATTTTACCTATAAATATATTTATATTTTTACCCTTCCCCCCAAGCCTGTATTATTCAGTAGTTTTCAGTATATTTTGTTGTGTCTTGTTCTCACACAGATGTGATGAGTTTCAATATTATTCAGTCTCTATCATTCTTTTCTTCTTTACCTCTCCCATAGTCTCCTCTAAAACACCTGTCCTTAGAAACCATCATTTCTCTAAAAATTCTGATTTTTTGTTGAAGGTGGCATATATACTAGAGCTGTAAGTCACCTTCTGTAGGGATTTTTTTTTTTTGGTGGTACTGGGATTTGAACTTTAGCATTTGATGCTCTATCACTTGAGCCTCTCCGCCAGTCCCTAAGTCACTTTCTGGAGAATTACTAATTCCCTGAGTTTTCTCCCTTGTACAAAGGAAATATATAGTTGATAAACTGATTTTTTTCTCTTATCAATTTGTCTTTTATTATAGGGGTCCTGATTCAGAACTCAGAACCAGGGGGGAGGATTTATTTTTTTCTCTCCTATAATTATGTCAACATGAGATCTTACAGGGTGAGGGTGGGCCCTAATCCAATATGACTGGTGTCCTTGTAAGAAGGGGGATTTGAGCACAGACATGAGCACATGGGGAGCCTCATGTAAAGATGAAGGCAGAGGTGGAGGTGATGTAAAGATTGCAGCAAAATTTAGGTGTGTATGATCATTCACACTTAGGCAGCGCTCTCTCAGCAGACTCCTCAGTGCCCACTGGCTGATACCACTGACCATTTAGAATTGCTCCAATATTTCCAACTCCATGGGTGAGGACAGACACCATAAGTGAAAGTGTGGTCTCAATTCACATTTAAGCCTCAAGGGCATCCTTGTATGATTGCATTGCTGTGAAACTTACGTTACCATGTCATTAGGGAATTACTTTCAGCATCCAGTGCCAAATACAAATGCATAATCCATTCCATTCATTCACACATTTGTTCTACAAACAGTTTCATTCATACACTTATTCAAGAAATAGTTTCATTTGCATATTCATTCAGTTCATAGTTTCATTTGTACATTCATTCCGCAAATAGTTTCAAAATGAAAAATTTTAATATTTAAAATGGTATGACTCATCTCCTTGATCATTCTTTTCCAAATGGCAGGGAATGAATATTTCTTCTTCTTTTTTTAATCCCAACATACTAGAAATAGGTTTTAATTGATTGACTACTTCCGATGGCCTGTATTTGGGTTTAGAAAATTATACCATGTCTATATATTTAATGCAACATAGGAAACGAGCCAATGATTTCTGAGATGTGGGGATGTTACTCACCATGTTCACCTAGGCAGTTCTCATTTGTATCATGTCCCAGAAGCCCTATCCCTTCTTTTTTAAGAATAAACTGAAGGAGGACTTAGAAATCTTTCAAAATGAAGACGGCATCTGTAAAAATATAGTTTATTGCTGTTTGTTTTTTAAAAAAGAACTCAATCTAAAAATTCCATTTTCCTCCTTCTGCTCCAATTCAGTTGTTTGTCCAAGTGATTTGCATTTCCTGGCATCCCTGTGGCTTCCTTCACACCTTTTCCTGGGCTGATTAGCACTTGTCACTCAGTCATCTGCCCTTCCAAATCAGCAGCATCCCCATCCAAATTAAAAGCTAAATGACTGGCTGTTCCTCTGGCTTTCACATGGCTAATGTGAGCAGTCTGCAGCACTCTGGTTAGTTGATTTTAACTTCCCGTCTTCTGTGGATCTTATCTCCTGCAGTAGCACAGGGCATTTTTGTTTTGGGGACTCAGTGCAACAAATGCTCATTTTCTCATGGACAACCAAATATCCAAACTCCAGCCATAGCAGTTTTGGGGCCTGTACCAAATGGGGAGTGGCAACACTGGGGGCCAGTGCTTCTACTACTCTAGTGCAGCTTCTTTGATCTCATTTCTACTTTGAGTATTGGAAAAAACACAGCGAAGACAAGTGTGCTTCTTATAAACAAAGGAGAGAGCTGGGTGTGTAGTTTAGCGTTGAGCATTTGCCTCTTAGAACACATGGAAAGATACTAGTTTTTAGGATCCATGAGGTTCTTATTGATCATTACATTCCTAACTCTCCCTAACGCCTTGCCCCTCTCTCATGCGCCTCTGCTAGCTACCCCAAATGCCTGGGATTACTCAATAAATATTTATGGAATTGACTGAATAATTATCATAAAGTCATGGTAAAAAAAAATAACACATTTCAAGGAATTATTTTTTTGAAAGAAGCTTTAAAGCAGAGACAATATCTCATTTAGGTTATTAATTGTTATTATTAGTCAGACTAAACAATATTCAGAGGACACTTTTTACTTGCCTAACAGAGCTAACGATACCATTTTCCTTCTCAGAATGGCAGTCCAACTGCTTCATGTAAAATACTGGGAAATGAGCCAAATATACCACTCTGACTTCAAAATTCTTATGAAATTTGCAACAATTCTAACAACAAGAAAGCACCTCTAAAATCCAGAACTCATTTTCTTGTATAGCTTCTGTTAGACTGAAAAAGGCACAGAATGGATAGGTGGAGAGACAGCTCAAATGTCAGCTCAGGGTTTATCTGGAGAAGAAGCCCTGTGGAGGGGTCCCCAGCAAGAGAACTTGTGCCCACAGCCACTTACAGACTTGAATAGGTATAGGAGGTGGGGGGAGAAGTCTCGGGAAGGGCACTGGGCAGGAAAATTCTCAATGGCCCTCTGAGATAATGGCTTAAGGGTAGGTCATTTCTTCTAGGCCAGGTGGGGAGTTTCTAGTAAATAGCTAAATGTGGAAGTTTGTTTTTCTTTAGAGCTGAGTGGAGAGTTTCCAGTAAGTCACTTTCAAGGTGTGTGTGGGGGTCAAGTTCTAACATGACTTCCTTTTGTTCACCCTGACATTATGATTTGATATTTGTGCAGATTTAGGTTGAGTTTTATTAGAAATAAGACTCAGGAAACAGTCAACATGATTAAAAGTTTTACTTCTGCAGAAGGGTGTGCCATCGACATAGGTCTGATAAGCAAGCACACCAAATGGGAAGTCCACTGGGGTTTTTATCCCTGAGACAACACTGCCCCCTTTTCTGATTAGTAGGAGTCAGGGTTCACATCTTTCTCTATTAACTATAGATAAGGTAAAGGGCAAGGTTAACATTTAACATTCTGGTAAGCCACAAGTTAAGCAAGCATAATGCGCTGCTGCTTTAAAGTGGATTTACCTGGGTTGTTATTTATTTGAAGGAAAAAACAAAATATCCCTCATCCTCCCTCCCTCGCTTCCATCCCTCCCTTCCTTCCTCTCTCTTTCCTTTCTTCTTTCCCTTGCCCCCATCTTCCTTTCATTTTGATGCATTTCTGCTGATTCTTATCTTATCTGACTGGTGGATGACAAACTTTGACAAATCCTCAGACCTGCAAGATGGTTTGCTCCTGAATATGGAGTACAAGGCTCTTCTTCCATCTCTAGGTTCCCTTGTGCTCCTGTCTCTCCTCACACTTGACTCTCCCCCTGTACTGTGCCCTTTGTGAGAATGCCAATGGAGTCAGAGACTCTCTGATTAGAAAGGTTAAGACAAGTTACCTGAAATTTACCTTCTTCCATAAGTGTGAGGTAATAATACTGCCTGTGCATTAAAAATGACCTATATCACATGTAAGACACTGCCGGGCCATGGATTACACTGTAAATATTAGCAATTATTATCCCACTAAAAAGTGAGCACCATGAAGTATGGTATATATCTATTTGTTGTTATTGTTGTTTGGGGAATTTACAGCTTATTGAGGTATAACTGACATTCAATAATCTGCGCATATTTAAAAGATACAATTTGATGTGCTTTGACATTGTAAATTATTGTTATAAGATAATAAACATATCCATCACTTCCAAAAGTTTCCTTATCCTCCTTTATAATCTCTGGCCTCACTCACATCTCTAGGCAACCATCAACCTACCTTCTGATGCTACAAATAAGTTTGAATTTTCTAGAACTTTGTGTAATAGAAACCATACCATCAGTTCTCTTGTTACTCTTCCTTCACTTGGCATAATCAGTGAGATTCATCACATTGCTGTATCAGTAGTTCTTCTTCCATATTGTTGGGTTCCACATATATACCAGAATTTATTAATTCACCTACTAATGAATATTATAGGTGTTTCCAGTTTGGGGCGATCAGAAAAAAAAGATTCTATAAGCATGCATGGATAAGTTCTTTTATGAACATATGGTTAATTTCTCTCAGGCAAATGGAATGGCTAGGTTGTTTGATAAGTGAGCCAGCAAATTGACAACATTAATCAGAATTCTCCAGAGAACCAGAGCCAACAGGGTGTGTGCATGCATATATGCATGTGTCTGTGGTGGCCGAGGAGAGAGAGAGAGAGAGAGAGAGATGTGGGGGCAGTTTTTAAGTATTGGCTCATGCAATCCAGGAGGTTGGCAGGTCTAGAACCTTCAGGGTAGACAGGCAAGGGACCCAGGCCAAAGCTGATATTGTGGTTCAAGCCCAAGGCTGTCTGCTGGCAAATTCCTTATTGCTTGTGAGAGGTCAGTCTTTTCTAGTCAAGTTTCTTAGTTAGCTCAAGCTTCTATAACTAAGTATCATAGGCTGGCTTAGATAACAGACATTTATTTCTTACAGTTCTTGAAGTCAAGAAGTTGGAAAGATAGGTTGCCAGCCTGGGAAGCTTCTACTAAGGGCCTTCTGTCTAGGTGCCTAGTTACAGATGACTATCTTCTTGCTGTGTCCTTACATAGCAAAGAAAGAACGACAGCTTCCTCCTCTTATAATTCTATAATGGGAGATCCTCTCTCAGGCCTTTAAGTAAACCTAATTACTCTCCATAGTTCTCACCTCCCAACACCATCATATGGAGGGTTAGGTTTCAACAAATGCATTTTGGGGGGACAAATATACTTAACATAAGACCTTTAACTAATGGACAAAGCACACCCACACTTTGCAAAATAATCTGCCCTACTCAAAATACACCAATTTAAATGTTAAGCTCACCCCAAAACCACATTCAAAGAGGCGTCTAATAGAACAAATATTGGACACCAAGGCCCAGCCAAGTCAACATTTAAAACTAATCATCACAAGTCTATCCCCTGTCACCCTGGTTCTCGTGTATCTCTTTAAACTGCATTTAATCTCCAAATAAAGGTGATAACCAGTTCACAATTCTACTTAACATGATAAAACTATTATGCATACAAATTAAAATGTAGTAAGAAACCTACTCCCCAAGAACAGTTGCAAGATCCTTGGTTGATGTTTGCTCTTCTCGATAGACCTACCTTAAACACTTATATAAAGTTAGCAATACTCAACTATTATGACCTAAAGTCAACACATCTTGTGTTATATGATAAGGGGATAAGAGAAGGAAGAAAATACACAGACAAATGTATTCATAACAAAATAAAAAGAAATATTCATAACAAAATCCTCAGTTCTTAACTGATCATGAGGTTATAGCTTATATTATAACTACCTTCTTCTGCTATCAAATCCATGTTCTCTGTGCTATCTGCTAGCACTTCATTTGATCATAGTTCTTTATCTGGTGGGTGACACAGTCTTCACTGCTAAAGTTGCTGGGTCATTCTTACCTGAATGGGGTTCGTACAGTTTTCCCTTGACCTTAATCACAGAGCATGGTAATACTGAGAGTCACTTTAGGGTATCTCCTGCACTCCCCTAAAGACAAATTCTTCCCTACCTCCATTATGAAGTAGCAGTTTGATTTCCTCTGGTACTCGGGACCATCATGGTAAAAATTCCCTTCCTCATCTGCTGATTCAGAAGCATGAGGAGTCCTAGTGGACTAGTGGCACTTTTAACTTCCAATTAAAGGAATCATTGTCATTTCTTCCATGGAAGCCTTCCTCCCTCTAGGACTAAGATCTCTTAGGTCAGCAGAGACCAAAGCTATGGGAACAGGGAACAAAAGTTTTGTTCATGGGTTATTAGGGGTATTAGGAAGTAGTGCCACACCACATCCATTTCCATCCCTTGATCTCTGAACCCGTGCATATTGACTACAGGAAAAATAGCACCTTACGTTGAACACTGATTCAGTCTTCTCTTTGCCCCATCCCTGCAAGGTACTGTCACATAATAGGTGTGGCATCTGAGTCTCCAAAAGACCATGCCACTCTTCTTTCAAGCCAGATGCTTCTGGGCAATGAGGAACATGGTAAGACAGTGAATTCCATGAGCATGCACCCATTGCAGGACTTTAATTGCTGTGAAGAGAGTTCCTTGACCAAAAGCAATGCTGTATGGAATATCATGACAACAGATGAACCATTCTTAAGTCCACGGATGATAGTTCTGATAGAAGCACTGCATGCAGGGAAGACAAATCTGTATCCATAACAGGTTCCTATCCTAGTAAGAACAAAATGCTGCCACTTCTATGATGTAAGAAATCCACTGTAATCAACCTGCCATCAAGCAGCAGGCTGATCCCTCTGGAGAATGGTGTCATATCAGGGACTGGGTGTTGGTCTTGGTTGACTCATCAGTAGATATGGCAGGACTGGAGTTGGTAAGTGGAAATCCAGGTTGCCAAGTCAATATGTACCATCTATCACTGCTCCCATGGCCATTTTCTTTAGGAACCCACTGGGCAATGACAAGGATGGCTGGGAAACAGGCTGACTTAAGTATCCAGAAAGTATAATCCTATCTACTTGATAATAAGAACCCTTCTCTGCTGAGGTCACCCTTTGGTGAACAGTCACATGGTACAAATATATTGTCATTTTTTTTTTGCCCTTTCACTAAAGTCCATGCACACACCTACCTCCTGGAAATTATGACCATCAGTTTTCTTTTTTTATTTTATTTTATTATTCATATGTGCATACAAGGCTTGGGTCACTTCTCCCCCATACCCCCACCCCCTCCCTTACCACCCACTCTGCCCCCTCCCTCTCCCCCCAGCCCCCTCAATACCCAGCAGAAACTATTTTGCCCTTATTTCTAATTTTGTTGTAGAGAGAGTATAAGCAATAATAGGAAGGAACAGGGTTTTTGCTGGTTGAGATAAGGATAGCTATATAGGGAGTTGACTCACATTAATTTCCTGTGCATTTTTGTTACCTTCTAGGTTAATTCTTTTTGATCTCACCTTTTCTCTAGTTCCTGGTCCCCTTTTCCTATTAGCCTCAGTTGCATTTAAGGTATCTGCTTCAGTTTCTCTGCATTAAGGGCAACAAATGCTAACTAATTTTTTAGGTGTCTTACCTATCCTCACCCCTCCCTTGTGTGCTCTCGCTTTTATCATGTGCTCAAAGTCCAATCCCCTTGTTGTGTTTGCCCTTGATCTAATGTCCACATATGAGGGAGAACATACGATTTTTGGTCTTTTGGGCCAGGCTAACTTCACTCAGAATGATGTTCTCCAATTCCATCCATTTACCAGCGAATGATAACATTTCATTCTTCTTCATGGCTGCATAAAATTCCATTGTGTGTAGATACCACATTTTTTTAATCCATTCGTCAGTGGTGGGGCATCTTGGCTGTTTCCATAACTTGGCTATTGTGAATAGTGCTGCAATAAACATGGTGTGCAGGTGCCTCTGGAGTAACCTGTGTCACAGTCTTTTGGGTATATCCCCAAGAGTGGTATTGCTGGATCAAATGGTAGGTCGATGTCCAGCTTTTTAAGTAGCCTCCAAATTTTTTTCCAGAGTGGTTGTACTAGTTTACATTCCCACCAACAGTGTAAGAGGGTTCCTTTTTCCCCACATCCTCGCCAACACCTGTTGTTCGTGGTGTTGCTAATGCTGGCTATTCTAACAGGGGTGAGGTGGAATCTTAGTGTGGTTTTAATTTGCATTTCCTTTGTTGCTAGAGATGGTGAGCATTTTTTCATGTGTTTTCTGGTCATTTGAATTTCTTCTTTTGAGAAAGTTCTGTTTAGTTCACTTGCCCATTTCTTTATTGGTTCATTAGTTTTGGGAGAATTTAGTTTTTTAAGTTCCCTATATATTCTGGTTATCAGTCCTTTGTCTGATGTATAGCTAGCAAATATTTTCTCCCACTCTGTGGGTGTTCTCTTCAGTTTAGAGACCATTTCTTTTGATGAACAGAAGCTTTTTAGTTTTATGAGGTCCCATTTATCTATGCTATCTCTCAGTTGCTGTGCTGCTGGGGTTTCATTGAGAAAGTTCTTACCTATACCTACTAACTCCAGAGTATTTCCTACTCTTTCCTGTATCAACTTTAGAGTTTGTGGTCTGATATTAAGATCCTTGATCCATTTTGAGTTAATCTTGGTATAGGGTGATTTACACGGATCTAGTTTCAGTTTTTTGCAGACTGCTAACCAGTTTTCCCAGCAATTTTTGTTGAAGAGGCTGCTATTTCTCCATCGTATATTTTTAGCTCCTTTGTCAAAGACAAGTTGGTTATAGTTGTGTGGCTTTATATCTGGGTCCTCTATTCTGTTCCACTGGTCTTCATGTCTGTTTTTGTGCCAGTACCATGCTATTTTTATTGTTATTGCTTTGTAATATAGTTTGAAGTCAGGTATTGTGATACCTCCTGCATTGTTCTTTTGACTGAGTATTGCCTTGGCTATTCGTGGCTTCCTGTGTTTCCATGTAAATTTCATGGTAGATTTTTCAATCTCTTTAATGAATGTCATTGGAATTTTGATGGGAATTGCATTAAACATGTAGATTACTTTTGGGAGTATCGACATTTTTACTATGTTGATTCTACCAATCCATGAGCATGGGAGATCTCTCCACTTTCTATAGTCTTCCTCAATCTCTTTCTTCAGAAGTGTATAGTTTTCCTTGTAGAGGTCTTTCACATCTTTTGTTAGGTTTACACTTAGGTATTTGATTTTTTTTGAGGCTATTATAAATGGAATTGTTTTCATACATTCTTTTTCAGTTTTCTCATTGTTAGTGTATAGAAATGCTAATGATTTTTCTAAGTTGATTTTATATCCTGCTACCTTGCTATAGCTATTGATGATGTCTAGAAGCTTCTGAGTAGAGTGTTTTGGGTCTTTAAGGTATAGGATCATGTCATCTGCAAATAGGGATATTTTGACAGTTTCTTTACCTATTTGTATTCCTTGTTTTCCTTCTTCTTGCCTAATTGCTCTGGATAGGAATTCCAGTACTATGTTGAATAGGAGTGGAGATAGTGGGCATCCTTGTCTGGTTCCTGATTTTAGAGGGAATGGTTTCAGTTTTTCTCCATTAAGTATAATGCTGGCTGTAGGTTTGTCATATATAGCTTTTATAATGTTGAGGTATTTTCCTTCTATTCCTAGTTTTCTTAGAGCTTTTATCATGAAATGGTGTTGGATCTTATTAAAGGCTTTTTTTCTGCATCTATTGAGATGATCAAGTGGTTTTTGTCTTTGCTTCTGTTAATGTGGTTTATTACGTTTATTGATTTTCATATGTTGAACCACCCCTGCATCCCTGGGATGAAGCCTACTTGGTCATGGTGAATAATCTTTTTGATGTGTTGCTGAATTCGGTTTGCCATTATTTTGTTGAGGATTTTTGCATCAATGTTCATTAAGGAGATTGGCCTATAGTTCTCCTTTTTGGAGGTGTCTTTGCCTGGTTTTGGGATAAGTGTAATACTGGCTTCATAAAATGTGTTTGGCAGTTTTCCTTCCCTTTCTATTTCCTGGAACAGTTTAAGGAGGGTTGGTATCAGTTCTTTAAAGGTCTGATAGAATTCAGAAGAGAATCTATCAGGTCCTGGACTTTTCTTTTTGGGGAGACTCTTGATTGCTGCTTCAATTTCATTTTGTGTTATAGATCTGTTCAGTTAATTAATATCCTCTTGGTTCAGTTTTGGATGGTCATATGTATCTAGAAATCTGTCCATTTCTTTAAGATTTTCAAATGTATTTGAATATAGGTTCTCAAAGTAGTCTCTGATGATTTCCTGGACTTCCATGGTGTTTGTTGTTATCTCCCCTTTTGCATTCCTGATTGTACTAATTTGGGTTTTTTCTTTGCCAGGGGTCTATCGATCTTGTTTATTTTTTCATTAATTCTTTGTATGTTTTTTTGGTTTCTATTTCTCTCCTTCTATTTGTTTTTATTTTTATTATTTCTCTCCTTCTATTTGTTTTGGGATTTGCTTGTTCTTGTTTTTCTAGGAGTTTGAGATGTATCATTAGGTCATTGATTTGGGATCTTTCAGTCTTTTTAATATATGCACTCATGGCTATAAACTTTCCTCTCAGGACTGCCTTAGCTGTGTCCCATAGGTTCCAGTAGGTTGTGTTTTCATTTTCATTGACTTCTAGGAACTTTTTAATTTCCTCTTTTATTTCATTGATGATCCATTCTTCATTAAGTAATGAGTTATTTAGTTTCCAGCTGTTTGCATGTTTTTTGTCTTTACTTTTGTTGTTGAGTTCTACTTTTACTGCATTGTGATCAGATAGTATGCACGGTATAATTTCTATTTTCTTATATTTGCTGAGACTTGCTTTGTGCCCTAGGATATGATCTATTTTGGAGAAGGTTCCATGGGCTGCTGAGAAGAATGTATATTTTGTAGAAGTTGGATGAAATGTTCTGTAGACATCAACTAGGTCCATTTGATCTATAGCATATTTTAGATATTGGATTTCTTTATTGATTTTTTGTTTGGATGACCTATCTATTGATGATAATGGGGTGTTAAAGTCTCCCACAACCACTGTGTTGGCATTTATATATGCTTTTAGGTCTTTCAGGGTATGTTTGATGAAATTGGGTGCATTGACATTGGGTGCATACAGGTTGATGATTATTATCTCCTTTTGGTCTATTTCCCTTTTCATTAGTATGGAATGTCCTTCTTTATCTCGTTTGATCAATGTAGGTTTGAAGTCTACTTTGTCAGAGATAAGTATTGCTACTCCTGCCTGTTTTCGGGGGCCATTGGCTTGGTAAATCTTCTTCCAGCCCTTCATCCTTAGCCTATGCTTATTTCTGTCTGTGAGATGGGTCTCCTGTAAGCAACAAATTTTTGGATCTTCCTTTTTAATCCATTTCGCCAAGCGGTGCCTTTTGATGAGTGAATGAAGTCCGTTAACATTAAGCGTTAGTACTGATAGGTATGTGGTGATTCCTGTCATTTAGTTGTCTTAGTTGTTGAAGGTTTTATTGTGTATACCTAAGTTGAGGTTACTCTCTACCGTCTTGCTTTTTCTTTTCCTGTGGTTTGGTGCTGCCTGTCTTTTCATGGTTAAGTTGGGTTTCACTTTCTGTGTGCAGAATCCCTTGAAGAATCTTTTGTAGTGGTGGCTTTGTGGTCACATATTGTTTTAGTTTCTGCTTATCACGGAAGACTTTTATTGCTCCATCTGTTTTGAATAATAGTTTTGCTGGGTAGAGTATCCTGGGGTTGAAGTTATTTTCATTCAGTGCCCAGAAGATCTCACCCCACGCTCTTCTTGCTTTTAATGTTTCTGTTGAGAAGTCTGCTGTGATTTTGATGGGTTTACCTTTGTATGTTACTTGTTTGTTCTCTCTTACAGCCTTCAATATTCTTTCCCTAGTTTCTGAACTTATTGTTTTAATGATGATATGTCGTGGGGTAGTTCTATTTTGATATGGTCTGTTTGCTGTCCTGGAGACCTCTTGCATCTGTATGGGAATATCTTTCTCTAGATTTGGGAGGTTTTTCGTTATTATTTTGTTAAATATATTACACATTCCCTTCGCTTGCACCTCTTCTCCTTCTTCAATGCCCATGATTCTCAAGTTTGGTCTTTTGATGGAGTCAGTGAGTTCTTGCATTTTCTTTTCACAGGTCTTGAGTTGTTTAATTAATAGTTCTTTGGTTTTTCCTTTAATTACCATTTCATCTTCAAGTTCTGAGATTCTGTCTTCTGTTTGGTCTATTCTGCTGGACTGGCCTTCCATTTTGTTTTGCAGTTCTGTTTCCTTCTTTTTTCTGAGGTTTTCCATATCCTGGCTGGTTCCCTCTTTAATGTTGTCTATTTTTGTCCTGAGTTCATTTATCCATTTATTCATCGTGTTCTCTCTTTCACTTTGGTGTTTATACAGTGCTTCTATGGTTTCCTTTATTTCTTCTTTTGCTTTTTCAAATTCTCTATTTTTGTTTTCTTGGAATTTCTTGAGTGTCTCCTGTACATTTTGGTTGACCCTATCCAGTATCATCTCTATAAAATTCTCATTGAGTACCTGTAGTATGTCTTCCTTTTAAATTATTCTTGTGGGCTTCATTGTGTCCTTTAGCATAGTTTATCTTCATTTTGTTGGAGTCTGGATCTGAGTTTCTGTTCTCTTCATTCCCCTCTGGTTCCTGTACTAATTTTTTGCTGTGGGGAAACTGGTTTCCCTGTTTTTTCTGTCTTCCCATCATTGTCCTTGGTGTTGTTACTGTCCCTGTACTATGTGCAATTAAGTATTTTCTAGCTTGTAATAATAACAATGGTAATATTTAGAATGGAAGGGTGAGCTGAGATGGAAAGCAAGAAGTTAAAGAAATGGGAAAAATAAATACACAGACTGGAAGGAGAAAACAGAACAAGATATCAGACAAGAAGGTTTCAAAGGTATAAACAGGGAGCTTTAGTGTACTAATCGGACAGTAAGCTGAACAGATATTAGAGAGACAGAGAGAGGATTGAAAATCAAAAATAAAAAAAAAGATAAGAATAAAAATAAAAAATAAGTAATTGTAGAAAAATCCATATATAAAAATGTATTAAAATAAAATGAAAAAATAGAAAATTTAAAAAAACCAAAAAACCAAAAAACCAAAAGACCTCCAAGTTCAAATGCAATGAAGTTTCAGTCTTAATAATTTGGGTGTCCGTCTCAGTCTCCAATCCTGAAGATGGTGCCTCAGATGTTGTTCTGTAGTTGTCTCATCAAATAGGATGCATAAAGTAGAACAAAACTACACACACACGCACAAAAAGAACCCCACCAAGTGTCCCAAGTTCAAATGCAATACAGTTTCAGTAAGTTTTTCAGCTTGCACGTGTAATTCGGTTGTTCTCTCATCAAAGGTAGTGAGACAAAGAAAAAAAAAAAGAGTCTGGAGACAGTTCTGAGAATGGTATCTGCAGCTGTGGCTTGCCTGCCCGCTGCTGTCAGCCTGCTGTTGCTGGAGGCGTTATTTATGCAGATCTCAGGGGTGAACTTAGCACTCACCTGGCCCTGCAGGCCTTGTTTACTCAGATTTCTCCTGTGCATGAGTCTCTGCTACAAGCTTTCCCCTTTCCAAGCACTGGGAAAGTTGACACTGCACCCACGTTGTCAGGCCTATGTGTTTATTTACAGTTCATGTGGGAGGTGGGTCTTCCCCCCTCTCCTGTGCAGTTTTCCTCCCACAGCCACTTTCACAAGCTTTCCTGCTCCTGATTACTGGGAGGTGCTGCTGCTTCTGCCAGCTGCCACATTTGTTTACAGCTCACATGGGACGTGGGTCTTCCCTCCTCTCCTGTGGAGTTTTCCTCCCTCTGCCACTCTCACAAGCTTTCCTGCTCCTGGTTGCTGGGCACACCCCGCTCCCACCAGAGCCTCTTCGGCCCGCCCGGCTTGTTTATTTACAGTCCCGGGAAGGATTCCCTTCCCCCAATCTTCGGCGCTCAGTGCGCCCCACCCTCTTTCCCGCGTGTCTTTATTGCTCTTATTGCTTATTACTCAGTTTCTCTTTTTTCCCCAGGTGGAGGTTGGTCTGTCCAGGGGGCTATGCTGCTCTGTCCCAGGCTTGTCTGTGGGAGTACCGCATACCGTGAAGCTCACCTGGTCTGCGTCTTCCCAAGCCATCTGGGCGCCGGCAATTGGCGGCCCAGGGGCCCTCCTTGTTTCTCCGTTTAATGTGAAGTGGAGATTCTCTGCACCGGCTGGAGGTGTGGAGGGGTCAAAGTAATGCCTCTTCTCAGTGATTATGCCTTCACATCCCTGACAATACAGACAAACCATTGGTGACAGACCCTGAACTGGTTATAATCTCACATCTAGTCCATTTCTCCTTCAAAGCCATATGCACTGCTCAAAGTTCTGCCTGCTGGGAGGGTTTCCCTTCATAACTCTTGTTCAGGAATGCCCTGCTGGCCTCCACTCTCGAGTAGTGCCTATGTACGACATAGCACCATCTGTAAACCTGGCCTGAGTCTTCTCTTCATCTCTCAAATGACCATGGGCATCATTCCATGATGCCATAGGTGCAGGCTGGGAAACCCTTGCCATTTGACCCACTTCTTCATCGAACTTACTTGTACCTTGGGTCAGATAGCAAGGTAACTTGGTGGCCAGTGGTTGAATGTTTGGTCTCTACTAAAGCCACATAGCCTTAGGCTAAAAGCTATTGCTCAAAGGGAGAATAGTTATCTGCAGAGGATGGCAGGACTTTGCTCCAAAATCTTGATATATATGTTGCGGTTCACTTGTGAGTGCCTGCCAGAGTCTCTAAACAGTATTCTTACATGTCACCAATGCTCCAAGCACCTTGGATGTGTTGGATTCACAGCAACTTACAAAGAATTGCGGAGCCTTCTGGGTCCTGCTCAGAACTAGAAGCTTTTTGATCACTAGATTAATGGGATGGAGTAACACAGCCAAATGAAACATAGAAAGCCCACTAGGCATATCTTTTTTCTTGTTTTGATTTTTGTCTTGCTTTGTTTTGTTTTGTTTTATATTGGGACAGGCCTGTACTTCTCAGAAGGAATATCTTAACATGCCCCAAACCAGTAGATCCCCAGAAATTTAACTGAGGTAGAAGGACCTTCAAATTTCATCAAATTTAATGTCCACCCTCTGGCATGAAAATGTATTAATGCAAATCCCAGAGTATTGGTTCCTCTCGGTCACAAGGTCCAATTGGCATAATGCATCATGTTGAGGATCAGTGTGATATCTTGGGGAAGAAAATGGTGATCAAGATCCTTGTGAAGTAAATCATGACAAAGTTCAGTAGAGCTGGAAAGCCCTGAGATAGAGCAGTGACAGTATATTGCAGGCCTTCCCAGCTGAAAGCAAATGAATTCTGGTGGGCCTTGTGGACAGGAATGGACAAAAGGGCATTTTCCTGATTAGGTGCATAGCAGGTACCAAGGGATGTATACATTTGCTCATGCAGTGAAACCACATCTGGTACAGCAGTTTAAATTGGGGTGAATACCTGGTTACATTTTTGAAAACTACTGTTATTTTCCAAGGCGCATCTCTATCTTCTTCACAGGCCAAGCTGGAGAGTAGAGTGTGCACATGGATGGGAACCACCCCCCCCTGCATCTTCCCAGTGCTTGATGGGGGCACTGGTTTCTGCAATCTCTCTAGAATGCAATATTGCTGTTTTGCTTTATTATTTTCTTAATTATAAGTAGTTCCAGTAGCTTCTGCTTGGCATTTCCCGTCACAGTAACTTTCACAAGTCAAGGAATCAATAGTAAGATTCTGCCATCTGATGTCAAGGTGAAACTGGGCAGATAATCACAGGATGAATTCAGGAACTCCACTGGCTCACTGTAATACATACCTGATCTAAATTCCATTGATCACCTGGCCCCCATAAGCCCCTCCTCTGACAATTGAATCACAGTAACATTTTGGGTGGATGAATTGTGACTGTTTGGAACAAGTGTTCAATAACTCCAGAAAAGTCTTGTCATTTCCTTTTCCTTGGGGAAAGTCACCCAGTAAAATGCTATCAGTCCCTTTTTTTAAATTAATCTTTTCTATGCTATATTTGACTTATTAAATGTTGATACCAATCTTTCATTGGAAAGTCTTTGTATTCTATCAGATATGTGCTCATGAGGTTTACTGTACTTTTTTTGGTGGGGTGTGTTTTTTAATGCTATTTTGAAATTATCAGCAAGTAAGACCAAGATTCAATTTATTTTGCTAGAATATGTGTGCTGCAAAAGTGTGGCACATACAGGGTCATGCTGAGGGGCTCAGACTCTTTGGAACATTCCAAATGCTAACTGGGTATAAAATAATTACTACAACCTACCTTTCAATTAACTCTTGCAAAAACATAGTGTTTATTTGCCCCCATGATCCTCTCAGGTACATAAATTGTCCACAAAGGAAGTAGTGATCAGTTTAACTTAACATAGGTATTCAAGAACACAATTCTAGGAGACTACATTGACTATAAATGGCAAACCCATGAACATTTCAATCTGTAACATTTCAGTTACAGGTTTTCCTTAGAGGCTTTCAAGAAAAACTATGTTTAAGCAAAGGGTACAAAATCCTCCTCTTTCTTGCCTTCTTTAGCCCCATAAAAGAGAATCACAGAATTTCAAACCAAACTTTAACCATCTAGTAAAGTCTTTAATGAAGAGAAAAACTACAGCTTCCAATTGTAAAATGACTTACATAAAGAGAGGGAGCTAATAATCTAATTCGTACAAGGATATAAAATCAAGTGGACATAGATCAAACACTGCCCCACCCACTATCACTGTTTTTTGTTTGTTTGTTTGTTTTGTTTTTGCAGGAGTTAAGACACAAATTTAAATACATCATTGTCACCAGAGGAATACTTTAGCAGCTAACACCTAACTGCTCAAGTTGGGTTTTCTGTCTTCCTTGCTAAGAGGCACATACTTTTAACATTTTCTAAAGAACTGGGATGTGAAAGATAAAAATGGCCCTAAAATAAGAATCAAATATTCATTATTTACACATAAAAGCATTATTCAACCAGACATCAAAAAATGCACCTGGGATTTTTTTTTCTCAGATCATAATGGTGTACTTGAAGACAAACATGTTGTCTTAATCGTCTTTGTTTCTTCTGTAACACCAAGTATGTTATTATAAAAAATACGTATGTACAAACACATATTGAAATTATAAAAGTAAACTTTTCCCAGGTAGTGTCTAGTGCCTAGACTTCTGGAACCAAAAGGCACAATCTGCGAGACAGCTGTGAAAGGAAGAAATGTATAGCGATACATAGTTCCAGAGAGGAAAATGTTAACCTTTGGCTGCCCGGCACACTGACCCTAGAAGCTGGGGGCCGGAGCTATTCCAATCAGTGTCCAAGAGATGGTTTGTGTGACAGACACCATCAGGTCCTTCCTAAGTTGGCTCTGATTTTCAAAGCGGTCAGAAGCAGTTGACAGAGATCGCCCGGGTGGTGATTTTGGGTCATTTCGACTTCTTACAGGTAGGTCCCCACCCAGGCAAGAGCTGGGTTGCAAAGTGGTGCAAAGGCACAGGGGTGAGCAGGGTCGGGCCCAGCAGCTTGGAGCTGAGAAGCTATTTGTGGAGGAAAGACAAGCAAAGCAGGCCAGGGTCCCTGCTGTCCCTGTCTGGGCAAGTGTGGTCCGACGGCTTTGTATGCATCCCTACTGAAGGCGCGCTTGAGTGCGTGCACGACACCCTCCCTGAGCCAGGATGGGGCTCTCCCTCCTGATGTAGGGGACCTTCCACTGCTCTGTGGACCCCACCAGGCGGCTGACTAGAAACGCCACCTTTCAGGGTGTCGCTGGAGAATCTGGCCTGGAAGAAGTTTATGTAAGAGGCCGCTTGGATCAAATACCCTGACAGTCGGCTCTGTAGCCATTAAACGTCTAGAGGGAGAAAAGCTGCCCAGGCGGACAGGTGCAGGCACCTGCCCTAGCAGGTTTGCTTTCTCGCACAGCAGGCGCCGCACCTGGTCCGTGAGCTCCTGCTCGCCCTGCGCAGAGCACAGTTCTGGGTCAGGAGGTCCTGCACCAGATGACCTCCTGCGCATCCATCCCCATGCCACACCGCAGGCCCCGGTTCCACCCGGCTCCATCAGTCCCTTTTGTGAACGCTGGGAGAAAGAGTAACAGTATAAATGTTTAGCACTGTACCTGAGTCCTTTCTCAAAGTGACCCTGCCTCTTCTTTATCCAAGGGGTTCTGGGTCTATAACCAAGATCAATCTGGGAACTGATTTTGGGTCTTGACTGTTTTTATGATTCACTTGGTCACTTGACCTAGAAAACTCTTCTGCTCCTGCAGATCGAGTTAACATTTAGTAGATTTCCTAACTATTTCACTTCTAAAAACACCATGATCAACATAACTACCAAGGGATACACTAGTCAATTTGTTCTGACTGCTGGCTCTATTGTCCTTTACAGTGACCACACCCACCTTGGCAATAGAGTGATGATGCCACTTGCCCTCTGACACCATGGGATCCAATACTCCTGCTGCATCTGGGTTTCCCAATTTAGTGGCCACAGTTCACACTATAAAGAATGGAGAAGGCTCTTCAATAATGCTGGAACTTCCCTTACAATTTTATTTCTCACTGTATGACTGAAAGGAAGTCTTTGGGATTTATTGATGTGGTGAGTAGGTTTTAAATTACAAATTCATCCTAACATTACAATTTCCCCAAATCTTTGAATCCCTTCTCTACATTAAATTAAAGCAGGTTGGCATTTACCATCTTTTCCCTGTGGGCCTCCTTTTGGTTCATATTTCAGTCAACCAATCAAATAAACTTTGAGAACCCCTCCTAAATCCCCAAGCTGCTGCAACATTAAATTCAGCATCTTTGCTTCATGAGCCCATATCAATAAATTCAACCTGATACAACTTTATGTTTTTTCCACTAAACTCTTCTACTAAGAGTATTATCCCATACTCTTAGTATTGACTCCCATACACATCTCAATTTTCTGTATGTATAAATTAGAAAAAATCAAGTAGTTCTTTTGGACTGTAGTACACCTCATTCTGGGACACACTTTGTACTTCACTTTAGGGCTCTTCTGGGACTGAGTCTAATTATAGTGCTAGAAAAAAGAGGTGTGGGTCCTAGGGAAAATCAGCATTATTTTGCATGGCAGCTCTTTTAGTTGAGGTCATTACTGTCCTCAGACAATGCAGAATTAATTCCTTCAGATGGCAGTGTGGAGACCACTTTCACTGGGGGATAAGGATGCCTCTTCCACTGGTAAACAAGACTTATCAGAATTAGGGGCTATGGGGATGGGCATGGTGGTATACACCTGTGATTCTAGCTACCTGGGAGGTGTTGATGGGAGGATCATTGTTTGAGACCAACCCAGGCAAAAGTTAGTAATAGTTTATCTCCAAAACAAGCTAGTTGTAGTGGTTCATGCCTGTAATCCCAGCTATTTGGGAGGTGGAAGTAGGAGGATCATGGCTCATGGCCAGCCCAGGAAAAAGAAGGAGACCCTATATGAAAAACAAACCAAAAGCAAAAAGGGCTGGGGATGTGTTTCAAGTGATAGAGCACATACCTATCAAGTGTAAGGCCCTGAGTTCAAACCCCAGCACCACTGAATGAATGAAAGAAATAAAGAAGAAGAAAAGAAATATAGACAGAAAGAACAGAAATAAAGAGAGAAGAAGGAAGGAAAAGAGGGAGAGGGGGAGGAGAGGAAGGAAGGAGGGAGGGAGGGCAAGAGAAAGAAAGAAACAAAGAAGAGGAAGGAAGGAAAGAGAGAGAAAGAAAAGAAATAGACACAGAAAGAACAAATCAAAAAGAGAGGAAGGAGGAAGGAAAGGAGGGAGAGGTGAGGGAGGGAGGGAAGGAAGGAGGAAGGGGAGGAGAAAGATAGAAGGAGGGAGCGAGGGGGCAAGGGAGGGAGAGATGGGAGGAGAAAGAAAGAAGAAGGAAGGAAGAAAAGAAAAGGAAGGAAGAAAGAAAGGAAAGAAAGAAAAAGAAAGGAAGGAAGGAAGAAAAGAAAGAAAATTTAGGAGCTTAGATCAGGCATGGTTGCACACACCTTAAATCCTAACATTTGCAAAGCTGAGGCAGGAGAACCATGAGTTCAAGGCCAACCTGGGCTACATAGTGAGAATCTGTCTCAAAAAAAAAATTAGGGACTCAATAACCCTAGCCATTTTCCACTCAATTTGTAGGATCCCTTTCTTTCACAATTAATATCCTCAACCTAGGTGTAGCACCCTGAGAGGCTAGGAGTTCAACTTGCACTGTAATTAACCAGTTGCAGGATGAGATTCTGCATTCTCATCCCTCCAGGTACAGGAGATGGGGCCTCCTTCAGAGTACACATAGAAACAGGTAATGTTATTTATGCACTACTTGAGAAAGGAATTTGTGTCCCTGGGCTCATCCTTTTTTTGTACACCCTTTTCCAGCAACATTAGAAGCAACCCAACCTCATTATATTAATTATTTTTCAAAAAATGTACCATATATACAGTCATCTATTTCCTTGGTTCTTATAAGTAGTTGATTCAAAGTATCCAATGGTAATATTGTGGATATATCTATCCCCAATTTGCACCATGGACTATGAGTGCTCTCTTTACTACTGGAAATAGAGCTATCAGCATCTATAAATCTAAATCAGATAAGAGAGCCAATTTCAGAATCCCCAGGGGTAATTCAGAAAAATTATCATTAATATTCTGTGTTTCTGGACCCATTCCTAACTATATATTTGTTCTATTGCACTGGATAGCTCTGACTAATACAGATTTTGATACTACAGGTGGTACCAAATAAATATAGATATTTATATAGTTATAGATATTTGCCTTCATGATTATGAGGAGGCTGAGAAGTCCCAAGATCCTCAGCTCCGAGAACTAGGAGACCCAATGGTGTATGTTCCAGTTCGAGTCTGAAGGCAAAAGAGACCAATATCCCAGCTCAAGGCTGTCAGGAAGAGTGAATGCTCTCTCATTATCTTCTGTTCTATTTAGGCCTTCAGTAGAATAGAAAAGGACCACCCACATTTGGGGGTAATATGCCTTACTCATTTTGTCAATCCAAATCTCATCCAGTAGTAGACATGCCCAGAATAATGTTTAATCACATATCTGGGCACTCTGATCCAGTCAAGTTGACAAATTAAATTCACCACCACACCAAGAAAAGAGTTGATGTTGCAGTTCAAGTCCAAAGACCATCTCCTGGCAAAATTCTTTTATGCTCAGGACAGAGAGGTTATAGTCTTTTGTTCTAATTAAGCCTTTGACTAATTGGGTGAGGTTCACCCGTGTTATGGAGGGCAATCTTCCTTATTCTAAGTCCATCAATTTACATGTAAATTTCATCCTAAATACCCTTAGAAAACATCCAGAATAGTGCTTTAATGAATATCCAGGGCACTGTAGCCCAGCCAAATTGACACATAAAATTAACTATCACAGTGACAATATAATTTGAATTCCAACCAGTAATATGTCATTTCCAATTGCTCTACAGCCATTCTACAATTGTATCTCATTATAGTTTATTTGCATTTTCTCCAATGATACTGAGTATCTTTTCATGTGGCTTTATGCTATCTTTTTTGGTGAATTATCTGTTCAAATTTTTTGGCTATATGCTATCAGCTTCCTATTATTTAGTTTTACATGTTCTAGATACATTGGATATATGGCTAGCAAATATTTTCTTCTTGCTCACAGCTTACATTTTCACATCATGACAGTATGTTTTGAAAAGAACGAGTTAATTTTGGTGAAGTCCAATTTTTTGATTTTTGTTTTATAGTTTATGTTTTGTGCTTTATTTAAGAAGTCTTTTTTAGTTCAAGGTCAAATGGTTTCTTATGGAAGTTTTAAGTTTTACATATAGATCTATGACTTGTGACTTAATTATCATATATGGTAGGAGGATAGAATCACTGGTCTTTTGAGGGGATGGATAATGCATTAATTTTCTGTTTCTGTCATAATAAATAACTACAAATGTTAATGTTCATTTATTATCTCATAGTTTCTATGGGTCAGAATTTAGCCACAGTTTGCTTTAACTAGTTCTTTCCTTCAAGTCTCATAGGGCCAAAGTCAAGGAGGAGGATCAAGGAACAAATGTGATTTCCATTCAGTTTGTTAGAAAAATTTAGGTACATTAAATTGTAGGATTGGAGTCCCTATTTCCTTGCTGACTATTGGAAATTGTCTTATTCCATTCAGATTGCTATTATAGAATACCATGGACTGTTATAACCAATAGAAATTTATTGATCATAGTTCTAGAGGTTAGGAAATCCAAAATTGAGGTGCTAGCAGACTTCATGTCTGCTGGAGGTCAGCTTGCTTCTGCACAGATGGTCATCTTCTCATTATGTCCTTATATGAAAGAAGAGGTGAGAGAGCTCTCTGAGGTAATTTCTTTAAAAAGAGTAATACCATAACAAAATTGCAAAAAACCCTACCTTCTATATTTTTGCTAACACTATACTATCTTGATACCACTGCATTTGGGTTTAGAAGTTTGACATATGAATTTAAATGGGTCAGGGACAAAATTCAGTCTATAGCAGGAGTTGATCTTAGATACTAAAGGCTACATTTATGTCCTAGGCCATGGCTTCCTTCAAAGCCAGTAAGAGCAGGTGTGTCCTTCTTACACTTCAGCTCTCTCTGCCTCCTATTTTTGCCTACTTCCATTACATCTCTCTAATGCCAGCAAGAGAAATTTCTCTGCTTTTATAGACCGGAATGACTAAATTGGGCCCATGTGTATAATCATAGATAATTTCCATATCTTAATGTCTACAGCCTTAATTAGATTTGGAAAGTCAGTTTTGTAATGGAACCTATATTACTGTTTGATTGAATCGCCAGAATACAGAAACTAGGGGAGGCATCTTTAGAATTCTGCCAGCCACAGATGACTATTTTTTCCAGCACTGTTTGTTGAAAAGATTCACATTCCATCATTGAATTACATTGGCCCATTTGTCCAGTATCAGTTGGCAATATGCATATGGGCCTGTTTTTGAATCCTCATGTCTGTTCCATTAACCTAATTTTCTATATTTTTACCACACTACATGATCTTGATTATTATAGCTTTAAAATGAATTTCAAAACTAGAATTATAAGTTCTAAACTTTGATTTTTCACACTTGATTATTCATTTTAAGAAAGAATTTGAAACTTAATGATTTTCTTTTAATTCCAAAATCAAAATTTCCATTTCCAGTGATCACTGAATTAATAATTCAGTATAGACCTTAAGCTAACATCAATTATAGAACTGGAAAAAATACTTAAAAGGATATGCTTGAAAGCACTGAAGAATTAAAAACACTAGGAAAATTACCAGTAAGAATACAGGGAAAACAGGAAACAATGAAGTGAGATCTACCTAATGGACACTCTTGCCCAATGTAAAAGTTGAAGAAGTTAAAACATTCTATTAACACTCATTAGGATGGGAAGAAAGAGATTAGAGTACACAGGTTGTTAAGAGATGAATACTGGAAAGCCTCACCCTAAAAGTGAGGAAAAAAAGCAGCATCACAGGCTTCAAATAAAATAGATCTCAGCTGCAACCCAAGTCAATAGAGATATTGGTCAGGTGATACAGTACTATTAATGATCCCAAACAGGTAGAGGTAAGTCTTCTCTTGAGGAAACTCAGTACTGCTCTCTCAGTATTAGATAAAACAAGCAGATAAGAACTGGATAACATAATCAATCAACTGTTAAGTTGATATTTATTCAACATTCCATCCAATAACAGCAGAATATTCATTATTTTCAAGTGCACATGGGACATTTACCAGGATTGACTATATTCTGGATCATAAATCAAAAATAACATTTTAAATATTTCTAACCATACAAAGAATGCCCTTAGATATTAATGAAATTAACTCAAAGTCCACAATCTAAAAATACAGAGGAATCTCCAAATAGTTAGAAATTAAACAATACACTTCCAAATAATCCATGAGTCAAGAGAAGACATTTCTGAGTGATATTACCAATATAGCAGATTAGGAATTTCCAGCTCTCCCTCCTCACAAAAACTAATGATCAAGTAACAAATTAATGACTAAGATAACTCTGGGAAAGATCTATAATACAATTAAAAAGCTATGGCCACTCAGTGGTGCTCAAAAACTGATGATGGCCACATAAAAAAGCATAGGAAGCATGTTATACATGTCTTGTCATCCTCTAGTCCAGCTCAGCTCAGTATCAAGTGTGATCCCTTTAGTCATGACCTTCACACATAAAGTAAAGAGAGGAGAAAGACTCCACAAAACCTCAGTGGCCCTTGCACCACCACAGACAGCCTCAGCTTCCATAACCAAGGACTCACACAGTCTTGATTATGTCTACCCCCGCTGACAGAACTGTCTGGAGTCCATAATACTGTGTCCCTCCAGAGGACGAGTTGCTACTGTTTGCCTCCTTTTCTGAGGACCACATCCACCTCCACCCACCAGCACCACTACAAACACATACCTGAACCTGTCACCAGGCATTGCCTCAACTATGACTTCCTTCCATAAGGGACAAAGAGAATAGGAAGATCCCAGAAACACTCAATACCACAGTGGATATCTATAGCCTTAGTTGCCAAGGACTGCCACAGTCCTGGTTAACAGTGACCTCATTGATGAAGCTGACTGAACTCTGTGGCACTGCATACCCTAGAGAAAAAGCAACCACTGCACCTTCCCCAGAGCCAGAACTGCCATACCCCACCCAGCCAGAGTTCTCATACCTACCCACAGATGAAGGTCCTTCCCCAGCAAAGCCATTCCATAAAGTCTGGAAGAGGTGGCTGCTCCTTCAGATGTATAGCCATCTATGAAATGCCATAAGAAATACACACACACAAACAAACAAACAAACAAAGGAAATGTGACACATCCAAAGGAATACAATAACTTCTCAATAACCAGCCCCAAAGAAACAGAAATTTTAAAAATTGCCTGATAAAAAATTTAAAATAGTGTTAAAGAAATTCAGAAAATTAGGGCTGACAGAGTGGCTCAAGTGGTAAGAATGCCTGCCTAGCAAATATGAGGCCCTGAGTTCAAACCCAGTGCTGCCCCCCCAAAAAAAAGAAGGATAAAGAGAAATTCAGAAAACTATACAAATAGATAACACAGAAAAACAGGGGAAAATATATGAACAAAATGAAATGTTCAGCAAAGAGATATATATCAAAAAAACTAAAAAGAAGTTCTGGAGCTAAAGACTATGATGAGTGAAATGGAAACTGCAATAGAGAGCCTCAGCAGTACATTCAATAAAGTAGAGAAAAAAACTGTGAACTCAAAGATAGGTTATTTGAAATTATGCATTCAGAGGGGAGAAAAGAATGAAAATAAGTGAACAAAATGTGTAGGATATTTTGAACACCCCCAAGCAAACCAGTATACACATTATGGGAGCCTAAGGGTAACAGGAGAAAAAGGTTCAGGGAGAAAATTTGAAGAAATAATGGTTAAAAACTTCCCAGATCTAAGGACTGAAAAGGACATCCAGATTTATGAAACTTAAAGATCTTCAAAGAGGATCAATTCAAATAAGATTATACCAAGAGATATTATAATCAAATTATCAAAAGTCAAGGACAAATAATTTTGAAAGCAGAAAGAAAAAAAGAGACCCATCATATATAAGGGAATCCCCATATTTCTCATTTCTTCAGTCAAGAAGAAAGTATAATATATTGAAATCACTATAAAAATAAGCCTGTTAAGCAAGAATACCAGGCTGGAGATAAAGCTCAGGGGTGGAGCACATTCCTAGCATGTGCTAGGTTCAATCCCCAGCACACACACATGCACACATGTATGCACACATACAAACACAGAACAATATAACAGAAAAATTATCTTTAAAATGAATAATAAATACTTCTAAGACAAAGAAAAACTGAGAAAGTTTATCACCAGTAGACCTGCTTTACAAAAAAGCACTTAAGGAGCTCTTCAAATTGAAGCTAAACAGTATCATAACAGCATATGAAAGCATAAATATCATTGGTAAAAGGATTCATACAAATACAGATCAATATGACATTACAATGGCAATACATAAATTAAATCATCAAATAACAAAGGAAGAAAGCAAGAGAGTAAAAAAGGGATAAAACCACAACACAGGAAAGAAATTAGTTGATTAAATGGCAATAGTAAGTTTTCACATATAAATAATTACTTCAAATATAAATAGATCAAACTCACCAAGTAAAAGGTCTATTAGGTACTGAGTAGATTACAGAAATTAAAGAAGACACAGATAAATGGAAAGTCATCACACAGTCATAAACATTTCCCTCTTGCAGAAAATTTTACCAATATTACAGCACCTTCTGTTCATTGTGGACCACCTCAAACAGAGTAGCAGAGCCAAACAGTAAAATAACTAGATGGATGTTGTCTGCTCTCAAGAGCAGTGGTACCCAGCTCACTGATAAAGATAAGAGATGTGAAGAAGAGGGGGAAAATATCAAGTCCCTCATCATAAGCAACACTTACTGAAGAAGTCCCAGATAAAAAGAAGCCCGAGTCTCTTTGAACCCAGTTGTGTCAAGCTCTGTTCCACTGGACTAGAGCTGCAGATGTTATCTTTGATGACTGGGAAGAAAAATTCAGGAACAATGGTAGTTTCTGACAAGTACATCCCTAAACCTACTCTCCTTAAGCATCAATGATCTGCTGCTGCTCTAGGATTAACCTTTTCCCTCAGTAAAGAAAAAATATAAGCCACTCAACATAGCATCTGACACCAACAAAGACACCACAGCAAAGATTATTCCATTCCAACCTATGGAGAAGGGGCTGAGATTTCTAGATGCTCCATTCCAGTCCCTACTTCAGGCATAAAAATTAAGGAGGTACTGTCATTTCCAACTGCCAAGTTAAGCTCTTTGAAGGAACCACAGAACCAAGCATAACCAAACCTCCTTCCCTTGAATTAATGTCTCCTTTTGAGGCTCCAGCATCCCTTGTGGAAGTCCCAGAGCTCATGGAATCAGCTTCTTTGAAGTCAAAGGATCTGAATTCAAAGCAAGTGGAGATTCTTGGAGAGCCCAGAAAACTGACCGTCAAAGGCAAGAAGATGACACACACAGATGGGGATAAACTGAGAGAATACTTGTATTTTGAACCTGAAGAAATTGAACAAGTAGATGTGAATAAGATCAAGACTTTGACTAGCTAGCTAAGTGAGAGACACTATGTTACTGACATGCATCTAAATTGGTCTAGAGTTTGACACCTGGCAATGTGGAAAAGAATGCTTGAACAGGCCCAGCCCTGGTTCTGCCCTTACATCTTGTCCCTTCTGGAAGCTGTAGTTAGAAGTGATACGTTCAGGCTTAGTGGGAGAAAGGGATCCTTAATAAATTCTTCCTAAATGAGAAAAATCTTCATAAACCAGATCTGAGTCCTATGATCCCACACTCCTAAGTTCATTCCACTAGATGAAGAATGTTCCATGAATAAGGCTCTGTATATTAAGACCCTGGAGCCTGAGGGGTCAGACGCTCATCTGATAAGGCTGTATCTCTAAACTGCCTTTTGTTTAGGCCAGTCTTATAGGGAGCATGGATTTGGTAAGAGCCCACAGGACCCTAGAAAAGGAGGTATCAATGGCCAGGAGAACTTTACCTCCATCATGGGTATCCCAAATAGCCCTCAAAAGGAACTGATCAAACAACCAGGCTATTCCAACAAGATCAAGCAGATGGTGTTGCCACCTGGATTCCTAGGCTCTGTTCCAGTAACTCATCTTTCCCCACCAGAAAGTCCTAGGAACCCCAAGACATGCATCACCTCCCCTTGGCCCTAAAGAACTGATACCAGGCCTCCATGGAAGCTCTGGAGGAGAGAAGCTGATCCATACCTCCAGGGGAAGGGTGATTCCTTCTGAAGGCTGATGACTCCATGCAGGGTGACCTAATGTTGGGAGAGGGAGGGTTAGTCCAGGACCAAGTCCTGAATTATACCATAAAGACCTGGTTGCCAAGGATCAAATAAACCTCACCTCTTCCTCCATTCTGAGGACCCAGAGGAAGGTGCTCTGGAGCAACATCAAGTATTGGAGAGGATATAGAACAACTGGAAGTCTCATTGTGGACAGAGATATAAAACAGTAGACACTCTGAAAGACAGTTGGTACTTCCTTGTGAAATTAAACATATACTTATTATATAGCTCAACAATTCCATTCCTGGGTATTTACACGGATGCACAGTGATTGATCTCAGCTGAAGGTGATTCCCTCCCACCCCTTGCCTCCCACCCAGGGCTATTTCCAGAAATATTTTTTCTTTGATACAAATGGGAGAGTCGATGCTGCAGGCATCTAGTTGTACTTGCCAGAGATAATGCTAAACACCCAACAAGCACAGAATAACACCCTCCCATCAAAGGATTATCCAGTCCAAAATATGAGGGGAACTAAGACTAAGAAACATTTTCCTACAGAAATGAAAGTCTGTGTAACATAAAATCTGTAACATAATATTTATAGTAGCTCTCTGCAGAATGAAGCTGAATATTCAAAAACTGAAATTAACCCTAATGTCCCAATGTGTAAATGGAAAAACAAACTGTGATGCACGGATACCATGGAATACTGCCCAGAAATAAGGAATAAACTAGATTAATACATACAAAGACTCACATGACTCTCAGAGACATTATAATGAATGAAAGAAGCCAGTCTCATAAGGTTACTTACTTCATGATTACATTTCTAGGCTGTTCTAAGTGCCTTTAATGGCCTCTGGTAGAACATTCTACTCTTATATCAATCAAGATGCAGAATTTGATGAAGGGATTTATTCTATTTCTGGTGCCAGAGGTGTGTCGCTTTTTTGTCTGTAAATTTTTATTTTCAGCTTTATATTTTTCTTGCTTCTTTATGTATTGGACAACTGGTTCTGTAATGTTTTCAAAATGCTCCCATTGCAAGAGCTTAAGAAAGGGGAAGAGAGTCACTCCACCAATGCCCTTGACCTTGGCATCAGTTCTGTTTTAGTGACAGTGGGTGCCAATTCCACATGCTCTCAGCAGCTGTGAGCAGAACGTCAACAGGAGAAAATTTGGCACCGGCAGGTGGCAAGCAGAAGGCTGGGCATTACCTCTTCATACCACCTAGAAAGCTCTGCTCATATGTAAGGAATGTGGTGACCGACCCTCTGAGGAAATGCACCGCCCAAACATCTTCATGCAGATCATTTAAAATATGGCATGGGATTTGCTGAGTATGTTTAACAAAAACATCTACATTTTCCTGGAAGGCATTAAAATTCTCTCATTTGAAATGTAATCATTTGAGAGTCCTGAGGGCCCCTGATGATGTGTTATAAGACAGGCTGCAGCGTCCAGGGTACACATCGTAGTAAAAGGGCTCTCGTGGACTCTGGGAAAGGTTTTATGTAAGGAGACAGTCATGGGTACTCCCGAAACATCACAAAGAGATTCACTGGATTCCAAACAGACTCGGACAGTGATGTCAGAAGCAATAATGTAGTTTGTTCACTTCAATCAATATTAATTGCAACCTGCTGATAGTTTAAAAAGTTAAGCTTGATTTTAATCCTTAAAAGTTAAATGCAAAAATACTCTCATTGAGAGTTGTGAGCGACCGCTTTCATATATTCCCCGATTTTCCTGTTCATCCTGTGAGATCTCCTCCTGTATGAGACTGGCTGTGAGTCAGCTGAGGGGCTCTGAGAATAGGAAATGCAGAGCTCCGGTGCTACCCAGGCCTGGAGTGAGCTTATAAGTGATAAGTGGACCAGCTTATCCTGTGACCCCCAATCCAAGATGTACTGGGCCGCCTGTGGCGCAAAGGCTGAGAATGGGAAGACTGGGGAGCACTGTGCATTTATGCCCATGATGAGGCCACATGATTAAGTTCTCCCTGTGACTGGGGGGTATGCACAGAAGGTAGCAGGGCTTGGGGTAAATAAGAAAGGGTGTGAGGTGCACTGCTGCCCAAGGACACAAAGATCTGGTGCTGGCCTGTTTGCTACACACAAGCACCAACCCCCAAGAACAACAGCACCAGCCAACTAAGCCTTGGGCTCTACCCTAACACCTTCCTTTACCCTCATCTCAGGGAGCAGTGGTTGGGGTAAGAGAGCAGGGGAAATGTAATAGGAGATAAAAACATCACAGACTCCCCATGCTGAGCTGGGTTTCTGAGTAATGTTGGGACTGAGAGAAGCTTTGGAATGGACGGATGGTCACATTTTGATTTTGATAAGATGGAAAATGAGGATAGGCCTGAAAGCAAAGATATTGCTGAGGATTTTTTTTCAGACTAGAGAAACAAGAATGGCTAGAGAAAGTGTGAGAAGCAGTGATGCAAATATAAAATTAAGTACTTCCTCCAGAAATCTCAGGCAAAGCCTCCCCAGCATGGGGCCTTAGCAGGAAGTGCTAAGGATGCTCTCAGCAAGTCCAGCTGCTCTGAGGGTGACTGCATGGAGTCTGGAGAAGACAGAGGCCTGGGGGTTAGCATATCTGCATCTCTGGGCCATAACATAATTATGACTTTTTACACATGCCATGACCTGAACAATACTGGGAGTCTTGCCTATGGCTCTTTCAGCAACTGGTTACAACTAGAAGCAAAAGATTAATTGGGATTACCTAAGAAAATAACAGTTCCTATCTATTGCTTCAGAAACCAGAGGAGTAAATAAATCACCTCTTTTTTTACCCAAGTGTTTCACCAAGCCACAAGGAAAATGATTCTTTAGTTGGAAATGGTATCTTTTCCTATCTACTATGTGTAGAAAACAGTATTATACATACATGTTTGACTCTGTAAAACTTATGTCAGAATTTCTCTGGAAGATCCCATGGCCTCCAGAGGAGTGAGTCAACAAAGGGAATTTGAGGAAGGGGGTAGTGCTGAAAAACTGGAGAGACTTGATCAGTGATTGAACAAAGGAGCTATCAGTCATTTCGGTTCAGCAAATCAACTTCCAGTAAATTAGCTCACAACAAATTAGGTCATAGGAAACAAGAACCCAAAGGGTGGTCCTAAAGGAAGCTTAAGGTTTGAAAGAAGGTGATGTAAGGCAGGCGGACTTTAAAGAAAGATGTGGCTGTCATAGAGGCCAGATCCAGCTGCCATGTTAAAATGATGGATGAAAATAGGAGCTGTAGAGAAGGGTAGAGCCAGCATTCATTTCTGACTGGCGGACGTGCTTCAGTCAAACAACTGCACAGAAATAAAACAGGCAGAGAGGGAAAAATCGAAAGAAGAGGTAGAATCTGGAGCAATGCAAAACTGCAGAAGAGAAGTAAAGAAAGATGCTTGCTCAAAGCCCAGTCATACCCAGAAGGTGTTCCACTTACCTAAGGGACCAGAAGAGGGAACTCATGGCAGGCCAGGTCCAGAAGAGATGATGGACCGGAGTCCCCCAGCTGGAGAAGAGGGTGCAGAGAAAGTACCTACAGGATCAAATTCTTACCCAACTGGGGAGCTGGACCAACCCAAATCTTTTGCGTGTTGTAAGCCTTTGACTATCATTTGTCCAGGTCATATCAAGAGCAAAAGGTAAGGATGGGGGTACTTTCTAAGCTGTAAGTAATAGTTCATGATTATACCCTATGAAATTTGAGAAATCTGAGCTGCTTTTGCTCTATTATTTCTATGTGTGTTTTCCTTTTGAAAATGTTAATGAAGATCTTTGCTAAACCTAGACTTAAGGAAGGGTTAAGGATTTTTTTTATTATTATTATTCCTACGCATCAGTGAAATCTGGGAGTTCACAGCACTTAGGTAGGAGGAGAGAATCCTCAACATACCCATGTGTTCCCTTCCTGTGCACATGAGACTGAAAGTGGAGCTTGAGGGAAAGCAACTGATTCAATGTCTGTAAAACTATCCCTAACAATTTGAGATAAGCTAACATTCTTAAAAGATAAGAACAGAGCAGGGGCTCTTTTAATAGTCCAAAGAATGATAGCTAGCATTTACTATGTACCGGTCTTCTAAAACTCTTTAAATGGATTCTCTCATTAAAGTCTCATTTATATTTCATTATCCTTGAAGTAGGAACTATTTGACTTCTACTGTACAGATGAGGCAACTGAGGCCCAGTGATAATTAGCTCATGGATGAGAGTAGTCTGACTCCAGAACCTGTGTTCCCCATTATGTCTAGGTATACTCGTCACTACATACAGTCATTGCCATACAGTAATTGGTCAACAACTGATATGACTTTGACTTTCCAGCCTATGGCTGTGTCGTCCTAGGGACAAATCTTTGAGAAGGAGGGTGAAAGTGGTAGTGAGAGAGGAGCATGCTGATGTTGAAATAGGAGTGGGTGGATTTGCATTAGTGTAACCAGTAGATACTTCACTTTCATCGAGAATTACTGTGACTTAATTTTATTTTAATCAAAGTTAATAAAAACTTAAAATTTTGCAAAGATGAATTAAAGGAACTTGGATAATTTTGCTAGGAATCAAGGAAGCTATGAAATTGAGACTGTTGCCAAGATAAGGAAAAATATTTTATTTTCTTCCTAAAAGAATTCCACAATAAAAAGCAGACTGGTTTATATATTGCCTAGATCAAGGCGGAGTCTGTAGGATGATATAAGGAGGGGAAGGTGCACTGACCCAGAAGGCAAAAGCACAGGCTGAAGCCTGTCCCAATACTCTCGGCCTCAAACTTCCTTCAACCTGTAAAACAAACCTATTGTATTAGCTCTAAAGTCTTTTCAGTTGTGCTATTCTATGACTCATCAGTTTGTTGCAAAGAGCATGTTTGAAAAGTATTTTTAGCTGAGCGTGGTTGTATATTTTGGTAATCCCAGCTAATGTGGAGGTGGAGGAAGGAGAAGGAGAATCATGGTCTGAGGCTAGCCCAAGCAAAAGAAGGAGACCATATCTGTAAAACAAACTAAAGCAAAAAAGGGCTGGAGATGTGGCTCAAGTAGTAGACCAAGCACTAGGTCCTGAGTTCAATTCCCAGTACCACCATCAAAAAACAAGGGGGTGGGGGGTGATTTTTAAAGAACTTTTGCAAGTTCATCTGTCTTTCCCCTGTGTCTGGTGTCTGGCTGTCTCTCCCTAGCTGTTGTTGCTAGCACCAACCAAAGTCCAAACCAGGTACTCACGTTCTTTAAATAGTGAGTGGAACTGCTTCCCTTGGATGGGGGACAATCAGTAGCCATAAATTGTTGGGATGAGCTTGCCTGCCTAGGAAAGGCTCCCTCCTAGAACAAACAGAGAACTTGGAAAAACACTGGGAGAGTGAGCACTTTGCAGGAATATGCTGGAAAACAAATATCTTGCTGTGTATGGAGTCTTTGCGGAAGCACTGTGTTCAGGACTGTTGAAATGGGAGTGCAGCCCATATTCTGCCTCTCACGTATGCTTCATTAACAGACCAGGAACCAAACTAGAAAGCCTCAGGATGCTGGTCGTCCTCGTCCTGCCTGTCACTTCTACAACCTATGACTCATTCATGAAGCTGTGTTCAGCCTGGTCCGGGCTCTACACCAAGTCCTGAACTTTGCAACATATTACTGAGCTTCCTAGGTAAAAATGCGGCCCTTGCTTTTTCTCACACGTCAGCTGCTTTGGGAGGGCGCCCAGGATTGAATGTTTTCTATCTGCCATTTCTCTGCAGCTTGGCTACTCCCTGCTGTTATCTTTGGCTCTGTTGCTATGGGCGGGAATATTTTTTTGTCCTGGCTTAATAACTGCTTGGCTGCCAGAGGTGCTCCTTTCTCATTGTATTGGTGGGGGATTAGTGGAGATGTTTGGGAGGTATTTCCTGTATTAAGCAGCAGGGGAGAGCTTGCTGGGCCTGGGCCTTCTTTTGACATAGCGTCACACTTATATTTTTTTTCCCACTTTCGCCCTTGGAATGTGCTGAGGCCAGTTATTTGCATCCAGAGAAGCTGCTCCTCCCTGACACTTTGCAGATCTGCACCCTTTTCCAGGTGCCCTTGTATAAACACTTCTTGGGGAGGCTGCAGTGAGTCTCAGGCAATCATCTCACTTGGTTTTTTTACATTTGGGACTCAATAGTGTACTGCATCACCAACTTACTTTCCTGGCTTAATTGCCTTTAAAACTATTTCATATTTCAGATTCTTTGACAGTTAACTCACCATCCTTCTCTTGGAGCCACCAACACACCTCATCCACAATTAACTTGAACTGGGTTGCCTAAAAGTCCTAGAACACAAGTCCACAGCTTCATGGAAACAACTGAATTGTTGATAGAGTTTTGGTGCCCTTGTGTCTGCCTAGAGCAATTCAAAACCTGAGTAAAGCTACCCAAAAAAGTTAGCAAAGGAGAGAAACCACTTACCAAGTTTTGGTTCTTTATTGGATTGAAAGAAAGAAGAAGAAATGCTGAAACTGAATGGATGTCATTACTGATCTTGGTGACATCACCATGGAAGTGACACAGGCTGGTTGGTCTTGGAGCCATTGTCTCTGGGTTTCGATCTTGAGGCCACCATTTAAAAGCTTGGGGATCTTGGGTATGAGTCACTTTACCTCTCTTTCCCATAATTTTCTTATCTGGGATATAAAGAGGATTCTGACTTAGAAAGTTGTTACAAGGGATATATGTGAGAAAACCTTGTAAACTATAAGATATTAAAATTAGATGAGAATGTATGTGAAAGCATTTGCAAACTGTAAAGAACTATGCAACTGTAAATAGCTATAGACCACAGTGAAAACTAATATTTTTTTTTCTTGGTAGCACTGAGGTTTGAACTCAGGGCTTTGTGCTTGCAAAGCAGGGACTTTATTGTTTGAGCCACACCTCCAGGCCACTTCGCTTTGGTTATGTTGGAGATGGGGGTCTCAAGAACTATTTGTGCGAGCTGCCCTCTAACCATGATCCTCTTGATTTCAACCTCACAAGTATCTAGGATTGCAAACATGAGCCACTGGCACCTGGCAGAAAACTAATAAAAATTTTAACATACTTCAAAGTATTGCAAGAACCATTTTTACTTACAGTTGATATTTGTCCTTCTTTCAAAATATGATGTGAGTCCCCTTCGTAAGTTGAAGGAATCCCTCACAGTATGAAGCACATACACCTCCTACCTGCCAAGTGTTGCATCCCCAGTGCAGGGCATGGAGCTAGGCTGTGGTGACCCAGGCTGAGCACCAGATGCTCCTGCCCCATCACCTGAAGAGGAGAGACTGTGCCATGTCCATCCTGACTGCAGGAGGACAAAAGGAACCACTACCTCTGGTTTCTGGACATAACAATATAGCCGATGTAGAGATGCTAGCCACATTCATGGGCTGGTGTCACTGGCGTGAATGTTGGGTAGCAGTAGTGCCTTCAGCGTGTGGACATTAGAGGTGTCATTCCTGACTTCTTCCTAGCCTGGCTTGTAGACAATTTAGAGATTAAGCTACTCAATATTCCTTTCTATTGAAGTTTATTATGGAACATATCAAACATATCAAATATTCAAGGGAATAGCGTACTGAACTTCTGGATACCTATTACTGCACAGTTCAACAGTTGTAAATGTTTGGAAATTATTTTCACCTGTTTTCTGCCCCTTGCTCACAATTTATTTTGTTTGTTTGTTTTGGTTGAAGTATTTTAAAGTAAATTCACAATGTATTATCTCACCCATAAACATCTCATCTAAATGATAAGGAATATTTTCTTTGCTATAACATGAAATTGATGGAGGAGAGAGTCCAGGCTCAGGTGCCTGACAGGGAAACTCAAACTGCATTTTAAAAGCAATGGGGTACACGCACAGGAAATCAATGTGAGTCAATGCCCTGTATAGCTATCCTTATCTCAACCAGCAAAAACCCTTGTTCCTTCCTATTATTTCTTATACTCTCTCTACAACAAAATTAGAAATAAGGGCAAAATAGTTTCTGCTGGGTATTGGGGAGGGGAGAGGGAGGGGGCGGAGTGGGTGGTAAGGGAGGGGGTGGGGGCAGTGGGGAGAAATGAACCAATCCTTGTATGCACATATGAATAATAAAAGAAAAATGAAAAAAAAAAAAAAAGCAACACTATGTCAGTTCTGAAAAACATTTGAAAACTTTTCTTAACCGTAACATCCCATGGGGTGAATTTGATCAAAGTATATTATATGCGTGTATGTAAATATCATAAGGAAACCCCTGTATATAATTAATTTATGCTAATAAAAAATTTACAAATTTAAAAAAAAAAATAAAAGCAATGGGGTAACATAAGGATGTATAAATGGTGGTGATTTTTAAAAATATGTTTAGCAGGAATGTAGAGAATGAATGTGTAGAGGCCTGAGACAGGAGTCTGGGAGAACACTCAGGAGCCTATTGATGACTCAGGTAAGGCATGGAAGACCTGAGCAAAGGGGCAGGGGCAGACTTGGGACATGTTCTGGAGGTTTGCCTTATCTCCTACTTCTCCCCCAAAAAAGAATTCTTATACAAATATATACAGAATACAGCAAGATTTTTCCCTTTGGATTATAAGATTGCCTTGCATGCAGAAGACCCTGGGTTCCATTCCCTGCACCACAAAAGAAAATTTTATTCTTAAATTAGACAAAAGTGAAAATGAAGATAAGATAGAGATAAAATAGAGCCAGGAATGCAAGTAGCACATTAAATGAATGTGTGTATATGCACACGAGTATGTGTGTGTGTATGTGATAACAAGGAAGGAGTTACACATTGGCTCTCAGCTCCCTAACAGTCAGCACCAACAGGAAGAATCCTTTCTACTCATCTCAATGCCTAGATGATGAAAGTTAAGCAGTTGTTGGGAAGAACAATGATCCCTAAATCTGAGCCAAAACAAATCTCTCCTGAGAGTCTACACAGGGAGGACATGTGATATAAATAATAACGTCTCCCTCTGTGTTCTTGCTGCAAACAAAGAGATTTCAAGGGCTGTTTCTTCCAGCCATCTTGAATAGTCAACTAAAGGCAGTAAACTGAAGAGGAGCAATGACAGAGCATCAGAAATTAAGGCTGTGCACTCAGCATGGGGAAAAGCTCCTCCTTCTGCATTGTATGCTGCATTGTATTCCTGAGCTCATCCTCCTCACTCTCCCCCTGACCTTGGGGATGGGGAAAACACTTAAACTGCACACTGAGAATTTTGTTAAATAACTGCTTTATTGAGATGTAATTCACATACTGTACAATTCACTTACTTATATGTATTGGTATGCAACTCAATACACTTTTTCAGTACATTTTAATATATTCAGAGTCATTCAGTCATTACCACTATCAATTCTAGAACATTTTCATCACCTGAACAAGAAACCCCTTACCTGTTAGCAGTCACACCCTCTTCTGCTCTTCCCTCTACTTTCTGTCTTTATAAATTGGCCTATTCTTGACATTTCATATAAATGGGCTCACATGATATGTAATTTTTAATGGCTTGCTTCTTCACTGAGCATGTTTTCAAGGTTTTTCAGGCTGTAGCATGTGTTAACTCTTTATTCCTCTCAGAATTAAATAATAGTTGTAACTAAGAGTACCGTGGTCTCCTCTGGTTCCAGCAGTCTCCCTGGGGCAATTCAGCCTTTTGTGCAACTTTCTGGGTTTCCTCTTCATCTCCTCACCTCTTCTGAGATGGTGTCTAGGTGTTCAGGAAGTCTGTGGATTGACTGGCAGGTCTGTAGCCTTTGTTACCTACCTGGACCCTGGGCACTCAGCTTGCCTTTCGCTGTTGCCATCTGTCCCACTCTCTGCTCCTCTTACTTGACTCAGATGGGGCCTGGAGAATCCCCATCTGACCAATTCTTGGCTTCTGTTGACCTGTCTGAGTCTCACTCACATTGTCCATCTTTCCACACAGATGACTCTGTGTCTTAAACGATTTTCTGTTACTGTAACAGAGTACCTAGAATTGGTAACATATAAAGAAAAAATATTTATTTCCTTTACATTTGCAGAGACAGGAAAGTTCAAGATCTGAGGGCTGCATCAGCAGGAGCCTCCTGTGGTACCATAGCATGGCAAGATGGCACCACATATGAGAGTGCCTATGAAAGTCAGAATGAGGGGGCTGAACTGCTGGGATAGTGAACCCATTCCCACGAGAAAAACATTAGTCCACTCATGAGGGTGGATCCCTCATTACCCCCAAGGGCCTGCTAAAGATCCCACCACCTCCCAACATTGCTACACCGGGAACCAAGCCTCAGTGTGCACTTTGGCAGGAAAGAACCATATCCAGATCATAGTACTCTGCACCCTCCCATGGCATGTGGGGTTTCTGGATCACTCCTTGTCCCACAGGAATAAGGGAAGCCCAGGAGCGTTGTGTGATGTCTCCCCATGCTGATACAAGGCCTCGCTACAGCTGCCTCCTCCCAGGGCTGAGGCACTGCTTTGTGCTTCTTCCTCAGCTGCTTCAATGCCTTTGCCTTCTGGAGAGAGATCAGGACTCACAGGTCTCAGGACCTCTTCCCCACTTCATTCCTTGCTAGACCACAGGACTGGGCTTTTTCTCCTCTCATGGGGTTAGGGTCTTCCTTTAGAATATGGATCCCTAGAGTATTCTTAAACTTGATTTATAGTAAATTTAATACTTTTGGATATGTCACATTTTCTGTAGCCAGTCATCTGTCGAGGGACATTTAGGTTGCATCTATATCTTGACTATTGTGAACAATGCTGCAATGGAACATGGGAGTACAGGAATTTCTTCAAGATCCTCACCTCATTTCCTTCAGATATATACCCCAAAGTGGGATTTTACTCAGTATGGAAAAAAAGGAAACTGCCATTTGCAACAACAAAGATGAACCTGGAGAACGTAATGCTTAGTGAAACAAACAGACTCAGAAAATTACTGTTTTATCTCACTTATCTGTAAAATCTAAGATAGCTGGACTCCTAGAAGTTCAGAGCAAAGCAGTGATTGCCAGAGGCTAGAGGGAGAGAGAAATGGGGAGATAGATGTTGGCCAAAGGGTACCAAGTTGTAGTTATGCAAAATGTAGGTTCTGGAGACTCCATGCACACATGGTGACTATAGTTAATAACATTGTTTTGTAAACTTGAAATTTACTAAGCAAGTGCTCTCACCACAAAGAAAAGTGAGAAAGAAAAAGAAAAAATGGTAACAATGTAATGCAACGGATGTGTGAGTTAGCTCGATTATTGTGATTGTTGCACGTGCAAATAAACATCAAATTGCATGCCTTAAATATACTCAATTGCCATTTGTCAATTATACCCCTATGAAGGTGAAAAAAAATCAATATTTAGAAAGGAATTTCTCCCAGTAAAGTCCCACTTTGAAGACTTATTAAGAACTCAAAAAGTCTTTTGAGGGACATGGCTCAAGTGGTAGAGTGCCTGCCTAACAGGTGCAAGCACTTAGTTCAAACCCCAGTTCCAAGAGATAGAGAGAGAGAGAGAGAGAGAGAGAGAGAGAGAGAGAGAGAGAGAGATAGAGAGAGAACTTAGAAAGCCTATTTTGGTAGCCAAATCACAAAAATTGAACCCCTTTCTCCACTTTCCTGTTATAATAAAAATTCCCTCCCCACTGTCACTTTGGATGTAGATGCTCATAGCTAGCTGAACTGGGGCAAATCATATACATGGAAAAGTGAAAAAAAGAAACAAAAATTATTTGAAACTTTCCAAGGGTGTGAAAGGGGGAAATAGCTGAGCAAAAGAATGCCAAGCCTCTTTGTTCTGATGCATGAGAGTGAAAGGTGAGTAAAAAATGACTTCCAGCTGGGTGTGGTGGCACACGCCTCATATCCCAGAACTTGGGAGGCTGAGGCACAAGGATTGTGAGTTTGAGATCAGCCTAGGCTACATAGCAAGACCCTGTCTCGAAGCAAGTAAATAAGTAAAATAAATAAGTAAACAAAATTTTAAAGGACTTCTAGTCTCAGATTTTGAAGAGTAGGTAAATTCCAATACTAGAACTGGAAATGCAAAAGGAAGGTTGGGGAAAAGGAGTGGTAGGCATTGTAGCATGCTGGATTTGAGGAGCTTATTGCACATCTATGGGGAGGTCTCATGGCACCTGGAATCATGAACCCCAAAGAGAAATGGGCTGAGGAAAACAATTTCAGACCCAGCATCCCTCAGGTAGTAAGTGTACAGACTTCCCCCTGGGGATGGTTGCAGACCAGAACCTTAGAATCTTCAGGCTTTTAGGAGTTGTTATGAGTCTGCATAAAAACCTCCTGAATTGCTTTGTTCTGACATTTAGAAGGTGGCTTTGTGGTGCAGAAATAAATCCCATCTGCATTTGTCCATCTTGTACCTCTGATACACAAAGTTGTGGATATTTAGCATGTCCCCACTGCTTCTGAACTGTGCAAATCCTCACATTCATGGTCTTCCACAATGTGATCTTAACTTCATTTCTTAGTCATAGTTCCCAACTCATAGTCTATGTTTCAATCAATCATAGGGCTTTTTTGGCAGTCCCTGGAATGCCCCATATCCTTGATATTTTTGATAGTTCTTCCTTCTGGACTTTGCACTTTATGTCCTCTAAAGAGATCTCAGATGCCACTTCTGTGAATATTTCCCTGACCATTAAAACTTTTGCCATTTGTTAAGAACATAAGATGTACAAAGTACTGTGCTAGGCTTGAAGGAGGACACTGATATGAATGGGACTCAATTTCCACCCAACATCATAACCCAGCAATCTATATGTAACTGACCAACTCTGTTATGAAGGAATCAGATTTGTCAACAGTGGCCCATCTAATCCCACATAATTTTAAAAATTCAGATTTAAGCCACCTGCAAATCCATTGCATGAGACTCTGCAGTACACAGCCCAGAAACCTGCATTTTTAAACAAGTCCCTTAGTGACCTTCATGCCATAGTAGAATATTTATCTTCCCTCCTGGTGGATAGTTGTTAAGATAAAGTTCAGATAGACATGTGACAGTGCTTTGAAAGGACTGTGGTATGTGTTTCACCAAGGTACCTTTTCATGTCTGTTCAAAAATCCTATACCTTTTGACTTTGACCTTAAGTTCATCCCTCCCCACCCTAGAAGAGAGACATACATGGTTTGGGGTATTCACACTAACTGTGGTACGGAAAGGCACATGCAAGCTTCAGGTATTACTCATATCTTTACTGTAAACTCCACCCTGGATCTGAAAGCCTGGTGTTACTCCAATTCCTTACATCACCACCAACTTTGATTAGGTGCCATAAAAAATAGGAGGCATCTGGAGGGCAAGACCGCAATTGACCTTGGGCAAGATGGTGAAGTGAGCAGATTTCATCTGGTATCTCCTGCCTCTCCTTTCTCTGCCTTTCCCTCCTCCCCATAGCCATCTTGAGGACCTTCTTCATCCAGGACGCCTTCTCTGGTCTGTGGAAGAACTGATGGATGTTGGTGACTTAATAGCTTACCTTCTTGAGTTTTATTTAGAAAGGGGCAGAAGATAAGGCAGTGATGAGCCCAAAGAATGAATAATTAATGATGGAATGGTGGGCAACAATGAAACAATATTTTTAGTTGAAATTTTAGTTGTAGAATTTTCTATAGCCCCTTCTGTGATTCTACACAGGTACTCTTCTATCACTACAAGTTTTCCTAGGACCAACTCTGATGGTCAGAAGCATTGGCTATACATCCACCAAGAAGAGATCACCTGATGGACAAATTACCAGACTTCATTGAAAGCCAGGAAAGACAAAACCCATACACTTACCATGAGCACATCTCAGGCCGTGGCTAATCTGGGCTTGGGAAACTTTCTGGGCCTGGCCCAACTCCAAGGCCACAGAGCACTGCAGTTAATCCTCCAGGACTCGGATGGTATCCAGAATCCTCTCCAGTATGGGCCGAATGCCTGTTTCTAGGCACAGCCGGCCTCCACCCATAGCCTGATGGGACACGGTATGGGAAAGGACAAGTGGAAAAGAGAGAGAGTTTAGTACAGTGGAAAGAATCTTGAGCTGATATTCAGGGACACCTGAGTTCCAGACCCACTACTACTGCTAATAAATAAACTGGGACACCATGGACAGGTGTCTGACCCAGTCTGATGTGCTAGTTCCTTAGTCTAGGCATCTTAGATTTAAGATCCTTGCCAGTTCTGATAATTAATTATCCTAGGCACCAAAATAAACAATAGAACTTGACAGATGCACCGGCATGAAGGATGTGGTTGTTATGGGACCAGTAAGTCAACATTGACACAACATATTGTGCCTTCACTGCCCACAGTAGAGTCCCTGGAGGCAGCTGCACTGGTCCCTTTGGAGCTGGTGCAGAATCTCAGGTTCCACCTACTGATTTAGAACCTGCCTTTTTCATAAGATGCCCAAGCAATTCCATTGCACACTAGAGTTTGAGAAGGACTTACTCAGTGTGCATAGCACCCCTCTGAGTATCTGAGCACCTCAAAGCTTTCATGGACTCCTCATGACCCCAGAATTAGCCCAAACTCCTTAACAAGGTTTAAGGGCCACTACCATCTGGTCTTTACCACTCTCTTTGGCATCATCTCCTAGAGGGTCTCCCTTTATTCTCTTGAATGTAGCCACGAGGGCCTCTTGTGCTGTACTGAACAGATCACACAACCATCAGATATGAAATTCCCTTGGCCTGGAATATTCTCCACAGACCATCTCCCTGGGTTGTCTCCTCTGTTATTCCTTCCACAAGTATTTAGTGAACAGTTTCAATGCCAGGCACCCTCTGGGGATGGTCCTCATACAGGTCATCTTCTAAGCCTTCCACATTTCAGCTTAAAGTCATCTTGCAACAATGGTTTCCCTGACCCCAGATGTGATGGTTAATCTTGACTGTCAATTTGTTGGATTGAGAAGCACCTAGGAGATTAGTAAAGCACAACTCTGGGTGTGTCTGTGAAAGCACTGACCTAACCAATGGCTTAATCCATTTGATGGATTCAAAATTTGAATAGATTATTGGGAAGTGGTAGAACTAAGTAGAGTGGGGCCTCGTTGGAGAAAGTGGGTCATCAGGAGGGCTTAAAGGGCTTAGCTTGGCCCTGCCCCCTTCCTCTTTCTGTTTCCTGGCACCCATGAGGCAATGATCTCTACTTCATTACACCTTCCCCCATGATGTTCTTATGGAAACATAGGCCCATAAACAAGAGAGCCAGGTAGCATGGACTGAAACCATGAGCCAAAACAAGTCTCCCCTCCTTTAAACTGTTTCTGTCAGGTATTTGTCACAGCAGAAAAAAAAAAAAAAAAAAAAAAAGACTCCTTGTATTCCTCACTCAAAGCTACCTACACACCTTCTTTTGTAATGAGTTATGTTTTTCTGTAGTTACTGGTTTGGAACTCTCTCTGTTCCACTGAGACTCCATATAGGTAGGCCCAGGTATCTCTTTTGTTGCCTACATCCTCCAGCGCCAAACCTACCAGCTGGCATAGAGAGGAGCTCCATGCACAGTCATCACATAGAGGGAAGGGATCCCCAGGCCAAAGGGACACAGCTAAGATACAAAGGAAAAGTCAGGGAAGTGACAGGAGGACTCTAAAGGCTCTCATTATGGACACGAGGAAGAAACTTTTATCTTTGACTCTTTCTTCTTTGACCTTCCAAAGAGATTATCTGTGCCCACAGAATGCACCCTTTGGAGAAAGAAAGTCTAAATCATTATTCACTGTGGAATTCTTGTCTGCCAGATCTACCTGGATCCTGGCCTCACTTTTCTCTCCCAAGGAGAAAACTGCCAAGACCACAGGATGGAGGCCAGCAGGGGTCGGACATGTGCTGCTGTCCTCAGGCCCTTGGGAGCGACTGCAGCCTGCTCCCTGGGGAAGGGACTGGAAGCAGGCCAAGTGGAAGCCTGTATAGGACAAGCTCTTCCCAGCAGGACAAAAGATGGTTGAGGTAGGAGCAAAAGAGACAAGCTCGGGAATTTGTAAAATCAGATTTTACTTTACAAAGTTCTTTTTAATTGATGAATGAGGACAGTTGATAAAAGAGAGAATATTCCCTTTCTCTTTCTTTGTAGATAGCTATAATGCAAGAAGCCATGGAAATCTTAGGCAATTAGGACTGGACATCAGAGTCCACAGCTGATGGCTTTCAGAGACCCTTGACTCCTTGCATAGGATCGAAAGGTAACTGCCAAGTAATAGGGTTAGTGCTGTTTTACATCTCCTCCTATCCTCACCTCATCTGTCCCTATCAGTCTCTGAGTCAGAAACACCAATGATGCTGATCCCAGGTTGGCTAGGGAGCAGATTTAGGCTCTGACAGCTTCATTGACCTCCCAGAATCATAGGACCATGCATTACTTCCAGCCTGGTGTGGTTTCCATTAGACACTCATGCCGTGGCATGAAAACCACAGCTAGGTCAGGCAGATAGCTCCATAACCTGTAACTTTGAATGAAGTTGGATAAGACTACAGCTGACAAATACAGCCTGATACAGCCCAGCAAGGAAGAGAAGCAAAAGGTCACACCAAGTCAGGACACAGCCTGCACCTCTCCTGTGTTCAGGAAACCTTTGAATAAATCCCTTCTCCAATAACAACTTCCCTTGTGTAAACTAAACCAAAAGAAAGCAAACCCAAGTTTCTACATAGTTGAATTGTTCTTGCATTATTTTTTCTGGTCTTGGAGTACTGGTGAGTCAGAAGCAATTTCAGGAAATGCTGCCCATGTCACCAGCTGGAACCCAGGTTCCAAGGGCACTCAGACACATGCACATGTGTTTGTGTGTACACATACCCACAAGTTCTCACACACACCCATGGTCATGTCACAAACTGACATTTTCACTACACTTACCTATTTACACTCACACATTAATTCACGTATACACATAACCCAACATTCCCCCATACACTGGCACACTCACACTCATACACCTATACTTGAATTCATAAATTCACTCTCATGCAATCACACACCCTCTCACATATAATAATATAAACCCACAAACTCCTACACTCATAAACTCACACTGACTTTCACATCCACATATTCATTCACATTCACACTTCTTGGTGCACACATACTGACACATGCTCACACAAACATATACTCGTGTATATATACTTGCCCTATGGCCTTTGGCTACTAACTTAGTGTCTCCTGACTCTAAATACAAACTTGGTGTGTTGTGTACAAAATACACTTGTTGCATGAGAATTAAACCTGGCTCAGGTCCACTGGCTATCCAGATATTTCCAAATATCCACATGTTTTGCTTTGTAGACATCTGAATGTTTGGCTGAGGCAAGCTTTTTCTGCACCTCCTTCTCTCTGGGGATGTGTGAATCAGTTATTCCTAATCATCCCTTCCCACCAAGGCAGAGCAGTGGGAAAGTGAGGTCAGTGAACTCTGTCTCCATCGCAAAAGGTGTATGTTAAAATGCCAATAAGAGGACCAGTGAACAAGAGGGATTTTGCAAGTGACAATTCTAGCCCCCTGCCTCAGGAGGAGCCACCTTTCCAGGCAGATGAGAAACCAGCAGCCCTCCCTGCCCTTCTTCCCTCTTCTCACAGCTTCTCCACAAAGGCCTGGAAGCCTTTCACACCTGCTAACCTTTCCAACATGTACATCCCACACCAGATCCCAGAGACTTTCAGTCTGCCAAATCCAAGAGTCTGGGACAATCGATGGCTTTCTATCCATGGGAACAAATTTCTATTCTGTAAAATGTGATGGAATGCACCACTCTCTTGGCTTCTAGACAAAGCCAATGTTTACTCTTATCTATTTGTGTTTGTCCAGTGTTTGCTCTTCCGTTGTGTCCATTTCCTTTTGGCGTTTATCTGCCTCAGTTTTCCCTCCCTCAGCTTGTAAACACAAAGATGCGGAAGACATTCTCTGGCCAGTGGTGAGTATAAGATTCCCAGAAATTACACCCTCCCAAAGTGTGTTTCGGTGATGATTCTAAATAAAATATTGTTAACAATAAACTCTGACGTCTAGGTGAATGTAAAAGTGATTGCATTTCAGAAGAGGACAGCAATGATCTGCTTCTGTGCACTTTGTCTTTCAGTACTGTTTAAATACAAGTAATGAGGTAACATGATATTCCACCCTCCTCCAGGAAGACAGCTTGAGAGTTTTTTCCTCATGATATCTCTTTGATTTTTTAACCAAATGTAGCACTAAGAAGGCTCACTGGCTCTCTCGGGAGAAAAATGAAATTTCAAGTATGTTAAAAGATTTCTGTCTTTCAAATAAGTGCTAAGGCCTACACGCACTTTGGTACTCAGTCACAAAAGCTGTCTACTGCAAGCTGAAGGGTGTGAAGTGAATTACTGATGTATGGCTTAACTTGATGCTCAGCCATCACTTAGTATTCTGCCTGGCATAGGTCATTAGTGAATGAATGGATGGATGAATTCCATCCTATCTCCCCTGAGTCAGGTGCCCACTTGTCCCTCATTTCCATGTCCCTCATCTGCACACAGTAGCCATATCTTCCTAGGGACAAGTTCTCTAACTATTGGATGCTCACTTCTGCCATGATGTCCCTGGGGTGCTATTTTTGGAAGCATGTGGTAAGAAGCCCTGTAGAAAAGATTTTCCCTTTTTTACCCCCACCCAATGTTATTCCTCTGAATGCAGCCTTCTAATAGAGAGAGTTCCACTTATTTCTCATCCCCACTACAGTGATAGTTCAATTCTTTCTAGACATCCGACAGTCTAGACTATAAGCCTCTTAAGACAGAAAATATGTCCTATGTACCTCTCACCCCAAAAGTTCAGCATGCTGAGGACATTCGGTACACAGTTTGACAAAGGAAGTCAAGTAGGATGGGAAAGGTTCAAACCTATGTTTAGTTAATCTAATGATATCTATTATAAAACCTCAGGATTCCTCTGGAACAGACTGTTTCCTGGAAACAGACAAGACAAAAAGATTGCCACAAGCCTTCCTGGATTCAGTAGTTATGTGAAAGATGGCTATCAGACGCTCAATATAGAGAATATGAGGTAAAAGTATGGGATCTAGAGCCAAACTATCTAAGTGTGCATTAGGACTCTACTCTCATTAGTTCTATGACCTTAGAGAGGTTAGGTAATCACAATGTGCCGCAATTTCCTTATCTGCAAAATAGGGTGATAATCACTGAGAAGACTAAATGAGACTATGCAGGCAAAAGGCTTAGAGCATTGCTTGGAGCACAGTAACTCTGCAAAAAATACTGGCTAATGTTTTTTTTGGGTGGGGAGAAAGTAGGGTATCACCTACCATGAAAGGAAATTGGGTTAGATCATTAAACCTACTGAGTCTCCTCCCTTTCCTGGCTCTCATCATTCTCTGACAGTTCTCCCTGTCTCCAGCCTTGCTGTCACCAGTACATGCTCTACAGAGCTTCCAGAATCATCTTTCTAACCTGCAGACCTGACTGTCACTATCTTCCTTAGGGCCTCTCACATCTGTCTCTCCACAGGATACACTCTCAGCTACTGACACGACATTCAGTGACCCACCTGGTTTGATCCCTGTCCTGGCTCCAGTTTCACCTCCTCCCACTTTCTACTTCCTCCTACAGGCCGCTGGGACTTGCTGACACACAGCACTTTCTAGAGCCTGTTGTCCACACTGCTCCTGCCATCAGGAATGGCTCCTTCTCCATCCCACCCCACCTTCGCCTGCTGTGGGACCAGTGAGCTCCTAGCATTCCTTCAGAGCCCAGGCAGGTGTCACCTCATGGGTGAGACTGCCCTAGAGGCTTTAGGGATTGAATCGTGTGCTCCAAAATTCATAGGTTGAAACTCTAACTTCAGTAACCCCAAGTGTGATTGCTGTTAAAAATAGGCCTATAAAAAGGTGATCAAGCTAAAAGACCAGTTGGGTGAGCCCTAATCCAATCTGACTGGTGTCCCTATAAGAAAAGTGCATGTAGACATAGAGATTCAGTGTGTGCTTCCCAAAAAAAAGGCTATGTAAGGACCAGCAAGAAGGCAACCTTCTGCCAGTAAAGGAGACAAACCTTAGGAGAACACAACCGTGCTCCGAAACTATGAGAAAATAAATTTCTGTTGTCTAGGCCAGTTAGCTGTGGTATTTTGTTATGGACACCCCAGAAAACAAATACAGCTGCCCATAGAATTAACTTGTTTTTAACACATATGCCATCTGTGACTACAGCAGCTCTTATTAGGCAAGGCTCAGAGATACTCTTTATTCTTTGTCCTAAACCATGCATCGCCTACAAACATATGTTAAACACAACAAGGGGATTGGACTATGAGCACATGATAAAAGCGAGAGCACACAAGGGAGGGGTGAGGATAGGTAAGACACCTAAAAAACTAGCTAGCATTTGTTGCCCTTAATGCAGAGAAACTAAAGCAGATACCTTAAAGCAACTGAGGCCAATAGGAAAAGGGGACCAGGAACTAGAGAAAAGGTTAGATCAAAAAGAATTAACCTAGAAGGTAACACCCACGCACAGGAAATCAATGTGAGTCAATGCCCTGTATAGCTATCCTTATCTCAACCAGCAAAACCCCTTGTTCCTTCCTATTATTGCTTATACTCTCTCTACAACAAAATTAGAGATAAGGGCAAAATAGTTTCTGCTGGGTAATGGGGGGGGAGCGGGAGGGGGTGGAGTGGGTGGTAAGGGAGGGGGTGGGGGCAGGGGGGAGAAATGAACCAAGCCTTGTATGCACATATAAATAATAAAAGAAAAAAAAAAAAGAAAGGTCATAGTCAATAACTTCTTGGTGTTTTCCACTAAAGGACCTGCTAGAGGCACGTGACTGAGCATATATGTGTCTGTGATGTTTGGGAACCCATGCAACTCCAAGACTGTATCATTTTTTAAAAGATATGTATATGTGTTCTACTCTGTAGAATGCTTTGCTCTAAATTTTTAAAATGTTAAACGACTGGTTAAAAGTTTTTCATTTTATTAGTCAGATCTTGGAGTAAAACTGGCTTTCTAAAACATTGCACCATGATGTCCTGTGGCTTTTCTTCTTTTTGGGGACATGCTTTTTGAGTGTGAGAGTTTGTGGACAGGCAGTCTCACTAGACAGGAAGTGTGGAGGGAGGGATATTCTGGAAACTGTTTTATGGAAAACAAAGAGTAGAGGGAGTCTGAGGACACCCAGATACAAAGACTGATATCACATGATAACTGAGAAGTTAGGAGACTGCCTGTGGTCAGCAGATACTGAGTTTGATGATTGCCAGGAAATACACTGCTCCTTGCAAAAGAGAAGGAGAAGGGGGTCGTGATACCCACAGATTTGGGGTATGCAACAGTAAACTGTGACAAGGAAAAAAACAGACTGACTGCTTAGAGAAAGTAGATGACATTGCTAAGCTTTAACATAAGTAAAATAATATTTATGGAATTATTTTTTGAGTAATTGAAAAATACACATCAAAGAATTTAGCAGATACTAAATAAGTGGAAGTTATCATTACAATCATAATCACTATTGCCCCATGGATACTTGGAATTACCCCCTCAAATACTTAGATGGGAAATGTCCTAATATAAATTATCATTTTCACATATAAAGAACATTATTCTTGTTGGAAAAAAAGAACTCCATAAACTGAACTGTAAGAAACATGAAAGAGTAATTCCAATCTTAAACAGAAATGATTTGGGGAAGGTGAAAGGGGAAAATGATAGAGATCACCATTGTGAAATGGCTTAAATACTTTCCAGTACCTACAGTTTCACAGATGGAAAAAAAAATCTACATAGGAGCCATTATTTCTGGGTACATGGCATTTGTAAACAGCGTTCATTCAACCACAGCAACCCTCTGAGGTATGTGTTACCATCTAAAAACTAGTCAGACTCCGTCAGAATCACAACCATTATCAACCATGGTAATTCGCCCAGGTTCCACCTCAGCAAGGAGAACCAAGACCCAACACCAGTAATGCAAAGAACTTCAGACAGCCCACTTCCTCCCCTGCTATCTGTTGCATTTAGGAGACAGATGAGCAAAGGGCTTTGGGTCAGTCTCTGCTAGGGTCAAGGGGCAGCTCTGCAACCTCGTAGGAACACTGCGACAGGACACTCCATTTCTCTCACCCTTGTTTTCCTTCCAGCAATGTCCTTATGAGTTTGAATTTTTAAATGCCATCAGACTCTATGCTTGGAACATGATAAGGACTACTTTTCTCTGAAAAAGGTGGTCGCTATTATATTCTGCCAGTTCACCATCAAATCCCCCATGAGCTCTCAGGCCCGACAGGCAACACTGTAAAATACTCCTGGACCGCCATGACTGCCATTAAAAGTGAGTCAGAATTCACTTCCAGGTGTCTCCAGCTAACACCTTATTTTAATTGCCTTCCAAGTAGATACCTCCCAGGTTAAAAGAGTTGCCTAAGGTCTTACACAAAGTGCAGGGCTAGATACTATGAAAGCCAGGTGGTCGATTACACAATTATTTGAAAATTCTGTTCACACTCACCTCCCCCATGGCAATGTTGAAGTTGGAAGTTATCAGGCAGGAGAAAAGAGGTTTTTAACAAGAAGGTGTGAACCTCGGAGCTATACTTCCTGTTTGCTTCTAAATTTGGAATTTTAGAGCCATACATGCATGTGGGCTTTGAGAAGCTGAGAGATGCCCCTAAGTGCCCCCGGCACTGTTCTGCAGCTCTCTTCCCCTTGCTTCACCATTGCCATGTTATTTCTGGGTGGGTTTCTGTTTCTCCAGGTGCCATCTAGAGAGGTAGTGTGCATGTGTGATCTGTAGATGAAAACAGGACAAAGGGAGAGAGGATGGGTCCAGAACAAAGTGGCCCATGCAAAAAAAAAAGAAAGTCAAACAGACACATATGGAGTTCATCACGGAAGAAACAAAACTCCCCCAGCCGTGTAAATGTGTGTGAGTGCCAAGGGCACATTTGAAGCAACTGTTTTTCTATGCGCTTTGCAAATTATCTTGTGGTTTTTGCAGAGTTCCTGTTGGGTGATTGCTTTTAAGCACCACCTAAGTCCATCCCAGCTCAGTCCTTGGTAAGTAATGGTTAGAGACATTTCTGCACACTGGAGGAATGTCACTTGATAAAAATTTCATCTAAGAAATGAATGCAGAGACAATTCTCATAGATGGACTAATTCCGTCCATGAGAGCACATTCAGATTGGGTCTCCACTGCACCAACCAGTTGGAAATTTCAGGGGATAAAACTCAGTCAAATAATTGTCATGATGTAGACAAAACAGTGAATGAAGTTTCTCTTTTTCACATCACGTAAACGCAGACTCAGTCAAATGGCTTTTCCTTCAAGTCACATAATACTGTTCCGTACAGTGGCACTGACCTTCAAGGAAGAGAGTTAAAAGCAAGTGCACATTTGCCACACAGACAGCGAGGGATTGCACTGTAATTACAAGCTTGTGTCGGGGGTGACGGGAATAGTCCCCTTCTGTCTCCTTTCGTGCATAAGAATCAATCAAAAGAAACCAGAGAGGGAATGAGAGTCAACACAGGCACCACTGCTGGACATTTTCCCTTTGAAGACAGACTTTTTTTGACCTCAGGCACCATTGATTTGCCCTCTAATCCCAGAGGAGTCATGGTAGGGTCAGCAGAGATGGCTCCAGGGGGAATGTTTTCTTACTTGGTAAATTTAACCAGACCAAGAAACTGAAACAACCATAGAACTCAGCAAGGTCTTCTGCCTTCCCCTTTCACCTGGTTTCCTTTGAAAGCAAATTTATACCAGATATTAGAGAGGGGAGAGGGTTGGAGGAGGAAAAAGGTGAGTTGTGAGTTAGGTACTTCTCATCTTGGAGCAGGTGACAAAGGCATCTGAGCCAACACTAAGGCCCACTGTCAATTATAAGCATAAGGTATACTATCTCTTCAACAAAATTAGAGATAAGGGCAAAATAGTTTCTGCCGGGTATGGAGGGGGTGGGGGGGAGAAGGAGGGGGCGGGGGGGTAAGGAAGGGGGTGGGAGAAGGGGAGAGAAATGACCCAAACATTGTATGCACATATGAATTTTAAAAAAATTATACAATGAGGGTTTTGAAGCTGATTGGAGTCCTGCCGGTACTGCAGGTGACTATGGCACAGAAAAACTTTGACCAGGAGGAAAACAGAACAATAAAGAGCACACAGGACCAATGATCCAAAGAACAGCAGGTGAATTAAGAATACCATTTGAAGGTCTTAAAAAACCTCTGTGAGTCCAGGGATTCTGCCTAAAGGGAGTCTGCAGAGGGTTCAAGGCTCTGACTAAGCATTTCCAAACCTCAGGTCATACATTTTTGAGCATAGAAAACCCAACACATGAAAAATAAATCCAGAATGAACCAGACTATGGACTCCACACTCACTAAGTTCCAAGACCATGTATAAAACTATGCCCCATGGATTCCATTCAGAAAATACAGACTCAGTGCCTTGTATAGCCACAAGCTTGGGTTACAGTGGGGAACAATAGGAGAAAAGGTCTTCGACTCTCTGATGTTTAAAAGCCTGTCTCCACCTAGACTTCCTAAGTAGCCATGCCAGAAAATCAGATCCTGATGGAAAACTGCCAACAGAACTAACCTTCTAGTCTCAGAGCACGATTAAAACATTTTTGTAGTCCTAAAGTTTTTTTACCATCAACATGAGAAAGTTCATTTTTATTGGTAATAATTCCATGTTCCTTCTCCATCCATCTTATGGCCTCTGTTACACTAATTTCTAGTATGCAAGAGAAGCCTACAAACACAGCCTGGAGTGCAGGAACCACTCATCATTTAAATGAGTCAAGGTGATGATCCCTGGGGAGGCATGTCAGTTGGAGGCATGGTGAATGTTTTCTGTGAAAACAGCTCTCCCCAAATCAAATCATGCTTAGCAGATATTTTGCAACATTAGCATTCTGTCAATAAGTTTGGGAAACTGGAATGGTTTGAATATTATTTGCATCTCCCTTGGTTTCATTTTGACTTAAAGCTTGGTCCCCGGGTGGTGTTGCTAGAGGTGGTGGAAGCTTCCAGAGGTGGGGCTCAGTGGGAGTGTAAGGACATTGGGGATGTGAGGTATTTTAAGTACTTCTCCTGAGAGGATTGTTATAAAAAGAGTAAGTCTGGCCTCATGCACCCTCTCTTTCTGTCCACTCCTAATTCCAAAGTGTTATCACTTGCTTGCTCCTGCCCTTGCCATCCCGCCATGACGTGATGCAGCTGAGAACTGAGCCTGTGCAGACACCATGCCCGTGAACCTTCCAACCTGTGAGCCAAACGAAATGTTCTCTTTGTAAATTAGCTGCCTTGGGTGTTTCACTGTAGTTACACAAAGCTGAGTAACACAGAAACACAGGGATAAACTGAGTTCTCTTCCACTACATTCCGAGACTCAAATGTACACTGTGAATCTGCAAGCAGACAATCCAGGGTTTTTATTTTCAAACTTACTTGATGATAAACAATAGAACTTTTTCCTTATAAAAATGACTTCCAAGGCCAGTGCTCATGGTGCATGCTTTGGGAAATACCATGCTAAAGGCCCACATTCCAGAATGTGCTCTCCTGTAGGCTTCATGCATCTATAAGGAAAGAGCACTTAAGAGTAACTGCAGACATGCCGAGTCCTCAGCAAATCCATGTTACTAGGAGAAGTTTTACTTTATGATGAAAATGTCCATGACTAATATTATGTTCTCTCTAAATATGTTTTTCTGGTGGTTACAAGACTTACTTCCTACCCAGATCTCTTGTTTGGACGTAATGTGGAAGCAGAATTCAGTCTCTTGGGTTCTGTCCCCAGTTCTATGTTGGCATGTTACTTTATGTCACATTTAGCTGCTCAGTCCACTGGGAATACTTCATCCTTTTTCTCTAAAGCAGGTGATGGTGTTTGGAATGCACATTCAGACCTTGGAAAGAGCCACTTTGCACAGAGAAAGATGTGTTTCATTGTCCCAGACAACTGAACCTTCCATACCAAAGAAGGGCCTGGGGCTCTCAGGAAAACTGGAAGAGAGGCCCCTACTGACTCAGCATTCCTGGTACCACCCCAGGAAAACAACCCCAAGGACATATTCCAGACAATGGGTCAGCATCTTCTCCTATACTGCAGACAACACATGAGGCTTAGTCAGTCTCTGTCCCAAGTCCTGCTGCAGCAAGAGCAGTGACAGGAGGGAGACCTGCATCTAGCAGGAAGCAGTGGCTCTTCCCCAACTGGCATTGGAGGCCTTTCTGTCTTCACTGGGAGCCTTGTCAGAAATGTTAAGCATTGTCCCAAAGACTCTGATGGGTTGATTCCTGGTTTTTTATCATCTTCTTGATCATGCGATGTTTAGAAATCACAATTCAGCTGTTTTTAAGTTTTCTTGTTTAAAATAGCACCTTTTGCTATTTTATGTGACTTTTGCTGCAGGAAAAGACAGCATCATGAATGTTCCATGAGCCAGCTAACAGAGAAGGGTCAGAACTGGAGCTAGAGCACAGATGTCTACCTGGCGGCTTGAAGGGGTGACCCACAGGTGAGATAGGCCCTTCCCACAAGGACTAGAGCAGCTGCACAAACACCCCAGCTTGTCCCTGGAGCTTAGAGGACCTGGGGAAAAGGAAGTGGATGAAGTCATGCTGGTGAGTCTGTGTCACCCTTCAGTAATTAGGACCCTTGCCCAGCCACCTCGCACACCCAGCCTAGCACACCCGCAGGTGTGTTGTCCTTCTCCAGCTGGCATAACAAGACCATGCCAGCTCTAAGGTCAAAACAGCCCAGAGCCATCCAAGACTAATATGGCCAGGCCATGGAAGCCAAGCCAGGAAGAAGAGGGAAGGTTCTCTGCAGCAAAATGAAAATAAATTGCACAATGACATTGAGTGTGTGGTTGCCCTGGAGAAGAAGGATCTGGAAGGAGTGAAAACAGAAACTCTGTCAAGGCACTTCAGTGAGGTTTGTGCCCACAAAGCCAGGTGGTCCCGGCATGCAGGCCGGTGTTAATTGCGACAGTGCTAGGACAGACAGGAGAAAGAATCAGCCCCAAATCCTCTGTAAATCAAGGGACATCAGGGAGTCATGTCTTCCGATACTTCCGCACATTTTCATATAACATTTCCATTCATTGTCTTGTTCAAGAGCTTCGTGGAGTTATTTATTAACCAAATTTTATAAATGACAGAAAACTCAGGCCTGAAAAAATTGTGGGGGCTTCACATTCTCCCCATCAGTAACTGAAGGAACCAAGGGTCAAATCCCAGCTTCTCCCACCCCATCATTTGTGTTTTGTTTCTCCCATGATGGTTCAGTTGTCCAAAACCTTCAATGACCTGGGTGTCAGTGGTTTATGCCTGTAGTCCTAACTGCACAGAAGGCAGAGATCAGGAGAATCATGATTCCAAGACGGCACAGGCAAGTAGTTCCCAAGACCCTATCTTGAAAATACTCAACACAAAAAAGGGCTGGCAGAGTGGCTCAAGCAGTAGAGTGCCTGCCCTAAGTTCAAACCCAAGTACTGCAAAAAAAAAAAACTTCAAAAGAGAAAGTTGACCATTTTCCGTTGGAGCAGATAGAGAAGGATATATTCCCCCAAAACCTACTCAAAAAGTGGTGTTATTGACTCACTCTGTTCTTATCCCAGCTTTTTTCCAGTGTAGGATGCAGGAAGGACAAGCAGTATTTGCTGCACAGAAGGCCTGAGGGACAAACATGATGGCTTTATGCTTGCCTCCTTTTGCCTATCCTCCCTTCCACTCCCAGTCTGGGTGATTCCTCCAAAAAGTTCCAGGTTGTGAGTGCACCAAATAGACTCAACCAGAACCCAAGGATACACACTATTGAGCTATGCACAGTCAACCCTCTTAATCAGATCTTGCTGGATGATCCAGTGGCTTCCTGCCTCAGTCTTCCTGCCAACAAAGGGGCAGGTTCACTTCTTGAGCTGCACCTTCGCCCAATTCCTTCAGACCACGGGTATCTGCTTTGATCCCAATACGTGGGCAGCCCATGTGTGGGGGCAGGGAAGAAGAGGAGCCCATTTAATTCTATAAGCCATAAAGGTTTCCTTGCTGTTGTGCACCCCAGACACCAGGTAAAGGAGGCCCTCCAGCACTTGAACCTAGTTCTGGACCTTTTACCTCAGCCCAGGATTCAAAGCACTATGTGTCCTGACTCTGACCTCTGACTAGGGGCTTTGCCATGTGTTCACCTATACGTGTAACAGGTACTTAAGCCGCTTTTTCTGAAAAATACTGACTCCTTACTTAGGCCTATGAATTAGCGGAAAGCAGGAGAAAAACTTGGCATCCCTATCTCCATTTTTGTATCTGTATTTGCTCTGAGCTATTCACCTTGCAGCCACCTTGGAATCCGGGAAGGACAGGACTGATCAATAACATCTTTCCAAGGAGAGACAGAGAAAATTCTCCCCAAGGAAAGAAAGAGCAGAGCCTCCACAGGACAGACCACCCACAAGGCAACAATGACTTATTTATCTTTACCAGATTGCTCCCCTCAAGTGATGACAGCATAACAACTTCTCTGGAACCCCTACCAAAACCAGGCCATGCTTTGACCAGGACTATTTAGTTATTATACCTACCTCTCACCCCCTACCCTAATTCTTCCATTTAATCCTAAAGTTCATGTTTGTACCCAGAAGATGGGCTGAAATGCTTAATTTGCCTCTTCCTGCCAGTGAGCCAGACTAGACATTGGAGAACGTTTGGGACTTTTAAAAACCACACTGCCTGATTTAGAGCACCTCAGTCACACCTCCCTTACCCATTTCTTCAGAGCCTAGAGATCTCCATTCCAATTGCAAATCCTTTGTTAGGTTAAATTAGAGTGGAACTTTCTTTCTACCTGGGCTTAGGATATCTGAGAATTAGCATAGGCGTATGCATGTGTCTACCAGATCCTTCTCCTGGCCTGAAGGCCATTGGTTTTCTCATATTCTTTATTTCTGCTGTCTTGGAATTTCTTGAGTGCCTCCTGTATGTTTTGGTTGACCATGTCTAGTAACATCTCTATGAAATTCTCATTGATTACCTGTGGATTTCTTCTTTCAGGATGTTCTTCTGGGCTTCGTTGGGTTCCTTGGTATAATTTGTCTTTGTTTTGTTAGAGTCTGGATCTGGGTATCCATTTTCTTCATTTCTCTCTGAATCCTGTACTAACTTATTTTTGGGGGGAAAATGGTTTCTATCCCTCTTTTGTCCTCCCATATTTCCACTAGGTACCATTTCTGTCCCTGGACTATGTGTAATTTAGTATTAGCTGAGTTACAACATTAATACTAACAAAACCAAGAAAGGAGAAAAAAGAGAAAGAAAAAGAAAGAGAAAAGAAAAGAAAAAAAATGGAGAACCAAAGAAAACAACAGGGAGAGACAGACGATCAAACAGCAAACTAGACAGCCAAACCCCTAAAGAAAGGCAAAAAAAAAAAAAAAAATCAGTTCTGGAACAGTAGAATTACAATCTTAGTAGTTCTAGTGTTACTCCTTTAGCATCCAGTCCTGTCTGTGTCTCCTAGGCAGGTTTGGAGCCCTCCCATGGCGGGTGGCGGGCAGGTGGAGTCCAGCGGGCTTGCAGGGTGGAGGCCTGGTGGAGCAGCCTGCAGAGCAGGGGTCCTGGTGGGCCTGCTGGGCAGGGTTGGTGGAGTGGAGATCCAGCAGGGGCCTGGTGGGCCTGTAGAGTGGGGGTCTCAGAGGAACAGAGATGCAGCAGGCCCACGCGGAGCTGGGGCCTGGCGGGCCAAGGGGTGGGGAACCTGGCACCTGAAGGCTACTGGAAATGGGAAGTGATGAAGGTTTTCTCCCCACCTTCAAGTTAAGGGTAATATAAAATGGCCAAAAATATAATTCTCCCCTCCTTTTTTTCTTGTACACAGCACCTCCATTCTACCTGGCAGAGATCCCACCTATAATCTCTTTCCCACTCCACTATTTCTCTCACCATATCCATGTGTTCTGCTTGGATTCTTCCTCACCAGAGCACAAGGACCAAAATATTCTGATTAGAATCATCAGCGACTTCAACACCAGTGTCATGTTAATAAACCTCCTTTCTCTGCCCTTCCCCATTACTTGTCTATTTGGCATGTTTGGGCAAGTGGCCAGACCTGGCATGTAGAAACCCTAGAGTGGGGCCTGTTTTGTTGCCATCCTTGCCTCTTACTTGCCTTTGACACCTAGACTCATTCTCCCTACCCCACCTCCACCACAACTATCTTGCCTCATCCACATCAGCAAGTCTATGTTTTCGTGCTCCCTCTAATTCGTGGTCTTCACAACTCACCAGTTTCCTGAACACAACCTATTTTGATGTTCTTGCTTCAGATAATAATCTTTCTTCTTCCTTTAGAATCTAATGACTTCTCAAGAGTATCCCAGAGAAAACCAACCAAGAAAATGTATGTGGACGTGGGTTGGGCATTATAACCATAAACAGCCCTCCACTCCACACCAGCATCCCAAGGTAAAGGGCACCAGGGTAACTGCCCAGCATTCTCAAGATGGGCTGGAGAAATGAATTATCTGGCAGAAGCAGCTTCCTCCTATGCTGCTCCACAGCCTTTCCTTTTGCCCCATACAATCTGGGATTTCATCTAAATAGCCATACAAATTCCTCTCGCATTTTGGCTCAGACTTAGAATAACCTGAGAGACCTTGGGGGTCAATTGTGTCAAAGAAAGATGATCAGGGAACAGCAGAGAAAGGTGTTCTGGGAGGTGAGAAAGGGGAAGAAATGAATACTCTCAGGTGCAGATAAGCCATATAAATGCAAAGTACTCCAGCCTTAGATGTAGCCAAGAATAGCAAGCTGAAGGAGAGGGAAGAAAGAGCCACAGGGACAAGGAAGAGAACCCAGAGAGAGAGAAGCTGGGAATTTGATACCACCCAGTTCTCCTGTCCCCTCCCAGGTATCTATTTCTGGAACAGTCACCCTTAGAAAGTGGCTATTTTCAAAAGAAATCAAAAAGAAATATCAGGGGCCTGGGTGAATAGAAGGACTGTTCAGCGACCTTGGTTTTAGGTCACCCTGGACAAGAGAAAGAGGAGAAGGGAGACCCTCTATTTCTCCATTAGGAACATGGTATCAACTGCAGCTTCTCTTCTGTCTTGTCTCTGGGAATTTAAAACTACAAATGAAGACCCAGGTGGAAAAACCTAGGGTCTCTACTCAGTGTAATCAAGCATTTCACTCACAGAGGCAAAAGGCCTTCAGGGTCTTAAAAATAATTTTATTTCTAAAATAAATGTATGCAATCTGTTAAGGTAAATGTTTCAAACTAGCCTGAGAAATCTGAGAACTGGTTTTTCATTCTAGGTTTAAACTGGATGTTCTTTGATAACTCCTTCCACCTGCTTCAGGAGGTAACTTAGGTGCCAGCTCCATTACTGGTGCAGAGAATACAGGGATAAATAAAATACCCTATTCTTGCTTTTGAGAACTCTGCATTAGGCCTCCATTTTATCTGTAAGCTTAGAGAACTGGAGAGAAAAGTCCTTCCAAAGTCCCTTTTTCTAGCAAAGAATAGCCTAGGGAAACAATATAAAATAAGTTTTGCTGTAGTCTTTATTCTCACTTATCAAAAAGAAAATCAAATCCATGTTTTCCATCATTTGAAAAATAATTATTCTTACCAATGGCAATACTATATATATGCTAGCAATTTGAGAGTCATCACATACACAAGTTTGTGACTTCCATTCAGCCCAAAAATCTGAAAGAGGCTCTGATTTCATTATATTGTCCAAAATAACATTATCTGGTCCTATGTTTGTGCCTAATCAATATGGCTAGTTAACTACTAGTCACACATCATTTTCCTATCAAATCGGAATAGCATAGTTCCATTGTTTTCTACACTAAAAAATGAACCTCTGTTTCAGATAATACCTGAATGCTAAGATATTGCCTCAGTATCATGCATACTGACTTAGATACTTTTTTAAATATCTTTTTTAGGATACATGAAAATCTGAATGGAAGGTACAAAGGGATACATAATGTAGTACAAGCTTTGTAGAGCAAACAATCTGTTTTATACTCTCCCAGAGTAATCCAAAACTATGTATGTTGAAGAATGGACAATTGGCAAGGCAAGAGCCCATGGGATTTTGAAAACTTATATCAAAGATTCCACAGATGAGAGAGAGTGATTTCTCATCTTAGTGTTAATGGGTGAAGAAAAACATGTAAAATGTAGAGAGTTGAGAATTTAGGCAAAACACTGAGATTGGAAAGGGAGGTAGGTAGAGCAGAAGTTAAGAGCCCCAGCTCTACTTCTGAGAGAACTGGGTTTGAAGTCAGCTCTGCCACACATTTGACATTTTAATATAGGAAATTTATAGACTTCATAAACCTGATTTTCTTAAAAATACAGCATTAGACTATTGTGAATATTCAATAAGATCAGTGCTTCACAAGTGAATAGAAGCTTAATACATGGTGATTATCTTCAAGACATTTTTTACATAAAGCATTTTACAATATATTTTATACATTTATATGCATACATATATCAAATGCATTTATATGTATTTAAAATTTTGGAAAACTTTGACAACATTACCAACACTAAATCAACAAAGTCTAAAATTTGTTCACACAATAAAACTTTTTCTAGTTTGTAAAAGTGACTTATCCAAGCAATAGATATAACTTTTTACATACAAGTCTAGAGCTGTAACTTCCCCTCTAAACACTGCACTAGCTGCAACCCACAAAGTTTTACCTGCCTCTTCACTTTCATTAGGGGCAAAATATTTTCTAATCTCCCTTGCAATTTCTTCTTTGACTTATCTAATTTTTTGAGTAGTTTTAACTTTTCTGTTACTGATTTCTAGTTTAAGTCCATTGTGATTTGACTCCTATCCTTCTACATTTATTAAAACACGTTTTAAGGACTCCCATATGCTCTATAGTCTATCCTGAAGAATGTTCCATGTACTTGAAAGAATGTAATATGCTGCTACAGATTATTCTATGACTGGTAACTAGATCATGTTGGTTAACAGTGTTTGTAATCTTCTATCTTTGCTAATTTTATGCCTACTTGTTTTACCAATACCAAGGGTCTTGAATTTGGGAACTGTAATTACTGAGTATATAACAGATACTCAGAAACTGACTTTGCTCTTCACTTGAACCCACAAGTGTTCAAAGGATACTGGATAAAAAATCTGCATCTCAGTCTCCATTTTGTGTCTTTGTCCTTTGCTCTGAGCCATTGTTTTCTAAGGTCACCCTGGATTTCAGGTACACAGGACTGATGGAAAACATTTTGTGGCAAAAGTCAAAACTACCCCTCAGACACCAATAACCTTCTTATCTTGACAGGGCCCCACCTGACCAATCCTGAGATGGTAATCAACCAGAACACATCTTTGACCACATTTTGACAGGACTATTTAATTGTACATACCTCTCACCTTCCTGCCCCAATTCTTCCTCTATTTAAAACTAAAACTTATGTCCTTATGCTAAAGATGGATTGAAATGCTTACTTTTCCTCTTCTTGTGCATAGCCACATGGCATAATAAATCTTCTCTCTCTGACCTTCACCACTAGTCTTCTCTTTAATAGGGTGTTTTGGGGTGAGTGGCTGGACCTGACATATTGGAACCCCTGGAGTTGGACCTGTGATCTAGAACTCCAGTTACAACTTGTCTGTACTGCCTTTCAATGCTCTCAGTTACTTTTTTGTGTATTTTAGAATCCTGTTGTTAGGTACATATGCATTTGAAATCATTCTATCTTCCTGATATATTGACCCTTTTATATAGAATTATGAAAGTTCCTATTTATTTCTAGTAATATTTATTTTTTAAATGACTTTTTTGGTATTAATATATCCACTCCAACTGTTTTGTTTCATTTAGTCACATACATATCTGTTTCAATCCAGCTGTATCTTTGAGTCTAAAGTGTCTCTTAACCAGCACATAAATAAATCTTTTGTATCTCATCTGACAATCTACATTTTCATTACAGTGTTCAGTCAATTTAATGGCCTATTTGATATGGTTATTGATATGACTATATTTATGTCTGATATTTTTCTGTTTGTTTTCAACATGGTGCATATCTTTTTGTTCTTCTCTTTTATGGTTGCCCTTACGTTGAACAAAATTTTGGCGTATCATTTTAATTATTCTGTTGATTTCTTTCCTTTCCTTTTCCTTTTCCCCTTCCTTCTTCCCTCCCTCCCTTCTTTCTTCCCTTCCTTCCTTCCTTCTTTCTGTGGTTCCAGGGATTAAACCCAGGGCCTTGACGTGCTACATCAGCACTTACAATGTGAGCTAGACCTGTAGCCCTTTGAGTTTGTTTGCCTGTTTCTTCAGTACTGGAGACTGAACTCAGGATCTAGTACCTAAGCGCTCTACTGCTTGAGCCATGTTCCCCCAGGCCTTTTGCTTTTAGTTTATTTTTCATATATGGTCTCTTACTTTTACCTGGGCCAGGATTGGGTCACGATCCTCCTATCTCCTCTTGAGCAGCTAGAATTCTAGACGTGTGCAACCACACCCAGCTATTTTGTTCTTAAGACAGAGTCTCATTATCTTTGCAAGCTTGAGGCCATCCCCTGCTAGCTGGGGTTAAGCTTGTGATCCTCCTGTTTCCTATTCTGTTGATTTTAAGTTATTTTCTTAAGGTTTTCTCTAGAGACTGAAATATAAATTTTAATTTGCTAATATAATTCAAGTTAATACTGACTTTATTTCAGCAAAGTATTGCATGATATTATACATAGCTTAATTTCCTCTCCTCTCCTTCATGTTATTATTGTCAGATATATTTATATAATGGTAGAAATCCAATAATAAAGGATTATAATTGTTTTACACAATATGATTGTTATTAAGAAAAAGTTAAAAAACAAAATACATATTTATACAGTCTTATATTTACCCATGTAGTTACCATTTCTGGTACTCCTATGAATTTGCTTTATGGTATATTTCCTGTTGTTTCTCAAAGAATTTTTTGGAAGTCAGTCTGCTGACAATAATTCCTCTCATTCATTTCACCTTAATATCTGGAGGGTAGTTTTGCTGAGTATAGAATTTATGCTGTCATTCCACAATGGCCACTCCACTGCTATCTTGCCTCCATTGTTTCAGATGAAAATTCAGGAATTCGCTGCTTCTTGCGCTTCAGTGTGGGCCAAGTTGTCTTTATCTTGTTGCCATTAAGGTTTTCTACTCAGGTTTCATTTCCAGTATCTTTACTATGATGAATATAGGTGGGGATTTTTATATTTATCCGATTTAGGGTTTGTTGAGCTTTGTGGATGTGCAGATTAACATTTTCCATCAAATCCATTGGGCCGTCAGCCATTATTTCTTCAATAATTTTTCTGCCTTTTTTTCTTTCTCTTATCTTTCTGGAACTCTAATTCCATGTAAGTTGGTATATTTGATGTGGTCCCAAAGGTCTCCAAGACTCTGTGCATTTTCCTCAATCTGCTTTTCTCTCTTTTCTTCAGTGGTTGACTTCTATGATTTTATTTCAAGTTCACTGATTATTTCTTCTGCCATCTCAAACCTGTCCATTTAATTTTTTATTTTAGTTCAGTACTTTAAAGTTTTAGAATTTCCATTGGTTCTTTTTTATTGTTTCTGTTTCTCTATGAAGAACTCCTATTTGAGTGTCATTACCATCATATTTTCCTTTAATTTTAAAATGTATGATCTTCTTTTAAATCTTTATGTGTGTGTTTTGATTTTTTCTGAAGAGGCAGTTCTGGGGTTTGAACTCAGGACCTTATGCTTGCTAAGCAAGTACTCTATCACTCTAGCCACCCCCAACCTCCACCCCTTTTTTGCTTTAGTTACATTTCAGGGAGGGTCTTACTTTTTGCCCAGACCAGCCTAAGACCACAATCCTTCCACCAGTGTCTCCCATGTAGTTGGGACACAGGTGTGTGACACCATACCCATATTATTGTTTGATATAGGGTCTTGCTAACTTTTTGCTCAAGATGACCTTGAAATGCAGTCCTCCTATCTCCACCTCCAGAGTAGTTGGGACTGCAGGCAAGCACCATGGAGCCCAACTATATTTTGATTTTTTTTGTTTTGGTTTGATTTGGATTGACTTAGAGTCAGTTTCTATAGGCTCCCCCTCCACCAGCATGGGTCACCTTTCCCTGTTCCTCTGATAGTTTATTGGAGACAGGCCATTTTAGATCATATATTATAACAAGTGAGGATTATGGTATTTGGCATAAGGCAGTAATTGTTTTCATTAATTTTCTAGGGACTTATTTTTACAGATGTGCAGCTACTGATGTGTTTGCTTAGTTTTCTTAAGTTCCTATTTATTTTTATTTTTTTGTCTAGCTCTCTCTGTGCTGCCTTGTGTCTGCCTAGCTCACTGGTAAGTCAGTGATTAAGATGAGGATTGTGGTAAAGCCACAATGGGGCCTAAAAGCCTCCACCTTCTGCTGACTCTTGTTTCCAGGCATCCCTGTTAGGTTTTTGACTGCTCTGTCACTTTCTATAACTGGTACTAAAAACTCAATTATCCGAGTTGTGAGGACTCCACCCCTCCCCTCCAATTCATTTCCTACCCTTTCTTTCATCAATAAAGCTTTCATCAATAATGCTTTCTTTCAGTAACGGGCTTTGGTTCTCCAGTCCAAATCAAGTAGTTCCTCTAGTTATAAAACTGCAGGTCTTCACCATCAGCCCTGCATTGATCTGGTTTCCAGAAAGGCTAAAGAGGAAAACAAGTCCCAAAGAAGACCTTCGTAGAACTCATGTTAAGAATGTTCCAGCAGTTTTCCATGAATAAGCATTTCTCAACTTGTCTCTGGTTGATTTTCAGAGCCCTGAAACAGTTATTTTTATTAGCATTTCCAGTTTCATGCTTGTGTTTATAGGGAAAAAGATTTGCTAAACTCTGCACTTTGCTACAACAGAGAGTTCTGCCTGTAAATAAACCTTTCAAGTCAATTGCTTTGACATGTATCAGCAGTTTTTACTCTGTTTACTCTTTCTCACAACAATTTTTATACATTTTCTGTTAAAAAGCTTTTTTTTAAAAAATGCTTTTTCATGGCTTCTTAACCCTAGTGATTAAAAAGGCATCATAAGATGATTATGGAATTATCCTATTTAGCATTTCTTTATTCTCTTCCTGAGACTTCTTTGTTTTGTTTTTTCCTTCTGGTGTTGGGGATCAAACCCAGGGGCTCATGTATGCTAGGCAAGTACTCTACCACTGAGCCACAGCCCAGCCCCTCTTTATAGGACTTTTCTTTGCATGTCTCTATTTACACAAAACACACCATGATACTGTGATGTCTGGGATATTAACCATTTGTTGTATTACTGCCAACTTTGTCTCAAAAAGTGAATATAAATGTTTGTTGTGTGCCAAGTTTCAGATGTATACTTTGACATGTGATTTCTTTAGAATTTTCAGTTATCCCATTCATTAAAGCCCTATGACTCTGAAATAAATTTCACATACTGCACATAATTAACTCCTTTTCAGTAATTCTCACCCTTAGCATCACTTTACCATCACCAAAGGAGCCTCTAAAAATGATCAGTGATTAGGTTTTACACTAAATCAGAATTTCTGGAGATAATTCCAAGGCATGTGTTTTTTCAACCTTACCTGATAATCTGATGTGTACTCAGAACTGAGAACTCATGCTCTCTTCAGATTATCTGCTCAAATTGCCTTCTTTTTCCTCTCAATAGTTCAACTTAAAAATTTAAAATAACAGGACACCAGGAGGATCATACACAAAAGAAAAGACAATTAAGACTTTATCAAATTAAAAACCCCTTTTCTTTGAACAATGCTATTAAGAAAGTGAAAAAGCCTACTCGAGAGGCAGAGATCAGGAGGATTGTGGTTCGAGGCCAGCCCTGGCAAAAAATGACAGTGAGATCCTATCTCAAGCAATAAAAGCTGGGGTAGTGGTTCACACCTGTCATTCCAACTAGGCGAGAAGCATAAATAGTAGAATCACAGCCCAGGCCAGCCCAGTGATAAATGTAAGACCCAATTCCAAAAATAATTTCAAAAACAAAAAAAGGTGAGAAACATGACACAAGTAGTGGAGCAAATGTGAGGCTCTAAATTCAAACTCCAGCAATGACAAAAAATAAAGAAGGTGAAAAGGCAAGTGATAGGCCTTTACAATGCATGCATCTATAGTTTACAATACACCTATCTAACAGAGGACCAGAATATATAAAGAATATCTACAATTCAACAATAAGAGGAAAAACAAGTCAACTTTAAAATAAGGGATGTATTTAATAATAAACATCATATATATATGTATATACATATATATCTATATGTACAGCAAATGAAGACATAAAACTTACTTGTTGTCATTAAGCATCAGAAAATGCAAATTAATACCTCAATGAGACACCACCAGGCACTCACTAGAGTGGCAAATCTGTGGAGCAACCACAATGCTTAGTAGGAGTAAACACTGGTAGGAAAGTAGATGAGACAGCCACATTGGGAAGTACTTTGGCAGTTTCATACAGAATTAAGCATACACTCATATGACCCACACTTAGAGACTGGTCTAAGAGAATAAAAGCATATGTCTACACAAAGACATACAAGAAGGTTCATTGCAACTTTATTCACAATGGCCCTAAGCTGGAACCAACCCCAATATCCATCAGTTGGAGAGTGGATAAGCAAATTGTGGTATGTCTGTGCACAGGAATACAACTCAACAATAAAGTCACAATTATATGTTTGAATCTGAAAAACCTTATGCTGAACAAAAGAAATGAGACACAAAAGATTACATATTGGGTGATTCTATTTATATGAAATTCTAGAACAGGCAAAGAATCTATAGTGACAGAGAAGCTATCAGGGGTTACTTGGGCACAAGTAAGTGGTGAAGGATTATCTACAAAGAGCATAAAGAAACTTTCTGGGAATCAGAGGGTGGAAATGTTCTATCTTGAATATGGTCATTGTTACAGAGGTGTACACATCTGTCAAAACTCACTGACTTATCTTTAATGTGAGTGCTTTTTAGTATATGTAAATTATTCTCAATTAATTTGATTTATTAAATTCATAGCTGCATAAAATGAGATAAAGTACTTAGCACAGTTGTTATCACCTGGTAAGTCCTCCACAAATGTACTATAGTCCATGCTGAAAAAACTTGAGGTTATCTGAGACTTGTTATCTTCTCCGTCTGAAGGACTGGAACTGCAAGTTCTTCCCCAGTTTTCCAACTCCGTTGTTAAGGACTTGAGGGTGGGGACACTTGTTCCACAAAGGCAGGCTCAGGCACACCAAGGGCAACTGCTTTAAGAAATAATCTCAGGTTGTGTGGCATTTTGTTGTTATGGCTTTGATTTTTGTTTCTTATATTTTGCTCTTGTTTTGGATTTTTGTTTGTTTGCTAAATTGATGAGTTTTATTACATGTGCCCTGAGAAAAGAGACACTAAAGTCATTGGAGGGTTGGATGACTGGGCTGTATTCTGGTTCTGAAACCTGATCAAATGAATTAACTCCCTGAACTTTACTTTTTAAAAAATGAGTTGAGTGTTATGATTCCTAACATCCCTTCTAATTTAAAACTACCAAGGTACTGTGGACACACATACTTACTGCAAACAATATCTGTGAAAGTAAGTTTCCAGACCTCCAAACCTTTGTCTCTTTTAGTACACTGAATTCTGAACTCTCTCTGCTTTTTTCCTTTGTCTACAATGGAAATGTTCTCTACTTAAGCCCCATTTTTTTCTATACCTTAAAACAGCAATAGCACTTGTTTGCTCATAAGTCTGCAATTTGGGCAGGCCTCAGTAGGGGCGGCTTTCTGCTCCACTTGACAACCACGGGAGCAGCTTGAAAACTGGAATCATCTCAAAGCACGTGCATCACATCCCAGGGGTTGGACTGGGGAGTCCCAAACAGCTGAGGGCTGAATATCAGGAGCCCACAAGCATCTTTCTTTGTGTCCTTGAGTCTTCTACATGGTCTTTCCAATATGTGTGGCTTTAGAATAGCTTACATGTTGACTCAGAGTAGCTGAATTCCTTATATGTTGTCTCTGTGGCTCCCAACAGGCATAACTGAGAGTGAGAAAGAGTTCTCTAGGCAGAAGTTCTGCTGCCTTCTCTATCCTAGCTGAAAAGACACTGAAAAGTCAGTGTCAGTATGGCCCAACTGTGTTTGGTAAAAGCAAGCCACTATGGCTGACCTATATTAATGGGAAGGGAAAATAAAATTCTACTGTTTGATATAAAAAGTATTAAAGAGTTTAAGAATACATTAAAATTATGGCTTAACTGTCTTGGTGTTTGTGAATGAAAATGGCTTAAGAAGCACTTTTCCTCTCATCTCTCATAGTATTGACCTATCAAGATTGCTACTGTCCTACCTCAGAGGATCAGTGCTTTAGGCACTATGATGGCTCATGGTGGAAGGAACTCCTAAATCACATTGCAAAGTATTCTTAGGGTACCGTTCAGAAGTCAGCTAGAAGGAATGGTTTGTGACAATCTCAGTTCTGTCTACATATGGGAAGGAAGGGCAGGCTGCCATCTATGTTTTGCCTTGGTAGAGGGTCAGAGAAACAGATCTTTCATCCAAACTCCATTAACCAAAAACATATTGAAGAACAGATCAACAGTTTTGAGAGTAGCACTTCATATAGGATAAAAATGCTATTCAGTGGCTAAAGCTAAATAAATACAGCAGATGTCTGGGTAAATAGATCACAAACATGGCGCAGATCCAATGATGGTTGCAAAGCTTACACAAAGATCAACACGGTGCCGGTGAGTTTATGACACTTCCTAAGTTTTTTCTGTCAAAATACCAGGACAGAAAGACTTCATCTCCCAACATCTGAGAGAGTTGCCCTAGGGGTTCTCTCCAAGAGACAATGTCACTTTCTTATTTTTAATTTTAAATATTCATGTGATTTTATTTTCTATACCATAATGTATCTAAGTTTAATATAAAATGAATATGATGTTACCCAAAATTGCTTAGGTAAAATTGATACCCTGAGAAAATGGGTCTTGCTTACTGTGATTCTTTCCTAACCCTTGAGCTTATGAATCCTGTTTGAGAAGAGAGGAACTATAATCTCCATCTGAAAACAGAATTTTAGTGTTTGAGAGAATTTCTTTTTTATATTTACTGATTTCACACTGACCATATAAATTATAAATTCTTAAGTTTTCTTTGTATTTGCCAAAATTGAGATCAAGTAACACATTAAATTATAAAGTGACTAGAACCACAGTTCTCAAAGATATAAAGTATTCTCTGCATCATAGCTGTCCAATATCAAATTCTCAATAAATTATTTTAGACCATATATAATGTCCCATGTGAATACTTCTTTATTTGATGTTCACATTTGACATTAAATTGTTTAGGGTTACTTTTATTTTTAACCACTTTAAATATTATATGCTATACACAGCTGTTAAGTGAAGTTCTGTTTCCAGCAATAGTGGAGTACTTTTTATTAGACTTTTATTTCCAAAAACAATGTCAAAGTATCCACAAAATATAAAAAACAATTACTGGAAGTCAGTGGAGAGCATTAGAAGCAGGCAAAAATGAGCAGGTTCTACCTTGGAAATAAAGAAAAAAATCATTAGGTAAGATTCACACATAACTGTATTTTCAAGAGCTTCAAGTTTTCTTAGTGTATGGGAGACAGAAAGCAAGGAATGAAACTTTTTTAGGTCTTGAGAGGGAATGAGTTTATTTTTTACAAGATGAACGCAAATCATTCCAACCACTCGGTTTGACCACCAATGTAAAATGGCAGGTAATATGATTCCATATCCCCATAAAAATTAGAACCCCCATGAATCTAGGTGAGCGCTGTGCTGCTTTGACCAATGGAGTATGATGGACTTGATGCTAACCCATTTTCCAGGTCAAGACCTAAAGAGACTGTCAACATTCACTTCTGTTGTCTTGGAACAGATACTGGGTTCTATTGTTCTTAGAACCCAGTCACCCATGCTTTGAAAAAAACAGGCATAATAATGGACAGATGCACATGAAGAGGAGCCAAGGTCTGTGGCTGTCAACCTCAGCCAAGTTTCCAGCTAACAGCACCATGCAGGCGTGCAGGTGAACCATATTGGAGGTAACAGCCCCAGCCCTGGTTGAGTGCCTCCCACTGATGCCAAGGTGGAGCAGAAATCAACTGTCCAAACTGATCTGCCGCAAAGGAAGATTTGTAAGCAAAATTAGGAACTGTTATTTAAGACAAATTTGGGGCTATTTGTGTTACACTGCAATATATTATAAAACTGGTAGTTGAAGAACTCAAACAACTAATACATCACAAAAGAAGATACACAAACGCTCAAAAAGTACATGAAAAGTCTAACATCATTAGTCATCACAAAAATACAAATTAAACCCACAAAAGATATTAATACATACCCATTGGTATGGATACAGTCTTTTTAAAAAAAAAAATCCATACCGAGTGCAATCAGAATGTGAAGGAACTGGAACTCTCATATTTTGCTGAAGAGAACCTTAAATTAAACAAAAATAGATTTTTTCCAGATTTAACATACTATATGACCCAGAAAGTTCACTTCTAAATATTTATAAGAGAAATGAAAATGTGTGTCCACTAAAGACTTGTACAAGAACATTCCTAGGAGCTTTTATCTTGATAGTCCAAACTGGAAACAATATAAATGTCTATCAACCATAGAATGAATAAGAAAATTGTGATCAGTAGAATGGTGAATACAACAAAAAGGAATAAATTATTGATACAAGCAGCAGCATTGATGAATCTCAAAAAATATGCCATTGAGGAAAATAAGTCAAACACATAGGAATAGCTACTTTGTAAGTTCATTTATATGATGTTCAAAGCTAGGCAAAACAAATCTACGAAGTACTACAGCCATGATTCTGTCCCAAGTAATCTGGTTTCTAGAGTCAGTGATTGTAATCATGGTGGTATATGTGTAAATCTGTAGCAAAAGGTTCTAAAGGTGATATAGGAATTGTTTAAATGGTTATATGAGTGGTGATATTCTAGAGAAGAAGTAATGAAGAGGAAGACAACTTAGGAGGGGTAAATAGAACTTTAGCTTTTATTCTTTATATAATTGCACTGTTTCAAAAATTGTAAATGGTTATATATAACATTTTTAAATGTTTTTATTGAGTGCAATTTACTTAGAGTTAAATGTACACACCATATGTACACATTTTGATGTATTTTGGAACAAGTTCATATCCATGTAACAAGCAATGTAGATACATTGAAATGCCATGAACATTAATCTCATCACTGCCCAGAGGTAGCCACTGCTCTAACTGGATACCCAGGCAAATTTCAGTGCTGCTAAAATGAACATAGCACAATCCAACACCCAACAATGTAAAATTTCACAATGTGTGTCATTACATTTTTTAAAAATCAGGCATGCAATGAAAATAGAAATATATGGTTCATGCCAGAAGGTCATAAATAGATGATCCAGAAATTTAGGAAAATTTGAAAAACAAAGATTTTAAAACAGTTATTATAAGTATGCTTCATATGATCAAAAAGGAGGGGAAACAAAGTTGAACAACCAGTTTGAAACTGTTGAAGAACAAATCAGTAGATTTGAAGACAGCAATAGAAAATATCCAAAATTAAATACAGAGAAAGAAGAGTAACAAAACCAAAAGTAATTTCTAGTATCCATGGAATAATATGTGAAGGAAAGCTGTCTAACATGTGTAATTAGCATCCCAGAAAGGGAGAGGAGAGACATATGAAGAAATAATAGTTAAAAGTTTATCCAAATTTAATGAAGATTATAAACCCAGATGTCATAAAAGCTCAGTAAAATCTAAGCAGAATAAACATAAACCAATGTAATCACATGCTGAAAGCACAGATAAAAAGTAAAATCTTAAAAGTAACCAGAGATAAAGGGCCATTACTTACAGAGTAATTAAGGCAGGTATGACAACAGACTTCTTTTGAGAAAATATACAAACCAAGAGAAAAATGGATAAATACTTGAAAACTGTCATCTAGAATTGTATTCCTAGGAAAATTGTCTTTCCAGAATTAAGACAAAATAGAGAATAAATTAGAAATAGAAAAAAAAAGAGTTCATGAAAATAAAAGCTGGAGGGATCTATTAACTGTAGACTTGCAGTATAAAAATATTAAAGAAAATTTTCCACATTCTAATTAAAAAACATTGTCAGATTTTAAAAAACAAGACATACCTATATTATGTCTATAAGAAACCCATACTATGCATAAAGATACATATGTTAAAATGAAGAGGATGAAACAAATTACACCAATCAAAAGAAAACTGTCATGGCTCTAATTCATATCAGGAAAAGTAGATTTCAGAGCAAGCATTATTATCCAGGATAAAGAGAAACATTTGATTATGATAAAGAAGTTGACTCATGAGCCAGGCATGATGGCTTACACATGTAATCCAGTTACTCAGGAGGAAGAGATAGGAGAATTGTAGTTAAAGGACAACCCTAGGCAAAAAAGTTAGTAAAACCCCATCTCAACCAACAATCTGTAGCACGCACCTGTAATCCCAGCTACACAGGAAGCACAGTTAGGAGGAACCAGTCTGAGGCTGGCCTTGGGCAAAATGTGAGACCCTGAAATAACTAAAGCCAAAAAAGGACTGGGGATAAGACTTCAGTGTCCAAACACCAGGATAGCCAAAAAAAAAAAAAAAAGGAAAGAAAAGAAAAGGTATTGATTCATCATGTAAGTATAATAATTATAAGTGTATGTACACCTAATAATACCTAACAATCAAAATAAGCAAAAATGATAGAATGAAAATGAGGAGCAGATGAATCCACAGAGATAGTTAGAAATTTCAATATATTTTTCTCAATAATTGATATAAGCAGACAGAAAAGCGCATAACATTTGAATAAAACTACCAGTCAACTAACCTAATCATGGAATACTCCACTCAATAGGAGAAGAATAAAATTTTTTTCAAATGCAAACAAAATATTCACAAAGAAAGCTCATATTTTTAGATCATAAAACAAGTCTCAGTCATCATACAAAGTATGTTTTTTGATCATAAAAATTAAAATACAAATCAATAGCAAAGACTTCTGGGAACTTGCCAGATGTCAGTAACAAGGATCCAAAGTTAATCACAAGAAAAACTAGAAAATATTTTGAACCAAAGCAAAAATTAAAAATGTGATATACCAAAATGTGTAGAATGAAGTAAAAGGAATATTTAGAGTGAAATTCAAAACTTTAAAATTTGTATTTGTAACAGAAAACTGGTCTCAAATCAACAATATTTCCACTTTAAGAAACTAGAAGCTGGAGCTGGCACCAGTCACTCACGCATGTAATCCTAGCTACTCAGAAAGCTTAAAAAGGGAGGATCACATTTGTAGGCCAGGCCAGGCAAGAAATTTCCAAGACCCCCATCGCATCCAATAGCTGGGCACAATGGCATGCACCTGTCATCCCTGCTATGGCGAGAAGCAGAAAATAGGAGTATTGTGATCCAGGCAAGCCTGGGAAAAAAGCAAAACCCTATCTTGAAGAAAATCAGAGAAAAAAGATCTGGAGGCTGGCTCAAGCTGTAGAGTATCTGTCTAGCAAATGCAAAGCCTTGCGTTCAAATCCCAGTGCAATCAAAAAGGAAACTAGAAGCCAGGTGTGGCAGTACATACCTGTAATCTTAATTATTTGGGAAGCAGAGGCAGGAGGATCTTGAGGTCTAGGTCAGTTGGAACTAAGTTAGCCAGACCTTACCTCAAAAACGAAATACAAACAACAAAAAGGCTGGAGGTGTGGCTCAAGTGATGAGACCCTGGGTTCAATCCCCAGGACCACACACACACACACACACACACACACACACACACATACATACACACAAAACCTAGAAGAAAAGTAACAAACATAAAACCTGAATGTAAATTGCACCTCAATGAGTCTAATAAACAATTATCTTGTGTCCATTTTGAACTGATAGGCTGAAATTACTCTTTTTTGTAGCTTTTATTTATGCCATAGATTTTGTTATAAATGATATTCTACGTTCTCTATGTGAAAGGAATAAAGAAAGGGTCAAATGAGACCCTTATTTTCCTGATGCCTAGAGCCTTGTTGAGGGAAGCGATAACAGACAAAGGCAAACATCAAGAATTTCTGAATCTTATGGTACAAATTACAGCAATAAGTGACCATGTATTAACCTTACCATGTGCCAGCCTTTGCCCATATTGTATTTCATTTAATATCTAGGCTACAGAGAAACCTTGGGGGATTTTGATGTTTTAATTTATGACCACGAGAAGCTGCATTCAAACATCTACCTCCTTACAAAATTGTTGGAATTGGTTTATTTTCTCTGTAATATGTGAATATTTAATTTCATCATATAAGAAACTGTCATGAACAAGCTTCTCATAACTCTTGGGTTGTTTGAGATCAACTCGCTTTAATGAGTTATGAGATCAAGCAGAATCAATTTGGGAAACAGCAAATACATTTAGAGAAGTGGTAAGATACACAACAGTGGTGGAACTTATGACATTCTATAACTTCTCACAAAATTCAAACTAAGCCTCTGTGTTATATCACAAGTGAAAAAACAAAGGTGAGAAAAACAAAGGAAAACAATTCCTGTCCCCTTATCAGAAATCATCTTTCTTCCAGAAGTCCCAAGGTCTGCTCCTGCTCATTTAGGTTCACCTGTGACAATAACATTCTTACTGTCAGACCCAGTGTCTCCTTCTTTGGTTTTGTTTGGGTCAATGCTGCCTGGTTTCAACAGTATCCCCTTTTAGGAAACAGGCCAGGTGCTTACCCCAACATTAGTACATCTCAGCAGATTAATAGAGAGGAATCATTTGTGTACTGATGAACTGATCACAAGATGTCACAGTTGGGCCCTTCACTAAATTAAAGCTAGGTTTAGGAATTATTTTTTTCAAATGTCCACTCTGAATTATGGGGTTGTAATTCCATCTTGAAGGCTATTTGTGGGTCACGCTTCACTTATTGTAGTTTATGACTTTAACCCAAGCCCTCGATGGAATTATAACCCAACAGTCAGAGAGACTGCTATTTATCATCTACTTATTTTACAACCGAGCATCGAGTATATTTTGATTTTATGCACAGGGAGAACCCAAGAAAGTAAAAAGAGATGAAGGAAGAGGAGATGGGATAGTTCAACCAAAACTAAATCTCTGTCCATCCAAATCTAAAAGCAATGTCAGACAGCAGTCCAGATGTGCTATGTCCATGAGAGAAAACATCTGAAATCATCTTCTATTTGAATAAAGTGCTCAAATGATTGTCCTGTATTTTTTCCCAGCTGGACAGTACTGCAACAGAGCTCCAATTGTGGAATGGAAGAGAGGCCATCGTTCTCTTCCTTCCCTTCTTCTGTCCACTCTGTGCTGGTAACAAGTTCTCTGGCAGGAGGTTCCAAACAGCTGGAGCAAAGATCAGGCCAGGTCACTGCATGCTCAGGCAGGCCTCCTGGTTTCATCCGCTGGTCCCTGCAGTGGGCTGGGTGGGACACTCCTTGATCTCTCCATGCCGTCACCAGGCTCTGCAGTACAGTTGGCGCTGGGCCTTTGCAAACATTCTAATTTGATTCATAATTAATATAACAGTGATTCAAGACATAAAGGCTTCTGGGACTAATTAGTGACCTGAATCTCCATGGTAGCCTACATTCCATTCTTATCAGTGCCGGGAAGAGCTACAGTCTTAGAAATAATCAGTCTCCCACTTATTACTGTGACACAGCCAAGAGGCAAAGATCATCTTTCCATTCAGTGTGCAAAAATTCCATCAGTGTGTAATCACTTCCCTCAGGGACTGAGCTTCCCCTGGAAGAGTCTCGCTGAATTAGTCCCTCATGAACTTTTACATTTCCATATGGGCCTGGGGAGATCTAGTTGCAGGTGAAGAAATAAAGACAGCCAGCAAATGCTCACTAAGCATGCACAGAATGGACAGCATTGTTCAAAGGGTTTGGACCTGATTTGAAGGAAAATAAGTCTCAGCTCTCTTTTCAAAGAAATTGCAATGCAATAATGAAGCACGTAGTGATGAAAAATGAATGACTTATGTACTGCCACTTCTGATATAGTCTCCTCTGCATCTCTGTGGATGCCTAGCCCCAGGTTCCACTGTCATGTAGCAGAGAACCTGTTGGGAGTTCAGGTGACTTCACTGCAGGACTTCACAACATGGCTTTGTGGCAGGGCTGTCCATCTGTCTTCACGTCTGACTTCTTGCTGCTCTTTATCTTCCTCAACAGCCATTGTATTTCCAGCTCACTTGCTCAGGCCCAGTATAATCTAGACAAGAGCCAGCAAACTATGGATTGTGGCCCCAGTCCAGCCCAACAGTTCATTTAATTCAGGAATGTCTCATCCATGGGTACTTTTATGCTACAATGGCAGAGCTGAATAGACATGACAAAGAATGGCCTCAAATTCTAAAGTACTATACAGTTGATCTAAGTATATTTATGTATGGAAATATTACAATGAAATCCCTTTGTACAATTAACATATGCTAATACAAAATAAATAAATAAAAATTTAAAAACAAAAGTAAAGCACTATTCAGACCTTTGCAGGAAAAGTTTGTTGGTCCTTCATCTAGACCACTAAAGCCACCCCAACTAAAGGTAACTCCAACTTCCCTCTTGTTATATCCAAATTCAGTGGAGCAGTGGACCACTGGTACCACATGAGCAATCCCTTCAACAAAATGTATCACCTCCAGCTGCTCAGGATTGCTCAATCACTAAGTGCCTATTTATCACTTTCCATAGAGGTTCATTCATAGCTCTCAAATCTTTATTTATTTATTAAAAACATACATGGTACTTACTATGCACCAGTCAATACTCTAAACATCATATGTTCAGACACACCTTGACTTAAGTGGAGTTATGTCCTAATAAACCCACTGAAAATTGAAAATGTAAGGCAAAATTATTTAAAGAGTTAGGGATATAGCTCAGTGGTTCAGCACTTACCTAGCATGTGCAAGGCCCCGGTTCAATCTCCAGCACTGCAAAAAACAAAAAAAGAAAGAAAGAAAAAGAAAAGAAAAAACACACAAGTATTTTAATACACTCAATCTACTGAATATCATAGATTAGCCTTGCTTCCCTTAAACATGCTCAGAACACTCACATCAGCCTATAGTTGGGCAAAATCACCCAACACAAAGTGTATTTTCTAATAAAGTATTAAATATCTCACGTACAAACAGGGATGGGATATGAAGATATAAAACACAATACCAGAGAAGACTGGCTACACAGAACACTGCAGAATGTGGGTCGTTTTCCCTCGTGACTGTGTGGTTCACTGGGAGCTGTGGCTTGCTGCCACCACTGAATGAGTATTGCTTTTATACTATTGCAAAAAAAAAAAAAATCGTAAGTTGCACCATTGTAAGTCAGGGAGTCTGTATCTAATTTACTCACTTTTTCCTTACAACAATTTTGTGGGGTGTTACTCTTATCTCCATTTCACAGATGTGGAAACCAAGGCACAGAAAAGTTAAGAAAGTTGTCCAAGGTTATGTAACTGGTAACTGACAAAGCCAGGATAAACTTTTCTACACAGTACCATAGTAATGTAGAGGGATCAGCTGGTTAGCTATTGCCACCTAAGAAATTCTCTTAGAACTTCTAATTTAAAAACACAGGAATATTACATCCAATTTCATATTAATATCGGTTATTTTACTGCAAAAAGTTACAAATTTCTTATTGTTATAGTGTATTTATCCTACACCTTCTATTGTCTACTGCTATGTGTCCTCTGGAATATGGCCACTCCTATTTTAAGACACAGAATTCTAGTTTGTTTAAATAAGCCAACTTTTACTACATTCAGTTTTGCCAGTCTGACATTTGTTTATCATTTATCTGAGCAAGTCTAATGGTTTGAAAAATTAAGGGGAGGTGCTTTACACATATACATTTTTTTAACCAACACAACACTTTTTTAAAAAGTTGTATGCAAAATATATGAAACAGATAAAAAAGTGATGAGAAAGGAGATCTACAGTATGGTGTCTATAGTTAATAAAGTATTAATTTACTTTAAAATTTGTTAAGAGTGGACTCTAAGTATTCTCACTATGCACATATACAAAAATAGCAGGACTGTTAATTAGCTTGATTGGAGCAATCACTTTATAGCACATACATATTATCATGTACACTTTGAATATATACAACTTTTATTTGTCAATTATTTCTTAATAAAGTTGGAAATGGGTGAGGATGATCAGTCAAGAAAGCTCTGAGTTTCAGCATTGAGATACTGGAGGTCCTTGAAAACCTTCTGAAATAGCTCAGGACAAACCAGCTTCTTTCTACATGACATGTTATCCTTCAAATGTGCCAGGACAATGACCATGTCTCCTCTTACATCACCCATGAGATGGATTTTCACGTTCTCCCATACACAGATGGAAAGAGGTACTCCAAACTGTTTACAGTATTTCAGGATTGGAACTGTCCACAAAGACTTTGATAGGAGGCACTCATTTCTCATTCTAGGTGCTCTACAAAGGGGCTTTTAGCAGATTGTTTTTCCAAAGATGGATGAAACAACAGCTTTCATCCATTTGCGCTTCAAAAGCCTTGTCATGCTTTCACTAAATGGTAGAGTCTAACTCTCCCTTCCTTGAAGCAAGTACTTTTGGGCCTCCCTTGCAAATGACGAACAGTGAGGAAGTGGTCCTTTATGACTTCAAAGGCAGGGGATTCTGCTTCCACCTTCAGAGCTGGAACACTGTGCCAAAGCACAGAGCTACAAGAGCATCATTCGTCTGCCTTGGGGCTGCCATGCTGTGAAGAAGCACAAATCAGCTCATGCAGAAAGACCACACTGAGAGCTCTGAGGCTATATCCAGAGAGAAAGAGGTTCTAGGCCAGCTCCCACCTGCCCCAGCTACTTCTTTGTTCCAGTGTCAACCACCATTTGATACAGTTATACGAAAGATCCAAAGCCAAAATCACCTAGCCAAACTCTTCCTGAATATCTAATTCATGAAAAACATGACAGATAATAAAATAAATGTTGGTGTTTTCAGCCAGTAAAAACTGACAGCAGTAGATAATCATAATGGGTCTTAGCATGGATACTTAATCTAAAGGGGAAAAAGTCTGAAGTCAACCTCTCAGAGAATTCTAGCACCATTAATCTCTTTTTATTAGAGAGTTAATGCCTGTCTCACCCAGTGCTCTAGAGAAAGATTGGATGAGAAGTCAGAGAAAGACTCTTAGACCACAGCTTGAGACTGAAAACAAAGTCAATCTGATAGTTTATACTTAAAAATATTTATTATTATTCAATATCATCCCAATAATAAATTTTACTATAGATAAATATTCCTATGGGTTGAATTATCCCCCAAAGATTCATGTTAAAGCTCTAACCTCCAATGTAACTGGATCTAGTGACAAGGCTTTTTAGGGTTAGTGAGGTCATGAGGATGAAGCCCTAACTCAGAAGGACTGTAGACTTATAAAAAGAAAAGGACTTTTTCTCTTTCTCCCCCTCTCCCTTTCTTTCAAGTTAGTGAAAATGTGGCTATGTGTAAGCCAGGAGGAGAGCCCTCACCAGAAATGAACTAGGTTGTACCCTGATCTTGGACTCCTAGCCTCCAGAATGCTAAGAAATAAATTCCTGTTACTATCCAGTCTATAGTATTTTGTTATGGAAGACCAAGCTAACTATCCAACTATAGCTAACTAACTAACTACACACACATACACATACACACACACACACACACACACACAGATTAAATGTGTATATACATATATAATAATAAACAATAATTTGCATCTTAAAATGAATTAATTGCAAGCACAATGACTTTAGATTCCAAAAATCTTGAAAGACAAAAGATCAAACTAGCACCATTTGAACTAATTTAGACTTTTCTTATATATTTATAGTAATAATTTGAGGAAAGTAATTGCTTTTACATATGACCAATCACAGTATAACTAGCTGTATAATAATTAAAGTCAGTTGTAAATATAAAGTTAGATAGAACCTTTAAGTACATCCAGCTAAATCTACAAACAGGATTTGTTTTATAACCTTTCCAAGTTGGTATGATAATTTTCCAACCTGGATCTTCATGCTCTATTCCAATTTGAAGTGCTCAATATATTACTGTCACTTAGTGTTGGTAAAGATGCAGTGAAATAGACACCCTGATACTTTTCTTTATAGGTTCGTAAGTTGATACAAACTTTTTGGAAGGGGATTTTATTACATTTCTCAAGAGTATTGAAAAGGTTTACACCCCTCTACCTATGTGTAAGTAATAACCCAACATTCAGAGAAAATTTTCTATGCTATGATATTGCTTGTGGCAATACTTATCATACGGAAAAACTGAAAATAGGAAAATTGTTAAATGAGTTATTATTCTAGAAGGCATTATTTTGTAGATGTGCAAAAAAAAAAGGACTGGTAGCAAATATATACATTTGGCAGATGACCTGAATAACAATGACAAACTCCTGAACACTCTTTTATCCCTTGATATCATATTTTTACTTGACAAAGGAATGACCCAGAATCAGTTTGGAAAATATGGTCACTAGAAAGTCATACGGTCATGAAATCATGAAATCTGGAGCCTTCTAGCAACCACCCACTTAATCATTACCCAGCCCTAATGCTTAAAGAAATCTGCCTTCTTGTAACCTCCAACCACTCTTACCAGGTCTGGAAAGTGAGGTGACCAGAACAAAAACTTCATAAACTATGATACATGTGCAAGATATTATGACCTGAGAAATTCTCAAATAATAAAATGCAGCCATCATGCCCTGTCCCTGATGTGGTTAATATCACAGATACATCAAATTATTTGTGAAAATGTTTTCAATTTTGGCCCTTTATGCAAGAGATTTTTATTTACTTTTCTTCATCTGGAATATAGTTTTGTGGTTTAGAACTTGAAACACTGTTCCAGTGTTTCTCACCATTTGAGGCTAAAATATCCTTCCTCATAATTAAAGGCAAATGATTATTTTCTCCTTTTTCTTGATGTCTTTCTGGATTTTGTTTTTCACTGTTGACTGATATTTTTCCTTGACTTATGACAGGTGGAAGCCAAATGCATATATTGCCAAATGAACTGTGGTCAGAATCAGCCAGGGGTGGGGGTTAGGAAAGAAACACGTGTTCTTTGGGACAACTATGTCATAGGATTATTATCAGAATGATTCACATATATTTTGTGTGGAAGCTGTAGCAATAGGGAATCAGGGAATGAGACTTAAGTTGCTTTTTCATCCCCTTGTTTCCTGGGGACTGTGGGCTTGGTCTGTGCTTGATGGCTGTGATGCTTTGAGGCATGACTCAATGGGTGTATACTTTGGGTACTGAAGCTCTCAGGCTATTGTTCTGCATCTACTTCCAAAGCTATATGTCAACAAATTTATGATCATTCATTCTGGTGAATAGAATAATCACTTAATCAAATATAATGAAGGAGTCTTGGTTTAGTGTACAAAAAAGCTGGACATCTTCATTGGCCAAGCTTTAAGGGAAATTTCTGGTGTTATCTTCTATAGAAGACAGAGAAATTTCTTCTATATCTTGACAGGGGCTAGAATACATAGGCATATGGATTTGTCAAAACTCCAACTAAGACTGAAATTTCATTTTGCATCAAAGAAAATAATGAAAATCTAGTTAATATGCATGCTGAAGTACAGAGAATTATGCCTATGTCTTCAATTTATATTTACATGTATGGAATGAGATGGGATGCTCATGGGTATAGAACTGGATACACATTCAACTCACAAGTATACTAAAATGTTACGGCAGATTTTAAGTGCTAATTCTATATAGTAATGTGCCTGAGCTTGCTCGCATAGGAACAAAAGAGTTGCTGTTGTGCTGACCTTCTCTAAGTCATATTGGTACCTGGAAATTGGTGATGATAGTGTGTGGACTCCACCTTCCAGCTGTGTGGGGGTTCTTATCTGGCAGGACAGATAACTGTGACCCAGATCCCCATGGACTACATGATTTCCTCAGCCTCCTCCTCTAACAGGGTGGTTAACTGTTGGGTAGAGTCTTAAAATGCAGGTAGAGTTCCTGAATCTCCAATTTTTCTACCTCCAATCCAGAACTCAGTGTTCTGTTTGCTCCCCTCACTTCCCAATGCACTGGGGAGAATACCCCTAGGCGTGGACACTGCTGCCCCTGGGAGCCACAAACAAGGGAAACCTGCCTGTTCCATTGGCTTCAAAATTCCTTGTGACCATCAGCAGCTCCTAGTACACAAAGAAGTGAAAAGAGTCCTGAAGTGAACAACTGACCCTCGACAGTCCCCACCCTCTGTCCATTAAGAACCTGTACACTAGGAACTACAACAGCTCCAGATACTTTTCCTCTCTCTGAGTGGTGCTGAGGGATTGGACCTGGTTTCCTGAGCATCTTGGCAAATGTTTGTTTACTGAGCTATACCCTAAGTCCAGTAGTGAGAAACTGCAGAGCAACCCTGCCTGAACACTGAGAATACTTCCAACTGAAAGACAACAGGTGATTAAAACCTCTAACTAATGACTTGGCCTCAGATGTGCAAAACCCAACACAGAAGCCAAAGAAACATTAAGAAATAAAGCAGCGGATGTGAGGGCGATCTGGCTGCGACATCTGTCACCCCATTGATCGCCAGGGTTGATTCGGCTGATCTGGCTGGCTAGGCGGGTGTCCCCTTCCTCCCTCACCGCTCCATGTGCGTCCCTCCCGAAGCTGCGCGCTCGGTCGAAGAGGACGACCATCCCCGATAGAGGAGGACCGTTCTTCGGTCAAGGGTATACGAGTAGCTGCGCTCCCCTGCTAGAACCTCCAAACAAGCTCTCAAGAAATAAAGCAGCATGATACCTCCAAAAATCAACAGTTCCATAATAATAGACTCTAATGACCATGAAGTGGATGAAATCTCAAAGAATTAAAAAGAATTATTTAAGCACAAATAATGAAATTAAAGAGAACATGAATAAACACCTGAATGAATCCCAAGAGAATAAATAGTTGAATGAAATAAGGAAGAATGCAGGATATGAAAATGGAATTCAATAAAAATATAGAAATCCTAAAAAAACCAAATTGAAATTCTGGAAATGCAAAGCTTAGTAAGTCAAATTTAAAAACTCAGTTGAAAGTCTTGCAAATAGACTGGATCAAGTAGAAGACAAAATATTGGAGCTTGAAGACAAGATAGATTAATTAGAACATTCAGGCAATGATAAGGAAAAAAAAAAGAAAATATGAATGAGACATACAAAACACCTCTTGGACACCACTAAAAGACCACACCTGTGAATCATGAGCATAGTAGAAAGAGAAGAGGTGAAACATAAAGGCATAAAAAACATATTCAGTAAAATCATCACAGAAAATTTCCCAAATCATGGGAAAGAAACTAACATCTAGGTACAGGAGGCTTTTAGAAAACCAAGTAGAATGGACCAGAAAAGAACCTCTCCTCACAATGTTATAGTTAAAATGTTTAATATACAGAATAAGCAAATAATATTGAAAGCTGTAAGAGAGAAGCACCAAGTCACTTCTACAGGTAAATACATTAGAATAACAGCAGATTTGTCAAAGAAACTCTAAAAGAAAGAAGGGCAGGGAATGATGTATATCAAGCCCCAAAAGAAAACAACTTCCGACCTAGATTTCTGAATCCAGCAAAGCTATCCTTCATAATTGAAGGAGAAATAAAAACCCTCTATGATAAACAAAAACTAAAGGAATTTATGACCACTAAGCCAACACTGCAGAAGTTACTCAAATGAATCCTATACATAGAAAAGGAAGATAAATGCAACAATGAAAATACAGGAAATAATAAATTTCACTGGATAAGTAGATAAGCAAAGAAAGATGTACACTACAAAAGAATTAAACACTGCAAAACCAACAAAATGATAGGAATTACTATACATCTTTCAATAACAACTCTGAATGTTAATGGTTTCAATTTTCCAATCAAAAGATACAGATTGGTAGAATGCAATAAAAATCAAGACCCAACCATTTGTTGTCTATAAGAAATGCCCCTTACTGGCAAAGACAAATACTATCTTAATGTGAAAGGATGGAAAAAGATTCTAAGCAAATGCAGCCCCAAAGCAAGCAGAAGTACATATACTTACATGTGAAAAGCAGACATCAAACAAAACTTAGTCAGAAGAGACAAAGAAGGTTACTTCATATTGATAAAAGGAACAATCCAGCAGGAGATATACCCACCAAAAATATAAATACCAAACATATAAGCCTATACCTACCAACATATAAAGCAAACACTACTGGACATAAAAGCACAAATAGACCCCAAACACAATCAGTTTATGACTTTAGTCTCTTACTCTCAACAACAGATAGATCATCCAGACAAAATCAACAAAGAAACCTCAGAATTAAACTGCACTAAAGAGCAACAGACAACCACATAATATCCCACCAAACAGCCAAAGAATATACATTCTTTTCAGTAGCCCATGAAACTTTCTCCAAAATAGATCACATTTTTGGATGTGAAGTGTGTCTTAATAAGTGCAAAAAATTGAAATAACTTTCTATATTTTATCAGACCACAATGGAATAAAACTAGAAACCAATGGCAAGTGAAATTACAGAAAATATGCTAACACATGAGGATTGAGCAATATATTAAATGATCAGTGGATCATTAAAATAATGGGGAGATCAGAATATCCTGAAATAAAATGAAAACACAAATTATAAGAAATTTTGGGACACAGCAAAGTAGGTTCTAAGAGGAAAGCTTATGAATACCTACATTAAAAATCAGATATATCTCAAACAAATAACCTAAAGGTGCACCTCAATCTCTTGTAAAAACAAGAACAAGCAAATCCAAAATCATTATACAGAAATAAATAATAAAGGTCAGGGCAGAAGTTAATGAAATGGAGACTAATACAACATAAAAAAATCAATGAAAGATATCGCTGAGTTGGCTCTTTAAAAGATAAGCAAGATTAACAGACTCTTAGTCAAACTAACCAAAAGAAAGAGGGAGAAGATGCAAATTAATAAAATTGGAGCTGAAAGGGGTATATCACAAGAAAAACAATGAAATTCCAAGGATAATTACAGAATGTTTCAAAAATTTACATTTCAATAAACTGGAAAATCTAGACATAATGGATAAATTTCTAGACACCTGGGGCCTACCAAAATTGAACAAACAGTATATAAACAACTTAAACAGGTCTAAAATGAGCAGTGAAGTTGAAGCAATAATAGTCTTCCAACAAAACAAAGTCAAGGACTGCAGAAATTTCCTGGTGATTTCTACTGGACCTAACACGAATGCTCCTCAAACTACTCCATAAAATAAAGAGGGAAAGAACACTACCAATCTCATTTTATGAAACCAGTATTACCCTGATACCAAAACCAGCAAGGGACACAACAAAAAAAGAAACCATAATAAGTAAATTTTCCTTGGTGAACATAGATACAAAATTTTTCAATAAAATACTTGCAAATTAAATCCACCAACACATTAAAAAGATCATATGTCATGATCAAGTTTATTTCATTCCAGTGATATAAGGATGGTTCAACATATGCAAAGCAATGTAATACAAAACATAAACAGAATCAAGGACAAAATCACACAGTCACCTCAATAGATACAGCCTTTGGAAAAATTCAACAATCCTTCATAATAAAATTCCTGAAGGAACAAGGAATAGAAGGAATGTACCTCAACATAAAATAAAAACTGTATATGACAAACAGTAGCCAACATTGTAATAAATGGGGGAAAAACTGAAAGTATTTCCTCTGAAATCAAGACCAAGACAAGGGTGTCTACTCTCTCTACTTTTACTCAACATAGTACTCGAATTCTTAGCTAGAGCAAGAAAGGAAGAGAAAGAAAGAAACTAGACACAAAAAGGAAGGTAAAAGTTAAAATATCCCAACTTGTGGGTAATATGATCCTATACTTCAAAGACTCCACCAAAAAACCTCTTAGATCTGACAAACCAGCAGAATGCAAAACCAATCTGCAAAAATAAGTAGCTTTTCTATATACCAGTAACAAACAGGCTGAGAAAGAAATCAGGAAAATGATCCCATTCATAATAACTTAAAAAAATTACCTGGGAATATACTTAACTAAGGCAATGAAAAAACTATAAAACACTGAGAAAAGAAATAAAAGAAGATGCTAGAAGATGGAAAGACTTTCCAGGTTCATGGATTGTCAGAATCAACGGTGTGAGAATGACCATATTACCAAAGCAATGTACTGATTGAATCTAAATTCTAATCAAAATTCCAGTATCATCCTTCACAGAAATAGAAAAATCAATCTGAAAATTCACATGGAAATACAAAAGACCCTGAATATTCAAAACAATCCTGAACAAAAAGAACAATGGTGGAGGTATTATAATACCTGATCTCAAATTATACTACAGAACTATAGCAACAAAAATAGCATGGTACTGGCACAAAAACAGACACATAGACCAATGGAATAAAATAGAAGACCCCAAAATAATCCTATACAGCTACAGTCACCACATTTTTGGAAAAAGATAGCCTTATTAACAAATGGTGTTAGGAAAACAGGGTATCTACATGTAGAAGACTAAAAGTAGATCCCTATCTCTCACTTTGTACAAAAGTCAATTCAAAAATGGACCAAAAACCTTAATGTAAAATCTGAGACTACTTTAGGGAAACATATGGAAAATACTTGATGATATAGGTATAGGACTCAAACTGCTCAGGAAATAATGGCAGAGATTGACAAATATGATCACACCAAATTAAAAAGCTTCTTCATAACAAAAGAAAAAAGTATTTACTTATAATTCCTGGATCAAAGAGATAGCCGACAAATTGGGCCAAAAATCTCTGCTGGCTATTTGTTGGACAAGGGATTAATATCCAGAATATATAAACAACCCCAAAAATTAAATCACAAAAGAACAAATAATCATATTAACAAAAGAACAAATGAATTCAACAGACATTTCTCAAAAGAAGAAATACAAATGGCTAATAAATACATAAAGGAATGTTCAACATCCATAGATATAAAAGAAATGCAAATCAAAATGACACTGAGATTCCATCTCACCCCATTCAGAATGGGTATCAACTAGAAAACAAACAAATGTAGGTATAAATGTGGGAGAAAAGGAGCCCTTATATTCCACTGTTGATAGGAATGCAAATTAGTGACACCCCCTACCTTCTTTCCTTTACAAATCATCCAGTCTTAGGTATTTTGTTACACCAACAGATGATAGTTGGAAACATCTGTACCCTCATGGTCATTTGAGCATTGTTCACAACAGCCAAAATATGGAAACCATCTGAATGTCTATCAACAGACAAATGGATGAAGAAAATTCACTATGGAATATTATTCAGCTCTGGAAAAAAATTTGGAGGCTACTTAAAAAGCTGGACATCGATCTGCCATTTGATCCAGCAATACCACTCTTGGGGATATACCCAAAAGACTGTGACACAGGTTACTCCAGAGGCACCTGCACACCCATGTTTATTGCGGCACTATTCACAATAGCCAAGTTATGGAAACAGCCAAGATGCCCCACCACTGATGAATGGATCAAGGAAATGTGGTATCTATACACAATGGAATTTTATGCAGCCATGAAGAAGAACGAAATGTTATCATTCGCTGGTAAATGGATGGAATTGGAGAACATCATTCTGAGTGAGGTTAGCCTGGCCCAAAAGACCAAAAATCGTATGTTCTCCCTCATATGTGGACATTAGATCAAGGGCAAACACAACAAGGGGATTGGACTATGAGCACATGATAAAAGCGAGAGCACACAAGGGAGGGGTGAGGATAGGTAAGACACCTAAAAAACTAGCTAGCATTTGTTGCCCTTAACGCAGAGAAACTAAAGCAGATACCTTAAAAGCAACTGAGGCCAATAGGAAAAGGGGAACAGGTACTAGAGAAAAGGTGAGATCAAAAAGAATTAACCTAGAAGGTAACACCCACGCACAGGAAATCAATGTGAGTCAATGCCCTGTATAGCTATCCTTATCTCAACCAGCAAAAACCCTTGTTCCTTCCTATTATTGCTTATACTCTCTGTACAACAAAATTAGAGATAAGGGCAAAATAGTTTCTGCTGGGTATTGAGGGGGGGAGCGGGAGGGGGCGGAGTGGGTGGTAAGGGAGGGGGTGGGGGCAGGGGGGAGAAATGACCCAAGCCTTGTATGCACATATGAATAATAAAAAAAAAGAAAGAAAGAAAGAAAGAAAGAAATCCTGCCATTCAGTAGGATGGATGTAGAGAACATTGTAGTAAATGACATAAGTCAGACATGAAAGATAAATAGTACATGATCTCACTTTTATGAGGAATCTGAAAAAGTGAAAAATCATATAAGCAGAGAGTAGAATGGTGCTTACCAGGGTAGATGGAGTATGAAATGAGAAGGTGTTAATCAAAGGTTACAAAGTTTCAGCTATGTAAGTAAACTCTAGAAATCAATTATATACCACAAAGGGGTTATGATTAATGTATGGTTTACTTAAAATTTTGTTAAGATGTTGCCTAGTATATTAAGTGCTCTTAAAATAAGGGGGAAAAGGCAGGAGGAATTTTTTGGAGCTGGTGGATGTTTATTACATTGATTGTAGAGATGATCCCAAGGATGTATACATATCTCCAAACACATCAAGTTGGATACATTAAATATCTACAGCTTTGTATATGTCAATCATACATAAGCAGTTTTTAAAAGGAATGAAAAGAAGTCAGTGTTGCTAGAAACACACACCAAAGAAATCAGTAAATGGCATAAGAGCTCGCTCTCTCTCTCTCTCTCTCTCTCTCTCACACACACACACACACACACACATACACACACACACACCAGCTTACCAAGTCCCCACTGAGAATGTGGGTTATTCATTATAAATATCTTTCAAATTTCCTTGTATGTTTACAAATCTTCACAATAACATGTTGACTCAGTGTGCTTTTACTGATGAAAAAACAGAGTAGTTGTCAGTTTTTAGACTTTTTTTCCAAGGGCAAAAGCATTCTTCCCTCTGCAGCAGCTGAGGGGAGAAAGACGTCATAAAATCATGTTTTCAAACACAGTGTGGAGAGTGAGGAAGGCAAAGGGGACTAGAAGAGAGGACACTCCATGGGGGGCAGAAAATGGGGGAGAATGCACATGCAGTGAAGGAGGGTGTTGATAGTTTCCACCCCAAGGGGCATTCTCTGAGGCCCTGTCTGAGAAGTGGGCCTATAGTAGAAGAAAAGGGAAATGTGAAGACTTCACAAGCCCTGCAGGCTGGATCAGAATAGGATCTAGAAGGTCCTGATGCATGACCAGCTTTCTGCAGGGAAAAGGTTTTTGCATCTGGGGTGGCATAGGACACTGGATGTCTGAGCAAGCACAAAAGAGTTGTAGCTCCCATAGCCTCAGAGTTCCTGGGAGCCAAAGTCACACTAGAAGGAGGGGCTTACACTCACACCCAGCAGGCCCCCCAGTGGAACATTTGGCAGGTTTTGGATCAAATGATGTGGAGGCTAAGAAGTTCAACTTCTAGGGCAGAGATGACGGAGATAGGACAGGATTTCCATCAAAGCCCAGGAGACTTGGCCAGAAAGGGGACTGAGCCAACAGGCAGAGTCAAATTTCCCCATGGTAGTTTGGAACTTGAATGTCCCCCAAAGGCTCATGTTTTGAAGACTTGGTCCCCAACCCATGGCTCTGTGGAACTTTTAGGAGGTGAGGCCAAAGGAAGTTAAGCCACTGGGATGTGCCCTTGCAGGGGATTACTGGGACCCCAGCCCTTTCCTGTCCCTCTCTTTTCTCCCCAGCTGCCATGAAGTGAATGGACTTCTCTAGCATGTGTTCCCACCTGATACACTGTGTCTCCACAGGCCCAAAGCAACGGGGTCAGAAACCTCTCAAACTGTGAGCCAAAATAAATCTTTTCTCCTTTTAAGGAGACAACTACTGACAACTATTTTTTCACTCTTTTGAGCCATAGTTTAAGTCCCACTAGAGAAAGGGGCCTATAACACACAAGGATCAGGTCTTGCCCTAGAGACAGTCGAAACCAAAGTGAGCTGAGTCCAGTTGCAAATCCAACCTGGGCCCAGGGCCTAATTTGCTTTCTTGTGGTGTCTCATGGTTCCTTACAACTGCCTAACTGAGAAAAGGGCAAACTCTCTGTGGGAGAGAGAGCGTCTACTTCAGTCTCTACAGTTTTTGTATAAATAATGTCTGGTTAGGGGGCAAGGGGGAGAAATGACCCAAGCATTGTATGCACATATGAATAATAAAAAAATAAATTAAAATAAAATAAAATTTAAAAAAATAAATAATGTCTGGCAAACAACCCATAAGTAAGGAGATGCAAAAAGATGTAGGAAGGGCTGGACTCCTATAGAGCACCTGCCTAGCAAGCAAAAGCCCTGAGTTCAAACCCCAGTACCACCAAAACCAAACAAACAAAAAGAAGGCAAGGAAAAATGTGACCAATAATCAAGATAAAATATACACAGTAAAGCAGAGCCACAAAATATTCTGGGGTTAGCATTATTAAAGAAAAACTTTAAAAATTATAACTATATTTTTCAATGTAAATATTTCAAAGAAAATAGTGAAACAGATGGATTAAAATGTGGATAGAGAGATGAAGAATTTCAACAGTGAATTCAAAGCTGTTTTTTAAAGCAAATAATATTCTAGAACTATAATACCTGAAAGAAAGAACTCACTGGCTAAGTTTAAGAGTGGATTGCTCATAACAGAGGTCAAGTTACTGAACTTAAGACAGGCAATTAAAAAAAAAATACAGGACAGCAGTCTTCCATGATAAGCAGAAACTAAAACAATATGTGACCACAAAGCCACCACTACAAAAGATTCTGCAGGGGATTCTGCACACAGAAAGTGAAACCCAACTTAACCATGAAAAGACAGGCAGCACCAAACCACAGGAAAAGAAAAAGCAAGACGGTAGAGAGTAACCTCAACTTAGATACACACAATCAAACCTTCAAACAACTAAGACAACTAAATGACAGGAATCACCACATACCTATCAGTACTAACGCTTAATGTTAAAGGACTTCATTCACCCATCAAAAGGCACTGCTTGATGAAATGGATTAAAAAGGAAGATCCAACAATTTGTTGCTTACAGGAGACCCATCTCACAGACAGAAATAAGCATAGGCTAAGGATGAAGAGCTGGAAGAAGATTTACCAAGCCAATGGCCCCTGAAAACAGGCAGGAGTAGCAATACTTATCTCTGACAAAGTAGACTTCAAACCTACATTGATCAAACAAGATAAAGAAGGACATTCCATACTAATGAAAAGGGAAATAGACCAAAAGAAATAATAATCATCAACCTGTATGCACCCAATGTCAACGCACCCAATTTCATCAAACATACCCTGAAAGACCTAAAAGCATATATAAATGCCAACACAGTGGTTATGGGAGACTTTAACACCCCATTATCATCAATAGATAGGTCATCCAAACAAAAAATCAATAAAGAAATCCAAGATCTAAAATATGCTATAGATCAAATGGACCTAGTTGATGTCTACAGAACATTTCATCCAGCTTCTACACAATATACATTCTTCTCAGCAGCCCATGGAACCTTCTCCAAAATAGATCATATCCTAGGGCACAAAGCAAGTCTCAGCAAATATAAGAAAATAGAAATTATACTGTGCATACTATCTGATCACAATGCAGTAAAAGTAGAACTCAACAACAAAAGTAAAGACAAAAAATATGCAAACAGCTGGAAACTAAATAACTCATTACTTAATGAAGAATGGATCATCAATGAAATAAAAGAGGAAATTAAAAAGTTCCTAGAAGTCAATGAAAATGAAAACACAACCTACCGGAACCTATGGGACACAGCTAAGGCAGTCCTGAGAGGAAAGTTTATAGCCATGAGTGCATATATTAAAAAGACTGAAAGATCCCAAATCAATGACCTAATGATACATTTCAAACTCCTAGAAAAACAAGAACAAGCAAATCCCAAAACAAATAGAAGGAGAGAAATAATAAAAATAAGAGCTGAAATCAATGAAATAGAAACCAAAAAAACATACAAAGAATTAATGAAAAAATAAACAAGATCGATAGACCCCTGGCAAAGAAAAAACCCAAATTAGTACAATCAGGAATGCAAAAGGGGAGATAACAACAAACACCATGGAAGTCCAGGAAATCATCAGAGACTACTTTGAGAACCTATATTCAAATAAATTTGAAAATCTTAAAGAAATGGACAGATTTCTAGATATATATGACCATCCAAAACTGAACCAAGAGGACATTAATCACCTGAATAGACCTATAACACAAAATGAAATTGAAGCAGCAATCAAGAGTCTCCCCAAAAAGAAAAGTCCAGGACCTGATGGATTCTCTGCTGAATTCTATCAGACCTTTAAAGAAGAACTGATACCAACCCTCCTTAAACTGTTCCATGAAATAGAAAGGGAAGGAAAACTGCCAAACACATTTTATGAAGCCCATATTACACTTATCCCAAAACCAGGCAAAGACACCTCCAAAAAGGAGAACTATAGGCCAATCTCCTTAATGAACATTGACGCAAAAATCCTCAACAAAATAATGGCAAACCGAATTCAACAACACATCAAAAAGATTATTCACCACGACCAAGTAGGCTTCATCCCAGGGATGCAGGGGTGGTTCAACATATGAAAATCAATAAACGTAATAAACCACATTAACAGAAGCAAAGACAAAAACCACTTGATCATCTCAATAGATGCAGAAAAAAAGCCTTTGATAAGATCCAACACCATTTCATGATAAAAGCTCTAAGAAAACTAGGAATAGAAGAAAAGTTCCTCAACATTATAAAAGCTATATATGACAAACCTACAGCCAGCATTATACTTAATGGAGAAAAATTAAAACCGTTCCCTCTAAAATCAGGAACCAGACAAGGATGCCCACTATCTCCACTCCTATTCAACATAGTACTGGAATTCCTAGCCAGAGCAATTAGGCAAGAAGAAGGAATAAAAGGAATACAAATAGGTAAAGAAACTGTCAAAATATCCCTATTTGCAGACGACATGATCCTATACCTTAAAGACCCAAAAAACTCTACTCAGAAGCTTCTAGACATCATCAATAGCTATAGCAAGGTAGCAGGATATAAAATCAACATAGAAAAATCATTAGCATTTCTATACACTAACAATGAGCAAACGGAAAAAGAATGTATGAAAACAATTCCATTTACAATAGCGTCAAACAAAATCAAATACCTAGGTGTAAACCTAACAAAAGATGTGAAAGACCTCTACAAGGAAAACTATACACTTCTGAAGAAAGAGATTAAGGAAGACTATAGAAAGTGGAGAGATCTCCCATGCTCATGGATTGGTAGAATCAACATAGTAAAAATGTCGATACTCCCAAAAGTAATCTACATGTTCAATGCAATTCCCATCAAAATTCCAATGACATTCATTAAAGAGATTGAAAAATCTACTGTTAAATTTATATGGAAACACAAGAGGCCACGAATAGCCAAGGCAATACTCAGTCAAAAGAACAATGCAGGAAGTATCACAATACCTGACTTCAAACTATATTACAAAGCAATAATAATAAAAACAGCATGGTACTGGCACAAAAACAGACATGAAGACCAGTGGAACAGAATAGAGGACCCAGATATGAAGCCAAACAACTATAACCAACTTGTCTTTGACAAAGGAGCTAAAAATATACGATGGAGAAATAGCAGCCTCTTCAACAAAAACTGCTGGGAAAACTGGTTAGCAGTCTGTAAAACACTGAAACTAGATCCATGTATATCACCCAATACCAATATTAACTCAAAATGGATCAAGGATCTTAATATCAGACCCCAAACTCTAAAGTTGGTACAGGAAAGAGTAGGAAATACTCTGGAGTTAGTAGGTATAGGTAAGAACTTTCTCAATGAAACCCCAGCAGCACAGCAACTAAGAGATAGCATAGATAAATGGGACCTCATAAAACTAAAAAACTTCTGTTCATCAAAAGAAATGGTCTCTAAACTGAAGAGAACACCCACAGAGTGGGAGAAAATATTTGCCAACTATACATCAGACAAAGGACTGATAACCATCATATACAGGGAACTTAAAAAACTAAATTCTCCCAAAACTAATGAACCAATAAAGAAATGGGCAAGTGAACTAAACAGAACTTTCTCAAAAGAAGAAATTCAAATGGCCAGAAAACACATGAAAAAATGCTCACCATCTCTAGCAATAAAGGAAATGCAAATTAAAACCACACTAAGATTCTACCTCACCCCTGTTAGAATAGCCAGCATCAGCAACACCACCACCAACAGGTGTTGGCCAGGATGTGGGGAAAAAGGAACCCTCTTATACTGTTGGTGGGAATGTAAGCTAGTACAACCACTCTGGAAAAAAATTTGGAGGCTATTTAAAAAGCTAGACATTGATCTACCATTTGATCCAGCAATACCACTCTTGGGGATATACCCAAAAGACTGTGACACAGGTTACTCCAGAGGCACCTGCACACCCATGTTTATTGCGGCACTATTCACAATAGCCAAGTTATGGAAACAGCCAAGATGCCCCACCACCGACAAATGGATTAAGAAAATGTGGTATCTATACACAATGGAATTTTATGCAGCCATGAAGAAGAACGAAATGTTATCATTCGCTGGTAAATAGATGGAATTGGAGAACATCATTCTGAGTGAGGTTAGCCTGGCCCAAAAGACCAAAAATCATATGTTCTTCCTCATATGTGGATATTAGATCAAGGGCAAACACAACAAGGGGATTGGACTTTGAGCATATGATAAAAGCGAGAGCACACAAGGGAGGGGTGAGGATAGGTAAGACACCTAAAAAATTAGTTAGCATTTGTTGCCCTTAACGCAGAGAAACTAAAGCAGATACCTTAAAAGCAACTGAGGCCAATAGGAAAAGGGGACCAGGAACTAGAGAAAAGGTGAGATCAAAAAGAATTAACCTAGAAGGTAACACACACGCACAGGAAATTAAAGTGAGTCAACTCCCTGTATAGCTATCCTTATCTCAGCCAGCAAAAACCCTTGTTCCTTCCTATTATGGCTTATACTCTCTCTACAACAAAATTAGAAATAAGGGCAAAATAGTTTCTGCTGGGTATTGAGGGGGTGGGGGGAGAGGAAGGGGGCGGAGTGGGTGGTAAGGGAGGGGGTGGGGGCAGGGGGGAGAAATGACCCAAGCCTTGTATGCACATATGAATAATAAAATAAAATAAAATAAAAATAATACAGGACAGCAGATTGCAGAAATAATAGCAAAGACACAGAACACAAATGATCTAACAATCATGCAATTAGTACTCCTTTGGCAAGGAAATAGAGAACGAAGCCATCAAAGTCCTCACCGATCCCAGAGAGAGACTCGCTAACGTGGAGCAAGGTGTCCATATTCTGGCCATTCCATTTACGGGTTAAGTGTGATGCTGAGAATATCCTTTATCTTCTCTGATCTTTTAATGCATCTGTAAATTCGAGTTAGTAACATTAATATCTCAGAACAGTCATGGATATCATGTACATATACTAAAACTATATAAGATGCATTTAAAAAATTATCACCAGTTTCTTCACTGTTACTTTTTCGTTATGTTACTCTGGTAGATCAATGTGCATTCTTTACCCTAGCACACACCAGGATAAAATTATCAATCGACAAAATGAAAATTAGATTTCATTTTGGTTGTATTTCCTCTTCATTCTAAAAGTTTTCTATTTGTACTGCATGTGTTCTCATATTTTTCCTATTTCTTTAAGCAGCAGTATCTATTCTGGAAATCACTGAAATAGCTGAGTTAAAGGCACAAGAAAAGACTTCTCTTTTGAGACTATTTTTTGGGACTTGAAGTTCAAGGGTGGAGGGAGGACACAAGAGGCAGAGTGGAAATATGACCCTAAATCGAGTTAGGGAGTGTTGAATGCATTTAAATTCTTTAATCATTTAGTCTCCAGTCACATAAGAACTGAGTGACTAATCCAGAATTAGATCAGGAAGGGCAGACTCTTAAACTGACCAAATGGCATGTAATCGTGAGTATATATGTATATTTATAGGCGTGTATGTATTTCTAAAGAATGCTAATGGAGCACAAGTCTGGGAAATATGATTTCTAATGGAAGATTTGTTACCATAGAAACCAAACCTTCCAGTTTGCTGATTCTAAGCTATCTAATAGAATTCTAAACCTCAGTCCCCAAATCAGTGTTTACTCTGTTAACATTTTGTTGTTGTTATAAAGAATGAAAGATGGAGATTGAACAGGTGGGAATGTGGGAAAAAAAAGGATGGGGAAAAAAGTGAAAGCAGTCTGACTGGTGAGGCCTTTCTTCCTGGCTTGCAGGTGTTCACCTTCTTGCTGTCCTCACATGGCCTTTCCTGTGTACACAGGCATCCCCGATGTCTTGTCCTCTTCTAACAAGGACACCTGTCATATTGGATTAGGGTCCCTCCTGTATGATATTATTTAACCTTATTTAACTTCTTTATTATAAAACCAATTTAAAGGTCCTATCTCTAGATACTGTCACCCTGAGGGTTGACCTTCGACAGAAGGATTTTCAGGGGATAAAGTTCAGTCCACAACAGAAAGAAATAAAGGGTCGAATGTTAGTTAAGGGAGTCATAACTGCAAGTGCATTTCCATTTCCATATCAGTACCACATTGGCCAACCTGGCAGATCAGAAAGCCATAGCTCTTTGTTTCTTTTCTTTATTGAGGGTTTGAGGAGATGGTTTCTATTTAGTTTGCCAGTTTGGGGTGTATGGGCTTGGGTCCTGAGTCTTTCTTCTCATCACCTTTCCAATGGTCGGCCTTCTGTTCTTCCCTAATATCCTACTTTCAGAGATTGAGAGTTTAGTTATTCTAGGTATGTCTCCTAAATCAAGTTTCCCAATGTTGGATGACCCAATTGCTGGAGAGAAGCCAGAGGACATCTGATATGGACATCAAGTTTCTGCAGGGGGGTATGCCCAGTGTCTTTGGCCAGGTTCCCAAAGACTCACCCATGTCTGCTAATTCACCTGAAATAGTACATTTACCCAAGTTGATTCCGCAAATTCTCATTATATCTTGGTTACTGCAATAAGAACATCTTAGATGCTGTTTCCACAGAGCTCACAGCCCAGTGTGGAAGACAGAAAAACACTCAATAAAACAGAAAACACATCTAAATAGCCAAAGAGGATTGTTAGTGAAAACTCAAAGGTGAGAGCAATTCTTTTGGATTGAGAGAATCAGGGCCACCTCATGGTGGAAAGGATAGAGTGTGAGACAGTAGGGGGTGGAGGGGGAGAGGATGTAAAAGAGGAAAGTTACTCGACTCAGATGAAAAACATGAGCAAAGCCATCAAAACATAGATATAATTGTAATTTTCAGAGATAAATGAGTAATCTGCCACCACTAATCCACGGGGTTCATGCCATCTGGAAGACTGGTTAACACACAGGTGACTGGGCCTCACTCCAGAGTTCCTGATGCAAGAGATCCAGGGTAGAACCAAAGAATTCACATTTTTAACAAGCTCCCGGGTGATACTGATAGTATTGACACTGACAGTGTTGCTCCAAGGACCACACACTGAGAATAAGTGGACTAAAAATGGCCAGGGATGTAGGGATAGATAAAGTTAGAGCAATACAGGTAATGTCATCATGCACTTAACAGTTTGAAGGGTTTCTTGTAAGGTTGAGGGAAAGTCTGACAGTTGGTTCTGAGGTTGTTCTAATTATCAACTAAGAAGAATGAGGACCTCCCTTGGAATTTTCTCCTCAGCATATATAGGACACTAAAGATTCAAGTGACATTCCAGAAGTGGAATTAATTTCTCCTGGAGGCAAGTTGAACATAGAAGAATGCAAAAATCAATTTCTAGTTGTTTCTTAGGGGACTGAATGGATTTTGAAACATGTCAGGAAAAAAAAAAACTCAGGAAGAACAGGAAGGAAACAATGGCTTGGGTCCTTGATATGGACTTTGGTGTAGAAATGAGCAGCTAGTCACTGGATGCATCTGCTAAAGCTCTGAAGAGCAGCTGAAGATGAAATTTGATGTGAAAAGAAACAAGTTAAAACAGAACCTTAGAAAAACAAAGAAGGGTAAGGGGAACCACTGAAGTGGACTGAAGGAAGACATCGGTGAGGCAGGGTACAGAGGTCGAGGTGAGAGTGAAGGCTTCTGGGAAGCCAGAAGAGACTTGGAAGAGTAAGACAGTTCCCAAGAAGAGGACACAGATCAGTTTGGTTTGGTTACTGATAACTTAGATGATGCTGTTTATTTTTTCTTCTAAAAATATTTAGTGAGTGCAAAAATAAGCCATGAACTTAGTCCACTCTCTGTCACCGTTAACAAAATACCTGAAACTGAATAAATTATAAAGAAGTTTATTTTGCTCATGGTTCCAGAGGCTGGAAATCCAAGAGCATAGCACTGGCATCTGTTGAGGGCCTTCTTGTTGCATCATAAGATGGCAGAGAGCATGACTTGGCAAGGCAGAGTGAGCCTACTAGCTCATGTCTCTCTTCTTCTCATCAAGTCACCAATGCCATCTTAAAGGGCCCCACCCTCATGACCTTATCTAATCTCAATTATTTCCCAAAGGCCCAACTCCAAATACCATCAATGCATGAATTTGGAGATTATTTACAAAATATGAACTTTTGGGGGACATATTCAAACTGTAGTATCCACTGTGCTAAATGTGGAGGGCAGAGCAGTGATCAAAAGGGAGATGAAGCTATGGAACTTGTATGGTGGTCCTGGGGCTGGGGGCTGGACTAGTCGAGGATATGTCAGGACAGCTGTGAAGGAAAAGACTAGGCTGCCATGAGGGCAGTAATAGTTGAGATGATCATGTCATGGAGATGGCATTTAGCTTAGGCTTGACAGATGCGGTAGACAAAAGGAGGCAGAGGCAAGCAATCATGCATGTGTTCCCCAGGTGACAAGGAACAGGGAGAAGGCATCCAAAAGAAGTTTGAGGTGAGGCAGGTGAGGTTGGCAGAGATCAGAAAAGGCAAGATCTTTTCTCAAAACCTTGTTAAAAATCCCTCTAGTGTACAAATGTCTGCCATGTTAGTTCATGAGCTATTCAAGGCTGCCAGTCTTGTTGCCTTACACAAACACTAACTTGGTTTTGAACAAAACTGAAAAATTTGACATTTCACCTCTTCACCATGCTCTGAATTACCTTTGGATTTCAATAGCATTCCAAGGTACCCTCAAAGGAGTAATGCCTGCCATGATTGAGGGAAATATATAATATATACATTTGTGTGCCTGGAGCTCAGAAAGCAATTTCCAAGGAGAATTTCTAAAGCTGTTTTGAGCATTATGTAGCCTCTTGAGATGACGGATTTGTTCCAAACACATAACAGAACTCCATACATCCTAATGAAAGTTCACAGCAGTAATACCATTCTTTGTCCACCTCCTACACACCTAGCACTTTTGGGGTCTATAGTACATGTAAAGGAGTGTAAGGCCCGGGCTTTTGCTCTCATTAAGCTCACAAAATCGATCCTGTCGGAGAGGAAAGCTTGGCAGACCTTCCATCGTATTATTAAAATCTTTCCACAACTGGGTTCAAAATCTTACCCAGAGCAGTAAATATAACATAGTAGTAAGGTGCTTGGGAGCCACACAGACCAGAGTCCAAGTACATGTCTGCCCCTTGTCAACTGTGTGACCTTTGGCTCATAGCTTAACCCCTGTAAGGCTCTTATCTATGACAATAATAGAAATGTTAACTTTATAAGGTTATTGTGAAGATTAAACGAGGTATGTACATGAAGCACTTAGTACTTAATCTAGATTAAAGATTTGAGTTTTCATTCCTATCCCAACAGAGCAAATTGAGGCCAATCCAAAATGGCACAGATGGGCCACAGACTCTAGGGATGTAGGTTAGGCCCCTCCTACTCCCTGCAGCCAACAGGAAGAAGAATTTGGCTGCTACACCTTCCAAACCACCCGCTGCCTCCACTCTTAAAGGACTCAGCCAGATGTGGATGACTCCTATTTCCCCCTCTATCAACTACTTCATAGACACCGCACGTCTCTGGCACTTTAAAGGGCCGTTTGTTATACAGCTGCAGGCTGACCAAGGCCAGTAAATTGCTTATGTAGAACTAGACTCTTGCTACTTTCCTAACAAGCCACAGATTTTTACGGCTTCACCTCAGCTTGGCTGTCCCCTCAGACCTTTTCACACCCAGGAGTGTCAGGATTTAAGGTCAACTCCTGGGGCCTCAAGAGCCACCTTTGTTTTCCTTCCATCCCACCTGGCAACTCTGCAAGGCCCACATGGGTAATGTTTCAGGAAACCCCTGAGGAGAGCGCTTCAGGTTCCCATGCTGACATTAAAGGGGTAAAAGAGAGTGCCAAGTTGGTTGGGTCACTGCAGCCCAGTCAGGGGTGAATAGGAACTGGGCCTGCTGTACAAGTGTTTCCATTCAGCGTGAGTCACTGGCTCAGAAGCTAGCAGTCCTGGCCCTTGGAAGAGCTTTGTCAAATGGAAAACTAAAGGAATTGTTCCTGCCAGACAGTTGTGCCCCCACTACCATGCTTCAAACACCACCTCCCTCCACATGCCTGCTGTGTGCATAGGTTCACATACTGATCCAACACCAGCTTGCCCAGGGATCTGACTGCAGGGTAGGACAGGACCCCTAGGGGCAGCCACAAAGGATGTGCTTCTCTGCAGAGCTGGACAGACTGGCCAAAGGCCAGCACCAGCCTTCTCATGTACCTGGAGTTCTGAGAAGAGGTACTTAGGGCAGGAGATTATAGTAAACCCACCCACCTTATTTGCAGATTTATTACAGTTTTGGCCACAGTCAAAATAAATAATAAATTTTTAAAGAAATCTCAAAAACAAAAATTTAACTTCCCATGTGAGCATTCTGCAGCTCAGTGGATGTAGGGAAGCTCTCAGTCAGTCCCACATTATCATCAGTTGTGTTTAAATCTTATGCGATCTGCTGAGTGTTTCCCTGACCTGAATTTTGTGAAAACCTGCCTCCCCAAAAGCTAATGGTGCCCAAAAAGCAAGGTAAAATGGAATGTGCTTAAGTGACAAGGTGACAATTTGTTGAAAGGTGGCATATCTTTAGCAGAGGTTCGGTGATGTATGGGAAATTAAGTTAAGCATCCGCAGAACATCACTGAGTGCTATGCACCCCGAGCATGCGCGGTTTTTCCTCCAGCGCGGCCGGCCTCCTTGGAGCCATGTACCTGCAGATACCAAGGGTCTACTGTATATATTTTCAGAAGAAGGAGTCACACAAAAGCCATGTTCAAAAAAAAGTCAAATCTTGGCTCTTATGCAAATAAGTCACAAATAATAAGCCACAGTTGCTTAGCAGAGGGGAACATTTTGAAGAAATGTATCATTAGGCAATTCCATTGTTGTGCAAAAGTCTTTGAGTGTACACACACCAACCTAGATGGCCTCCTACTACATGCTAGAGTTTCTGGTACATACTATAGTATGTTTGCTACATGGTTGATTGAAATATCATTGTGCAGTATACATGCACTGTGTAAAGTGAACCCACTCGTCATAGACCTGATGCAATACATTAATTAATAAAAGAAACAATGAGATGCTAAAATCACTTCCAATGAGAATTTGAAGAAGCTTGTTTTTATGGCAATTTAATCAAAAAAGTTAGAATAATATTAGTAGCTTAAAAATCTAAACTAGTTAGTATTTTTCCAGGGTTATACATCATAAGCTTTGTGGTTATTTAATTTTTTCATAAGACAGAAATTATTTATATTCCTACAGAACAAAAATCTGTTACCTGTCTCCCGTCTCTACAGAACTAAAACAGCCAAGTCAATGGAAAGGAGCAAACGGGCACTGACTAAAAGAACACCCAGGCATTGCTTGCCCACAGCCAAGTTCTAAGTATCTCCAGCATGCTACAACCTCCCCCTTGTTCCTTTGCCCAGTCCAGACCATTCAAGACACCCTAACCTTTATCTTGTATAAATCTTCAATCCAAATTGAATGAATTTGAACTGCTAATTCAGCAACTCCTTGTCGCTCTTGTCTCCTTCATTGCATGGAATGCCCGCATGGCAGGAACTTGAGAAGATGCTATAACATCAGCAATGCTGCCTTGATGGTAAGTGGCAGAAAGGCTCCAATAGCTCCCACCACAAGCTGTGACACTAACTTGGATTGTAAGTGTACTGTAAACCACCCACCCCCCGCCAAGGCATGGGAGGTCATAGGTTAGTCTAGTCTAGACTGATCATAAAAAGCCAGGGTGAAATTCATCCAACTGAATACTTAAGATATGAGCATTTAATTTTATGCTAATTTTTATGCATTAATCTCAGTTTTTGAAAACTTAGTCTAGGAAAGGAAACACCACATCGATCATCATTCCTCTCATGAATGCATGCAGTCACTGTACACTGTGCATCTATTGTGAGCTTCTTCTCACAAATAGTATACAGTGGTATATACAATATTCATGGTTCTTGCCCTAAATGAAGCTTATGATGAAATGTGCCTAGAAAATACTGATCTTCCCTTGCACATTTTGTACTTTTCAAAGGGTTTTCATGGAAACAGCCCTCAGTCCTCAACCTCCTTCAGCTGTTCCTCCCCAATGCATCCTGTCCCTGACCACTTCTCTCTACTCCATCCTTCCTCCAGTCTCCAGCCCTTGTCAGTTCTCGCTTATATAACTGCAGTAGCCTCCTAAATGCTGTTCCTGCACCCTTTCTCACCTCACCATATTCATTCTCTTTCATACAACCAGAAAACACTTTCAGAAATGTGAACCAGATAACTTCCCCACAGTTTAGACTGCCTTCACCACTCGTGCCTTCCACATTCCATAGTCCATTCCTGTCTTCTTCTCCACCTTCAAATTCTCTGGGTCCTGAGACAGGACCAAGTTTGCTTCAGGCTCAGGACTTTTGTATGCTCTAGTCCCTGTCCCACTTCTTTCAAGAGGCTCCTTTGAGCCTTCAGTCCTCATGTCAGATGTAAGTCCTTCACCCACCACTCCCAAAGCACCAGTGTTTTTTCTCATGGCAGCAACTGGGCCAACAAAAACTCAGAAACAGAATTTAGTAAGTTTAGAATTTGATAGTGATCTGTGAGTGTTGCTCCCATTTCTACTGTTAATGATGTATTCCAGAGCTTAGAGGAGAGCTTGGTACATAATTGGCACTGAATATTTACAAAACAAATCATAACACATGCAAACTAGGGATTAATGCATCTCTGAGGGGAAGAGTCCAGAAGTTTCCTGCTCAGGCAGAGAGTACAGCAGGACAAGTTGTTCACTCACAGCTGGCAAAGAAGACTGGGAAGACAGGGAATTTCACAGCCCCTGCCTGGTGTACACCCCTCCCTTGAAAGGATTCTCAGGAAACTAGAGGTCATTTCTTCCCAGTCATTCCTGGATTTGGTAAAAATGGTTTTGTTCATAATAATTGCTCTCCGCCCAAGTTCCTCCCTTCATGAATTTCCTTGAATGTAGACTCAGGAATTTATCATCATAGCACTTTTCTGTCTGTTTCTAACCTATAATTCCTCATTTATATATATTAAAAAAGTTGGGGTTCTGGAATAGATCTTTAAATTCCCTTCAGAGCCAATATTTGATGGTTTTAAGTGAAAATGGGTTCCACCTGGAATCAAGGCATGTCCAGGTCAAGCCTTTAAAAAAAATTATTCATGCTTAGCTGGGCCATCTAGGGACAGTTACAGTGGCTCCCTCACAGCAGGCGCCCAGGTAATGAGGCTCTCACTCACCTGCCCTGACAGGTATGAAACAGCATGAGGAGATTATGAGACCCATACCTGCCCCCTCCAGGGCTTAGCCTGTAGGTTCCTGGTACTTAGTTTGCTCTCTCTGGAATGTTTCCACTCTGAGCAAAGATACTATTAAAGAATGTTTTAAACTGAGCAGTGAGAAACATTCTCTGCATGAGTTTTTAAAGTCCACGTGTGAGACGGCTGGTTCTTAAGTGCACAGTCACCTGGATGCCTGCTAAAAGTGTCACCTCTGGCTTCCTTCCAGAGCTCTGGCTGAGTGGATCTGGATGGCACCTGAGACTCTGTAGTGACAGAAGTCCCAGATGACTTTGGTATAGTTTCTGGCATGAAGAAGCCTGGGCTTACAGGGACGTGGGTTCACAAGGAGGCTCCAGGGCCTTCCCGCTCCAGCTTATAGTGTCTGCAAGAGATACAGGAGAATCTAGGCAGACTTTTCATGTGTCAGCCTTGAGCTTCTGAGTTCAATGACCCTGTCAGCCAGCTGAAGCTACATCATGCCAAACACCTGGATACTTAAAGAGAACAAGACCACTCCTATCCAGACATACAGGATCAGTAAACCCAACTTCTAGTACAGCACATTCTTTGTCTGTAGATCAATGAGCACATGGGAGGGTTGTCTTATGTCAAAGAAGCTTTCAGAAAGTTTAGACTTCCTTTTGCTCCTCTGTTGGGCTGACTGAGGGAATTTAAGGAAACTTAAATTTAAGCTTGATTCTGCATAAAAGGGTATTTTCCTTGGGTCTTCTAAGAATTCTCCATTGCTCTATTCCCACTGTCTAGAAGGGAGAGCAGAAATTTCAAAACTTCTTTAACAAGTCTCTTATCCACTTCCACACACAAACCTATAAAAGCAAAATGCATTCATTTGTCTGCAAAGTTGGAGGATTTGATGCATATGTGAACAACCATTAGAGTTAAATCTCTCAATAACAGCCTCCCCACTTCTCTCACTGTCCAGACAACCAGCAACCTGCAGGAAAACCTCCACCCCAAGAGGAGAAGGTGGCGGTTGGAACAGTATTCATGCAGGGTTGTTCACCATGTGTCCAAGAAACTGATCTATCTACAAGAAAAACCTGGGGTTCCCTCTCAGACCCCTACCCTGAGAACTCTCCACACACCTAGATCCAGGGCCCAGAGCTTACTCACCTGCTGGGGTAAACTCACAGGACATCTATGAAGCCATGGGTCCAGGAGATCCTGGGAAGAAGAGAACTAGGGATCAGGGCTTTTGTTTTCATGCTGTGTCTTCTCCCCGCATTTGTGCTTCTACCTCGAGCACATAAAAAATTAAAAGCTGAGAGAAAGGGTGGGGAATAGAAGAGAAAGGCGCGTCTTTCCCACTGTGGCCCTTCCCACACAGACTCCAGGAGCACCTTTGGGCAACAGCCAGTAGCATATGTCTAGCATCACTATTGACTCAAGGAGCAAAGTTCTTGGGCGATAGGCCCAGGCAGCACGGGAGACTTAAAAAAGCTAGAGTCCAACAAAGGGTAATGAGATTCATAAATCACCCAGATGTCAGCACAGGGCACGGGAAACACCTACCCAAACTGCAAGGCCAAGGTCCTGAGCATCTTATACTTCAGGGAGACACCACACTACTGAGATGACCTATAAATGATGGAGACTTTCTAGAGCCAGCAGGTTTTGGTCCCCAGAGGAACTGCTGAGAACAACAAAGGCAACTGCTGTGTTGGGTCTCAAAGAAGAGGCTACCAGACTTTTTTCATTTAGGCAGTAGAAGCATTGTTGGCAAGGTAATCTTTAAATTTACTTACTGAGTTCCAGAAACCCTTAGTACACATAAGTGTGCCAAAACTAGAATCCTAGAGTCAGAAGAACCCTCTAAGTGTGGGAACTCAAGAATATGGTGTCCACAAGAAGAGGTACCAGAAAGAAAAGACTGGATGACAGTGCACTGGGGGTGTAGACCCCATGGAAAGTTGCCAGCCTCACTCAGCCCCACCACTGTTACCAAGCATGCAATGCAGGCCAAGTTTGCCAGAGCTGATGATTTTTCAATATAAGCCCCCAATTCAGATTTTTATGTGAAATTTCCCAATTTTAAAATATTGGCAACTAACTTGGTGTTATTTAAAACACTGCACAGGCCAAACAAAACCCACCAGGGGGAGGCCAGATCTAGTTTATCAGCTTCCAGCTTATGAATTCTGATATGTATCAATTATTTCATAACCTATAATGATAATAACTAATATTAACTAGTTAACATGCTATTACCTTTAGCCTGTACAGTTGAGGAAATTAGATTTATAGAGAACAGGTGACTCCTCTGAGTTTGCATACCTCTATAGTGAGCAAGCCAGGATTCAATCCAGGTCTCATTAGTGTCAAGGAATCTTAGCCATTATAATTTCAGAAATACATAATTGTTGCCCTTAAACCTACTCCTTCCAAGGAATGGTACAATGACATTGATAATTGGTGTTTGAATTTCTTAGTGTTTGTTTGAGGATGAGACAAGCTTACCAAAGAGAAGCTGCCCAAAAACAATGGCAGGAAGATTAATACTGAGAATATACTTCCATTCTCCATGGTGTAAAAAAAAAATTCTTTGCTACTCAAAAGGGTGTCAATGGATCAGCAACATTGACCTCATCCAAAGAGTTCATTAGAAAGAACTTCAAGCATAATAGTGCATGTCTATAAACCCAGCATTCAGGAGGCTGAGGCAGGAGCACTGTGAGTTTGAGGCCAGCCTGGACTACATAGGGAAACTATGAGGAAGGAATGAAGGAAGGAAGGAAGGAGGGAGGAGGGAGAGAAAAAAGGAGAAGGGAGGGAGAGAAAGAGAGAGAAGGAAGGAAGGAAGGAAAAGTAGAAGGAAGGAAAAGAAGAAGGAGAAAGAGAGAGAAGGAAAGAAAGAAGGAAAAGAAGAAGGAAGAAATGAAAAGGAGAAAGAGAGAGAAGGAAGGAAGGAAGGAAGAAAAAGAAGGAAGGAAAAGAAGAAGGAAGGAAGGAAGGAAGGAAAAGAAGGAAGGAAGGAAGGAAAGAAGGAAAGAAGGAAGGAAGGAAGCCTACATTTCCTGAATGGACCTCTTACCTAGATGGCCTTCGGATTCTAGTTCCATAGAAGCCTGAGAAACGTTAACTGGTGTCTCCTCTCTGACTTGTGCTCCAATCTGCTGTTACCTTCCAGCTCCAGAATCATCTTCCCCATTAGATAGCCAGCTTCCTAAACGGCCAGGTTTCATCTGCCATTTCCTTTTTTGCCCCTATCTAGATATAATATACATTCACCTGGGCCCCACCAACCCAGTTCACATGGTAAGGGATCCTTTCCTAAAACCTTAGCTTTGCACATTAGCCTGGGCTACCAGACCAGTTGCGGCCCCTAAAAATGTGAGAAAAATCAACATTGCAAGTTCCTCAAATCTTCTTATACCATAGGGATAAAAGTTTCACTTGCTCCCCCAAAATGTATCTGTCTCGCAGACAAAATACAGTGAGATTTAACTCATTGGTTCTAAAACTTGATAAGAGAAGACAGAGGTTCTTGGCAGGGCTGGGGCCTCAGTGCTCTCCACCTCCACTCTTGGCAGAAACCTTCACAAAATGCTGTGGGCATAGACATGAGCCCAGGAACAAGGGTCCTGCATCCACCCATTCTCCTCTGACTACTACTGGCAAGTCGGATAGCGGGCCACCAGACTTCTGATCTCGTCATTATACCTTCCAGAGACTCTCTCTACAGCCTAGCTTTCCTGTCCCCTTTCTTGATTCCTGGAGCTCTTCCCCTCCTCTCCTCAGAACATAGTTCCTTTGTTGCTCTATTCGTCTCACAGAGGTGAGCAAAGCATACCCCATTCTGCCATCACCACAAAAGCCCTTCTTGAGACTCTCCTTGCTCCATGGCACATGGGTCCTTTTCAGGAAATGAAGCAAACTATAGTCCTTGACTCTTTTGCCATTACTGCTGAAACTCCCACGCTCTCTAGGTGCTAGGACACGGTGGCAGGAGAAACACCACGGTGGTGCATGACGTGTGCACTAGGCCACTACACCAACATCTCTTCTCCTGTTTACTCAGGACCATCATGCCCCACAAGGAAGCTCTCCCAGTCCCTAAGGCAGGCAACCCAAATTCTTTAGGTACGTATGTCACCTCCAAGTCCCCTCCCCAACCTTCACCTGTCTTTTTGAGGCCATAATCACTGAAGGAAAAATCAAGTCAAAGTTCCCAGAGCCACCCTCCTCCCCACAAGCCACACACGTGCAACGGAAAGCCGGTCCTGGCTCTAACCCACCACAGCGGCTTTCCATTCCAGGGAAACTGTGATGTTGCCATGGAAACAACCAGTGAGGTGTTTCTCTGGCTGCATCCCAGGCTGAGGACCCACAGCCCCACACTGCATACATGTTTGTTGCTGGCATATCAGGATCCCCTTGCCATCCCTTACCAGCCCAGGGCAGCCTCTCCCCACGCGTGCCTCAGTGGGGCTGTTCATGGTAGGGTGTGTGTGTGTGTGTGTGTGTGTGTGCATGTTTGATTGTTTTCTTTTCTCTTTGGTCCAGCCCCTCCCAGCACACAAAAGGCACATTCTTGAAAAACAGAAAAAAATGTATTTTTTTTCTGCATTCCTGCTGCCTGAGCTAAGCGGAGGAATGAATGGTTTGGGAAAAATCTCACACAGGAATAAATTTACAGGGGACAGCTGAGTGGATAAATTCAGTCCCCAAAGAGGGGCATTACGAGGCCTGTTGGCAGGAGGCTTGCCCCTTGTGCAAAGCTGTCTAAAAAGAACAGAGCAAGAGAGCGAAGCTTTCAAACCTACCCCAAACAAACCTTTCTGAGATCCTTTTAACTCTCTATCTGCTAGCGTTTAAGGACAGGAGGAGGCCATTAACAAAAGTAAATAAATCCTTTCTCAGTAGGACTGTGGGCCTGCACCCCAGAGTTTGCCTTGGATGCTTCCCATTATTCCTGTTTTGCTACAGTGGATGGGTCAAGCTTACCCAAGTTTTCTGTATTGACGTAATGTACACATACTCCATGAAAAAAATGGTGTTTGACCTTGTGAATATTTGGCAAACTGCTAGTGATGTCTTCTTAGGAGTCCTCCTCCATTAGAGAGTACACTCAACAGGGATAGAGGCAGATGGCACAAGGTTGGGTTCTGGACCCAGCCCCACTAGCTGGTATTGGGGTCACACTGCAAAAAGAGGAGACAATGTGCCCAGGGGAGGAAGCTACCACCAGTGGTAAAGAATGTTGGCTCTGGACATGCAGGGTTTTCTCTTTTTGCGTTCCCAGAGTTGTTTTCTACAAAGATTGAAAGTTAGGCCAGAATAATTTTTGAAGACCCCTTCCCAAAAGTAGCATAAAACCCTTCTTTCTCCTCTCCTGCTTCTTCACCATTTCTTTGACTCACCACTACAAGTGGCTAACCAGTTGCCACTGGTTAGGAAAATTCCTTTGGTTACTTTGAAGTCAGAAGACTTATTTAACCCATACCCTCTTTTTTTCTTTGGAAACCAAATCTTAGCACTTTTACAGCTGGAAATGACCTTTTTGGTCCTTGTAGCAGCCTTTCCCAGGCTTTTTCACCTCCAGAAGAGCCTGAGACTCTAAGCCCAGCCAGGCAGGCTCCTCTGGGTAAAGCCCAGCTGTTGATTATTGGTCACCTAATATATCCACATCTCAAGCAATGAGCTGCGCTGAGCTGGCCCCAGGCACACTTCTCCACTGATGCTCTTCTGCAGTCATCATCAGCCAGTGAGTATCAAGTATGTTCAATTTAGTCCTGCACTGAAGACATAGAAAGATATGTATGAGATGATTATGCCCTGACCCCAACGAGCACAAATGCCACTGATCTTGATAATATTTGGCAGTTACTGAGTCCTTGCTACAATCCAGTCCTTCAGCATTTCACTAAGTAATTCACTGTAAGAAGTACTTTGCTTGAAATTACCATAGTAATTTAAATACATCACAAAAATGACTAACTTGCAAAGAGGCAAATCCTGGATCCACTACTAATCAACTGTACTCCTCAGGCATTGACCACTCAGAGCCTCAGTTTCTTCAATTGTAAAATGTAGAATATTGATTTTGCCACACAAATTCAATGAGATGGTGTTTATAAAGCTCTTAATTCAAGTACCCAGCACAGTCTGCCAATCACTGAGCTCAGGATTTTCCTGTCCGAAGGGAGCATTTCTCCATCCATCTCCTCTTCACCACCCTCCAAAACAGCTGTCCTCCTAACTCTGCTTGAAAGGGGCCTGCAAGAAGGCAAGAAAATTTGAGGATCCTGAGGTGCTAGATCCTGAGAGTCTTCCTGAAGGACCATTTGGCTGTGGTCCTGGCATGGTTCTTTGTCAGTAGAATTTAATGACACAGATTTGTCTTCCTCTTCTTTCTTCTACTTAGCTTCCTTATAAGCTAAAAAATTACATTGAAATTAGGAAAATGTGCATATGTTCCAACTTTGCTTCTTGAAAGTTTCCTCCTTTGAGCTCATATCCTTGGAAATACCACTTTCTCAGCCTCGATTTGCTCTCCTGCAAAATTGGTATATAATAGTGTCAATAGTGCTAGATGGTAAAATTAAGAGATAATATATACAACATAGTATTTTTATATTATCCTTATTATTTTTCTTGACATATAAAATGCTTCATGATTGCAAAACTGAATAAATGTAAAATATCAGTAGCTATCCTTCAATTTTGTCAGAAGCTGGACACACCATTCCTGGCACACTGCAAAGCACACATAAGGATTTGGCCCTGCTCTGTCCGGTTGCAAGAATTGCCTATTGGAAGGATCTACAGTCCATAGAAGAAAGCCGTTCATATCTGAATTATTTACATGCTTTTATTTTAGTGGAAGGTTGCGGTAAGTTCATCCTTGGGAGGGAGTTGGATGGAGTAGCCTTAGGCATGCTTCTTTTCTGCAAGAAATAGCAGTTGATACAATCCTTTTGCAGAATCACAAACCTTGGTCAGTAGGTAGTAGGTGGAGGAGAAAGTGGGAATGGAAGTTGGAACTGGTCTTGGTGTTCTCTGACTGTGGGTCACAAGCTTGTTTTTAACAATCAGTTATTAGTAAATGGACAATAACTGCTTTATTAAGTGCACATTTGAGAGAATTCAACAATATTGAAAAGGGATCTCACTGATATTTTCTAGTTACACATTATTTCTTTAGAATCATCAGGGCTCTTTTCTGTCCAGGAAATTTTGGCTTTCAGAAGAAATCAAAATTCAAGTAAGAGATTAATCTAAAGAGAAAATGATGGCCTTTCTGAAGGGTGTGAGTAATGGCCACAAGAATGTTGATAGCTAGAAATCTCATTTCCAGTTGGGCCAAAGGAAAAAAGACATCCTCAGGGAGGTTCTACATCCAAAACTAACAGAGTAATTGTTAATGTTTATCATGAGCTTATGTGCAGGAAAGATACTAAGTGCTTCACGAACACCACCTGATTTGTTTCTGTTGATAATTCTCTGAAAAAGTTATTATTATTATTTACAAAAGAAAAGAATGATGTTTCAAGAGATTATGCAATTCGCCAGCAGTGCACAGCCAGCACCTGGTAGGCTTAAGATTCCAAGCAGGTCTGGCTAGCTGGATCCAGCCTACACCCATGGCTATGCATAGAACATCACTCTGGTGTCCTTCCTCATTTTCAGGGTGTGGCAGAAACTATTGGCTGTCCTCCAGTAGCTGCTGTCACCTTCTTCATCCTTTTTCCCGGTAAAATTTAGCTGACATGTGGTCACTCAGAATAAAGACACATTTTCCAATCTCTCTAGCTAGATATTGCCATACCTACCCCAAGTACTGGTCCATGATATATAAGTTGAACTAATATGCTCAATTTCTGGGAAGTTTTGCTAAAGAAAAGGCTTATACCCTCCTCCTCCTTTCTCTCTTTTACTAGCTGACTAAAATGCAGATGAGATAACAAAAATTTGAGTCATCATCATGAACCACAAGAGAGTAATATTAAAGATGGTAGAGATGTACTACAAAAGGATGTGGTCAGTGACAATTGTGGTGCCATCATCACAACTCTTCACTGACTACCTAGACTTTCCTGTGAGAGATAAATAAATCTTCACCTTACTTAAGCCACTATTCTTTGGGTTTTCTGATACTCCACTGGATAGAATCCTACCTATTGCACATGACACATCCATTGGGTGCCCTCATCTTTCCTTCTTTAAGACATTGTCCTTTTATACATTCTTGTCTTTTCCTCCCACATAATTTCATCCAAATGGATTCCGTTTACACATGTATTGGATTAATGCGCTCCAAGCAGCACAAGGACAAGCTGGGACCTCAGGAGAAGGCAAGTGTGGGCTCGGCCAAGGGCCATACTCTTGAAGGCAATGTTCTTAGGCCTGACCTGAAGAGAGGGAGTGGCTCAACCCCAGTTGTCCCTGCCCAGTTAGTCTCCCTGTCCACTATGAGGCAAAGCATGAGTCCTGCCAACAAAACTGTCTTTCCAAGAAAATAAGTTCCAGTCATTCTGCTTCTCTGGATCCTCTCCTGCCACATTCTCAGAAAGTCTGATGTACGTGATATGGCTGTCATGGAACATCTGTCTCCAGTCCCACCCAAAAGTACCAGATTCCAGGAAAGACCAAGCCAGACTGAACTGGACTTTCCCCCTCCTGTGTGTCATCTTTGCTTATCTTCCAGGACAAGTCCAATTGAGCATGGCTACAAAGAGAAGTGAGTCTTATCCTTTCCATGGAAATGCTTCAATGAGTTCCAGAGTAGATGAAACCTAAAAGTCTCCTGGTCATTGAATCCTAGATCAGGAAAAACTATAGATGTCAGTTTATCCAAAGAAAGATAATGATCTTACAGCTAAAAGAAGTAACTTAGCCAAAACTGAATAGTCTGTTGTTAGAGAAGTAGGGGCACTAATAATCATGACAACAGCAATGGTTAAGCAGCTCTTTTATGTGCCAATCCCTGGCTGAGCATTTAACATGGATCATACCATCTAACCCCCACAACCATATGAGATAGCTCAAAGAGATTAAGTAACTTGCCTGACTTTACAAGCTAATATGTTGTTGAGTCAAGATTCAAACCCAAGTCTTTCTGTTGCTTGAGCCTGAACACTGCTTTTTTATAACATTGTACTACCAGTTCATTTCTTGTCAAAGCAAGAAAATGTCAGAATTTCCCTTCCTCACAACTGAGCCAATCTGGACAGTCCCAAATCTCACAGACTTCTTGTCATCAAGCTTATTCACTTGTCCTCAGAGCCACCCAAAGATCTTGGCACAATGTTCTCTCTGTGGGAGTCTAACATGGGCATAAGGATGTCAAGCTTCACATCTATCCCCAGACACCAACCTAAACAACCACTGTCAAGGTTCAAGCTGAAACTCAATGTCACAATGTTCCCATCCCTAATCCCACACAAGTTTATTCAGTTACTCATAAGTATTTGTTGAATAAAATCACACAGTGCCTAATATTAGGGATAATGAGTTGAATAAAACTATAGGATGCCTGATTTTAAGATGTATTTCATAGGAAAGATGAGCAACAAACAAATAATTTTTTGGTGGCAATGGTGTTTAGTGCCACAAAGGAAAAATCTATGACACCATAAGAGTGTATAAAAAGGGCATACCTGCTAAAGAGATGGGAGGTAAGAAGGCTCTCAGATGGAAGGAAAGTTGGTTGATTCAAGAAACTAAAAGAAAGCCAGAATGCTGAAGAAATGAGTAGGAGTCAGGTCATTCAAGTTATCCTAGGATAATTCTGGACTTGATCTTAAGAACAGTGGTACATCACTCACAAGCTTTACACAGGTTAACGACAGAGTGTTACTTGTGTTGATAAATAGTGCTGAGTGCAGAAGACATCAGAATGAAGGCAGAGAAGCCTCTCAGAGGCCATCGCTGTTGTCCAGGTAAGGGACAGCAAGGGTGGACAAAGAAATGAGACTGGGAAGAGAGGAAAGTGGATGGAATTTGGACAGAAGGTAGAATGGACAGAGCTGCATACGGGAGCACAAAGCTCAAACGTGTTCTTTTGTTTAGCCTTATCTAGCATTTCACTTATATAGACTCAACCAGAGACATAAGTTTGGGAGTTGTCACCCTGAGATAGTATTGAAGGCATGGAAATGAGCAAGATCTCCCAGAGGGAAGTAAAGAAGAAAGGTGGTCTAAGATCAAAACCGAGGAATCCCAAAATTAAAGACTGGGCAGAAGGGAAGGATCCATCAAAGTAGACTGGGGGAAGAAAACAGGAGAATGTGGTATCACAGAAAGCAAGAGTGTTCAAGGAGGAGGGAGCCGTCATGGTGTTAAGAATGGAATTATGCACAAAGAAGATGAATGAAGAATGGTGTGAAGTTTCCAGGCCAGTAAGCACACGGAGATGCAGGAAAGGTGGTGTGACAGGAGAGGACATGGTAGCTGCTCCTTGCTCTTTGCATCTCTTTATGTTCACTTGGCTGTTTCTGATCATAAAACCAACCAACAAACCAGACACTGGTCTAGAGACTTTTATTCAAAGGGCACTGTCAACATCATCTAGAAATACACCTATTATAGATGCTGTTGAATCTCCGAGACTGGAGGCCTCCCCAAATGTTTCTGCTAATAATTATTCAGAGGTAGATGCAGTGGATGAATTGGACATGGAATAAGTCAAAAGCCCACAGCCAAATAGCTTAACATGCTAATTTCAAATCAGGGAAGAGGATAATGATGATCCTTTCCTCATCCTTTCATTCATTCATTAAAAAGCAGAATATATCATATTTAATTTATTTAAGATAATAAGTAAGGTTTAAGTAAGATAATATATTTAATGGCAGTTTAAAATTTCAGATTTCAGGGAAAAATCAAAATGTTACAAGCTAAGAGTATAAACATAAAGATTTTTAAGTACTATTATATAAGAATTTATATTTTTTGAAAACTATTTCTTGAATATGACTCCATTCTTGAGAAATTCCCTACTGAAGCAAATATATAATAGCATTGGTTCTCCTTATTTTTTAAATCTGGTTAATATTACCTGAAAATGCACTATAAAATTTAGAATGTTATTTTCCTCATGTACAGTGATGGGTGTCTTACTGAGTAAAAGCTTTGCTTAAATACACCTTTGAGTAAGGATTAAAATAGTTCTACCATTAGATATTTATGCTTCATGATCAAAACTAGGTCAAGCATTTTAATGTGGTTACACTTAGCAAAAATGGGAGCTGCTGTTCAATGAGTGTAAGTATGTGAGAAAAGTTTTAGAGACCTTTATACAGCATCATGATTATAGTTAACAATTTTGCATGGTGTATGTAAAAATTTATTGATAGAGTAGATCTCATGTTAAGTGTTCCTACCTCAACAAAAAATTTTGACTTAAATATAATTTTAATGATTTCTAGAGATTTGAGTTTTCCTGAAGATGAAATAATGTGAGAATTTCCTAAGTTCAATTTGTATTACTATGTGTTCTTTTTCTACTGAATGAATCACCCACTGAGACTTTAATAATTAGATATGCCCTCTATTTTGAAAACATACATTTGTATTAAAAATAAAACAGCAAAAAAAGATAGCTAGAGCAGCATATTACTGACTTCAGCAAAAGCCATTTCAATAAAATGGTGAGAGTGGGTACCAAACTGGAGTGACATACGCAGTGAACTGGAGATAAGGATGTGGAGATAACCATTTATACACACCCCTTTTCATTGCAGACTTATCCTGGCATGGCTTTGGTTCATGGTCCATTGAGGGTCACCCTTATTCTTACCTCTATACCCTGGGAGGAAATATCAGAACCAAAAAATTCTGGCTCTAATTCAGTCCCAAGACTACAATAATGAATGAAGAAGTCAACAAAGCCCTATGGCTAAGATTTTGGGAATTGGGTTAGGACTTAAAAAAAAAAAACTTGCAATATTAAGTTATGAGTATTGTATGTAAGCTTGGGGAATAATAATTTTCTAACATGCTAGAAGTTGACTACTGGGTCATAAAATAGAGATTTTTTTTGATGCCAAGAGATCTGGGGAACAACCAAGGGGAAGTAAGGATGATAAATTAAAGAAACTGCCAGGAATCCAATATAATAGTGAGAGAAGCCACAGTGAGTGAATTCTAAGCTTTTGCGCATGGGCACACAGCCTCAATATTTCTGAACCACCCTTAGGAAGTATTGTTATTCTCATCTTCCATAAGACATCTTTCTTTGGGTCACAGTCTGCCCCAGGCTATGTGATTTAGGGTCCATGATGTTATTCTACAATATGTGAGCACAATCTTACTCCCTTCCTGGTGTGACAGACTATCATGAGAGATTTGATCTCCCAAGGCCCCTAAGTCGTGCAGTGTTCTACTCTTCTGATCATATCATCACCCACAATTTGGAGTATGGGCAAGATAAGTATAGTTACTGAGTCACTCAGCCCTTACCCCTATCCCTACCCCTACACTGGATCTAGCAGAAAATGCTTCCTCAGAGCTCTCCTACTAAAAACTCTCTTTCCACTACCTCAGAAATCATCCTCTGCAGGAACTAAGCACCTGAATCATCTCTCTAGGCAGCAGCACTTTTTTAATTGAACCTTCCTCTTATTACAAAGTGGGGGATGGAGGAGGACAAGGAAAAAGAGCAGGCATCCATCACATTGGTTGCATAACATATCTGACCAGAGCAACTTTTGTCCTCATTCTAAACACCCAGGATGGCCCCGATGGGCTCTGGCATGCAAACAGCAACTCTAATTCAATGCAAAATGATAGAACAAGAAGTTCTCTAAAACTGCCTGTGCGTGTGCATCTGGGTTTGTACATCACTGTGTGTCTGTGTAAACCTTTGTGTGTATCTTCTAAGAGAGGGATTATAGCTCTTCCAGCCCTGATTACTTCTTCTCCCTTATCTGACCCTTCTAGATACATGCTGGTGCTTGAGAGAGTGAGGAAGCAGGATGCAAATACAATAATTCCCTTGAGTGTTGGGAAACAAGAAGCGTGATGTTTGGGGACCAATTCAATTTGTTTGTATCTGTATTTCAAATGAAGCTCTTCCGTTCCCACATGCCCCAGAGATGAGGTTCTCCAGCCCCACCGTGGGGCCTGCTGAGCTGTTTCCACGGTTGCTAAGCAATGTCAATCGTGCTTCACGCCTGGTGAGCTCATGGCTGTGCTGTGGCGCTGTCTGTGGGTGATCTGGATTAGGTCTATAACAACCAAAAAAAGAGGAGGAGAAAAAAGGTGGGGGCACAAACAGCACACATGAGAAGAGATATTGTGATGATGGATGACATTAATGGGGACCTAGAGTCATGAGAAATAACAACAATAGGTACCAATTTTAGCATCGGTTCTGTGCCAGGTATTAGGTCAGGTGCTTTGGCATCCACAAGTTTGTTTATACAGGAATGACATACATTAAGGAGCGGCAGCTACATGAGAGCAGATGACTGTCATCCTGTTCACTATCGAGTTCACCTTACCTAATGCCTGGCACATGGTGAGAAGTGAACTCTATGAATTACTATGTTTAAGAGCAGGAAAGAGGTGCAGCTATCATCTAGCCCAGCTCTCTGATTTACAACACATGAAGATCATTTGGAGAAATTCTCAAAGATAAACATACTCTGTCTACCCCTCATAAGTGTCTGATTCATGTTTTAAAAGGAGCCCACCAGACTCACCCAGAAAAGTTGCACATAGAGGAAGGTGGGAACGTTCCAAGTCTCTCCTTCCCACTGCAGAGGACTCAAACTTCCACCAGTGGCCAAGAAGAGAAGGTGGGAATCATGTCTGACTGCAGAGATTTGCCAGAGCTTCTCGTTCCCACCACTCCCTGTGCTGAGACCTGGGCCTGGGTTGCTTCAGCAGGATCCTAGCTGTTCTCCCTGCTTCTTTCTCCTGTGGTTTCTCTCTCAGACATTCTGAAGACATAGCAGCAGCAGTCCTCTTTTTGGCTCATAGCTCCTTTCCAAGAGCCTGCTTGGGCTGTTTTCCAGACACCAACCAGCTCTCCTAGTAGAGGCTTACCCCCACTACCCATGCTCATCCAGCCCCAGCTTCCACAGTGACTTTGCTGCCTACTGTCCCTGCCAGGTCTCTTTGCACCTCCCGTACACAGCCAAACTAGACCCAAATGCAACGGTGGCTTTGCAAGCATGCTTCAGTCTCATATCTGCTAATCAGCAGTGTGGAAGAAAAAGGGAGGAAGAAAGAGAGGGAGGAAGGGAGGGAAGGAAGGAAGGAAGGAATGGAGGAAGGGATGAAGGGAGGAAGGAAAATTTTTGTCATACCAATCTAAAATTGAGCCTAGAGGTCCAGGGGAAAAACTCAGGTCACAAATATTTTTTCTAGGAACTGCCTCACTAGGACATTCCCACAAAATGGCCTGCTACAACTTTTAAGAAAACTGTCTTGACCCAGCAAATGACAATGAAACCACCCGCTATGTGCCATACTCAGTAGTCACCACAGCCAATCAATGCTGCCCACACGCCAAGTGACGCAAAGCACCACCAGTGCTGATAAGCTTTCTTTCTTGTACAGTTTCCCCATCCCAACAAGTTCTCCAGCTTTCCTTTGTTCTTCAGATATACCAGAGTTTCCTGGTCTCCACATGTGTCCCAGATTACAATTCTGTGCTCCCAAATAAATCTCTTTTTTGGTATTACTCCCAAATAAATCTCTTTGCTTGGCGATTCATTGCTACCTTTATTTTGCTGCAACAATAGTCATGACCTATATAAACTCTGCTCTTACACATTGAGTTGTACAACTACTGTACATATATATTATATATATACATATCATATTCTTTATATATTCTAGATGATGATCCTTTATCAGATATTCTCTGCTGATAGTGTTCTTTGAGGCAAAAACTGTTTTTTGGTTTTGTTTTGTCACGTTTGCAGTTAAGACTTGTACTCAGGGACTTTGCACTTGTTAATCAAGTGCTATACCCACTGAGCTACACCCCCAGCTCTGATGCACAAAAGTTTTAAATTTTGACTATATCCTATTTATTGATTTCCTTTGTTGCCTGTGCTTTTGGTATGATATTCCAAAAAGTCATGTCATGAAGCTTTCAGCCTTTATGTCTTCTAAAAGTTTTATAGTTACAGATCTCACTTTAAGTCTTTGATCCATTTCGAGTTACCTTTTATCTATAATGTAAGGCAAGGGTGCAACATTATTCTGCATGTAGATATCCAGGTTTCCCAGCTCTATTTGTTGAAAAACTTGACCCTTCCCCGTTACGTGGCCTTGGCACCCTTGTTTGAAATCATTCACCCTGGGAAATTCTTTATTTCTAGACTCTCTCTTCCATTTTCTACATCTGTACTTATGCCAATAGCACATTGTTTTGTTTAATGTAGCTGTATAGTAAGTTTTGAAATCAGAAAGTGTGAGTCCTCCAACTTCATTCTTTTTCAATATTATTTTAGCTATTCAGTATCCCTAGAGATTCCATGTGAACTTTAGGGTGGATTTTTTTCTATTTCTGCAAAAGGCATGATTGGCCTTTCGATAAGAACAACATTACATATGTAGATCACATTGAGAAATGCCTGGGAAGTTTTAAGAACCTTTCCCTAAGGCTACTGTGTTAGTCAGTTTCCAGTCACTGTAACAAAGCACTTGACAGAAATGATAGAAAAGTACTAGAGATTTATTTTGGTCAAGGCTTCAGAGATTTTGGTCCCTGGCTACTTGGCCCCATTGCTATGGGTCTGTGACAAGGCAGGGCATCATTGCAGTGAGGGTATGGCAGCTCAGAGAAGGGATAGGGAGGGCTGGGGACAAGATATAGCCCCCAACGGCACAGTCCCAAAGACCTACTCCCCTCAACTAGGTCCCACCTCCTAAGATTCTTTCACCTTACAATGGCCCATAAAATTATGGATCCATCAATGGATTAATGATGAAGTCAGATTAATTGATGATTTCAGAGCCTTCATGATCCAATCACTTCCCAAAAGCCCAACCAAGCCTTCGGGGGACATTTTAGATCCAAACTATAGCACGGCTTACTATTTTTCTATATATGAATTCCTTCCTTATTCAACTAAATTATAAACTTCTGACCATAGCAGCTATGTCTTCTACTTTTCCATTCTCTCATCGGACAATACTGAAGGCACTAGCCATCAAAAAAGTCTGAATGATTATTTCTCTAACTAGAGGTTTCTTTAAATAGTAAAAAGTAGAGATAATCAATTACTACTCCCAACTCTTCTATCATTGATTTTTCAATTGCATTACTTAGAATCAACAAAGAACACAGGGGGCCTTGTACCATCTAGGAGCACAGACTCCCTTCCTGGAAAACTATCTGAAAGATGGTATCATGACTACTGGTCACATCACAGCAGCCAACACCTCTTCTTTCCCTGTTAACTCTGGTCAGTGCTGCAGTTTGGACATGACTGTTTATAAGAAATCCAATAGAAGGTGATTTCTAGACTGGGGAAGCCTAGATACAGTCATTGCCACATTGTAGGAGTAGTCATAATTGTTTTTATTCATCATTTACTCAGAACTTCCTATATCAAGTGCTAAGTAGTAAATGTACTTTCATGTATTATCTCAATGCTGGAGGATGATCAAGGCATTGTAGAAAATAAATTGGTTTACGCAGTTCACAAGTGGGAAGAAGATCTTAGAGAAAGACGTCCAGGTGGGAAGAGCCCAGTATACTTCAACAGGCAGTGAATAGCATTTTAGTTGCATACCAGCACACTTGGTATATCTTAGATGGGTGCTGTTGACTTGCATTTGCTATGTATTTAGTAGGGCCATAGTACCACCCTCTAAACAACAGTTTAGAGATTTTCTCAGCAGAAATCAGCAGAATTGGAAGTACACAGACAAGCAGAGGACACACAGTTCTGGTCTCACCAAACTCACCCACTTGAAAAGCCAGGGTTGGTAGCAGGAGTGAGAAGCAGAAACCCTTTCTGTACTGTGGCTCCCACCCTGAGCTAAGCCCTCCAGGACTGGTGGAAATTTCTGGTGGGGGTGTTGACAAGTTAATTATAAGACTGCAAGGTCTGCGGTGACTGTGGGGTTGCCCACACAAATTGCATGGTGCCAGATGTTGCTGCTGCACTGAGTGACATGCCAGAAGTGTCAGACACCGGACGGTGCTGAACTGCTGCCACAGCAACCAACCTCTAAGATTAAACAGTGGTTTCCTTTGAAATTGGCTGGCATCACATAGACCAAACAATTTTATTGGTTGAATAAGTTTCTACTTTTCCATGAAGTTTTGGTTCTTTTGTGAACTGGGTGTTGAGATCCTACTGGATCAAGGATGAACACTCTGGGCAGTGAGCTCTGACAACTCCCAAAACTTGAGTTTCTTGAAACTACTGTTTGTTTTCTATCATGTCTCCATTCCATGGGCCACCTGTTCCTCTCAGCCTCCCCATTCCCGACACACAGTCTGCCAGATCTGTTGTGTATCCCTTCAGTCATGAGAACATTGTGTGTTCCGCTAATTTGGTCTGATCCCCATAAATAAAGATCACTTGGCCCAAAGACAAGCTTGCATGTGATTATAGACTGTAGCCCTTTGTCCAGCCTGCCAAGAGGCCAAAGGCATGCAAAGAGCACCAGAGTGGTTAGAAAAATGAGTCCACTCCATCCATTCACTACTGCAAAGTGATTTAGGCGGAATGCACCAGAGTGAGTCTCTAGTGTCATTTTCAATAACTGGAGCAAATGTTTACATACTTCACTTCTTATTTGAACTGCTTATTTGTCTCAGTGGTATGAGTCATAATCCTTCAATGGCTTCTTCCTGCCAAGAGTATGAAGTGCAAACTCCTTCCTCCAGCCATCAAGGGCCTTAGAAGCCTCCGGGCCGGATCCCCTCAAACCCAGTTGGCTGGTTTCCTCATGGCCCTTCAACACAATCCATATCTTTGCTTGTCACATCCTCCCACTATGAGGCCCCATGCCTCACCACCACCAAGTTCCCACCACCTGCCAGTCCTAGATCAAGTGTCCTGAGATCTAAGAAAGTTTCATTGATTACCCTAAGTACCAGTGATCAGTGCCATGTCTTTTTCTAGGTTTTTCTTCCTTAGTGGTAACCATTACCACTTGGTTTGTGTGCCTCAAAATTCATATGTTGAATTCCTAGTCACCCTCCCATACCTCTAAATATAACCTTATTTGGAAATAGGTCATTGCAAATGTAAATAAGACGAGGTCATATTGGAGTTGGGTGGGCCCCTAATCCAATATAACTGATGTCCTTATAAAAACAGGAAATTAGAACACAAATACACACACAGGGGGAACACCATATGAAGACAAAGGCAGAGATTAAGGCAATGCATCAGAAACCAAGGAATATCAAAGACTGTCAACAAACTATGAGAAACTAGGAGGCAAGCACAGAAAAGACTCTCTGTCACAGCCCTCCCAAGGAAGCAGCCCTACTGATACCTTGTCCTCAGACTTGTAGCTCCAGAACTATGAGACAGTAAGTTCTGTGTTTTAAGTCACCCAGTTTGTAATTTGTAATGGGAGCCCTAGGAAATGAATACAGCCCCTTGTTATTTATTAAATTTAGGTTCAATGACCATTGTTACAGTTTGAATATTGAATGTCTCCTATAGGCCCATGTGTTAAAGGGCTCAAAATAGAACCCAGATTGGTGCGATTGGAAAATGGTTGAATCTTTAGAAGGGGCCTAGTGGGAGGTTTTTAGTTCATAAAGAGCATGCCTTTGAAGAAGATTGTGGGTCACTGACCCCTTCTTCCTCTTTTGATTCCTAGCCATAAGATGAACAACTCACTCTGACACATGCTGTCTGCCATTGCCACTGGCATCCTCAATAGAGGTCTAAAAGCACTGACTCCACCCAATTTCAGACTGTGACCTCTAAAAACTGTGAACCAAAATAAACTTTTTATAAGTTGATTGCCTCAGGTATTCTGTTACAAATATGGAATAGTGACTAACACAACAATTGCAACCTTTTTTTTGGCAGAACAGAGGGTTGAACTCAGAGCCCTGCACTTTGTAGGCAGATGCGCTACCACTTGAACTATACCCCCAGAACTTTTTGCACTGGTTATGTTTGAGGTTGGATCTTACTTTATGTCCTAGCCAGTTTAGACTACAATCCTCCTGTTTGTGTTTCTCCTGGTAGCTAGGATGACAAGCTTATTCCACCACACCAAGCCATTGGTTGAAATGGTGTCTCATGAACTTTTTTGCCTGGGCTGGCCTCAAACCATGATCAGTCAACTCTCTGCTTCCCAAGTAACTGGGAAAGGCACGAGCCTGGCTGGGTCTTATTGTGTCCTAACATGGATCTTGGTGCTTTACATGACTCCTCCCCCTCTCATTTATTACTTAACAGACTTTACAGGTAAGGAGAATGTGGCTTGTGTGGTTAATTAAGATCTCAAGATGACTAAAAGATTTGAAACAAAGCATGCCCTGCTAAGTTAACTGCCTCATGCTGCCTCTCCCATACACCATCCCATATAACTAGCTTTTCCTACCAGTTAGACCCAAATATATTAGAACCAACGATGATAACTAACATATCTCTTAGCTAACAAAATGACTATAATCAGATCTTTTCTATAGTAAGTACTTGGTAAATATGTCTGTGACAAAATATGTTCTGTACATTATATTATTTTTTAATTACATTTATTCAACTTTATGGTTCTCTTATATTCACACCTGTCCTAGTAGAAATGTGGCTAGACAGTTGAACTGAATTACTGGAGCCCATTTCTACCCTAGAATTTCCTCTATTTCCCCCCCAACAGCTTAGTATGTTATGCCAAGGACAACCTATACATTTGTGATTCTTTCTCGTCTTCATTTCCTGGGATTTGAAGAGTTTAAACCTTTAAGAATACTACTTACCAAAGATTCCAAAGACCAGCAGTGTCTATGGATTCAAGACCCCCTGATCTTGAGAGTGAGTCAATACAGAGCCATGAGACACCCCAGTTGTTTTTCTTGGGCTCCTCTTCCCTAGAAACATCTGCCTCTAAAAAAATGTTGCCTTTCAGAATCATCTGCCTTTGTCAGCACTCTAAGGGTTGAACAAACCTTCATGACCTGCACATGTGGCAAGGACTTGTGTCTTTTCTCAGGAAGGGGATATTAAAGTCACAGGGGCTTTCAGCCAGTTATACTCCCTTCACCCAGTTGAGGCTAGTAAAATAGCTAAGGAAGAGACTTTTGCTCCCATAAAGAGACCTCTACAAGGGAACACTCAAATAAGCCACATATCCATGCCAGTAAGCACTGCTCAGTAGAATCTAGCAGTGGCCAGTGAGACTGGAAAAGTATCCTTTCACAACCCAGCCCCATGACCAAAAAGCACCACAGATCCTCCTGAGTTCTCCCTCATCCAGGCTGAAATTTCCAGTCTAACAAGATAGAAAACACCTCAGAACTGAAGGGTCACGTTTTTCTCAACCTTCTAGCTGAGTGACTACAATTAATGACATCTCCCAGAACACATAGGCTCTGGAGTTAGTCAGCCTGAGTTTGGATCCTGATTCACCTCTTACAAACTGAGTGATCTTGGCCAAATGACTTAGATTCTCTGTGTCTGCTTCCCATCTTGAGATATACATATATATATAATCTATATGAATACAGTTTAACTCTGTGTCCTTGTCAATGCCTATTGATGTGTCACATACATATAAGATGCTCAACTGTCACCAAATACAAAGAGTATGTTTGATAATAGACTTCTGACATACAAGTGCTAATTTGAAGGGAGGGTAGGAGGCCCCCAGGAGTAATGCACAGAATCAACATTTACCCTCCGAAATGGGTGTGATAGAAGATTGGTGGCATCCTGTGATACATATTGTGAATTTTAAGACATGGAAGAAAAAACAATGAGTTCAAATTTGAGCCCCCAAACATTGCTGGTGAAGACAGAGGCTCTGAGTATAGACATGATTTGCAGTTGAGCTGCTTCTTACAAAGGCAACTCTGTGGTCTACTCCAGGCTGAGCAGCAACACAGATTTGTCTATTTGAATGGCTCCAAAATTACTTAAGCACACTAAGAAAGGGATCCACTGAGAGTACATGGGAAAGTGAGAGCTAAAAATAGGAGTCATGGTAGCTAAACTTGAAAGAAAAGTGACTTCTTGAGAAACCAAAGCAGAATGTGCAGTAGAAATGGAGCTGGTCTGTGACTTTCACTCTGTGATATATGTAAGAGAAAGCAGTTCTCCTAGGCGTTAAGTTTCTATTCAGAATGCAGAAAAACCCAAAATTGCTTTCACTCTAAAGATTAGGAAAGGTAGGTAATTTATAAAACAATAACCCTTCAGACAATGAGGCAACCATGTGGACTGAATTTCAAGACACATAAACTGTTCCACCTTCTTTGGAACATCAGAAGAATAGGCATTTGCTATAAAAGTAACAGAGAAGAGCTAAAAGTTCAAGGAATTCTTAAAAGCTGAGTCTGGCCGCGGTAATAATTTAGAACCATCACCACAGGGGATCTGACAAGCTTCTCTTTACCATGGTCTCTACTGGATGCTGACAAGAAACCTAGAAGAACCCTTCTGTGGTGCCCAGGCACAAAACTGCTAGAACACTCTCTCATAAGAAGCAAAAGCCATCTTCTGATGGGAAGGGGTTGGAAATCTTCTTGCTCTCAGATCCAGCAAAGGGAAATGGCCACTAACGGAGGTAGAGAAGCAAAAAGGAGGCAGGAAACTCCCTCCCTCTACCATGAGCCTGGCATCGAGTAGGAGCAATGGCATTCAACCTCAGAATGAGGGACAGGAACCACTTCCAGCTCCAGTCATAAGTGAAAGCATCCTGCCACTGAAGGAAGGGTAGAAGCAAAAATGATCTTTTTCTGGATGCATTTAAACTGGTAACAAACTGAAGGTCTGTTACCACTGGAGAAAAGGAACTTTGCAACATCCAAGATGCCCACAATTACATGGCAGTTTGCTGTCACAGGAGGAGTGGCAAAAGTGCTGGAGAAGCCCATGTGCATCAGTCTACGCAGGACTGAGACCAGACTGGAAAAGCTGAGACCCTGCTCCCCATTCTGACACCATGAGCAGACACCCAGTAACAAGCAACCAGCAGTCTACAACAGCATGGAGAGACCTCCAATAGCACAGGTGTGCAGGACCTGCTGAAATGTAAAGGAAGACAGCCAAGAAAAACCTTGTGGCAACCCAGACTATATTAAGTTCCATGTAGCAGAAGCCCATTGCTAAAGGCTTTGAGGTCTGTGGCATACCGAAGGTAAAAATAGCAACAATAACAACAACAAAAGGAAACACCCACAAATTCAGCTCAACTTTTGACTAAATTGTCTCTACCTTTCAACATGAGAGGCCTAACAGAAAAAGTATAACCACTTGCAGCACAAAATCTATTTACTTCAATTTCTACTCTTCTTCTAACACAATATCCATCATTCATTTGGTTAAAAAATATTAAAATCACAAAGATAAAAAAATTCATTTTCACAAGATAAAGCAGCCACCAGAACCAGACACAGAGATAACCCAGATATCAGATAGTAACTTTAATATACCTATGATTAATATGTTAAAAGCTCTAGGAGAAAAAGTGAATATGTATGAACAGATGGAAAACTTCAGCAGAGAAATGTGAAGCATTCATAGAGTCCATTCCATTCAAAATGTTAGAAATAAAAAGCATAAAATCAGAAATGAGACATTCTTTCAATAGGATTATCAGCTAGTGAAACAGCTAAGAAAGGGTAGGTTTTGGCCCCAAGTGGATAGTGAGTACAGTGAGTACAGTGAAGACTATAAAGTCCAAAATATTGGTGTTTAAAGGAAAAAAATCCCTGAGACCAATTATGTCAAGTTGTTTATTCAATCAAAGAAGAGTGAAACAAAACACGACTCAGTAATCCAGCAGCTCTCAGAACAGGTTCTGAGAACTCCAACCAACAAGCTGATCTGCAGATATTTGTAGAAAACCAGAAGAAAAGCATAGAAAACAATTTAATTGGCTATAGCTTAGTCCACCAGCCAGTCAACTGGCTACAGCATGATTAGTTAATAGGCCACAGGATATATAGAAACCAACTAAAGTTGATTTCTGTATATTAAATGATTAAACACTACCTTGGTGTGTTTTTCTGGGACCAGTGCAGTCCAAATTCATAGACTCCCACCAATTTTATTTAACACTTTCCCTTTTTGGTTGGGTTTCACTGAGTAAGAGTTTGACCAAAAGTTAGAGCACTGGTACCATTCTCCATCACCATCATCCTGGGATTCCAGTCTTGATCCATCACCTATTGACTACATTATCCTTGTGATCACATATTTCCTTAAGTTCTTATCATCCCAGCCAAAGGCAGACCATCTACCATTCTGCAGATGATTGCATGTAGACATTTAAGACTTTGCAAGAATACAGCATACCAGAGAAACTTCTATTATGACTATTATGAGGACAATACCAAGGCTTTGGAATATGTTCCTCAGCCAGGGACCCATGAACAAAACCAACTAAAATTGAATGATCAAAGAAATGACAGGATGAGGACTTTATCCATTTTAATCTAATAATCTATATATTCATTTTCTTGTAACTAAGTTCCTACATTACCCAAAGTATTTGTTCATATGCAATAAAAATTATCAACAACTGCACAAACTCCTCCCTATTCAGCTCATAAGTAATCTAGCACCCTACAGGGAGGTTAAATTAGAACTAAGAGTGAGAACAAGTGTCTAAAAGGATCTAGAAATCTGGTTACAGCATTATTCTGCCAAGCAAAAGAGATAGGCATAAATAAGAAAAACATAATTATGGGGAATAGGCCATCCACAGGTAAAATTTTATTTATTTCTGGTCAGCTTTACCTGAAAGTCTCCAACAGATATACAGTTGTAGGAGTCCAGAAGTGCTCCCTTAAGTTGTTAGATACCACACCCCAAGGCCCTGAAGCTCTCCTGTGGTATGGAGGTAAGAAGAACTTGGTATTGTCTCTTCCAGTGGTATTCAAGAGCAGTCTGTGATTTCATTTCCAGAAGACTCAGCCTTTCAGTTCTTTTGTTGTTGTTGTGGGTTTTAATAGTATTGGGGTTTGAGTTTAGGGCCTTGCTCTTGCTAAGCAGGTGCTCTACCACTTAAGCCTCACCCTCACGCCATTTTGCTTTAATTATTTTTTGAATAGGGTCTCACTGTTTATTCCCAGAATGACCTGGACCTTAATCTTCCTATTTTTGCTTCTTGTATAGCTGGGATGACAGGCACACACCACCACACCCAGCTTTTATTGGTTAAGATGGAATATCATTAAAAAAAAGATGGAATCTCATGAACTTTTTGCCCTAATTGTTCTCCAAGCTTGATCTTCCTGATCTCTGCCTCCAAGTAAGTAGGGTTGCAGGTATAAGCCACCATATTCTGCTAGTCTTACAGTTCTTGACTGTGAAAAAGATCTAGTTGCCGTCAGTTCATGGGTCACAAAGAGCTTCCTTTACCAAATGGAAACATGCCGTGACACAATACATTAAAGCCCTCCAATATTTAGTCACATTAGAATTTAGGAGACTAGAAGCTAGATACAGTTCTATTACCACCTTCCAGCAATTATTTCATCCGTTAAAACCAATGATAGTACTTTTGGTTAAGGCAATCCGATTGATTCCATGAATATCTATTTTCAAATGCCATTTATTCTCTCAGCCTTTCTAAAAGACTATGTATAACAGTTGCAACAACAATACTACTGTGTTTGGAATACCCCATTTAACTATCTCATCATTTGTGCAATAAAATGCTTTCTCAGTTGCTGAATGTCTTTCTAAAGATGACCAATGTAAGGAAAACACAGTTTACAGTGACTTTCCAAGTACTGTTACAACATTGATCTCCCTGCTTAGAAATTTTCTATTCAACCACAGAACATAGATTAGTACATGAGCATGTATATATCACATTAAAGATAGCAATTGAGTGAAATACCCCTGTAAATATTTGAATGATTCCCTCAGACAACAGTAATGTCCACTAAAAGTTCTCAATGCCATCCCAGGATTATGGATTTGACAGACCAGGTATCGACCATAAGCCATTTTAGGAATTTTAGAACTGTCACCACACCATTATTTTCCTGTAATTTGTATCATTTTTGTCTACTTCTTGACTTATGTCATGTAGAATTGTCAACATGGAAAGGAAACAGACTCAGGAAAGACCAGGTGGCTGCCAAGGACTTCTGTGAGTCCAGCTGAATTTACTTCCTTTCAAATACCAGTTTTGTCTCTCCAACTTAGCTGTATAGCACTGTCCACTAAACAGGCAAACAAAGGCCATTTTATTTGGTTCCACTTTCAAACTGCAAAAAAGCAAATACAAAAGTCACACATCCATAGGAAAACCACAGCTCTTCAATAGAGAGAACTCACTTTTCATAAGAAATGAAAAGACTTAATAAAGTCAAGTATGGTGGTGCACACCTGTAGTAACAGCACATGGGAAATGAAGGGAGGAGGATCTTGAGTTTGAGGCTAGCCTGAGCTACATAGTGAGTTCAAAGCCAGTCCAATCTACATAGTAAGACTGTCTCAAAAAAAACAAGAGCTAGGATGTAGCTTAGCGATAGAGTGCTTGCCTTGCATGCATAAGGCCCTAGGTTTGATCCAGAACATTGCAAAGCAGGGGGGATATAATCTTTATGTCCTTTTAAGGGTAGATTAATTTCTCTAGGAAAACCTTACTTTAACAGCGGGAACCAAATTCCACATTTGCATAGTTATACTTTAGTTTCACTTATCAAAAATGTAGCTTATATTCCTCACCTTTAGAAAGTATTTCTGGTTTTAGTTACCATTTACTAATTAGATGCTTTCAAACTCCTAATAATCTTAATCTAGTGACAACCTAGGAAGACAGCAATATTGAACTCTTTTACATTAGCGTTTTATTTATTTATTTATTTATTTATTTTTGTGGTGGTACTTGCGTTTGAACTCAGGGCCTTGCACTTGCTGGGCAAGTGTTCTATCACTTGAGCCACACCTCCAGCCCAATATATTAGCATTTTACAGTTGAATACCATTTCATAATTTTTAGAAACATTTTTCCTTATAATATAACATTTTTTGTGTCTAATAACAGACCCAAATACACCTACATCACATAAAGAAAAGATGGTCCAATAGCAGAATGTATTTATATCAAACATTAAAGTATGCAGTATATTCACTATTAAATAAATGGCAACAAAATAGCTGAATGAGGAGTCAATTCAACCATTTATCCATTTGTGGATAGTAACTCAAATAACCATATGCCAAAAATCCTTTTTTTCCTCAGAGTACTTAATGCTAATTTTCTGCACTTTCTTACTTGTACTGTGTGTAGGCATCTCTTTCTCCTATGACAGTCCATGTCATACACACAGTAAGGAACTCCATCTACTTTATTTCCTGGCCCTAGGAAAATGTGTCACACATAGTGGATGGACAAGTACTTGTTACATAAACACATAATGACCAGCCACAACCAACTTGTCATTTCATTGCTCAGTGTTCTCTAATTACTCAAGACAGTCCACTGATTTTCTCAATGAAAGCAGTGAACAGCTATCTTCTCTCAAAACAATTTCTAGTAACCTACTCTAATCAACATAAGTAATTGGAAAGTTTCTCACTGGTCAGAATCATATTTGCTCTGACCTCAGGCTCTACTCCTCTTCCAACACACAATAATGTCAGAATATTAAGGGAGTAGTTTTAGTATATTAACTTACTTAAAAATGACACAAACATTTCATAAACATTTACCACTTAATTCAACATTAAGTTGAAAACTCTTCAAGTTTTGAAAGAGGTTCTGGAACTATGACAAGCCCATTTACAAGTTTCCAACCCAGTCTCTTCATTTAGTTTACTCATTCTGTAACAGGTACTTAGAAACTGCTTTTGCTAAAAAGCACTGACTCCTCACTTGGGCCCATGAGTTAACTAAAACAGTATAAACACCTGACATGCTTGCTTCCCTTTTGCATCTGTCTCTTTTGCTTTGAGTCTCTCTTTCTCTTCCAGTTACCTTGGATACCAGGAACAAGAAGACTGGCCAATAACATCTCTATGACAAGGGACCAAAACTACCCTAAAGGAACAGCAGAGGAGTCTCACAGGACAGACACCCCTCCAACCTCCAAAAAAAAAAAAAATGAAAGTAATCACCTATAATGAGAAGGCTGAAGCAAAAATAATCATCTCATGGGGAGCAGACTCCTCCCTTCAAGTGATGACAGCCCTAACAATTTCTCCAGAATCCCTAGCAGAACCAGAAGTGAAATGATCATCACCAGGCCACACTTCACCAGGGACTGCTTAATTATGCACACCTCTCATCCCTGCCCTATTTTACCTGCTATAAATACCCCCTAATGTTAAAACACTAGGCAAGCCATTTTTCAAGTTCCTGCACCCATGTCTGGGTGTGTACTGTCCTTTCCTTTGCTTTGTTTTGCTTTACTATCTCATGTCCTGGGCACAAATCCAGTAACCACAAATTGAGGTCCTCCCCCTCTGGAGACCTCTTTGGCCCACCTTGGTCACAGCGACAGTTCTCAACAAAATGCTTGAACTGTTCACTAAACATAGTTAGCCATTGAAGGCCTTTAGGAAAGACCGCCCCAAAATATTCTGCCTTAGTATGTCAATTACTTTAAGTTGAAGGCACTTGCAAAACACAAGGCTTTCTGAGTTGGGATCCTTCAAAGGAACTTAATTGCTATCAACCCTCTGAAGACTAACTGTCTCCTCCAAAAAGATTTCTCTGTACCCAGACAGCCCTGCTGCAAACGATGGTTTATTCTTCTAAGGGCTCATTCATCTCTCTTCAAAACCATTCACTCTGAGAATATTTTCTACCCCATATCCATTTTACTTATTTCAGAAAGGGAACTGAGTCAAGGTACTCTTGCCCTTTTCTTGATTGATCTTGCCTTTTTTTGGTTGATTGCTTTAAATCCAATCTGGAGCCTAAATACTATTACTTACCAAAAAAAAAGAAAACTATAAGTAGGAAGCTTAGTTAAGACAAAACAGATTTAAATCTTTGCCTCCCTCCATTGCAAAAAGTGGTTCAGCCTTCCCTCTCCTCCAGGGGCAAAGAGAGCAAATGGAAATTTCTTCTATAGATATAAATTTCCTTTAGGTCTCAAAATAATTAAATAATTAAAAATAGGCAGCTTCTAAACCAGCTTGTGTCCTTTACCTACAGCACTGAGTTCAGTGCTTTAATGAGCAGAGTAGACAAAGCATTTTCTGTGACTATGACTGAGATACCTTTCATTATTAGTCAAAGCTTAAGATTTTCACCAAGAAATAAAGGTACATAAAGAGAAGATTCAATTAATATAGTGATCTAAGAACTCAACTTGGTTTTTTTTTTTCTCAGTTTAGTTTTTTGAAAAGCCTGGTGTGGTAATTTTTTAAACACATTCCTCCATTTTTAAATGTACCCTACAAAGAACAATTTTATCCAAATGATAACCCCCTCAGTATAGCCATTAATTCTAAATCACTTCTGCTAAGCTTCACTCATTTCTCTTTTTTAAAAAAGTGCAGATTCTGAAATTCTTAGCACGATGCTGAAGTTCCAAGGGGAAGAGTTCAATCACTATCTGCTCACTTTACCACCACAAAGCCCAAGAAGGGCATAAGCCCTCTCCTAGCACAAGTTGACCTTGGTACCACCCTAAGATTATGTACTTTCTCACAGTATAAACTAACTCTGGATGGAATTCCAGAAAGCCAAATTTAAGACTCCAATCCAGGCAAATCCATGACTCTCTGTCTTCTAGTAACCTTACCTACCTACTGAACCTGGCTCTGTTTCTGTCGGACTCAGTCAACACCTAAGATTTCCCTACAGGACCCAGTCCTATATGTCAAAACTTCTTAACCCAATCTGAATAAAAAATTGTCTCAAACAAACTCAGTTCAAAATACAAATCCATGCAGCTTCAGAGAGAACTTACCCATGACCCCCATGGTGCAAGATAATAGCACCATCGTCTCAGTAGGTATCTATGTCTAGTTACCTGATGGCCCAGTGGGGAAGGGAGGTTGCTGGGACTCTGCTTCAAATCCTGCTGATTATGCCAAAATTTAAAAAGGAAAATTCTAATTACGTCAAGTAGTGTTTATTTGAGCAAAAACCAAAACATGATTTGAGAACCAGACAGCTCTAAGAACCAGAGCTTGTTCTGAGAACTACAGCCAACAATGTATTCTGACAACATGTACAGAAAAATTGAAATGAAGCATAGAAAACAAGTTAATTGGCTACTTGCTATTTAGTCCATCAGCCAATTGGTTAGTACTTAGTTGAAAACAGTGCCCAGAAATCAACCAAAACTGATTATTATAATTTAACTTGGTCTGTTGTCCTAGTACAGATGCCCAGTCCAAATCCATGACCTCCCACAAATTTTAGTTAGCACTGAAGAAGAAATCTAAGAAATACTTGTCCAGAAATGATGCACTGTTTAACACAAGTGGCCACAAGATGCTTTCATCTGAAGCATCCAACTCTCTCCACATCACAGGGACCAGGTTTTTTAAAGGAGAGAAGCAGAAAACATTGGATGGAAGAGCAAACACAGACAATAATCTGTGAATGTGTGCCTCATTTTTCACATAGCAAAGTGAATTCACATATTCCGTTAAGACCACAATAGAGATCCTCAAGCTGCATAGCGGTGATTGCTACTCAGAGGTAAGTCCTACAAATGTCATTGGCCTTCAGCAACCTGTCTTTAGTGAATGTGAAATTTGAATAATGGGGCTTCCTAGGTTTAGTAAATTTTGTCATAAGACTAAAATTTTCCCCACTGCAATTTTACTTTCAAAGAGATGTTTTTTTTCAAAATGGGGCCTTGGCCATCCATGCTCTTCAGGCCCTCATGCCTCTTTCTTGTCATTCTTACGGCTTAGACACTCCCTTTGTTGCCTACCTCCATTTTCATCTGACCATCTAGGCCTCATTATTAAGACTTGCCAGACATCATTTTCCTCCACGAAGCCTTCCTGGGCCCCTGCTCATTTTTCTACTCGGCATCCTATGTGAGCAATGGTTTGTCTCTGTGCTCCCATACTCCATGCATGTAATGGGTTAAACATAATCCACAGAAGCAGTGCTATCCATTGACCATCTGAGGTTTCTGAGGTTAGAGCCATATTTTTTATCTCTGTATTCCTAGCAGCAACTACCTGAACCAAGTGGACTAGCTCAGAAACTTAAGACGCAAAGAATTAGTGTTTCCCCCTGAACTCAGAGCAAATTAGAGGAAGGGGACTCTCTCATAGATAAATGGCTTAGCAGTGGAGACCTGGCTGGATTTAAGCTCTCATCTGCTCCTCAACTGGATGCTCCTGTGCAGAGTACAGATTGCACAACATTAGGTGGTATCTTTGCTCTCTAACTGTGTGACCTTGGTCAAGTTAAATATTCTCAGCCTTAGCTTTTTCATCAGTAGAGTGCAGAGAAAAATAAACTGCAACTGTAGAGGTACTTGGCAGAGCGGCAATAATGCATGAAAGGCACTTTGCGAGGTGCCTGACAGAGTAAGGTTCCAAAACTGGCCGAAGTTATCACGACTATTGTTCATAACGAGATATCCGGGGAGCACATTAAACTTCTTAAGTTAGCTTTGCATTGCAGAAAGATTACTCTGGCAGAGCCGTGGAAAATGAAGTGAGCAGAGGCAGAAAAAAGAATTGGGAGACTATTTATTAGCAAGGGCTCTAGGTGACAGATGTGAGAGCCTAGAGTAGAGCAGAAGCAATGGCTGTGGAGTGGAAAGCGACGTTCTGTGCTTCCTTTGGCTTCTAGCTGGTACTCTGAAACCCATCTCCCCACAGAGCCTCTCCACAGGAATGGCCAGGAACCTGTTCAGAGAGCCCTGCTCCAAGGACCAGAGCCAACGCAATTCAGCATGTAACAATGCATTAAAATGGAAGGGCAGGCTGGAGGAAAGAAAAGCACTGCAGCCTTCCTGGGGGACCCAGAAAACCCTAACATGCATCATAATGTCCTAAAACTTCTGCAACCCAAATGTCCAAATGAGAAAGTTTAAATAAGAATAAAACCCCATACAGTGCATATGTGCTCACAGATGTATTCATACATTTTTCTGAGATGGGTGCCAGACTGAGGGCCAGGCCAGCTGTGGAATGTTCTCCAGAACCACAGTACCCAAGCTCCCAGGTGCAAGAGTGCAGGCAGGAGTGGGAGGCAGGCAGAGAGAGGTGTGTTGTTGGCCAGATAAGTCACTCTCTAGATACTGAGCTCATGTGCTCTTTTTGGATTGGAAACACATGCGCTGTCAGGCAAGGCAGGAACCAGAAATCAACAACATATAAAAATACTGCCTTGCACAGACACTTTCCCTCCATGATCTCGCCCTCCTCCCCAGTCTCCCTTCACTTCTTTATTGGCCATGGGGCTTGCTGTGGAGGGACAGGCTCTTGCGACCCATAAATAATAATATGAGTGGAGGCTGTGCATATGGTTTGTGTCTCTATTTCTGAGTCATTCTGCTTGCACCTGAAGTTGTAACAACCACTGGAGAGATTGTCAATGGTACACAAAGGCTGCTTTGAGAAATGTGGAAGGAGGGCATCTTTTTCCTCTGGGACAGACAAAATACTTCAGTATTTAGTTTCTTACTATAAGTGCCATATGCTAGTGGCATCATCTCAACACCTGTAGTCATAATTTGGAGGGACATTCACCTCCATAGGCATGTATGTACCTGAACACAGACTCTTAGAGCAGAAATGTCTTTTGAGCAAGTTCTCTCAACAGAGAGTCCCAAGACTGTATGAGTATCCCACAAATTGGAGCACATCTATGTGCACACATGTATTTTTCCAGGGAGAAAGTCCACAGATTGTTGTCAAATTCTCAACAAGCCCTGTTACCAAAAATGCCTGGAATTACTGACTTAGCTGCTAACCAGCTCTATGATCCCCATTCTCAGATGAAGTTTGAATTCTTTCTTTATGGTTTCATCCATGCAATAATCCAGTTTATGTTTGAACACTCTCAGGGATGAAAGCCTGACAGAATAACCCAATAATTGAAAACAGAGGACTTGGAGCAGGTATACTTGAACCCTGGTCCTGCCACTAACTGTATGACTTTGGGCCAGTATTAAAGTCTTTCTCATTCTTAGGTTCATCCTCTCTATGTATGGGTTATAATATCCCTTAGGTATTTTTAAGAAGATCGAATGAAATAATGTATGCAAACTTCTTAGCATGGCACAAGTGATATAGTACAACACAATAGTCATTGCTATGGCCATCATCTCATCACCATATTCATCACTATCATTATCATTGAAGACAGCTCATTGCTATTATGAAAAAAATACTTTCTCCCAGTACTGAGGGAGGCTGAAACAGGAGGATCACAAGTTTGAGGACAGCCTGGGCTACACAGCATGACCTAAATCTGCTCTCCACAGCTTCCAATCATTGGTCTTCAATGACACTTGATCAGGCAGAGCAAGAGGTAGAGTTCAAATGCAATCTGTCCCATCATTCAATAATAGCACACCAGTAAAAGCTGCACTCCAAAATAATGCATTATAGGAGCAATCTTTCTAAGGGAAAAGGAAAATTAAAACTAGATAGCTTTAACTTAAGAAAGCAAAGTGAGTTCTTTGTGTGTTTGTTTCAGAAAGACATTTTTACAATAAGGTCTTTGTTTATAGCTTTAAATGAATGACTTTAAAACTTAAACATCACTGAACAAATCCAGGGCCCAGATACGTTTAGCTTTTACCCAAAAGATTTTTGCCAGTGGTTCCTATTACTACCAACACTATCAGTAACGCAGTGTTTTTTACAAATTCTTCCAACCCCTTATCTCGCACTCTTATGATAAAGGAAGCCACTCAAAGTCAGTGTGTTACACATGACAGTTTATGTCTTCCCAGAGCAGAGCTAGTTTCTGTTCCTGACCCTCTAGTTGTAAACTCCACAGGGCAGGGACAATGGCTGTCTTATTCTCCTTTGAGTTCCAGCACCTACCACAGGGTCTAGGGTCCTGCTAGGAACTTAATAGATACTTGTTAAATGAAGGAAGGTGAATAACAAATTAATGAATGAACTTCTAAGTAATAGTAACTTGTACAAAGTAAATCTTTGTCCTTTATTAATCCATAAAGTAATATACAATTAAATTGTAAAAATTTGCCTTATAAATGCATTTGAGGACAAATTTTATATTTTCTTGTTCCTGAAGCCACTTATTTTTATTGAACAAACACCCACATCTTTAAGTCATTCCTTTTATTATCTTCCTTTACATCCTTTCATCCATTCTCATTCTTCTATTCTAGATATTGAAGATTGATGTTTTCTGGTATGCGGATTTGAGGTCCTTGGTTTGAATCCTTAGCCAGCCAGCCAGTGTCTTCCCACTGCCATTCTTCTCTGGAGAAGCCAGTGGGTTCTGAGTTGGAGGTTCCAGTCTCACCTTTTGAGAGTCAGAAATTTAAAATAGAAAATAATATAGTTGCTTCTCCACTTAATGTGGGTAGCATTCTGATAAATCCATCATGAGCTGCACATAAATATTGAGTCACTACACCTGACCTACAGAGATAACTCTGCTTCATGTACCTTACAAGCTCAGGACACTCACATTAACCTGTAAGTGTGCAAAAGCATCACTCAGAATAGATGTTGAATAACATGTAATTTATTGAAGAGTGCACTGAAAGTAAACAACAAGAATTTGTGGGTACAAATTCAAATTATAGATTTTAATGAATATGTGTCACTTTTGCACCACCATGAAGCCAAAAGCTCAAAAGTTAAACAATCATTAAGTCAGGACCATCTGCATTAAAGAGGAATTTCAGAACAGTAAGCTTAATTTTTCCTTGCATTTAAAGGGTCTTTAGGGTTAAGTACTCAGGGCTGTGTAATAGTAGAAGTGAGAACCATACATTTGACCCTATCATGATTCAGATGGGAGATTTTTGATTCTCTGATCATGGTGATTGTCTAACATAAGAAGATGAGAGATTTTTGACTGTGTCCCTTTCACTGTGGTCAGGGAATTAGTGAAGCTCTAGAAACTGATCACCTGGAAAAAAATCCTTTTACTAGTCCCTACTATATTTTACATAATATGCTTACAAGGCTAAAAGAGCTTCTGCCTACAATGAGGCAATGTGAAACAAACAGATTTGATATTTGAAAATTAGAATTGAAACAACAATTTCAAAATGGTATGGTTACAACATAGACAACTAGCAAGAAAAACATGCATGGTCAAAAATTTATTTATAAGTTCAATGATAAGTAAAGACATGAAAACTAGAACTTCAGTGAGATATCATTTTTTGAACAATTACAATTTGTGAAGATTCAAAGGAAGCCAGGATGCAGTGCCAGCCATCATAGAGTCGTGTTTCTCCTGTGTGGCTGTCAAAAGGAAAAACAGAGCAATGGAACCTTTCCAGAGAGCAATTTGTCAGCCAACTGCAAAAACTTTAATATATATACCCTTTGACGTAGCCCTCCCACTTGAAGAAACACATCTTCAAGAAACTATTAGAACATATACAAAGATATTTATTCAAAAATATTCATTGTGGCATAGTTCAAAACAAAAAGTAGGAAACATTTAAGTATCTTATGTGGGGGAATTTATCAGACTGCAAAAGATCCATATGATTGAATGCTACACCTGCAGTACCTCTATGCCATCAACAAATTTTTATAAGAAAAATGTTTTCGGTTTATTGCTCAGTGCAAAAACTTAAGAACAAAGGCTTTCAATGTGGTAACTCAACAATACTCAGCTAGTTAATTCCTAGCTTCTTTTAGATCTTAACTAATTAATCTTCATCTCCTGAGCAGTCAGTTCCCTTTATTTTACACTGCATAGCTCCATGTGCCTCTCCTTCTTGTCACTTGTCAACTCTATAAAGTTATCTGTGTGTTCCTAGGCATATATCCTAAGGAATGTGTTCAGGGATATGACAGCCATTTGCACACCCATGTTTATTGCAGCACTATTTACAATAGCAAAGCTGTGAAAGCACTCAGATGTCTCACAACTGATGAATGAATTAAGAAAATGTGGTATATATACATGATAGAGTTTTATTCAGCCATAAAGAAAAATGAAATTACGTTGTTTGCAGGTAAATGAATGGAACTGGAGAACTTCATGTTAAGCCAAGTAAACCAGGCTCAAAAAAGTCACACGTCACGTTTTCCCTCATATGTGGAAGATAGACCTGTAAGTTGAATGTATATATGTAGATACATATATGATCATATATTTGTGTAGGTACACACACATATATATAGTGAGAGAGTAGACAAAATTGTATTATGAGTCTGTCTGAGGGGATTACAGGAAATGGAAGAGGGAAGTTTGGAGAATGAAAAATATTGAAACAACCTATCGATGTATGAATATAACATAAGGCACTGAACTGTAATATTCAACTACTTACAGTAGAGAGGAACAGGCATTAGAGAATGAGCAAGTAATGGGGGGAGTATATTAAAGTACAATAAATACAGGCCTGAAGTACCAAGGCAAACCCCCCTTGGACTATTGATATACACTTTAAAAAAAATGCAGGTCAGGAGGGAAAAATAGATCTTTTCTGCGGGGTGGGTACGAGTGGGAGGAGGGAGGGCACAAAGAAAGGGGGAAGGAAGGTGTATATGGTGGGTGTATTTCGTATCCACATATGAAAATAAAAGAGTGGAACCTGTTGAAATTATTCTAAGAAGGGAGAAAGAAGAGAAGAGGGAGAACAATGGGGGGGTAGATCTGATATATATTTAAGCACATATGTAAATATCACAATGTATCTCCTATACAACTATTATATGCTAATAAAATAATTTTTTAAAAAAGAAATTATCTGTGTGAGTCTTGATTTATGTCTGACTGTAGCTAAATGAAGGAAGGACTCATGTTAAGCATATGTTAAATATTCAATATATTTTAAAATAATGATTTATGATACTACATTATATAAAAATGTGTATGCATATACACACATAGAAAGGGTATGACATGGTATTTCCACTATTAATGTTTCTATAATTGACTTTCTGGATGAGAGTTGAGAGGTTGGTAATGGAGAGACACATTGGCCAGTTTGGAGCTGTGTCAAAGGAGAAATCACAGGGAGATAGGAAGTGATGTGCTTGATTTAAGTTAAGAGAGATCACTGATGGCTTGGAGACAATGAAGTGCAAAGGTGGGGAAGGCAGGAAGCACAAGTCTTAACCCCAAGTCTGTTTCTATCATCTGGGCAAAGAAGAGAAAAAAATAATTATCTGAAATAAAACTATAGCTGTAGGGATGAACAAGAGTGGATTATTCAAGAAATACCAGGAAAAGAAAAAAACAGTAGAAATTCAGTAAGAAAACTAAGTCAGAGGGAGAAATAGCCAAAAAGAACACAAGACTGCTATTTTGGGAAACTATAGGGATGGTTGTTCCATCAAAAGAAATGGAGAGTTCCAGGTGTATTTTAGAAGAGGAAGAGAAAACCCCTTTAGGATATGCAGAGTTTGAAGCTCAGAAGAGAAGCATGGACTGGAAATTTAGACTTGAGAGTCACCCACATACAAGGTATAGTTAAGACCTTATAGAAAAGCCAATGTGGCAGTGCACACCTGTAATTCCAGCTACTCAGGAGGCTCAGTCAGGAGAATAATGAGTTCCAAGCCAGCACAGGAAACTTAGTGAGACTTTGTCTAAGAAAGATGGCTGGGGGTTTAGCTCAATGGTAGAGTGCTTGTCTAGCAGATATAAGCTACAGGGTTCAGTCCCCAGTACCTCAAAAAATACAAAAATAAAGAAAGACATTACAGCTGGACAAAGTCACCTGGGGAGAGTGTTTCTTGAAAAGACAAGCTGGTCCAGGAAGAGAACCCAAGAAGCACCGATATGGAAGGGAAAGTCAGAGGACAACGTGTCAGGGAGGAGAAGGGATGATCAGACGTATGGGACAAAAGACAAAAGAATGGAAACTTTGGAAAGGAAGGGGTAGAGAGGATACACACATCAGAATTCCAGGAAAACTGGTACCAAAAAGAATCCTGAACTGAGTTAAGTGTATAGAAGTCAATCAGTGGCAGACCAGGACAATTTCAGCAGAATACACGGGTGCAGGGCAGAGGTGCGTGAAGAACACATAAACTGTGCAGACTGACGGTCTGTGAATACAGACCACTTTCTTATTTTAAGTCAATAAAAGGAAAAGAGAGATTTGTGGGTGGCTGGGATTGGGGGGAGACAGAGTGCAGAGGGGGCTCTCAAGGCAAAATGAAGGAGGTAGAAATTAGAGATAAAAGGAGCAAGAAAAAATATTCTAAAAACACAAAGCCAAGATAACCAGGAAGGAAGTGGGCAAAGACACACCTAAAGGTTTGTCTGAACTTCATGAGGAATTCCTTGTCTCAGCCCTACACATCAGTGTCCCCACATGGTGATCAATAAGGAAGATACCACTGTATATATTGTAATTGCCAGTGTCTGCCAGGCACTGTGCTGAGTGCAAAAGTTTGGGAGAGTGGATTTGTACATCAAAAGCTCTCTACAAATTCCTATAAACAAGAAATGGAGACTGCATAGTGTTCACAGTGCCAAAGAAGAATCATGTATGCCCCAATCATGCTAGGGATTTATTAGTGTGTAAAAAGACAGTGTAGCCAAGGTAGTAAATACTCAGTAACATTGTATAAAAAAAGACCTGAATAAGATAGATTGATGATTGGTATATGTGTCCACTTTTGCTACTATAACAAAACACCTGAAACTAGATAACTTTACAAAGAAAAGAGGTTTATTTAGTTCACATTTTAGAGCTGAAAGTCAGATGTCAAGCAGTCCTATTGGTTAGGCCATTGATGAAGGCCTAATGGTAGATGACGTCATGGTGAGAACACAGATGCAGGAGCAAGAAATTACATTGCCAGAGAGGAAAGAAATCACATTGCCAGAGAGGAAAGAAATCACATTGCCAGAGAGGAAGCCAGTAGAAGTAGAAGAAGGGAGGTTGCTCCTTCCATAACAACCCCCTCTCAAGAACTAACCAAAGACCACAATTTCAGACATCTGGTGCAGGTGCTTGGCTGAGGAGCCAGAGGAGCAAAGCTATCATCTGTGGGATGATGACTGAATGCCTCTAAATTAGAAAAAAGAAAACTAACCAAAGGTCTCATTAATGCCTTCTGAGGGCAGTTCCTTCACTCTCCTAAGAACCTCCCACTAGGCCTCACTCTTAAAGGTCCATAGCACCTCCCAGCTCTGCCACACTCAGGACCACATCTAAACCATAGCAATGGGGACCCTTTAGAGACTCTGAAGCCAGTCATTTCCCTGTAATTGTTTGCTCGATATATTCTTGCTACTCTTAACTTTTCCAGCTATAAAACCAGCAGTTGTCAGGTATCCAACCAAACAAAGTTGCTGTTTTCAACAATGAATATCAAACATGACTTTCTTGGGTTTTCAACTGGACAATAGACTGTTGAAAGACAAAAGAACATCTCTAAATTCTGAAAGCTCCACATGTGATCATCTCAGATCATAGAGGATCACAAGAAGTCTTTGTGGGCAGGCCACAGAAGCATCTGGACAGTCTGCTACAAGACCTTAGGAATCCAGGGCCTATCCAAGCCTTAACCTCAGATTGGAGCAGACATATGGGAAGAGAATTCAAACGCTGGATGGACTAAGGGGGAATCTGAAAGCAAAAGGAGCTTGGGTGTCCCTTCTCATTTGAACCCAGGGGTGTGAATGCTTCACTATCCCAAGATTTGTGGGTGCTTCCAACAGAGTTGAAATGGCAGGCAGCATGCCATGTTCACTTAAGCAATGCGAGTCAACTCCCTGTATAGCTGTCTTTATCTCAACTAGCAAATACCCTTGGTCCTTCCTAGTATTGCTTATACTATCTCTTCAACAAAATTAGAGATAAGGGCAAAATAGTTTCTGATAAGGGGGTGAGGGGGAGAGAGAGGGGGCAGGGGGGTAAGGGAAGGGTTGGGGGGAAGGGGGGAGAAATGACCCAAACATTATATGCCCATATGAATAAAAGAAAAAAATTTTTAAAAAGATTACTAGGGATGAAAACAAAAAAAAAAAAAGAAAGAAAGAGTCAGGTGGACTATTTCCTTAACTCCAGGATTCTCCACCAATTCCTGCTGCTAGGTGAGACACTCAGAATTTCCAGGGATACACAAGGGTGAACCTGCAACTTAGCTGTGATCAAGGTTTCTCTTATCTGGGCCCTTCTCCAACTACCTCAAGTTTCCCAAATTATTCTTCATTTTTCAGTTTTCTCAACACCCACAATCCTACTCACTTTGTCCATATTCCTCTGGCTCTCAATGTCAATTTATATATAATTAATACGATTTTTAGACCTGATATGCCCAACACTGTGTAGCTATCATTTCCCCTGCTCTGGACAATTTCACTGCTTTTAATGACCCTAAGAATCCAGGCTCTATTTTATTCATTATTTCACACTGTGGACTCATCTTCAATGCAAAGCCTTTTCAAACTAGGTCTTTATCATCTTGTACCTCTGCAAATTGATTTTTTTTCTTGGCTCTATTTTTTTTAGTTTATGGTACTGGGGTTTGAACTCAAGGACTCACACTTACTAGGAAGGCACTCTACCATTGAGCAACTCCTCCAGCCCCTCGATTTTTTTTCTTTACTTCAACTCAGGACTTGACATTTTACCCAGTTGAATTTCATCTTATTCATTTTGGCCCATTATTCCAAACTTTTGAGATTATTTGAAACACTACCCAATTCTGGCCATCTCTTATTCAACATTTTATCAGCCAATTATATGAAGACATAAAAGATACATATATGTCAAGTTTGTGGGTAATACAGTTAGTCCTAGATCTCAGGAAGCCTCTCTTCAGAATGGCTCTAAAGTATTAATCAGCACATAAAGAACAAGAGAGACCTCCATAACTAAAACACAATAGAAAACTTGCCAAAATTGCCAAGGAAATATGTCTATTTGAAAGCAAAGATTGTCCTCACTCTTTAGTTCAGAACACTGCTGTTAAGTCAGGCAGATCTGTATTGAGGTCCCAGCTGTAGGAAAGTCACTTTATTTTTCTAAGTCTGATTCTCTTATTTGATAATGGCAGTAATAAAAGTAAGCACCTAATACTTTTCCTATGACTACCTGATAGACATTGCCTATCCAAGATGTTGTCATACCCGACACCCCAAACACACTGAGAGTTCATTCCATCTGGAGAGACCCCACACTCATACCTTCCCCTACCATAGGCCTGAAACCCCATGTTGCTCCACCATATTGCAATCAAAAACAACTGTAAGAATCCACCTTCTTGTGGTAGCAAGAAGTTCCTTTCTTGTGTACTTCTTGTCTGTGGTGTTCAACCATTATAAATTCATTAAATTTTTCATCTTATTGTCAAAGATACAATAAGGACTCAGATTAACTCCCTGATAAATTCTACATGAAATACCTCTGTGCATTCCCAGATTGGCACCGAACCTCTATGTCGGTATTATGGTTTGAATATGGTTTGTTCCCTCAAACTCATGCAGAAATTTAATCCCCAAATCTGATATTAATGGTATTAGGAGAGTGGAAACTTAATCCACCATGGTGCTTGGAGATGTGAGCTTCAGATTATTTATTCAGAATTTGTATCTGAATTTCTTCATTATAAAGTGGATTAATATTCACACAATGGGTTTATTAGGAGGGTATGGGAGAAAATTGACATTCTCTCTCTCTCTCTCTCTCTCTCTCTCTCTCTCTCTCTAGCACTGGGAGTTGAATTCAGGGCCTCAATCTTGCTAGGCAGGTGCTCTACCACTTGAGCCACTCCCCAGCCCTTTTGCATTGGTGAGATGGGGTTTCACTTTATGTCAGGGCCAGGCTGGACCACAATTCTCCTGTGTTTCCTCAAGTAGCTGGGGGTAACAAGTGCACACCATTGTACCCAGCCACTGGTTAAGATGGGGTTTGGCAAATTTTTGCCCAGGTTAGCCTGGAATCATGATCCTCCAGATCGCTGCCTCTCAAGTTGCTAGGATTGCAGATGTGAGCCATCACACACTGCCTGACATTTCTTGACACATCTCTACTTCTATTCCCTTTACTTACAAGATAAACCTCCTTTCTTCCTTATGCATGTTGCCAATTTCTAGCCAGCTCCAAAGTTAGTGCCAAGCAGTCTTTCTTACTTAAGTTTTCTTAATTAATTCCCTCTTCTCTCTATTAGTACTTTATGATCTTCATGTACCATTCATCATTTAGGGTTAATACTGGATTTCTTTTATTTATATATGCTATTGATTGTATGATAAATCATCAATTTGAATAGTTTCAGAGGAAAAAATAAAAGAATCATTCAATTTCAATTTTCAAAGCATATATTTTTAAGTGAATAGTAGTGTGTTAGACTCATACATGGCAGCCGGGGAGTTGAGAGAATTGCAGAATTATCCCACAGATGGACCACAAAGCTCATCTGGCCACCTGGCTAAGGCACAGATGTCATCAGTCGTGAAGGCAAAAGAATTCAGGTGGTTTAGCGGTGAGCCATTATTTCTTGAAAAACACTATTTAAAATATTTGTCTGCTCATAATATCTTGTATTCTAAGTGGTAGTTACCTTTTTTGAGATTGTTTTGGTTTTTTTTTTGCTGTGGTAACCATAACAAAATTCACCATTTTAACCATTTTGAACGCACAGCTAAGGAACACTAAGTCCATCCAAAACTGTGCATCCATCACACTACCCTTTTCTAGAACTTTTTCTTCCTCCCAAACAGAAGTGTGTTCAACAATAATTCTTGCTCTGTGCCTTTCCTTGCCATGGCAGCCTCTATTATGCTTTTTGTCCCCTCGAATTCACCTATTCTAAATGCTCACATAAACGGAGTCTTACAGCTTTTTGCCTTTCGTATCTGGTTTAGTTTACTAAACGTGTTTTCAAGGCTCATCCTTGTTGCAGCATGTATCAGAATTTCATTCCTTTTTAAGGCTGAATAAGTATTTTGTTTGTCCAAGCACTTGTTAGTGGACTACATATGCTGTGACAGAATGCCTAGCATAATAAGATTTAATTTGGGTTATGGTTTCAGAGGTTCAGCCCATCTTTTGGCATCAGAGGGAGGGTGTTTGTGGTAGAGCATCATGGCAGACAGGAAGGATTAAGAGAGAGAGGAAAAAAGAGGAGAGAGAGAGTACAGGAAGAGGCCAAGGCAAGATATTGTCCACGGACACCCCCCAAGTGATCTACCTCCTACTTTCCCACCTCCCAGTAATGCCATCATGTTATCAGCCCATCAGGAAAATAATCCATTCATTAAGTCAGAGCCCTCGTGATCTGTCTCTAGAAACCCTCTCACAGACACACCCAGAGGTATGCTTACTAAACTCCTAGCCATTTTTTTTTGCAGCACTGGGTTTTGAACTCACCACCTCATGCTTGCTAGGCAAGCTCTCTCACCACTTGAGCCACTGCACCAGCCCAGTTTTGTGATGGGTTTTATTGAGATAGGGTCTCACAAACTATTTGCCAAGGGCTGACTGCAAATCTCAGTCCTCCTGGATTATAGAAGTGAGCCATTGGTGCCCAGCTCATAACCATTTCTTAATTCAATCAAGTTGATACTTAAGACTAACCTCAAGTTAGCCTGGCCCAAAAGACCAAAAATCATATGTTCTTCCTCATAGGTGGACATTAGGTCAAGGGCAAACACAACAAGGGGATTGGACTTTGAGCACATGATAAAAGCGAGAGCACACAAGGGAGGGGTGAGGATAGGTAAGACACCTAAAAAATTAGTTAGCATTTGTTGCCCTTAACGCAGAGAAGCTAAAGCAGATACCTTAAAGCAACTGAGGCCAATAGGAAAAGGGGACCAGGAACTAGAGAAAAGGTGAGATCAAAAAGAATTAACCTAGAAGGTAACACCCACACACAGGAAATCAATGTGAGTCAACTCCCTGTATAGCTATCCTTATCTCAACCAGCAAAAACCCTTGTTCCTTCCTACTATTGCTTATACTCTCTCTACAACAAAATTAGAAATAAGGGCAAAATAGTTTCTGCTGGGTATTGAGTGGGGGGAGAGGGAGGGGGCGGAGTGGGTGGTAAGGGAGGGGGTGGGGGCGGGGGGGAGAAATGACCCAAGCCTTGTATGCACATATGAATAATAAAACAATAAAAAAAAAAGACTAACCTCAAATGGGCATTTGGACTGTTGTCAATTTTTTTTTTTTAGTTTTCTGATTTTTTTATTATTCTATATTAGGATGTATTAGTTATACGGGGAGGGGGATTCATAGTGACATTTCCAATTAGACCTATATTTTACATTAGTTACTTCACCTCCATTGTCTCTCCCCTTCAACCCCTTCCCAGCCCCAATTAAAACAACTGTGAGTGGTTTCTTTGTTCTGTTTTACCTATTGTAAGGCTATAATGAAAACCGCTGTACAAGAATTCATTTGAGCTCCAAATTTCAATAATTTGGGGATGTATACATGCTGTAGTTTGGATCTTGAATGGCACCAAAAGGCCTATGTGTTGATGCTTGGCTCCTAGCTTATGGTGCTATTGGAACATGATGGGCCTAGTGGATGGAAGTAAATTATTGAGGGAATACTCTTGTTGGGGATATTAGAAATCCAGCCCCTCTTTTTTCTCACTCATTGCTTTCTGGCTGTCATGAAGTGGGCAGCAACCGCCACCACACTCCCACAGATCCAAAAGCAATAGGACCAATCACCCATGGACTGAATCCCCCAAAACTGGGAGTCAAATTAAACCTTTCCTCTTTTTAGGTTAAATATCTCGGGTAATTTATTGCAGTAGCAGAAAGTTAACTAGCACAAAGTCTAAGAGTGGAACCGTTGGATCACGTTTTTCTATTTTATGTTATATTTCCACCAGCAGTGCACAATGGCTCCAATTTCTCCACATCTTCAACCATACTTGTTCTTTTCCATTCTCTTAAAATAATGGCCATCCTAATGCATGTGAAGGGTACCTAATTGTGATTTTGTTTGCATTTCCCTAACAGCTAGTGATGCTGACCACCTTTCTTTTCATGTGCTTATTGGCTATCTATGATATTCTTTGGAGAAATATCTACTTAAGTCAAAGAAAGTTGCCTGTTTCTAAACTAGGTTTTTGTAGGAACTCTTTATATATCTTAGATATTTATGCTTTATCAGGTATATAATATGTAAATATCGCTCCCATTCTGTAAGCTGATTTTTCATTCTCTTCAATGCATAGCAGTTGTTAATTTTGACAAAGTACAATGTATCTATTTTTATTTACGTGCCTGTACTTTGTGTGCCATATCCAGGGAATCACTGGTAAGCCAATGTTCCTATGTTTTCTTCTGAGAGCATTCTAATTTTAGTTGTTACATTCAAGTCTTCATTCCATTTTGAGTTAATTTCTATATTTGATGTTAGGTATGGGTCCAACTTCATTCTTTTGTATGCAGATATAGTTTTCAGCACCATTTGTCCTTTCTGCATCAGTTATTCTTAGCACCCTCTTTGAACATCAATTGAGCATATATGTGAAGGTCTGCTTCTGGACTCTCCATTCTGTTCCACTCATCCATATGTCTAACCTTTCACCAGTATCATGCACTTTGATTAATGTAGCATTATAGTAAGTTTTGAAGTCAGGAAGTATGAGACCTTTGACTTTGTTTGGTTTTTTCTTTTTTTTCAAGACTGTTTTGACTGTCTCTTGAAATTACACCTGAATTTTACAATGAGTTTTTGTAATGAATTTTACAATGAGTTGTTATATTTCTAGAAAACATGCTATTGGGATTTTGATAGGGATTGCATTATATCTGTAAACCACTTTGGATATTGTCATCCTAACAATGTTAAGTCTTCCAATCTATGAACACAGGATGTCTTTCCACTTACTTCTGTCTTCTTTAGTTTCCTTCAGCAGCGTTTTGTGGTTCTCACTTTACAAGTCTTTTACCTGCTTTGTTAAATTTATTCCTGAATATTTTATTATTTTGATGCTGTTGTAAATGGAATTGATACTTTAATTTCCTTTTTGGATTATTCATTGCTAGTGCACAGAAAGCAATTCAGTTTGTCTGTTGTTTTTATATCCTGCAAGTTTGTTTAATTTATTTATTATCTCTAATAATTTACATATGTGTGGAATCTGTAGGGTTTTCCATATATAAGACCCTATCACCTTCAAACAGAGATAATGTTACTTCTTCCTTTCTAGCTTGGATGTGTTTTGTTTCTTTTTCTTGCCTCATTGTTCAACTACAACTTTCAATACTAAACTGAACAGAAATGGTAAAAGTAGACATTTAACTGATGGAATGGCTCAAGTGGTAGAATGCCCACCTAGCATGAGACTCTGAGTTCAACCCCCAGAATTGCCAGAGAAAGCGAGATTTTTAAGTAGCCATTTATGTCTTGTCCCTGATTTTAGAATGGGAAAAAAATCTTGCTGTCTTTCACAACTGAGTATATTCACTGTGGGTTTTACATATATGCCCTTTATCATCATCTAGAGGAATTTTCCTTCTCTTTGTTTTTTATTGTACAAAGGTGTTGGATTTTGTCAAATATTTTTAAGCATCATTTGAGATAATTATGTGTTTTTTCCTTCATTTTATTAATGTGGTGTACTATATTGGTTAATGTTCACATGTTGGAACATTCTAGTATTCTAGAAATAAAACTCGATCAAAGTGTATTAAAAATAGGTACATAAAGATGATAGCATCAGAATGTTCTGTGTGTACTTGAGATACAAATGTGCATTTTGATTTTGTTGGGTGATACGTTTCATATATGTCTATTAAATCTGAACAGTTTACAGTGTTCAAGTCCTCTATTTCCTTATTGATGATTTGCCTGGTTGTTCTATCCCATATTGAGCAGTGTCTGTTTGAACACTGTTATTGTAGAACCATTTTTCCCTGCCATCTCATCAGTGTTTGCTTCAAATATTTTGTAGCTCTGATGTCTAGTGCATAAGTATTTATAATTGTCATATTTTTGACAAAATGGCCATTTTTTCTAATACACAATGTTCTTCTTTGTCTCTTGGAACAGTTTTTTCTTTAATTTAAAGTCTGCTTTGTTTGATGTTAATATAGTCATTCTAACTCCTTTTTTTTGGTGACTATTGGCATGGAATGTCATTTTAGAACCTTTCACTTTTGAACTTTTGTGTCCTAAGACTTAAAAAGAGTCTCCTCTCTTAGTATAAAGGTGGATTTTAAAAAATTCATCCTGTCTTTTAATCTGTTTACATTTTATCCACTGAATTAATAATTTAATCCACTTACATTTAAAGTAATTACTAATATGGAAGGACTTACTTCTTCCATTTTTGTGCTTGTTTTCTGTTCTTAATGTCTTCTTAATATCTTCCGTTACTGCCATCCATTGGCCTCGTTGATTCTCTTATGTGTCTTATAGACACATTTTGATCCCTTTCTCATTTCCTTTTATGTATATATTCTATAAATATTTTCTTTGTAGTTACCATGAGGGTTATATATAATATCCTAAAGTTGTAGCAATCTAATTGGAATTAATGCCAACTTAACTTTAATCACATACTGAAAGTATGGTCTTATGCATCTGTGTCCCCTCTTTATATTGATGTCATAAATCATATCATGATATATTATCTGGTAACACAAATTTATAATTATTTTAATATTTTTACTTTGTAGAAGAGTCATGACTAATGTATAATTATTTTATTCGTTTTTTAAATTCTATGAAAAATGAAAAGTGGAGCTATGAATCAAAATTACAGTAATATTAGATTTTATATTTCCCATATATTCAACTTCACTGGAAATTGCTATTTATTCATACAGCTTTGAGTTGCTATCTAGCAGCTTTTCATTTCAACCTGAAAACTCTCTTTAGCATTTCTTGTTGGATAGGTCTAGTTATAGTGAACCTTTCAGCTTTTTGAAAGTATTGTTATCTTTATTTTTTTCATTTTTATTATCATATATTCACTGTACAGATTCATGGTGACAATTTCAAATAGTCTTATAGTATGCATTGATTAGATTGCTCACACCATCTTCCCCTCCAGACCCATCCCCACCTCACTGAAAGCAATTGCAAGAAATTTCATTGTTCTAATTCATATATGCATACAAAACCAATAAACCATATTCCCTCACCATCATCTCCTCCATTAACCCTTCCCCCTCCTACAAGTACCTTCCCACTGTACCTATTTTACACTCCTGTCTTTCATTATTAATTCCAAAGTCAATGTTGAAAGGGGCTTCTCCATGTATTCCATTAGCCTTTCTTTAAATAAGGAGTGTTTTTATTACCCCTTTATTTATGAAGAACAATTCTACTCTATACAGAATTCTTGTTTTCAGGGATTTTTACTTAAGCATTTCAAACATGCATCTAAGTTCTCTGATTATGAGAAACTAGCTAATAATACTGTTGACAATTCCTTGTAGACTGTGAGTCACAATCTCTTGCTGCTTTCCATATTATCTTTGTTCTGTACTTCCAATAATTTAATTCTAATGTGTTTCAATATGATTCTCTTCATGTTTATCTTATTTGGAGTTTGTTGGTTTTCTTGGATTTGTGTATTCATGTGTTTCCATTCATATAGGAAAATTGGGGAACTTTTCAGCCAACATTTCTTCAAATAATCTTTTGGCTTTTGTCACTCTCTTTTCCTTCTGGGACTTCAATAATGCATATGCTGGTTTGCTTAGCAATGCCCACAAAACAGTTAGACTCTGTTTACATTTTTTTCATTTTTTCTTTCTGCTCCTCAGATATTATGATTTCAATTATCCTATCTTCAAGTTCACTGATTCTTCCTTCTGTCAGTTCAAATCTACTGCTAAACCCCTCTCTTGAACTTTGCATTTCAGCTATGGTACTTCAGCACCAAAGCTTCTGTTTGGTTCCTTTTTATAATTTTTCTGTCTTTGTTGATGTTTTCATTTTGCCTTTGCATTGTTTTTCTTATTTCTTTTAGTTGTTTGTAAATATTTTCCTTCAGCTCTTCTAGTATTTCAAAACCTGTTTCTCATGTGTGTATTTTTATCTTTTCAGTTTATCTTTTCCAATTGACAGTAAGTTCCTTAAAAATAGTGACTATGTCCACACTTAGTGCAATTCTGTGGTCCTTACCAGATTTAATGGAAAAAAGTTATGCCATGCTGTGAATAAACTGGGTTCTAATGTCACCCCCTGCTATATGGTCCTGCTCAATTCCTTAACCTCTGCTTCTCCATTTCCTTAAGTTTGGTCATGATAATAACTAAGAGAATACCTATGAAAATGTCTGCTACAAACAGATACTCAGGAAAATTACATTTACTTTACATAAGCTATACTAGTGAACAAATTCTCTTAATGGTATATACTTGTTCATCCTTCTAGTTCATGACATCCTGTGCCAAGGTTTAGAGTCACCTCCAGGCTAACCAAAACTCTTATGTTTTTGGCCCCAGCCTGACATTATTTTAGCACTACCATGACACCTTTGAGTTTCCCCTGCTCTTTTCCCATTTTTGCACTCCATCCTGGCTACTAAAAAAACAAACTTATGAAAATTCAGGTATTTAGAAAATAGGTAACTTACTTTGAGGCACTCAGACTCTTCCTACCTGCTAGGAATCCATCTATCAGACATAACAGTTAAGTAAAACTTTCACATAATCTTTCCTTGAAATGCTTGTGATTCTTGATTTACATCTTGCTATCTTTGTGCATTTTTATGTGTGTACCTATGTATTTTTGAACCATATTTCATGATCAGGTTGACCAAATCCAGTGGGGCAATAACCAGCTTCCCTTTTTCCTTGTCTCTAATTAGAATCAACTAGTAAGAGATGATCAAAATACCAAGTTTATTATGGATATAGCTATTGGAAAACAAGGCTTAGGTGTACAGCAAGAACAGGCTTCCTAATATTGAACTCTGAAATGCAACACCCAGCCATAGTGATCCTCAGTCAGTTGTGCCTTATCAGTAGGGACAGGAGCTACCCTCTGAAATCTCTGCTACAGAAGAAGCAAGCACAATATGAATGCTTCAGGTAGATGCAAAAAGCATGAAGAGAAAAAAGGGACTGAGCTACACTTGCATAATTATTGATCCCCAGTTTAATAATCACTTCTCATTTAAGTACACCTTGGTTTAAAATTGTTCTGGGAACTAAGTTCTTTTGAACAGAAATTGTGTAAACAAGGAGGAGGCCTTCCAGGCCAGATAGACAGAAGTTACCACTGAAGAAAGACAGGAGACTTCAGCCTAACTTCCAAAGGGAAGAGAGGAGAGAGGGGGCCCCTCCTGTCCTGATGCTGCAGGGAGAAAAATTACAGCCTGGCACATATCACCATGCTTTGAATTCCACTGCTGCTCCTAGTAACTGTTTCTGACAACAAAATGTGGATGGAACACACGCTAGAGTTAAAGAACTGCTCTTGTCCAGGATAAAATAAAAAGACATTTTTCCCTAGTGGGCTACTGAATAGAAAGTGGATTATTGGTGGTATTACAGGATGGCTCAGAAGTCTGGTTGCCAGATTTTGCTTTCCCTGCTGTGTGTTCTTGTAATAATTATTTAACCTCTTATGTCTTGGTTTCTTCACTTGTAATAAAGTGAATTATAATGGTACCTACCTCATAGGTTCTTTTGAGGCTTAATTAAGTATATAAACTACTTAGAACAGTATCCTGAGTGCCCTTTGATTGTTGGCTATTATCTCAATTATCTTCAGTTTTCCTTGTCTATCTTAAAGCAAAGCTGAGGAGGGGTACACTATTCAAAAAATGAGCTTGTTATACAGAAACAGTTTCTCTTAAACCTTTTGATCATTTTACAACTCTAACCTCCTCTAGTTTAGAGAGCTTAGCACTTAAATGGAGATCTGAGACTCCCAAGTATTAAGAAAAAAATCACAAGAACACCATTGAGCTTTGACCGTGGGAGGAGAAATAGAGTTTCAGCACTCTATATGGATACATCTGTCATTCTGATTTCCATGTTTCCTCTCCTTCTTCAACAGCTGCTTTGATACCCACCAACCCAACTCATGTCTCTACACCATATGTGAGGGAGGAGTGGGTGGAGCACAGTCCACAGCCTTTGAAGCCAAGGGATTTCCTCCCACCCACGAGTCTGTTATTTCAGAGTGGACTGGAATGAGACAGGCGGCTCTAACTGCACTGCACCCTGTGCTCTAAAGGCTTTTGCTGCAGTGTTGGCAGGAATTGTGTCATTGGCAGCTCAAGGAGGCAGGGAGGACTGAGCAAACCAATGATCCCCACATGAGGAATCAAAAAGCCAAATGATAGGCCAGAACCAGAACCAGAACCAAAGCAGGGCCCAGAGGCCATGGCTCAAAAATCAGAAGAGCACAAAGTAATCAAGTGATCCGCCAGGAAAATCCTAGCTGACAGACACAATGGCAGCACTAGAGGCCCGTGAAAGAAACCCTAGTGGAAAAGCCAAGGATGGCACCCTTCAGACCTCAGGATGTCAGAGGAGCTCAGAGCAAGGACTGTACTTGAAGTTTGAAGACAGGTTAGGGCACGACTCTAGAAGATTGTCAGAGGCTTCCTGGAGAACTGGGTGGAAAACTGAGACAAGGCTATGCTACTCAAGAAGATGGCTTTCTCGTGAGAGCCCATGACATTCGGAGCATACCATAATAATTATAATTGCTGATGCCACCCACTAATGGCTACTCTGCCAAGAGCTATGCTCCATTCACACTTACCATTTCATTATATTCTCTTATTAATTTTCACACACACCAGGATGTAGAACCCTATGCCTTGGACCAAGGGACTTGGCTTATCTCATTCTCAACTGTGAACCCTGGACCCAGAACGGCATGTGCCAGTCCAGAATAGGTGCTTAATCCATATTTGGTGAATATTTACCTCTGCTGTCAACTGAGAACACTAAAGCTAAAAAAGACTAAGTAACTTGCTCAGTTACAACCCTCTTGCTCAGTAAATGTCATCTGTTTAAAACACAGTGGCAGTCAGGCATGGTGGCACAAACCTGTAATCCCAGCACTCAAAAGACAAAGGCAGTAGGATGGCAAGTTCAAAGCCAGGCAAGGCAACTTGGTGAGTTCCAGGCCAGGCCAGGCTACCTAGCAAGACCCTGTCTCAATAAATAAATAAATAAACAAACAAATGAATAATTAAAACACAGTGGCCCAGAAGAATGAACTTCAAAACAACCTTGCAGTTGCTTTGAATTACATCCTATGGTAAAGATGCTAAGAATCAGATTTAGCAAGGTTTTACTGTCTTGGCTTTAAGACCATTGAGAACAATGTGTGTGTCTTTACACAGGCTCACTCTGAAAGGATCATATCATTTTCTTCCCAGAAACTCCAAAGCAAGTCACATGCAGCCTTTAACATCCCACACTCCTCCTCAGCAGCTGACTTTGTTCAGTGAGGTGAAGAAGAGGCTTTGGTACATTAGAGTGGTGGCTCTCAATTTTCTGGGATGGGGCTCCTCCAGAATCTGGTGAAATTTGTGGATTATCTCCACTTCCATACCCAAGTCACTTACACTCATATACTCAAAAGATTACAAAACACTTCAAATGACTCTGGGACCTTCTTAAGAAAATCAATAGAGATCTCTAATGCTACATTAAAGCTTGGGTTATTTCAATACATGGTGCTAGTATAAAAACTGAATAAATATTCAATGAATAATTGAAAATCCCTATGCAAAAAAAAAAGGAACATTGAAACTTGACCCTTTCCTTACACCTTATCTACACATTAACTCTAACTGGATCATATGCTGAAAACTAAGTATTATTTTTAGAAGAAAATACAGGAGAAAATCTTTGGGACCATGGATTAGGCAAAGTTTCCTTGGCTGTGATACAAAAAACATGTCCTATAAAAAGAGAAAATGATAAATGGACTCCATCAAAGCTAAGAACTTTTACTCTTTGGAAGACACTATTGCAAAAATGAAAAGACAAGTCACAAGTGGGAGAAAATATTTACAAAGCATCCGTCTCTGTCCTCCTCTTGTGAAACTGGCCCATGAGTCCTGCTCAACCATTGCATTACCTTTTATTGTTAACACATAGCTTTATAGTAAACTGGGAAGGTTTTAGCATGACACCTTTTAGCTGGGCATCTGTCTCTGAAATATAACTGGGTTCTGTGCCCAAGATAGAAAAGTGAAATGCACATTGGGTAGGTAACTAAGAGAATGCTACAGCCTGCAATAGGGTAATCAAGCCTGGTCCTGCCTGAGGGATATAGTTAGGACAGAACACAGTCTCTGTCCTGGGGCTCCATTTATGCCTAACAAACAGGAAACTCATGTACCAATCTGGTACCAATCTGGAATGTGCAGACTACAGAGAAAAGTATTGTGTTGTGTAGGGAAAGAAGAGGGATCACCAATGGTAGAGTTGTCTGCAAGGCTTGTGTGAACTTGACTTCTACAGCGAGGTTTTTCAGGAAGCAGAAGGAAAGAGAAAAGGCCTTGCATGCAGCACATGGAAGCAGAAAGTTTTATGCTTCCCCCAAGGCCTAGAAAACTGCTACATCAAACTGCAGTGGGAAGGGTATGTTGAAAAGTGTGAGTTTAAGTTGATCTAACTCAGGTCAGGGTAAATGCAAAAGGCCATCCTGACAGAAACCTTTGGACTTCATTACAAAGAGGGCTCTCTTTCTAGAAACACAGAATAAGTGAGAGTTAATTCATTTCTATACACTGCTCCTCCTCCAAACATGGCCATGGTCCTGACTTTCTCCATACCTACTGTTAGGGAAGATATGCTCATTTATTTTAGAGGAGGAATGACTCTCTTGCTGCACACTGGTGCATTGGTAACTGACCACCAGTGTGCTTCACTACAGAAGCAAATGCAGCTGCAGATGCTTCCTCAGCACAGCATCCACAAGCCACAACTAAGTGATAAGAGTTGGCACTCAGGACACACCCTGTGTTGTGCAGCTGCCACAAACCCTGCCCACATTCCCACCCACCCCTCTGCCTCCAGTGCCTCCACCATCATTTCTCTTCTCCTACACACATTCTTCAGGTGGCATTTGTTTTTCATGCTTATTTGATGTTCATTTAAACCTAGTTTCACCTAGGAAAAATGCTGGAAATGAACCAGAATCCAGGGTGACATGGCCAAAACCAGATCCATCAGTGACAACCCAGAAAGACAGGTCTACTTCAGTGAGGATGATAGAGAGAAAAAACTAGGGTTCTGCCACAGTGACCCCCCAATGTGAGATGGCAGTCAACAAGGGCAACAATAGAAAGGAGCCAGTGTCAGAAACTCAAGAAAAACAAGAGTTTAACAATCCAGTGTGAACATTGGAGGTTATGCACTGGTGTCACTTCCCACCTGGTGACTGGCAAGCCATTTTAAGGGTGGGTTTAGGGATGTGAGTCCCAGCTCATCCTTAGATCTTCCATAGCTATAGTTGACCTTAGGAAGCAAAGCAGAAAAAAAAAGAGAGCACACTATGATTTTGACTGAGCTGGCTGCTGTTGCATGAGATGCAGGGGGTGAAATAGGGTGGTCTCAAAAGCTATTGAAGGCTTCCTTCCCCTTCTAACAAAGCATCAGAGAAGAGATTTTGCCTCATGCTTTCTTCACATGCCTGTCTCTGTCCCAGCTTCACCATGGAGACGCTGTGTATGTTTGCATGGCTGGAAGGATCCAGAGATGGAATATGAAGCCAGGGTGGACCAGAGCAAGGAGTTCAAGAGAATTTCTCTCTGCTCCTCTGTGGGAGATCAGTTAACAGTACTAACGTGCCCTTCTGAGGCTAGTCACCAAGCCTGCTGTTCCCACCAGTGCCAAGAAAAAAAATGATAAGAAGCCACAACACTTGGGAATGTTCGTGAAAACCCTTTCTCCCCAAGCAGTTTCACTGGGCAGAAATTTCATCATGAGAGTTCCTTGGCCCTCCAGTACATGAAGATGCCAAGGTGTTTCACTGGGCTGGGTAGGGGAAGCAGGTAAATTAGGAAGTACTCTATGATGTCTCACCTGTTTCCATTCCCTACTTTCCCCTTCTGCTGGACATTACTTAACTATGGTAGATGGATTGGGGAGTCAACCTCTCAATATCTGTAAAAGGACTGGATGCACATCTGTAATCTCAGCTACTGAGGAGGTATCGATCAGGAGGATCATGGTTTTAGGCCAACCTGGGAAAAAAAAGTATGGAGCGCCATCTCAACAAGTAAACCAGGCATGATGATGCACCTATAATGCCAACTATGCATGAAGCTGTAGATAGAAGGATAGGAGTTCAAGGTCAGCCCAGGCAAAAACTGCAAGCTTCAAGCTGCAAGGAAAAGGCTGAGAGTCACTCCCATGAGCTGTCATTTACCACCCATGCTTACCCTGGGTCCCTAAGTGGCCGTGATCCATACATCTCCTTAGTAGTTCTTGTCTACTAGTTCCCATGAGGTATCTGCTGCCAGATTACTTATAAAATAGTTTTAGGAGAAGAAGGAAGAGGAAGAGCAGGAAGAGGAGGAGGGTGAGAGGAGGAGGAGGAGGAAAAGAAGAAAAAGAGTGGGAGGAGAAAAACGGGGGAAGGAGGAGAGAAGTAGAAGGAGAAGAAGGAGGAGGAGGAGGAGAGAGACAGGGAAGAGGAGGAGGATGAAGACAATTATGAAGGGTGGTGAAGGGAAGAAGAGGAAGAGAAAAAGGAAGAGAAAGAAATACAGCTCCTAACATGAGGATTGGGGTATGAATCCATTCTTGGTAAACTATGCCTATGCCAATATCCTCTAATATATTTTCCTTGACCTTCAAAGTCACATTGGTGTTGGGGCACTAACCCTCTTCTTCTCTGTATAGGCCCCAGTAGTTTTCACACTGAAGGAAAAGGGAGAGGGGTTTGCTTCTTCCAGATTTCCCCAGATCTCATGTAGTCACTGTTCTTTACCATGTCTTCCTAAATGAGCTCTGTGTAGGATGAGTTTAGGCAATCCATGCTGAGCTACCTGCAACTTCATCTCTACAAAGTTCACAAGTGGAGGAAAGTGCTCAACTCATTCAGAGCACACAAAAAAGCCTCCTATGCAGCACCTTAACTACTTCTCAGTACCTACTGAATGGCAGCTTGGAAAGCCCCTGTTCTGAAGGCTTATGACCAAATTTGGTGATGTCTCCACACGATACCAAAAAATCTGTTTTTTATACTGAAAAAAAATCTATTTTAAGAATGACTCAATCATCAAACACAGCATAGCCTCAGGACCAAATCCAAAACCTGCCAATTCAAAAGTCATGAAGGAGAGTTCTTGGATCTTGACATTTCAATCTGGTAGCCTATGCGTTATAAGATAAGGTATTAGAGTCTGCAGTAAAAGAAACACTGGACTTCAGCAACATCTAATCAAACCACAATATCTGGTCCATCCTCTCTACAGAGAAGAAACCAAAGAAATGATCATTAAGACTCTGCTTCCCACTTGAGAACATCTCAGAGATAACCAGGGCTTTCTGGGTAAACTCAAGGGAACACACAGCCTCCTCCACCCAGAAGAAGGTGACCAAGGTGAGTGGAAGTGCTGTTCATGTAGGGTCCCATGTAATAGCTCTCTCCCTGCCTGTGCCCTTGGCTCTGGTCTCCATAAAGAGCTACAACCCCTGCCCTCCATGACCAAAGAAGTCCCTCCAGGATTTTCCTCCCACCTTTGCTTTTACTGATGTAAAGCAATTGCAGTTTCTAAGTCAAATGGTAGAACATTTGACTTGGAAAAAAATTTATTGAAGAATGCAGCTTTCTACCACTGGCACCAACCCAACTCCTTCCACTCTGCCTGGGGCCTTCTCCAGGGCAGCTGCCTGGCTTTCTCACTTGGCTTCTCCCCAAGTCACCCCCACTCAGATCAGAGGGAGAGATTCCTGTGTCTCACTCTTATGTGGCACCCCACAGCCCAGACCCCTGGTCTTCAAGCTGTTTAATAAAGTTAAACAATAATACATAAAGGTAAGCATTTTTATCATCATGATCCCTAGTAGAGAACCCTGCTTAGCTATTTCTGGACAGCTGATTGATTTCTGGCCTAACTTTAAATTGCATTTGCAGAACTTAAGCTTTTCCCTAGGTCGGCATCACCAAAGTATTTCATGGAACACTACTTTGACAAAATGTTCCTAAAATCAAAGATTCCATAGTTTGAGTATATATATATATTCTCTTGCACAATGTGTGCCCCTCCCAGAATTCTCATCACTAATACTATTCTAACTTCTCATTAAGCCATTTTCCATAACACCTATGAGCAGAAGAGTTCTGGAGAACACATTTTGGACAATGCTGCCTGAAGTTTATCTTTGAATTAAGATTGCAAAAAAAAAAAAGCATGAAACTTCACGTCCTTTTATTTTCAAAAATAACTATGATGCACAAACATGCTAATTATTTTCTTTTTTTTTGCGTAGGTTAGTTGTACAAAGGAGTTTCATCGTGATATTTCCACTCATCCATAATAGACTTTGAACAAATTCTCCTCCCATTATTGTTTCCTATCCCTCCCCCAACTTTAAAAAGAATTTTTAACAGATTTCATTATTATATTTTCATACATGCATATGAAGTACTTTAATCATATTTACCCTCTCACCCTCTGCTTGTACCCTCCCCCTTTCCCCAAAATAGTACCTCCCCATAAACATACTAACTGCATGCATCTTCTGGTCTTCAAAAGCAGAGTTTACTCTTTAAGCTTCTGTAGACATTATCATTGCATTGTTAGAATACTTAGAAAGTAAACATTTTTTTGTGTTCTACTCTATAAAATATTCTTTCACCCTGTCTTTGAAAGACTTTTAGGTGGCCCTTCCTCAACTTAAGGGGACAGAACAGTCAGAGGATTTCTTATCAGACATTATTATTCTTCTTTTTTCTTCCTTCCAATAGTTGAATTTTTTTACTTCATGCACCAATCTAAATTCAAACCAGTGAGATATTGCTAGATACCTATAGGAATGACTAAATCAAAATCCAGTGATAGCACCAAATCCTAGCGAGGAAACAGGGGAACAGAGTTATTTATAGATCACTGGCAGAATTACAAAACAGCATAGCCACTCAGGAAAACACTTTGGCAGTTTCTTATAAAACTAAACATTTAACTACCACACAACCCAGAAATTACACTCTTGGGTTTTTAATCCCACAAAAGTGAAAACTTCTGTTCACACAAAAACTTGTACACAAATGTTCATAGCATCTTTTATAATAGCCCATGCTAAGTCTAAATGTTTATGTCCTATCAGCTGAAAAATTCATATGTTGAAATCCTAACCTCTGAGGTGATGGTGTTAGCAGGTGGGATTTGGGGGGAGCTTATTAAGTCATGAAGTCAGAACCTTCATGGATAGAATCAATGCACTTTTATAAAAGAGACCTGAGGGAGACCCTTTGTGACTACTGCCATGTGAGAACACAAGAAAATGGTCATGTATGCACTAGAAGGCAAGTCCTCACCAGACCCCAAACCTCTTGGCACCTTGATCTTAGATTTCCCAGCCTCTAGAACTATTAGAAATAAATTTCTGTTGTTTATAGGCCACCCAGTCAATAATACTTTGTTATACCAACTCCAATGGACTAACAGAGCCCATGTCTGTAGTGAATGGCTAGATAAACTATGGCATATTTCATATTTCATACCATGGACTACTACTCAATAAAAAGTAATGAATTATACACACAGTGACTTGGATGAACCTCAAGGGAATTATGATGTTTCTTTTTTCAAAAAAATCTTAAAATATTTCATATGGTCTGATTTCATTTACATAACATTATTGAAATGGCAAAAATCACGAAGATGGAGACAAGATTAATGATAACTGAGGGTTAGGGAAAGGGATGAGAAGGAAGTATGTGTGATTAGAAAAGGAAAGACAAAGAATTTTGTGGTGATGGGACTGTACCAGATCTTGACTGTGATGATGGATACAAGAGCCTACATGTGGGATAAAATCATAAAGAATCAAATATACAGTCGACAAATTTACAGATAAAACGGGAAAATCCACACAAGATCAGTGGAGTTTATCAATGCCAACTTCGTTGTTGTAATATTGCACTACAGCTTTGCAAAATGCTACTATTGAGGAAACTTGGCAAAGAACATGGGAGACCTCTCTGCATAGCTTCTTATGGCTGCTTGTGAACCTATAACTACCTCAACTTGAGACTAGTGACAGTAAAACTTCCAACATGCCAGTAAATTTTTCATGCCTCCAACATAGACAAGGTAATATTTCATAACACACCGATACACTTTTCTGTTTCTTTTAGGAGGAAAACAAGAAAAAAACCACTAATTATAATAAAAGGATTCACATTCCATAGAAAATTTCCTCCCACTAAGAGATTTTAGTTATGCCGATGACCACAACACTCTATAATCATCCCTGACAATGGACATACGTTTATGCAGGATTTGCTCTTTTTCATGTGACACCTTCCACAGACCAACTTTGTGTAAGGTTTGATACAAGAGTTCTTAAGTTCTATCCTAGAGTGTAGCTAACTTACATGTAAACAGTTTGGGAACTTGCTTCAAACTTTGTTAGATGAGACCAAGTCTGCATTTAGTTTAAGAATAATTTTCCCCACTCTTGAGGTTCAAGATTCTTCTTAGCATTTCATCTGATGCCCCTTAAATTATGAGGTTTCCACCATGGATTTGGGGAACAAGAAATATGTCCTATGTGGCATCAAATAACTCTTTCCTCCAATCCTTTCCAGGTGGTTCGTTCCCCAGTCTTGAATAATTTCTTACATGCAAACTCTAATCAACATTCACCTGAGTACTTGACAGGGCTCTTCAGAAGAGCTCTGGAATTTTCTCTCTGTACAAGTTTCTCATCTTCCATGATCTTCCATGAGATTTCTAGCTACTTTGGCTTCCCTGAATTCCCAACTGCATCTCCACAGCTCAGGGGAACAACTAGGCTCTGCCTGGATTCCTCTTACCGGTATTGTAACTTGAAAACATATTCCAGATAGTCAGCTGGGCAGGTATGAGGCTTCTCTACTTTTTTTTCCCTTCCTCTTGATGATCTTTCCTTAATGATCAATGTCTTGAGCATCACCGCTTCATGTATTATCTCTACTTGTTTACTTATGCCAGTGTGAGGGTAAATCTGGTCCCTCTTCTTTATTTTGGCTGGAAGTAGAAGACTCTTTGTTATCTCAATTCCTGAGAACTCCCTCCCTTGTCTTGCTATATTAAGTCTAAGGTCCCCAGCTATGTACATCATGGAACCCTGTATTTTTGTTGTGGAGTTATTATAGCAATGATAATTAAATAATTTGTACATATTGTTAAGGTGAAACAAATTTTCAGACTCCCCTTCCTCCCATTAGAGAAGACTAGAAACAAAATAATTTAATCAGAGCTGGAATCATTCCCAGATTATAAATAGAGTAACCCAGAATAACCATTAAAAGCTGAGGTTACTGTAGTGTGATGCTTCTAGGACCTTTAAGAATAGGAAAGAGCCTGGGGCTTTTGCTCACTCATGTAGGCCCATTATTCCTAAAAGGACTAAGCCAGGAAATCCTGCCAATACAAAAATATCCCTTTCCCAGCATGAGTTTCAGCTATCTGGATGCTAAGAAAAGATTGTACTTATCTTACACTGATATCTTTAGTTTTAAAATGCTAACATGCAGGAATACGGTGGAGATATTATGTACTCACGTATGTAAATGGAAAAATGAGACCTGTTGAAACTATTCCAGGAATGGGGGAGTAAGACATGAAGGAGAATGACGGAGAGGGTGAATTTAACTAAGATATATTGTAAGCACTGTTGTAAATATCACAATGCACCTCCAGAACAACAATAATAAAAATAAATAAATAAAACTGTTATACAAAAAAACAAAATGCTAACATGCAACTTAAAGAGGGAAATAAAGGTCATCAAATTTCACTGGTAGATACAGAAGTCATGTGTGCCCTCATTGATGAGCTAAGGCCCAAGAAACTTAAAATCAGTAAACATCTGAGCTGGAGCTATAGTTGAGCAGTACATCACTTGCCTCACAAATGCAAAGCCATGAGTTAAATTCCCAGAACTAAGAGAGAGAGGGAGGGAGAACAGGAGGAAGGGGGGAGGAATGAAGGAAGGGAGGGAGGGATGAAAGGAGAGAAGGAAGAAATGAGGGGAGGGGGAGGAAGAAAAGGGAAAGAAAGAAGAAAAGAAAGAAAGAAAAGATAAGAATACAGAAAGAAAAATGAAGAAAGGAGATAGAGAAAGACCAGACATACAATGACAGACATGCATGCTCCCTGTCTCTTGCCATGTGCCTTCTTGAGACTTTTCCAGCAAAAAGACCATCAACAGATGTGAGTCCGCCAGCTCCAGAACTGTGAGCTAAATAAACCTCTTTTCTTTATAAAAATCAGCTGTCTTTAGGTATTTCATTATAGTAATGCAAAAACAGACTAATACAACTATGATCTGAAGTTAACTGGGCTCATTTTACTTAATATCTTTCCCCAAAAGTAGGTTGTAGGTTCTGAGAGGGCAAAGAGTCCCTGTCTTATTCACAATGATATCTTCAACTTCTATTTCAAGGTCACGTTAGAGGAACTTAGGAAATATGGGATGCACAAACTTCAGAAAAGCCCCCCTACCCTCACAAATCCAGACAATGAATACAAAAAGGAAAGAACGTGAATCAAGCTCTGGTGTTATGGTTCTAGCCCATTTACCCTCTTGTTAGCTGGGCTGTAGGAAAAAGAACAGGAAGATCAAGAGCTGACCCTTCACACCACTTAGAAATTCTTCCCAGCACACTGCTGCACTTCTCTGCCAAACCCTAAAGCCCCAAGGCTCCTCTTAGCTCAGTAACATCTGTGCATTTCCTTAAATCCATTTCCAGATTTGATAAATATAGAAGACAGAACATAGCGGAGCAGCTCAAGGAAGTGAGAGTGGCAATAATGGATTCCGGTGCCCTAGAAATCTGGCACTGCTGGACTGTGCTAAATTAGGTGCAAAGAAGCCATCTGGTCAATTTAGTTTTAATCACATCAAGTCTTTTGAAAAACATTTGCCAGTGGATCAGAAGTGAAGGAGAAATTTTAAAATAGTATAATTAGATGTGATGCCAAAAAGTCTTGTCAGAAGCCATCCAAGAGCAAGGAAGTAAAATAAAGTATAAATTATAAATATGATTAAATAAATACATCAAAATAAATAATAACAAACCCAAGCAGGCCTTGGCCTCAGCCTCTGCATTCTTCTAGGCCATTCACTGCCCTCTGGGTGCCAGGTTGCTTGGCAGGCTGGGCTTAGCTGGGCTGTGTTCAGCAGTGCTCAGGAATGTGAGTGAGAAGAAGTCACCAGGCTGCCCTGGCAGGCTGTCACCAAGAAACTGGAAGGAGCAGAGCTGATAGACACTGGCAGTGCCTGGCTGTTTTGGTATCCTGTACCACATCAGGTATGCTGGTCACCAGCATACAGGTGCTCATCACTTCTCCCCAGGAGAAAAAAAGACAGACTGTAGGAAGTGTTCCTAGAACTAAGCTTGTCTGCCTGAATTAGTCTATATGGAGTGACTGCTCTTCTACAAGGAAGTGTCTTGTACTCTCTAATCCCTGAATAGATCTGTACAAAAGTTCCTTGTGGATATAAGATCCTTGCATTTATCAGGGATGCACCAAGAAGCATGGGAGATCTTTAAATTAAAAATGCTGGGATTTCCCTACGATCTCATATACGCATGCTCAGATTCTCAGGATCAAACCTCCAAAGACAAGAATCAAGGAGGATCATCTCTATTTCTCTTCCCAGAAACACATTCAAGACAAAAGTTACTCTTTAAACAGGAAGTTAATGCCTTCTCTCTACTTCACTTGTTCTGCATCTTGCCAGCTGCATGCAGGGTGTAGCATTACCTGAAGAAATTGTGACTACAGGGCAGTAGTGCCAAGGCATGGGTTTGTGCCTTGATCTATCACTTGCTGACCCTGCAATCATAGCAAGTCACTGCAAGTCTGTGAGCTGCAATTTGGTCGCATGTAAGAGAGATTATAGTTTCTTATCTTTGTAAATTATAAATTGACACATATACTAGGTGTTACTATTGTGAAAAGCTCTTAGAAAGCTTCTTGAAAATATTCACAGAAGGATATTTAGCATCTAGTGTATGCTTAGCTGGGAATCAGAAGAATGGGTTTCCTAATTGTGAGTACTTCTTCACTTCTCTGAGCTCCTATACTCCACCTGCAAAACCAGACAGTGAGACTAAATGCTTGCCTAAGATGGCTTCCAATGCCAACATCCTATTGCATGTAAAGCAACCTTATTTGGGAAGTTTGACTTACAGCTCCAAAAGCTGCATGCCCATTGCCTACAATCTCCAGCTCTAGATAATGATTGGCAAGCTACAACTTACAGTGCCAAATCCAGTCCATGGTCAATTTTTATAAATAAAGCTTTATTGAAACACAGAAGAACACCATGGTCTATAGCTACTTTCATGCTCCAATAGCAATTGAGTAGTTATGACAGAATCTGTATGAAGACAAAGCCAATATATTTATTATGACCTATACAGAAAGTTTGCCATTCCCTGCTGTAGATGGTCACTGGATGGTTTCAACACCTAAAAAACTAGCTAGCATTTGTTGCTCTTAATGCAGAGAAACTAAAACAGATACCTTAAAAGCAACTAGGCCAATAGGAAAAGGGGACCAGGAATTAGAGAAAAGATTAGATCAAAAAGAATTAACCTAGAAGGTAACACACACGCACAGGAAATTAATGTGAGTCAAGTCCCTGCTTGGCTATCCTTATCTCAACCAGCAAAAACACTTGTTCCTTCCTATTATTGCTTATATTCTCTCTTCAACAAAATTAGAAATAAGGGCAAAATAGTTTCTGCTGGGTATTGAGGGGGTGGGGGGGAGAGGGAAGGGGTGGAGTGGGTGGTAAGGGAGGGGGTGGGGGCAGGGGGGAGAAATGACCCAAGCCTTGTATGCACATATGAATAATAAAACAATAAAAAAAGAAAAAAAATCAAACCAAATCTTACTATAATTCTTTATTTTTTAAATACATGAAAATTGATAATCCCAGACATATTTATGCTTTTATTTTATATTATAATACACTGCTTTAGTGATTTAATATAAGGTAGTATTATATCAATAATAAATCTGTTCAATCTGAGAAAGAAAGAACATTGATATTTTGGTATTGTTTTTCCCATCCTGAAAGCTTAAATAAGCAGAGTTTTTAGATCAGAAGTAATAGGACCTATGTTATATTCATAAGACGTATACAAAATTTCTCCTTAAACAAAATGAAAGGAGATTAGAATTAATATGTTGAAGGAACTTAATTATCATACTTACATACAAACCAACTCTATTCTAAAACTCTTGGCTGTTTTCTATTTTATGCCACTTCCATTCATAAGGAGATCAAAACTTTCCTTCTTCCCACTCCCACTATCCCTGCCCCAAACCCAAAAGATACTATGAGGCACTGAGCCTAGAGCTCACAGGGAAAAAGGAAGAAAAATAATGAAATCCTGACACAACTGAGACTCTAGAATTTGCAAAGCACAGGAATACACAGAGAAGTAGAACTTCTCCACCCTATAGAAGGAGATGAGTCCCATCTCCCATCCCAACCCAACACAGAGATGTCGGACATGTAGAATCTGAAATAAAAAGGCATTGGGAAGTGATAGGAAGAGGAAGAAAGATAGGAAGTGAAGACACAGTCATCCAGGTGAGATGCTCTCTGAGGACTTAGCAGTGAGCCAAGTCAATGTGCTAAGTCAACATGGGATTACTATGTGAGTATAGCAGGGGTGCATGTTTATACACATGCATGTGTGACTTTGCATGTGTGCCCCAGGGAAAGCATTGCCTTCCATCAAGAGTCATCCATTACTGTACAACAAGTCATCCCAATTATTTATTAGCTCACACATCTATATATAATTGGGTTAATTAAAAAGTTCTTCCCTAGTCTTCCCTGTAGTAACAGAGTGACTACAGTTAATAGATGGGTCAGCCAGATGTTGACTGTCTAAGATGGCATCACTCATTCTTCTGGTAGCTAGTGCTGGCTGTTAACTTATGTTTCTAGGATATTCCGTTATGGTGAAAAGGTCTCCATCAACAAAAGAAGGCAAACCTCAATGCACAACACTTCTCTTTTTTTTTAATTTTTATTTTATTCATATGTGCATACAATGTTTGAGTCATTTCTCCCCCCTTCCCCCGTCCCCTCCCTTACCCCCGCTCTCCCTTACCCTCCTTTACCCCTCACTACCAGGCAGAAACTATTCTTCCCTTATCTCGAATTTTGTTGAAGAGAGAGTATAAGCAATAATAGGAAGGACCAAGGGTTTTTGCTAGTTGAGATAAGGATAGCTATACAGGGAGTTGACTTGCATTGATTTCCTGTACATGCACAGCACTTTTCAAGCCTCAATGTTAGTTAGCTTTTGGTTATTATAACAAATACTCAAAATAACCAACTTATAAAGATAAAAACGTTATTTTGCTTTACAATTTTGGAGGTATCAGTCCATGATCTATTGACCTGTTGCTTTGGACCTGTGACAAGAGGCCCATAGCAAAGCAAATTCATTTACCTCATGATCAAGGAGCAAAGAAGAGAGAGAGAGTAAGAGAGAAGGGGCCCAGAATCTCTTTTGAGTGCACACCCTCCAATGACCCAAAGACCTCCCAGCCAGCTCCAATTTTGGGAGACATTCCAGATCCAAACAATAGTACATGGCCAAGTCCAGATGATAGGAGAGAAGAACAGCTCTCTGTCTTGTGGTTGAAACAAACAGCAAAGTCACCATGCACTGGATTCATATCCAGGGATAAGAGGAATTTGTGCTCGTGCTTCACAGTCTATCCGCCATCCTAATTCTTTTTTCTTAGAGGATAAAATTGAGATTGGACTGTATGTATCTGCAATTTGTAAGCTGTGATGCCATGAGAGGAGGACACTGTGTTTAGAGTGAGTTCGAGAAACTTGGGCCTTGGCTTCACTGACCACTTACTACATAATCCCGAACACACTGTTTAATCCCTCTGAGCCCATTTCCTCATCTGTAAACTGGTGACAGTGTTACCCAGGCACAGAGAGAAGTGCCTAGCCCAGTACCTGCTATGCCTAATACCTGTAGGATTAGCTTCTGCCTGCAGAAATCTGTGCCTTTATGAGTGAGTGTGCATGTGTCATTGCCAGAAACAATAATTGAGGGAGATGTGTGGGCTTGGCTTTTCTGAGCACTGAAGTTTGGTGTCTAACAAACAACAACATAGTAATTCTCAATATGTAACTACTAACATCAAAAACCACATGTTACATGGAACTGTTTGGGCTGTAGGGCCGGAGGATGTGCCAGACCTCAGTCTCCCTGAAAAGCCATGACTCACACAGTCCCAGGAGGAAGGGAAAGAGGGTGATCAGGCAAGGGGGTATTAACCTTGTCTCACCCCAATTTTATCCATTGTCTGATCTTACACAGTAGGTACCCAAAAAGAGTAAAAGACAAGAAGTTTGGTTTAGGGAGATGCTGGAGGTTGTCCATTTTCTATTATGTGACATGAGCATCACCATTCCTCCTGGGAACTAACCATAGGAAGGCTCATAACAGATGAAGGTGAATGAGCTAGAAAATAGGAAGACAATAAGCACCAGCATTTGAGAAAGGAAGGGTTCAGAACCTGTCCTCCACATGCAGAGCTAAGGCTCCTAAGCCCCAGACCAACAGAACTGGACATGGGCGTATTTTCCTGTGGATTGTAGCAGCTAGTGTTGAGAATCTCAAGATCACTCTACAGCCAGAGTGTAAATGTACTTGCTGGCAGAAAACAAACTCATAATTAAAGTGCTTTGGGGACATTAGGAGAGTATGTTTATGTAACGCTCTGAGTGGTTCTTGGATTCAACTCTAGGGCCTTAAAATGGCATGTTTGCAATGGGAGCTACAAGCTTGTTGCATCAATAACCAAGAGCCAGAGTAGGAGGCACGCAGATTCTCAGTAAGTCCACCAGAGGTGCTCTCACCAATGTTCTCAGAAATGTTAGATATTTGAGCAAAAAAAATTCAGCCCAGCAACTTGGATTCTGGTGAAAGATCCTTGGAGGATGTTTTCCAAGACTGGAGAGAATTTAGACATCCATGTACACAGCACCTACTCAGGGTTAGAACCTGGAGGGTTTTCATCAGACTTCTCTGAACCAGGAGGAGACCACAGCTGGGGCTGATGTCCTCTCCAGGGTCATTTGCAGCTTGCTTTATGGTGTTTTGAAAGCACAGCAACACTGGAATAAAAGCACTGATATCTCATCTCCTCCCTAAACTGTGGGAGGAATTGGAAAGCTGTGATTCTGGCCTCTGAGAAAGTTCTGGATGTGCTAGAGTTGCCTGGCTCTGGCTCCAGCAGTAACAAGGGGAGGGAAAGCAATGCCTGTCAAGTTACTGAGCTTAGAACATGGCTGGACCTTCTTCCTTCTTGCTATAACATAAAGGTATTCCTGTAACCACAATTAAAATGGATCAATACAGCACCTTTGACTGCACATGATACATGATTTTTAAATATTATGGCTGTAATATTCTAAAAGTCATAGAATCGCAGCATTGGGAGGAACTTAAAGTCCATTGGGTCATTGTCTCCAGCTGTAACATTTGTTAAAAATGTCCTGCAACACACCACAGACTGCATCATTGCTTCATGGGCTCTGATTCTCCCACTGTGTATTAAGAACAGCCTACACAAAAGGAATTTGAATTCTTCCAAGGAACTCTAATTGCATCTGCCTATCGTAGCATTTATTTTACTTCGGTCTTCTCTTGTGGTTATCTGTACCTGTTAAGTTCCCATCTGAGAGCACAGAGCCAGAGAAAAAGAGGGCTCAGGTGAGAAAGGGAGGAGGAGGAAGACGAGCAGTCAGTGTGAGGAAGGTAGAGCCTAAAGGCAAACAGAGGCATGAAACAAGGGGAAAGCAAGACAAAAATAAACACAGGATGGAGCAGACTGTAAGAAAAAAAGATAGCTAGAACCAATAATAACAAAGAAAGATAAGATTGGGAAAGAAGGAAGCAAGGGAAGGTGGTATGCAGCAAAGACTAGTCACAAGGCAGGTTTTAGGCTCAGGACCTGGTTGTAGAGTACACCCTGAGCTGGGAACAAGTTAAGTGGAGGAGCTGAGTCTATTTAGTGTGGCAGTAGGCCCACTGGATGGCCTAGAAGGACAAAGAAGTTAGTGGTTTAAACACGGGTGGAGGCAGAACTAGCTCCATCTGCTCACATCTGCTCTGAATGGGCTGTCCTAGTTCTGGAAGCTGCTGTGGTCAAACCCCAAAACAGTGAGACAAACCAACTCCTCTTTATTTCAACAATGGAGTGAATTTTACCAGAGTGAATTTTGATGAGTTTTCCATATTCTTCTAACAGATACCCCTGCCTACATCACTCTCTGGGAGACACAACATTCTCTGTGTTAAGTCCCCTATACTTAGGACACTCCCTCAGATAAATGAAAACATACACACAAGTTTTTCCAAAGCATAGTCTGACATTTGTTCATATCAGCAAGCAAGCCACAGAAATTCTCCAAACCCTCTGTAAAACATGCTTACCCAGCACTTTCCAAGCAGACACAAAACTCTCTCATGCTCACACACACACACACACACACACACACACACACACACACCCCAAAACACTCCAAAACATTGCAAACCCAACAGCTGGTCAACCTAAGTGCAGCCATAATGTTTCAGAGAAGCTCCTGACAGCCTACAGGGAGTCAATGTTGCGGCCTCTGAAGGTGGTGATCAGGTTGTATATCGAATGCACAGTACGTCAAAAGGAAAATCATTTCCAAGAACAATGATGGAAGCAGCCCAAATATGTGCTTGGAGAAAACCAAGTGAATTTGGGTTTTGTTCCAAGTAAAATATCAAAAGGATGAATCAGAAAAATATATATGTGTGGCTTTGTAAAGTTATTTTTCTTTGTGAAGTTAAAATGGCAGCATTTCAATTTGAATTTCAAGTGCACGAGAGATGTGTCAAATGATCCGGTTTGTAGCTTGTGACCAGCCTGGAGGGGAAATGATAAAACATTGTTTCGATTATGGACCTAAGATTGTTTCAATAAACACAGCCTGTAGATCACATTAATATCATTTTCAAGTTTCTCTCTCTCTCTCTCTCTCTCTCTCTCTCTCTCTCTCTCTGTCTCTCTCTCTCTTTCTCTCATCTCTCCCCCTCTCTCTCCCTCTCTTGAGAGTTTTCGTTTTGTTTTTGATGGGGTCCTTGAGGCTCCTGCCTGCAGCCTCCAAGTCTTCCACATCCCTACTACTTTCTGAAGTCTTTTGGTCCCTCTTTGTGCAACTCCTTTGAGATGAGTTGGAGTCTAAAACTTTTGGAACACTAGGAAATAAATTTCACTCTCAGGGTCAGTCCAAGGCCATGAGACATTAGATGACAACCTACAAAACTGACTCCATGTGTCTGTGACTTTGGGAGACGTCAGTGAAAAAACATGGGATTAAGAGTAAGAAGCCTGACTTCAATTCCTGGCTTGCTATTTCTGAGATTTGCCTCCTTCCATCTTTTTTCACTTAGAGAATATTGCTGAGTGTCTATTATATGCCACACATAGGTACTGAATAGAGAAACAGAGCCAGATCTTAAGGATTTTATAGTTGAGGCAAAGGTGACAATGTAAACACATAAGGTATAGTACAGTATGCAGAAGTAGAAATACATACACAGTACAAAGATCACTTGGAAGAGAAAGGAGTTCCTTCTATTGGGGAAGAGAAGTGTTGGCTTTTGCTAGGAGGTTACACATGTGTTAGGTCTCAAAGTATGGGTCAATGTCCACCAGGCAAGTAAGGAGTGGGTGAAGGATATTCTTGGTCAAAGGAAGAACAAACACAAAAACTCAGGTGGGACAGAGTGAGTGTATTTGAGAAGCAGCAGGTGGTCTGCTACAGTTAATCATGAAGTATACAGGATGTATTAATAACTCATAGTTACAGAATACTTCATAGTGTCCGGAACTCTGCAAACATCACTTAATATTTACAAAAATCCAGGTAAGAAGGTGCTGTTACTCCTCTCTACTTAATGGATGAGGAAACTGGTCCCTGTAAAACTTATATGACTTATAAAAGAGAGACCAGTACCAGAGGAAGTCAGAACTCAAACTCTAGCCTATCAGCTGCAGAGTAAGCTTGCACTGTACCCCTTCCCCTACATAAGTTTAGTGGATTTGGTAGAAGGATTCCATCCATGACATTTGCTGGCTTAATTCTGATAGCAGGTACAGGGCAGAAATGTGTTTTAGATGGTTGGGGAGTAGACATTCAAGGAAGAAGGTTAAGATGATCAGGTCCAGGTCTTATCATCTCAATATCTGGTTTTTGCCAACATAGACTAGGGACTGAAATGGCTAGGAAAGTTGAGCCAAAGATAAGGAATTCCAGAAAGAAGATTCAGATTCTGGAATGGACTGACTATACCCCAGGGGAAGAAAGTTAGCCCAACTAAATGAAAGAAGAGAGTGCTGAATGTGGTGTATAAAATGAAAACGACACAAAATGCTACATTGCTCAGAAAGAGGAAAATTACTTTCAATAGAGACTGTCAGGAAAGGTACCAAAGAAGAGATGGCATTTCAGTGGGGCATTGAAGAATGAGGCAAAGACAAGAATAGAAGGAAAAGGCAATTCTAAAATGGCCAGTTGTTGAGCACAACACTGCAGGACAGTGCAATTCCAAAGACAGTGAGGCAAGAACAGTCTGTGGAGGCAGACAGACTGAGTGCGACTCTTGCAGTGCACCACTTTTTGGGCCATATGAGAGAGAGCTGGCCCAGGAATCCAGCTGTAATTCAAGACAGAGAACCACTGGAGGTTTCTGCCAGGGAGCAGTGTGATCAAAGAACTGCCCAGGAGTTCATCTGGCTTCCTGGGTCAGTCAAGGTAGCCACTGCAATAGTCCAGGTGTGAGGTGACAAAGCCTGAGCCACAGAACTGGCAGACAAGCAGAGAGGATGGGAAACCCCAAGGAATAGTGTAAAGAGAATGAACAAGACCCTGGGAAATGAAAATGGAGCTGTCAGTGTTCACTCAAAAGCCTCGATGACTTCCAGTATGCCTGTACTATTAGCAGAAATAGTGAAGTCAAGGCAAGAACATGTTTTTTTTTATATATATATCTTTTGATTATTGTATAAATAAAAAGTTTATTTGAAGAAAAATGTGAAAACACAGTTGAGGACAAAGAAAAACAAATGCCATAATCGCTGTGTGACCATTCCCTTCTGGCATATGCTCCCAAGGATTTTTTTTCTTTCCTTAGGCTTTTGTGTTTCTAATATTTGAATCACAGATTGGTATCTTTTCATTATATAACTATTTTCACTCAACTATAAACAATAAACATCTTTCCACATTAGTAATTGTAACAGCATCATTTTACTGATTACACAGAATTCTCCTTTATGGATTTCTTACAATTTATGTGTTCCCTAATGCAAACCAACCTGCATCATTACAGTTTTAGTGGTAATTAACATCCTGGAAGCTGGGCATCCTTAATCATTTCTTTAGAATAAGTTCTTAAAAGTGAAATTTGGGGTGAAAGGAAAAGAGCATTTTTAAGGTTTTTGAAACATATTGTCCAGTTGTGTTCCAGGAAGAATTAACTGCTTCTCCTCTGACCAGCAATACAGGAAAATGAAGAGAGAGTTTTACTGGAGAGGAGATATGAGAAGTTTCATAAATGTAGACTTTTAAGCACCTTTACGATGCCTTAATGAAAATGGCTAGTAAATAGCTGAGAAGGAAGAAACTAGATTTGAAGAGGAAAATCAGATTCCTCTTCCTGCTCTTCTCTTTCTTTCTCATCACCATCATTCCTCTTTCTTTCCCTTCCCCTTTCTCCACTTCCCTTTTCAGATGGTATTGGTGGAGTTGGCCAAGGCAGACCTTCTCATAGCAGGGTGGAAGAATGGCAGCCTGAGTAGGTGAAAAGACAGGTGTTGGCATGATAGGATGTTCTGGACACTCCCACAGCCATCTGTGTGACCCAGTGCAAGTTATTATCAGAGCCTCAGAGAAGTAAGGGTGGTGGCCATGCAGGTGGAATGGGGTGTTAGCAATGAAGGGGAATTGTTAACATGCAGAAGGGTAAGTCAAACAAGTAAATGTATGGGGAATTGTGTAAGCCAAGATTTTCACTGCGTTACAGCATTAGTCTGTGTTCTCCAAAAAAAAAAGACCAATAGGAGAGGATAGATAGATAGATAGATAGATAGATAGATAGATAGACAGATAGACAGATAGATAGATAGATAATTTATTATAAGGAATTGGATTACACAGTTATAGAGGCTGAGAAGACCCAAAACCTGCCCTGGCAACTACAGAACCAGGAGAGCCACAGCTCTAGTCTGAGTCTGAAAGCAGAGAAATGTCAGTGCTCAGCTCACAGACAGACAGGCAAAAAGCAAATTCTCTCTTACTCACCTTTTCGTTCTAGTCAGGCCTTCAACAGATTGGGATGAGGCTCAACTACAATGGGGAGGACAATCTTCTTCATTCACTCTACTAATTTCACTGTTAATCTCATCCAGAAAAATCCTCATGGACATACTCAGAATATAGTTGAACCAAATGCCTGCACACTCCATGGCCTGTCAGGTTGACATATAAAATTAATCATCACAGTTACCAAAATGGAAAGAGAAGAAATCTAGAATGAACCTTAGGGATTTGATTTAGAGATATAGATGTGAACTTGTGGCTGTCAGTGTGTGTGTGTGTGTGTGTGTGTTTATTCCTCAGATATCTACCATATCCCCCTCTGGAGTGTCTCTGGACTTGGTCCTTATGAGGTCACCATGAGCTCCATAGACTGGTGGGGTCAAAAGTCAGATGTTTTTTGATATTTGGTATAAGTGGTAAAGACAGAAAAGCAGTTTTTCAGGTGAAGCTAAAGTGAGATTGTTGTTTAAAAGATCAAGGATTTGAGAGATATGGAAATGCATACCAGTTTTCATTACAGATAAAAAAATCAATCAAAGTGAGAAAGAATACTGACAAATTTGGTCATGGAATTGAATCAAGAAGATGAGTAAAAATTTCTCATGGGAAGCAAAGACTTCTGGGAAAAAAGTGGGGGAGGGGAAATAGTGTGGCAGGGAGTAGAAAGCAGACCCTGTGGGCCAAATGACCTGCAGGAGTCTAGTGTCAGCTTTCAACTGGGTAAGCAGCAGGAACAGGGTTACTCATTCCACCAACCAAAGCAATCAAGAAATGGCCTCTTACCACCAAGGTGCACAACCTCAGCAGATAATACCCAGAAACAAAGTCACTGAAGAAGGAGAAGATAAGAATTAGAGAACATGGTTAAAATGAAATGGTGTGACCTAGGAGTGATCTTGCTCATGGGCCCCAGGAAACATGGCCAAGAATATTTATGACAGCTCATACTTTTACTAGCATAATGGGAAACAACCATGTACACAGTGGCAGGGGGATGATGGGTAAGATGTAGGGTAGTCGTACAATGGACTATCGCTCAGCAACCAAAATGAATTGTCTATAGTTACATGCATCAATTCAGATGATTCTCAAAAACATAGACAAAAATAACCCTGCATGATATTCATAAGTTCAAATGAATACAAAATTCTGTAAGAGATTCATTTTACTAAAAGTTCTTTCAAGCAGCAGTAAAATGAAGAGAACAATACACATAAAATTCCCTTGTGGGGAAAAGGCAACCAAATGGTGAAGAAGGTGCCTCACTATTGGAAACATCAGATCCAAGATTGTTTGTCTTATTATCTTTTTATCTTTTGTATCCTACATACATTATATATTAAAGAACATATTTTTTATAATTGCATGAGTGAATATCATTAAAAAATAAATTCTAACATATAAAAAAGGGTAAGTCCCAATAACTCTCTCAAGAAGCATGTGATAGCTCTGAAGACCAGGCTACTTACTGCCCACATCCTTTAGTCATCAGATATCTAACAGTTTCATCTGGTGCTTTAGTTAGCTTTTGTTAGTATAACAAAATATCCAAGATAATCAACTTAAAAGAGGAAATGCTTAATTTTGGCTCACAGTTCTGGAGATTTCAGTCCATCATCAGTTGACCCCATTGCTTTTGGGCCTGTGGCAAGACAGCACATCATGTTGGGAATATATGTGATACAGAAAACTGATCCCCTCATGGCCAGGATATGAAAAAGAGAGAGGAAGAGGCTGGGATCCCAACATGTCCTTTGAGGACCCACTCCCAATGACTGGAACACCTTCCACAAGGCCCCATCTCCTAGTTTCCACAACTTCCCAGTAGTACCACCCTGGGTACCAAGCCATTACCCAGCCTTTGGGGGACATTCCAAATCCCAACTACAGCATCTGGCTTCTAATTCTCCATACCCTACAAGTGATCCTGAAAAATTCAGAGTTATCCTTGCAGCAGAGAACAGAAAGACAAACACAAAAGGGACTGATGTAAACCTTAAAAGAAAACATTCTCCAGAGCAAAGATGAGGTCATTCTGAGTAGCGAATTCCAAGTGACCCAGGAGGATAGGATTAGGGTAGCCCCATCTCCCTCCAAGAGACTGCAAGGTAGACCCTTCCTTGGAATATCCAGGTTTCTGTTGAGATAAGTAAGAAGAAAGGACACTTGACAAGTACTAGGATACTAGACATGAATTTTCTCTCTCTAGAACCATGGGATGTTTGATGTTGAAGAAATGAAGCATCAAGAGATGCTTGCTTGGGTTTTATAAAGACCTGAGACCATTCCAGAGGCAACATGGAGAACGGCTTCAATCCAGCAGGCTTATTTTTCCAACTGAATTCACTGGGACTGAAACATCTCCTTTCCTCCCCCAGCTTATTCTCCATCTCTAATGCTAAGCTAAAGGGTGCTGTCAGTGGAGGGACAGCCAGCTGGAACAAAGGAACCTAGAAAAAGAACCAGAATCTCCTCACAGCAGGTGGTAGAAGATTAGGTCAATGCAACCACTAAGTGGCTATCCACTAAGTTGCCAAAAGCATCAAAGCCCACACTTCACCTTTGCCTTGACCCTTTCCTTTCACTGCCAAGATCATGCACTCCCCCGGTGAGGGACCATCTGATGGCATCACACAGCTAGAGGCTCCAGGATACTAGACTGTAAATAAATGATAAAACATGAGATGAAGGTCAGACTCTGGGAAAATGCTCCTCATAAATCCTGTTTATCCTCACTGCTCCATCTAGAAGCAGATTAACTGTGAAATACTGGCCTTGAATGGGGTCCAGCCAAATCTTGTACAGCTCAAAGATTTTCTGGAAGGGCTGTGTGCTTTCAAAGGAAGTGGGTAAGGAAACATCAGCCTGGTGGATGGTCCTAGAAGGAAGGAGATGGGGCAATTTCATCAGCCAAGTGAGTTATTTCAGCTTTACATGTACAAGGGCATCTATCACACCTATTACAGAAAGGGTGCTGATAGAGAACAATAGAGCTGTAGTCAGGGCTTGTAGGAATAATGGCGTCATTGGTCCGTTATAATGGATGGAGGGTTTTCTAAGATGGTGTACTTATGAGGTGAAAGAGGGAATTTCAGACTGCAAACTGAAGAGTAGTTTAATGTTTGGGAAGGAGAGAGAACTAGTAGAACTAGTAGTAGACCTTGTCATCTGCAGGTCTGTGGTTCCAAGGACACCACTGTTGAAGAAACCCTGCGTGCACTCAGGATGCCTCTAGCTCTGTGCCATGCTGCAGATGGTGGATTCATTTTTCCCATAACACCTCCCAGCCTCCACTAAAGACATTCAGCCTTTCAACAGATACAAATTTTCACTTTATCACTTAAATTAAGCACAGCAACTTTTACTTTGAGTTTGGGGCAGCATTTGCTTTTTGGGAGACATACTGTATTTTTACAAAATTCAGGGCAGGGAAGCACTGAGCAAATCACGTAACAATTTAAATACAACATAACACAGGACTGACTAAGAGCATCTTCACATGTAGAAATTTAAAATTTTTGTTTTCAAAATTTCTCTTTTTTTTATCATTTTTTGACCATACTTGATCATAACCACATGGAGCAAATCTACAAATAAGGCAGGCTTACTGTATGATTGACCTTGACCATTTCACTGAGCTACTTAGTTTCTCTCATCTATAAAATGGGGATAATTATGGGATCAATGATGAAAGGTGTGATGAGGATGAAATGTGATGATGAATTTCAAGTTCTCGGTAGGATGCCTAAAACATGAAACTCGTTAGCTGTCCCATAAATATTATGATTATCTCCATGATCACAACCACATGACTGTGTTCACCTGGGCAAACTATAGTGTGTAACGTTCTCAAAAGAGTTAAAGGAACTAACCTGGGTTATGAAAGGACTTGCTCACTTTATGGAGCTCTGAAGTTACCCAGAAACTAGTGTTAAGGAGGACTCCGGGGTGTGAAAAGTGAAATACAGATTAAAGTTTACATCTGTTCTCATAGACGATAGACTGGCAGACAAGTCCTTTAGTGCTGGGCAAGAACACAATGTCACTGGAAGATTATTCATTCACTCAGTAACTATGAATACTTACCCTATGCCATGCTCTGACCCTGGCAATGGGAGAATGGTGCTGGACAAGCAACCCAAGCCCTTGCTCTTATAACTTACTGAGAAAAAGTCAGGAGCTAAGGAAGGGAAAAGATCTAAAATGTGCCTGAAATCCAAGGGTAAAACTTGGTTTTCAGGGAGCTCTTTACGGCTTCTGTGAATGATCTGGGAGCAAGGTAAAAGCAGAGAAAGACTTTAGAGCCAGTCAGACCAGGGTTTGACCAAGGTTTGGTTTAGCCAAACCTAGCCTATGGACTCTGATAAATAGTTTCCTTGATTATCAAAAAGCACAGTAATAATTTCCTTCCACAATGCTGCAATGTCGGACCAGGCATATGTCAGGCCAGGTACTCTGGCTCATGCTTGTGATCCTAGCTACTTGGGAGGCAGACATTGGGAGGACCCCTGTAGGAAGCCAGTTTAGGAAAATAAAGTTCTCAAGACCCCCATCTCAATTAATAAAAGCTGAGCATATTAATGTATGCCTATCACACCAGCTGTGCAAAAAGCATAAAGAGGAGGATCATGGTTCAGACTGGCAGGGAATAAATGTAAGACCTTATTCAAAAGCTATCTACAGCAAAGAGGGCTGGAGATAGGATTCAAGTGGTAGAGCCCCTGCTTAGAAAGTGCTAGGCCCTGAGTTCAAACCCTAGTACTGCAAAAAGAGAGACAGTGTATACATCAAGAACTTAGTTCTGTGTCAACTATATGGTATATGTTCAATAAAGTAGAGCTATTTTTCTACTTGTACAATTGGAATTTGTAGTCATTTTGTTAGATTTTAGTAAAGTGTCTTTGAAAATATCATACTCCCTTAACTGAGGAAAAGGAAAGGACAAGATGTTTGCCCAAGCTTTGGGAATACAGGGTTCCTTGGACAATGAGCTTCTGAGAGAGAGCATGGTACTCCAGCTTGGCTCCTAAAAAGGATCCTGCAGGGACATAGCAGCCTTGGAGAGGTCTGCATTTTGGTGAGGAAAGCTGGCCTGTAGGTCCTAAGGCTGATGCTAGGCAAGAAGAAAAACCAGAGGCACAGATTGGAGCCCTAGTAATTAAACCACACATTGGAATAACCTTCATATGGGGTCTTATACATTCTTGTCCTACTTGATCTTAAGCTTCCTGAGCAGGTCTGTTTTGTTCCTCATATTTCTTGCACTTAAAAATTGGATGCAAATCATTGCCAGTGTTATTGCTATTGTTTCCTTCAGTTCTTTGTTGTCTTAGTCTGTTCTGTATTGCTATGACAAATGTCTGAGGCTGTATAACTTATAAAGGAAAGAGGTTATTTGACTCAAATTTTTAGCTACTAGAAGTCCAAGATGGACTTCCTTACTTATTCAGCCTCTAATGAGGGCCTTCTGCTACATCAAAATATGGTGGATAGTATCACATACTCACACAGTAGCTGAGATACAACCCACTCCCTAGAGATGCATGTTAATCCTCCAGTGCTATCACCAATGACCTAATCACCTCCCACAAGATCCTGTGTCTTGAAAGTTCCCCCACCACATTGGGAACCAAGCCTCCAACACATGAACTTCTGTGTTCATGTCCAAGCCATAGCACTGTCCATGTTGGCAGCTTTTCCTCTGGATTGTGATAAAGTATTATCACATCAAAATTATCATTTGGATCATTTTTCAATGTAAAGTTCAGTGGTATCAAGTATGTCCACACTGTTATGCACTGGCTACCTCTCTTGAGCCTCAAATTCACATGACTGGTAGAAGGGGAGCCCGATGGCAGTACCCTTGCTACCCCTGTGCCCTCATCCTCAGCCCCCAGGCTCATTCTGAGTTCTATTCTAGAGCTTCCTGGGCCTTTCATTTTTCATAACAGAGTGGTTTGGGCACAAAGGTAAAGCTCAGAGCTGCTGGGCTCCTTGCCTTTCATCTAATGTACAGTCTGTGTGAAATTCAACATCTTTCACCTGCTTCTGACACACAACTCCCAGGGTAGCCTCAAATGGAGCCCTGCTTGGCCGACATCTGCCTTTCTGACCCTGCTTGGCTCTGCAGAGCAGCTGGGATCTGGCAGGGAGAGTATTGTCGGGTTGCTGTTCCTGGCAAAGAATGGTAGGTCTGCTGCCTAACATAGCAAGAGACAAGGTAGGGTTCCTAGTCCTTTTCCCAAGCCTTTACTAATGCTCTGCAGGGTTCTTCAGGAAGTTGCTCTGCTTCGCAATTTGTCAGGAACAAGAATAACAAAATCAGTTTCTATATAGTTCCTTGCTGGTGATTCATGTAACCCTAAATTCTTTCAGATCTTCCAGTTTCAAAACGTTTGAGAATAGTTAACCCTATTTTAGGAAGTTGATCTGGTTTTTTATTATGATAATAGCTCATGTCAATTTAGTACTTAATAGGTGCCAACCACTCTGCTAGGTGACCCTGATGGTGCTAGGCCCAGAATTTACCATAAAGATGGGGGCTCTCTGAGACTTTTGTCAGGCATAATGCCTGCTAAGATACTAAAGGGCCCAACAAACTGGGCCACTCTCAGGGCAAATGCATTCCTTGGTGTGACCTCAGACTTCATCCTGGAAGCTGGACACATACTACCAGCTTAAACAGCCCCTTCAGCACTCTAACTTAATTTCAAGATCTGGAGAAAATCCAGGCTACCTCTTCCATTGCCTCTTCCCCTAGGATCAAGCCCTTTTGTAGGCCTCTTTCCTGTGTCTTCTCTAACAACTGGGGCAGGCAATGGAGAGACCAGAAAGTGGCAGATGGAGGAGAGGGAGACACTAAGAAGAGAAAACATCATTCTTCTCCCTTTTACCAATGCTTTTTTCCCTGGCCACAGTGGCCATCTCAGGAGGGCCAATGGACCCTCCTGTACTCACTCATGTCTGCGTACCTCCTCCCCTGAGGTAAGGAGGGGTTGTCCCATTTTGGATTTGTGATCAACAAGGCTGCTAAATTTCTGGTCATGGGAATTCCTGGAGGATTCTGGAAAGAAATCAAGGTCTCCCCATACCTTTGAGGAAACTTCAAGAAGGGGACGTTTTGAACACATCCATGTCTTTCTTTCCCCTGCAGTGTTCTGTCATACCAGCGAAGAGTATCTTAGACATTTCTTCTGGTTACAATGCAAATGTCTTTAGTTCCAGGATGAGAATTTAATAAGACCTATGAATTAAACACTAACTGCTCACAGGTTAAATAACAGAAGCTCAGACAGGAGACACCATGTGTAACTTTTTATCTCTCACTTCAAGTGGAAATAACAGCAACCATTGGGATTCACTCTTTCCTGACTGGGGATATTTTTTCTGACTTCTCTGACAAATTCTACTCTAATTTTCACACCTTCTTTAAACACCCAGGCCTCATCCAGCTAAATAGCTATGAAGCAGAAGCCTCTTTTGTGATATCCTATTCCTTGACTTTTGTGAAGGGTCCACTCAGTTTCCTTTGCCAAGAAATTCAGTGTGCTGTGTGATAGTATATGGCTTCAGTGATGTCAAATCAGTTGTGTGTAAAGACAGCAGAGGTAGTTGCAGTTCAGGCAGAGAATGCCTCTCAGCCACGAATAGCCAAGGCAATACTCAGTCAAAAGAACAATGCAGGAGGTATCACAATACCTGACTTCAAACTATATTACAAAGCAGTAACAATAAAAACAGCATGGTACTGGCACAAAAACAGACATGAAGACCAGTGGAACAGAATAGAGGATCCAGATATGAAGCCACACAACTATAAGCAACTTGTCTTTGACAAAGGAGCTAAAAATATACGATGGAGAAATAGCAGCCTCTTCAACAAAAACTGCTGGGAAAACTGGTTAGCAGTCTGCAAAAAACTGAAACCAGATCCATGTATATCACCCTATACCAAGATTAACTCAAAATGGATCAAGGATCTTAATATCAGACCCCAAACTCTTAAGTTGATACAAGAAAGAGTAGGAAATACTCTGGAGTTAGTAGGTATAGGTAAGAACTTTCTCAATGAAACCCCAGCAGTACAGCAACTAAGAGGTAGCATAGATAAATGGGACCTCATAAAACTAAAAAGCTTCTGTTCATCAAAAGAAATGGTCTCTAAACTGAAGAGAACACCCACAGAGTGGGAGAAAATATTTGCCAACTATACATCAGACAAAGGACTGATAACCAGAATATATAGGGAACTTAAAAAACTAAATTCTCCCAAAACTAATGAACCAATAAAGAAATGGGCAAGTGAACTAAACAGAACTTTCTCAAAAGAAGAAATTCAAATGGCCAGAAAACACATGAAAAAATGCTCACCATCTCTAGCAATAAAGGAAATGCAAATTAAAACCACACTAAGAGTCCACCTCACCCCTGTTAGAATAGCCATCATCAGCAACACCACCAACAACAGGTGTTGGCGAGGATGCGGGGAAAAAGGAACCCTCTTACACTGTTGGTGGGAATGTAGACTAGTACAACCACTCTGGAAAAAAATTTGGAGGCTACTTAAAAAGCTGGACATCGACCTACCATTTGATCCAGCAATACCACTCTTGGGGATATACCCAAAAGACTGTTACTCCAGAGGCACCTGCACATCCATGTTTATTGCGGCACTATTCACAATAGCCAAGTTATGGAAACAGCCAAGATGCCCCAGCACTGACGAATGGATTAAGAAAATGTGGTATCTATACACAATGGAATTTTATGCAGCCATGAAGAAGAACGAAATGTTATCATTCGCTGGTAAATGGATGGAATTGGAGAACATCATTCTGAGTGAGGTTAGCCTGGCCCAAAAGACCAAAAATCGTATGTTCTCCCTCATATGTGGACATTAGATCAAGGGCAAACACAACAAGGGGATTGGACTATGAGCACATGATAAAAGCGAGAGCACACAAGGAAGGGGTGAGGATAAGTAAGACACCTAAAAAACTAGTTAGCATTTGTTGCCCTTAACGCAGAGAAACTAAAGCAGATACCTTAAAGCAACTGAGGCCAATAGGAAAAGGGGAACAGGTACTAGAGAAAAGGTTAGATCATAAAGAATTAACCTAGAAGGTAACACCCACTCACAGGAAATCAATGTGAGTCAATGCCCTGTATAGCTATCCTTATCTCAACCAGCAAAAACCCTTGTTCCTTCCTATTATTGCTTATACTCTCTGTACAACAAAATTAGAAATAAGGGCAAAATAGTTTCTGCTGGGTATTGGGGGGGGAGAGGGAGGGGGTGGAGTGGGTGGTAAGGGAGGGGGTGGGGGCAGGGGGGAGAAATGAACCAAGCCTTGTATGCACATATGAATAATAAAAAAAAAAGAGAATACCTCTCAGTGTTAAAGAGGACCCTAATCTCATTCATCATCTCACTATCTTATTACTGGATCACAGAGGAAATATGTCTAAATTGTAGCATTAATGAAAAAAACTGAAAGATTCAATTTCCTGAAAGTGTACCATAGGAATGCAGCTATCAAACAAAAAACTGACATACTTTAGGATATATAAATGGAACACAGAACGCAAAAGCAATATTCTCCTTAGTGTGCTTGGACCACATCTGGAATGTTCCCACTTTACTTCTAGGCATCATACTTTAAGAGAAGTGTTTATGAATAAGGAATCATTGAAAGAACAAGATGTTTTGTCTCAGTAAAGAAAGTGGTTAATAAGGCAAAACCCCTGAAAGAGGTCTTCAAATTCTTAAAGACTTGTCACACAAATAAGAGCAGAAATGGAACTAAGAAGTGGATGCTACACTTCTGCAATATAAAAAAAATAAAAAGCTTCTAGCAGAATTGTCTAAAAGTGGAACTAGCTGTTTCATGTCACTAGAGATGCTTAAATAGCACTAGATAACTTCTTCACACACACACACACACACACACACACACAAAAACATAATACAGACAATCCTTATGTTGAAAGGAGGCTTAACTAGATGATTTCAAACACTATGTCAATGCTTAGGTTTCTATTCTTAACTATGGGTAAAAAAGTGTCCTATCTTATCTGTAAAGCAGCTAGTAGAATAGGAAACAAAATTTTCAAAATGGCAACACTAAAGAAACAAAGTTTCTTGGACTCTCACATTGCAGTAGGGTGAATGGAAAGTCTGGAATGGAGCTCTTAACAGAAGACAGAAGAGGAAACATTGGGGGTGGGGGGAAATCATAAGGCATGTAAATGGAATGCAGTCCCCAAGACTTTGGGGGAGTTTGGTGGCCTAGAGAGGGACTTTATGAGGAAACTTTTTCCAATAAAGTGAAAAGACAAACAACATACAGGAATTTATTGCTCTTGCCAAGTCTGGGAACCTAACCACAGGGAGCAGGGATCCACCTAAACATCCCTTGGATCTGTATCCCAAGTCACTGGGCATCTTCTTGCCTCTGAATAAGAGAGAGATGGAATAGCCTCCCTTCATCTCTACCTCTAAAAGGAATTCTTTCTCTCCTTACCTTCTCTGTTTATTTTCTCTATGCCCAAATGAAAACTGATGAGCTAAACACCAGAAAAAAACTAGGATTCTGATGAAGGCGTGGTGGAAATATCTGTAATCCTAGGAATTGGAAGGCTAAGGCAGGAGGAGCCCAAGTTTGAGACCAACCTGAGCTACACAGTGAGAGTCTGTCATAAAAGAACAGGAGAGAAGAAAAGAAGGGAGGGAGGGAAGGAGAAAAGGGGGAAGGAAGGAAGGAGGAGGAGAAGAAGGAGAGAAGAGAAGAAGAAGGAGAAAGAGGAGAAGGGGAAGAAGAGAAGAAGGAGAAGAAAAGAAGAAGGAGAAGAAAAGAGAAAGAAATCCAAGACTCTGAGAATAGCCCCTATAGTTTTGATTAACTAAGAAGGACAGAGAGGATCACATCTAGATTAAGACACCATCCTTAAGATGATGTTCTCCAGTTCCATCCATTTACCTGAAAACGACAAAATTTCATTCTTCTTTATGGTTGAATGCCACATTATCTTAATCTATTCATGAGTTGCAGCATCTGGGCTAGTTTCATAGCTTGGTATTGTAAACAATGCTGCAATAAACATGGGTGTGCCTGTATCCGGACTTATTTTCCTTTGGGTGTGTGCCTAGGAGTGGTATCACTGGATCATACGGCAGTTCTACTTTTAGTTTTTTGAGGAGCTACCATGTTGTTTTCCATAGTGATTGAACTAATTTACATTCTCACCAGCAGTGTATGAGGGTTCCTTTTTCCCCCACATCCTTGCCAGAATTTGCTGTTTTTTATGTTCTTAATCATGGCCATTCTAACAGGAGTGGGGTGGAATCTTCTAATGTAGTTTTGCAGATGCACTTTTTTTGAAATCAGACATGTAAGTTTACAGAGTAAAATCTGTTTCTTGTTGTTGATGTTCTTTGTGTTGTTACCCTCCTGATTTTGTACATTTTATTTCATATCAATTATATTTGGTAATATAATGAGCTTTAATGTCCTTGTCCTTTATCCTCTCCATCAAGTAAGTGGGAAAAAAAGGCATATTCAAGAATGGAAATGAAACTTTGGATTTCTACAGATGCACAAAAGGTCACACTTTGTGACAGAGCAGGATGAAGATTGAGTCCAGTTCTTACACGATTCCAATAAATTTACTAAAAGTATTCTTAAGTATATAAGGAATCATTTGCTAAAGGAATTCAGGCTTCTCTCACCCACATAAATGTTTCTGTGTATTGTACATTTTATGCTTTCTTTAGTAATACATGTCTATGGGACCATGCACATATGTGTGTGCCCTATTGATTAAGTGCAATCATTGGCTAATTCTGAACATTCTCATAAAGCCCTCTTTGGTAGACTACACAGCATAAAGTCACTACCAAACCATGGTCTTCCCCACCACCAGGTCAGAATGAGTTTGCCACAACCTTTAGGACCTACTGCAAACATCCTTCCCTCAGTGGCTTGGCTTAGCACCATGCTGTAGGAGAACATGGAAGAGGAGATGCCCTCAGCTTGCGCATAGCAATGCAGAGCGCCTGGGGGACTGAGGCTTAATTTTTCTCCCCAATAAAAGGATCCTGCCTCAAAGGTAAATCTGGCTGCCTTGTCTATGACTTGTATGTTTTCTCGAGCCTCATCTTCTTCCACAATTACCAGGGAGTCTTAGACAAGCTCTAATGTTTCACTTATTCAATTATTAAACAAGTCTTCACTAAGAGCACCAGAGATACATGAGGAAGCAAAGCTGAACCAGTCAGAGAAGGGAGACAATTGGAGTATGTTGAATACAGACCCAAGTAAAATTGTAAAAAAAGTAGAAATACATTAGTTGTGTTCACCAAACCTCCCCTCATCTCTGCACTACAAAGAGCTTCCTCCAGCATCTCTTTGCCCTATTCTCTGTTCAAAACCTAATTCCTAGAAAGTAACTTGGTTATTCATTCATTTATTCACCAAATATATATGTTGAGCTCCTATTGAACCACACCTACTATACCAGGTTCTGCAATAGGTAAAATTTTAATCATTTATAACTTCTCTTAAGGGAATTTGTATTGCAAGACTTTTTTTTTTCTCATATTTTTGGGGGTTGTTTGGGTAGGGGTTGGCAATACTGGAGTTTTAACTCAGGGTGTCATGCTTGCTAGACAGGCATTCTACCTCTTGAGCCACTCTGCCAGTCCTGTTTTGTGCTGGGGACTTTCAAGATAGGGTCTCTCAAACTATGTGTCCAGGTTGGCTTCAAACTATGATCCTCCTGATTTCTGCCTCCCAGGTAGCTAGGATTATAGGCATGAGCTACCAGCGCCCACCTCTCATACACTTTTATTGAGATATAATTCACATACCACAAAATTCACCCATTTAAGGTATACAATTCAAGGTTATTAGTAGTGGTAAGTCACCACTACTAATTCCAGAATATTTTATCACTCCAAAAAGAAACCCTGCACCCATTAGCAATCCCGCCCCAATTCTTTCTCCAGTCTCTGAAAACCACTAATTAGCTTTCTGTCTCTATGGATTTGCTTATTCTGGATATTTTACATAAATATAATCATATGTGATCTTTAGAGTGTGACCTCCTTCACTACCATGATTTATCCATGGTATAGCACACATCAGCGTTCCATTCCATTTCATGGCTGAATAATATTTCATCATTTGGATGTCCTACACCATGTCTATCCAGTCATCAATATGTGGACATTTGGATTGGTTCGACTTTTTCTGGCTATTACGAATAATGCTGCCATGAACACATTTGCATGGACACATGTTTTCAATTATCTTGGGTCTATACTAGGAGTGGAATTGCTGGTCATATGGTACTTTATATATTTAGCATTCTGAGGAACTGCCAAACTGTTTTGCAAAGTGTTTGCACCCCTTAATAATAATAGTATCTAACTTATAAGACTATTATGCAATTAAATGATATAATACCAGCATAATGCCTGACATATAAGAAACAAGGATTCCAATTATGCCACACTTTGGCCGACAATTATGATGGTCTGACTTTTTTATTATCGCATTCCTAGTGGGTATGAAGTAATATCCCACTGCAGTTTTGATTTGCATTTCCCTAATGAAAAATCATGTTGGCATCATTGTTCTGCATTTATTGACACTTTTATTCATCTTCATTGGAGAAATGTCTATTCATATCCCTTGTGCACTTTTTGATTGAACTATTTATATTCTTATTGGTGAATTACAAGGGTTTTATTTTTATTCTGGATACTAAATCTTCATTAGATATATGATTTACAAATATACACTCCCATTCCGTGGGTTATCTTTTCACTTTCTAGATAGTATCTTGTTTTGTTTTGTTTTTCTTGACAGTGTCTTTTGAAGCACAAAAGTTTGTGAAATTTTTTTCCTTGTGATTTTGATGAAATACTTAAGGTACCTTTCTCTAATCCAACATCACAAAGACTTATGTCAATGTTTTCTCTAAGAATTTTAAAGTTTCAACCATTAAATTTAGGTCTATGATCTATTTTGTTAATTTTGTATATGTGTGAGGTGGGAATCCTAAACTCATTCTTTTTTTTTTTCTTTTTCTTTTATTATTCATATGTGCATACAAGGCTTGGTTCATTTCTCCCCCCTGCCCCCACCCCCTCCCTTACCACCCACTCCACCCCCTCCCTCTCCCCCTGCTCAATACCCAGTAGAAACTATTTTGCCCTTATTTCTAATTTTGTTGTAGAGAGACATAAGCAATAATAGGAAGGAACAAGGGTTTTTGCTGGTTGAGATAAGGACAGCTATACAGGGCATTGACTCACATTGATTTCCTGTGCGTGGGTGTTACCTTCTAGGTTAATTCTTTTTGATCTAACCTTTTCTCTAGTACCTGTTCCCCTTTTCCTATTGGCCTCAGTTGCTTTTAAGGTATCTGCTTTAGTTTCTCTGCGTTAAGGGCAACACATGCTAGCTAGTTTTTTAGGTGTCTTACCTATCCTCACCCCTCCCTTGTGTGCTCTCGCTTTTATCATGTGCTCATAGTCCAATCCCCTTGTTGTGTTTGCCCTTGATCTAATGTCCACATATGAGGGAGAACATATGATTTTTGGTCTTTTGGGCCAGGCTAACCTCACTCAGAATGATGTTCTCCAATTCCATCCATTTACCAGCAAATGATAACATTTCGTTCTTCTTCATGGCTGCATAAAATTCCATTGTGTATAGATACCACGTTTTCTTAATCCATTCGTCGGTGCTGGGGCATCTTGGCTGTTTCCATAACTTGGCTATTGTGAATAGTGCCACAATAAACATGGGTGTGCAGGTGCCTCTGGAGTAACCTGTGTCACAGTCTTTTGGGTATATCCCCAAGAGCGGTATTGCTGGATCAAATGGTAGGTCGATGTCTAGCTTTTTAAGTAGCCTCCAGAGTGGTTGTACTAGCCTACATTCCCACCAACAGTGTAAGAGGGTTCCTTTTTCCCCGCATCCTCGCCAACACCTGTTGTTGGTGGTGTTGCTGATGATGGCTATTCTAACAGGGGTGAGGTGGACTCTTAGTGTGGTTTTAATTTGCATTTCCTTTATTGCTAGAGATGGTGAGCATTTTTTCATGTGTTTTCTGGCCATTTGAATTTCTTCTTTTGAGAAAGTTCTGTTTAGTTCACTTGCCCATTTCTTTATTGGTTCATTAGTTTTGGGAGAATTTAGTTTTTTAAGTTCCCTATATATTCTAGTTTTCAGTCCTTTTTCTGCTAAACTCATTCTTTTGCATGTGGATATCAGGTTGTCTTGGTACTGTTTGTTGAAAACTGTTTATTTGCAAATCAATTCACCATAACCATAAATGTTTATTTTTGGACACTAAATTCTATTTCTTTGATATATATACATATATACATATATATATATTCACACACACACACAAACAATACCTGTCTTTAATCCAGTGCCACACACAGTCTTGATCACTGTAACTTTGCAATAAGTTTTGAAATTTACAAATGTCAACCTTTCAATTTTCTTCTTTTTCCCTTGGACTTCCATATGAATTTTAGAAACAATTTGATTGTTCCTTGCAGGGGGGGAAGGTGATGGGGATTTGGTGGAGATTGCATTGAATCTGCAGACCAATTTGGGCAACACTTCAATTTTATCCATATTAAGTCTTCCAATCCATGAACATAAGGTATCCTTCCATTTATTTGAAAAATTGGTTAATTTCATTTAACAATGTTTTGTAGTTTTCATTGTGCAAGGATTACATCTCTCTTGTTTAATTTATCCCTAAGTATTTTATTCCCTTAGATGCTGTTACAAATGAAATTGTTTTCTTAATTTTATTTTGGGATCATTCATGGCTAGTATATTAAAATATAATGAATTTTTATATTTTGATCTTATACACTGTAGCAATGGTTATCTTTACACAAGCTCATGTCATCTACAAATAGAGATGATTTTACTGTTTTTAACATGGATAACTTTTCAAGTTCTATTCCTTGTTGTGCAATGGGAACATTTCATCCCACTATCAATTAATGCCAGGCATCAAGAATGTAAGTTACATGAGGGCAGGAACTTCATGTAGTTCCTTGATCTATACTAGGTCCTGGCATATATTCTATGAGTAAATTAATAAATGAAGCAAGAAGTAAATGGGAACAGTTTAATTCAGAGTTTTCCTCTACATCCTGAAATCTCATCTGCAGGGTGTGGTTTATTCTACCCACTTGTGATACCTACCCAGTGCCTGGTAATTAATTAGAACCCATTAATATTTGTTTAATTGGAGGGATGAATTAATAAATAAATAATGTAAGGGCCAACATTTGGGAGTGTATATGTAAGGTCACATGGTTTAATCTGTCATAGGAAGCACCATCTGTGGAAAGCTCAGTTCCACCTCAGTGGTAAATGATTAATAATGTCCCCTGAGATCACAATGACAGTGCACCTCCACATTATAATGCCAGCAGCTCTACAGCAACAGCTGTTAAAAGTTGTTGCCCTCAAATTAATACCATTATGTAAATTCCCTTATGTATCTCTTCAATAGCAACTCCAAGAGTTGACTGGGGAAAGGCAGGGGATGGCAGACCACCTAGGCTGGCCTGCATGGTCTGATCTGCTGGTGCTGACTACCTTGCTTTTGCTGCTTTGACTCTCACCCAGGAAATATTCTAAGTACTTCTGGAGACACAGTGAAAATTCTTGATATGGATACAATGTGAAAAAGTCAACAGAAATGCCCAGTGAAGCCCAGGCAGGCCTGGGGCCCAGGTGTGGGAAGGTGGGTGCCTGGCCAAACTTCCTCACGTTCCTGTTCACACTTCCCTATTTTAAAGAAGTTTCCATTGCTGCCACTATTCTACCCACAATCCCAAGCTGTCTATATGGCATTAAAGATTCAAATCCATACTCCCCAAATATGAATTTAATTCCATTTTACTCAGACAATCATATAAATAATTACATTGCTATTAGAAGCATATTTAAAAATTTTTAATGACCACAAAGGAGATTTATAGCTCTTGCAGATTCTCTAATCTTCAATAAATATGTTTTTTATTGGTTTAACATTTTATATGCAACAACTGTCCTATTGATTCTGGGATGAATTTTGTAGCCTTGATGGAAGGTGCTACAGTTGACTTGTTCTCTCTGGGGTTCTCTAAATTACCTGTAAATCTGGAGATTAAAACAGGGACATTTGTCACCCTGCAGAAAACAAAGCCCAAGGAATAAGATGGAGTACAGCAATAACAGAAGAAGCAGCCAGCTTAGAGTTGTTGGGAAGAATCTGGGTGACGAATCAAGAGATCAAAGTCTATGTCTACTTCTACTAGTTAGCCCTGCGGCTCTGGCCAAATCATTTAACCTTTCTCAGTCCCAGTTTCCTCATTTGTCAAGTGGGGATAATCATATCTAGGCTGCCCTCACATTTTTGTAGTAGAGAATCTGATCTGTGTGTGAGGAATGCTGAGAAAATCCCACTGTGGTGGTATGGGGTCCAGGGGATCTTTTCTCAGCAATCCAGTCTCGGCTCTGCATGTGTTAGTAGAATGCATTTAACCTTCTGACTTTCAGCTTCCTCATTAGCACAGTGTAAGTAATGATTATGATAAGAATGATAACAAATGCCTATCATTGAAGGGTTTGGCAAGTTGAATAAAATGACGTGTAGGAAACTTCACACAGGACCTAGCATTTAATAAGCACAAAAACTATTCTGTTCCCATTTCAATCCATTAGGAATGCACATATTTTCCTGAGATGAAATCCTAGATGTTTGGGAAACTTCAGACCTGCAGTCATCCCACTCTCTAGCAAGAAGAACAGGCTCCCACCACTCGTTCCTGCCTTTCACAGCCCAGGCTTCACTCCCCTTCTTCTGGGGCTTGGTCAAACCTGTCCTTGACAATGCTCCAGTAAAAATGCTTAGCACGACAGCCAGGTGTTGAGGATGTCCCCAGACTGAGGAATACAGAAGGAGGCCGTGTTGATGTTGGTTATGGTTCTTCCAGGAGAAAAGCAGTAGGGAGTTGGAGATTTGGTTCAGCAGAAAATTCCTTAATAGTCAGTGTCTTCCCAAAGAAGAAAGAGACAGCCTGGAATGTCTTCCACTCCTGAGCACACAGCTATTCCCTGTCTACCCTGGAAAATGTGATCTGAGTGTAGAGATGCCTGCAGATGACCAAATGCTGGGTTTATGTCTGTCCACTTTTTTGCAAGTGTCTTCAAACCTCACAACCTTGAGAAAAGCCCTTCACCAAGCTCCCCAGGCTGACAAGAAAGCACAAATAGACCCAGCCAAAAGGCCTCCAAGAAAAGGAACAGGCAGGCAATCAGAATATTTTGCTTTTTGCTTTATGTTCTCACTCTCTCTCTCTCCCTCTCTCTCTCTCTCACTCTCTCTCTCTCTCTCTCTCTCTCTCTCTCTCTCTCTCTCTTTCTCTGTCTCTCTCTCCCCTCCCCCACCCCAGGACAAGGCACAGAAAGATTAGCTACATAAACCAGGCAAGCTTGTAAAACAGACCAAGAATTAAATACTCAAGAATGTTTGGCCAGGGTGCTGACCCATTTCCCGCCCTACAAAGCCCAGGGAAGAAGGAGGGGGGTAGAAAGAAAAATAAAGAACCAGGGGCAAACAAAACCAAATTATTAAGTTCTTTTCATTAAACAAATAAACTCAAACTGACAGGCCCTCCCTTGGAATCCTGGGATGCCATCAGTCCTGGAAAATGACTTGAGGAGGAAAAAAAAAACATCAACAAAGACTGCTTGGTCCTGACTGGAGTAAGAGAGCTGTGGAGCCCATCCACTCCAGAAAGAATCCACTACGAGCTGGGATTGGATTGAAAAGCAGCAGTGAGCCGCTTCTGATGTGGGTTGGAAGATGGAACCAGGAAACAATACATTCCCTTTTGGTGTTCACCCCTGATACATCTACCTGTGATGGCAAACAGTTCTATCTAAACCTCCAGATTCAATCCCCAACCCGCACTGTCTCTGACTCCCTGGAAGTACTGTGAACAAGTCAAGCAGCACCTCCTTCTCCACTCCCCACTCTGCCCACTTCCCCTCGCCCTTCTCCTTGCACATAAGCTGCCCACTCAGCCAGCCTCCTCCCTCCCTTCCTTCCCATCCCCAGAACTAACCAACTGCCAACTCTTGTCCCTTCCAAATCAGACCTCCCTCTGCAAACCCCTTCTCACCAGATTAATTTAGGACATCATCTGGGTTTATTTTACATTTCAGTACTCTTCACGGTCTCTCTCCTACCAGCCTTTTATACTCCATGGCTTCTACCACAGTACATCGGGGCTATGGTGCTAAAGCGAAAAATTAAACCAGGTCACTTTCTGTTAAAAGACCTCCACCAACTCATTGCTCCTTTAGCAGGGTATACAGGGTCCTTCACAGTCTGACCCCTACCTTCTTCTGCAGCCTTATCTGCCATCCTCCTTGCCACAGACCCTCTAGCACAATGGGTTTCTGACCATTACCCCTTCCATAATTTGGGGGTTCTGTTCTTCCTGCCTGGGATGTCCTTGCTTCATCTGTGTCTGTGTTTTAAGATCCACTTGGAAAAATGTCTGCTCTGTGAGTTCTTCCCTGTTTCTCCAAGACAGAGTAAACTCCTTCTTCCTCACTTGTTTTTTAATATGGCAACTATCACACTTATAGATTCTAGTTCTGTATTTATAATTCTGTCCCATGGAATGTGAGTTCCTGAAGTCTCTTACTCATGTTTTATTCATATTTGCTTCAGCAGTGGCCTGCGGAGTCACTTCTTAAATGTTTTACTAAATGAATGAACAAAAGGGTAAAATAATGATGAGTGCTCAAGTGAGCAATGTGACTTGGGCATATGACTAGCTGCTGGGTCTTTATTTCATCATCCATGTGATGAAAAGCTTGAGTGAAAGAGTTTTCAAAATCCCTCCCCAGCTCTGACATGATAGAATTTGATGAGCTGGGAGAGACTAGTCAACTGGAATTTTCTGTGTGAGAACTGAAGCAGGAGTGCTGTAAATATGTAAAGCAGTAGAAAGCCTTCTGTAAACAAAGAGGTTTGGGGCACTCAAGAGCAGACAGGTTTATGCAGAGGTAAGCCAGATGTTTTCATTAAGAACATAGCATGTACAGTATCCAAACATTATATTAGAACTTGCAATCTGATATGCCTGCAGAAATCCAGCCCCAATCATTAAGGAGAGTAAAATTGACAAAAGGGGCCAGGAAGAAAGAGAAACTGCTTAAAATCAGGTGGAAAAGTGAGCCATAGGAGCAAGTATGTGAGCAGCTATGGAGTTCCTCCAGCCTAAAGCCTGCCTTCCCCGGCCCTATCTTCCATGCCATCCCAACACAAACACAAACCTCCTTTCTCTTGCCTGGAAAGCCCTGTGGCCCCTCTTCACCATATAATAAAATGCTGCAAATTTCTAGTGTCCTCCCCATGGTCTACCTCCTTAAGCATGCTAATCCAAAGGATGTCTTTCCTCCTCCTCTGAAATCCTATCACAGTTTAACCATCTGGATTTGCCATCCCAGTTATCACTAGCTGGCGTAACACAGTGCCTGACAAATAGAAGACACTCAATAAAAGCTCTTCTGGATTAATGATTGAGTTTATTAAGAGCCAAGTGAAGCCTAGAGAGATGAAAATCCTGTGCTCAGATGAATGCACAGTATAGAAAAGGAACCAGATGAGTGAAGAAACAGCTGTAAGGAAGCTATGCTTGGGAATCTATCGAAGCATGTGGTTGCTGGATTTGGGGTTTGGGTTTTGTTTAGAGGTTTAGGGGGCAGATTTCCTATGCACCTGAACATCCTGCAAGGCTCTTGGAAGCTACATGTAAATTTTTTCCCTCCAAGATATACACCACCATGCCTTGCACATAAACACAAAGTACATATTGACTGATTGATTTTTTTGGATAATGTCAGGATCATATAAAAGAAAAAAGCTGAAGAAAAAGTGAATGGAGAAAAATACATCTGAAGAGACACTTGCCCTGAACTGGAAAAACTTGAGTGACTGGTTAACTAAAAATGTTAGGCTGCCAGGAAAAGAATGAAGGAAACTAAGAAGAAAGGGTGGAGTGGGGGAGGGGGGAGAAGAACTTAGCTCCAAAGAGCAAGCAAAAAAGGGAAGATGAATAATAGTTTCAAATAAACACTGGGGTCTAGTTAAGAATGGAAACAATTAGTGTGGTCACATAGCACTAGACACATCACGCATTTGGTTTCAGACAGACTCGTTTTTTCTGGATGGAAGACTATAATGGGAACAAAAGTGAGGTTTTTTTTTTTTTCACAAAATGCTCATTTAGTCACTAAAATAAGGAGTAGTCCATATCCAGAGATGCTTGAGATTACAAATGGGATTACTAAAACAAGTAATTTATTTCCTATTGCTTGATCCAAAAATATTATAAATGAGGGAAGGGAGAGAAAGAGAAAAGAGAAAGGCAAAGAGCAAGAAAAGAGCCACCTTCCAGTGTAAATGAGGATCTAGGAGACAAGCCCTCCATTTCTCTAAACTCCTTCCAAAGCTCGGCTTTTCATGGACACCTAGCAAAGATGCAACCCATTAACTACATTGAAATTCATGAAAGCCAGAATTGTTCAAAGCATAAAATCTAAAGGAAGAGTCTCAAAATCTTAAAAAGTATTGAATTAATAGCCTTCCTTGGATTTTCTTCACTGTGGAAAACAATATGCCTTATTTTAATGAGATTACCTTGTCATTTCTTGACAGACCTGGCATTAGTGGAACTGCTATATCACCAGCATGAATTAATGCTCCCTTTCCTGTGAAACATGAGTTGTTTTTCTTTAACTGGAGAACAATACTATTCTATCTTCACCACTTGTCTGCAACATGGGCAAAGAAGGGAGGCAAACAAGAAGGGCCAAAGTTTTCTTTCTGCCAAAGCTTTTAAACCCATGAAGACTGATTAACATGAACATCAAAGGCAGAGTTGAGAAGGGGGAGGAAGTCAGAAAAACTATTGAGCTATACATGAAAGAAGGAAGGGAGTACCTTTGCCTCAATTATGGTGAAAAATTATTCCTGGCCAATGGTGATGTTTATTCTATACCTTTAGGATGGATGGGTGGACAGATAGATAAGAGGGTGGATGAATGAGTGGGTGGTGGATGGATGAATGGATACAGAGAAATGGTAAGTTGGTGGATGGATGATTTGTGAGGAGCTATACCTCTGTGATGTAAGTGGGTCACCTTCCTAAGTCTAACTGGTTATAGGGGTAAATCATAAAGAAATGATTTCAAATAACTGCTTACTTACTCTGTCATATAGGAAAAAACAGCACTTAATTTCCATTTAGATGCTTATTGTTGAGGGTATATGTGTCAAGTGCCGTTAAAATGCATACAGCCTTGTACCAGGAACCCTACCTGAAAGAATTTATCTTAAAATTTTCTTCTCAAAAGAAGAAAAGGAAATTATTTGCATAAAGATGGTCTTAAAACCTAATCCATGAAATTTAACAATTATTGCAATCTATAAATATTAAAGTAAATTATCTCAATTTGTTAAAGTATTAGGCAGACATAAAATAACAACAGAAATTATGAAACAATACGGAAGAATGTTTAAGGTAAGGGAAAATTCAACGTTATATGTACATTCCCTCTATCTACAAAGAACATGTATGAATTCTGTAATTGCAAATGTAAATAATAACTACAGTTTTATACATAACTGCAATTACAACTAAGTAGAGGCTGGAAAGATGTTAAGATGGCAGGATTCTGAATGAATTTTGGGTAGGGGGCAGCACTGGGGTTTGAACACAGGACCTCATGCTTGCTAGGCAGGCTCTGATCACTTAAGCACTCTGCCAGCCCTTGAATGAATTTTTAACTTACAAAGTTATTTTTAAAAAGATATGGAGTATCTCCTTTTCTTTGTGTATGCATAAAAATATATCAAAGGAAATAAAAATAAGCAAAAACCTTTTTTTTATTATTATTATTCATTTATTCACATGTGCATGCATTGTTTGGGTCATTTCTCCCTCCTGCCCCCTCCCCCTTCCCTTCCAGGCAGAAATTGTTCACGCTTTTCTCCAGTTCTGTGGAAGAGTAGAAATAAGCAATAATAAGAAAGACATAGCATTTTTGCTTGTTGAGATAAGGGCAGCTATACAGAGAGATTCCTAGCATTGCTTTCATGTACAAATGTGTTACATAGAGTTGATTCATCTCTAACTGATCTTTACACTGGTTCCTGATCCCCTTCTCTTGTTGACCTCTGCCGCTTTAAGGTTTCTGTATTAATTCCTCTGCAGTGGGACATCAAATGCTTTCATGTTTTGGGTTTTCTATCTAACCCTGTATCTCCCATATATGTTCTCCCCTTGTCATGTAACCCAAGTTCTACAACATTGCTGCATTTGCCCTAGATCTAAAGTCTGCATATGAGGGAGAACACACAATTTTTGGTCTTCTGAGTCTGGCTAACCTTGCTCAGAATGATGTTTTCCAGTTTCATCTATTTACCTGCAAATGATAAGATTTCATTTTTCTTCATGGCTGAGTAAAATTCCATTGTGTATAAATACCACATTTTCTTGATCCATTTGTCAGTAGTGGGGCATCTTGGTTGTTTCCATAACTTGGCTATTGTGAATAGCACGGCAATAAACATGAGTGTGCAGGTGCCTTTGGAGTAACCTGTGTCACATTCCTTTGGGTATATCCCCAAGAGTGGGATTGCTGGATCATATGGCAAGTCTATGTTTAGATTTTTAAGAAGCCTCCAAATTTTTTCCAGAATGGTTGCACCAGCTTGCATTCCCACCAGCAGTGGATTAGGGTTCCTTTTTCCCCACATCCTTGCCAACACATGTTGTTGGTGGTGTTGTTGATGATGGCTATTCTAACAGGGCTGAGGTGGAATCTTAGTGTGGTTTTAATTTGCATTTCCTTTATGGCCAGAGATGGTGAGCATTTTTTCATGTGTTTTTTGGCCATTTGAATTTCTTCTTTTGAGAAAGTTCTATTTAGTTCACTTGCCCATTTCTTTATTGGTTCATTGATTTTGGAAGAGTTTAGTTTTTTAAGTTTTCTGGTTATCAGTCCTTTGTCTGATGTGTAGCTGGCAAATATTTTTGCCCACTCTGTGGGTGGTCTCTTCAGTTTAGAGACCATTTCTTTTGTTGAACAGAAGCTTTTTAATTTTATCAAGTCCCATTTGTCCATCCTTTCTCTTAGTTGCTGAGCTGCTGGGGTTCTATTGAGGAAGGCCTTGCCTATACCTATTAGTTCCAAAGGGTTTCCTGCTCCTTCCTGTACTAACTTCAGAGTTTCAGGTCTGTTATTAAAGTCCTCGATCCATTTTGAGTTGATACTAGTACAGGGGGATAGACATGGATCTAGTTTTAGTTTCTTGCAAATGGATAACCACTTTTCCCAGCAGCATTTGTTGAAAAGGCTGTCTTTTCTCCATCATATATTTTTGGCCCCTTAGTCAAAAATGAGGTGGGTATAGTTGTGTGGATTCATATCCAGGTCTTCTGTTCCACTGGTCTTCATGTCTGTTTTTGTGCCAATATCATGCTGTTTTTATTGCTAATGCTTTGTAGTATAGTTTGAAGTCAGGTATTGTGATACCTCCAGCATTGCTCTTTTTGCTGAGTATTGCCTTGGCTGTTCTCAGTCTCTTGTGTTTCCAAATGAACTTTAGGGTAGATTTTTCAATCTCTGTGATGAAAGTCATTGGGATTTTGATTGGAATTTCATTAAACATGTAAATTTCTTTTGGTAATACAGGCATTTTTACTATGTTGATTCTACCAATCCATGAGCACAGGAGATCTTTCCATCTTCTGTAGTCTTCCTCGATCTCCTTCTTCAGGGGTTTGTACTTCTCCTTAGGGAGGTCATTCACATCCTTTGTTAAGTTTACTCCTAGGTATTTGATTTTTTTGAGGCTATTGTAAATGGAATTGTTTCTGTATATTCCTTCTCAGTTTGTTCATTGTTTGTGTTTAGAAAAGCTAGTGATTTTTGTAAGTTGATTTTTTATCCTGCCACCTTGTTATACCTGTTTATGGTGTCTAAGACTTTTTCGGTAGAGTTTTTTGGGTCTTTAAGGTATAGGATCATACCATCTGCAAATAGGGATATTTTGACAGTTTCTTTACCCATTTGTACTCCTTTTATTTCTTCTTCTTGCCTAATTGCTCTGGATAGGAATTCCAGTACTGTGTTGAATAGGAGTGGAGATAGTGTCTCATTCCTGATTTTAGAGGGAATGGTTTCAGTTTTTCTCCATTAAGTATAATGCTGGCTGTAGGTTTGTCATATATAGCCTTTACAATGTTAAGGTACATTCCTTCTATTCCTAGTTTTCTTAGCGCTTTTATCATGAAGTGGTGCTGGATCTTGTCAAAGGCTTTTTCTGCATCTATTGAGATGATCAAGTGACTTTTGTCTTTGCTTCTATTAATGTGATGTATTACATCTATAGATTTGCATATGTTGAACCACCCCTGCATCCCTGGGATGAAGCCAACTTGGTCGTGGTGTATGATCTTTCTGACGTGTTGTTGGATTCAGTTTGCCATATTTTATTGAGGATTTTTGCATCAATATTCATTAAGGAAATTGGCCTGTAGTTCTCCTTTTTGGAGGTGTCTTTGTCTGATTTTGGGATGAGAGTAATGTTGGCTTCATAAAAAGAGTCAGGCAGTGTTCCTTCCTTTTCTATTTCATGGAACAGTTTAAGGACGATTGGTATTAGTTCTTCTTTAAACGTCTGATAGAATTCAGCAGAGAATCCATCACATCCTGGACTTTTCTTTTTTGGGAGACTCTTAATTGTTGCTTCAATTTTGAGCAAAAACATTTTAAATGATCATCTATAGCTCAGCATGTGTTGAGCCTCTGGGAAGTGCACTGAGTCATTGCGGAGGGGCCTAATTCTCTCCCCTCCATCTTATTCTCTCTTGCTTTTTCCAATGGCCTTGTCCCATCAGCCACCCAGACTGGAGTTTCTTCCCAACATTTTGCTCTCTTACCATCTACTACTCCATCCCTACAGCTGCCAACACTTCAGCTAAAAATTGTACTGAGCACCTTGACTTGTCTTTGCTGTGTAACAAATTACCAGAAGCCTTTCAATGTAAAGCAACACTTTTATTATCTGACCATTTCAGTGTGTCAGTGCTCTGGCACAGCTTAGCTGGACCCCTTGTTTGTGTCTCACAGCCTGCAGTCCTCCTAGGGCTGCATCCTCATCTGGAGGCTTGACTGAAGAGGAATCCTCTTCTGAGTTCATTCAGCTGGCTTTTGGAGTTCTATTTCCTGCAGCTGTATGACAGGTGTCTTCACTTCTTACTGGCTGTCAGCCAAAGCATACTATTCCTTGCCACATGGCCCTCTCCATAGACAGTTGACACTTCTTGGTTCTTCAGGATCAAAAGAATCACACTGTCATCTGCTAAGCATCAGTGGTCCTTGGGTGTGATGGCATTGTGATAATGTTGGTCCTTTGAGTACAGTGTACAAAAATTAGAGTATGTCCTGGAGGCAGGAAAAAGAAAAATAAACAAACAATGTGAAGTACAGTATAGACCTTTATTGTGAAAAGAGAGATGCTTTTATTAGAAGTGACAACACACCCCTAAAAAGAGATGAGGGACAGGCAGTTCAGAAAAGATGACTGCCTAAATGGTGGCAGCAATACTTTGAGGGTGATGTGGGCAGAGTAGGCAAACACCAAATTCTCTGAGTTATTGTTCAGGTCCTTTGTTCAGCCACGAATGGTGTGAAGAAATATGTTAACATGACCTCTTGGGTCCTCCCTTAATGCCAGCTATATGAACCAGGAGATGCACTCATGTTGCTCAGTAGGGGGTCCTCTAGAGGAGCACATTAATCATAAATACAGAGTGCTTGTTACATTGGAATGTCCCAGATGTGGAAGTGGGGCCATAGTATTTGTATATAATCTACACATATCCTTCTGTATACTTTAATTGTCTCTAGATTACTTTTCATTGGTGTATATTAATTGTACAAAGGAGTTTAGTTAGGATATTACCATACTTGCATATAATGTACTTTGATTATATTTATCCCCTCTATTTCTCAATTACTTAATATAAATGCTAGACAAATGTTTCTTATACTGTATTGTTCAAGGAATAAGACAAGGAAAAAGACTGTATGTGTGTGTTCAACACAGAGGCATTTTTTAAAATTTTTTCAAATGTTCTCTTTTTTTTGTTTTGTTTTGCATTTATTTTTGTTTTTTGAGACAAGATCTCACTATACAGACCAAGCTGGCCTCAAACCTGTAAATCTCCCACCTCCACCTCCCAAGTGCTAGGATTACAGATGTGCACCACCACACCTGGAGAACTATTTGGACTCCTCAGTTGCAAAACCCAGAGATATGGAGAACCCACTGTACTTCTCTTGTGTACTCCTGAACAAATGATCTCCTACCTTCATTGGCAAATGACTATTTACCAATTATCTTTCTAAAACTTCATTCTGAATATCTCCCTCTAGCACACAATAATCTTTAGGGACCAACATTTGCCTAAAAATAATCCAACTTCCAACAGGACCTTAGTTGGCTCCATCTGGCTCCCTCATGCCCTTGCACCTTATCCTTGCCTCCCATTTGTCATCTCTGATCTAACCAGAAGAGTCATTATTTTCCCACCTGGTACCTCTGGGTCTTTGCTCACAGGGCTATCCCCCTGCTTGGAAGGCCCTCCCCTCATCCCTGCAGCAAGCCAACAAATCAAAACATCTGCCTGCCCTTCAAAGATCACTATAGATCTGACTTCCTCTATGAAGGCTTTGCAGCCATAGCTGGTGCCATTCTCACAGTCCTTAGCACATTTTTATTTATAACGTCGTGGGCATATCTAATCCCCACTGTAAGATGTACACTCCTTGCAAGTGCTGGTCATCTTTATCTTGCTGTGTCTCCCATGCTAACTAAACATAGTGACTGAATGATACCAATGTGATACAGGAAATTCTTATTCTGAAGGAGCAGTGTTTCCCCAGTGAGAGACTCTCTAGATTCTTAGAGCTGCTTTGATTACATTGGAATGGTTCCGGCTTGCTGTACCAACACTCTAGCCCCTAAACTACAAACAGGAAATCCATAGGAGGAAAATCTGTGGTTAATAGAAAAGCAAGCTCTCAGCCCAAACCACCAGCTGCCTTGTTAAAATTAACAAGCAGCAAAGAGAAACATGTGGCTTAGGAGTTGTGTTTCTTATTATTATTACAGAGAGAGAGGGAGGGAGGGAGAAAGAAAGAGAGAATCTTTTCCCAGGAAGAAGATGGCTTTGTGAGTAGCAGAATGAACAAATGGAAGTGAAGGGCAGGAAGGGGGCTGAGATCTGGAGCACAAAATTAATGGATGGGGGCTGAGGTGTTATAGGGTAACCCAACCTTGCCAGAGGTTTCAAAGTCTCCCTGAAGCAAAAGAATGCTTCCCAATCAGGGCCATTCAGAGACAACCCAGCTTAGAAAATCACATTATAGCTTTCTCTTTTCCTTCTTGATATTTGTAGAGTTGCAGTTAAAAATGGGGACCCTGGCCTAAGAAAGACCTGCCATTGTATCTTGGGTCCTCTCTTCCAGTGAGCACCTCTCTGTATTTCAGGGGCCTCTGATGTTCAGGAGGAACAGAATAACAGAACTTGATCCACAGAGATCTTAAACTTCCATGAGATAATACATGCAGGCGATTTGTACACCTGTTACAGTTTGAATCTAAGATGCCTCCCAAAGGCTCATGTATGGAAGTCATAACTGCCAGCTGACAGACTTTTGGGAAGTAACTGGATCATGAGGGGCATAACTTCATCGGTGATTAACTCATTGATGGATTCATAATTCCGTGACATATTGGGAGGTGGTGAAAATTAGGAGGTGGGATCTAGTTGGAAGAAGAAGGCCACTGGGGGTGTGCCTTAGAAAAGTATATCTTGTCCCCAGCTGCTGCTGTCCACACCACCCCCTTTCCTGGCTAACATAAGGTGAGTAGCTTTACTCCACCACTCCTATCACAATGGTGTTCTGCCTCACCATAGGCCTGCATCAGTGGAGCCAACTGACCATGGACTGAAAGTTCTGAGATGAACCAAAATAAATCTCTTCTCTATAGTGCTAGAGACAGTGCATACCTAAACTGTTCATTAGCATTAGGGGTTTTTCTTTCTTTTTAATGAGTCCACTCTGTGCCAAATTTTGTGTTGAGTATAATTTAAAGTATAATATGAGCACTACCTATTAAAATTCACTCCAAGCACTGAAAGGGGAAAAGAAGGGTTGGCTGTGGCTCAAAGAACAGGTATGGGAGTTCTATGTGCAACACTATGAACAGTCCAGGGCTGGGGTTAGCTGCAGTCAGGGCTCTCTCATCCCTTTTTCTACCTATGTTGCTTCCTAGATGTGTTAATCAGCTTTCTGTCACTCTAACAAATACCTGTGATAATCAACTTATAAAGAGGAAAGGTTTATTTTGGCCCACAGTTTTGGAGGTTTCAGTCCATGATTAGTGGGCCCTGTTCCTTTTAGGTCTGTGGTGAGGCTACCTATCATGGGGGAGTAAAACATCCACTTCATGGCTGGGAAGTAAATGAAAAAAGGAGGAAGGAAAAAGGGTCCCGAAGTCCTCTTCAGGGGCATGCCCCAATGACCTAAGACCTCTTGCTAGGGCCTCCTTCTTAAAAGTTCCACCAGCTAACACACAGGTCTTTTATGGACTTTTAAATCCATCTATATGACTGGATATACAACTCCATTGTAGAGCACTGGATATACAACTCCATTGTAGAGCACTTGCCTAGAATACTGGCGTTCAGGATTTGATCCTCTGCACACACACACAAAAAGTATAGCACTAGGAAAGTTCAGTCACCTCAGCCCCAAGGTGACCCCTGTCTGTCAAGGCAGGCTTGACCTCAGAAGGAGTTATTGGCAAATTCCTATGCTGTAGTACTGAAAATTGAAAATAGAGCCATTCTCACCAGTTTAGTGAGAACACTTCTCATACTGCATTTAGCAAGCAAGATTTCATTTCCCCAATGATGTGTGCAAATGCCCAGACACATTGTCTAGAATATCTTTTAATGCTCTTCCTCAATGTCCTCCCTTTTTTTTTATGAACATCTTTGGCCTTCTATAACATCAATAGTGTGCTATGAATATTTAACAATCAGCTCTTGGGGTTGGGAGGGGGGATGGAAGCTTGAGTTTGTAGCGTATGTCATTATCCATGGTGTAAATGATTTTACCATGAGTTGGGAAGAGAAATGCACAGTCAGGCCTTGTGAGGTGGTATTTTGGACTCCAGCACACCATGGGATAGTGCTCTCTGCAGTCCTAGCTCCAGAGGAGATATGTTCACCATCCTTGGTCTTTCTGCTTCCTTTGTTTGTTTCATGCCATTTAAAAATGAATCATCCTCTGGAAAGTAAACCCTGGTCTCAAGGAAACTAGGTCACTGTTAAGGCTAAGGGTGTCCAGGGCTGCCATTGGCAGCCACTCAGGTGCCATGCACATGGGTTCACATATAACGAGAGACCTGGGAGCATCTTCCATAGAGTGATATAACCTTCCTGGGTTAACAGCAGAACAGAGACCCTTCCCTGAGGGAACTCTCAGCCTCCACAGTTTCTCTAGCTGCTAAAAAGAAATCTCAAATCTCAGTAAGCAAAATCCTGGAACAGGGTGCTGAGGGCCTCTGCAAGTCAGATTTATGCTCTCTGCTCTGGAGAAACAGATTTCTGTAAGCTCCCCACCTACTGAATCTTTTCTTTCCTTCATTTATCCAACAAATTAGATTAGTGAGAATCTCCTAGATTCCTGGCATTGAGCTGGACATGAACAAAACTGAGCAAAACAAGATTATATTATAGAAAGTGACACAGACAAGCAAATTGGCAATTTTCTTTGTCATTTGCAGAAATTTGTACCCATACAGAAAGAAGCATTGCTACAGGTAAATCTGTACATGCTAATAGCTACCATGGATTGAGCATTTCCTGTGGGCCAGGCTCTGCCAAGTATTTCCTCTATGTTATTTCATCAGTCATGATAGCACCCCTAGAAGGCAGACTTTATTAGATTTAGAGACACGGAGACATTGAAGAACTTGTCTGGGGCAGGAATCATATAGGAAAGTCTGATGCAGACAGAGCTCTTGCTCTTAACCTCTGGGCTACACCAGATCCGTAGACCTCTTGGCAGTCAATGGTGGTAGCTGACCCTGGCTTGGTAGAGTGCCAAATCTTTCTCTACTCTCTCTGGAGGCTGCTTAGCTGACAGAGTTGCCAGAAGGGATCCAGAGGGAGAGACAATCCAACTACCCAAGGAACATGTGGCCCCATATGTGAGACAAGCCACCGCCCAGGCCCCTACAAGGCACTCTGCCCTGATAGAGCCCACCCCAGATGCTTCCTTGGAAATTCTGACTTTAGGATCTTAAATAGTAGTTGAGCACTATTCTGGAAGCACACATGACAACCAGCAGAGGTTTGGTTTTCTTATCCTTAACAGAGCCTTGTTTTTAAAATGGAAACCCTAGAGCAGTTAGTGGACTGTAGAACAAGGTTAATGTTAAAACTGGGGGGAGAAGAGCAAAAGAAAGGAGAAACCTCTTTCTTTGTTTGTTTCTTTTATTAATTTATTTTTATTTTTGTTTTTTATTTGTGTGTGTGTGTGTGTAGTGCAAGGGAGCAAACCCAGGGCCTCACATGATGCTAGGCATTGAGCTTGAACATTGAGCTTGAGCAATAAGCTCTACCCCCAGCCTGGAAGGGGGAAATTTCCTGGAAAACTGCTCTAGGCTGCCAAGCCAGACCCTCCAAGATGAGGTAAAAGATGGAATTGGAGGACACAGTGCCTTCAGGAAAATCTTGAGTAACCCCACCTTCCCTAGCTTCAGGGGTGGTGAATAGCCCCTGGCCCTGGTCAACCCTGCATCCTGCTGTTTTCTTGTTTCCCCTCTGACCTCTTGAAGCCTTATTGAAATCAAGCCTGCTCTTCTCTTTTGCTTAATGGGCAGAGACCTTGGAGACAGCAGCCTATCTCATTCCCCTTGGGTAGGAGGAGAGGATTCAAGAAACTGGGAGGAGGGCATCTCTCAGCTTCTCTGTGAGGTCAGAAAATGTGGCCCTGACATTGACAAGCTTTGGAAAATAACAGCACTGATTTCCCTGTGCTTTTGCTTCCAGAGCCAATCTAAAGAAATCCAGGCACAGGATCCAGGCCCTGAAATAAACACACATTAAAAAATTATTAAGAAGAGTTATGCCATAGCAATTACAAAAATAAGGACATAAAACAGTTTCTTTAATATTTGCCTGACCATGCAAAGGTAAAATAAAAAAAAGATTTATACAAATTATACAAAAGTAACAAAAGGCTTAAGTTCTCCTCCTTTTCCCACTGAACTTCAGGTAGCCTAGAAATCCTGTTCAATTTCAAAGATCCAATGAAGTTAAAAGAGTTTATTTTCCGAATCCAGAAAGATAGAAAATAAATGCTCTGAGAAAATGTGGGCAGGGTCAAAGCAAAATTCAAGGTGCACTTGGAAGCAGAGAACTTTGAAAACTCTTGGTATTGGCTATGCTTCTGATTTATAAGCACAGGCACCATGACATCTGATTGTGCCTGTGGTCCACAGGCCGTCATTCCTTGGCCACAGACATCAGGGCCCTGAGCCAGCCAGAGTGTGGAAGACAGTTCTTCCTGGCAGTGGATCTGCAGGCTACATAGTCTCTGAGTTCTGCAGCCAAAAGCCATGTGGGGACATGTCAAATCCAAACCTCTTAGCCCCTACCTGGAAGCCACGGCTCACATCTGGGACTCAAGGAAGGCTGCCATTGGACCTCAGGCCATCCTCCCTCTAGCCAGATCTGATACCTGTTTGGGAGGCACTAAACAAAGATCTCCAATTTGCAGATAAAGGATTTTCTTTGAGTCTCTTCAAAATTTGTTCTCTCAGGTCAAATAATACAAAAATATTTTGCAGGGAAAGGGGGAAACCTGAATCCCCAACAGCTCACAGCAGCACCTCCTTCTCCTGTCACCCAATCACTTTATGGCTAAGAAGTGCAAAGCCTGGGCCAGCACAGGGCAACTTGGACTGCAGCGCCTGTCAGATGCATGCCCAGTCTCTGCTGGATCCTCCCCAGCTGGGACACTTGCCTGGCTGGGCTACCCTCTCTCTGACCCTGTTTGTTTTATTTTGTCCAAAGAGCCCTGGATAAGGAAGGTGACAAGAAATCACTTCTTTTCAGAGCCTAGAAGGCTGACTAGGGTAGGGAGATAGGAAGAGGAAGAGGGAACAAATTTGCATTTCTCCTTTTTACCCCAGTTGGTTTCTACATCTTATTGCAAAAGATGTTCTGAAAAGACTTCCCAATTGTTCTGAGAGGCCTCATTCACCATCCCTGAGCCTTAGCCCGGTCCATAGGCCCAGTTTCTGAAGATAGCTCATATTCAAAACCTTCTCCTTTCTCCATGGAGGGATCTGCCAGTGTAGGAATCTGATCCTCACAAGGAGCTTATTTGAAGCTTTCAGATGATTTTTCTCGTGGGAAGAACATCTTTGTCTGCTTAGAACCCAGGGCCTGCAGCTCCAGATCTGCCTTCCCATACTTCTGTAGATGAGATGCTATTCTCATCTATTTTTAATTTCATCTCAATCTTTTTTTTCCATCAACTATGACCTTAAATTCATTTTGAGGTCACCTCCCAGGGGCAGAATTAAGAATCAGCAATGCTGGTGGAAGGTGCCTAAGGACTTGGGGTTAACAAGTTTTTAAGTTGATTCTATTTCAGAATTCAGCATAGAGGTGCCTAGATTAGGCTCCCCCAAGATGTTCAAACTACATCATTGCAGGTGAGACTATCAGGGCAATATGGAGGGACCCAGAACCTCCAGGAGCATTGGTTGACAGTCTCCTCCAGCAACCACAAAATCAGGTTGTGGACCAGACGGAGCAGTCTATTCTATTAATGCTGGTGTGACTGTTATAAACTCCCTTCTTGGGACCTTAGTTTCTTCATCTGTGCAATAAGAAAAGATTGGATTAGATTAGCTTTAACACCTCTTCCAGTTCTGAAATCAGAAACTTCTAACCCATGCATGGAGTCCTGCAGCCTTTTCACTTATTTATTTGTCCTCATCAGAGCCCTCTGTTGAAGATTAAGGGCTATGGAGAAAAGAAGCTCCATCTTTATAGTTACACTATGTAAATGCGCTCTACCATATATACCAATGTATGTTAACATATGCTTCAGGATGATTCAGCCTCATAGCAGTTATTCACACCTACTACTAGGGCCTGTGGCAGGTATGTGGAGACATGACAGTGACACAGGAGGAAGTTTCTCTTTTAGGGAGCTCAACTAGAATGAGACGAGGTCAATGGTGAGCAACTGACATTGGACAGAATGTTGTGCTCTCATTGGTGTTATAAATAGGGACTTGCTAAAGGAGGTAGGGAAGACGCAGGGCATAGCAGAGGTCTTGTTTATGGGTGTGGTGTGGACATGAGAGAGGAGCAGGGGAGACAGAAGAGCAGGTGCTGGGTGTGCTTGTGGAATGATGACTCTGGATGTGGGTTGGGGAAGGACAAAAAAATGGTATGAGGCAGGAAGGCAGGCAGAGCAGATAAATTCCAAGGAAGGTCTTAGACACCATTCTGGGAATGCACTGCTTTCAAACGATAGTGCTGTTGGTTTCCACGTGATGCTGCATTTCTGAGAAGATACTCACTGCCCTCCCTCCACCTTCTCCACTTCCATGTTCTGGGAAGGATGCGTCCATCTCCAGTCTTACTCCCAGTGTGGCCTGGACACCAAAGGAGGGTCAGGTCCAAAGAGAGCATCACAAACTCATACTTTGTCCATTCTCCCAAGATTCCTAGACAGGAAGCCTGAAGAAACAACACTGCAGGACGCTTCTCTGTGGAAACTTCAGTCCAATCATCTACCACAATGGCAGCTAACAAATAAGAGTAAAGAGCTAACAAGCCAGGCAAGCATGGTGGCACACACTTGTAATCCTAGCACTCATGAGGCTGAGCCAGGAGGATCAAGAGTTCAAAACTAGCCTGCACTAGACCCTGTGTCAAACTAAATAAATAAATAAAGGACTTGAGGTATGGCTCAAGTTATAGAGCACTGCCTAGCAAGCATGAGGCCCTGAGTTCAAACCCCCACCCACCCCCAAAAGATTTAACAGGCTCACTAGTGTTGTGCTCATTGAGGGCTGAGCTGCTGTCTGAACATTGTGCCTGGATACCATCTCCTAAATAACTTATTTTGATGCCTCAGAGCATAATTTTGAGGCCTCCTGATGTTCCCCATCTACCACCCCAAAGTAACAGACAGGTTTCCTGATCAAGCTACTGAGACAGTTCCAAGCCAGCCCAAACCAGGAGAAAAATGGGCCAGGGAAGAGGCTGGTCAGAAACTACTTCAACCAGATTCTGTCCCACACACCCTGAGCAGGTTATCTCTAAGAGGGATTAGGAGGTAAAACAGCTCCCTTCCCTGTTAGTTACAAACTGGCCCATGTGGGCAGTGAGACACCCCAGATCCAGGAAACCCAAGGCTCCACTGACAACTCAATTACCATGGAGCGTCTCCCAGCCTCCACCTCCTCCTTTTGCCCTTTATTGCTCTTGGCAGCAGAGTAGGGAGAGGCCGGGAGAGCTGAGGTTGAACTTGTTGAAAGTACAAGGGGAAGAAAATTGTTCTCATCTGAATAAATAGAGTCAGCTGTTGCCAGAAGGAGATATCTCCCCACAGTGAGATCCCCTAGACAAGCCAGCATGGTGTTGGGCTGATAAGAGCACTTGAACTTGGGCCAGTACTATCTGGGTAAGTCTGGACAGGGCTGACAAACACATGGAGCATGGCCTATCCCTATGGCTTTGGAATGCCCCAAAAGAGGTGAGACAGCAGGATGGGAAGGTGAGGTGCAACAAGAACCTTGCATCCTTACATCGCACCTGTGGTTTGTACCAGCACACACTGGCCCTCTTGGCATGTCAACAAAAGAAGAAGAGGAGGACAGCAAATGCTGGCCACCACAAAATCCAGTTCGCAGGTTCTCACTGACCCCTTAGACATGGATGGAGTTTGTGACTCCCGCACTTGCTGAGGCTCTGAGAAGAGACCCAAGAGGCCCTGGATGCTCCCTGACATCCCAAGAATGTGCCCAAGCTGATGCAGGAAGGCCACTCCACCCTATCAGACAGCCAACTGCCCCAGAAACTCAGAAAACGTTTCCATGCTGAGAGTTACACGAAATGGACCTAGAAGAGGGAAGTAAAAGGACAGCGGTGAAGGGAGTTGGGAAGGGATAGGGAGAAGTGGGAAGAAGAAAAGGATCCATGTAATACACTGGACCAAGCATTACAACTAGTGCATTTCTATATGAGCTGGATGGCTCCAGCCAGGCCCAAGTCTCTGGTCTAAGAAGCTCCCCACCAGATGTTTTCTGAGGTCCCTTCAAAGTCTCAGCAAATATGCATCAATCAACAAAAAGAACAATATTAAGAACTCAGGGTCCTGTTCAGCGCTTTCTCCCCACTATCTCCAACTCTGGTCCAGCCATGAGAGGTAACATTCTGCCCTCTGCTCCCAACACAGCCCTGGACCTCGTTGCTCCAGGGCTGGAGAGAAAAGTCTTCTCATCTCAGCACCTAGAAGTGCTACTGTACATACCTAGTGAGATGAGCCCAGTCATATGGAAAATGTTTTTTCTGCTCTAGTGGAAAAGCATTCAAAGAAATGAAGACTTGGTCAGCCAGATTTCTCTCTTCAAGGGTCAGGCCATTTCCATTCAGTAGGAAAGGCATTCCTCGTTCTGAAACCTTCCCATGAAAGAAACAGAGTACCTGATAGAGTGCTATTTGCTAATACTTTTCCCATCCAGGCCAGCTTTATGCCAGAATAGCCATTCCTTAGATATATGTGATGTTTGACAGTTTACAAGGTACAGCACATAGATGACTTAGCTTAATCCTCCCGATCTCCAAGTTAGGAAGGTGGCATTAGCCCCTGGGCACAGATGAGAAAGCCATGACTGGGAGACTAAGGGATGTTCTGTGCTTCCACCATAGATGGCATCTGTCATATCCCCAAAGGATCATCTGTGGTGGGTGGGGGCAGGACAGGCAAAGACAGAGGAGGGGATAGTGATGAGTACAAAGGCCTGAGAAAGGAGCCTGGGGTCCCATTTCAGGTTGCATTTATATCCTCCTCTCTCAATACCCTATCCCATTAATTCCCCAATGTACGTCCATAATGTCAGTGCTTCCTGGCCAGGAGCTGTAGCTACAGGCTATCAAAAAAGAAAATTTTATAAAATGGGTAGAAGTGGTTTAGGGATCATCTCATCTGTCATTTTACAGATGAGGACACTGAGAACCAGAGACATGAAACAAGTTGCCTGAAGTTATACATCTAGCTAGTAGAGCCCAGATTAGAACCTGCTATCCTGACCTCTGATCACACAGGGACAAGTTAGAAGGCTGGGCCAATGGGAAATGCCAAGAAGAACTAAGAAGTTCCCAACACACCCAATCCCTCTGCACCATCCTCCCCTCCTCTCTTGCAGTCTCAATGTCAAGACCATATGCTCCACATCAAAGTCAGAGACTGAGCCAACAAGCCTTCCTCTCATATGGAATGTCTCTGATATTCACATCTGAGGCACTAATTCCAACTGGAAACCTTCTGCCAATCCAAACAGAGCAGGCTGGTAGACAGCTTTTGTTTTGTCCCTGTTGTTTATTAAGCCACCTCTGGAAGCCTGAGCCCGTCTGCCATAATTAACTACAGGACTGTGACTGGGGAAGAGCTTCCTCATAGATTACAAGAAGGACTTCCGTCACTAGGAAGTGCTCTCTTAATTGCAAAGTCCTTTCTCATTCTCACTTTCATTCATTCAACAAACACTAATGGTTTCATATTTTTCAGACTTTGTGCTAGAAGCAGAGGCCTCATTTTGTCTGGGAAGCAAAACTCCTGAATAAACTCCATGAACCCAAGGGAATGGGCTCATTACTTGCAAAACACCAAAGCAATGGAATTCTAGCCTGGCAGGTCAGCTAGACCAGAGTCTCCAACTCAGTGACCCAAGGCAATAAATTTATTAAGGACAGGGGATTTGTCCATCCTCTTTACAACTTTCCTCCCCCTCTCAGAGCCAAACACAATATCCTGTATACAAAACTCAAATATTTGTTGAATTGGTAAAAAAAAATAAGTGAATGACTACCCCACACCCTTCTTTACTCTCAATGTCCTATTTCCTCCTTTTTAAAAAAACCACACTTTTTCTTTCTCATGGTCTCTTAGATTTCAGTTGCTCTTAAGATCTGAACGAATGAGAGAGATTGAAACAGAAAGCAAGACTGGAGAAGAAATTCAGCCATAGAGGGAGTTGACTACTTACTTAATTCTTTCAGCTCACCTCTTTCAACCTCTGGCTATTCACATTACCCATTTAATCCACACACAGTCTTGTGGAGTAGCTGCTATTATTTCCATTTTATAGATGAGGAGAGTGAGGCCCAGAGAGATTAAGCAATTTATCCACCATCATGGTTCAGCTCCAGTCATGTGATTCCAGAGAGAGCTCATTCTCTTACTCTTGATTTTTATTATTTATATATATATATATATATATATATATTTTTTTTTTTTTTTTTTTTTTTGGTGGCAGTGGGTTTGGACTCAGGGCCTCAACCACTGAGAGCCATTCCACCAGCCCAAAGTGCATTTCTCACTGCACTGTATCCAAGGAGGAGCACAAAGGAAGCCCTCATACCAATCATCCTAAACCATGTAGAAAAGCAAAAGTTAATCAAGTTATGAAACCTACAAAGAGCCTTTACTGTTTGAAACAACCACTCAAAGTATTTTCTCGAATCCCTGCTTCTATCATCACAATCACCATCATCACCACCCCCACACCACCACCACCACTTTGAGCATGCTCCATGTAAGGAACAATAACCATGTGCTCAGTCTTGCTAAGTCTTTGTTCCATTTCATCGTCCCAACTATGCAATGAGTATAAGAGTCCTATCATTGTCCTCACATTACAGATGAGAGTAGCACAGAAAAAACTCACTCAAATCACACCACTAGTAAGAGGCAGAGCTAAGATGTCACCCCAGGCAGCCCGACTCCAGACCTCATGGTCTCAGAGACACTGCTTATTGTTTGAGATTCTACCTGCATGGAAATGGGAAGCGACCTTGTAGAAGTCCCAGAGATAGAGCAAGAGGCTAAATACAAGGAGGAGAGTTATTGGTTTGAGGATCCTGTAAGGTTCCAAGGTAGTAACTATGGAAGGAGAGGGCACTCTAAGAAAGTTTCAGCCCGAGATAGTTATGTTTCAAGAACCATTGGATGGAGAAAGGACAAGGCCTCACAAGCCATGGGAAGTCATGCCTGGATGACCCTGTGGACAGCCCAGGAAAAGGACAAACAATCCCAAGGCCACACATCTCCCACAGATCCAGTGCTGGGTTGCATCTGGGCCCATCCCCACACCTGCTGAGCACCCCAAAGTCAGCTGAGTCCCTACAGTTTTTCTGTCCCTACCAAGAGATAGATGCCAGATGCCCTGTCCTTCACAGGAGGAAATGTATCTTGGAATATGATCTCTCATTACAATACATGTTGCTGCTTTTATAGGTTGTGAGTGGAATCCCACAGACTCCTGCTTTCCTTCCCTTCCCCGGCTTCATCCATTCCTGCTTAGTGTTCCTTCATAAATCATCAGCCCAACGGAGCCAAGTTCTGCTTTCCCCGCTTTAAGTCTGAGGGCATTTATTCCTGCTGATAAACTGGATTTAGACAGCTTCACAAACCCCTGACCGTGGCCAAGATTATGAAGGTGAAATATTCATTGAGTTCTGTCCTGTCAAGGAAAAGAATGTACAGTATAGGCTCAAACTGGCATGTGTCCCACACATTGCTTTCCAAGGGAGAATTACTTCTGTCAGGGGCTGGCGCTGTGTTTGGGGGTTGGCTGGAGATAGAAGTCGGTATGATTACATTGGTGCTTCCCACCAAACTCCCAGAAAGGGCAGGCAAGACCCTTCCCCAGCCTCACAACTGCACATGAGGGTCACACTCTTCCCTCTTCCTGCCCACTCTCAGGGAGGCCGGCATCCCTGTTCCTTTTCACTAGTGGAAGTGGACCCACAGGCAGGCCATGCATGGTATCTGATATTTCTTTCCTTTTCTGCAGGACCCTGGCCAAATCTTACTATAGAGTCACTGCCTTGTGTCAGACACCAGGAAATGGTGCTCGTCAGTGGGATGTGGAAGGCTGAAAAATAAAACTGGTGTGTTTCCAGAGACAGCGGGGGTAGGAGAGGGTGCAAAGCCATTAACCCCTTCCTTTCCTCTGAAGCTGCATGGCACAGATGGATACCTGACAGAGCTGGAGCATGAGCACAGGAGCGGCGCACCCCACTCTGAGGACGCTGGTGTGAGATGAGCACGAGGATCCAGGCAGTAAAACTCTCCAGAGATTGTGCTCAGGAAGACTCCACTACCCTGCACTATTCCCATGCCCACAAAAGGCCTCCATGATTGACAGAAAGCAGGTGACAGGAACCAGAGGAGCTGGGTGCCTCCTGATGTCACGCATAGTTACCTCAGCATCCACTCCACATTTATCTTACTGGCATGACCACTATCACAGAAAGACAAGAAAACACTCAGTCACAGGGTGAGATGCTTGTAGAAAAGCTCTTCTGAAACTAGCAATTGTCAGACAAGATGAGAGCAAGAGGAAAGATGTACCAAGGAGGGCAGGAGCGCAGACTTCATCATCTTGAGAGCATGGGGTCAAACACCACCTCTGCCCTTGACCTGCTATATAGCCTTTGCAAGTCACCTATTCCCTCTGAGATTCTGCTTCATCACCTGCACGCTGGGGATACCACACCTTGTATGGAAGCACTGTGAGGACTTAAGGGGTCATTGTACCTGAGGGACCATCAGTGAGTGTAAACTCTCATTCCCACTGAGGTGAGCAGAAGAGACAACCAGTTACTTCCCTGCCCCACAACCAAACTAGTCACTAGCTGGCCAGGCTGGAGGGCCTGCTGCTCATCTATCACCCAAGCATTGGCTTTTACTTCCTTTTGTAAGACTTCAATCATGTCACTCCCCCAAATATTTAATGAATCCTCCAAAACTAAGAAACTCCAGACTGCTCCTGGCTATCCTGAGTTCAGCACCATGGAGCCTGGCTTGCCCCTCCCCAGCTCTCTCTGCCCCCGCCTTCATGTTTCCTCAGCCTGTTCACAGCACTGTTGTCTCTGGACTTACCTCCAGCTCTCTGCTGGCCTGTTGGGAAATGGGAGAGGAAGCGATGTTCTGGTCTACCTCACAGAAATTGTCTTCAAAAGTAGCCAATTTACTATACACAGACAGTATAAAATTCCAAGTACAAAAATTTATTATGCAATATATGTACATTAAGTCTGGTATGCCTTATAATTACTTTTCAGATGGTACATATGTTTTATACACACTTCTAGAAATACGATATACTTCACAATGATTTAAAATGTTTTAACAGTTAGCCTCCTACTCCAAACCCTCAACCTACTTCCCCCAAAGCAATCACTGTGAACAGTTTCTTATGTACCTTTGTAGAAATTTCTGTTCATACATAAACACAGCCTCCCAATTGTCACTCAAATAAAAGCATGGTGCACACACCATTTTTGCCTAGCTTTCTTTTTTATTTAACATTATTATATCTTGGAGATTTTGTCTGACATCAGCACACATAGACTTTATTCTTTTTAATGGCTACAAGGGATACCATTACTTGGATATCGTATCATTCCTTACCCTAATATCTTAAGGAACACTTAGGTTGTTTTCAATCTTTTTCTGTTACTAATATAGTTATAATGACATCCTTCCCATGTATGTTTGCATGTATGTGTCCACTGTGTTTGTGGCATAAACTCCTAGAATTTTGACTGCTGACTGTCAAATTGCCTCTCAAGTAAGTGACAACCATTTGTACTCTGAACACCAGCACTGGATGAGTGTTTGTTTCTCCACTTTGCCAACATTTGCTACTACAAATGTTGATACTGTGTTGCAATGTAATATATGAAAAATTTCTGTGAAGTACCATCACATCCAAAATGTGGAAGGCTGCCTCCTCCATGAAGGTCTTTCCTGACTGCTTGCTCTGCAGCCCCAGGTGACTGCTTCCCCACTCCCATGCCCCAAAATGCCCTGCCAGTGCACTTCTTGCCACTTATATGTACTGTTTACTGCAATCGTCCTGTCCTATCTACTGGACTGCAAGATGGCACTACTTTGCTCAGTTTCTACCTCCTGCAGCTTCTTGGACAAACTTGAAAGACTCGAATGGTTGCATTTGGTTCTTACCAATCAGTTTCTTGGCTTCTGATTGAGCTCTGACCTTGAGGGAAAGGGATCTGAGACCCCTGGGTGAGGTGCAGGACCTCTTCCTAGCCCCCTGCAGTAAGCTATAGCATCTGGTTGGTTGTCCCCTCATCTTGAGTTTCTTGGGAGCTCAGACCATCTCCAACTTTTTTTCATGGGCCCAGAATGTATTTCTCCAGGTACATGAGCCCCAGCAAGGTTGAGACACTTGATCTTGGACTTGTGGGTTCATTTTGGGAAGAGGAAAACAAGGAGAGTGAATGCCTTTCTTCCTTTATTCCAAGCTGCCCCCATGTAATTTGAGCTGATCTTTAAAGGAATGAAAAACCAAGGCCAAGGCCAAATCCCAAACCATTCGATTTCCAGGAATAACCCGTCCTAGGCCTTGAAGGGAGTCGCTGTTTTACTGCCGCAGTGGGCAGAGCACTCACTTTGGCATCTCACTGCACTTGACTTCACCCCTTGGTGAGGGCAGGGGTAATAACACGTAGTTTCCCAGACTTTGAAAAAGGTTTTCCCAAGCAAGTTTTAATGGTGAGAATTTTAAAACAAAACGGAAAACTGTACCCACATCCCAATAGACTTGGCCCCTGGTGCGTAACCCTCATGCCCAACTCCAGGTCTAGGGGAGGCCAGCCTGGAATTCCTCTCCCCTTATCTCAGAAGCGGATCCAGATGTGGCGCGCAAGGCCCACTGCGCATGCGCCCGCGCTTCCCGCTGTGCTCTAGGGCAGCGCGGGGGGAACCGCCTGCAGCCTAGTCGGTCAGAATTGGATGGGTGGCCACCGCTAGGCTCCAGCTGGCGGGGGGCAAGGGGGGCAAGGGTCCGCCTTCCAGTTCTCGCCACTCACCCAGCGTGCGTCCTCCTGGTTGTGTGGGCACCAGGATCAGGTCAGCACCGACTCTCTTCTGCAGCCCCACACACCTATTCAGTGCCACCTCCCTATGCCCCACTATGACCACGAAGTTCCCCAGCCTAGGGACCTACAAAGAAGTCACAGGGGACCTACAGAGACAGCGTTGTTTCAGAGGCTGCTGAGCTCAAATGGCCTGCCACGTCATTTTCCTTCTCCCTTCTCCTCCATTGTCTCCTTAACTCTTCATTTCTCTCCCTTCTATCACAGTCCTTGCTGCCATTTAGGTTCTTTGATATGATCAGTCTCTTAAGTCTCAGTCTCTCTCTCTCTCTCTCTCTCTCTCTCTCTCTCTCTCTCTCTCTCTCTCTCTCTCTCTCTCCCTCTCTCTCTCTCTCTGTCTCTCTCTCACCACCACCTCTTCATCACTGTCTCCATCTTTAGTGTCTCTCCACTTCACCATTTTCTGACTTTCTGAACGTTGGAAATAATCACTGTGCATGAGGAGCCAAAGCAAAGTCCTGCAAACCTTCATAGGGGGAGATCCAGCCTCTTATTGAGGGTTGCCATTTATGAAAAGGGATGAATGTGTCTCGTTCATCTGTTCCCAGAGATGCCAAACACGCAGCCCACTGCAAGCATCCCCACATCTCCTTCTCCATGGCTTTCCACCCTCCTCTGCCTCCTTTCTCTTTCTTCTGCACATGGAAACGCTAAAAATCCTTTCCTACTCGTTCCCCAGATCCTTTACTCCAAACTCTACTTAGGATTCTTTAATACCTATTTGGGGACATTACAGATCAAGGAGCACACAGGTGCATGGGTTCATGGAAGAACATCTTGACAGACTTGCTGGAGGAGATAAAGTTCTGTCTCAGAGTAGAGGTAGTTTACCATTCTGGATGTATTCAACCAGAGCGTGGAAGTTAAGTCATCAAAGACAACCAAGTGTCAGAGGAGAGGAGGGAAGAGGGCTGGAGAGGGGTGGTCTAGAGGTCTTTTCATCCTTAACAGTCCATTCTGTACTCAATTCTGCATGATATAAAGCTATAAGAACCTCAGCCTTGTGTTGCTCTCAACTCTGAGAGCTTAACTTCAGATTTGCCATGGTTCCTAACTGGGATCAATAGGAAGTGTCTATCCCTGCCCACCTCACTCACAGCACCTCTGTGTTTTTATCCAGCCCAGTTCTTTATTTCTTATAAATGCCCACTGGACATGGGACACGAGCAGAGACCATGCTTTGGTTCTTTTCTTTTCCTTTCTTTTTCCTTTTGTACCGCCCTCACATCTATTATCACATTCTTCTCAAGAAACTGTAATTTGAAGATGAGGAGACTCCAACCCTGCAATGAGAATGAATCTCTCAAAAATGGAGCTAGAAAATTTGCTGCAAGAGTTGCTAAGTTTGACTGTGGCACAACCTGAACAAGGCAAAATTACAGGGCAGAGAATAAGACAACTTAGAATAAATTACAATAGCAAGGTGGTCAGGAGGTCTCTACTTAGGTTACTATAAATACGTGGCCTGAGACCCCAAAAAAAAAACTTAAGAAAGAGACTCCTTGACTTTTTTTGTTACCTAGGAAACCAATCACTCATCACTCCTCCTCCTATGACCGCCCCCCCAACCTTCTTGAACTGCATTTACTGGCTGGGAAAGGGCATTTGGAAGGGGTGACTCTCTTCTGTTGCCCCGGTGCTTCCTCAACATGGACCAGTTATGGGGATGAGTACTCTTGGCAAATTTAGGAACCAGTCCTCAGCAAGCTGTTTTTCCCATGAAGACTAAATTTTAGTCTAAAGCAAAACATCCCAAGCTGAGAGTAAATAATAGTCTTTCTTTTAAGTTGGCTTTTTCTTCAGTGTCAGTGGACCTGAAGGCCTTTCTGGACAATACAGATGCCTCGGTTTTGATGGAAGACAAGGTAGAGGCAGAAATCAAACAAAAAAAGGCAGTATTCATATGGATAGGAATACCAACTTCGGAGTCATGTCCCTTGACTCATTTCTCCATGCAGACAAGATTGTGACAATGGTAATAAAGATGCCAATCTCATTTGAAGCACTTAACACAACTCTTGGCAGGAGTCAGTGTTTGATAATTATGACTTTTAAAAGGACAGAGCAATTGTATACTAGCCAGTACTCAGGGGCTAGGCAGGGTGGAGGGGTAGGATTTTTAAGGGCTTCTTCTGGAGCCCTGAAACAGATAAAAAGAGACTATGGATAGAACTTCAACAAGGAGCCATTCTCCCCAGGGCATGAAATGTGCTGCAATCTTAGACAATTTGTGGAGACTCAAAAAAGTTGTGGAAGATAGCTTCGAGTTCTACGACAATTTAAATTTCTTTTTATTTCAAAAATCTTTGAAAAATCCAACCTCCAAACCAAAGTGGAAATATGGCTTGCAACAAAGATGGTGAGGACGTGGTAGAAGAGATGATGGTTCAGAGATATTTATCCTCTCCTCTTCATCTCCATACACAGAATATACATCCCTGCCCCTTGACTTTTGGCTTGTCCACATAGCTCATTTTGACCAATGGAATGTTACCACATGCAATGTAACTAAAGGCTTAGGAAGCACTTGTGCAATGGCACTTATTCTTCTGTGCTTCTGTCATCATCTTGGAAAAAACCTACTTGTTCCATGAGAAGGATGAACTGTACATGGAACAGAGCTGCCCCAGCTGGGTCCAGCCTGTATCAGATAACCCAGAGAAGCATGAGCTAAATATGTGTTCTGTGGTGTGTGAGATCTTATAATTAAGTGAAGTAATAATTAAATAACATAGGAATTGATGCTACTGACATAGAAATGGGGTTCTTCTATAACAAAAAGTTAAGCGGAATGGCACTGAGCATTGAAACTGGACAGTAGGTAGAGGCCAGAAAAATGACAAGAATATTATTAAATTCAGAGGCAAGGGAAAAAATGGCAGCTAATATTACATAGTGGTGAACTTTTTGGTAAAGTTACATCTAGCAGTTACTAGGAGGATAGAAAATGTATCTAATGAGCTTAGAAACTTGGACAGAATGTTGAAAACATAAGTTGCTTTCTTTCAGCTCTATTTGATACTATTAAAAAAAAAAAAGAAGCCAGGGAAGAATTGATCAATTTGTATTCTGAATTCAGAAGGAATAGAAGTAATACAATGCTTATCTCCAGGCTCTCTATGCAGGAAAAACACTCAAATTAAATATAGTCTGGACCACATTAAATTCTAACACAAACCAAATGCAGTAAACTACCAATAAAGCATGAGATGCCCAGGATGAGACCAAGTGAATGGCATGGATCTCTTTAAGGACCATAGAAGAATTAACTTCATGGCAGTAGAGCCTTTGACTGGAGCAAAAGAGATTCTAGAATCTAAAGGCACATTTCCCATAGAAGCCATGAAGATGTATTTCCCATGTCTCCACCCGGTTGGAACATAATTAACTGTCAGCCCCAACTACCATGCTCTGACCTCCATCCCTACTTTCACTCTGAGGCCACACATACTTCATATAGCTTTTCCCAGTTAATGACCCAGCATGACAGAATATCCAAGCAGAAGACATGTATCTAGAAGACATGGGGCACCTCTGACAAGCTCCTTAGTCTTAAGCATGCACCTATGGCCTTACCACATGTTCTAAGGACTTTACTGCTGTCTCAGGCACTGTCACCCATACCTCCTTCCCTTATACCTTCAATGGAGATGGACCTAGATTGCAGGCCCAGAGCCCTTCCAGCCTCCCCAGCTCCCCACACATTTTCTCTGACCCCATTCAGCATCTGCTTTCATAGGACACTGATAACACAAGGCACCCCAGGGGTGGCCCAAGAAAAAAGAAGTGGTTAGATGGGGATTTGGGATTTGATCTGGATCGCCCAACCATCATTATTGGTAGAGAAGGCACACGTAGTCTTGAGATGTATCTCAAATTGCTAGATTTTACCAATGGTACCCTGGGCAAAGTCCCAGTTGAGAGGAATATTTTAGAGTTTTAAAAATATGGAAAGAGCAGGGCACAGTGGCTCACATCTGTAATCCCACTTACTCAGAAGACAGACATTGGGAGAGCTGTGGTTCAAGGCCAGCCCAGGCAAAAAGTTAGTGAAACCTCCATTTCAACAAAACAAGCCTGACATTATGGTGCACGTCTATCATCACAGCTTCATGGAAAGCCTTAGGTAAGAAGATCACAGTCCCAGGCAGGACCTGGGAAAAAGTGTGAGATCCTATCTGAAAGATAACCTAATGCAAAAAGCAAAAAGGGCTGGAGGTGTGGCTCAAGCGGGAGAGTGGTTGCGTAATAAGCACAAGGTCTTGAGTGTAAACTCCAGTATCACAAAAAAAAAAAAAAGGAAGAAGAAGAATATGGAAAGAAAAGGTCAACGAGGATAATAGATTAGTCTAATTGCTGCCTTGAAAAGATACAGAGACTGAAGGACAATAATGGCTACGTGTGAGATCCACAGGGCCTTTTTGGGAATTCAGCATGTGGGCTTTAACCTCCTGCACTGGAGGAACAGAGGTTTCCAGAACAATTTAAATACTGAGTCAATAGAGACCCTTCATGCAAAAGCCAGAGCCATGAAAAGCAAACACAGTACCTGAAATATGATACAAGGACTTCATGATGGAAGGTATTGACCCTGCAGGCTTCTCCTCCTGACCAAATCTTCTGAGCTTACAGAGATGACTCACCCTTCCCTAGTAGGAGTTAGCAGTTTGATGCTGCAGGAGTCTTTCTCTCACAAAACTACAAGTGCCCATCAGATGACCCATTCCTCTCCTGGTTGTCAGGTTAGTAACTACAGCATAATCCAATAAATCCCAGCATATACTGGCCAGGCACACTCTGTATCTGTTAGGGAAAGAACTAAACTATGTATGGAAAGAATTACCAGAAGGAGCAGGGGAGTATATGTTGAAGGCATTTGATCAAGGTGGCCAGCATATTGATGGGGCAAGCAAGCATTAGTTGACTGCAGCATGCTTTCTCTGATTAATGGATTTATCACCTAGAAGGACCCCAGGGGATAGAGCCAACAGCTGCAGAAATGGCTCTTAAAGCCATGGGAAAATGATGGCCATTCATCAATTTAGGAAATGCTCAGCTTGCCCTGGCCAGTGGAAGAAGGCAGGAAGAGATGGAGGGAAGTAGTTGTGGAGTGGATACATGTGTGGGCAGAGGCTGGACACGCCAGAAGTTCATGTTCTGGAGAATGGTACAAAGACCTACTCTTCACCTAGGCTACTAAAGGCTAAGCAGATTGTTGGGGACCAAGATTGCTAGACTTAGCAGATGAAAATACAGAATTCCCAGCTAAATTTGAATTACAGATAAACAACAGTGGGGGGGGGGGTGAATATATCCCTTGAAGCATTTGAGACACAATTTTTTATCTGAAATTCAAATTTAACTGGGCATCTTATTTTATCTAGTGATCCCAGTGGTGACTTTCCCCTGCATGCTGATGGAAAGAAAGGCAGTCACAAAGCTGTACTTCTTAATATCTACAGAAATGATAGGAATCCAAAGAAACAGAGATAATAAGAATCCTGCTTAATATATATAGTCCAAAACAGGAAAGATTGGAGGAACAGAAGGCGAAAGGCAAGAAAGTTACCCCAATAAAAAAAAAAATGAAATTCCTTACTCAATTCCCCAACCTGACTGGAACTCATTGGCTGGTTCTTAGGAAGAAAGACCTGACCCACGATGCCAAATACCTACCTTGTGATTCCCCAGAAGGTCCTGCATCTGTCCACCCATGGACTATATACTAGGCAAAGGGAAATAACCTGAATCTACAAGGACAATGAACATAGAATGAAAGTTGACATGAATACCTAAGACCTGAAGCATGGTACTGTCCCCCCACCCCCTAAAGCCTCTGGAGCCAGAAAATAACTGTAGTCCTGGGCCACCAGGAGGACTACACAGGGCCCACCAGGTCCACTGACATACACAGTCCCCTAGAGTATGATTGGAATTGATATTCTTGGCCATTGGAGTACCTCCTACATTTGGTTCCTGGGTAATAGAATAAAAACTAAGAGCATAGTAGAAAAGGCCAATAGGTAACTTCTGAATCATTACCCCCAAAATATTACCCTTCCGTAAGCCAAAGCATCATATCTCTGGGAGGATGGCAAGATAGGTGTTACTATTAACAACCTGCAAGATGCTGGGTCTGTTAGTCCCTGTGATTTCTTGTTACTTCACTAGTACAGCCCCTAAAGAACCCATGGACTCTGGAGAATGACTATATACTACTCTATCACTGACTTAAAGAAATAAGAAACCATGGACCAGGGGCATGGCTCAAGTGATACAGTGCTTGCCTAAGCAGCAAGAGTAAGGTCCTGAATTTGCTCCCTAATACCGCAAAAAGAAGTAAGAAACTTGATCACAGCTGATATTTCCAAAAGGATCTCATTGCTCTAGCCCAGACTATCAAGGCCTCAGGATATGTGACCAATGATTTTGCAAAAGCATTCTTTCCCCTTCCAATTAAAAAGAGAGTTTTGAAACAGTCTGTATTTGTGTGGAACATGAAACAATATGACTTTAGAGATATGTCATGGAACTATGTTAACTCTCCCTCTCGACACAACATAATCCAAGGAGCTCCAGCTCCCTAGACAGCTCATAGACATCACATCAACAATCACGTGCTGATTGGGAAGAACAGGCAATAAACTTCGGGAAGACACATGCACCCCAGAGGTGGGTTATAAACCCTATGAAGATTCAGGGATCAACCACATCAGTAGTTTTCAGGGGCTTAATGGTAAGAGACATACCAGGATGTCCCATCCAGACAAATTATTCCAGCTTATATCCCCTACCACAAAGACAAAAGCGCAGAGCCTGACTATCTACTTTGGATTTTGGAGGCCACATAGTCTATATGTAGAAAGATTTTTCTTCTCTATGTGCAGTCATGGAATTGACTCCAGGATCCCCACAGATAACCACAATCCTCAGAAGCTTGAGTCTCTTGTGTAAAATGGCATAGGATTTGCTTGTATACTTATCCACACGCATGCTTTAAACCATCTCTCGTAATTTACAACCCCTAATCCAGTATAAATACTATTGTGTAAACAGCTGTCATACAATTATTTAGGGAATAGTGACAAGAAAAAAGTCTGTATATGTTCAGTACAGAAGCAACCACCGTGGGTCTCACTACATAGATAGTGGTTGGTGCTTGGTTAAACCTGCAGATGGGGAACCCACAGACACGGAGGGCTGAACTTAGTGGGTGGCATGAGAGGCTGGCAGTCTTTGGAAGGGTTCAAAGTAGGAAAGGACTCTACAGGAGGTCCAGACAGTGGTGCCAAAAGCCTTGACACTCAGATCATATGATCAGGCAGGCCCTGGGGTGCTGGTAGTGCCAGTGTTGGGGAAAAGACAGCATAGAGATTAAGATGAGCCCTGGTGGAAAGGCATGATGTAGCCTCTGGGATTCTAGCTCAAGGATCTCGCTGGAAAAACAGTTCCCAGCATATTACTGAGCCATGGTATAGACAGAACGCTAGACTACTGGACACCAAGTGAGCACACCTGGAACTGCCTGATGTGGCATAAGTCGTGCTCTGACAGATCCAGCAAGTTTAAAAACTGATAAGCCCAGTGCCAGTCCACATAAAATGGAAGGGTATTTGGAGGAACTGAGTGTGAGCAGGACCAGAGGGCATAAGGAAGCTGCATGAGCAGGTGCCCAGACTCAAGTCACTGAGCCTGTGGTCATTTGTTACAGCAGCAATACCCTGCTTGCTTGCCCTTGGTTCCCAACCGCCATCTTGTAGGGAAGCCCAGACCACACCATACAGAGAGGCTCTGTACAGAGGCTCTAGCTGACAGCCCCAGATAGGCATAAATGCGAGATAACCGAGTAGATCTTCTGTTGATTCTGGCTTGCAGTTTTCCAGATAAAGACCCAGACATCAGGAATCAGAAACAAGTCACCCTGCTGTGCTTTGTCCAAATTCCTGACGCATAGAAATCAGATTTATTTGCTATCATTGTTTTGAGTTATATAATATTTAGGTTGGGGGACAATTTGTTAAATAGCAGTATATAATAACTATATCGAGCTTAAGAAAATCATCTGAGATTAGACAAAACCTCAGGTTTTGTTCAGTCACAAAATGAACTTTGATACTCCATATAAGGCAGCCAGTAATAGCATATTTTTGATAAACAGTTCATGACCGGAAATTTTTAGTACATCGAAAAATAGGTATATACTGACTTTTTAAAAGTCAATAGCTTAAAAGAGTACTTATTTCCTGTGTCCTCACTAACTCAACTCTTTTTCTTTTTGCCAACTTAATTGGTTACTTTTTTTGAGACAGAGTCTCACTAAGTAACCCAGGCTGGTTTGGACTCACGATCCTTCTGTTTCCACGTCCCAAAGTGCTGGGATTATAGGCATGCACCACCAGGCCTGGCTAGTACTTCATGTTTTATTATATGTTTATGATTGTTGTGAGGTTAAAGATTTTTTCAGAAATATATAGAGATATATAGATATAGATATAGATGCTTTGTGTATTTCTTTTGTGAACTGACTATAATTTTCCACTTTTCTATTGCAATGTTTTTCTATGTTCAAGATATCATTCTTTTGCATATATGTTGCAAATTTTTCTTGGTTTTGTCATGTGTTTTTCACTTTGTTTCTGGTGTTTTTGATTAAACCCAAATGTTTGGAGCACACAAGGCTGCTGTGCACTGTGGGAGCTGCAGAGATAGCAGAATGTGTATCTTTAGTCCTAATTCTCCTAGGATGTCATTAGGGTATACCAGTCAGACACACGTGAGTCACGAGTGAGCAAGCCTCTAGGGCAACATGTGACATGATCTACATGTCAACTTTCATGACCAAACAGATTTAGGAGCTGTTAGGATAAACAAAGCTCAAACTTTATCTTTACTCTAGGACAGCACAAAAGGTTTAGTAAGATAAAGTGTATGGTGGCCTGTCGAGGTGCCTGGGGGCTACTGCCATTTGAGGTTGAGGAAAGCCTCCTGTAGGAGTTAAAGATTAACCTGGGCCATGCAGGCCCATGCTTGACAAAATAGGAAGGATATGGAGTCCAGGAGAAGGTGGAATAAGCCAGTACTAACAGATAACACTGATCCCCAGAAAAACAATTACAAGATATTATGAAAGGTGTGGCTCAAGCAGTAGAGCACCTGCCTAACAAACATGAGGCCCTGAATTCAGGCCCCAGTACCACCAAAAAAAAAAAAAAAACAGTATAAAAGGGAAGGACAGGACTATACCCTTTGTTCTCACTGTCTCTCCTTGTGTTTCTGTACAGTTTCCTTACAGGAAAAGTGATCCAAGCCTATTTCTCTGGCCCATGTGGTCTGCCTCCTGGAATCTGTCAGCCCTTAAGCCCGGGGCCTTGGGGAGATGCCCAAACAGAAAAGGGGTCCTAAAGGAGGAGGCCCTGCCTCCCATGGCTCTGGGCAAGACTTCTCTAACAGCCTAAGCCTTGCTCTCCCTCCCTTCCCTTCAGGTTCAGTCTTTGAGTTCTCTGGCATTAATGCCTCTTAAATATTTGCAGAATGCTCTCCCACGCCCCTCAGTTGGTGCTGAGGTCAGCCCGGCAAGTTCTGCTCATTTAGGGTTTACTCATAAATCATCCTGTCCCTCTCCTTCAGTGCTTTTGTGGCTCTGCCCTCCCATGCCTGTGGAGCCTTCTCAAGGTTCTGTGCTCCTTCTAGTCTCCAGGGAAGAACCTCTTCCCACCACTGTCCTCTGAGAAACCCAGGATGCAAAGACTTCTCATGGAGGACAGATCCACTTTTCTATGCTCCAAACCAGGGCAGCCAAGTGAGCTCTCTCTTGCCTCCAGAGAGGTCCAATCCCAGCCACCAAGACCAGAGTGAGGACTTACCATGAGATGTGGGGTGAGAAGTCAGACATCTGGTTGCATTCCTGGCTCAGCTTGCAGTTTGCACAAGTCACTGACTCTTTCCTGCTGGGACATGACTTTCCTAACCACACAGTACCCAGCCCTCGGGCTTCCCATAATAAAGTCTAAATGGGTGTCCACCCCTGCTATCCAGGGCCATGGCATGATGATGAGGGATCTGACCTCTAGGATGAAATCGTGGATGGCAGTCCCCACCCTCTTTATTGTGAGGGTCACATTTCTTGGAGATTGATACGCCTTCTTTCCAGAATTCCATGTGTAACCAGAGTTTTTAGGCCACCATCCAAACACCAGGGGTTCCACATGTCAGGTCTGGCCACTCACCCCAATAAGCCAAATAAAGAGACAAGTAGTGGTGAAATGCAGAGAAAAGAGATTCAATTAATGTGGCACAGGCATACTGCAGGAAGACTTCAGCTCATCTTCAGGGTACAGACATGAGTTTCAGTTAAAGTAAAGGAAGAATTGGGGCAGAGAGCAAAAGGTATATATAATTACTGAATGTCCCAGTCACAGATGTGGCCTGGTCAATCATTATCGAGGGGTTCCAGGGAAGTCATTACTGTTGTCAACACTTGAGCAGAGCAATCTGGTCAGGATAAGCAAGTCATTGTTGCCTGGCGGGTGGTCTGTCCTGAGAGGCTCTGCTGTTCCTTTCCTTTGGGGTAATTTCCTCTATCCCTTGTTGTAAAGATGTTATCTGTCAGTAAAGATGTTATCCATCAGTCCTGTCCTTCCTGGATTCCAAGGTGGTTGCAAGGTAACGGCAGAAGTAATGGCTCAGAGCAAAGACAGAAACAAAATGGAGGCAGAAATACCAAGCTTTCCCCCTACTTTTAGTTATTTTTTGGACATCTGCAGGCCCAACTGAGGAGTCAGTGCTTTTTTAGCAAAAGCAGTTTCTACATATAGAAAACAACTATGAGATGACAGTAGAAATCAAACACCAAATCCTTGATTCTGACTTGGTCTCCTCCAGAGTTAATCCTAATAATAATTTCCACTTGGCATACGCTTACACTTTGCCAGAGTCTTGCTAACTCCTCTTTCTAAAACTATGCAAAATAGATATCATATCTTTGTTACAGATGATAGACAAAGTCCAGAGAAATGCAGTAATGTACCCAAACTCACAGGCTAAAAAGTGAAAGAGCAAGGCTTCCTTAGCACTGCTGTGCAGCCCCAAACCATGCTGACCTCAGAGGGTCCACTGGGCAGTAAGAGGATATTTACAGTGCTTAAGCTTTTTGGAAGGTGAATGGGAAACTATTTGACTTGGCCTTTCTGACCATGTAATGTACTTTGCAAACCTCCTTCTGCCCTATTAACACTTGGAATTGCAGTTGGCCCTCTGTATCCCCAGATTCTGCAGCTGCAGATTCAACCAACCACTTATTAAAATACTCAGAAAAGTAATTGTGTGTATATGAACATAGGCAGTTTTTTCCTGTTAATGTTCACAACACAGTAGAGTACAGCAGCTGCTCTCATAGCATTTATATTGTATTAGGGATCATAAGTCATCTAGAGATGATTTAGTCTGCAGGAAGATGTGTGTTGATTATATGCAAATACTATGCGGTTCTATGTAAAGGAATGTGAGCACTTGAAGACATTGGGCAGCCTGGAACCAATTCCCCTTAGATACTGAGGGACAAATATATTAGGAGACAGAGAAAAAATGAGTTATATAATGTTGAAACCTCCTATATACCCATAATCATCGTGCTAAGCCTAGATATAAGAGAATATTCAGTACAGCTATGGCCAATCTATTTGCTAGTCCAGGAGTTTTAATCTATTTGTCATATTTATTCAAGACTAAACTTACAGGAAAAAATAGAGAATAGGTTTCAATGGCCAAGGGAAGGAGGACTAACCATAACTGTCAAAGGTATACAAAGATCAGGGTGGAGTAGGAATGGCTGGAAGATAGAAGGAATGGTAGGAGAACACAGCTTCTGCCCTTTGGCCTCCCTCTGTCTTCTAACCTGTGATGTCTGGGTCTTCTTCTGACTCTCCTGGGAGGTCAGCAACCTAAGCCTAGAGCCACCCCTTCCCTGGCCCCAGGACCAAGGCTGTTCACCACTTCAGGTCCCTGGCTGTGAATGCACAAAAGAGGTTCTTTGTGCCCATTACACTGGGACCTTGTATTCTCCCTAAGACCAGGAGCTTCTATGTATACAGGGCCTCCTTCTCTCTTTCCAAAACACTTTGATCCTCCTCCCATTTCAAATCTTGCTGGCTTTTCAACACCCTCCCAGACAATCAGGTTCTTTTCAATAACCAAACTGTTCTTTTTCACCTCTGTTCTCTCAACAACTTTGACCAGGAAGAATTCAAAGGGGTCAGATCCCAAGAAAACAACAGAAACATCACCTTCAGTTAGTTACTGGCTAGAGTGAGTATGGAATAGCTTCCATTGAGCTCAAAAAAACATTTGTTGAATGAGAGAATGAAGAAATGAGCGAAGTGCTAAGAGGAAATGACAGCAAAAGCCAAGGGGAAAATAAAAGGTAATTTCTAAGAAATCATAAAAAGTGGCTTCTTTCATGAATGACTGGTTAGCTCTGAATTTCTAGTGTTGTCTTTGACTTTTCAGAGCCCTTCCTCTCCCATACAGTGATTGAGGCTGTCCCACATTCATGGTTTCCTCTCCATTTACTCTTTGACCACCCTAGTATGTATTATCTCATAGATGATCCAAGGCTGCTCTTTACCTGGTCTCTTTGCTTCTCCTTTTAATCCTTCCCACCTGTGCTACATGCCAACACCAGCTCCATCATTATGAAATCCCACTGTGACCCATGTCACTTCCCAGTTCAGAAAAAGCCACAGGTTTCCATTGTTGAATACAAACATCTGCATCGCATACAAGGTCCTCAGTGGTGTTTCTGTCTCTGTCATTGAGGCAGGCTAGCAATAGAGATTTTGGGACTTTTTCCAAGTGCATTTCATGCTAAACTCCTTATCTCAGCCCAGTGCTATCCTTTGCAGTTGTAAATTGTAAATCCTTTGCAAGTATAAGTTGTAAGACAGGAAGCCTTGAGGAAATTCCACCCTCCATTACCTCTCAGGTAAAAACCCTTTGCTTAAAACATAAATATTGATCATACCTCATAGTTGTAATTAAAGTATCTGAGAGCTAGTTTAAAGTGCATGTGCAGCATGCCCCATGTTGTATGACAAGACTTTATCAATCATACCTGTCAATCACCCCAGCCCATCCCACAAAGACAGTGATTTTTCCTGCCATTTGACCTTTGAATTTATAAAGGCCCTTTTAACAAATGGCAGCCAGCACTTGTATCCCACCTGGCCAGGGCCCACCACTGCTTTCTCTGCAGCCACTTCCCCTTACTGTACAATACAATAAACTGTATTACATTTTCATGTCTTGCTTGAATTTTTCTCTTGCCATACCAAGTGCTTAGAAATCTTTGGAGCAGAGTCTCCAAAGACCTCCTATCCCATAACACCTTTGAAACAGACTAAAATTAGGGGACGTTTGGGACCCATTGAAAAATATTACATCTCAAATTAACCGCGCTCTGGCGCAGGGACCGCCCTCACCGGGCTGGGAACCGCCTATGCTCCTCCCCACTCATTGATTATTGGATGGACATCACTTGGTTCCTCCCTTCCCATAGGTTGGCATAAGTTTTAAAAGCACCTGGAAAAGAGAAGCACACTGTCACTTCTGGTGACAGTGCCCTGGGTGAGAGGTCATGGGCTGGCATTTGTCTGCCACTCTTAGCCAGGTAACCTTGAGCAGTCCACTGAAACTTTCTGGACTTAATCGTCTCAACAGTAAAAGGAGGAAATTGAATTTAATCTCTCTAGTCTCTTCCAGAAATAATGTTGTATGATCACAGGTGACCTATCACTTCTGCCAAACTGTCACTGAATCACAAGTATTCTTCTTACTTTCCTATCTTTGCTCTTGTTGCAGACTGGTGTTGAGAGTTCTTGCCTTTATGGGCCAAAGAATTGGCTTGTGAGGCAGCCGATTGACTCAAAAAGGACTGAGACAAAAAGGTCAGCACACAAAGTAGGATTTATCAGAGAGAAAGGAAGAGCTGCCCCTAGAGACAGACAGGGAGCCCAGAAAATCAGTAGCTCCCTGTTGTTTATATAGGGGGATTTTTATTTGGTCTTTTTTGTTGGGGAGGGGAGTCAGAAGTCAGGGGTAGAATGGTCTTTTAACATATCTCTGCAAGAACATATACACAGTCCTGCCAAAGCCTCCTGGTTATCAACATTGTAGCATTTTTGAGGATCCCCAAGGGGCCATGACTTGTGAAGCCACATGTCTCTTTACAGGATGTAGGGCTCATGGTGCTCTCATGGGGAATGGGGGCACTGCCTCATTTTGTCTTCTGATCCCCCAGACCCAACAATTCCCCCCTGCAGACGAGCACCCAACTGCTGTTGGGGAAAAGGGCGGCATCTCATCTGGCTAATTCCTGCTGACAATGGGGCAGAAGAGGGAGGAGAGATGCAGGGGCACTTGTCTCAGGGGTTGACCCGTGTGATCTCCAGGGGATAGAACTGGACAGAGGGGTCATGCATCAGCAGAGGTGAGTATTCCTACCTAAGATCTGGAATTGTATCTTTTGCACCTGTTGAGATATAAACTTGGAAAGAGCATTTAGTATACAAGGCCCAAATAGAAGTGCCAGAAGAAGCATAAAGAGGGGACCAGCTAGAGGTAACAACCAAGGAGCCCAGCAACACGTGCTGTCCCAGAAGGACCATGAATTGGATAATTTCTATCTCCTTTTTGTAATGTGTTCTCTTAATTGTTGGGCCATGTCTCTGACCACCCCAGATTTGTTAGTATAAAAGCAATACTCTTCGTCTAGGAAGAGGCATGTTCCTCTCTTTTCAGCAGTTAATAGGTCAAGTGCATGCCTATTTTGGAGTACTACTGATGCAAGTGAATTTACTTGGTCTTGTAAAGCCACTAAGGACTTATTCTATGGGATCAGAAATTTCTTTTGATAACTTATGATAAATATGGACTGATAAGGTGATGCCCCCAATGCCGGTACCTATTCCAGTGGTGATCCCCATGGCTACTAGTAGGGGAATGATTTTCAATGGCCCTCTTTGATTGAGTGTAGTCTGCTAGAGGAATAGGAAGAGGTTGGTTGTTAGGGATAATATTGATTTGTGGGGTTAGAAGGGCTAGAGTGCAGATTCCCCTCCAATCGGGAGCCAGGCAAGCATAGACTGCAGTTCCACAAACAAAATAAGTTCCAGGAAAGGGTGAGCTCTGAAGATGAAATATTAGATCAGATGACAGCATTATTTTGACACAAAGATCTTTAGGAATTTTCCCCAGTGGCCTTGACCCATGTAGGCTTGGGAGACATTGAGGGGCTGAATGAGTCAGTTTTACAATGGCAATATCAGGTCTTGTTAGGGGAAGGCCCGATATCTTACCTGGCAAAGTCCCAAGTGAGTTCATGGGGGTGAGAACTTATATACCTGTGAGAGACTTGGGGAGAGGCAGTTCTCAGCTAAAGAGGGATTTGTATAGTTTAGTGAATGATGGGTGGAATTAAGTATTCTTTATATCCAGGGGTCTAAGTCATAAGTCCTATTGGGTTAAGGGAGGCTTTCAAGCTGGTCATTTTGGTTGGATACCCAGCAGACTAGGCCTGTCACCACAGGGCAAACTGGATCTACATAACCCCAATAGTTTTTAGTTGTTAAATTTCAATTGAATATTTTCTCACATTTGTATAACAGGAAAGGACTCTGTCTGCTCTGTAACATCCTTGTGGTATATGGGATAGACAGAGGTGCAGGGACATTGTGGCAGTGGTGGGTCTACAGGGGCTGGAGTCAGGTTATCAAGAGGTACAGAAGGGAGAGTCATTACATGTGGAGAAAGAGGGACAGGGGCCGGAACCAAATCTCTAGAAGGCATGGCTGGATAACAGATACACAAGAGTCCCAGTGTGGTCCCATTATATAGGTTTGTCCCCCATGAAGGCAGAAAGTGGGTGCTTGTTTGACACATAAATCAAATTGACTGCCCCAAGGGGGGGACAGTATACTTTGCATCTACAAGGGGGGGGTAGGAATCCATTGCTATGGGGCACAGTAAGGCACAGATTGTGAGGGTAAGTGGAGCAAGAGGAACAGGGCACACAGGATAAGGTACCTGCCACTTAAGGCCAATTGCTGGAGCCATGTCCACTAAGGGGGAGAGGTCACCCACAAACCAACACTCAAGATAAGGGGAACAAGAATGTCAACAACCCACAAAAAGAGAGAGAGAGAGAGAGAACATAAGTTACGTGTCCTATGTGGTTCTTTTGAGGAGGTATTTGAGGTCTTCCACTGGTTCACAGGAGTAAGCTAGTAGAGCTGAGTGTGGTTTTGGGTGGGATCATCAGGCTCCAATGTCCAACATTTGGCTCAGGAAATGTGAATCCAGGAATCCAGTCCACCAACCTTAATTCCTGTTGGGGTAGATAACAGGACCGGGTATGGCCCCTCCCAAGAAGCTTCAGAGAGGCCACGAGAGGCATGAGGAAGTTTTACAAGGACCATATTGCCTGGGCAAAATGATGGGACAGAGTCTCCCCTTGGCTCATCTCATCCCAGCTCAGAAAGAATCTTTTGGAATTTGGCTAGCTGAGTGGTATGGGACACCAAATTGGCAGTCTCGGTGTCCAGGAGGAGATCATTTTGAAGAAATGGACTCCCATATAGTGCCTCTAATGGTGTCAGACCCAATGAGTTTGGGGTATTTCTGAGGTGGGTCAGGGCCAGCAGTAACAGCCTTGGCCAGGGGAAGTGAGTTTCTTGAGCCAATTTAGACAAATGTCACTTAAGCAGTCCATTGGCCCATTCTACCTTACCAGAGGATTGGGGCCTCCAGGCACAGTGGAGGTAGTATTTGATTCCCAAAACCTTACAGATCCTCTGGGTGACTTTGGCTTGGAAGGCCAGCCCATTGTCACTCTGGAGAGTCCAGGGAAGTCCAAATCTAGGAATAATCTCATTAATTAGGACCTTAATTACCTCCCGGGCCTTTCCAGAGGAACAGAGAAATGCTTCTACCCATCCAGTAAATGTATCTACCAAGACCAAGAGTAGCTAGAGGTTGGGCCTCCTGACAGGTGAGTGAAGTCAAGTTGCCAGTCTTCCCCAGGACATGTGTCTCATCTCTGGGTCCCAGGGACAGGCAGGGCAGAGTTGCAGGGATTGTTGCTAGCAAATCTCACATCCCTGATAATATCTTGGAGAGTATCTTTGAGTTTTATCTCCTCAGATAACTGACTAGACAGCAAGCAAGTCTTATGAATCCCTAAGTGATAGGATTGGTGTAAGGTTTTGAGGACTACTTTATGGAAGAAATTGCTTGTCCTCAGGAGTTATCCACCATCTCCTATGGTCAAGGCAATACCCCTGTTCAGAAGCCTGTTAGAGTTCAGTGGCCAAGTATTGAGGACAATTGCAGGAGAGAAGGGATTTTTCCCATAGAAGGGGGGCTTGAACATAAGGTTTTGGGGCAGCCTCTTTTGATGCCATGTCAGCTCTATTGTTTCCTTTTGTTATTTCATCCCCAGATCGTTGGTGCCCAGGGCAATGGATTACTGCCACCTGCTGTGGGAGTAGGGCTGCCTCTAGGAAGTCTAGGATTGCTCAGGAGTGTTTAATGGGAGATCCTGTTGTAGTTAGTAATCTTCGTTCTTTCCAAAGAGCTGCATGGGCATGAGGAAGACATAGTTAGAGTCTGTATAGATATTGGCACTTTTTCCCTGAGATAGTTGTAATGCCTTTGTGAACACTATCAACTCAACCAACTGGACACTAGTGGAAGGAGGCAGGGGCTCAGCCCATAGGATCTCAGTGAGAGACACCACAGCTGCCCCTGCCTGTCTAATTCCCTCTTGGACTGATGAGCTCCCATCCATGAAAAGGGTGAGGTCTGGATCTGGAAGGGGCTGAGCAAGGAGGTCAGGCTTAGCTGAATAGCATTCAGCTAGTACTTCCTCACATGAGTGTGTGATTGGACCCTTCTCTGTGGGGAGAAGGGATGACTGATTTAAAGCTGAACGCACTTGGGGGCTTAAACCTGGACATTCTAAGAGCTGAGCCTGGTATTTGAGCAGTCTATTATCTGACAGCCATAGTCCCCCTTTTGAGATTAGGAGTTCTCCCAGATCATGAGGAGTGTATATGGTCAGGGGCCAGCCAAGAATTAGTTTCTGGGCTTCTGTGAATAAGAGACAGACTGCTGCCAAGGCTCTTAAGCATCAGGCTATTCCTTAGCTACAGTACCTATTTCCTTGCTCAGATATCCCACTGGCTTTGAGGGGTGGGCCCTCAAAGCTGAGTAAGTATCCCAAGGGCTAGGCCTCCCTTTTCATATACATACAGCTGGAAACAGTCCTGAGTAGGCAAGCTCAGGGCCAAGCTGATTGGAGTGCCTGTTTGAGAGTTTTTGCTCTCTGGGTCTCCTTCAAGATAGGACTGAGAGTTTTGTTGAGCCTCTTTAAGAAGCTGATATAAGGGCCTGGCTAAGTCTGCATATTCCACAATACAAATACAACAGAACCCAGTGATCCCCAAAAAGTCTTGCAGCTGGTGCAAGGTCTGGGGCAAGGGATACCCCCATTCAGGACTTAAGGAACAGGTTTGCCCCTCCAGGATCATGCCAAGGTAGGTAACCTGAGGAAGGCATAGTTGGGCTTTTTCTCTCGAGACCTTGTAGCCTTGAGAGGCCAAAAAAATTCAATTGCTCTGGAAACAAGAGGTTCAGTGGATCCACACAGAGTAGGTCATCAACATACTGGAGAAGGGTGACCCCTGGGTGTTGCCAGTCCAGTAAGTCTTTGGTTAGGGCTTGCCCAAAAGGTGGGGGCTGTCTCTGAAGCCCTGAGGCAACACCATCCATGCAGCTGTTGTGAGGGTTGGGGGGCCCTCAAAGGCAAACAAGGGCTGGCTATCAGGATGTAAAGGAATGCAGAAGAAGGCATTCTTTAGAGCTAGCACATAGTAGTATTGAGCTTCTGGGGGTATCTGGGCCAATAGAGTATAGGGGTTGGGGACTATCACATGAAGAGGAAGAACAACCTCATTAATGAGTCAGAGGTTCTAATCCAACCTCCATTTATTTGGTCCCTTATGGACCACAAGAATAGGAATGTTATAGGGGCTTGAGCATTCCACTAAAAGTCCCTGCTGTTTTAGGGAGTTAATAATGGGCGATATACCCTGTCACCCTTCAGGCTTTAGGGGATATTGCTTTTGATAGGGGAACTGAAGGGAGTCTTTTAGTTTTATTTGTATAGGAAGAGCACTTTTTGCTCAACCAACAGTTGTACTGTCAGTCCAAACTGTGGGATCTACCTGTTCTTCAATGAAGGGGAAACAGAAGCATTCCCAGGGGGGAAGTAGAATTTGGACTTTAAGTTGGGACAGTAAGTCTTACCCCAGCAGGGGTATTGGAGTTTAAGGGACCATGAGGAAAGAGTGACAGAAGTGGAGGTTCCTCCAGGAGCAGGCCAGTGGCAGAATGAAATAACACTCGAGAGGCTGGCAAGGCATGCCCTGAATGACTATTTTACTTTTGGATCTGGGACCTGGAGAGAAAGGGAGGACAGAGAAGTGGGCTCCACTGTCCAGGAGAAAAATGACCTTATCTTCTCTACCTGAGGCTCCTCAGTTTTGATATCAAGGAGTGGAGCCCAGACAGGAGGCACTGGGACCTATCAATCCAAGGGAGGTGGCACCCCTCCTTCCATCTGGAGATGGGGGCACTTAGACCTCCAATGATTGCCCTTACATATGGAACATGGTCCCAGAGGGGGCCAGGACTGTCTCTTGGGCTGCCCCCCATTTGACACTCTCTATGGAAGTGTCCTTCCTGTCCGCATTGGTAGCATGTCCTGGGAGTGGGGCCCCATCAGGTGGGGAACTCCCTGAACACAGCAATAAGGTTGTGGTGTTTTTTATCCTTACCTCTCTTTTTACTTAGGTCCCGGCTGTGATATACCAAGGTTGCAAGCTGCACCAGTTGATCCAAAGATCTTTGTCCTTCAGCTACCACCTTTTGAAGTTTTCTACAGCTGTTAGGTGCTGATTGAGTCAAAAATTTTATCCTTGAGGAGAACCTCCCCCACCTGTGGTCAGGGTCCACAGTGGTATGTTTTTGAATTGTATCCTTAAGACACTGTAAAAAGGCAGAGGGAGATTCATCAGGGGCCTGCTGTACAGTAGTCACCTGGGAATAGTTTAGTGGCTTGACCTTGGTCCTTTTAGTCCCTCCACTACTAGGTAGATAAAGTGATGCCTCCTTCATTCGTCCCCCAGATCATCTGGATCCCAGCAGGGGTCTGCTTGAGTTGCTGCTTGTGCCCTTGTTGGCATCTGGGGAATCTCTATTCCCTCATTCTCTGGGGCTGGGGCATAGGGGACTGCTGGAGGTGGAAATTATCTCCCATTTGGGTGGCCTGGGCCAAAACTTGCTGCTTTTCAGGGGAGGTAAGGGTTTGGTCCAGTAAGTTCATGACATCCTTCCAAGCCAAGTCATAAGTTTGGATTATGGTGATAAAGGCCTGGATGTATTGATCAAGATTGCCTGTATTGTTACACTGGTCCTTTCTCATCTTTTTTAGGTCTGACAGTTGGAATGAAACATAGATCCTACCTCTCCTTGCCACTCCCTGTTGTAAGGGATAGCATCCATGCAGAGGCCCAGGATAGCTAGGCAGCAAGGGAGGGGCTGTGGCTGTTAATTGGGAAGGATTTTTTGATCCCTCGTTTTGGCTCTGGGATATTTGCAAGGGTTTGGGGCCCTGAGTTTCCTTAGGGGGCTGGGAGCCACAGACCATAGCCATGAACCGGGCATCCAAATGGCACTTGTTGAGCCATTCTGGATGGTCTTGGAGGGAAAAGAAAATCTGGGCCTAGGGAATTTTGTTCCATTTTTCCTCCTTTCTACAGAAAAGATCTAATTTTAGGATGCTATTACAAGTATAGAGCCCTCAGGGGGCCACCTCTCTTGATCCCCCAAAAGATATTTGGGCCACTCCTTAGTACAGAGAAAGGCGAGGGTCTTCTTAAAGTTTTCAGGGGCTAAGTCCTTCCAGTGTTTCAATAGGCAAGCCAGTAGGGAGCTTTCAGGCACTGAGGCTGGAAGACTGGAAGGAATAGGTCCCATCTACAAGGCCAAAGAACTCACAGTCAGAGTCCCCACTTTATTGGCATCCCGATGGGGGCTGACTGAATGATGGCAGGCATCCCCACAACTTCATGACTCCCTTCTGCTGTCCATGGCTAGAACTGAAGGAAATATAACTGTGACTCAGATTCCAGCCACTCTACTGAAACCAATAACTGATGAGGTACCTTGTCTCTTTACCCTATATCCCAAGCATTTGAGATGCTTCCACCAAAAGAAGCAAGCCAATTCAAATAGACCCTATGAATAAATGGACTGATAACCACCATAAAGGCTCTGTACATGAGGGGAGAGGGTTGATAACAAGTCTTCTTTTCTCTGGGGAGGTATAGTTCAGGAGGGCCCAAAAGGGAACATTATACTTGAAAGGGTGGAAGGGGTGCCCCTCTTCCTCCCAGGGGCTTTCTCCCAGACAAGCCCAGAGCAAAGGCTGGGCCACCAAGGCAATACCAAATTCCCTAGGTTCTTCCCTAATCATCACACAATCATGACCCTTGGGCCAGGGAGGGTAGTAAAGTAAATACCAGAGGAAGTCAAAGAGGTCATAGAAAGACAGAGAGCATAGTCCCCATGGGAAGGTGGGGTCACAGTAAGACAGGCTTGGGGAGGGAGTGGAGAACAGAGATGACTTAGGAGGCAGCGAGAGGACTGAGGGAGCATCTGTTCCCAGGGTCCAGGAAGAATGTCCGCCACCTCTGGTGAGGGCAGAAGGGGCTACCTGACATCCTAGGTAAGGGAGGGGGAGCAGCGCCAAGAGAGACAACATGCGCTCAAGGGATTAATGATTAGGTGTGCTTTCAGGTGGCTTCAAATAAGTGGTACTGGGACACTGTCAGCCACACAAAATCTCCACTCTCAGGTCACTGCCTCCAGCAGAAAGGGGTACCAACAGGTGGGGGAAGAAGAAGAACACCAGGTGCTGAAACCAAACAGGCTTCCTCCAACGTAGCATAAGGTATACCCAAATCACCCCTGAGCTCGGTCTCAATTCACAGGGAGGGAGCAGAAAGTGTCCCCAGTCAGAATTGCCATGAGGCCAAAGTTGGCTAGGAGCTGTTGGTCTGATACCATGTTGGAAAAGTCCCTCAGGAAGACAGAAACAGAGAGACAGGCAAGGGGAGCAGCACAGGGAAGTCTGCTTTCAGCTAGTCCTCAGCAAGAGTATCCGCCAGGACACCAGAGGCTCACAGTCACCCCTTTGAGCAAACTCCTGCTGGTTTGGTGCTCATTCATATTGACCTTGGTCCAGGAGAGGTGTCCCTTCATGGTCGCCAGAAATGTTACAGGCCAGTGTCGAGAGTTCTTGCCTTTGTGGGCCAAAGAATTGGCTCATGAGGCAGAGGCTTGACTCATAAGACAAAAAGGTCAGCACACAAAGTAGGATTTATTAGAGGGAAAGGAAAAGCTGCCCCTAGAAATGGACAGGGAGCCCGGAAAATCAGTAGCTCCCTGTTGTTTACATAGGAGGGGGGTGAGTTTCATTTGGTCCTTTTTGTTGGGGAGGGGAGATGCAGGAATCAGGGGTGGAGTGGTCTTTTAACGTATCTCTGCAGGAACATATACATGGTACTGTGAAAGCCTCATGTTTATCATTTTGAGGATCCCCAGGGGGCCATGACTTGTGAAACCACATGTCCCTTTACAGGATGTAGAACTCACAGTGCTATCATGGGGGATGGGGGCACTGGCTCATTTTGTCTTCTGATCCCCGAGACCCAACACTCTTTTGAACATGTCTTTTATCACTTAAAATAGCCTTCGTCTCTTCTCATCCAAACCACACACATTTTTCATGTCCCCCTCCCACTTCCTGAAATCTCACCTTTGGCCCATCAAGAATTAAACAAAATCAGACACCAATGACTCACACCTGTAATTCCAGCTACTTGGGAGGCCAATACCAGGAGGATCATGGCTCAAAGACAGCCCAGGCAAAATTTTGTGATACCCCTATCTCAACAGGGAAAACCTGGCTGTGGCAGTGTGCCCTGTCATTCCAGTGACAGTGAGAAAAGAAAAATAGGAGGTCACAGTCCAAGCAAGCCTGAACAGAAAGTGAGACCCTATCTCCAAAATAACTAGAGAAAAAAAGGCCTGAAGGCATTGTTTATGTGGTGGAACACCTGCCTGGCAAACACAAAGCCCAAAAAGAAAAAAATGAGACAATCTTTCCTTTTTTGCCCCAACTCCCATCCCACATGTGGTATCTGTCACAAATGCTCAGTCACTATTGTTGTTCATGCCCATGGTTTAACTACATGGTTACCTTCATGCCCATCCATATTCTGTATACAGCAGACAAAACCAAAGTTAGTGATGACTGGTTTCTGATGGGAAGAGCCCTAGACCATCAGTCAGGAAATCTGAGTGCTAATCTCCACCCCATCAGCAGAGGTAAGACTCTACCAGCTGGCATCTCAGTGTTCTCATTGGTAGAATGAGTATGTGAGACCAGGATACCAGCTCATCTCCAATGTTCCTCCAAAATTAAGGTTTTTCTCATAGAAAATGTCCAAGCCTTCTTGGTGTTGCAGTTTTAGATTTTTTTCAAAGTCTTTTGTCTGGTTCTGGGCTGGGCAATATAAATTGGAACTTTCAAATAAGCTGCATCAGTCTCTTGGCCAGAATGGGCCACCTCTGTCTGGAATAAATTGAATTCAATTGTAATGAAAGCTGCAATGCGGATTTGCAGATTCCACCAGCTGGCTGAGTTATTCGTCAAAAACAGGCTCTATTTGCCCAGGACAGGTGGGCTATTTGGCATGAAAGAGCCCTCACTGTGTTCCTTCTCCTTAAAGAGGTCTGCTGCCACCACAGTTTTACTGCCAGCCTCCTAAATGCCAAGGGTTTAATAAAAGTCCCAGAATGTTCCCCTGGACAGATGGACTAGTGACCAAGTGGAGATTATAGGTGCTTACGCAGAAACCAGCATTGTGTTCCTGTTGGTATGTCCAGAAACATAACTATTCCTGTAGTTACTGGTGTCAGTTAGAGCTGGGAAAATGCTGGGGAGTTTTGAAGAATCCAACACCTACACTTTTATCCAGAAAACAGAAGAAAAATGGAGCATGACAATGGCACATTTCACCTGCTGGTGAGACTGTCACAATATGTAATTCCCAATGAATTAATAAACTTAAACTTATCCTTATTCCCTGAATTGGTACTACATATTCTCTCTATGTCTCTCTGTCTCTGTCTCTATTTCTATCTCTAACTTCTCTCTCTCTCTCTCTTTCTCTCTCACACACGCACACATCCTTTACCACACTCTACTCCATTAGTGACTTCTTTATTGTAGCATTTTAGACAAGACACAGCACTGTGTCAAGATTTCATAGACATTAGTAAAATGTGCGATGGGGGAAAATCAATAGAATGGAACAAGAATTTCTATGCTGAATGCCTATTTTTGTGCTGGGTCATCTGCCTGTACTATTACCCTCACTAAGCAATAATAAGCTAGTGTTTATTAAGTGCTTAAGACCCACCAGGAACTGAGCTGGGAATCTATACACAGGCTCTCAGTTACCCCTATGGAAGGTGGATATTGCTGTCATCTACTTCTAGAGATGGAAACTGAGGTTTAGAGAGAGATAAGAGTCCCAGAATAAGTAGCAAAGCCAGAAATAAAACCCAAATCTCTAAGACTCTAGAGCCTATGTCATAACCAGGTTGAAATTCAGCCATAGTCATATCTTTTTTGGCCTTACAGAATGTCCCAGATCATTTCATTTGCTTGGATATGTACAGACGGCTAGGACCACCCTGAGCTTGTCTCAAGCAGTTTCTAGGCATTGTTCCTCAGAACTTAGCAAGAAATTTAGCAAGGGTTTCTCAAGATCATTTAGCAATATTATTAACAGTGCCTGTGCAGTCTGTGATCAGAAGACTTCCAAATTCTTTGTGTCCTGTGGAGAAGAATCCATGGCAGGAAACCTGGGTATAAACGGAGTTTATTAAAAGTTAGAGAAGGGAGATACAAAAGGGAGCATGGTGAGCACAGGTGGAATCTTCAGGCAGAGAAATATGCTTCTCTTCTCCAGGTGCTTTTAAAACTTAAGCTAACCCATGGGAAGGGAGGAACCAGGTGATTCCCATCCAATAATCAATGAGTGGGAGGGGTCATGAGCCTTACCTAGGCCAGGTGAGGGTGGTCCCTGGACTAGGCATGGGCAACTTACAAACACATACAATATTAAGTCATATATTTTTCATGAATCCCAAACTTTCCCTAATTCTAGCCTGCCTCAATTTAAACTTGGATTCCTTTCTTGACTTGGGGAAAAGGATTACTTCCAAACACTAATACCTATTCCCACTTCCTGCCTGGTCCCCATGATGAGAAGAAAAGAAAGCGCTGGGTATCTGGGGTGGGATGAGAAACTGGTTCCATGCCAATAGGTTTAAACACCTCGTCTGTTCAGCATCCTGTGACATGGTAGGGGAGGGCATGGCTGGAGGGCAGGTGAATCTTCTCACCAAATGTTCCTTTGTCTGCAGGATGAATATGGTCATGAATGGCAAGTCCCTTCCTTTCCCAGAAAACAATGGAGTGCTGCTGATTCTGACTCCCTTTAAGCAACCCCTTTTGGCTGTCTGACCCAGTCCCATAATTGAGACTCAAGCCGTTGTCCCTGGCTCTGAGATTGACACACATGCCAGCCTAGAAGATGGACCTGATCCCAGAGCCTGTGGCTACAGTTCTCTGACCTCACCCTTTGATGAAGAAATCAGAAAACCAGAAGGATTTCATACTTTAGTAAGCCAGCACATCCGGGTGCAAAACAGACAGCTCTACCTTTTAGACACCCCTACGTTCCCACATGTACCACCCACCTGAGCAATGTGAGCTCAGATTGAAACTTAAAACCCAAGCAGACCTCTCATGATGTGGCTCTAAGGACCTTGATCAGAGCTATCAGTGCTGACAGCCAGGTGCTACTTCTGTTCCTGCTCAGTGATTATTTGTTGGGTGTGTAGTGCCTGGGAATCCCAGATGGCTTGACCTGGCACTCCTGCATACCTTCCTTGCCATGATGTCATCAACATGCTATCACACCTTACCTACCACTCAGGATGATGTGTGGAGAAATGTGTTTTTTAATACCTAGGCCAAAAAGCAATTCAGAAAAGTGGATCTTTGAATGTGAGCACATCTTAGGAAAATGTTATTCAATCCATTTCGCTCACAGTTTTCTTTTCTTTTTTTTTTTTTATGTATGGACAAGAGTTAATGGGGAGTATTTGTTGTTTGTTTATTTGTTTGGGGAAGTTCTGAGGTTTGAGTACAGGGCTTCATGCTTGCTAGGTAGGCACTCTACTGTGTGAGCCATACCTCCAGTCCTTTTTGCTCTGGTTATTCTGGAGGTAAGGTCTCATTTTTTTGTCCAGGCCAACCTGGACTACAATCTTCCTATTTTATGTTTCCTGCTATAGCTGGAATGACAGGCATATCTGTACTACCACACCCAGAATTTTCCATTGAAATGGGGTCTTAAAAACTTTGTCTTTTGCCAAGCTGACCCCAAACAGCAATCCTCCCAATCTGAGCCTCCAAAGTAAACTAAAATTACAGGTGCCTAGCTGACTTATGATTTAAAACAAAAAGATCCATGTCTAAATAAGTCTAAGAGAGCATTTTTAAAAAGAGTAAAATAAAAATTCTATGAAACAGGAGAAAAATACCTTAATTCATAGTTTCTATGGTCTGAATGTGTCTCCCCAAATTCATATGTTGAAACCTAATCCCCAGTAGTATAAAATTAGTAGGTGGGAGGGAACTTTGAGAGGTGATGGGGTCATTCAGGGCAGAGCCTTCATGAATGGGACTAGAGCCCTCATAAAAGATCCAGAGAGCTTCCTTGCCCCTTCCACCATGTGAGGCTGCAGAGAAGGCCCTGTCTATGAAGCAGAGAGTAAACCCCACCAGACACTGAATCTGCTGGTGACTTATCTTGGACTTCCCAGTCTCTAGAAGTTTAAGAAATAAAATAAATTTCTGTTGTTTATAAGTTACCCAGTCTAGAAGGTATTAAGGTATAATGGCTCAAATAGGCCAAGACAATATTTTAGCCCTAAATTTTCACAGCCAGACAATGTCAGAACCTAGACAGGCACTAAGGACTTGACCACAGTCCCAAGATCTTTTTGTTCTCGCTCCACTACCTTGTGGCATGACACTGGGTCTCCACGTGAGGTGTCCTTCAAATGATGCCATATGCTTAGAGCTCTGCTGGAACCCTGAGCACCCTGCTGGGCCTCCCCAATCCCCAGACTAGGGACCAACGAATGTCTGTGAATGAATACATGTGATTCCAGAGTTAAATACTCTCCTCTTGCCTCTCTGTTGACCACTCATGGTGACTGAAAAAAAAAAACTGTCAGTCTTGTGCACTGCAAAGAAAACTCACCCACTTGGCCCAAGCCTTCGGGCCTGAGGCCCTCAGTTCTCAGCCCCATCACTAGGAGGGAGTGAGTCTTGAGCCCCCCAGAACTAGGCTGAGAGCAGATCTCACCTGCATAAACAGAAAAGAAGGCAGAAGGGAGTGGGAGGCAGAAAGTGCTCAAGTCTCCACCTGCTAGTGTGCTTCCTAGAGAGAACAGATCTAGAGCGGTACTGCCGAAGTCAAAAATTGAACTCTGCAATCCTCTTGGGACCCTGCTGACCCACGGCTATACCTATAACTTGTATCTTAAGGCTTGCCCTGAATGTGCCGCTATCATGAAAATCTTTGGAAGTCTTAGCCAGATTCTTTTGGGGCTTAAAGAATATGAGAGGAAAGAACTGAAGAATGTATATGCTTTTAAGCCTGTAGTTTCCTGGAAAGACTAGATTTAGACTGGAAAGTTCTGATGGTCAGAGCAAAGTGAGGAGAATGCCCATTGTTCAGAGAGTCTGGTGATAAACCCTTCAAAGCCCAGGAACCAACACAGTGAAAGATCCTGCATATTGCAAAGAATTCCAAAATCTAGTCCCAGCCCCACCATTTGTGTGCCATGTGCCCTCAGGTTCCTCATTTGAATTCAGGGGTAAAAATAAACACTCTGACAGAGTGTCAGAGAACAAAAAGAAATAATGTACACAAAGCATTTGGCTCATAGCAGGTACCCCCAAATATTTGTTCTTTCTTCTAAGCCTTGAGGATTCCACCAGTCAGTGTTATGTTTGAAAACATCTTTTTAAACAATAGAAGCCTTTGTAAAAGTGTCAGGAGTTTCCCTTAGAAGCTGTGAGATCTGCAGAATGCCATCAGATATCATTTTAATAACTGCCTGAGCTGTGTGGTCCTACTAGTCAGGAAGAATATGGAAAGAAGATAGAATTCCATCCAGGTCAAAGGTCACTTGAGCTAGATGGAAAAGAAATGAATACAGCCTAGGCAAAGAAAAGCAAGATCAAGTTAAGTCATGTAGCAGCCTAAATTCAAGGTAAAATTCCATGACTAGCCTGGGAAGGGACTAAATGAATGGAAGTAAGCAGAGGTGATACACTAAATTCCTAACACCCTGCCTAGTGATGGTCCCAACAAATGCCTAAGGTACACAGCTGTTTAGCATACAGCCCTGTGTACACAGCCAAGCATTCATGAGAATATGAAGTTCACGGTTTCTGGTATGGACTATAAGTAGGACTAACAAGAATCTGGGTGAGCCAGGTGAGATGGTGCACACCTGTAATCCCAGCACTATAATCTCCAGCTGAGGCAGGAAGATGGTAAGGTCGAGACCAGTCTGGGCTAAATAAACAAACAAATTAAACAAACAAACAAAAAGAATCCTAGCTAAAACCCCTGATTTTCTCAAAATTATGTGGAATGCCAACATTATTTTTAAACTCCAGGGATATTTAGAATTAAGAATAAACTGTTTATAAGAACCAAATTTAGAGTATTAATATTTATGCATTAAGAAGGAATCTGCATGTTTGATAGTATTAGTATTTATAATATTCACGAGAACTACAATTATAATAAATTATGCCTTCATTGAAAATTCCTATTTGAAATGTGTGATTAATTGAATTAAATGTGAATATTCAAATGTAATCTTGCTAAGTTTATACACAGTATTAGAACAGTTAAGAGTACTTAATCACTATATATGTAAGTTTATTTTATTAAGTTTATGAGTTACTTAAGAAGTTGAGAAGGTTTATTTTGCTAAGACTTCAAAATGAGATTGAAATATTCCATTTATAATGAAGTTTAAAAAGCTTGGAGGCACTTAAGTCTATAAACGGGCCCAATTATTCATCAAAGGCCCACTTAAAAGTAATTGTCAACATTTGCTAAACATAGAGTAAGATTCGTAAGTTGAACCTAATATTTGCTAAATATACAGTAAGATTTGTAAGTTTAACCTTAATAAATTGAACGTAAAATTTCCAAAACCAAAGAAATCGCTAAATAATATTATCTCTATAAAAATCTATTCCTGAGTGGAGTCTCTCCATTTGAGAAAAGAAGACTTAAGGACAAAACTTCCAATAAATAGAGCAGAACCCTCTCTTTGCAATGGATGGGGCTTAGATCCCACTAGCTGGTCTAACTGATGACTTCTCTCTCAGCTCCAGGCTAAGGCAAATTCCACCACCAATGATCCCTTTTTCCCCCACCAACACCTGGATCACTCTTGACCAGTGAGGAGATAAGCTGAGTAGCATCAGGGCAGGTCAAGGGGGGAGATATACCATATAACAAAAAAAGCCACCAAAAGACCACCAGCTTTGAATTCACACAGACCTGGATTTAAATGACAATCTCTTGAGAGCTTGGAAAAAGTTTCTGAGTGCTCTGAGGTTCAGGAATAATTTTTTAAATGCCTGCTCTCAGGTTTATTGGGGAAAGTGAATGCAATTGTGTATTTTCAACTTTCACCACTGGCTATCAAGTTAGGGCAGTGAACAAGACACAACCCTTCTCATGAGGAGCTAGTGAGGACTACATGTATGATTGATGCTTAGCCAAAGGCAGCTCACGGTGATATGAAGGAAATTAGCACGGCCATTGATGTCAGAAACATCTGGCCTGATGTGTCCCTCTGCTCCTCCCTAACTCATGGAGCCATAGTCCCTGAGCTCAGTTTCCTCTTCCACAAATGAGAATTGACCACCATAAAGAGTACTTGAGGGTTGTATGGAGGAACATCTGGTACAGAGCCCAGCACGTACAGGACACTGTCTCCATACCATATAGTCCACTTGCATATGGCAGCTTCTTCTTGGCCCTACTCTGCTAAAGAAGGATAGAAAAGTACAGGCAACACCAGGTCAACATCTTGTCACTGGGGATTGGGGAATCCTGGAATTGCTGCTGGACAGGAAGCCTGGCACTCTCTCTTTTGCCCATGGCCCTGACTGACCCTGAGGAACCATTCATTCATTAGTCTGGAACAGATAAACCACATCTGGTTCTATTCAGTTTCTATCCCTTTCACCTCCTCAGAAGTTCATATAAAACACTGCAGCAATATCTGCCCACTGCCAACCCCGGGTCTTTTCCTCTTCTTTCAAAATTTCCTGGTGGAAAGTGTGGCCCTCCATTCCATACTGAATTTCTCTGAACACCTGCATATACCTTCAGTGACCAAGTTTAAGGGCCTTCTCTTTGCCTGAAGATGAGAGATCTTCAGAGTGGAGTGGTAGCTAGTCAGTCCAGAACTCACACCAAGCCTCAGCAAGCACTCACTGTACCGGCAAGATATTCTCCAGCAAAGACCCCCTTCTCAGAGCCCCCATTCCTGGGCACAAGCTTCTCACCTAAGCAGCCACAATTTGAACCCTGAGATTCTAAATTCTACCTTGTCATTCGTCCCTAGAGGAAGGCGAGACCCCAAATCATGAAGCCAACTGGACTGCAGCTATTCATCCCTTCCATCCTCTTTCCCTGCTTCATACAAAATACACAATCCAATTAAATTCTTGGGAAGACTGCCCTGGTATCAGAGCACTCTGCACCAGGAAACAATCCCTCTGTCTGAAGAGAGATCTCACGATGGATGTTTGCTTTACTACCCACCTCCATTCATTCTTCCAGTGACTGTGCCTGGAAGATCCTCAGAGGAGTCAGCCTCTCCCAGTCTCAGTCCAGGTGCTTGGGGTGAAAGTAGATTCACCCTGGATGCAAGGTGAACCTGGCCAATGGAAGTCTCAAACTTCCCTGGCCATAGGCCCAGGTGGTGGAACACACTTACAGGCAATAACACTAAGCCCTTGTCATTCTCCACCTGACTGAAACTTGGAAAGAGACCTGAACTGGGGCAGGTACTCTGATGCCATACAGAGGACAGAATAGCTGGGGAAGATAACAGGTCCTCCAGACACATGGCCTGGTATCACACCTATCCTGCAAGTCTCTCCTAATTCTAGCAGTGTGCAGAGAGCTCAAAAGAGCCAGTTGTTAAAGGTTCAGGAATTATCCAAGCCCCATGTCAAAACACAGCTATCAATAATAATTAAATTATTTAAACATTCAATCAAATAAATTACTGATGCTCCCTAACTTAAAATTTTCTCACTTTACAATGGTATGCAAAGTCATACTCATACAACCATTTGTTTTGCACTTTCAGTAGAGTGTTGAATAAATTACATGAGATATTCAACATTTCATTACAGAACAGGCTTTGTGGTAGATAACTTTATCCAAATGTAGCCTAATGCAAATGTTCTGAGCACATTAAGGTAGGCTAGTCTAAGCTATGATGTTAGGTAGCTTGGGTGAATTAAATTTGTGTTGGACTCAATGATATTTTCAAGTCATAGGGAGTTTATCAGGATGTTAGCTCATCATAAGTTGAGGAGTCACTGTACATGGAAAGTGAAGGTAGTAAATACTCAAACCTGTCACTTCCTACCATTTTACAATGACTTGTGCTTTGAGGCTGTTTTTATCTATTACATCAGCCTGGTGGAGATGGTATCGAAGGGTGAACTTCTGTGTCATTCTTCCCAGTTCTGTGCTGAGAAGAGACAAACGTTGTCACATATAAAATATTATAGAGCATATAAGGACGTCTCTAAGTGAAGGATGGCAAGTATCTGTGTTATACATTCCCCCTATTCCCACCCACAGGTATGTGAGTAGGTGCTGACACTCTGTCCTGGAAAGGACATGGCTCCAATATCCTGCTCAACTCTCCAAGAGTCCACTATTGTATTCTTCATGAACATCTTTACTCAAGAGTACAAACCACCAGTCATCCCAGGTAGAAATTCAGAGGAGAGATAAGTTGGAGCTACACTGCTTAAAAAGACTGTATGAGAAAATGTGTAGTATTCATATAATAGAATATTACTCAGCCTTAAAAACAAAGAAAATCCTGCTACTGGAACAACCTAGATGAACCTAGAGGACAATATGCTGAATAAAATAAGCCCAAAAGGCAAATACCAAAGAATTTTTCACTTACAGGAGGTCTCTAATGGAGTCAAACTCAAAGAAACAGTAGAACAGTAGTTGACAGGGGCTGGGAGACCTGGAAATGCTAAATCAACAATCACTGGGTATAAAATTCCTGTTACACAAGATGAAAAAGGTCCACAGACACCCGCTGCACAAAATAGAACACGTAGTTAACAGTACGGTACCATGAACTTTAAAATATCCTAAGAGGAAAAACATCACAGAACCATTTGGAGGTTTAATATCTACACTGGCTAGGCAATGATATCATGTCTGTATGTATAGGGTCCAAATCATCATTATATATACAATAAATATCTGAAGTTTTCTTTATCAATTGTATCTCGATAAATCCAAATATTTTTAAATTTTTTATTAAATTTCTTTTTAGCTGATAAAACATAAAACCATACACATGTGTGGCATCCTATGTAATGCTTCAATACATGCACATTTTGCATAGTGTTCAAATCAGGGCAGACAGATTTATCCCCTCAAATCTTTATCATTTCTTGGTGGCAGACACATTCAGAATCCTTTCTTCGAGCTTTCTGAAATACACAGTACATTACTGTTTATCCATAATCACACTGCTGTACAACAGCACCCCAGAAGTTAATACAAATCAATATTTTTAGTGCAGCTATGGTTTTTTTACTTTTTTATTTTTTAGAGTAAAAAAGAAGGCTTTATAGAAAAAAAACCTGAAAAGGGTCTTGAAGGATGAGTAAGAAACTTGTAGAAATACAAACTCGCGTCTCTACCCCAGATTTGCTGAATTAGAAACTCCAAGAGTGGCTCCAAAAGTCTGTGTTTAAGAGGCCCTCAAGACATTCCAATGTACAACGACAAGCCAGGAACACTGGCTGTGTCCAACTTCTTATCTGGGGACCTTTCTCTCACATGGCACTTAGGTTGTCCTTCAACAACTGTACCCCTGTGGTGGGTAGGCAAGCAAGATCCATTTGTCCCTCTTATACAGGTGAGAACTCTAAAATACTACAGGCCTCACCCAGGCCGCACTGCTGATATGCAGCTGAGCCTGGGCTGCAGCCAGGCCTCTGGGTACCAGAGCAATGTTATTTCCATCAGATCCAGCATAAAAGCGACTAGTGATGCTCTGATTTCCTCCAGCCCCCACCCTCCCAATTTCCACTCTCACCTTCCCAAGTTGCTAGCCAGCCTCTGGACAACAGACTGAAGAAAAGACTTGTGGGGTGATGACAGCTGCCTGACAGAAGGAAGGTGATTGTGCTGGGTGTTGAGCCCCTACCATTCTCATCCCTATAAGGGTGGAAATGTTCACTTGTGGCCTAATATGAAAGGTGGAAAGTTGAATGTACCACAGCCAGCACCGGTTGGCCAGGCATGGGGATCAAAAGCACTCAGCTACTCAGATGCTCCAGCCCAGAGCTGGCTGATGGCAAGAATGTGGAAACTCAGCCTCCGGTGACCCACAGAAGAATAGCCACAGGAGTTGGTCCAGGATCCAGCTATGTGTGCCAAGGCCTTTTAGGCAGAAATGATCAGGGTTTAAATATCAAACTACATCCATGGCCAAAATCCTGACAGGTCACTACTGGAGTAGTGGGAAGGGCACAGGCTTTGGAGTCAGACCAACCTGGGTTTGAAATCAATGCCACTGCTTATGAGCTCTGCAAACCAGGACACATCCTTTACCTTCTCTGAGACTCTGTTCCCCCTGCCATAAAATGGGGAAGGGATGATACTCATAGATGTGAAAATTAAGTGAACAGCATTGGCAAAAGTCCTGGCAGAAACTTTGGCCCTCGGTGTTGCTCAGTAATGCTCACCTATTTCTTCTGTTATTCCTCTTGAAAGTTCTCTTCCTCCATTTCCATGGATCCTAGCAAGAGGAAGCCAAAGTGACAAAAGGAAAGTAACTCTGCCTAGAGCAGAAGACAACTTCTAAAACTATCTTCCTGTACTAGCTCATAAATTTGCCTTATGTTAAATCCATATTTGTGGGCTATTAGCTCTGTTCGGAGTGTCTCACCAGTTTTTTCCAACTTTCATCCACATCTACTCACTACATACAAGAATGAGCTGCTTATAATTTATGCAATATTGGGTTTGAGGAAATTAATCAGGAATTGTCCAGAATTCTTCCATTCTCTAAAATTAGTAATTTTTAGGAACCAAAACTCTAGCACACTACACCCACAGATCAAATCTAGCTAATCATCTATTCTTATAAATAAAGTTTCATTGAACACAGTCAAGTTCATCATTTACATATCATCTATGGCTGCTTTCATACCACAAGGCAGAGGTAGACTACAGGGTCTAAAATACTTTCTCTCTGGCTCTTTACATAAAAGTTTAAGTATCTCTGCACCAAAAGAAAGCATAGCTAAATCCAAACATGGCAATCCAAGAGGTCTCCAAGAAGACACTGAGAAAGAGTTTAGGGCTCAAAAGTAAAATAGGGAAGTCCTCTGAGAGTCACGCCTCTGGAAGGGAGAAGTTGCTGTAAGGGACAGAGGAAGAAGTCCAGCTGGGATACTGGTCCTGTAGCCTCCACCACCTTTACAGGGAGCTCCAGAACAAAAGGCCCCTCAGACTGTCCTGCATTGGCTGAAATAGCTGGGCTTTTATATCTCCACCTTGATTGATCATTGGATGTGGACCTCCCAGGATGATATGACCTTGTGTGAGGCAGCTGAGTCAGGGGCTGACTGGTTATGGCTATCCATGTCTATACCACTCCCAGCACCTCATGTCCCAAGCCCTCCCTCCAAGGAACCTAGCAGCACATCTCCATACCCTTATACCACCCCAACCTCTGTACATTTCCTCCACCTTCTGCTATACCACCAACTTAGTTGTCATCTGAATTATCTATGAATTGGGCAGGTAATGGGTAGTCACAAAAGTTAAAAGGGACACAGAGTAGCAATACCAACTAAGCTATGACCTTAAATAGAGCCTCAACAAAAGTCTTGAAAAATTTATGTCCACAAATTTTATTGAATGCCATAGAGACATGAGTTATGAATATATGAATGCCATTCTTAGGAAAGTAGGCTTTGTATTTTTGTTATAAGTATAAAAAATACACTCAAATTTTTGATAGAATGATTAGTAAGATATAAGATGTATAATGTTTGTAAGACATAAAATGTTTTACAGCAAAAATATAAAATGAGTTATAAGGTACAGAATATTACTATTGCTATGGAGTAGCAAGAGCAAAGGATTTTGAGCCTAAAGGTCTTGATTCATGTCCCTTCCTGTCACTCACAGTGGGCAGATCACTTTGCCCTTTGTTGTAGTGTAAATGTCAGTGTTCTCTCAAATCCATGTTAAATTGTAATCCCCAAGGGGATGGTATTTGAAGGTGGGGCCTTTGGCTAGATGATTAGATTATAATCTCATGAATGAGATTATTGCTCTTATAAAGGAGTCCCCTGGAAGCTACCTGGCTCCTTCTACCAAGTGGAGACAGAGTGAAGTTTCAATATGGTGGTACCTTAAACTTGGATTTGCAGCCTACCAAACTATGAGCAATAAACATCTGTTGATCATGAGCCACCCAAGTTATGACATTTTTTGTTATAATAATACAAATGGACTAAGTCTCCCACTCTATTCACTCATCTGTGAGATGGGATAATAAATACTCTGCCTATTTCACAGGGATACCATAGACTCAAACAAAATAAAATCATATATATGAAATAGTAATGAAACCTGCAAAGTGCTCAAAATATTTTATTATTCATGCCCCTATAATACCTTCTTAATTGCTGCTTTTAAGTTCTAGTCAAATAACTAACATTTTAATACTTGTTTTGTCCATTCTTACTAAGTGTATTATGAACATCTTGACATACTCAAAACAGGAATTTAAAAATATTTCTTATTTGCTCCTGATCGACGTACACATGTATATATATCTACAAACATACATCAGCCCCATTTCCTTCCTAAGACAAATATCCCAGAGAAGAACGGCATTAACCCTACAACTCTTGGCAAAGGAATTTGGGAGTAGTGGCAGTGAACATTGTAAGTCCCACCCTAAAGACATCACATGAAGTCTCATCCACTCTGGAACCCATGGAACAACCTGCACCTCTGAGGTTTTTCCCACCAAGTTTCCCTGTGACATAAATGACCAGGTGCACTACTTTAAGACCATTTAATGAGTTTAACTTCATTCTTTCCCAATTGACACACCCATTTCCTCAATGGCTCATTATTCTTTTACATTTCTTCTTCTTTCTCTCTTTCAAACTATCTCTTCGCTCCATGTGTGTACCTATATATGTATATATTTACTTATTTCTTTGTTAGTCAAGGGCAGAAGGGTACCAGAGTGACAGGATAACCAGGATTACAAGCTCTGCCCACTTTTATTTTATCCATCAAAATCTCAAATTTTTGTCAACAGTGCACACAGCTGGTTACAAGAGTTCAGAAGAAATGTTCTCCTATTCCATGTCCCCAGCCCTTTCAGCTATGAGACCCCTGCCATTTTCTTTCTCAAAGTTATATGAAGATAACTGTCTGTGTTCATGGAAGGCCGCTGAAGTCCTGCCAGACAGTGCCACCAGTTTGGGGCAGATGCCAGCAATGCATCTCACCCCACTGCCATAACCAGATAGTGGGCCTCTCCCCAAGTCCCTTGAGACTCTTTTGCAAATCACTTCTTTCATTTCCCTTCCTTCATTTTCTCTTTGAGTCACAGTCTCCTCTCTGCTCTCCTTACCTCTCAGAGGGAGTCCTGGGGTTAGAAGTATAGCCAGGGGACTCTCTGCATTTCAAACCCCATCCAGTTCTAAGAAATGATCTCACAGAGAACAGGGGTGCAGTCATGGCCAAGCTTGTCCACCTAGTTGCCTGCTTTCCTCACAAGAACCCTGGGCCCTGCTCTCAGGTGTGCTCAGTCCACAAACATTTATGGAGCAACTACACAGGCAGGCCTAGCATCAGACACTGCACATATGAGTATTTACAGTTCATGACCCAACCTCATTACCTGCTTCTGGGGCCTTTCTTTGCCTAGGCCTTCAATCATTTTACAAGTATTTACTTACTACCTGTTGTGTATGATATGGTAAGCCCTGTACGACAAAAGATACTTAGAACACAGTGGCTGCTCTCAGAAGGCTTATAGTCTAGTAGGAGTTATAGGAAATTCACAAGTAACCCTAATACAAAGCAAAGTATGGTAAGAGAGATACAAATTGTTTCTTGTATCCAGAAAAAAAGAATTTATTAAGCACCTTCCACAGTACAAGCGTCTGAATATAATATATAGTATGAGTGAGAAAATAGTGTGTGTATATATGTACACATGCAATATGGATAGCTAGATAGATAGATAGATAGATAGATACTGTCAGACTTCCAATGGGGTTACATTCTGATAAGCCCATCAAAAATTGAAAATATTAAATAAAAAAATGCACTTAACACATCTAACCTCGCTTTAAGCCTTGCCTATGTTAAACAAATTCAGAACCCTTATATTAGTCTATATCTGGGCAAAATCATCTAACACAAAGCCTATTTTATAATAAAGTGTTGAACATCCCATGGACACACATAGATGGGCATTTTATAGACAGGATGGTAGCAACACAGTACACTATGGAGTAGTCGTTCTCTTTCTTTCTTTCTTTCTTTCTTTTGCCAGTACTTGGGCTTGACCTCAGGGGCCTCACACTTGCTAAGCAAGCATTCTACCACTTGAGTCACTCCACCAGCCCTGTTTTGTGTTGAGTATTTTCAAGATAGGGTCTCTCAAACTATTTGCTTGGACTGGCTTCGAACCATGATCCTCCTGATCTCTGCTTCCTAAGTAGCTAGGATTACAGACGTGAGCCACCAGTGCCCAGCCTTTCTTCTTTTTATTAGTGTGTATTAATTATACAAAGGAGTTTCATTGTTCTGTTTTACATGCTCATCATGTACTTTTACCAAATTCACCCCTCATTACTCTTTCTTACCCTACCCCCCATTTTTAAACAATTTTAATGGGTTTGGTTATCTACTTTCATATATGCATATAAATTACTTTAGTCATATTCATCCCATCACACTCTCCTTTTACCCTTCCCTCTCATAGTATCAGTTCTTTACTTTTGTGATTATGTGGCTGACCTGAGGCTGCAGGTGCAGCATTGCAAAGACAGCATTGTTCCACCCATTGCTAGCCCAGGAAAAGCTCAAAATTCAAAGTGCAGTTTCTGCTGATGAGTATCAGCTTACCAAGACGTGGTACACTGAGCCATCATCAAGTGGGAGACCATGTGAACGTCATATACATACATTACACAGCAGGTAACAAGGTCTGAGAGTGATTCAGTTACTTGCTGGAGTGGGGGGGTCCCGACAGTGGGAAGACTGGAAAGTTTTAGTGAAAGTATTATTTCAAGTGGCTCTAAGTTTGATGAAATTGTAATTAATCACAGTTTTTAGTTCCAAAAGTGACACAAGCTCTTTGTGGAATTGTTTTTAATTGTGAAAAGCACAAACAGGAAAGTTTACTTTTAAAAGCCCATAAATGCTGCCACCCTAACTAATATTAAAAATCACTAACATTTTGGCATATCTTTATAGAAATTTTCTACTACACATCACATCTTTTTGAAAAAAAAAATGGGACCACTCTATTTAATCGCCTACATTTTTGTGTCGGTTCATTTATTTTCACAATAGCATGCAAAGTATAGCATTGCCAGCTGTGCCTTATAACATTAGCTTGAAAGAAGGAAAGATAAGCTTACCCAAGTCACAGGGAGCCAACAGGCACGTCCAGATGGCTCTATAGCTCATGCTCACATTCTACCTGCTTCCCCCCATTCCCACCTCTGCCACCTCCTGCACAAAGATGGCAGGGCATGCATGAAGGGCATGGAAAGCCATGGGACGGCTAAAAGAAACTACTTCTTCTCCTTCATTTGTTTTGTGGTGCTGGGCATCAAACCCAGAACCTTGTGCATGCTAGGCAAGTACTTTATCACTAACCTTACACTATCATCCCTTGGTTTTTCAGACAGTATCTCACTATGTAGCCCAAGCTGGACTTGAACTTGCAGTCCTCCTGCCTTTGCCTCCCACGTGATGGGATTACAGGCATGCACCACCACACCTGGCAGAGAGGGATTGTTTTAATGTTGGATTTTTTGTCTCCTTCTACTTAAGGCATACAGGAGGGAGAAGAAATCTCTTGCTTTTCCAGCCTGGGTAAGTGCCAGAATGAGGATTTCATAAATGACTCCAAGTTCATAGTCTGTTTGATAATATATGCACTTCTACCAGGCAAAAAGTACTCCCTCAATTAAGACTGGCCCCCAGCTCAGATGGGGCTCTATGCACCTTGCACCACAGTGCAGTATTAACAAACCTGTAAGCCAATCTCTGTGCTAAGCAGACCCCAGCCGACAAGGGGGACTGGAGCACCTCTTCTTTCCAGGCCTCAGACCATCCCACACTGCACTTTCCCATGCTGGCTCCTCTGTGACCAGCACAGTGTCTAGAACAAGCATCAGGCTAATATTCAATCAAGAATGGTCCCCTCCAACCTCCACACCAAGTGGACTTTATTTCTGCCCTTGCTGGGATGGGAACAACAAGTTTTTGCCAAAAGAAAGAAGAAATCAAAACATCCAGCGTACTTCTTCCCGGGGCTGCGTGTTCCCGGCTTGACTTACATCACTTCGTAACAGTGATAGTATTTGTTAGAACAGCACAGAGAGTTTCAGAAAGGCCAGCAATGCCAGCCTGGAATTTGATCCCCAGGAGTCCAACACAGAAAGAATGGGAAGGAGAAGTTGGTGTAGGGGGGCCAGGAAGGGCTTCTGATTCCAGCCTCCAAACCCCAGCCACACCCCACCCCACAGATAAGGAAATGCAGTAGCCTAGACAATAGTAGGAGGGGTTTTGAGGGAGGAGCAGGATTCTTCCTGGTACTCTTGGGATCCTCAAACCCTCTGAACACCTGCTTGGCTAATCCATCTTTGCTGGGGAGAACAGATTCACCCAACAAAGTTAGGGCTCAACTACTGACAGCACACACAATACCCAATTCCACCACTCACATCCCCCAAACCCAATATAATTTGCTTTGGTTATTTTCAACTTTGCCACTTTGGAGAATTCACTCACGAGAAGCTAATTTTCACTTGACATCACTTTGTTCTGTTTCATCTTTATCAAAGCTGCCAGCTACTTTGGATGACCCCTATTGAGCTGAAGAGTTGCCTGGCCCTCTTCAACTCTGAAAAGCCAACAACACAAATTTCCTCTGGGTCCCTGTGGTGTAAAACACCTGCAATCTTTTTCCCCAACACCGACTCCAAGTCACTCACACAGTGCTTTAGCCCTTCAGAGAGAAGTCCGTGTCCTTCCCAATACCACACAGAGGTAAGTTGCTCCTCTAAATTCTTCTAGCCTCTGTTCCTATCTCTCCAGCTTATCACATGGTGTACAGCAACGGTGTCCTCTGTCATGTGTAAGGACAGATATAATACCCCATAATATTTGTTAAACTGGGCCATTGTGGATGAACGCCTTCTCCATCTTCCCCTCTTCATTCTTTCTCTTTGCTTTTCCTCATCACTGACTGACTATCCAGATTCTACAAGTTTCTAATTGAGATCTATCCCTGATCCCTGGTATTTTGCAACTTATCATTTGTACCAGTGTCTATCACCTTGTTATCAAAACGTTCTTAAACAAGACAGATTCACTGCACTGACACCAATGACATCTCACCTCTCCTTTTTCATTCAATAGTAAGTATTTATTGAGCACCTCCTGTGTTCAATAAACAGGCATTATTCTCACAAAATAGATTGAGTCTTTACTCCAACAGAGCTTATGTCCTGGATGCAAGAGATCCACAATAAGCAAATATTGAAACCATAAATTACATGCAAAGAAGAAAACTAACACAGAGTGGTGTGGCAGAGTGATGGGGGCTCAGTGAGGCCTGTCCCCAGCCCTGGTGGAAATAGTCCATTTATCTTCACATTTATGGGATGTCTAAACCTCTTGCTCCTTCAGAAACTGAGGTAGATAGCTGACCCACAAACTTTGCTTTGATCACCAACTCTTAAATAGGAATAATGGTCTCTGCCTCCTGAGAATTAAACAAGATAGGTAATCTGTGTAGTGTCTGGCACACAAAGCTTACTAAATAAAGGGCAGTCAGAACAAAATGTAAAGAGGAGGGAGCTGCCGCTGGCAGGGGTCATCTCCTTTGCTCTAATTTAAGTTTGTGCTTCCTTCAGGCAGCCTGTGGCTCTATGAACAATTAACCCCTGGACTGAGAAGCTGCTCTAGATAAAGATTTGGCTGACAGTGACATGATAAATAGGTGACAGGGTTTGTAGAGGAATGCAGCTTAACTTGACATTAGCTGGTATCTCTGGCTCTTTCCTGTAGCTCCTCTTCTCCCAGTTGGCTCACTAGTGACTAGTGAGGTGACCTGACCTATGGGCCAAGCTGGCAGTGACAAAGTGAAGATGCTATTCAACAGCCTTGTCCCATGGGCACACCATTCTTCTGTGCTTAAAGCAGAAAAAGCTACCACTTCTCAGAGGCATCCCCAGCAGGGCTGAGCCCCAGTTCCCACACAGGGACTTGCTCAACAACACCTTCTTGTTTTTACCGCTTTCCTGTTCAATGTGCCCTTCCCAATTCCTATTCACTGGAATTATTCCCAAAGTGATTATCTCCAGAAAGCCTTTCTATCTGGCTCTGGTTTTTGGAAGAACCCAAGCTAATACAGTCACACCATTCATGAACTCGTCTTTTCTTTTAGATTCTACCCATAACATTACATTATTTATATATGAGCATAGATATCTATGTATGTGTACATGTATGTGTGTGTGTGTGTGTGTCCACAATTTCTCCTCTTCATTTCCCCTTCAATTTTGGAAGTCTCAATCATCAAAAATAGATTATCCCACATTTTTTTCCAACAGGAATCTCTGGGACAGCTCTTTCAGTGGATTTTTTATATCCGTTGGCCAAGTAAATCATTATGTGTATGTAAGCAAAATCCAGGAAGCTCAACACTTGCTACAGAAATTCTTGTTAATCCAAAATGTTTTCACTGTCTCCCCCACACCTGGTGGAGACAAGATCTTAAATTTTTCAGGTTGGAAATTATCATTCGGAAAGTTACAATTAGTTTCTGTATTTTAAGGTCTTCCCAATTCTGGAAGATGAAATTTTGGTGGGGGCAAGAACATGGTACCAGTTCTGTTAAGAGCCCCTTGCTGTGCCATAACACGGTTGAGGGCATCACCTAGCAACACAGAGCAAGCACACTAACTCGGGCTTCACTTCCTCTGTCTATGAAGACACTGATGCCATCATGAATTCATCCAGTCTCAATTACACCTAAAGGCCCCACTTCCAAATACCATTAACATAAATTTGGGCTAAAGTTTACAGCACATGAGCTTTTTGGGGGACACATTAAAATCAAAGCAGCTGTTAACACATGTTACTTTTCCTGGAAATCACCTATCCTCATTCTCCTTATGAACTTCTTGTCTAAGTGAAAAAAATGTTTCCAACTATCGTCATTACTTTTGCTTTTTTTTTTTGAGACAAGTTCTCTCTGTGTAGCTCAGATTGGCCTCAAACTCATGATCCTCCTGCCTCAATCTCCCCTGGGATTACACAAAGGAGCCATCATGCCTGATTCATCTTCCTTACTTCTTCACCCCAACTTTGAAGTTTCACTTAGAATTAGGTCTCCAAGAAGTTCTCAACCCTAATCTCATAGATCTTAATTACTTGCCAAGTCTCACAGATTCCCTCAATTTTTAAACCATAACCTATAAAACAGGACATTGTTATTTAACCTAACATCATTCATCCAAAAATATTACTTAGTACTTCTTATAGGCAACACACTATGGGAATAGATAATTATAAGACACAGATCCTGCCTTAAGAAATACAATGAACCCTCTGTAGCTGCAGATTCCACACCCTCAAATTCTACCAAACCCTGATGGAAAAGTTAGGCCTACAATGATTGCATCTGTCCTGAACATGTACAAATGCTTTAGTATTGTCACTATTCCCTAAGCAATACCGTGTAACAACTATTTACATAACATTTGCATTGCATTAGGTGATTTGAGTACTCTAGAGATGACAGAAGTATACAGGAGGGTGTATATAAATAACACACCATGTTATAGAAGGGACTTGAGCATGTGTGGATTTTGGAATCTGTGGGGATCCTGGAACCTATCCCCAGTGGATAGGGGCTGTATATAGTTTGGACTGTATATAGTTGATAGTAACTATAACTTGAAATTAATGGACTTAGGAATGAAATAAACCTGAGTTTAAATCTGGGGTTCAAATTTTTTATAATTAAAAAAATGATTTTGTGGTCTTGGATAAGTTACTTAGTCTTTCTATCAGTTACCATATCTATAAAATGAGAATAATTATGCCTACTTTCATCTTTGTCATGTTGATTGAATATATCTAGCACAGTGCAGAAACTGCTACTTGAAAGAGTAAGCACATTGCTAGAAGAGACCCCATTAAGGATCCCACAGAGAGGTTTCACCCTGAGGTAAGTCTTGTCCTCTACTGTTTCATTGAAACCTGCTGAAATTGATGAATTGGAGTGTGCACTGAGGAGATGCTCCAACTGGTACCTCCCATCTCCTGGCATTACCCGTGGGCTGAGGCAATAGCAAAGAGGAAGCTACCTTATCTGAGACTGACCTGTCCCGCTCTCTGGTCCTCTAGCCTGGCCCCTTTGTGTTCTGCATGGTTTACACAGGTATTTTCAACAAATGTGCCCAGTATTAACCGGGCACTTTCATCATTATTACCTTCTGACAAATGAGTGAACTCCAGTTGAGAAAAAATAAATGCCTTGACTAAGGTCACTCTGTTAATAAGTGCCAGAGCTAAGTATTTCAGGAGGCCAACAGAACATAGATACAAGACATAGGAAGCTACTGCACATGACCAGAAGAGGGGCAGTAGAGATGCTGATGGAATGGAATGGAAACCACAGGCAAAGATAATGAGAACAGTGGTTGGAATGTATTTCCCGAAGTTCATGTGATGGAGACTAAATCCTTAGTAACACCTTTACCAGGTGATTAGGTCATGAGGGCTCTGCCTTTACAAACAAATCAAAGCCCCTATCAGAGCAGTGGGTTCCTGATAAAAGGATGAGCTTGGCTCGCTCTCTCCTTCTCCTACCTTCTGCTCTTCTGCCTTCCACATGGGATGATGTAGGCTGATAGTCCTCAGCAGATGCAGCCCCTTGACTTTGGGCTTTTTTTTTTTAATGATAAGATTATTGGATGGGGGGACAAGGTCTCACTGTATAGTCTAGACTGGCCTTGAACTCATCATGTAGCTCAAGCTGGCCTCAAACTCATAATCCTCCTATCTCTGCCTCTCCCTCCAAAGTGTTGGGATTATAGGCATGTGCCACCACACCCAGCCCAACCCTGGATTTCTTAGTCCCCAGACTGTAAGAAATCAATCTCTGTTCTTAATAAAATTACCCAATCACAGGTATTCTTCTATAGTGGCAATGAAAAAAGTAAAGTTGACAATTTTGTCAGTGGAAGAATCTGAGAGCCCTACTGTGTCTGTTAATTTCCAGTATTTCCTCCTCTGCTAGCCACAAAAGGAAAGGATATTCATACAGAAAATGTACACACTCTGCACATGGACATCCATCTTCATCCCAGCTTGTACTGCCAAATGACAGCTTTAGTTAAGTTTAGTCCTTGCCTTGAAAGAATTAAGTCTGGAAGACACACCACAAAAAAGAAATACATACAAAGGTTCTCACACATTGGTAACCCAGATTCCAGGACTAGGGTTGCCATGGGCAACCATGGCAAGTGAGTAAGACACAGGGTTTCGTGGGATCACATCTTTGTTCATCATTCACTCATTCGCACACTCAATAAGTATTCATCAATTGCTTACTATTGCCAGCCACTGTGGGAGGCACCAGGGTTACAGATGTCCCTGAACCATGGGAGCTTAGAGTACAACATCCACACGACTCCAAATCTATAGATAGATCTACAGGTTCCTCTTTCTTATCCCCCATGACCAATCACCAACTCCTGTCTATTTTACCTCCACAGCACAGCTTGATCCCTCACCACTAGTCCCTGGTCTCAGCCACGGCTCATCTAAACATGATCCACTCTCTGGATGATCCCAGGTCTGACTGACTCCATCACCCAAGCATAAGCCTGGTATGACAGAGAAGACCTCATCTGTCATCACAGCCTGTCTGCCTCAGCCTGGCATGCTAGGACTGAGAGAACAAGGTTCCTTGCCCATAGGCACTCTGTGTGCAAAGGTGGAGGGTAGGTATGGCTTAGGAAGCTCAGTCTGCAATGCTCAGACATGACATTTGGATTCCAGAGAAACCACAGATCATTGAAAAGCACATCATACACATAACTGTTTCAAAGGGAGGAGAAGTTGAAGCTAGAGAGTTTGAGTATCACAATAACAAAGTTATGTTTCCTGCAGGAATTTTAATAATAAAAGTGTTTTAATAGCTGTGTTTAGCCCATAAAACCCGTACATCACTTAGTAAATCCAGCCTTTGATGATTCTAGCTTTTTAGCTGCAAAGAATAGTTGTTCTTTTTACCACCCCCAGTGCTATAATACCAAAGCTTTCTATCATTCTTGTGTGTGGGAAACAAACAAACCTCTCAAACAAAGCAGCTGGGTGGCACATCACCTCCCCACCAAGCAAGTCCAGTTCCCCAGCAAATAAGGAAATTTGCCTGAGTTTCCTCACCTGTAAAATTAGGAGAGTAATAGGGTACATTTTAAAGAGATATGAATGAGATTGTATCAACTAATCTTTGCAATATGTTTGGAGCAGCATCCAGCACACAGCACTGCTGTGTAAGTGGTATTCAAATTAAATACATTACCAGGTAAAGAGACAGATAAATCACGTTATATTCAATTCCTGTAATGAAAATACTTGATGTACAGGAACTATGCCAAACACAAAGGAAAAGAAGGGCAGAAAAAGAGTCTGTCACAGCAAGTGACATAAGAAAGAGGGGCTCAGACCAAGTTTCCCTCCATCTGTTCAATATGTTAGATCAGATATGTATATTCCAGAATAAATATGTATACTTACACTACATGCATAAATAGAAAACACCTACTTGCCCCCACTTAAAAACCAGAGTCAGAATCAGAGACAAAAAAAATGAGAAATTCATTCATTGTGCCCTACTTCTCTTTATAACACACGAGAGGTTACAAACCTCAAATTGGGTCCACTCCCAGAATTTGGTCAGTAAAATGAAAACAATAAGAACATAAAATGACTGAGGTTCTCCATCTGCAAAAGGAAACACTCAGGATTTGACTGTAAATGTGCCATTGATGGCGGGGGTGGGGAGGAGTTCTCCCCACTTCTGTCAAGGAGAACAGGATGCTGTATAAATTCAATCAAGGACACCAGAATCTCCCCTAAGTCCAATCAGGGTAACCCCAGGGTGCCTCCCCAGGAAAACACATTGGAATGTGGTTTATGGTAACCTATTCAGTTGAATTGCAATGCATCTGAGGTAATGTTGTGTTGTCATAACAGAGGTGGGGGTCCACAGGAATCTGGAAAGAGAGAGCCACGCTGAGAGACTCACAGTGTCTCCACCATCACCCAAGGCTGTGTTTCTAGATCATAGAGGATTCTGTCAGGTTAAGCGTCCCTTAAAGACAGCCAATAACCATTGGTCAAATTCCAAAGAAAATCTTGTCTGTCATTTAGTGTCTTCAATGGCTTTACCAAGCAAGAAGGTAACCCTTCTTGGAAAGAGGGTCCTCACTCAGCTTTCTAGCCAGAACCTCACTCACTGTGAATTAATGAATTAATTTTCTGGCAATTAATCAGTAAAAGAGCCAATTCTTCAGACTATAGTTAGGGTTAGGGTTAGAGTTAGGAGGATCTAGTCTCTACTTGTTGGAAGATACTGAGCAAATCATTTATCATCTCTTGGTCATAGTTCCTCACTGTCAAGGGGACTCTCATGCACTATTGGGGACCACTAAAGTAGAATAACCTAGAAAAATGTTTTGCTTTTCATGTGTCTAATACTTGCTAGTATTTTTTTATTATTATTGATCTGGTTAGAGCTTGACTCATCATCATTATCATCATCCTGTTTGAACAACTCTGGATGAACCACTGAAATTTCAGATCTGAAAAGTTGACCAAGCACCTCAATCTCCCATGACTCCGTTAAAGTTCAGTTGTCCCATCTTAAGCAATCACTTGTGCTTTAAAGCTGGTAGCTGCTGCAAAACTAATGTATCCCTAGGAATAAGCAATAACTTTTAAAATAAACACATTATTGTATAAAACAAAATATCATGTTATAGAACTGCCCTAGTCTGTTCAGGCTGCTATAATGAAATACCTCAAACTGGGTAACTCATAAATAAATTTATTGCTCACAGTTCTGGAGGCTGAGTTCAAGAGTGCTTCTGATTAGGTATCTGATGAGGGCTGTTCTCTGCTTCATGGATGCTCTAGCTGCATCCTCCAATGGAGAAACAAGGCAGCTTCTTTCAGCCTCAGCCAGTGAAACCATTTAACAAAGAACATTAGAGCCAGATAGGACTTAAAAGGTAAATTCTTTCTTAATTAATACTTTAGCTTTATTGAGGTATAATTGGCAAATGGGAATTGTATGTATTTAAGGCGTTCAACATAATATTTTGATATATGTATAAACTGGGAAAAGATTACCACAATCAAGCTAATTAATATACCCATCACTTACCATAGTTGCCTTTTTTCTGTGTGTGTGTGTGTGTGTGTGTGTGTGTGTATTAGAAAGAAAACCTACCATCATGGCAAATTTAAAGTATACAATACAGTATTGTTAGGTACAGCCACCATGCTGTCCATTAAACTCTCTTTCTAACTCTTATTTTACAGTTGAGAACACTGAGACTAGAAACAGCTTTCTAGATCAGATGCTCATCCCACTGTGGCCTCTGTGCTCACAAATCACTGTCAACACCTCAGAACTATCAAGAGAGCTGCTGGTCCATAGACTTGAATTCTGAAGACTGAAGCTTGAACCCCCTTCTATAGGAGTGACGTCGGATAAACCATTACCTCTCTCTCGGCCTCCATTCCAATTCTTGTAAATAAGAAATAGTTATGGCAGCCATTTCTACTGCTCAGGGCTATTGCAAAGATGGGATGAACTGTGAAAAAGATTACCACAATCAAGCTAATTAAGATACCCATCACTTCCCATAATTACCATTTTTCCGTGTGTGTGTGTGTGTGTGTGTGTGTGTGTGTGTGTGTGCAATGAAAAGATGTTTTATAAACTCTCTAGTATCATGTAAACAGAGTGGACTGTTTTGTTGTGGACTTCAGAACAAATGTTTATAAGTTAGTTCTAATCATCTCTGAGAGAGGTACTCAAGTGGCGGGTATTGGATTGGTGGTGGAAACCAGGAGAATGATGGGCACAATAGGGCCACATGAGGGGGTCTAAGACAGCTTTCTAAAGGAAAAACTGGAGATTTACTCTTTTAGACCACTTTCTCTGCCTCCTCTTCCCTCAACTATGCTTCACACACTCAAGACAGGAGAGCTGAGAACAAGGGCTAATGCTTTGCTTAGAAAAACAGGTGATAAATCATAAAGCAATCAAACCTGTTGCAGGGAATGGGAAACACATGGCAGGTCCTTCTAATTAACTCTTCAGTCTGTTGCCTTGGGTTGGGGTGTTGTTTCCAATGTTTTACATTTGACTTGTCCCAGGCTGCTCTTTTACCATGGCAACTCAAGTTTACCGGAAAGTAGAAAAGTTTGCATTTGAGGGAGTTAAAGAAGTTTGATGCAGTTCAGCTAACCACAATTAATTTTAAAAAGAAGAAAAAGCAGCCTCAGCCAAGTATTTCCCTCTCTGAGAATATCCTTTGGGGTATATTCTCTTCCTCTCCTTATACACCTCATTCTCTCTCTTCCATCCCCTCCCACTCTCTCCACCCACCTAAAAATTCCTTTTCTATGTATTTGTTCTCACCAACTAAAGAGACAGAAAGAACAAGAGCACTAAGTGCATATAAGCTCTCCGCAAATATCTGATTTTATAAGCACCACCCGATGAGGGGGGAGCCTTCTCAGTCTCGTGCTTTCTTATTCCCCAGGGCTACTCAACAAAATTTTTTGAACAAATGATTCTTCTTTCTTCTTTTTGCTATAGACTGTGAATTTTGATGTGAAGTCCCTGTTTTGGAGAGGCAGCAGGACACAGTACAGCATATCATAACCCTACTGACCTGAGACTCTGAAGGCCAGAGATCTAGTGTAGCCCTGTTCCCACCATTCTTGGGTCTTGAGTTAATCACTCACATCCCATTTCTGAACTTTATTTGCTTCCCTTGGGAACAAGAGCATCAAACAAGTAATTCTCTAAGGTCTCTTCCTAGCTCTAGTCTTTTTGAAATAACCTGCAAAGAAATAACCATCCCTTCATGAATGAGTGAGCTCAGCCCAAGCTGTTTATCTTTTCTGGTAAGGAAAAGTACAGTGTCAATCCTGCCTGTTTCTTACCAAGATTTGTAGCTACTAAGGTGAAATAGGGTAAAGTGTATGAACAATTTGAGGACTAAATACCCCATATAGGCTGGCTGCTCACACTAATTCAGCTCATGTCACATTTCCATGACTCTTCATTCTATTTAGCTCTTATAGGCAAGACTGTGAACTCCCAAAGACAAGAGATCAAAGAGCTCATCCATGCATCCTACTTCCTAGGAAGGGCCTCACTCAAGTTATCCCAGCGAGGAGATTAAATCTTGTCCCTGGCCATCATCAAGCAATGTTTGGCAATTTCTCCAGAACTGGTCCATCTTTGGACCAGGTACTGAATCAAACCATTTTCAGAAACTGAATTGTAATAGGAATGTTCCATGAGATCTATCAGGTAGCCTCACAGCTAAGACACCTGGGCTCCAACTTTAGGGCTCTGAAAACTGAGTCATATTTGCTAAGAGGACCTTGGGCTTTGGGTGCTTCTCTTGGGCGGTGGCAGCTTCTCAGATAGAACACTGAGACAGGAAACCAAAGATTTGGTTGGTTTTGGGACCTTTCTTGGGCATCTGTTCTACTGCCATTCATTCCTAAGCTCCCTGAGAAATCAGTCTAGCCATGTCACAGAGGTACCAATGGCTGAGGATCAACCAAAACCCGTGCTCTCTTGGGGTACTGAGTTGGGTTGGAAGGACTTTTCCTATACCTGGTCTATATCCATGAACTCCAAAATGTGAAGGGATTGCTTTGGACTGGCCAAGTTAATGTTTAAATAAATAGGTGATCCAAACAACCAAAAGTATATCAGACTCCTAAAAGAGGCAATGTCCTTTCAAAGAGGACATTGACTGATAAGTCATTAAAAGAAGTGCAAAGCTTCCTTTTACCTCAACATTCCATTGTCCTCCAGGGTTTTAACTAGCTCCATTTGACAATCCCAGTTCCTTTGATAAGAAGTTTAGAAGTACAAGAAATACACAGCAACTCAGATCTACCTAAGCTGGAAGTAGGTCTGTAGGAATTCTCTTCACATCCCTGAGTCTCAGCTTTCTCACTTGAAAATGGTTAATGATCTGTGAGACCTCCCAACAGCCTGAAACTCTTCAGAGGAGGTAGGGAGATGTGGAAGAGAGGATTTGGAATCACATGTGACTAAGTTGGAATCTGACTCCTCCACTCAATCTGTGACACAGACAAATGACTACACTTGGCACCTCCATTTCCATATCTGTACAGGAATAAATTAATGCATGTGTCCAACAAATGTATGCAAACTCAGGGTACAAATATTGCTCATAGTGTTTTTAGTAAATTGACCAAACCCTATGATAGTTAAGCAGAAAGTCTGGTGTCTCTCTCTTAAGGTTAAAGTGTCCATGAATTTTCCAGAAACACTTGCCTACCTTATATTTGTGTGACTGGGGAATTTTTTCCAGAATTTCTAAGACCTGATCTGCTTTCTCCTTCCTTAGCTAAACAAAGAAGGAATTGAAATAATTTCACATACCCCTTTCAGCCCATTTAGTCTTCGCCTTATCTAGACTGTTAATGTGTGGATGGGAATAGAAGGCACCCAACAGCACAGGAGGCACAACAGGCATTTAAAAGGCAATAGTACATCCCATTCTTAAAGCAAACATTCCCTTACCTGTGACTTTGAAGAAATTTTGCAGACTTCACTACCCCTCTGCCAGTTGTAAAACCTTATTTATTTATTTATTCCCCTCCTAAGCCAGAGGTGGGAAAACTTTTCTGTAAAGGGCCAGGCAATAAATATTTTAGGCTCTATGGGCCAGTTACATATTTATCACAGGCTCTTTTTTTCTACTTTGTTTGTTTTGTTTTATTTACAATGTGTTTTAAAATGTTTTTGTTTTAAAGATTCTTAGCTGTTACTTATAAAATACACAGGCGCCAGGCTGGATTTGATCCATGAGTTGTAGTTTGCAGATCCTAACCATGACTTCATGAATCTGGAGATTAATCAGCCTCACCTGAGAATGGGGGCAGGGTTTTGAAAACAGATTTCTAGGCAATAATCCAACCTCTAGATCAGAGTCTTTGAGGTCAATTCTTAAGCTCCCAGATCATTATGATGGAACCAGTGTATTGGTGACCACAGAGTTCAGTCTGGAAGACACATGCCTTCCTCTCCAGCCTCTGCCTCACCTCCATCCCCCATTCCTTTACTTGCTCCAGTGTTATTGTGGAGCAATTTTTATCATGCTGTATTCACCCCACCTTTCCTTGTGTTTAGCTCACTGTCCACTATTGTAACAAATACCTGAAGTAAATCACCTTAACAAGAGGAAAGTTTCAGGGCTGGGTATATATCTCAGTGGTAGAACACTGGCCTAGCCATGGGTCTGATACCCAGCACCACAAAAAGAAAAAGATTTATTTTGGCTCACAATTTTGGAGGTTTCAGTCCATGCTTAATGGGCCCATTTCTTTAGGGTCTTAGTGAGATATTACATCATTGTGGGAGAGTGTGGTAGAGGAATGTGTTCATCTCATGGTGGCCAGGAAACCAAGAAGAAAAAAGAAGCTGCCAGGATCCCAATCTCTCCTTCAAAGACACCCCCACACCATGACTAACTTCCTTCCACTCCTTGTAGAGTCTCATCTATCTGCTTACAAAGTAATCACATATATTTTTAAAAAAATAATCCTTTTTAATAATGTCTGACAGTTTTATTAACAGCCCTTTCTTTGTAGTGCTTGCTGGAAAGAGTAGTATTTGTTGGCCCTGTGAAAAGAAAAACTTTAGGCAAATTAAATTTAGCAGAGTTTATCCGAGTAAAGAACCATTCTAGCATCAGACAGTACTCAGAACCAGAAGAGGTTCAGCAGCATGGACAGTGGCTGAATGTACAAGGAAAGTAATTACTGCATTGTATAGAGGTGAGCATTTGTCATGATCTCCTAGGAAGTTGAGGTGAGATGGTGGTTTCTGATTGGTGAAGTCTCCATTAGAGGTTAGTTGGCAGTTTCTGATTGGTAAAGTTTGTTCCATTTTACTATTTCCATTGGGCTTCAGTTTGCCTATATAGGAATCCAAGGGCACTGACACCATCCCAGCCTAATTGTCCCCAATTAAATTACTGTTAAGATCCCAAGGCACAGCCCCATCCAGGCTGACACTAGAGTTCTTCTTCAACCCCTGGTGAAGAAGGCAGCAGCTTTTGCCATAGTTATGACCCCTCTGGTTGAGGAGGCAGCAGTTATCAGATCTTGACTCTCATTTCAGGAGATGGTGAATGTCCTCTTCTTCCAAAAGTGCCCATGTTGCAATCAATTGTGGGTTTCTGCTTTCTCAGGATCATGCTGAATAAGTAGGCAACTTACCCACAAAGCCAAATAACTTGGGACTCTAAAATGAAAGGTTTAAAGTATAGCACATCACAAAAGCAAAGCCAAAAGTAAAGGCAACTGGGAGTGAAAGCCAAATTTTCTCTGGTGTACAAAGTCAGCACAAGATTTGGAAAGAAATTGGCAATCATTCCCTAGATAAAAAACAGGCTCTGAGTACAGCTAAGGTCACTAAGGCATAACCCTGGTGTGGGTGCAGATGTGCCAAAGATTTTCACAGAACTGTTGTTCTCAGTTTCTTCACAGTTTTTCACTGGCACATAATACACCAGTCAGCTCAACCTCAGTCATTTCCGGAACTTTGTCAACATTTTAGAAGTACTGGACAAGGGGCTGTCTCAACCAAAAGGGTTCAAAAGGCAGTTTCATCTCAGTTTATTCTTGACTCAGACAGTGTGGGAGAGAAGCCAAGGTAGGTGAGGCATGGGTGGCAGGCACAGTAAAATTGAAAAGTAGGGTCTTCAAGAGACAATATGCATCTCTAAATAAAACAGTCTAGAAAATAGGAACTGGCCTATTGGCTTGAGTCTCCCACGATATTCCAACAGACATAAATATTAGCCTTTCCATCTGTGGCATTTAATAATTTGTATGTGTTGGGAGCTGTGATATAATCTGTGTCGTTTTCCTTAGGTGAGATGAGATGTTAAGGAGGTGATGAGCTGGGCATGGTACTGCACACCTGTGTTCCCATCAGGTGAGAGGCTGAGGCAGGAGGAGGATCTCAAGTTCAAGGCCAGCCTGGGCTACATAGCAAGACCCTATCTCCCTCCCCCAAAAAAAGGAGGTTGAAAAGGAGGGAGCATTGGAAAAAGTGAATAGTGTTTTAAAATTCACTGATCAAGTACAAAAGTATAAAGCTCCCAGAAGATAGCATAGGAGAAAGCCTAGATGACCTTGTGTGTGGTCATGTCTTTTTCAGTACAATACCAAAGGAATAATCCATAAACAAATTAGAAGTCTAGATTTCACTAAAATTAGAAACTTAGGCTCTGCAAAGCTTTCTTAAGAAAACTTATTCCCTTAAGAGAATAAGAAAACAAGTCACAGAGGAAACATTTCAAAAGACACATCTGATAAGAGATTATAAACCAAAATATACAAAGAACTCTTAAACTCAACAATAAGAAAACTAACAACTCAAATTTTAAAAAAAAAACCTGAACACCTCACCAAAGAATATATGCAGATAGCAAAAAAGTACATGAAAAGATGCTCGATGTCACATCATTAAGGAACTGCAAATTAACACAGTGAGATACCCATCTACACCTATTAGACTGACGAAACACCCACAACAGCACATGAGACAGGCAGCAGTAGTGCTCTCATTCATTACTGGTGGAAATGCAAAACAGTACAGTCACTGTAGGAGATGGCTTGGCATCTTCTTAAAAACTAGACATACTTTTATCATGCAATACAGCAATTATACTCCTTGGTATTTAAGTTGAAATGGGTTGAAAACTTATGTCCACACAGAAACCAGCACAGAGATATTATAGGAGTTTTATTGATAATTGCCAAAAAAAATGGGAAATAATCAATTCTTCAATAAGTGAATAGATGAATAACTCAGACAGTGAAATAGTATTCTTCACAAACACAGCATGAGCTATCAAGCCAATGGAAGAATCTTAAATGGATATCACTAAGTGAATGATGCCAGTCTGAAAAGGCTACATCCTATCTGGTATAAAACTGTCTCTATGACATTCTAGAAAAGGCAAAACTATAGAGATAGTAAAAGATCAAGTTCTGAGGGGCTAGGGGAAGAAAGGGATGAATAGACAGAGCCCAGAAATTGTTAGGTGAGTGAAGCTATTATTTGTGACACTGTAATGGTGGACGCATATCATTATACATTTGTGCAAACCCATAAAATGTACAATACCAAGAGTGAACTCACATGTAATCTATGGACTTTGGGTAATACAGGTTCATCATTTGTAACAAATATACCTCACTGTCAGGGGATGTTGATAATGGGGAGGCTACGTGTGGAGGGAGAGGGTGCAATATTGGAAATGTCTACAACTTCTTGTCAATATTGATGCAAGAAAAAAATTGCTTTAAAAAAGTAGTCTATTTAAAGGGTAAGGCCCAACTTACCTTAACACTAAAGTGGAACTAGATTAGATTTTTTTAAGTCACAATGAGATTAGATTCCAGTATGAAGTAGATTGTTCCTGGATTAAAATCAAAATAGGCCAGGTGTGGTAGCACACACCTGTAATCACAGTACTCACAAGGCTGAGGCACAGGAGGATTGGGAGTTTGAGTACATCCTGGGCTACATAGTGAGACCCTATCTCAAAACAAACAAACAAAAAAAAGGGGCAAAACAACCTAAAACATCAGTTATCAGCAAGAACCATGTCATAAAACAGATACTCTATATCTGTAGAATGAATGAATAAGTCACCTAGGACACATTTATCTGAACTTGAGGCATCATTTGGCAACCAGGATACAAGTAGGTATCATTCCAGACATAAGAAATTGAGATCATTTCAGTTCTGATTGATTCTTGGCAAGGCAGGGAAGGGGAAGAGAGGGGAGGGAAGGAAGGGTCCGTCTTCTCCTATGGCATCATCATTTGCCCCAGGTCTGCCTAAATCTACCATCTGCATACTACTCTCAAGGCTGTGAATAAACAAAAGAAATACAAAGCACTCTCTTTGTCCTAAGAATCCACAGTCTTGTGAGGAATAAAACATACTAAAAAGAACTGAATGAATAATAGAAACAATTCATTCTGTTGAACAGAAATGAGAGCTAAATATATTAGAGCACAGACAAGTGTTACGGAACCAGAAAAGAAAGAAAGCTACATGGACACTGGATATGGTTGCAAAGGCTCAGCTGTGAGCTTTGTCTGATCCTACAGGACGGGTCCCTCCATAAAGACTCAAGACACACTATCATGTTCTCTGAATTGGTTCTGCAGAAGTTTACCCAAATCTTTCTGAAATACACATTTCTTGCAACTTCAGAAGTGTCCAGTCACCTAAAACTCCCAGAGATCCTTTTTCTCCTTCTTGCTGTTTCTCCCCTGGACCAGGAATTCAATCTCCTTCAAATCCCACCTTCTCAAGTTCACACCTGAGCTGCCCTTGACTCATCACCCTGCCCTTCTCAGAGCACCCACTCCCTTTCCATCCAATCTCAACACTTCCGGGTTCTCCACTTCACCTCCCTGTGATCCTTTCTTTCTCCCCAGCAGTCTCTAATCCATCTTCTTCTTCTTACTTATTTCTTCTGGATTTTCCTGTATGAAGGTTTCTTCTATAGCTCATTTCATTGCCCCATTTTTAATAACTGGGAAGGGTCACTGCCAAAAGCATTCTATTATAGAAAAGAAGTGTGTTCCATTGTCTCCTTTCCATATCCATGTGAGGTGAGGGAAGCACCAATAAATCATTCATTTGCATCCTCCCTGGTAAAATCAATGGTGGTGGCCAGCACAATACCTCTCTCCATTCAACTCCATTTCCTGTCCTCTACTCAGCAGCCAGTTGAGGAAGTTTTGGTTTTTTTTTTTTCAGTGCTGGAGAGTAAACCCAGAGCAAGTACTCTATCACTGAGCTATATCCCCACCCCTCAAGGAAGAATTTTAATTCAGCTGCACTCTCTGAAGATAAGGTGACTGCAAGTGCTCTAACAGATGGTGTGAGGAAAGAAAAGTACCCCTGTAAGTCAAAATAATGTGCCCAGTTTGGACCTGGAGTTAGAGTTGCAGCAGGCAGAAAAGTTGGATCTGACCTCCTATACTCAAACTGAATAGAGCCACCCTTCTCAGAAAGGGTTCCCCCATTTCCACCCTCATGAGTGAGTGTGAGAGAGACCCCCCACATCTGTCCTCCACCAACTAAAAGCGCCAATAGGTGCCACAAGTACAGAAGGAGACAGGCATTGAACAATCTGTGATCAGGGTTTCAGGACTGAAAGAAAGAGTAAAACACAACTAGGTTAAATTAAGAAAAATCAAAACACATGAAACCCCTGTAGCTTTAATTTGACTAGGAGGATTTCTATGGGAAAAGTAATGCACTTGTTAGAGGCAGATGGTTTTCATTACAGCCATAAGAAGTTTAAAAATAAATACAGCCCCCCCCACCCCCCACCCCACCCCCGCTTGAACCCACCTCAAATTCATTACACATTCAATTCTAGCAAAATGGACAACCAAACTCAAAAGTCAAACCATTTGAAGCCCATACCACCGAGAACTGTTGCTTTTGTTCTTTTTGTGGCTCAAATGGTTTATTCCTTTGGAAGCCACTAACTAAAACAATGGCAACTTTCATGTCAGATTCCAGGAAATAAAGGATAGACAATTCTGAGAGGCTGTTCATTGTTTCCTCCCCCACTCCCCAATACAAACAAATGAATTAGTGCTAAAGGGCTGAAGGGAAGCGGAACAAATTAGGCCTGAGGATGTCCACCAGGCACCTACCCCACAGAACAGCTCCTGGGTGCATTCTCTGAGTTCAGAAGTAGTCTGGATGCAGAAATAAATACATAACAGAAGACACGGCCCACCCAGAAGACATGGGAGCCTGTCAGGAGGATGACAAACACTGGCTGAGGGCCAAAACCTGCCTCCCTTCCCCCACCTATGGAGTAGAGGCAGAAGAATTTATACAGACAGTGTGGGCCAGTTACTCCAGTCAAAGCAGTTTTAATGCAAGAATAATGCCTGCCATTGTCCTTCCAAAACCTTTAGTGGCTAACTACATTTTTAAATTATTCATTTTTCAAATCCACCCTTCATTACCATATCAGATTGTCTCAATCAGTTAGGGCCTTGCCTGGTATGTTCCATGCACAGTAAATATTTGTCGTTAGAATTAATTAACTGTGCTAAAAAAGCTTTGGGCCAAGGATCATTACATTACAAACCTTTTGGTTTCCCACAGAGAAAATGTTTATTCTTAAACACAACCTTTGCCCCTAACTCCAACCAAAAAGTCAAAAATGAGTTATGATGAGGTACTGCCCCTCCAAGAAAGCAGACTAAGGACAAATGGGTGAGTTTGCAATAGCAGTTTATGAAAGTTGAGTTTCCCATAGCCTACTGTGCACACATGCCCACTGACAACCCAAGGTGTTCAAAGACTTCTCTAGAGTAAAAACCCACAAAGGGATTATCCATGAAGCCTCCAAAGGTGGTTTTAATTAAGAAAATCTTAGTTGAATTAAAATTTTCATTACTCACTACTCCCCAGCTCAAAGCAAATGCTTTCTACATCCTCTCCCTATGGAATGCCTCTGTTTTCTTATGAAGCTCTTCCCCATGCCAGGGGACAATCAGAAAATCCTGATTTGCACATACCCACAGAGTGGCCAAGCACAGACAAGAAGACCAACTGACCTAAGTGGTCCTGGCTATTGGTGGAGCTGAGGGTGCTCTGCCTCAACTCCACAGAGGGGGGACAATGGAAAGAGCAGAGGAAGAGTCAGTGATAAAATGAGCAGATCCTTGGATTTAGAAAATGTACCTCTGGAGTTTTTGCCAGTGACCTGAAGTCTTTCCATGCACAGATAACCAAGACACTTTTTCTGGGATTTTCTGGAGCTGGCAGTAGTGTGGTACCTGAGACCATGTCAAGCTGGGCTTCTTTGTCTTTCCCTTGGTGCCCTCACCCCCTTCAGGGATAAGCTTCATCTTGATCATTCCCTGTCATCTGATGATATAAACAGCCTCATCCATCTGCCCCCTTTGATTCTCCAGAGACTGTAGCTATGCTCCTTGATTAGAATTGCTACTTCAGGGACTCCCTAAAATCCTTCTTCCATGGTCTGTTTACAGTTATTCCTACTAAGCACACAGAAGACACCTTGGACAAATGAGATATTTCATCTGCAAAGACTCCACTTACACAAATCTGTATTTGTTGTCTGGAATAGCAGTTTCCATGCTATGTCCCAAAATGCTAAAGTTATATGAAAGTATCTCAAAAGACCAAGGAAAACTGTGTTAGTCAGCTTTCCTTCATGGTGACAAAACAGATTATAAAAGGAAAGATTTATTTTCATTCAGAGTTCCAAAGGTTTCAGTCCATGTCTGCTTAGCTACATTGCCTTTGGGCCTGTGGTGGCACAGTGTGTCATGGCAGTAGGGTGTGTGGAGGATATCTGCTCGCCTCATGGCAGTCAGGAAACAGAGAGAGAAAGAGAGAGAGAGAGAGAGAGAGAGAGAGAGAGAGAGAGAGAGAGTGGAGGGGCCAGTCTCAATATCTGCTTTAAGGGCATGCCCTCAATGCCCCCAATGACCTAACTTCCTTCTTCTAGGCCCCACTTCCTAAAGGTTCTGCCACCTCTCAATAGTGCCATATGCTGATAACCAAGTCTTCAACACATGGGCCTTTGAGGACATTGAAGATCAAAACTATGACTGAAGCCAGCCTGGTAGAGACCATACACACACAAAGACACCTTTTCTTCTATCAGATCCATTCTGACTCCATCTATTTTCCATATTTCATTTATCACATATATTTTATCATATATAATGCATATTTATGCATTATAATATATGTAATATAATACATAATGCATATAGATGCATAGATATATAGGTAATATATATCTATGCATAGATATACATGTAATCAGAAGCTATTGTGGAGAAAATAATAATTCTATTCGTAACTAAACATTGGAAAACTATGACTTAAATATAGTAAGGTCTACTGTATCAGTGACTATGGTTGGTACAGCTCTACTAGGCAATTATAATATGAACAGCCAACCACAAAGGAGCTTCTCTGGTTGAAGCAGTGCCACAAGGCCCAAAATTCCCCCTTAGTACCACTCCCTTACCCTAATTCTGTCTTACTCCCATTCATTACATGTTTGTTGTCGCCCCCCTCTCCTTCCTAAGAGAGTAATTTTTAACTACTAAAGTAGAAGATCCATACAGTTCCTCCAAATTCTATGATAAAAGATTCCTATATTCCAACACTTATTAAGATGTGAAGGAATTTGCTAAGGTTTAAACGTCTGTCTCCTACAAAACTCATGTTGATATTTAATTGCCATTATAATAGTATTAAAAAGTTGGGGACTGGGGGTTTAGCTCAATGGTGGAATGCTTGCCTGTTGTGTGCAAGGCCCTAAGGTGGATCCCCTCGATCCCCAACACCAGGGAAAGATTTTTAAAGGGGTAGAGCCATTAATAGGTGATTAGGCCACAAGTGAACTGATGCTATTATTGTGGTTCCTTATAAAAGGGCAGAGTTCATCTTGCTCTCTTATTCATTCTCTCTTTCTCTCTCTCCCTCACCCTTCTCCTTCCCTCCCTTAGCCCTTCTACCATGCAGCATTTCCCACCATGTTATGCAGCAACAAGAGACCCTCAACAGGTGCCTTCATAATGGACTTCCCAGACTCCAAATCTGTGAGCCAATAAATTCCTGTTCATTATAAATCACTCAGTCTGTGTACTCTGTCATACAGGCACAAATAGACTAAGAATTAATGAAAGGCATTAGATGGATGGGTGGGATAATGAACAGAATGACTGTGCTGTTGGCAGGTGTTAAATTTAAAAGCTCTGAATTCTTGTTTCAGATCATCACTAAGGAAAGAATATTTGAGTAAGACAAGATATTAGGACATTATGAAATCAGATTTCACTGTACAATTACATAGATAAGCTTTAAATTAAGGTTTTTGACTATTGCTGTGTTTTGATTTGATTTGATTCAACTGTGAATACCCAGCCCCTTAAAGGTCAAGTAAGATCTTTCCATTTAGTATGGCAACAAGAAAAATATTTCTAGCAGAGGAGTAATGATGGTGAAAATATAATACCAGGTTATGACCACACTTTTCATTCACCAGTTTTTCTTCCCAAACACTGATACTTTCAACACCCAAAGAAAATCCCTTGTCCTAATCAGGCATTCAAATCTTATCTCCTATCACCATTATGTTCTTAAGACATAAAAGTGAAGCTTATCTCACACTATGCTCATTGACAGTGACAACAATCTTCTCTCATCCTGTCCAAAAAAGAACTTTAATGAAAAATTTAGATGGTTTCTCCTCATTATGTAAAGCATTTCCAATTCTTATCTTGATAAATGTCACCTGCACAGGTTGATCAAAGCCTGTTTCTTTTTCCCTTTGTTTTCTGGCTCATTTTACCCATCTATTAAACATGGGAAGATGCATGAAATACACCAGCAGGGTTCCTAACCTGTCAAAGCGCAATATATGAAATTAGTAAGCATGGAGCCACAGGAATTGAAGTAGAATGGGTGACTTCTCACAAAGTATCCCCCAAAGCACTATTTGGGGGCCCTTGTATGCCAATATTCTTTAAGGATCCCTCCAGCTATAAAGTTCTAAGACTCAACAGTTCCCTCAGTAGCTAAATTGGGTAAGAAAAGGAAATTAGTATTCAAAAAAAAAACTAAATGAGGATTTCAAAACCCACACTCATACTAGTTAGTTAAAGCACTTGTCCCATTTACTTTCCTTCCCCATAGCTCAGTGTTCCATATCTGCAAAATGGAGGAAGTATGGCACAAACAAGAATCTGAAGAGCTAATTATGTTGGTAAAAATGGGTTCCTTCCTCTTAGTAGTTTTGTGATATCTCTACTAAGCACTTCCCACCCCAATACCAAAACATATGGGAAGAGTGGAACACACACAGTAAAAGGATGATAAAGCATGATGACAGGAGAGTCAGGGTGAGTTAGGGACAAAAGACAGCATAGGATAGGAAGCAGAAATACTAGAATTCAGTAAGCAGAAGTAATGGGGTGGCTCCAAGCCATCTTCCCAAGCCTCAGATGTGCCAATTTGATTGGACATAGTTAAAAGGAAGGAAAGAAAATGCTGATTAAAACAACAAAACAGAAAATGAAGATAAAGAGCAGCTTTTCCAAATGGGTGGGCAGGGATCTGGCCCCACTAGCAGGGGTGGAGGCCAGGGGAGCAGGAGCAAGTCCCAGAACCACCCATATCCACTCCTCTCCAGAACTCAACTGTCTTCCTGCACCTTGAATCCATTTGAAGGACTTTGTCAAATTGTAAAAGGAACCAAAGAAGAGAAGGAGGGAAGAAATAAAAATTATTTCTTTAACATTAAAAAAAGATTTTATCCTTTTAATTTAGCTAGACAAATAATTTTTGAACCCCATTCAGCCATAAAATCAGTTCCTATGCCACCCGTGTTTTGTATTCTTCTTGCGCCATTCTGTGCTTCCAATTTTCACCGGCCTGTCTTTTTCACTATGCTATCCCCACTCACCATCCCCCTCACCTCAAACCCAAGCATTCATATGAAACAAACATACAGACCCTACAATACACACTTCCTCTCTTGCACATAAATCTGTTTGCACACATAAACAGTTACGTCTATTCCCTACTATACTTTCTTACATCTAACAGAGATGTCAGCCATGAAACCAAGCTTTCCCCACACCCTCTTCCAGTGAACCATCCTGGGTACAGCTTGTTTGGAGGATGACTGTAGGTGACCACTAATCTACCTGCTTACCCCACCTGAGTCATAGCAGATTCAGCTGTAACAAAGATCCTGAGAGTGCCTGGGTGAAAGGTAAGTTGGACATGTTCCTTTCTCTCTCACAAATTGTAGGCAAGAAACTCACTTCATTTCATCACCTTCTGGTGCCTGGAATGGGCCATGGATCTGCATATGACTGGCTCCATCTCTCACACACTTGGATTATCTTTTATCCTCTTGCCTAAGCCTTTTTCTTTGCAAGAGCAAGTGCCAGAAGATAAGCTTCTGAAACAGATTCTTTCTGGGAGTGGCATTCCCACCAGCCTGGAGAGCTTTCACACAAATCCGTGTCCTGGATGGGGCCTGCCCAGTTTGTGGAAGGAAGTGTGATAATGAAGGAATGTGGCTCTGTTTCACTGTCCCCCAGGGAAGGGGAGAGAGGAGGGAAAGCAGCGTAATGACATCTGCCTGTGACATTAAGGTTACCCATGGCAATGGGGCTTTAAACATTGGGCTCCACAAAACCTAACAACTCTAACAAATTAGCTACAGTTCTGGTTTTCAGTAGTCAAGAATGTCTTCTATAATGCTACTAACCTAGTAATTAAGTCATGCTCTCTTCAGGCTCCCTAAAGTCTCCTCCAGTTGGCTAAGTTTTGGAACTGGGATCCATTCAAATGTTACTCTTCCTCTCCCATCCCCTATGAGGCAAGTTTGATTCCATAAAGGTCTCAGACTGGGACCCTATAAATGGTGTTAACTCTGATCTTTAGAGAAATTTGGGGCACAAGAACTTAATTTCTGTTAACATGGAGGCATGACTCAAGCAGTAGAGCACCTGCCCAGCAAGCACAAAGTCCTGAGTTCAAACTCCAGTAGTGTGAAGAAGAAGAAGAAAAAGAAGAAATATACATATAGTGGAATATTATTCACCCTTTAAGCAGAAGGAAACCCTGACTTTTTAATAGATGGATAAATCTGTAGAATATTATGCAAAGTTAAATAAGCCAGTCACAGAAGGACAAATATCTATGATTCTATTCATGTACAATATCTAGAACAATCAAACTCATAAAACCAAAGGAAGGAGTAGTGGTTGCCAGGGACAAGGGGAAGGGAAAATGGAGAGTTGTTGCCCAATGAGTATAAAGGTACAATCATACTAGACAATTAGTTCTAGAGATCTGCTGTATGACATAGCACTTAGGTCAATAATTCTGTATTATACACTTAAAAATTTTAAGAAAGGAAATCTCCTGCTTAGTGTCCATGCCACATAAAGAAGGGGGACACGTGGAAGGTTCTGGAGGCAATGGGTATGTCTTTTACCTTGATTGAAGTGATGTATCAGGGGTATATACATGTGTCAAACATATGTGTCAAATTGTATACATTAAATATATACAGCTTTCATATATCATTTATGCCTCAATAAATCTGTTTTTAAAAATGAAAAACAAAAAAAAAGGATAGTCAGGTGGCTCTGAGTATTTGAACTTGAGTCTTCATCAATGAGAGAGTATGATTTATACAATTTACCAAAGAACAGAAAACTGAAAAAGTCCCCTTTCCCTCTTTTCCTAGCTCATCGTCTCTGATGCATACAACATAGGACAAGAAGAAACTGGTGACAGAAATCTCTCAGAGGAAGTGTGAATCCCATTGACCGGCAGCTCTTTTACAGTTGTCAGGAAATGACTAGAAAAGTTATCAGGAAAAGATTGGGAAAGACCAATCAAGAATTTATAGACATCTGCTCCCAAGAGTGAGCAAGAAAACTCCTCAGTCCCCAGGCCTCAAAATTGCTCTGAAACCAAAGGCAGGCAAAATATCTTTGAGAGCTGGGGCTGGAAGGTCAAAGAACATGATAGTTATTTGTCATTTGGGGCTACTTGGCATTCAAATGCTCACTCTCCTACTGAGGGAAGAAATCCCAGATTAGTTGGTAGATAGGGTTCCCTTGTCATAGATGCCAAAAGGGGCACACAGTTTCCTCCTTCTCCCTCCCTCCTCGGCAACTAGAGGACAAGCATGGGACCTGAGCATGGCCAAATAGAAGCTTCTACACAGTATTTAACTCTGAAACAGGAAAAAAGCCAAGGATCAATGTGAGATTACCAGATCATTCTTATGATGGCAAGTTTCTAGGGGCAGTAATGCCCAATGACACTAAAGCAACATCCTAAACCCATAACTCCTGGGGTAGGATTTTGAGTGAGCCCTCCATCCCTTAGTTTATACAGAAGACTAGAGCACCAATCTTCCCATAGATTCTAAGACTTGCCAAAGACCCTTCCAATCAATTAAATTCTGTATAAATTAGTCAAGATGGTTTCTTTTCTTTATAATCAAGAACTCTGACCTATACTGGATTATAATAGGAAATGTATCAGAAAAGAATCCTCTTTTTGTGAGGTGACCACTGAATCTTGAAGTGCCAAGAAGCACCTTCTCAGACAACACTGGCCACGTCCTGTCTGAGGTGGTGGCAGATAACTGAGAAAATCATCAATCTTTTTTATCTGTACAGACCACAGACGACTCTGCTGTAGCATACACACCATCACTTTGCCTCTGGGACATCACACAACTATACAGAAAGCACACACACACAGAGGAGAGCTCACTCAGTGTCTTGCTTCCTTATCCCTTCATCTTCATGCTTCTTCAAGCAAATATGTGTTTGGGAGCTGTGAGTGCTCTTCTATAACCCTTAGGGAAGGATCCAGGAGAGGGGGCAGTCCTCAAAGCCCATTCCCGGTTTTTACCTGGTCATGTGACCAAGACTTTGCATACACCATATCCATTGTGTTGCTTTGCCTTCAAGGTCTCAGTGAGGAGAAAAATTTCACTCTACCAATTACATTTTCTTCTTTTTTATAAATTCCTACTCAGGATCTATTTCTATGAACTCTTGATGCAGAAGTCAGGAAGCTGCTTAGTTCTCTGAATACATCATGTTGTTTGTCTCATTTACCCAAAATAACTAACCAACCCACCATGGCCCACACCCAACAACCTCCACTTACCCTGACCAGCTTCTACTCCATTAGAAAAATCCCAGCACCACCAACTTCACAGACCATTCAAGGGTCATTCTCCAACTGCCCCTTTTATACTGCTATTATTTTATCTGCTCCAATATCCAGCACCCTATCTGTGTGACTGTGTCCCCAAGTACATCATAAGCTTCTTTATGGCCAGCACTGTGCCTTACTCATCTTCATATGCCAACACTCGGTGCGGTACTTGGCATATCTTAAGGGCTCATAATAAATGTGCATGAAATAAATGGTCCCTGAATCTACTCCCAGAGATGAACATCCTCTGCTTCTGAAGCCTTAGCTGCCAAAAGAGAAAAGAAATAATTATCCCAAAGTTCCCTCCCAAACCCAAGATTTTGTGAATCAGTTAAGTTTTCGTTCATGAATCCCACTGAACAACAACAGTCATGGCTACCATTCAGTGAATGGGTTGGCGAGTCAGCCACTCTGCAAAGCTCAGCACAGGGGTCACCTCAGTCAATTCTCTCAAGCCCTTATCTGCAGGTTTGGATGTGGGCTGAACAGTCTCCAAGTGTTCAGGCTAGCAGGTGACTCTGGGGGGCTGGGTGAGAGTAAAGAGTGACTGAAAAAGGAGACAGTCACCTAGAGTAAAAAGAGAGGGGCCAGGCCACTGGAAGTGGCTTTCCTGCCAAAAGAGACTTGGGGTAAAGCCAGGGAAGAAATGAGAAGCAAGGTTAGTGTGATTGGGTTGTCCTGTGGATACTCTCAAAACTCTAAGAGCTGTTAAGTCTGTTTTCCCCACTTTACCAAGATGGAAACTAAGGTTCAGAGACATGAAAGAACTCATGCAAAGACTGCCAGGTGGAGGCAGTGTTCTGTTTGATTTCTGAGCCTTAATTGCCCCCATCCCAGGATGACAAATGTCTTATTACAACGAACAGTCCCCAGGCCCTCCCCACCCCGTAGAGCAAAACCCTTGGCAGTATGCCCAAAAGCTTCCCTCAAGTTTATTCTTCAAAGAGAAGCAAGGGATCAGTAATCAATAAAAACACAGCTTGCAGTTTCTGAATGAGCCTCTAGTGTTATCTAGATTAACCTGCCACAGAGGTGAATCCACAGAGGTTTGAAAGAGGGCTCCCATTCAGAGCCCAAAAACCTGAAGACAAGACCCCAGTTAATTGTGTTGGCTGGCAATGTTGGATTCTAAAACCAGGACAGGATTGAATAAACAGTAGATACTGTCACTGTGAATCAGTTGAAAATCCAGCCATAATTTACAATCAGATGTGATCTGACCCCACATGTTGATCCCTTTTAAGTACATCAACAGCTTTCAAAATGGACAGCATGTCTCAACTAAGCCTGACACAATCTCCCCAAGACTTGCTGGCCTGTTTATTTGTTCTGAGCATCTGTTTGATCAAACCGGACCTGGGAGAGCAGCATCCCTTGCCTGCAAACCTCTCCATCAGCTGGACAGATGGGCCAGAGAGCAGGGCTCTCAGGAGGAGGGTTGTTAAACAAGACCCAGATAGCAGCTGACCCAAGCCAGGGGACTCCACGTGCCGGAGGTTGAGCAACCTCTCAGACAACCCTTCCTCCTCCCCTTCACCATCGCTGTGCTGACCCTGCTGGCAAAACACTGATGGCTGGGATGGTATCACTGCTGGGAAATAGACTGGCTCCAACCCCCACCTTCTCTCCCTCCCTCCTCACACTGGCTGCCACAGCACTGTGGTCATCACGTGGAGGGACTGCATTACAGGCACTGATAGGCACCTCGCACGTGTTTGGGGCTTTGGCCCTGCCTTCTGTGATGTGGGATGAGAGGACTCAGCCTGGACTGAGCTATTCTGAGATGACCTGAAATGAGGTGTCTTGTTCTCTTCGTGCTCTTGTGCTAGGCAGTTCTGAGTCCTCCCTTGGAACAGCTGCCTCAAGAACCCACCCCACACAGATGCAGCACAGTCTGGGCCTCTGGCCCTCCAAGGAGGCTCTTCCTCTGTGAAGCCTTCCTGGATCCCTGGAGCAGAGTTAAATGTTATCTCTAATTTCCTCTTGCATCCTATATTTATCTCTTTCAAGAATCTGTGGTAGAGACAGACCTTGGAGGAAGACTGCCTGGATTCTAGCCATCGATGCACTTGCTAGCAGAGGTCATTGGTAGAAATATCTGAATTCCGAGAGGTAAAGGACAATGGCAAAGCATTCAAGTACATCAGTAGCTTAAAGCACTTGCAGATAGAGTCATGCACCACATAACAACACTTAAGTCAGTGCCAAACTGCAGAAGACAGCGGTCACACAAGACTATACTGGAGCAAAGAAATTCTCGTTGCGTAGTGATACCACAGCTATCATATTGTCATAGGGTAACACATCACTCACATTTGTAATGTCAATCTGGATAAACTGATTGCACTATTAATTGTATAAAAGTACAGCACATACAATTATGTACGTTCATATATATGGTAATGGTAAAAAACTATGCTATTGGTTTATGAACTTACTATATTGTGCTTTGTGGGGTTTTCTTGTACAAAATAATGGGCTTCATTATGCTATTTTCATACATATATATAATGTATTTTGATCGTATTCATCCCCGTTACCCTCTCTTATTTCCTCTCCCCCACAGCTCCTCCTGGTTCCCTTTCTCTTCCCAAATAGTCCTCCTACTTTCATCTTTTTTTTTTAAATCTAGATGCTGTATATGAGAGAAAACATGTATTTGTCTTTCTGATTCTGGCTTATTTTCTTAACATGATGATCTCAGTTCCCACCCATTTTCCTGCAAATGACATAATGCCATTCTTTTTATGGCTGAATAAAACTCCAGTGTGTATGTATGCCACATTTTCTTCATCCATTCATGTATTAACGGGCACCTGGGCTGATTCCATTACTTGAGTATTGTGAATAGTGCTGCAATTAGTATGGGAGTGCAAGTGTCTCTGTTGTGAGCTGACTTACATTTTTTTCAAGTATTTATTGTTAGTTTAGGGTATACTCCTTGTAGAAGGAATTAAGTTTACTGTAGAACATTGTGTGTTGTGATGCCAGCAGCAGCCTCACACATTCTTGTTTCCTGTGTCTCTTGATCACATCAAGAGGCTATGTCTAGTGATTGACCTATTCATTTATGTTTGTGAATGTACGCTCTGTGATGCTTAAGGATACTTAAGGATGCACTTCTCAGAAAGGATCCCTGTCATTAAGCACTGCAGGACTCTGTGTGTGTATTTGTGTTATGGTACTTAGACTACTGCTCAATAGATAGATATACTATTTTGGTGGAAATTCCATAATAGCATGCACACACACACACATCCAAGTATACTATATCAATAGATCAATAGTGTGTGTGTATATGTACAACTGATGTCCTCTGGCATGAATTATCTGAAGATGCTATCACATCATATCATCTGTTTATTTGTTTGCATTCTCCATTAGACTGTGAGTTCTTTAAGAGTAGGGACCATGACATCTATTTTATATATCTTAAGCCAGGGCCTGGGACACAGTAAATACTCAATAATTAATCGATGAATGAATAAATACCAAAATTCTATATTGCCCAACCCAGTATGTACACTATCAACTGAGGCAGGAAAGCCCAACTCACCACCCACTCCTCCCCAATCTTTCAAATTTCCCAGCAGAATCCCAAATGGAACGTTCCAGGAGAGGCCTGGCTTTAATTTTAAGAGATAAAGAGAGCCAAGTGTTGGAGAAATGCTTTATCCCAGTTTTGAAATCCTTTTCTCCTTGTTTCCCCAAGACTCCCACGACTGCCTCCCTCCCTGACCCCTCCCAAGCTACACCGTGCTGTCCTGGTCCCCACCCGGGGCGGCACTCATTTCCCACACAGCTTGTAACACCACAGCCCACTCCCAGGGACACAGAGGAAACCGGCTACCTCAGAGACCAGGCAGACTGGTGCCATTCCCACAGTCATCAACTATGGCCCTTCAACACCGCCCTGCTCAGCTGGAAACAACCCAAAGAGTCTCTAACATCGAGGGACTCCAAACCAGAGCCTCCTGTGGACTGCAAGACCAGAAAGACCACACAGAGAGCATGCACACCCCCACTCTCAGGCCTCCTCCCCACCCAGGCCCCACACTGACACCCACATGGCCACACCCCACACGTCAGCTATGCACAACAGCCCCTCTCCCACGTATTGCACTGCCTCTACCCCTAGGCAAAAACTACTGCTGAGTCCACAGCACACTTAACACTATAACCCCAAATCCTCAGGTCCTCCTGATTGTCCCACATCATGTTCAAATGTGCAGAGCTACAACAGAAAAGAGAAGCGGGAGCCTAAAGCAAGAATGTCACCTTTAGGTTGCATAACCTCACAGAAGGATGGGAGATTCAGATGTGTGCTAAAAGTCAGTCCCATTCTCACAAGGCACTTTCTGATAGTGAAAGTGACACTAGCATTCCTCCTTTGGGCAAGAAAAATGAGGTCTGAGATACCAGGAAGTCCAATGTGGGCTTGATAGAGATACCACGGGCCTCTCCATCATCCAGAGCAGCAATGCCTGGCTTTCTCTCGTGTAGTGTGCAAACTTGCAAGTGAACTTTAGTTGGATGGAAGAATTCCTAGCTCAACACCAGTGTTGATGCAGTTCCCGTATGTCCACTTTCATCACATATCCAAACCTATGTGCTCAACCTGGATGATGTTTTGGTCCCACCTTCTGTCCCTCCCCTTCACACGTGCACTCACAAGTGCTATCCTTCCCAAGACACAGCTTGTTGTTCTCGGCCAGGACAGGGCCACTTGTAGATACCAAGCAAAGATAAATGGCAAAGAAGACTAGGATAGATACTTGCTCTGGGGCCAACATTTAGTCCAGCAATTATGCCTACACCTCCAACATCAGACTCCCGAGGTCTCCCCAGACCCTGGGGTTGCATCATCTTTGGGTTTCTGCAACCCTTGGACTCCACATTGGGAAATGTGAGAGGGGCAGGACAGCTGCAACCTTGAAAATGTTGTTGGGGAATAGAGGAATCTATGGAATAAGCACTCAGATCTTCTCAAGTGTGTCTTCCACAAAACTTCAGTATTAGGGAAGATTCTGCTTCTGATATTCTGTGGGTACCACTGCATGCATGATCCTGCACTGGGTACCAGGAGGGGATTGAAAAGAAAGATTTCCTGTCTACAAGGATCCAACCCTCTCTTGCAGAAAGAAGACCATATCTGCCCTCAGGAAGACACCATAAACTGTGAGCACGTATCATCAACACCAAGTGAAGGAAGGAACTCAGAGGAACACTCAGGAAGTCTTCATGGCTTGGAGATGAAACTCCAGTAGAATTTTTCAGCCCATGCAGAAAAAACCATTGGCAGAAAGCATGCCAGAAGACCAAAAGTACCCTAGAGAGACTAGCAGAGTGGAAATGAGCAGGAAGTGCTTACAGGATACTGAGTAGAACAGCAGAACTACACCTGGGGCGTGGCCAGGAACACTCACCTGTGAACCAAGAGTTGCCACTGAGAGGTGATTAGAGTCAGGTGCCTTGTTACTGAGTTATATTGACGATATCTTAATATAGGGAATCCTAGAAACACCAGTTCCTCTGCTCTCAGCATCCCTACCTTCCTCGTCTACCCCCTAGTACAAGTTCAATGTGAGCTGAAGAAAAGTGACTGGGTGAAATTTGACATCCAAACCAGCAGACTCTTGGAGACTGTAAGACATTGTTAGTAATTATGCTAAGGCAAGAGATGAAAATTGTAACCAGGGTGAACCTACAACCTCCTGGTTGTAGGATTAGCTGTGAGGACTTTGCCTCTTAAGGAAAAATCAGTTCATTTCCATTATAGGTAGAGAAGTCCTTCCAGAGAACTTTTTGGAGCCTCTAGGATTTTCTTTCTCCTCTCTGATTAAAGTGTTTGTAGCTAATGAAAGCAGGTAGGAAAGAATAAAAAATACTGAGTCCTGAATATTTTGGTTGTTCAAATAACACTTGGCTTTGCAGGGGCTGTTTCCCAGAATGCCCTTCCCTGCATAGTTCCAGGTTAGAGTTAGCCAACAGTGGGAGCTCTGTGGCTTTGCAGGCAGAAGTGGCATAGAGGTCACGGTTCTGTCATAGGGTGACAGACAGATAGGTCCCAGCTTGTCCTTGTTCTCTCCTCCTCATCTAGCTCTTCTCCCAAATACTGGCCCTGCCCTTGGACACGGACTCCAGGCCATCACCACGTACTTGGCTTCTTGTCTACTTCCCCTCCAGCTTCTGCTTCCTGGAGATGCTTCAGGGACTCAGCTTCTCAAATTGATTACTCCCCACTCTGCCCAGATCCTGCCACATTGTACCAGGGTTCATTCATATAGGAAATCTCTTATTCCATAACTCACAGTGGATCTGCACATGGGGAGAGCTTCTGTTTAAACATCAGCATAGGCAAATTGTATGCAAAGGCCTCACAGCTTCCTGTTAGCCCTGCAGGTTCAGGGAACTCTAAGGAAGCCTCTGAGGACAACTCAGATGAGGAGAGTCTATGAGTAGAACAAGTGCAGCCCCAGCTTTGGAGTCAAGAGTTCCTGGAATCAAATCCCAGTTCTGCCAACTCATAGCTACCTTGGGCAAGCCGGTAGCTTTTTCCTGTCCCACTTTTTTGCCTCATTCTTTCTCTCATTCTGTAGTTCCCACATATAGCAAAAGCAAAAGCACTGACTGTGACCGGTTCCCTCCTCCCATTGCCCCCACACATGCCCATTCCAGTCACAAACTGCACAATCATGGGGACAGCTGGAGAATCACCCAAGCCTAAAATGCAGGCCTGCATGGGGACATGTGGCATCAGTGGAGCAAAGAAAGGAAGAGGACAGAGTCAGGTGCTGCAAGAAGAGGGAGTTCTCACACGGCCTCCAAAGCTGCCTGGCCAGGAGGCTCCCAATGATGCATTTAGGAAGCAGTGAGTCACTTTTAAGATGGCCTTCTCTCTCCGAGCCAACCTTCATGCTGTCACAGTGTTAGCAAGCTGACTCACTGTCCCTGAACAAGCCCAAGCCTGCCATGCTCCTTCACTCAGCTAAAAGATTTCCTTTCCTCCCCTTGGCACAAGCACAGATGCTTCACATCACTGCATGGTTCTCTCATCCTCAGCCTGGACTGCACCCTGCACTTTACTCAGTAGGTTCAAAGATCACGTTGGCCCCCAAGAGCTTACAATTCGAGGGAGACACTGAACAATGACTCAGGCACCTTGGCAAGTCCCGAGCTCGGCTCAGGATCTTGGGAGAGTGGCTTCTGGAATGGGTGCTTTGAACCTGGCTCTTCATCACAGGTAGAAATGGAGAAGTAGAGCCTCCATTCATTGGGGATGGGGAAGAAGACATCCAAATGTAAGGAGTTCCCCAGAAAAAGTTTAGGTGCCAAACCTGGGGGGCCCTCAAACTACACACAAGGCAATCCTTCTATCAGCTGCTTCATCATCTAAAATGTGGGCTCTTAACCATAAGTCTCAGTGAGCAGGTCACATTCATCCAGAGAATTCCAGACAGCACAGCAGGCAGGGCTACCTACCACAAGTCAAGCTCAGCAGACTGTGTGCCCAGATTCTGCTGTAAGGGTCCTGGACTGATCTGGGACTGGTTCTCACATCACTACGGACAATTTACCCTAGACCATTTTGCATCTTGAAAGATCCACACTCCAGAACAATGTGGAATTTGCAACTGAAGAGCCTGTGATCTCTGCCTAGAAAACCTCTCAAGCCTTCTCACCCAAATCTAGCTTTCCTCTGCTAAGCCTAAAGCCAACAGGTCCTCCACCTAGGCCCTGAGACTTCTCTAACTTTCCCAGAGAGGTGCCAGTTCCAGGACTGGTCAACACCAGGGCTTCTCATGGTGCGGTGCCCAGGCCAGCGGCATCAGCACCACCCAAGGGAAAGTTGTGACAGATGCAAATTAGTGCCTCTGAATCAGACATTCTGGGAATAGGGCCCAACGACCGAGACTTGGAATCTCCCCTCCCTCTGTCAGAACCAGAAGAGGAGGGCAGGTGCTGGCGGCGAAAGAGCCAGGAAGATCCCCGAGAGACCTGCCACACCATAAAGCAATGGTTGTTTGCACCTGGATGAGGCTGAAGAAAGCCTGGCCTTCCTCAGGCAGCCAAAGTCCAGGGATCTGTGCCCCTTGAGTCTGAGCTGTCCTTGGAAAACGCTGACCACATGCCCCTGCAAACATCACAGCCTGCCCTACTGCAGAGCAGATGTTCCTGAGAGCTAGGCCTATTCAACAGAGTTAACGGGCAGTCATAAATTGTCAGCGGGAGCCCTACAGAGGCTGCAGGGGAGACAAGGCCACGTGGCCCGGACCCCAGCATGAGAACTAGGGAGTGTGCTCCTTCTGAGCCAGCATGCAAGGTCCAACCCAGGTGGGAAGCCAGGGCAAACAGTTCAGGGTGCCTCTGACTTGCACCACCAGAGACCTCCTGAGCTAGGAGCCAAGGGGCTGGCCAGGCCCCCACCCAAATGCTTCAGCAGACAGTGTGGAAAAGGGACCATGCCCACTTTCTCCGACCTGCTGCCCTCCTCCATCTCACTGTCCCAATCAAGGTTCTTCCCCAGTCAGGCTCCAATTAGCAAGAAAGGTGAGCAAGGGGGAAAACAGCCAGAAAATTAGGCTAAAACTCCAGGACCCGGAGGGAGCCAGCAGCCTGAGAAGAGCCTTCTCCAGCATAAGTCCTCCACGTCTGACCTGGCCCAGGCGCCATACACCTTGCCATCTTGTGTTGAGGCTCTGTCCTGGCCACTGGCCACCAAGTCAGGCTGCAGGATACAAAGTGATTCACCTAAACCATTCAGCAGTACCCTGCTTCATGCTCTCATGCCTCCCCTGCCCACCCTTGCCCATAGCCAGTTTTCATTTGAATCTGAGTCTCTGAAAATCCCCTATTGCATCCAGATCTCAGCACTGAAGATGGCTGCCATTCACCTGGGACCCCTTCTCCAAAGCTTTTAAGAACAAGCATTAGATAGGGGGACATGGGGAAACCATGTTCAGCCAATTATCAACAGGGCAAAGAGGGAAGAAATCAGTCAGGATTTGGCAGTAGAGGGGGTGGTGTAACTAAAATGTAAAAGGATTAAAATTCTGGGCCTTTAAATATATAAGAGGACATTAAAATTCAGAAGACCTATGTAATAAAAATTGGTACCATAGTGAATAAGGGACATATCCCTATGAGTAGACTTCACACAGTGTATGTTCCAGAACCAATTAACCTACTCTGGGTCCCTCAGGAAGATGAGTGGTATAGCAGGAGACAGAATAATAAGAAAACATTCAGGAATTGATTTCTGTGGCAGGAGCCATGACTGAAATGTGAGTCCTAGCCACCACTACCTGGTGGTGAGTGAAAAGGGGCTTCTAGAGGATTCCTAGGAAATCCTGAACTGGGGTTCTGGTTCCTGGGAGACAAAGACAGGGTATGTGAGTTACTCCTGAGAAAGCAAAGATCCACATGCCTCTCAGGAAGTAGCTGCATGGAAATCAGGAAAGGATGCACAGAGTCCTCCAGACATTGAGATGTTAGCCCAGAAGAGAGGAACAGAGTAGGCTTTCATATAAACTGTCAATGGGGTTCACTTGCAGCCCCTCAGGTCCATAGGAGGCTGCGGTAGGGGCTATAAGTAGCCACACACTTGGGGTCATAAGCCCATGAATGTAGGCAAAGAGACATGGCAAGTATTACCTTACAGTACACAGCATGTTCAGTGACATTTCACCATACCTGTCATGGACTTCCCTTCATTTGTAATGCCCGGGCCAAAGTGCTTTGCCAAATTTAAATAAGTGTGGTTTATGAGCACAGCAAACACACACACACACACACACACACACACACACACACACACGTATTCCCATTTTCATCCATCACCCCAGGTGACTTGTGGTTTTGATTTTCACTGAACAAAGCCGTACTTTGAAAGAAATAATCAGAAGGACCCAATGTTTTACAACAAATGAACAGAAGGAAGAAGTAATATTGTCTGGGTTTCCTGTCAATTAAAAATGCAGCTGGACTGGAGGCATGGATCGAGTGGTAGAGCACCTGCCTAGCAAGAGCAAAGCCCCCGGTCCAAACTCCAGTACCACAAAAAAAAAAAAAAAGCCAGCCACAAGATCAAGGAGTATGCACATAGAGAGTGGCAGGAATCTCTGAAGAATTCACCAGAGTGTCTTCAAAAGAGAATGCTCTACACACACCATAAAGCCACTTGGGACCTTTCCCACCTCCTTTCCACTGTGAGCTTCAGTGGCTTCCTGCCTAAGACTCACCTGCCAAGAAAGGGGAGGAGATTTAGCATTAAATCTAATCCACAATTTTGATTATTATCTCTCCCTGGACATTACAGTTTCTGAACTGAAGCCATTAGGGACTTGAAGTGTTAATATGTGCCTGAGAGAGTCTCCTACAAAGGCAGGCAATATTGTACCTATGGTACAATTTTAAAGTGACAACAAGACACACAAACATATTGTCTATTTTGATCGTGTAATGCACTCACAAGTATCTAGTATAGAGACTGTGATGGCTAATTTTCTGTGTCAACTTGACTAGACTAAGGGATGCCCAGTCAGCTGGTAAAACATTATTCCTGGGTGTGTCTGTGAAGGTGTTTCTTGAAGAGATTAGCAATTGAGTCAGTAGACAGAATAAAGAAGATACACCCTCGTCAGCATGGGTGGCCATCAGCCAATCCATCAAAGAAAAAGGAAGAAAAAATAGACTCTCTCTTTTCTTGAGCTGGAACATCCATCTTCCCTGCCCTTGAACGACAGCTCCCCTGGTTCTCAGGCCTTCAGACTTGGGCTGAGTTGTATTAGTGACTTTCCTGGTTCTCCACCTTGCAGATGGCATATTATGGGAATTCTTGGCGTCCATAATGGTGCCAGCCAATTCCCATAATAAGCCTAATATATATTTATGTAGTTAGAGATGTGGATATATCCTATTAGTCGTGATGTCCTGGCAAAACCCTAAGACAAAGGCTGTTTAGTGAGTGCTTACATTATCGAATATAATCCTCAGGACGGCAACCCTGAGAGCCAAGTATTATTATCTTCATCTCACAGCTGAGGAAACTGAGACTTACAGAGACTAAAGACCCTTCCACATGGCACATCACTACAAGTAGACAAACTGAGACCAAACCAGAACGTATCTGATTCTAAAGCCCTTATTTTCATCACCTCAAATCCCGTGTGATCTGTTCATCACAAATTCTAAAAAGAGGAACCAGGGAGCACTCCCATGTTAGTCTGCATATGGCTAAATTTCCTAGGCACTTAACAATTCTCAACCTCAAGTGTGGTGCAGGGAGAAGAATTAGCCTCTCAGTATCCTCACCTGACCCCCAGCCAAAGACTCCTACCCAAAAGGAGCACCAGCACCAAGAGGCTCCTTAGCTTCAGCCAGGGACAGAGATGTGAAGTAGGAGGGGGTGATCCTTTTTTTCTTTACCACATACTTTGGAGTCACAATTGTGCCTTAAAGAGACTGTCAGGTTAGTGCAATTGGTCAAGGTCCAAGACAAATGTTTGATGTTTGTTTTTAAACTAGACCGCCTAAGCTGAAAACTCAGCAGGGGGACCTCCTTTTACAGGCATTCCCCAGCACAGCCAGAGAGACCTTTGGATGGAGGAAGATTTTTTTCTCCTGTTTAGAGACTCAAGGGTACAAACTAAGTCAATTTCAAATAAGCTGGTCCAAATTTTGAACCAAGTCCAAGTTCCTGTGATATGGGTAGACCCCTTCTAAAGGAAATGACTCAATTTGGTTCGGAGACTGAAGAAGAGGGAGAGATGGCCCTGAGATCCTGGTCTCAACTCTGACTCTCTCTGAAGTGTTCCCAAAAACCTTCCTGGGCCAGTGGAATCCTGACAAGTACCTGTGACCACAAGTAAGATTCTGGCCAAACCACATAAGTCCTTCATTCAACATCAAAATAATGTTCCAGCAGCTTTCCAGGCCTCCCAGACAGAAGAATACAGTGCTTACACTCACAGGCTTTGAATCAGGTACAGGCTCGCAGCCTGGCTCTATCCTTGCCATCTGTGAGACTCTTGGTAAACTGCTTTCTGAGCCCCAGATTCTTGATTCACAAACTTGGGGTAATAGCCATGCCCACACAAAGGGTGCTTTTGAGGATTAAATAAGCTACCTATTATACCTTAATAGTAAATTTTAAACATGTGTATACTTAATAAAACATAAGAAATTAAATTTGAAAATTATAAAAAGCTGCCCATCCCCAGGTTCTCAGGCATAAATTTAGATCATTGTGGTTGATAACTTGAGGGGAGGAGATTAATAACTGTGTCTACTTCACATACCCCTCTCTTCCCCACTCCTCTTTTTTTCTTTCTTCTTTGGTATTAGAGATTGAACATAGTAGACATAGTAGACAGTCTCTCTATTCCTCCCACTAAGTACTATTAAAAGTCCTGAACATTCTATATAAAACAAACTTAAAATTCTGAAAGTTAGAGAGAAGAAAGCAGATCAGCTATTGGTACCAAAGATATTTTGTTATCTCTATTATTTTGATACCCAAAGATAATACAGTGGTGAGTTTCCAAGGCTTTCACTTTGCCTTAAAAACATTGCACCATAACCTCAAGAAGAGAGCCAACAGACAAGACAGACCAGCCCCCAACAAAGGCCTGCTCTCTCTAGCCAAGTAATGGAGCAGCCTAGCAAGACAGAATACTTTTAGATAACAGCTGCTCTACCTCCAGCCAAACATTACAGAAGAGTTGTGACCTGTACCCACATTCACACCAGCAAAGGCCAATGAGAGTACATCCATATTGCAGTCTCCAAGCTGAAACAAGGCAAGTCCCTCAAACTCCACATGTTGCCTTAACAGAAAGCCACACTAGAGGCTGGGACTTTCATCCTCAAAAGGCAGCACAGCAAAGGACCCAATGAAGCCCACAAGAATAATTTAAAAGAAGACATACTACAAGTACTCAATGAGAATTTTATAGAGATGATACTGGATAGGGTCAACCAAAATGTACAGGAGACACTCAAGAAATTCCAAGACAATAAAAATAGAGAATTTGAAAAAGCAAAAGAAGAAATAAAGGAAACCATAGAAGCACTGTATAAACACCAAAGTGAAACAGAGAACACAATGAATAAATGGATAAATGAACTCAGGACAAAAATAGACAACAATAAAGAAGAAAACTGCCAGGATGTGGAAAACCTCAGAAAAAAGAACGAAACAGAACTGCAAAATAAAATGGAAGGCCAATCCAGCAGAATAGAACAAACAGAAGACAGAATCTCAGAACTTGAAGATGAAATGTTAATTAAAGGAAAAACCAAAGAACTATTAATTAAACAACTCAAGACCTGTGAAAAGAAAATGCAAGAACTCACTGACTCCATCAAAAGACCAAACTTGAGAATCATGGGCATCGAAGAAGGAGAAGAGGTGCAAGCGAAGGGAATGCGTAATATATTCAACAAAATAATAACGTAAAATTTCCCAAATCTAGAGAAAGATATTCCCATACAGATGCAAGAGGCCTCCAGGACACCAAACAGACCAGATCAAAATAGAACTACTCCACGACATATCGTCATTAAAACAACAAGTTCAGAAACTAAGGAAAGAATAGTGAAGGCTGTAAGAGAGAAAAAACAAGTAACATACAAAGGTAAACCCATCAAAATCACAGCAGACTTCTCAACAGAAACATTAAAAGCAAGAAGAGCGTGGGGTGAGATCTTCCGGGCACTGAATGAAAATAACTTCAACCCCAGGAGACTCTACCCAGCAAAGCTATCATTCAAAATAGATGGAGCAATAAAAGTCTTCCATGATAAGCAGAAACTAAAACAATATGTGACCACAAAGCCACCATTACAAAAGATTCTGCAAGGGATCCTGCACACAGAAAGTGACACCCAACTTAACCATGAAAAGGCAGGCAGCACCAAACCACAGGATAAGAAAAAGCAAGACAGTAGAGAGTAACATCAGGTTAGGTACACACAATCAAGCCTTCAAACAACTAAGATAACTAAATGGCAGGAATCACCACATACCTATCAGTACTAATGCTTAATGTTAATGGACTTAATTCACCCTTCAAAAGACACCGTTTGACAAAATGGATTAAAAAAGAAGATCCAACAATTTGTTGCTTACAAGAGACTCATCTCACCAACAGAAATAAGCATATGCTTAGGATGAAAGGCTGGAAGAAGATTTACCAAGCCAATGGCCCCCGAAAACAAGCAGGAGTAGCAATACTTATCTCTGACAAAGTAGACTTCAAACCTACATTGATCAAACGAGATAAAGAAGGACATTCCATACTAATAAAAGGGGAAATAGACCAAAAGGAAATAATAATCATCAATCTGTACGCACCCAATGTCAACGCACCCAATTTCATCAAACATACCCTGAAAGACCTAAAAGCATATATAAACGCCAACACAGTGGTTGTGGGAGACTTTAACACCCCATTATCATCAATAGATAGGTCATCCAAACAAAAAATCAATAAAGAAATCCAAGATCTAAAATATGCAATAGATCAAGTGGACCTAGTAGATGTCTACAGAACATTTCATCCAATCTTTACACAATATACATTCTTCTCAGCAGCCCATGGAACCTTCTCCAAAATAGATCATATCCTAGGGCACAAAGCAAGCCTCAGCAAATATAAGAAAATAGAAATAATACCGTGCATACTATCTGACCACAATGCAGTAAAAGTAGAACTCAACAACAAAAGTAAAGACAAAAAACATGCAAACAGCTGGAAACTAAATAACTCATTACTTAATGAAGAATGGATCATCGATGCAATAAAAGAGGAAATTAAAAAGTTCCTGGAAGTCAATGAAAATGAAAACACAACCTACCGGAACCTATGGGACACAGCTAAGGCAGTCTTGAGAGGAAAGTTTATAGCCATGAGTGCATATATTAAAAAGAGTGAAAGATCCCAAATCAATGACCTAATGATACATCTCAAACTCCTAGAAAAACAAGAACAAGCAAATCCCAAAACAAATAGAAGGAGAGAAATAATAAAAAAAGAGCTGAAATCAATGAACTAGAAACCAAAAAAACCATACAAAGAATTAATGAAACAAAAAGTTGGTTCTTTGAAAAAATAAACAAGATTGATAGACCCCTGGCAAACCTGACTAAAATGAGGAGAGAAAAAACCCAAATTAGTAGAATTAGGAATGCAAAAGGGGAGATAACAACAAACACCATGGAAGTCCAGGAAATCATCAGAGACTACTTTGAGAACCTATATTCAAATAAATTTGAAAATCTAAAAGAAATGGACAGATTTCTAGATACATATGATCATCCAAAACTGAACCAAGAGGAAATCAATCACCTGAATAGACCTATAACACAAAATGAAATTGAAGCAGCAATCAAGAGTCTCCCCAAAAAGAAAAGTCCAGGACATGATGGATTCTCTGCTGAATTCTATCAGACCTTTAAAGAAGAACTGATACCAACCCTCCTTAAACTGTTCCATGAAATAGAAAGGGAAGGAAAACTGCCAAACACATTTTATGAAGCCAGTATTACACTTATCCCAAAACCAGGCAAAGACACCTCCAAAAAAGAGAACTATAGGCCAATCTCCTTAATGAACATTGATGCAAAAATCCTCAACAAAATAATGGCAAACCGAATTCAGCAACACATCAAAAAGATTATTCACCACGACCAGGTAGACTTCATCCCAGGGATGCAGGGGTGGTTCAACATACGAAAATCAATAAACGTAATAAACCACATTAACAGAAGCAAAGACAAAAACCACTTGATCATCTCAATAGATGCAGAAAAAGCCTTTGATAAGATCCAACATCATTTCATGATAAAAGCTCTAAGAAAACTAGGAATAGAAGGAAAGTTCCTCAACATTATAAAAGCAATATATGACAAACCTACAGCCAGCATTATACTTAACGGAGAAAAATTAAAACCATTCCCTCTAAAATCAGGAACCAGACAAGGATGCCCACTATCTCCACTCTTATTCAACATAGTACTGGAATTCCTAGCCAGAGCAATTAGGCAAGAAGAAGGAATAAAAGGAATACAAATAGGTAAAGAAACTGTCAAAATATCCCTATTTGCAGACGACATGATCCTATACCTTAAAGACCCAAAAAACTCTACTCAGAAGCTTCTAGACATCATCAATAGCTATAGCAAGGTAGCAGGATATAAAATCAACATAGAAAAATCATTAGCATTTCTATACACTAACAATGAGCAAACGGAAAAAGAATGTATGAAAACAATTCCATTTACAATAGCGTCAAACAAAATCAAATACCTAGGTGTAAACCTAACAAAAGATGTGAAAGACCTCTAAAGGAAAACTATACACTTCTGAAGAAAGAGATTAAGGAAGACTATAGAAAGTGGAGAGATCTCCCATGCTCATGGATTGGTAGAATCAACATAGTTAAAAATGTCGATACTCCCCAAACTAATCTACATGTTTAATGCAATTCCCATCAAAATTCCAATGACATTCATTAAAGAGATTGAAAAATCTACTGTGAAATTTATATGGAAACACAAGAGGCCACGAATAGCCAAGGCAATACTCAGTCAAAAGAACAATGCAGGAGGTATCACAATACCTGACTTTAAACTATATTACAAAGCAATAACAATAAAAACAGCATGGAACTGGCACAAAAACAGACATGAAGACCAGTGGAACAGAATAGAGGATCCAGATATGAAGCCACACAACTATGAGCAACTTATATTTGACAAAGGAGCTAAAAATATACAATGGAGAAATAGCAGCCTCTTCAACAAAAACTGCTGGGAAAACTGGTTAGCAGTCTGCAAAAAACTGAAACTAGATCCATGTATATCACCCTATACCAAGATTAACTCAAAATGGATCAAGGATCTTAATATCAGACCCCAAACTCTTAAGTCGATACAAGAAAGAGTAGGAAATACTCTGGAGTTAGTAGGTATAGGTAAGAACTTTCTCAATGAAACCCCAGCAGCACAGCAACTAAGAGATAGCATAGATAAATGGGACCTCATAAAACTAAAAAGCTTCTGTTCATCAAAAGAAATGGTCTCTAAACTGAAGAGAACACCCACAGAGTGGGAGAAAATATTTGCCAATTATACATCAGACAAAGGACTGATAACCAGAATATACAGGGAACTTAAAAAACTAAATTCTCCCAAAACTAATGAACCAATAAAGAAATGGGCAGGTGAACTAAACAGAACTTTCTCAAAAGAAGAAATTCAAATGGCCAGAAAACACATGAAAAAATGCTCACCATCTCTAGCAATAAAGGAAATGCAAATTAAAACCACACTAAGATTCCACCTCACCCCTGTTAGAATAGCCATCATCAGCAACACCACCAACAACAGGTGTTGGCGAGGATGCGGGGAAAAAGGAACCCTCTTACACTGTTGGTGGGAATGTAGACTAGTACAACCACTCTGGAAAAAAATTTGGAGGCTACTTAAAAAGCTGGACATCGATCTACCATTTGATCCAGCAATACCACTCTTGGGGATATACCCAAAAGACTGTTACTCCAGAGGCACCTGCACATCCATGTTTATTGCGGCACTATTCACAATAGCCAAGTTATGGAAACAGCCAAGATGCCCCAGCACTGACGAATGGATTAAGAAAATGTGGTATCTATACACAATGGAATTTTATGCAGCCATGAAGAAGAACGAAATGTTATCATTCGCTGGTAAATGGATGGAATTGGAGAACATCATTCTGAGTGAGGTTAGCCTGGCCCAAAAGACCAAAAATCGTATGTTCTCCCTCATATGTGGACATTAGATCAAGGGCAAACACAACAAGGGGATTGGACTATGAGCACATGATAAAAGCGAGAGCACACAAGGGAGGGGTGAGGATAGGTAAGACACCTAAAAAACTAGCTAGCATTTGTTGCCCTTAATGCAGAGAAACTAAAGCAGATACCTTAAAGCAACTGAGGCCAATAGGAAAAGGGGAACAGGTACTAGAGAAAAGGTTAGATCAAAAAGAATTAACCTAGAAGGTAACACCCACGCACAGGAAATCAATGTGAGTCAATGCCCTGTATAGCTATCCTTATCTCAACCAGCAAAAACCCTTGTTCCTTCTTATTATTGCTTATACTCTCTCTACAACAAAATTAGAGATAAGGGCAAAATAGTTTCTGCTGGGTATTGGGGGGGGAGCGGGAGGGGGTGGAGTGGGTGGTAAGGGAGGGGGGTGGGGGCAGGGGGGAGAAATGAACCAAGCCTTGTATGCACATATGAATAATAAAAGAAAAATGAAAAAAAAAAAAAAAGGCAGCACAGACACCCTCCCCAGGGATATAGGTGGAGACAAAAGCAGGGACCTGGAATCCATGTCCATGTAGCAATAATAAGCTCTTTCTCCCTCACTCTGCAGAATCTGTGTCACAAAAAGCCATGTGGAAAACGGTAATGAGGAATTTCTACATCTCTCTGACAAGAGGTATCAGAGCATGCCTACTGAGCAATTGGAAATGCCACCCCTTCTCAGAGTAATAACAGTTTCCCTCTCTTTGCCACTGAATGTTAAGTAGGGAGTCTGGACTTCTGTTTCCATCTGGCCAGGTGCCCTTCCCTAGCTGAAATGGTGTTTAACGAGGGAAAGGCTAAAACATAAGGTGTAAATAAGTTTCAGAGTCTCATACCACAATACTCAAAGTGTGCACATGCAACTAAAAATCATTCATCTTGCCTTGAACCAGAAAAACAATTTGAATGAAAAAAGAAAATCTATAGATACAAACACAAATATCATGGAGAGTTTAGAATCACCTGACAAGGGTTTTTAAGTAGCCATCATGAAAATACTTTCATGAGCAATTTCTAAGCACTCTTGAGACAAATAAAAAAAATAGAAAGTCTAAGTAAAGAAATAGAAAGCTTCAGCAAATAAGTAGAAGGTATAATTGATCAAATGGAAATTTCAGAACTGAAAAAAATGTAGTCACTCAATTGATAGGCTCAGCAAAACAGAGAGAATAAAGAAAAGAACCAGTGAACGTGAAGACAAAACTATTTTTTTAGCTGGACTCCACTGGCTCATGCCAATAATCCTCATTGCTCAGGAGGCAGAAATTAGGAGGATCGCAGTTTGAAGTAAGCCCAGGAAAATAGTTCTGTGAGACCCTATCTCAAAAAAACCCATCACAAAAAAAAGGGCTGGTGGAGTGACTCAAGGTGTAGGCCCTGAGTTCAAACACCAGTACCAAAAATAAATAAACAAATAAATAAAATAAATGTTTTTAAATATCCAATATTAACAATAAAGAGAAATCTCTGGAAAAACATGGATGAAGGTGCAGGGACATGAGAAACGGTAACAAAAAAGTAAAGTCCAACATTCATGTTACTATGAGTCCTGAAAGAAGAGGAGAAGGAGGGCAAGACTGGGAAAGACTTGAAGAAATAATGGCTATAATGTATGCAAATAAAAATGAAAAAAATCTATGATAAGAAAAAAAAGAATGACTTAAAATTTCCCAAATTTAGCAAAAGACATTAAAACACAGACTTGAAAACCTGAGTAAATCTAAAAGGATAAAACAAAACAGTCTTCCCAAGACATAGCATAGAAAAACTGAAAACTAAAAACAAAGGAAAGGTCACAGAAGTGGGAAATGATAATTTTGTGCAGAGAAGAAGGAATTTGAATGGCAATGGCTTTCTCACCAGATATCATAAAGGCCATAGTAAATAGAATAATATTTTTCAAGTGTTGGGGGAAAAAAAAAAACTGTCAACCCAAAATTCTATATCCAGCAAAAGTATCCTTCTGAAATAAGAAGGCATTCTCCAATGAGAGCTAAGAAAATTTGTTACTAACCACCATACAAGAATATCTAAAGGAAGTTCTGTAAGCAGAAAGGAAATGATTCCTTCTGTTGAAGGAAACTTGGACCATCAGGAAGGAAAAACAATAGAAAAATCAAAAATATGTGTAAATGCAATATATTTCCTTTTCCTGTTGAATTTTATGTACATTATATGCATGTATGAAAATAGAATTATAAATAAATAAGTAAATAAAAGTTATCATCTTATCAAAATAAAACCACTATAGAATTCCAGATGTACTCATGAGGATGAGACAGGAAGATCATGAACTCGATGCCAGGTTGCAGTATGTAGTAAGATTATGTCTCAAAAAAAAAAATCACTATACATAAATCAAAATGGAATTCTAAACCTACAGAACATACAGCAAGCTAGACCATATTCTGGGCCATAAAGCAAACCTCAATAAATTTTTAAAAATTGAAATCATACAGAGTATACTCTCTAACCATAATGGAATCAAACTAGAATTCAATAACAGAAAGACAATGGGAAAAATCAACAACACATGCATAAATAATCCATAACTCGGGAGGTTTCAAGGAAAAAAATTTTAAAGATATTGAACTAAGTGGAAATGCAAATTTGTGAGACACAGTTAAAGTAGTGTTTCAAAGGGAATTTATAAATATAAACAATACATTACAAAAAAAAATGTCTTGGGCTGGAGACTTGGCTCAAGTAGTACAGCATCTGCCTAGCCAGGGCAAATCCCTGAGTTCAAACCCCAGTGTCACAAAAGTATGTCTTTCTAGGCATAATGGTACATACCTATAATCTCAGCAGTCACGAGGTTGAAGTAGGAAGAGCACATGCTTAAGGCCAGTGTGAACTACACTGTAAGATCCTGTCTCATAACAAAAACATGTCTTGAATTGATAATCTAAGATCTCACCTCGATAACCTAGAAAAAGAATCACAAAATAATCCCAAAAGAAGAAGGAATACATGTTCCTTCAGCTTTTCATTACTGTAACAAAATACCTGAGAGAATCAGGTCATAAGGAGAAAAGATTTATTCTAGTTCACAGTTTCAGAGGTTTCAGTCCAGCAGACCAATTGTTTTGGGGCCTGTGGTGAGGCAACACATCATGGTGCGAAGCACACAGTACAAAAGCTGCTCACCTGATGGCAGTAGGGAAACAAAGAGAGAGCAAGAGACTGGCATCCCACACTCCCCCAGCAAGGGCCCACCCCCAATGACCTAACTCCTCCCTTTAGGCCACCCAATAGCACCAAGTTTCCACCCAATAGTACCAAGCTGAGGACCAAACCTTTAACATAGGGACTACTGAGGAGCATTCCAGATCCAAACTATTGCAAGGAAGAAAAAAATAAAGACAAGAGCAGAAATTAGTGGAATTGAAAATTTTAAAACAGTAGATAAGATTGATGAAACAAAAGCTAGTTCTTTTTAAAACAATCAACAAAGTGGACAAACTTTAAGAAGATTGACAAAAAAAGATACAAATTAATAATATTAGAAATGAAACAGAGGATGTCATTACAGACCTCACAGATACCAAGAGAATAAAAGAGGATTATTACAAACAACTTTACCTATATACATTTAACAATTTAGATCAAGTATTTATATTTAGATCAACAAGTATTTATACTTAGATCAACAATTCAGATAAGTATTCCTTAAAAATGAGAACTATTGCAATTCACCTAGTATAAATTAAATAATGTGAATAATTCTGTAACTATTAAAGAAATTTAAGTTGCAATTTAAAAATTCCAGAAAAAGATTCTTTCACTAGAAAATTTTACAAAAATTTAAAGAAAAATTAATTCCAGTTCCATACAAAATCTCCCAGAAAATAGACAAGTAGAAAATATTTCTCAATTCATGTAATGGAGATAGCATTACCTTGATACCAAAACCAGAGAAACAAAGTACAGAAAAAAAATAAAGGATACACAAATATCCCTTATGAATATAAATACCAAAATCCTTTAAAAAAAAAAAGAAGCTATTGTGAAGTAGAATTCAGCAATACATAAAAAAATTACACACATAACTAAGTATGGTTTGTTCAAAATATGCAAGGCTTATTCAATTTGCAGTCAATGTTATCTACCATATTATCAATCAAAAGAACAAAATTTCATGATTATGTCAGTCAAAACAGAAAAATAATGACAAGATTCATGATATTTAAAAAAGAATTCCCAGAAAATAAGGAATAGAAGTAATTTTCCTCAACCTAACATGAGACTCTCTGGCTGATGTTATACTTAATGGTGAAGAATTAGTGCTATTTATCCTCCTCCCAGCCAAGTTCAGGAGTAAGGCAAGGATGCTTTTGTTGCTGTCATTCAACAAAGTACAAAAGTCTAGCAGTGTGATAAGACAAGAAAAGTAAATAATGCGTTCCTGAGAACATGAGACACAGTTGAAGAAAGAATCCCTGAACTTGAAGACATTTCAGTAAAAAATTCTAAAATGAAAAAAAATAAAGACAGAATATCCAAGAATGGTAAAACTAGAAAATGGGTAATATTAATGCAATGGAATACCAGAAGGTATTAGTTAAAAATTACTATTTCTTAATATTGGAAATGACAATGACTGAGGGTTTCCCTAAATAAAGGACACCAAACCATGGACCCAGAATGCTCAGAGAGAGACAGAGAGATAACACAATTTAATGGCATAAAAAATGAAAAAAGGGACACACTACAGATCCCATGAGCATTAAAAATAATAAAAGACAACTATGAAAAACTCCCCACATATTTTCTAGTTGAAATGGACCAATTCCTTAAAAGACGCAATGTACCAAAACTCACACAGGAACAAATAAACAATTTTAATATACCTATATCTATTTTAAAAATCAAATTAATAATGAATAACCTTACAAAACAGAGAGCACTAGATACACCTGGGTTCAGGTTCACTGTTAAATTCTTACCAAATGTTTGGGGTTTTTTGTTTTGGTTTGGTTTTTGGTGGCACTGGGGTTTAAACTCAGGGACCTTACCAAATGCTTAGGAAGAAATTATGCCAATTGTCTACAAACTCTTTCAGAAGACAGAAGCAGAGGAAATAGTTCCTAACTCATTCTATGAGACCATTATTACTCTACTGCCAAACCAGGCAAACACTGAAAGAAAATTATAGACCAAGGTCTCTTATAAATATGCATGCAAAAATCATTAACAAAATATTAGCAAATCCAATCCAACATTATATTTAAAAATTATACACCATGACTAAGTAGTATTTATCCAAGTTGTCTAAGGGTGGCTCAAATATTTTCAGTCTGCAATTGGTTGAATCCCCGCATGCAGAACTTACAGATATAGAAGGCCAACTGTAATGTCACTTAAGAATAAACACAGCTGGCAGAGTGGCTCAAGTGTTAGAGTGCCTGTCTAGCAAGCATGAGGCCCTGAGTTCAAAGCCCCATACCACCAAAAACAAAAAAGAATGAATATAACCCAGTCTTCAATTGCTGTGAGGCTGTAGAACCAAACTTCACATGAGCAGGCAGACTGGATGATTACAATAGTTATAACTCCTAGCCGGGAGAGTTTTCTCCCTCTGTCTGTGTTGATTTCATCCTCTGTAAAAGGAAGATGCTAGCAGGAATAAAAGGTCTATATCTTCCCTCTCCAAGAGTCAGTTTAAATGCCAACCATCTACACAATAGCCATCCCCATTTCTCATTTCCAAATACTGTAACTTCTTCCTCCTCTCAGCTCCAATAAACTTTATCTGAAACACTCCCACATCGTTATCTTGTGTCATAATCAGATGAACATGTCTGGTATTCCCTCGTAAACTGTCACTCCGCAAAAGAAAAGCATTTGTTTTATATTCATTTCCAATCCTAGTGCCTATCATGATACAAATAAAGTGGGAAGTGAGGATATGTTGAAAGAATAAAGCAAGAATAACTTGAGACAAGTTTCCGAGAGGCTCTTTTAAAGGAATAAATCATAAATCATAAAGCCAAATGCTCTGCATGTATGTAAGGTCTGACTGTCACTACCATCTACTGATCACATGATCTTGGACGAGAACTTTAGCCTCTTTGGTTTCTTACAAACAAGTCTCTATGGACAGGGATCACGGGGAAAGTGCAGTTGTATTCTGTTTGCTTTTGTTTTTTTATTTCTACCACTCCTGATTTGAAAAAAATGAAAATGAAGCTTGGGGACAATAAAATCTTTGTGACCTAGGCATATAAAGATAAGAGGAGAAATCGGAAATCATATAGAGGAAGTGTGGGAGATAACCTAACTGAAATCACAAGAAAATAGTCACTCAGATTGAGCTCTAAATTTAGTAATAAGCTTCCTTGTAGCCAAGGCAAAAAGTGAAACACAACAGAATTATTTTTTTAAAAATCATACCAGTTATCAAAAAAGACAATCCTTTTCCCAGTGCTGCCTTCTAAAAGAAATCATAATGCCACTCCTTTTAAAAACTGGTGAATAACACTGGGCAACATCCTGTACTTCCCTGTTACAAAATCAGCAAGGCTGCTGAAGGATTTCCAAATGACAGGCCCTTGCTTTTGGTGGAAGACTGGAAGGCTGGTAGCAAAGGGCTGATCCCCAGCCAGCAGTTAACACCAAGCAGCTGCATGGATTGGCCAGCTACAACATTATTTGATGTTGCCTGAATGCTTGAGGAAACAATTTTCAATCTGCCATTAGGTGGGACTGTTCTTCTGATGACAGTTTTCCACTGGATTAAACTCTCCAGGAAAACATCTCCTGACTTCAGTGTGTAAAATTATGTCATCACGATTAGTTTTACTGTTTACTGGGGCAGAGGGGCATCGAAAAAGACACATCAAAGCGAGTAGGGTTGGGGGAGGGGGTGGAGGGAGGGAGGAGAAATGGTCCAAACAATGTGTACACATATGAATAACTGAATAAACAATAAAAAATTTAAAGAGAACAAATGAAAAAGAAAAAGACATCTAATGTTTGCAACTTAGAAAAGAATATTGGCTGAGCATGGTGTTGCATGCCTGTAATCAATCCCACTATTCCTGCTGAGGCAGGATTACAAACTGGAGGCCAGGCTGGTTAACCTGTGAATTTGAGGCCAGCCTGTGCTAAACAGCAGGATCCCGTCTTTTAAAAAAAGAAAGAAGAGTATTACCCAGAACTGTACTGAGTTGAGAGGAGGGTAGGGAGCACTGAGGAGCCACAGCTACAGAAAGTTGAGGCTCTTTGATTCTGGGTAACAGTCCCTGGGCTTTTGTTGTTCTGTCCTCTCTGTTTTTATATTCTGAAATACCCATAATAAAAAATACTTTATGCAAATCAAAATTACAATGAGACACCATCTCACCCCAGTTAGAATGGCTATTATCAAATATGTGAATAACAAATGCTGGCAGGATGTGGAGAAAAAGGAACTCTTATTCACTGTGGGCGGCAATGTAAATTGTACAGCCACTATGGAGAACAGTATGGAAGTTTATCAAAAATCTAAAATTTGAGGCTGGGGGCATGGCCGAAGAAGTAGAATACCTGCCTACCAAGCACGAGGCCCTGAGTTCACATCCAGTACGAGGGGAAAAAAAAAACCTGAAAGTGGAACTGCAATATGATCCCGCAACAGCACTTGCTGCTGGTACGCATCCAAAGGAAATCGGCATACAAGAGTTACCTGCATGCCTGCATTTATTGTGACACTATTCACAATAGTTAAGACATGGAGTCAGGCTCCAGTGGCTTGCCTTGTAATGTTATCTACTCAGGAGGTGGAAATTGAGAGGATTATGGTTCGAAGCCAGCCTAGACAAAAAGTTCATGGGACCCCCCCTTCATCTCAACCATTAGCTGGGTGAGGTGGCAAGCACCTGTCATTCCAGCTACTTCAGGAAGCATGACTAGGAGAATCACAATCCAGGCCAGCCTGGGAAAAAACAAGACCCTATCTCGAAAATATCCAGAGCCAAAAAGGGCTGGCTCAAGCAGTAGAGCACCCGCCTAGCAAGCAGGAGGCCCTGAGTTCAAATTTCAGTACAGAAAAAATAAATAAGTGTATACATATATATATATATATAGAGAGAGAGAGAGAGAGAGAGAGAGTCATCCTAGGTGCCCATCAACAGACAAATGGGCAAAGAAAATATGGTATAATAAGAAAGAGTAAGTAGAGGGGGTGAATTCAATCAAAGTACATTATATGCATGTATGGGAATATACTGTTTTGTACAATTAATATACATCAAGACAAAAGAGAAAAAACTTTAAGTTTAAAAAAAGAAAAAGTGGTATATGTACACAGTAGAATATGATTCACCCACAAAGAAGAATAAAATCCCGTCGTTTGCAGGAAAATGGGTGGAACTGGAAGACTGAATTTTGCTTTATCGAAATAGGCCAGACTCTGAAAGACAAGTATCCCATGCTCTTTTCCCTAAGTAGAAGCTTGAAAATGGCAACCTGAAAGTAGGATAGCAAAATTGGAAAGGGTGGGGGAGGGGTGAAAGGGTTGTTGGATTTGATCAGTGCATGTATGAAAATATCACATTGAACCCCATTAATATGTACAAGTAGTACATGCTAATAAAAGTTAATAAAACATGCTTTAGATATGAATGTTTAAACATGAATACACACTGCTGCTGTGACTCAGCAGCTCATGAGACCCTGACTGGCTTTCCAGAGTTCACACATAGGCTTTGTCCTGCTAGGGTCCTGGCTGAAGGCCACGGAGGACCCTGTAGACTGCAGCATCTCAAACAATGAGTCAATTGTTCCCATCTCAGTGACTGGGCTCAGCTCCCTCAATGCCTGCATTAAGAAACTCTGACCCTCAGTGGAGGTGGGGGAAGACAGGCACTCTGGACCCTCCCTGGATTGGGGGAGGGAGAATGTGGAACTGGCCCTAATGAATAGGGCTCTGGGATGGGATGAGGCAAAGAGAAGGAGCAGGAATGGGTGGAGAGGAGGGACAGCGTTCCAGGGGGATAAGGCCTCTCCCTTTGGACAGCCCATTAGCTCTGCAGAAGGGAGGAGGTGGCGCAACCAGGAGGGATGTGAGGGGCTTCCGCAGAGCAAGAGGTGAAAGGGTATGACCTGGGAGTGAACAGACCCATGGGGGGGAATGGATCCAAGGTAGGCTGCTCTCCCAAAGCCAAGTTCAGTGGGACTGTGCCATGCAGAACTGAGGGTGTGGGCTGATAGAATCTAATTCCTTGAAGATAGGCCCAGGAAAAGGAACAGGCCAGACTAGAGGCAAAGAGGCTAAGAAGGAAACATTGACATTACCCTGGGGAACTTGGCAGCCCCTTCTCCCCAAGCAGCAGCCAGCATTACTCTGGCCCTCCCTTTGAAGAAAGCAGAAAAAGAACATGCTTTGATTTTCCTAAAACAAACACTGCTGAGTAAGAAGATAAGGCCAGTCGTGGGTTGGCTCAGGCTTCTCTGAGCAGGGGAAGTCACACTTCATATTTCCAACATGAAAGTCCAAGAAGGGCCGGGTTTGTCCATCCGTAGCAAAAAGCTAGGGGGCTGCTGGCCCTGATTTTCCTGTTCAAGAAGAGGCATGCCCAGCAAGGGAGGGTCTGCTGCCATCCAGGGTGAGCTACCAGCCAGGTCTGCATGTCCAGAGTCAAGCAGATCAACATAGAAAGAGTAGGTGGCTCTTGGTGGCTGATGGTCAAAGAGGTGCCACCTCCCCATGCTGAAGCCTTAGAAAAGTGACCTTGTTTGAAAAGAGACATTTTGCACTGAGAATCTGCCTGCAGAACTGAAGACATGCAGGCAGGAAGGGAGAGGCTTGGGAGAAGCAGGGGGACTCCTCCCTGGTGCCTCCCGGTCTCTTGCCCTTGAGTTCCTGCCTACTAGCTACCTCCACCTCTTCTGTGCATACCTGTGGTGATAATAAGAAAGCCAGGCACCCAGTGTTCTGAGCCTTCCTAGGTTATCTCACTTAATCCCCTCAGCAAATCTATCAAGCAGGTACGACCATTAACTGTTCACAGATAAGGAAGTCAAACAGTAGGAGGCTGTTTGGGATCACCCAAGGTCACAGAAAGTTCATGAGGAGCCAACCTGGGCTAAGTCCTGGGACTGGGCCTCTCACCACGGCTGCAAGGCTTCCCACAGGCTAACCCCTTGCTCTTCCAGGTGTGATCCCCACCCTCCAGACTCTCCCCTGAGCTTCCAAGTTACTTATTTCCACTGATGGCTGGTGTTACAGGCCACATTCATGAGCCCCTCCTCCCTTTCACCTCACTCCCTGGGCCTCTTCTTGTAACCCTATCACCACACTTTCCCCACCTCCAATTGAGGCAGGCTTGAAGTAGGGAGAGTTCGGAACTCATATGTAGGTTGCCCACAGACAGCCCAGACACCCTCACCTGGCCAGGAATGCCCCTCCCCACTCATTGATTTTTAGAAGGTAATCACTTGGTTTTCCCCTTCCCATCGGTTATGGTAGGTTTTAAAAGCACCTGAAGAGCAAAAGCACGTTCTTGCCACCTCCAGATTTCACCTGAGCCCCACCATGTTCTCCTTTGTATTTCTCTTCCCTAATTTTTAAAAAACTCCCTTTGCACCCTCATGTCCTGCCATGGATTCTTTCCGGTGGGACACAAAGAATCTGGAGGTCTTCTGATCACAGACTGCACCACGCTGTTAACACAATGTCTCTAAGTACACATGAGGACAAATTCGTCAGTGACTGACAGTATACAACAGTGGTCCCATCAATTATAACGGAACTGGCCAGGCACCGGTGACTCACGCCTGTAATCCTAGTTACTCAGGAGGCAGATCAGGAGGATCACAGTTCAAAGCCAGCAAAGGCAAATAGTTCTTGAGACTCCGTCTCAAAAAAAACAAAAAACCATCACAAAAATGGCTGGTGGAGTGGCTCAAGGTGTAGACCCTGAGTTCAAACCCCAGCACCACAAAAAAAAAAAAAAAAAAAAAGTTATAATGGAACTGAAAAATTCCTGTCATCTAGTCATGTCAGGCCATCCTAATGTCACAGCAACATGCATTAATCACATTTTTATGATGTGTATATTTAGTACAGTATATAAGAATTGATAGTGATAATAAAGGAATGTGTTTAATATTCTATACATTTTATCATTATTTTAGAGCACACTCCTTCTGCTCATTAAAAAACAGTTTCCTGTGAAACATGCAGTGTGGTGCAGCAGCACCTTGTGTCATGGCCTCCCTTGACTGCATCTTCTCTGTGCTCAATCAAAGCTCGTGTCATTTGCCTATCATGGCCCTAGGAACATTTATATGGCTACACCATATAAAAACACCATATAGCTAGGTGTGTAGTAGGCTGTACTGTCTAGGTTTGGGTAAGTACACTGTAATTTTGCATAATGACGAAATTGCTTGACACTTTTCTCAAAATATATGCCCATAATTAAGTGACACACAACTGTATGTATTACACTTGCTTCATGTTTGTCACTAAACAAGCAGTTCCACATGACTTCCCCCAAAGGAAAGGATGAGGAAGAAAGGAAGAAGTTTTTTTTAAAAAGGAAGGAAGGAGAAGGGGAGAGAGAGAGGGCAATAGAAGGGGGGGAAGAAGGAAGGAAGGCAGAGAGGGAGGGAGGGAGAGAAGAAGAAAAGAAGGAAGGAAGGAAGGAAGGAAGGAATTCCCCTATGTCTGGCCCAAGTGCTCTTTAGTTTTTGTCAGGTTGGGCTTACTAAACCAGTCTCTTGATTAAGCAGAGGAGTCAGATGCCAGTGGCGGCTCTCTGGCTGTGATGTACACTCAGTGAGGAGATGTGGTCAGGATGGACATATAACCTGGATAAGAAGATGAAGAACATGGTTGGTTCATGAGACCAAGAGGCAAAGCCTCAGAGGCAGAACATGACTTAAATACTGACAGAAAATGGCCATGGTAGAGGTGACCAAGAGCAGCTAACTAGGACCCACAATGAATCTACATTTCAAGACAGGGACAAGGACAAGAATCTGCAAAAGCTTTCAGAAATAATCCACTGGACAGAGAAGCAAGTGCCAAAACGAAGACAACCTCTTACGTGAGAAGCTACGACTTGTCTCTGTATTTTAAGAAGCTCTTGGTCATGAAAAAGGAATATTGAAGAAGAAATTGGTCAAATTTGACCATGGTGTTGGCAGGCAACACCCATCGCCTCACAGTTACAGCCATCCCTCCACATTTGCAGGCTGCATTAGCCATGGATTCAAAAAACTTAGGGGAAAAAACTGCATCTGTACTGAACATGCACAAACGTTTTTCTTTATTCCCTAAACCACACAGTATAGCAGCTATTTACATATTATGTATGTAATATTAGGTATTATAAATTATCTAGAGATGTTTTCATGTATACAGGAGGACGTGCATACATTAAATGCAAAGACTATGCCATTTTATGTAAAAGACTTAAGCATCTGTGGATTTTGATATTCATAGAGAGTCCTGGAATTGACTCCAAGGGGTGACTGCATTCCTTTCTGCTTCTAGAGATGTCTGGAATGAGCTGGCTCTGCATGGCATGGTGACACTTTCCTGAAGTAATTTTTTCTGAATCTATACTTCCTAAACGACCTTCTAAACTTACTTTTTCAAGATAGGTTTTGCTACAAAAGAGAGGCAAATAACAACAATCACTGCCCTATGTGAATTATTTCTCAGTGCTTTACAGCTATTTCCTCATTAAATGGTCACAATACCCCTGTGAGCTAAGTTATTTTATAGAAGAGGCTGTAAGCTCATGTCATTATTTATAGGCAGACTGTTCTAACTACCTTCTTTACAGATTTTAGCTCAGTATTTTGCATATATAGTAGACTGCCCATTATTCATTCAATTAAATTGAACAGGATCTGGTTGACAACTCTCTGGGATTAAGAACACCACACCCCCTGACCCAACATTGGAAATGAGAGCTGCTTTTCTTTGTTACCATAGAAAGAAATACAGCTAGGGCTGGAGGAGTGGCTCAAGTGGTAGAGCGCCTGCCTAGCAAGCATGAGGCCCTGAGTTTAAACCCTAATACTGCCAATAAATAAATAAATACAGCGAATACTCTTAATCAGGTTCCAAGCACTGTGCCTAATGCATACCACTCACAATTTATTTTCCCAATTCTAAATGGGACTCAGAGTTTAAAGAAGCCATTACCAAGAGGAGCACACAAGTGTTTGTCTCTAGCCTCTGTCTCTCTTCTTCTAAAGCCAACAGGATTCAATCATAATGACCTTATCCTAATCACCTCTCAAAGGCCCTGCCTCTAAACACCATTGTCAGATTAAGTTCAACATGAGTTTCACAAGGGACAAACCACAGTCAAATTATAGCAGCATATGATCCAAATTTTTTTATATGTCATGTATTTACTATTTTTTTACATTGGTCTGCAATTTATTGATGTTAGCACTTCTAAACACCTTTTCGATGTGGGTATATATAGCTTAACATGAGTTGAATGTGTCCTCCAAAACTCATATCTTGAAGTCCTATATCCAAAAGCTTCAGACTGTGACTTTATTTGGATATTAGGTCCAAAAAAACATAAGGTCATTAAGGTGGGTCCTAATCCAGTATCATTTGTGTGCTTATAAGAAAATGAGAATATACCAGGTTGGTCACATGTGCCTGTAATCCAAGTATTAAGGAAGCTAAAGCAGGTAGATTTCAAGTTTGAGACCAGGCTGAGCTTTGTAGTGAGAGAGGAAAGGCACAGTGCACAGAGGGAAAACTGTGAAGTAGACAGAGAAAAAATGGCCATCAGCCAGGCATAGTGGCTCACGCCTGTAATCCTAAACTACTTGGGGGGAAGGAGGCAGAGAGCAGGATGATAATGATTTTGTGGACAGTCTAAGCAAAAAGTCCTTGAAACCCCATCTCGACCAGTATCTGCGCACAGTCATACACCTGTCATTCCAGTTACATGAAGAAGCACAAATGGAAGGATCGCAGTCCAGGCTGGTCCTAGCATAAAACGAGACACTGTCTCAAAAACAGCCAATGCAAAATGGGCTGAAGGAGTGGCTTAGAGCCACTGGAGTGGTACAGCACCTAGCTAGCAAGCAAGGTCCTGAGTTCAACTCTCAGTGCCACAAAAAAAAAAAGAGCTATCTGCAAACCAAAGAGAGACTTCAGAAGAAACCAGCCCTCTGCCACCTTGGTCTTGGGTTGCATATCATAAGAAAGTTAATTTCTGTTGTTTAAGCCACTCAGTCTGTGATAGTTGCAGTTCTAACAAACTAACATATAGCTCTTCCACCTACCTTCTTAATTTCCACATAGCAGTCCATTACTAAGTAGAGCATTATTAATTAAATAATTTATTTATTTAAATGATTCCCTCTTGGGTAGATAACCAAATTTCTCTTCTCTTCTCTTCTCTTCTCTCCTCTCCTCTTCTCTTCTCTCTCTCTCCTCTCTCTCTGTCTCCTTTCTTATTTACAATTACAAATCTTGGTAAAGTGAACACTCTTGTAGGTACCCTCTTGTGTACTTGGGAGTGGGTGTTTCTATAGTTTTGATTCATCAGAGGGGAGCTCTCATGTCAAATTATAAGAATATTTCATTTTATAAGTCAGTACAGTATTACCTGGGAGCTGGGTTTGCATTCATACATTTTGTTAAAGTAATTCATCACAGTTCTTTCCCAGAACTAAAACATCTTCCTATTTTTCCTTCAATGTTGTCCACTTCATTTTTCTGGATTGCACTTGACCTTTTTTTATGACAAGGTAGCTGAAAAGAAGAGAAAGATATAATCCCCATATTCAGGAGGCTGAAGCAGGAGATCATGAGTTTAAGACCAGCCTGGACTACATAACAAGACCCTGTGACAAAAGCAGAAAACAAATAGAACAGGAGGGGAAAAAGTTATTCCCACTTAACTCCAGAAAATGACAGCACCTTCAGCTTCATGGAAGTCAAGGAGCCTGTTCTGTCTCAACTTTCGGTTTAGGGCTCATCATCTCTTGAGGTCCCTAAGCAATTCCTTAACCTTTGTAGAGGCCTCACTAAATATCCTAGAGGGCAGTGCAACTGTAGCAGTTAATGTTGTTGTCATTGCTAAATTCCTCCAGTCATTAGCATGATAGCATTGGGGAATTCTCCATAGTCAGCTTCAGAGTTCAAGACATTAACGCCGAGATTCATTTCTGGCACAAAGCATATTCCTCCCTCCTTTCCTTATTTCTCTTACCTAAAAGTCAATGCCACATGGTTTCAAGCTACTCTCTTGTTTCTGGACAGAAGTCAAGTCCCACCCAATCTGGTTCTTCTCCAAACCATGCCCCCCACACCTGTCAGGCTCAAGGCCTCTGCTCCCAGACTCCTTCTACATCACCCACAAAGAGGTCTCAGGTGCTTGGGTCAATTATAAGGTCTTGCCACTAGACTATGAGCTCTTAGAGCCAAGAACCTATGTCTCAATTCCATATTCCTGAAATATAGAGGGGAAATAATAAATACTGAAAAGCGGAAGGAGGAGAAAAGAACAGTGATGGCCATAGCCTGTCTCGAAGAGGTCACCTCTCCACGTCCCTCCATCCACTGCCATCTCCCCTCCACGTTGTTCCATCCAGCCTCCAAATTCAACTTGTGGCTCCCCTCATCTGTCTCAACTCCTCTTCCTCCTCTATGAAACTTTTTGAACTACTCTGTACTATTTATTTTCTTAGAATATGTGCGGTCTCCTGATCTGCACTATACACCCCTTAAGGATGAGGGCAGTGCTCTGGGCTTCTTTCTCACAGCCCACAGCTTCAAGTACACACTGCCATAGACAGTTACTGACTGGAAAATCCTGCCCATCAGAAGTGCATTTGTCTCTGATGCCTGAAAAATTGAAACAGAAACTTGCTTTTGAGAATCTATGAGACTGGAAGCCCAGGAGAAATCATTCTCACTGTTTCTAGCCCAAGCCTATTGTCACTTACCAACTTTTATAAAAGTCAGTTTTCTCATCTGCAAAATGGGGATATACTAATATAATGCACTTTATTGAGTTATTATGAGGACAAAGTACAGGTAACCTATAAAATCATACAATCTCTAAACATATATAACACATACAGCATATGGATATAGAAAACGCTCTGTAGTAGCCCCAACCTTATCATTATCCTATCTACTTAAAGGAGTCCAGTTTTCTTTCCCCAAGGGCCAGTACAAAGAGAATGCAGTGGTAACAGGTACCCACTGGGGGGCAGCACAGAGTTCAAAATGGGATTTGTTTGCTAGGTGGAGGCATGATAAGTAAACACAAGAAAGAAATAGAAGTATTTAGGGTCATTTTCCTGATCCCTGACATCTAAAGCTACTTCTAAAGTTAAAAGGAACTAAGGAAACCCCAGAGGCAATAGCAAACCTGCCTACAGAGACTTTCCAACTATTTTTTTGTCCTTGGGAGGACTGCCTACAGATGGAAAAGCAGCTAGGCATGCCTTGGATTTCCAAGGAGGAGTGGAGAAGCACAGAAATTTCTAAAGTATAAAACCAAAACAACACATCTTATGTTTCAGAAATGGCAGACACAAGCTTTTGGAAATCCCCTTGGAGTTCAGATTTTCAAAATATGGATTCAGTGAATCTTTACACTTGAAAGAGAGGGACCCTGTCATTAATGATAAAGTTCAATGCCTCATCTAACAAGTGAGGAAATACACCCCAGGAAAGACAAGTTATTTGCACAAGGTCCCTGGGCTCAGTGATAGCAACACCTGGACAGAGTCTGTCTCCTGACTTCCAGGGTTGTTGATTGAGTTAGTCGGGCTTTTCACTACTGTGACAAGTACCCAAGAGAAACAATTTAAAAGAAGGAAAGATTTATTTTGGCTCAGTTTCAGTCCATGGGCGGCTGGCTCCATTGTTTCTGGACTGCGGTGAGGCATCACAATCGTGGTGGCAGGAGTATGTGACAAAGGAGACTGTTCACCTCTTGGCAACCAGGAAGCAGAGAAAGAGAGAGAGTGTGTGTGTGTGCAAGCCTATGCTAGCGGGCTTCCACCTCCTTCCCCCTTTATTGCATTCAGATTCCAGCCTATTGCAAGGTGCTGCCTACATTCAGGACAAATCTTCCCCATTAGTTAAACCTCTCTAAGAACATCCTCTCTAATCCAATCAATCTGACAATCCAGAGTAACTATCAAGTGGTTGTCCAGCCACTGGAGCCATGTCTATGTAAGTGGCTTTTGAAGAAATAAAAATAAAGTAGCTTATCAAGATTCATTGTCCTCAACTCATGGGAACCAGGAGAAACTTCCATTCAGCAGCTAGGTACTTATCTAATGATCTCAAAGGCAATTTATATGTGTCAAACTTTCTCAGGGTGGTAAGGATGAAAGAGCAGTGACCTAAAGTGTCAGAAATCTCCATTTCAGACAGAGACTGGGCAGCAAGGAGATTTAGCCAGGTTGTTTTGGGGAAGATTTCTGCCCCAGATATACTTCATAATGCTACTCATTTAGATGCTCATTTTTCGAAGCCTGACTCCAATCCACTTGCCAATCTAATCCAGACGGTACTGCACATTAGAGCCCCAAGATTCCTTATGGGAAACATATGTTGCTGAGACATGTAGGGCCATAAAATCTTGTAACCCAGTTCTATTGTCCCTGGAGTTAATAGAACTCAGCTAACATATCCCCATCCTGTGATATGACTATTGAAACCTATTATGCACAATGTATAGTTAATTGAAAGATACAGGGGGTATATTAAAAAATAAATCTGTTTATATGACCTATGCTGAAATACATTTGAAATACCATCTAGTTGCCTTCATGTTAATATATGTAGACTATCTCCGTCATTTCCTCTGATCTCTCTATTCTCTTCCTTTCAATCTCCTGTGGCTTCTTGCATGATTTCTTGGTGCCATCTAAGTACAGAATACTAAGACTAGAGAGGAGAGGTGCAACACCAGGAACTAAGGCAGTGAGGAAGAAGGTGTAGTGAGAGTGAGGAACAACCAGAGAAGAGTCAGTCATCCCCTCCCTCTGAATCCTGACAGTGCGATATTTTAGAAACTTAATTCCAAGAGAAATCCTCCCCTTGTTGCAAGATCATGTCCATGTGAGATGAAATGGCCTGTGTACTTTGTTTGTAAAGAAAGTTGTTGAGATTACAAACATTAATCCATAGATTCCTCTGACACTTCTTTCATTATCAGACTCTGAGCCCGGTAAGCTATCAAGACCTGTTCACATAACTTCTGTGTTTTTCTAGGATTGGTATCATCTTCTCCAACACATTTTCATTGCCCTAGTCCAGGTTTTCCTGGCCTTAAATCAGGATTATTGTAGGAGCCTCTTACTTGGCCTTTCAGCCTAACGGTCTTTTCCTATCCTAATCCACTTGGTCAGCAGAGTTGTGAGCTGCTTAAAATCTGATCTGATTAAAAATCTGATTTTAAATCTTTCCATGGCTGTCTGTTGCCTACCAAATGAAACACAAACTCCATAACATGGCACAGAAGGCCTTCATGATCAAACTCCAGCCCCACCCAGCCTTAAACCCACCACTGTCCCTCCCTTCCCGGCCTCAGCCCCGGCATTGCATAGTCTTTAAATGCCTGACCTTCCATGCCATGGTAAATGCTGGTTACACTTTAAGGAATCCCCTTATTTACTCAACAAATTCTATTCATTCCTCAAGACCCAGTGTAACCATCATGTCCTCTGTGAGGCCCTCCTAGATCCACTCAAAGTGAGTCCTATGTGCATGCCTCTTTCATACCCCTTCACAGGCTGCATCACAACCCTTTGTTTTTCCTTCTTCCCATCTAAATGTGAAGCTCTTGGGGAACAGAACATTTCATTCAGCTCAGAGTCCTAACTCCCATTTACAAGTTAGGTTAACATACATGATGTTGCTAACGTCTTTGAATATCAGCTTCCTTGTTGAAAAAAAAAGGCAATGATAAATATAATTTATATCATTGTTATGAACAATAAATACAGTAAGAAGGTAAATCCTTTAACATAATGCTAGGTTGTGGCTATTGTCATTATTATGCTATTACTGTGCACCATGCACTTATTAAGTGCAAGGACAATTGAGACCCACTCTTGAGGTCCTTGGAGTATAACTGAAGAGACAGACAAACAATCAGTGCAAAGTCAGAGGACACAGAGGGTGCCAAGAGAGCCCAAGATGAGGCACCTACTGCTGAGGCTGAAAGTCATTCCAGGGAGAAGGACTGAAAGGGACTGAATCTGGAACCAGAGAGGACAGCTATGAGCTATGATGTACTCCAGGAGATGTGATGCTGGCCTGTACTACAGCAGGACTGGAAGGGAAGGGATGGGCAGAGGGAGGGGAGGGGAGAACAGGACAGTACTGAGTTTAAATGCACTCTGGAGGTATAATCATGATGTGAGGGCAGAAGAATAAGGAGATATTGGGGAGTCTGGGGGGGTTCTGGGTGAGCAAAGGTGGTACGAGGGCTGTGTGTGCAAATTCAGGAACCACTTGTATTTTGGGCTTAATTGAAACAATTAGTGAGCCTAGGATCCTCAAGAAATGAGGGAGTCTTTGAAGTGAGCTGAGCAGCTCTCCCAGATGATATTTGTAGGATAAATGGAAGATTGATGACACTATTTTTGGCGCTACAACTGGAACCCAGGGCATCATGCCTCCTAAGTATGTGCTCTACCACTGAGTTACACCCCAACCCTAAAAAAACTAAATTTAAATGGGCCACTTAAAACTGAAGGCATGTGTCCTATTTCATAAGAATAGAAATTAATCTGTCATTTACCCTGGGGATCTTTAGGCTGTTTAACCTCAAGGAGAGACCTTGGGGCTCCAGATCTCAAATCCCTAATCCTCAAGAAATGCATGCTAAAGTATTTGGAGGTGAAGTGTCAAGACACAACTTCCAGTTTAACAAAAAAATTTTTTAAAGGTTCTCTGTGAAAGAGATGAAGCAAATATGATAAAATGATAATTATGAACTCTTAAGAAGAAGATATGTGATTCCCCATTATTCTTTCAAAATTATTCTTTCGAGTTTTGATGTTTGATTTTTTTATAATAAACATTTGGGAAAAGAATGAGAAATTTAGTTCCCAGAACCTTGGAGATTCATCTCCCAAAAGCAGTTCACATCATCCAAACAGCAAGGACACATTAACTGCTAAGAAGCCAGAAAAAGGAAGGGGAAGAGTCCCAGAAAAGCAAAAAAAAAAAAAAATGAGGATACCCTATTTCCTATTTTTAAAAATGTCAGGGAAACAACTATGAGAACAATAATCTTAGCCCATGTATATTTCAACACAGATTGGAAAATGATAACTGAAGTTTATCCAGCCGGTTTTACTTACCCACGGTTGGCAAGTTTGGCGCACTTCCTGCGCATTGGGCACAGTGTTGAGCTCAGGGACACATTGACTCCACGTGATAGCTGTCTGAGGCACAAACGTCCCTCTTTTATCAATAAAACAACTGAAGTTATCTATGTCCTCCAACCAAAAGTCTCAGCTCCTGCTATGGTTTAAGTGTGTCCCCCAAAGGTTCATGTTTTGGAAGCTTGGTTCCCAGTGTGGTGATATGAGAGGTGGTGAGACCTTTAAGAGATCCTCAAAGGTGTTATCCTCCAAAGGAACTAACATAGTTCGCAAAGGACCCTGGTTAGTTTTCAAGAGTGGGACAGTTACAAAAGGGAAAGACTGGCCCCTTCCCATTTTCTTATCCTGCCTTTAATTTTTATTTTATTTTTAAGTTATCATACATTAATAATACAAGAGGATTTGATTGTGATAATTCCATACATGCATACACTGTACCTTGAACAAGTTCACCCCTCCATTATTTCCGTTCCCCCTCTCCCTCCTCCCCTGTCTTTTGAAGAGTGTTTGGGGGGTTTCATTATGCTGTCTTCATAAGTATTTGTGTAGCATACGATATCCTTTCCTTTCTCCTTCCCCCTCTTGTTGATCCCCCAGGCAGTCCTCCATATGCATTCATGTCCCATTATCATCATCATCATTTTAGGTCTAGGTTCCACAAATGAGCGAGAACATGTATTTGGCTTTTTGAGTTTGGCTTATCTCACTCAGCATTATGATCTCCATTTCTACCCATTTTCCTGCAAATGACATAATTTCATTTTCCTTTATTGCTGAGTAATATTTCATGGTGTGTGTGTGTGTGTGTGTTTATGTAATATGAATAATATTTTCTTTATCCATTTATCAGTTGTTGGGCACTTCAGCTGTTTCCATAGTTTGGAAACATGTTGATTTATGCTCCTTTAGATATATGCCCAAGAGTAGCTTGGCAGAGTCATAAGGTAGATCTATTTTTAGTATTTTGAAAAACCCTCCATACCAATTTTCATAGTGGTTGCACTGGTTTACATTCCCACCAACATTGTATCAGGGTTCCTTTTTCCCTGTATCCCTGCCAGCATTTGTTGTTTTATTTTCTTGACTGCCAATCTGACTGGGGTAAGATGCAATCTCAGTGTAGCTTTGATTTGTATTTCCTCTATGGATAAGGATGTTGAATATTGCTTCATGTATTCATTTATTTATTTTTATGTATTGTGAGTAAAGTGAGAGAGTTTACTGAGATGGAAATCAAAGAACAAAAGTCACAGACAATGAGCTGAGCAAAAGAACAGAGGTTGATTAAGTAGAGGAAAACAAAAGAAGAAAATCCCCCATATTGGGGGGGGGTCTCAGAAAGGCTGAGTCCTGATTCATGTATTTATTAGCCATTTGTACCTCTTCTGAGAACTTTTTATTCAATTCATTTGCCCATTTATTATTTGGACTATTCTTTTGCTATTTAGTTTTTTGAGCTCTTTGCATACTCTTTTTTTTTTTTTTTTGTGGTACTGGGGATTAAACTCAGGGCTTCATGCATGCGAGGCAAACACTAAACCACTGAACTATATTCCCAGACCACTCTTTGCATATTCTCAATATTAATCCCTTATCTGCTGAGTAGCTAGCAAAGATTTTTCTTCCATTATATGAGTTGTCTCTTGATACTGGTAATTATTTCTTTTGATGTGCAGAAACTTTTAATTTGATGCAATCCCATTTGTCCATTTTTGCTCTTGTAATTACCTCTGCCTATATCTTCCAGAATTTTCCCTACCTGTAGTAGTTTCAATGCTTTTGGTCTGACATTAAGATCCTTGGTCCATTTAGAGTTAATTTTTGTACAGGGCGAGAGATAGAGATCTACTTTGTCTTGCCATGTGGTCCCTCCTACATGTTCCCCATGACGCCACCTACCATGATGTCATGTAGCCAGGGAGGCCCTCACCAGAGTAAGTGCATGCTGTTTGAACTTTCAGCCCCCAAAAATGTTAGCTAAATGAACCTCTTTTCTTTAGAAGTTACCTAGCCTCCAGTATTTTATAATAGCAATGGAAAACAGGCTGATATATCTCATCTAATAAAAATAATAATCATTTATCCCCTCACCCGCCAAGCCCCTCCAGTTACCAGTCTGTGGTGTTGCTTTAGTTCATGGAATGTTCCTACCCACTTTATTCAACTCTTTCCTCAAATTATCCTAAACTAAGTGTGTCATCTGTTTTCTACTGGAATTCTGGCTGATATTAGGAGAGAAAGAGATAAAGACAGAGACTGAATAAATTGAATCCTACCCAACACAAAGTTGTATCACAAGGTGGAGAAGACAGCCCCTGAAAAAAAGAAAAGTAATTGGCCAAGACCTGCATATGTTTAAAGCCACTTTGGAGAACAATTTGGGAATAACTATTAATAAAAGTACACAAACCTCATGACCCAGAAATACCACTGCTACCAACTCATATAATCTATGCACTGGAAAACATGTACAAGAACTTTCACAGCAGAATTGTATATCAAAATGCAGGAAACAACATAAATGTCCATCATTCATATCCACATAGAGGAATATCATACCAGCCCACAAAACCAATGAGCTAAAGCTACCTGCATCAGACAATGACTTCCACAGACATGATTTCAGGTAAGAAAGTCATTTGCAGAAGGCATGTGAAGTGCTACCCTGTATAAACACTGTATAAAGCATACGAATCAATTATGCATTACTTAGGAATATGTGTATGCAGCAGAACACCCAAGGACCGGCTGGAGAAGATAGACACTGAACTGAAGATGATTACCTCTACAGAAAAGGAGCAGACAAAACAGAGGAGAAAGGCATCCCTGGGGGTCCATGGTGTGTTTTATTTCCTGCACTGAGTGATTAGTGTATAGGTTTTATTTTATTTTTCTCTGTACCTTCTGTATGTCATAAATATTTCAAAAATTTTTTAAGGAAAAAAAAAAAAAAACTTCTGTAAGTTTCCAGGCAAAACAGAGTTTGATTCCCTTCTCATTCTTTTCTTCTCCCTTTGACACTCAAAGTAGTTCAAATCATTCCTAGTTTCTGGATTTCTCTGAACTCAGGTTCATTTGATGGCAGAGGGGGTCCATGTGCCAACTTCCAACCCTGAAAATGTCAGGAGTTGCACTTGAAACTTGCCAAGAAACCAATGAAGAGAATAGGTTTCCTATTAGGAGACAATCCAAGAACGTGGGACAGGTTCAAGTTGTGTTAATGGGTCCCTTAAGAGTCACAGAACAATGTCTCAAGAACCTGTTCCAAGTCCTTACAAGCAAAAAGAAAGGGACAGGCAATGTCTCCCTGCCTTTCTGACAGACCAACAAGGACCCCTAAAGGACAGTTGGAAGGAGGCACCACAGACCCAGCCCAAAGAGGGAGCTCAAAAAGGTCATCATCCTGAACACATTTCCCAGGAATTCCCAAAGACTCAGCTCCCAAAACCCTCAACAGGACCATCAGCTCGCACACTCATGGTGGAGGTGAGGGGTCCCCAAGGCTCCCCAGTGCCATGGGGTCATCTAAACAGTTGGTGGGAAGTCCAGAACAGCAGCAGCCAAGCCCCTGTACACTGTCTGGGACTATGGCTGGGTGGGGGAGAGAGAAGGGGAAAACAGGGAGAAAAGATTGCTTATCACAACTTAGTGCAGCTGAAATCTCCAACCATTAACCATGACAATATTTTCAAAACTCCAATATGTCATGAGGAGATTCCCTTATCTCTCCATCTCCCTCTATCTTGCCTTCTCTGTGCCAAAATCGCTCTCCTGAAACAAACAGTTCTCTTTCTTCTTTGGAATGGTTCCTATCTCCTCCTTGAGAATATTCTGGTCAGTTCTTGGAATGTGATTTACATTACTGACCAGGGCACAGAGAACAGAACAATGGACGGGTTCCCAGCTGTGCACCAAGGGCAGGGTGGAGCAGATCCTCTGAGTGCCTGGAGTGGGAGGGAAAGGGTGAGAGCAGGGTTTCAAGGGTGCTTAGCAATCTCCTGCTTGGGAGGAGTGGATATTTCATTGCAATATTCTCGCAGCTGCTATGGACTGGCAGGTGACATGGTGGGATCTGAAGAGCCTAATGGGAGCCCTTTCACTCTTCTGGGATTTGTTGCTGGAACTACAGGCTTCAGGCCTGACTCATGCAATGAGGGCTGGGCACAAGCCAAGCAGCAATGGAAAGACTCTAGTGTCACACACACTGCCCTTGGCCCTGCCAGCTCAGCCTACTAGGGGCCAGCCAGGGCTTGCTAGGCAGGCAGAGCCCAACCCAGGGAGTCAAGACTTTTTTGCAATTATGGAGACTTTTCTCCAGTGGGGCAAGAATGCATTCCCTCCCATAGATGCACAGATTATTGAGAAAATTGTTCCTGCCTGTCTTCAAAGGCCAGAGAGGTTAGGAACCTGCTCTTTCCTTTTTCAGAAAGCTTAAAAACATGTGCAGGTGGTTGGTCTGCTCCTAATGGCAGCCTCAGTTTGGATGGGAGGTACCACCCCCATGACCTTAGCTGGAGTTCGCTTGAGCCTTCAGGCAGGGCAGCCAGATGGAACCTGGCCTTCTCTGCTGCCTCCTTTATTCACCAACCCCAAAACCAGCCCATGGGGCTTTTAAGTTAGGAAAGTTTTTCTGGCAAGTGCTACAATGGAAACCAGAGGAAGAACAAAAAATAACAACTCCAAAAACGTGACCACTTTATGGGCAACTTTACAAAGTTCTTACAGTTGTTGACTAAGCTCAGACATCAATCCAAACCCCTCTAGGTCCCTATCAGACCTCCAGCCTGGATCATGTAGGTTCTTCTGGCTGGTTCCTTCTTGTTCCAGAACTTCTATCAAGTGCTGAAGCTCTGTCCAGGCCCTCCTCCCTGGCCTCTGCCTCAAAGAGACTTTCCCAGCTTGTGAGGAAGCCAGCCCCCTATGGCCTTGCTCTGTCAAAAAGTCAAAAAGAGAAACCTATCTACCTCCGAACCCCAAAATGAAAACCAGAGTCAGCCACCAAATTCTAAACCATAGCTGTGCCTAGAAACCAGACGGCTAAAACTGGAGACACCCTACGGGAATAGTAAATCCACCATTCTCACTGTGCAGACAGTAAATGAGATTCCAATAGAGGTGCTCAGATTTGGGACCTACACAAATTTCGGGATGTTCTTTAAATGTGTCACACCCCTTCCATGCCCACATATTTGCTGAAATTTATCAGACCAACTAGAAAGAGGTAAATATTCTCCAAACAGAATCAAACTTTCCCTTAGGAAAGTTGGAGGTTCTCCTAAGACAGGTGACCCTGCATGATGGGCCCTCTGCCTGTCCTTGTTTCTCATCCCCCTCACCAAACACAGCCTTAGAGATCCTCTCTAAGCCTCCCTCCACCCATAAGCACACACCTGGGTCTACTGCTCCTTTGCTGAAAGGTTCCTGCCCCCCTATTTGCAGGGCTGCTGTCTCATCCTTAGGTTTCAGGTTAGTTGCCCCACCCTCTGAGGGACTTTTCCTGGTCACTCTACACATTGCCCACAAACACCCAAACCCACGTTCTCTTTCTTTGCATTGGTCAGTTTCTTCTTTGCATGTACCACAGCCTCTCTTCCTCTGTCTCTTTGCTTTTGACTGAAGCTCTGCCTCCTGCTCATCTGGGAGCTGCATAGGATGAGGCTGTGCAGCCATGGTCACATTCTCTCCATGGCTCCTAGCACTGTGGCTGGCACAACATGGGTGTTCCATAACTGTAGGGAATTCATGCATGGATGCCATACAGTGACAGAGGCAGGACACAAGTCTTAAATACTTCCAAATTTATTAGGAGTAGCTGTTGTCACCTCAGCAGCCAGCTCCCATGTATACACGGTATACACACCCAGCCAGTACCCAGGGCTTCCCATCCTTCTGCAGTACATGGAATGCAAAAGAACTAACCACAGGTTGGGGGGGGAGCTCTATCAATGACAGTGTCTAGTGTCTCTGGCAGCTGATTCCCAGGCTGGGAGCACTCAGATATCTCAAACTGTCTTCAGCTCCTTCCAGCCCCCTCTCCAAAATGATGAGATCCATAAGAGGGTGTTAGGGTCAAACTCCTCCAATCAGTGCACATGATGGGCAAAGGAGGTTGGAAAATCCTGAGCCAACACCCCACCAAAGAAGTCCCTGGAGCCCCAGAATGGTCCTCTTCTTCCATAAGCATGAGATATCACCCTGACTGTTTGATTCCATCACCAGAAACCTCTCATCCCTGCTCAGTCCCGGAGAGCTCAGGTGGATTGAGGAAATGTTCAATAACTTCCCAAGTTGTCTTGGTTATACTTCTTTGTAAAAAGAAAAGAAGAAATTAAAAAAAAAAAAAAAAACACTGTGACAGAAGAGTATGGAGACCTGCCTGGCCTGTGTCAGGAGCAAAGGTGGTTATTCCTCCTTGAAATGCCTGTAAAAACAACTCACAGCAAACACTGCTCTGCTGAGGATTGGTCACCCCAGTGACCCCACCTAGTCACCTTCCTTCCCACCCACTCCTTCCCCTGCCCATTTCACACAATCCCCCCACCCCACCCCACCCTTCCATAGCCTAGGAGAGAAGGCACCAAGCATAGGGCGCAGTGCTGTCGTTGGCTGACAAGGCTCTCCATTTTTGCCTGGGCCCTTTTGACTCTGCAGCCTCACCATTCTCACTGGTACAAGGTGTTCCTCCTCTTTCTGTCCTGAGATGACTGCAGCCCTGCCTCGGAAAGCCACATGCCCTTCATCCCCTGCAGGAGTCTGTCTAATGTCTGCAGTGTGGGATTACAGCAGGGTTAGAACACTGTCCCAGAGGCTTGGCTGGCCAGCTGGTCAGTTTATGGATTTTGACTGTTAGGGAAAACCACATAGAAAAACTGAACCCCCCTTCTCAGAGATGACATGTGCTTTGATCTTATCTCAGTGATAAGGTCCTAGACTCATCACCTAGACTTTGCCCCTGTACACCCTGGGCCTCAGCACCTTCAAGACATACCCAGCCTTGCCAAAGGATCTCTGACCCCCAAATGACTCCCCAACTTGTAGCTGTAGAAAACACGTGGGTTTTTACTCCCCTAACATATCTACAAGACAGCTGGGTCTCCAGCAGTTCCCACTGGTGGTTTCCAAGGGCCCCTGGATGAGATAGTTGATTCTTGGTGCTTCCTGAAACCCACACCCAAGGAAACTGAAGAGAGAGACCCTGGTCTTCATATTTAGAGCCTCAGCAAGTGGCCAAGCTGTGGGGAACAGGAAGCCATGCACCACACCCTCATCTCTATGGCTGGGCACATCAGTCTAAGGAGATGACAGCTGAGTGTGATGGGAGCACCAGGTCATATCTGTCCCTAAAGAGGGACAGGGTGGGTTCCCAGAGAGCATAATCTGAGGTAGCAAACAGTGAGCCCCATTTACCAACCAGAGAGGCAAAGGCATGGAGACAGATTGTGATGTGCCCCCAACAGACAACAGGAGCTGTCAGGCAAAGACTCACTTGCGGGCATGCGGATGTTTGGCACCTGGTCCTCCCAGGCATGCACACTCCCCTGGGTGGATGCAGAACAGTGGCCACTTTGGAAGTTCTCTGAGGCAATGCAGTGTCAATCTTACATCCTTCTCAGGAGCAAAAACCCATCAGAACTGGAGCCTCTGTTGTCCCATTCCAGGATGACATTCCCCAAAGCCAGCTCAAGAGTGCAGCTTTCACCCACCCACCCCAACCCTAGCCCCAGTGAACTTTCCAGAGTTCTCCTCCCAGTCTCTGCTTCAACCACAGAATCGTCAACCCTTTTTAAGTGGCAGCATCTGTTTGCAAAGGACAGCTTCCTCCTAATGAACATGGGTTCCCTGTGAACTTTCCCCTTTGAGGACAACTTGGTGGCAGCCCCCTGTCAGTCTAATGCCCTGGTATCAGTGGGGAAGAGGCTGCTCTTTCAGAGAGGACTGAGATAGAGGATGAAGAACCTCATGACTCCCTTGCACTCCCATCTCTTTCCAAATGCAGAATCCCAGTTCCACTTGTACCCAATCTCATTCTCCCCTTGGCTGCCACCTACCCCTGGGACAGTGGTCCACATCTGTCAGAAAAGGAAAGAGGGCTGAGAGCACCGTGAAAACCCTGCCTTGTTCAGAGGTGGCTCAGAGCCCCTGGGGCCACCTGAGGATGCCAAGCTGCTGGGCCATGGCTCTTCCAGCAGCCTGTGACCTCCCTTTTGGGGGCCGAGGTCCCTGAAGTTCTGTCTGGGCAGCACCCGACCTTCAGGCCCCTCAGAAACTGGGCCTCAGCACCTTCTGCCCAGCACCCACACTTCACTGCCTCTCCCTGCAACTGGACCCCCGAGGAGCGGGACGTGAGGTAGATTGTGCATTAGTTAACTTTCCCCTGCCCAGTCCAGGGAGGAGGGAACCTCTCGCCCCAACCCATGGCCCTTGTCCTGGACATGAGTGACATTATGGTGTGGGCCCCTGGCCACTGTCCTCTGCTCTAGCTGGCCAGAACACCAGCACAACAGGAGGGCAGAGAATGAGGGGGAGAAAAAGGATAGGGCCACTCAGCAAGGCCTCAAGATGCAAAAGTCCAGTTCCTGGGGCTTGCGGCGTAGGTTGCACTGGTCTCTGGCCAGCAGCCGGCCTCTATGGCCCACACACTTGAGTGGACGCCTCTTAAATCCCCGGCCACAGCTCTTGGAGCAGGGAGACCAGGGCCCCAGCTCCCAGGTCGGGCAGGGCTCCCCACAGGCTCGTGTCTCCACTGGTCGATGGGCTACATCACAGGCAGAGGCCCCACGCTGTCCCAGCGAGCCCCGGCAATCCACTGCTCGCTTCTGCAAGCCACTGCCACAGCTCGCCGAGCAAGGCCCCCAGCTGCCTGCCACCCAGCGTGCAAGGGGCCTGTCATCTGGCTGTTCCACTTGATTGGAGAGGCTGAGGACGCTATTGTGCAGCACAGAGGGGCTCTGGGGCTCTTTGGGGTGGGAGGACTTGTCCTCTCGAGGCTCTTTGGGCAGATAGAAGGAATAGCGGACCCTTGGTGGTGTCATCTTCCCCACAGAAAGAACCTCCACAGTCAGTGGCTCCAGGATGGGTCGGAAAGCCTGCAGACTCTCCACTGCTGTACCCGTGCCGCTATACCGAAGAAGGCTGCCCTTCACCACCAGGTCCCGTTCCACAGCCGACACCACGAAGTGCCCATTAAGCAGGTACTTGCCTTGGCTGTTCTTCAGGGCCAGATAGTTGTCATCCCCAATCAACCCCTTGTAGCCACGCTGGCGGATATCAATGCTCGAGGCGCCTGCAGGGATGGCCACCACGAAATTGTAGCCATGCCTGGGGTAGGAAAGGAGAACAGTGCATTAGACAGATGCCTGGATTAAGGGCCTCTCACCCCTTCAAAGCCATAATGGAGTCCCTGTTTGCAAATCCTGAGGTGTGTCATCAAGATGGCAGCAGAATGCAAAGACTCAGGCTGTTCAACCACCATCCAGGACATGATGGAGGCGCAAAACTAAAAGCTGGCACATGTGCTTATTGTTACATGACCTAAAACTGAATCCCTGGGCTGTAGACTCTCATGAGTAAGATGAACTGCCTTAAACATGAATTTTACTCCCATAGTGTGGGAGTAAAAGCACAAGCTTTGGAGTTAGGGAGATCCATGCCTCTTTGCTTTGCTGTTGGTCTTGGATAAGTCTCAGCTTCTCTGAGCTTCTGTTTCCTCGCCCATAAAACAGAGCTCATCATCACACATACCTCATTTAACTGTAAGGATTAAAGAAGCCACAGCACATAAATCAGGGAGCATAGTGCCCAGCAAAGAGAGGACTCCATGGGTAGCAACCATGATGAGGAGGAGGGGGAGAGAGGAAGTAAGTCTACAGTGCCCAAGTCCAAGGCTGGATGCTCAATGCAGTGAGAGTACCAGCCCTGGAGTTCTCTTTAAGCAAGTCAGTTTCTCTGGATTCTAGTGTCCTTATTTGCACAATGACTGGGTTAAGCAAGATTTCTAAGACTCCTTCCAGTTCCCAGTCTGTAAAAAAAACACTTGCTGTTTCATCTAGGGTAGGTCTAGGTATCGCTAGACCTCTGACTCCCCATGTGGCCACCCTGCTGCAGGTCCCTGTGAAGGACAGCCTTCAAAACATCCACCTGCAGTGCCCAAATTTCCAGAAAAGGGGTTTGGTTTCCTCCCTATGCATCACCTATCTAGGAGCTGAGAGGAGATTGTCATGTCCAGAGGGGACAGTCAGACTTCAGGACAGCTATCTTGTCTTTCCATTATGGGCACCTGGACTCTGGAGTTTTCACACCTACTGCTATTAACTGAGACCTCCAGGGCTCTGCCTGCCCCTGCACCTTCCAGAGAATGGGTCAGGACTTTTGAAGGAGTATGAGCTCAACCTCAGAAATCTCTAGCTAGGGAGCACAGACACTGGAGTAGGGACTAGAAGAGGTGCAGAGATGGTTCCCCAGCTGATACAGGGGCCCATTTTCCAGGAAGTAGAGGCCACTTGCTCAGCCTTTACCCCAGTTTACTGCCCTTCTTGCCTCAATCCAATCCCCAACGCCAGGGCCTCAGGTCCAGGGAAAGGATAGCAGCTGTCTCATGCTGCCTCCTTCTCATCATGGTCATGCACTGAGCATGCACCAGCTACTACATTGACCATTTTTTTTTATTAATTGCCTTCTCCTTATAAGAGCACACATGAAGGTTATTAGTATGCCCACTTTACTCTCTAGAAGTGTGGAGAGTAAATCACTTGCCCAAGGTCATGCAGAAAATGGGAAACTGAGATTTGAAAGTAGGTCAGTCCTACTGTAGAAAGCTAGATAGAACCTAAAAACTCTGCCTTCTCCCTGAGTATCATCTCCTCCTGAAGTATGTGTGTCCTCCTGTAGCATTCATCTTTGCTGGATGGCTGGCTGGATGGATGGATATCAGCCTAGCAGAGTATGGTGGCCTCCACAGTAAGAATATGACTCAGACCTGACATTCTCCCCAATTCTAATCCAAAATTCCAATACTTCAGGAGAATTCCACTCATCCCACTCTCCCCTTATCCCCAGACTGCACCCTCCAGGGCCCAGAACTCACATGGGCTTGGTGAAGAGACCTGTCACTCTCTTGCAGCTCTTATTATCTCCCCCACAGACGCCACATTTGTCAAACTTCTTCTTGGAGCCCAGGTTCCCATCGCAGCCAGCCTTAATGCACTTGCCTTGGACACAGACCGAGGTGGAGTCAGGAGTACACAGCGTACCATCTACCACCTGCAGCACCCCCAGGAAGAAAAGAAGAGGAAGAGGGAGCAGCTCAGCTGCATGCTCCCCTGAAGACCTGGTCCTTGCTATGGTCTCCTGCCCCCAGCCTACTCACCTTGGGTGCCAGCACGTAGAAGTAGCCAGTGCCATTGGCTCGGCAGATGAGCTTGCACTTGTCCCGGGGAGACACACCTGAGTACTTGGGTACCCATGCCACAGCCAGGGTAAGGCGGTTGGTACTATGGTTGTAGCCATTGAAAGCCTCACACTGCTCTTCCCGGAAGCTCTTGCCAGAGGCTAGGGAGGGAGGAAGCACAGATAGGACGCTAGAGAGAGGAGCCACAAGAGATGTTGCAAAAGGCAGCATCCCTCCCAGGGGTGTCCAGCCCCCAAGACTCTAAACAGCCCTCTTACACTTTCAGCAGCATGATGTTTACCCTGTCTCAGAGGACTAAAGTAGGCTAGGAGCAAAAGGTACAGGGCACAGATATAAGGCATCCTCCAGCAATGCGCTGTCTCCTCCAGTAATCTACCCTTAACTCCAATAACAGGCATATCCTAAACGTTTGTTCAGTCATGTAACTCTTCAGCAGTCTATTGAAATTATTTTCACAATAGCATTATTAAAAGCCTACAGCATTACATCATTTACAAGGAAAACCAATTATATTGATATATAACTATTAATATATATTTGAAACATTGTGGTATATGTGCTCCTTTCTTAATACATAAAATAAAGATTCAATAGTGAATCTAATAACTCCTGTAATGTTGAGGCAAGAATGAGCATAAATGGCATTTTTAAGAGTTCTTTCAGCAACTGAAATGCCATATGAAAATATCCATTATTTCCATTGGTGACAAAGTCACAAGTATTCCTACTACTATTGTAGTTTGTTGCCTACATGAAAGAAATACTAAGTCCTTTCCATCTGCTACATATTAGATAGAAAGGTTAAAAAAAAGAAAACATGCTAAATTTCTAACTGGAGGAAATACGAAATTATAGATAGAAACTTTAGTAAAAATAAAGATGCAAAATTTTTCCCCACCACGTTCAGGGGCCCTGGATTCCTGCTTAGAAGATGGATTGGTCAGTAGTGAACTACTATGACTTCTAGTGCCTCATGCACTTGAGTCTTTAGCTTCCCAGTCTAAGTACCCAGAAGAAAACAGCCTTGATAAAGATGAGTGGCCAAAGGAATAGTTCCAAGAAGGCTCTGTGCCTCTCCACTTCCAGGCTCTGTGTTGGAGGTTAGAATCTAGATTTCAATCTCTCTGTAGCCACAACTGACCTGAAGGGTGCATGGGAGGCAGTGACCTTCAGGCTCTCCTTTCCAGGGCCTAAGACACTCACTGTACTCCCCGCCTCACCTGAGCTGGGGCAGGGCTCCAGGTTGCAAGATCGGTATTTCACTCTCACACCCTCGCAGTACTTGCCCCCATTGGCAGGGGTGGGGTTGCTGCACTGTCTCCGAGCCAGCTGCACACCCCCACCACAGGTACGTGAGCAGGGACTGTAGGGCTCCCACTTGGCCCAGGAGCCATCCACCTGTGAAGAAAACCAGTTATGTTCTTTCTTGCAGCTCCAGAAGCCAAACCCAGCCCCTTAGCCTACAGAAGATCCTGGTACTGCCTCCAAAGTCTCATCCCACCCCACTGGCATAAAAACCCACTTTGTATCAGGAGAAAAACATAAGTAAATGATTTGTGTGCACAGGGCCCACACAGCACTTCAACCAAGGGCTCCTTGTTAAAAATGGAACTGCTCAGAAGAGAGAGGCCCCTTTAGCCTTCACTACAAAGGAGGGCTTGAGCTGATGGTCAAACCTCCTTAGGTTTCACCTGCAAAAAAATGGGGCCTGTAATGCTCAGGTCTGAGGTCAGATGGAAGATTTAAATGGAGTGACATGTACGCAGATCTCTCACCCCAGGCCTGACTGTATGCAGGAGCTGGAAGTTTCCCCTTATTGTTAGTCTATGCACAGAGCCTCTAAACCTTTGAGAGTCCCAGCCTAAAGCCTTTCCTGTAAACAGTGTTGCCACAGATATTTAAATATTTATATTTGTAAATGTTCTGTAATTCAGACTTTTGTCCAAACCAAACTGATTTCAATCAAGGGCTGTATTTGAGAGTTTCACTGACTGTACTGCTAGGGTTTGTGTCAAGAGAGCATTAAGACGAGAGATTATTAAGCAAACCTAAAACTCTGGAGTAAGTTATGTAGTGGGTGTTTGTTTGTTTAAAAGAGTAGAGAAGGAATACAAAATTTATAATCTTCATTATGATATTTTAGGATGATGGTAAAATGGGTTTTCACCTCCTACACACATATCAGTTGGGCAACGAAGAAGCAGCCCAGTTGTACAAATGTGGGATTAAAACTGTCATAGATCACCCATAAAGTGAAGAGCGCCACATACATCTAATCAAAAACTGCCTGTATGAAATATAATGACTTATGTATATATTCAGCAGATTATTCAATCTGTCCTCTGGTCAGATAGTTCTCCTTTCATTGTGTCAAACAGGTCTGTTTGATTCTATTTTTTTTAAGCCATTGTCCCTTATTCCTGAAAGAACCGAACTAGTACCTCACTTCACCCCTCCTTTCTCATTCTGAGACAGTCATCTACATCTGCTCTCTCCCCCTTCTTTCTCCTCTGAGCCCTGCATTACGGTTTTGTCTCTATCACACCACAGAGGCTTGCTCTCTCAAAAATCAGTAATGACCACCTAAGAATGAATGAATTGAGGCTCAGGCCTTATAATCCACAACTTTTCTTTGGTATTTAACGTTGTTTCTGCAGCTTTGGAGATAAAGCTATTTGATTTTCACCTGGCATCATTTCTTCCCTCCACTTGTACAAAATTATTCAGTGGGTTCCTGCCTGTGCCATTCACTCATTAATGCACCGGACATTCACTAAGCTCCTACAACATCCCTAACGCCATGTGAAGTCCCTGCCCTTAAAGCCACAACATCCTAGTGGAGGAAGACAAGCAATAACAAGCCAGTGCATGTAGAGGTTGGATGAGTTGAAAGCAAGTGAAGGTGAGGGCAATGGGAGGACCTTAGTAAGATGGGCTGCTCTGAACAGGAGGGGTCAGGGAGACCACACTCTTGTAGAGCCTGACGGAAGGATGGGCGTGAGCCATGCAGATATTAGGGAAAGAGCATTCAAGGCAGAGGGAGCAAGTGATGTGTCTGAGGAGGGATGCATGGAGAGGACGCCAGCATCATTGGAGCAGAGGGAGCAAGAGGCCAGAGCAGGCAAGAAGGCACAGAGATTGGGCTGACTCACTCTGAGCCAGGCATAAAGCCCCTGGAGGCTTCCAAGCAGAGAAGTGGCATAACCTAACCTTCAAGTTTATTTTTATAAACTTGGCACTGGGATTTAAACTCAAGGCCTCATGCCTGATAGGAGCTCTTACCACTTGAGTCATTCTACCAGCCCTTTTTTGTGTGTGATTTTTTTCAAGATAGGGTCTCGAAAACTATTTGCCCAGAGCTGGCTTCAAACCACGATCCTCCTGATCTCTGCCTCCTAAATAGCTAGGATTAAAGGTATGAGCCACCAGCACCTGACATAACTTTCATTTTTAAATAATACCGCTGGCTGCTCTGTTGAGCATAGTCTATAAGAAGTAAGATCAGAAGCAGGGAAACCAGAGGCGGAGGGATTGCCATGAATCCAGGGGAGAAGGGATGGTGGCTTGGACAACGATGACAGCAAGGAAGTAGTGAGAAGTGGGGCTAGAACACAGGGTCAATAGGAATTGCTGAGCTATCAGATGTGATGTGTGTGAGAAAAGGAGCTTTGGCATGAGCAAGTAGAAGATGGAGTTGCCAATACAGGTTTGGGGATGGATCAGGAGCTTGGTTTTGCAGTGCCATGTTTAAGATGCTTATCAGGTGTCCAAATGGAATCTCCAAGATCCACTTATAGATATATAAGATCCAGAGAGAGGCATAGACTAGAGATACATACTTAAGCGTCCTCAGCCTCTAAGTGGTGCTTAGAGCGAAGGTCTAGATGAACCAACTAGAGATTGAGTGTGGATAGGACTGAGCCGTGAGGCATTGAAAATGAGAGGATAAGAAAATGCCAGTGAAGAGTCTAAGAGGAGCAGCCAGTGAGAGAGGAGAAGAAGCCACAAGTCAGTGGAGGCTCTCGGGCCAGGTGGAGACAGGGTTCTCAGGAGAGAGAGTAATGGCTTGTGTTAAACGCTGCATCTGGTCAGCCCACGGGCAGACTGGCAATCAACCTTGGACTTAAGCAATATGAGGCCATTTGACGGCCATAATAAGAATTACTTGGTAGGGATATTGGGAGCGAAAATCTATTAGAATGAGCTCTGGAGGGAAACAAGAAGCAGGAATTAGAGAGAGCAATGTTTTACAATGTTTTCAAGGAACTTTGCTGTAAAGGGAAGTAGGAGAAACAGACTGCGCTGTGTGCGGAGGACAAACATCATGAAAAGTCTTGTTTAAGATGGAAGAAATTATAACAAGTTTGTATCCTGATGTGAATGACTCCACTCAAGAGGGGGAACTGATAGTGCAGGGGAGAGAGAGGATAATTGGTAAGTGATGTTCTTGACTGGACAAGAAGGATGGTGCAAGCATAAAGCGTGGCCTCAGGTCAGAGCACGGACAGGCCATTCACCTACTGTGAAGGGTGAAGGTGTTCTACCTGGCTGCACAGAAGCAATCAGGTGGGGTGAGGGCGCAGTGGTAGGAGCTGATGGAAGTTCTCTTCTGGTTTCCTGATTGCTTCTTTTATCTTGGTGAATTGGGTAGAAGATTACTGGTTGCTGTGGTTCACATATGGTTTGTCTCCCAAGAGTTCATGTGTTAGAAACTCAGTCCCCAATATGGTGGTATTAAGTGGTGGGACCTCCTTTAAGAGGTGAGGCATTGGGCTGGCAGAGTGGCTCAAGTCGTATTGTTCCTACCTACCAAGCATGAGGCTCTGAGTTCAAACCCCAGTATCACCCAAAATCAAATCCCTTCAGAAGGGATTAGATAGTTCTAGGGGGGTGCTGACTAGTTCCATGAGTGTGAGACGTTATAAAAGATGGATCCTGGGCCTCTCCACTCTGGCTTCCTGTCTCACTGTGTGAGCTCTCCATCTTGCATGCACTCCCATCAGGATGCTATCTGCCATGAGGCAACACAGCCAAGGGAGACCTCACTAGAACCTGCATCATGCTTTTTGGGCTTTCAGCCTCCATAACTGAGCTAGGAGTGGGGCTGAGGTTCAAGTAGTAAAATGCTCACCTAGCAAGTAACCTCGCAAGTACAAAGCCCTGAGTTCAAGCCCCAGTACCACTAAAAACTGTGAGCTAGATAAACCTCTCTTCTTCATAAGTTTCCTGCCTCCAATATTTCATTATAGAAATGGAAAAATGCACTAATACCAGTGAAAGTGAAAATGAGGAAGGAGTTGGTAATGGAAGAAGAGAGAAATTATGAACTGATACATATAGGAGGCTGGGAGAATGCATGAACTATGACTCCTCGTTCCAACTGAGTTTCCAGGTTGATAATTTTAACAATGGATCACAGACTCTCAACTCAATAGAGTGGAGGTGAGGGCATGAGAAGGAAAAATGGGAAGACAGTTATACTGATGGACTATAGGCTCAGATATGACTGAAGAATTATTGGAATCCAAAAACTAAAAAGGAGTGGGCAAGGAAGATGGGACATGGAGGTCAGAGTGGAATTCTGAACTGGGACCACTGAGGGCTTTGGTGATCTGTAAGATAAGCCTTGTGCTTTGACCTTGACGGTGTTCCCATTGAAGACACAGATTTCAGTTCAAAGGGTAGTGAAGAGACTATTCAGAAGAGTTATAGTAGATTTTGCCAATGATAAAGAATTACAAAAACTGTGTGGGAAGAGTGTACATCCCAGGCCACATCTTATGCAACATTCTCCTGAATAGTCTCTGTGTCTTCTGGACTCACTTTCCCAAAAGAAAGAGCTGGCCATGACTTGCCTTTCCTTAGAACCTTCTAGTCTGAACCCATCAAGCAGGTTGTGCCCCAAACTACATTCCCAAAGACATTTCCAATGGAGCCCTTGACCACCAACCCCAGGCTCACACAGATTCACATCTGGACCTATTGAGATCTTACTCACCCTCAAAGCTCTCTTCAAATCCCACCTTCTCCTCAATGGTTTTTCACTTCCTTGTGATCATCATTAATCTCTCACCCCTGCTATTCCATGATGCTCTTTTACACTTTTGTGCTACCACAGAAAACATCTCTCTGTGTCTTGCATTGGAATGACATTTTTAGCCTCCTCACTGAACTTGAGCTCTCTAAGGCATGGCTAATGTTTTATTTCTTTTTCTGACCATCACTGTATCTTAAACAGTTCCCTGAATACAATAAGCTGTTGCCTAATAAATGGTTGAAGGTTTAGTTAAATATATTTCCAAGTCACAGAAAAAGATTCTAAGTAATTCTGTACCACACCTATCTCAAGGAAATGCTTTTTTGTAACATTGCTTCTGTGCACATAAAACCCTGTACCAACTCCTCCCCCAGCTGGGGGCAGGGATGGGGAACAGACAATCACCAAGGATGGGCTTCTTATTCCTGCTTTGGAAAATACAGATCCATTTACTACCCTAGGCCTAAAGAATACAAAGTTTGTATTACATTCAGAGCCTACTTGGGGCTCTAATGTTCTGGTTTCATTGTTAGTCCTATTTTATTTGGGGGAATAAATACACTTGCTTGATTGCTTTTCAGTTCTAAAAACAAAACAACAACGACAACAGAAACTGAAGCTGAGTTCAGGACATGTCAAATTACAGAAGCTTGTCCAGGACTATACTTTGCTTCATTTCTAAGCTTTGTTCGTCTGTGTGGCCCCCAGCTCCATGAATATGGAGTTGATGAGGGAAGAAGAAAGGATGAAGTCAGACTATAAGCCACTCTCAACGTCAAGGGCTCAGCTCTGGGCCCAGAGCATCTCTCCACCTAGAATGGGGCACAGGACTCAGAGCTGAGACCCCAATCCTGTTCAAGGCTTTTTGCCACACGTTTCAGACTTAACCAAGTTCTTTGACCCACCATAGCTTTTTTTCTCCACTCTTGAGAGTCAAAACCAAGATAGGACCATAGACCAGCAAAGAGGCACATCACAGCAATGTGATTCAGGTCTGGTCACACAGCTACTCTATGAGCAGTTTCCCAGTAGAGACCAAGCCAGTGGAGGCCTGGCCCAACCTTCCTCCTAGTAATCCTGATGCACATTCTCCAGCACTCACCCGGTACTTGTTGAGGTTGTGTCTTTCCACACAGGCCCCCTTGAGGCAGAACTTGCCCTCGCCACAGCTGGTGCCATCTGCCCAGGGGAAATGGCGGGTCTGGCATACCATCTGTCCCTTGGCCTTGCCAGTGCACCATAGCTTTGTGCAGTACTGCATATATGGGCAGGGCTTAGAACCCACACCAAAGGCCAGTTCGCACTGCTGGCTCAGGGTATAGCTGGTGCCTGGCAGGTCCTCAGGCAGAGAGATGGGCTTGCTGGGTTGGTCCAGGAGACAGTCACCTGCAGAAAGCCAAGGACATTTGTTAGAACAAGCTGAGGAAAGTAGGCATGGCTGGCCTAAAATCTAAATGGTAAGGACAGAATGAAGCAAGGGACAACTAGAATGGACCCATGTCAGAGCCTAACTTCTTGAGGCTGTTACCCCTCACATGGGTGGTGAGTGTCCCTCTGGGCCAGTCCTGCTCCTCTCTGCTACCCTGACTTACCATGCCCACTGTCCAGGAAGTCAGTGATGATGGCAGCACTGCAGGCTGACCAGGGGTTGGCACGGTCAATCTGGATGAGAGTTGGAGACATCATGTGATTGGCACGGAGCTTTCCAAACACCTCCTCGCACACCTTCACATTGTCATGGGGCATATTGAACACGTGGCCTGTGGAGTAAAACAAGAGAACTCAGGGGCCGGAGAAAAGGGCTGCACAGAACAGGCATAAGGGATTCAGGGAGGAATGGGAGAGGCTAGAAAACCTTATGACAGTTACTGGTCATTTGTATCTACAGATGGATTGCTTTGTAAATGTCCCCAAGACCTGTGCTTGCATCTTCCATCCTCTCCATCAGGCTGTGAGCTCCATGGGGACAAAAGTGTGTCTCATTGTCGGAACGTATTCTCCCCATAGTTCCCAAGTGACAGACACTCTGCAAAGGTACTCAGACCACATCACTGGGAAACTAGGCTGGGGTAATTGAAGAACACAAAACAAAGCCACTGCCCAGGTGGACTCTGCTCCCAAGAAAGGATCCCTAAAGGTTTCAGAACATGAGAGAACAAAGGCAAATGTCTCTCCACCCCCAAAGCACCTAGCACAAACCCAGAACAACTCCAAAGGACATCTCCCCTCCCCTCCAGCCTTACCCAGCTCATGGGCAGTGGTGAAGGCTGATGGAAGCCCATCATCCTCAATGACAGAACAACTTCTCTTGGGATCGCACATGGTGCCCACGTCAGCCATGCCCAGGGTGTCACAGGTAGTAGCCCCACATAGATCCTGCCAGATGGGAGAGAAGCAGAGTCAGCATAAAGTTAGAGAAAGTGACTGAAGGGATCTGAAGGGAAGAAAGGACACCCTATGAAACATTCCAGTTCATCCCCACTCCAAGTCCAACACCTTCCAGGAACGCCCTCCTTGCTAAGCTATTATGGAGCTGTTCACAGATTCAACCCAGACTGAGGGAGAAATCCAACTCCGGGAGAAAGCTCTGTGGCTCACCAAAAAGACTGGCCCAACCCTACCCTTGGAAGTCCTGTGGGAAGTAATTAAGAGGTTCAAAATTAAACTATAAGGACATTGCTCTATATAGAGACAGCCTTCCAGACCAGGAAAATGGTGACTCCCACAGTGGGGTGAGGTTCTGGTCATGGTTCCCTAAGACAGGTGGGGTGGAAGGCAACCACGCTCCTCATCCAGAGTCAGCTTTGAGCAGTCTCCATTTTTGTTGAGTGACAAATTAATTAATGAATTAAGTTCAGATTCTCAACCACAGGATCAGTGACAAAGGACCACCCATGCCAGAGATTTGGATTCCTTGGGCTAGAAGGAGGCAGAATGAAGTGGATAGAAGCCACCATCTACAAATAGTTTAATTAGCTACAGATGCTCAAGGGGACCCCAGGCTCAAAGGATAGAAGGAAGAAAAGGAAAAGAGATAATCAACTATGCAGGAAGCTTAAATCGCTGAGATTTAGGGCTTCCAAAAGCACACCTTGATAGGAAGCACTTCCAGGGGATACTGAAGGGCAAAACAGGGCTCCAGGGGTGAGTATCACAAAGAACTTACTGAACACTATAGGCCACTGATGCATAGAGACCTTAAGAACCCAGGAGTTGGGGCTGGAGGCACAGCTCAAGTGGTAGAATGCCTGCCTAGCAAGTATGAAGTCCTGAGTTCAAACCCCAATACCGCCAAAAACAAACAAAACAAGAACCCAGGAGTTGAAAGTAGGATGAGACACTCATGCACATTCTGTTCCACTTGAGAAGACATGCGTTGAATCAGTGACTCTGGCATTCTCTTCATTATGTCACTGTCTTTCATGCTTATGACATTCTATAGTGTAAAAGAAGCAGGTACATCTATCGCCTCATTCAACCCTGACATATTTTTCCTTAGGAGGAAAAATAACATATGTACTTATCAAGGTAGAAACTGAAGCTCATAATCATAGCTAACCATGGCCATGATTTACTAAATGGTGACGCCATGTATGTACTGTACATGATAACCCTAATCTGACCCTCACAACAGCCCACTGAAATCTTGACTAATTATCACCTTTCACAGAGGCTGAGGCTCAGAGGTTCAAGTCACAGAGCAGACACATGTACTCAGGGTCTGCATCGCTGTTGGCTCAGTGCTCTTTTCACTATGTCATAGCCAACTATCCAACAACTCCATAGCCAAGGCTCAGGAGAAAGAGCTGTGTTGTTCTCCTGTGGAAGCCAAGGGGTGCGTACGAACACACAAACAGCTGTTCTCAATATTGTCTCCCTTTCCAGCTCTGTGTCTATGCGTGTGCACACACATGCATGCATGTCTTAACCTGAGTGGGGGAGGGTAGGCAGAAGCAGAATTAGTGGGGTCAGAGGGCATAAGAGAAAAAGTGGTCATAGTACAGAAAAACAGCAAAATTTAATCCAAAGCACTCAGAAGTTTACCACCTGAGCAATCAGGTGATAGTCACACCTCTTAATGAGTTAACAGTTCTTCTGGCCAGAGACCATGAGGGTGACCAACCTGAACCCAGAGTACTAGAGTCAGGGGCTCTGTGCTCAGTCGCCTGTGTTTGCCCTGTGCACTTCTTCCACTTTCAGGATCCCCAGGAGGACCTCAAATCCCAATCTCTTCACAGTATCCCTTCTTCTTCAAAAACTCACTGTCTCAGAAAGTTCTTCTCCAGAGCCCTGAACCCTAGAGAAACAACCACTGTCAATGTCTGTTCACCTGAACAGCAGTTTAGAGAATGTGGCTGCTGAGACCACAGAACAGCTTGTGAATGGGGAGGAAATGGTAAGATGAGGAAGGAAGGCATAGTATAGTGAAAGAGGGAGGGAGAGAAATGGGGCCATGTGTCCTGGATACTACAGAATAGAATCTCGACCATCAAAGAGGGTCATCTCTGGAAATTCTAGTCCAGTGGTTACAACCTATAGCAGAGCCTCGCAGGCAGACATATTCCATGGCTTCCAGGTCACTCTGCACACTCACTGCTGCCCTCAAGTAAGAGAGAGGGAGCACAGGAGTAAGAACCAAGAAGCCTAGATTCTAGTCCTGACCCCGTTACTAAGTGGATGCGTGACTTTGGCAAAGCCCCTTCTCCCTCAGGGTCTCAGTTTCCTACTCTGTGGAAGAGTTTTCAACTAGAACTTGGACTACCCAGTGCCTTAAACCTATCCTCCTTCCCCAGTCCTGGGGTGCTCAGCTCCTTCTGGCTCCACAGGTTACAAAGAGAACACACAGAAAGATGTGATTTTTAGAATGAAAGGAATGCTAGGAAGCTTCTTGTCTACTAACCTATGTCAGGTAGTGTACAGAACAAACTCACAGCAAAAACAGCAGTCACTCTGCCTTCTACTAGCACTCAGAGTGTGATTCCCCATCCTGCTCCTCAGAAGTAGCCAGATCAGGAGAGAGCTTACTTGGAATCCTGGGGGCCCTGCAGCTGTCTCTGTGTTTGGGAGATCCTTAGAGTTAAGGCGTCCTTCCTCAGAGAGGACAGATTTTCTCTGAAGGCCCCTCCTGGCCAGGAGTAACTTGTTCTTGCCATCGAGAGATCTTGGCTTTGCTGGATCAAATAAGAACAAGGGAAGCCAACAAACTTCCTGCAAATAGGGAGTAGCAGAAAAGAGCCACCCTGCATTAACCAGTGTCCTCAGTGTGGAAAGGTGCTGATGGTGAGGGTAGAAGCTCTGCCTGACCTTCTTCCCTTAATCAGGGACGCAAATGAAGACTGGCTGGGCTTTGGTGCTTTGAATGCCTATGGATGCTTGAACAAGGGCCCGGTCATACCTCCTGAATGTCTCTACCCTTCTGGAATGAACTCAGAGGCACTCAAGTTGCCTTATCCCCTTCAGCTAATAGAAAACTCTTCTGCCTGGTTGATGTAGGCATTTCTGAGCCCAGTCCCTACCTGTTTCACTATTCCTAGCAACTTGCTATTTCTCTTATAGTCTTTTCCAAAAGACCCAAAAGTCATCTTGACCAAGAATCTAATCCTCCTGGACTATTCCTTTCTAACCATCCCTTCTTATAAAATAATTTAAGATTGGAGCTGCAAGGTAAATAAATAAATGAGGATAACACTTTTCAGCGGCCCAATCCCTGCTCTGTACACAACCCCCACCACTCCCACAGGTACCTTCCCTGCAGACCTCCTTCCCACTTTCTCTGCTGCCCATGCATATGTTGAGATGTTCAATGTTTTCCAGCCATACAGAGGAAAAAAGACCGACAAAAATCAAGATCATTAATTTTTTTAATGTAGCAGAAAAGAAATGCATTCTAATGCAACCAACTTCCTGCTTACATTGAAATCCGAGGCATGAGAGCAACATCACAAAGTCCAGAACCATCACAGAATTTCAGAACCATGCCCTTATTTTACAGATGAAGACACTGAGGCTCAGTGAGTTGAGATTTCACACCCAAGGCCACGCATCTATTAAGTGAAGAATGGAGCCCTGAATCCATGCCTTTGGACACTGGGACACCTAGGTTAGCAAGCAGTCTTCCTTGCTCTAAAGCATAGCTCACTAGTTAGAATACTGTAATTACTGGTACAAAGCACCCTATGTAATATGAATCATTATATTTACTTGTGAACCCAAATCTATATGCTTGTAATCCCAAGGATGGGAGGGCTATTCAGAGTGTGACTAAGGCTGTTTGGTGACAAAGAAGGATACAGCACAGCCTGGAAGTTGCTTTCTTATATTAGCAGATTTGGTTTCCCTCCAGATGTACAAAATGGTATTATTGCAAGAGACTGAAGTAATGAAAATAACAAGAATTACCCCAATGAGGAAGAAGAGAAGCCAAAGCTTATAGGAAGACCAAACATTCTCTAGAAATTATCACTTCCAAAGAGGGTGCCTACCAAATGCAACATTGATGGCTCATATTTATTGAGTTGTTACTATGTGCCAGTCACTGTTGCAAGAGTTTTGCCCAGATTAGCTCATTCAATCCTCACAGAAGCTTTGCAGGAGATGCCATTATTAGGCTCCATTTTACAGAAGAGACCCAACAAAGTAAGTAACTAGTCCAGGGTCTCTCAGTAAGCCCTCGGTTAGATAGAAAGGGAAGAGGCAGAGTGAGGGTTAAAATCCAGGTAGTGCTGCCTCAAAGCAGAGCTCTAGCCAGGACTCCCCACTCCCTGTGGTGCACATCCACCCCAAGAATAAAGGGGATGAGAAGTCAAGAGGGAAAATTTTCCCACCACAAACACACTGTCCATCCCCCCAACTCAAGCAAGTGCTGGCAGACACAGAGTGAGGAGAGTCCTGGGGAGGGAATAGACAGGACTCCGTGCTGAGAGCAGCACCTGCTGCCACCTCCACCTTGCTGGTTGAGCAAGTTCCTGGCTGCTTGCCCCACACCTGCATCGACACACTGACCCTGGCCCTGCTGTGCACCCTGTCTGCTGACTCCAGGGTGGATTAACAATCTCTCCTATGCCTCTCCCCGCCCCTTTCTCCAGGCAAAGCCTGATGACAGAGAGCCAAGATTAAATGCCAGAAGAACCAAAGGCTCTATCTCCCAACCCTGTAGCCTGACAGCCTGAATTTCGGATTAATGATGCCAGGAGTGAGGCAAACGGCCTGAGCGCCCACAGCTTCAGGCAGCCCACACTTCCCCACACACCATCCCCCAGGCATGCTTACTACCACGAGATGCTCGGACCTGTGCAGGGGCTACAAAGACATAAAGAGGTCTCTGCCTTAAAGGAGTTTACAGATCAGGACTAGCAAATGCTGGTACCCATGGTTCCCACACAAACATGGAACTATTAACCAGACAAGTGTGATGTACACTTGTAAGGGTAATGGGTGAGGATGTCTTGAAACAGCCCTATCTCAAATTTACACTCTGGCAAAAGTAATCATCACACAAGAAGCATAGTGAGGCCTATTCTGGACAATTCAGTAACTCATCCTGGAAATAGCCCTGCCAGTTAGACATCATTGTGAGCCTCCTTCTAAGGATGAGGAGAGCGAAGTTCAAATAGGTGACTCACTCATGGTCCATCAGTAGGAAGCTGAAGTTCTAGGACTCAACTCAGCTTGCCTGACTCCAAGCCTGTGTTTTTTCCATTGTGCCATGTGACCAAGGTGTCAAGACAAGGTGCAAGGAAGTACCAAGGAAGGGAGGGAGAGAGAAACAACTTACAGAGAAGGTCAAAGGAAGGTGGAGAGCAAGACTTAAAGAAGGATAAAACTTTTTCTCTCTCTGCACAGGATAGAACATTCCCCCGCCCCAAAAAAAGTGGCTGCTTTTTTTTGGGGGGTGGATGGAGGGTTGGTATTGGGGTTTGAAGTCAGGGCCTCACACTTCCTAGGCAAGCACTCTACCACTTGAACCACACCCTCCAGCCCGTTTTGCTTTAGTTATTTTTCAGATGAGAGCTCACACTTTTGCCTTGGGCCACTCTTGAACCTCTTACCTCACCTCTGCCTCCTATGTAGCTGGGGTCACAGGCATAAACACCATGCCCAGCTTGTTCTTTGAGTTAGAGTCTCACTAACTTTTTGCCAGGGCTGGCCTCAAACCAAGATCCTCCTGTCTCCACCTCGCAAGTAGTTAGCATTACAAGCAAGAGCTACAGCACTTGACCCCTTACTACTGGTCTTCTTAACTAAGCCAGTAGTTAAAAAGAGAAAGAGAAAAAAACAGAGAGACAGAGAGAAAGGCAAACAGCACTTGAGAGACTGAGGCAGGAGGATTTCAAGCTCTAGTTCAACCCAGGCTATATAGTGAGACCCTGGAAGGGAGAAGAGGAGGGAAGAAAGGAAGACAGAGAAGGAGGAAGGACAGAGAGAGGAAGAGAAAGAGATGCCAAGCCTGGTGGTGTGTGCCTGTACTCGCAGTTACTTGGGAGGCTGACACAGAAAGATCCCTTGAGCCTAAGAGCTAGAGGCCAACCTGGGCAACACAGAGATCCCATCCCTCTTCCTCTCAAAAATGAAAAAAAGACTCCCTCCAATCCTCCTTCCCCATCTTCTGCTGTTAATATCAGGCTTGCTTACTTGGTATAGGAAAAGGACAAAGAGAGGAGTTGCCCCACAAAACAGGCAACAGCCATATTTTACTGCTTCCTCTCTTTTTCCTCACATTCCTCTCCCCCTCCCAGGAGTGTTGGTGCATCACCATGTCATGATCAAGAACGACAAACTATTAAATACCAAATCTTCAGATGGCCCCTCTTTCTAATATCTTCTAAGGCCTGACTTCAAAAAAGATCCTGGTGAAATCATGATTCTTTTGGCTCATCCTGGGTGTAGATGTAAAATACAAATCACCCTTTTATTATTCATATTTTTAATGTGAATGCTAAATTTGCTGTCCTGTTGCAAGTGCTTTATTATAGAAAACACTGGCCTGTTTCACATGAGTTTCCAGATTCTATCCTGCTCTGCACAGGATAGAACATATCCCTCCCAAAAAAATTAAAATGTGGTGCTCCCCAAGGCCAACACCAGAAGCTCAGCACCGAGACTGAGACAGTGAGAGGGGAAAGGTCAGGGTATGAATGAAGAAAATAAAACAGACAAAAGCCCACCTGGATAATCCCAGAAGAGGAAGATGAAAAGGTCAAGAGAGAAGAGAAAGGTGAATGGCATAAAAGTGGCACTAAGCACTGCAGAAAAAACAAAATAAATGAAAAACAAGCAAGGAGAAAAACCATAAACTACAAGTCATAAAAAGTGAAAATGAAGTCATCTCAAAAGAGGAAATGTCACAAATAGCAATGCAGATGGTGGAGGGAGTGAAGGGAGCCACAGCACAGAAAACAAGCATCCTTTCCCATCCCCACCAGCTCCCTGACCAAGCCCTTCCTGCAGCCTGACCCCTTGGAGAGCATCCTCATCTCATGGCGGAAGGGGGTGTGTGGGGGTGTGGAATGTCCCTCAGGAGGCTCCCACAGGGAAGGCTCCATGCCTCTGTCCAGGCACTTAGCATGATGGACTGTGATTAGCTGCTCCTTGTCACACAGTAAATTTCTGGGGGGCCCAGATCACATCTTATTAATGTGTGTATCTCCAGCCCAGGATAGAGCCTCAAAATAATAGATGCTCAATATGTGTTAAAAGAATGTTAAGAATAAATGTGTGAAAACCCATTCTACCACAAAGAGTTACCCAAACAGCAGAGGCACTGGACCTAAAGACAAGGAATATTGAGTCTCGGCAGTAAATACCTGGCGCCTGCTGCCCAATGCAAGGAAAAGCCAGAGAATTTTTTCTCCTCATAGAAGTAAATGAGAAAGACTCTGGCTCTAATTCTGGGCAGATTCTTGTTCCAATCCTGGGCTGACCTCACCCTGTTGTTATGAGCTTGGAGGCTGATTGCTTTGCAAAATCAGATGTGTACTCTTTGTCCGTGAACTTATTCTGAATCTCTACATAAACTCCAATTGTCAAAACACTTGTTGTATGATCAATGAATTCTCCCTTCCAGACAGTTAAGGCTCCTGGAGACCACATCTGCCTTAGTCTAGAAAAGGCAGCTGTTTGCCCATGTTCTCATCCCATACAGTACCTTCCCCCCAGGGAGCTCAGGAATGAGAAGTTGCTAAGACTTTGAGAATGCAGCAGGCCCCAAAATCTGTGCTGGCAAGGAGATGTGGGAGAGATGTTTACCCAAAGGATAGCACACATACCTTGACGACCGGCCTGCCAACACAGCCTCCCCACTCTCTGGCTTTGCCCTCTAGATGCCTAAGGGGAAAATAGCTTCTAAAAGTCGCATCTTGCACATCCCTGTTTCTGACCAAGTGGTCATGCATCCTGTACCCATTATGCATGGACAACACAGCCCCCCAGGGGCTAGTGCACCACTGAGAACAGAAGCTGTCACGCTGTTTCACTGTTTCTTCAAAAGGCAGATCCTTCCGATGGCATGGCCCATGTTCCCAGCAGGACTCATCTTCCTGGGGCTGGTTGGAAAAGTCAGCCTTAACCAGTAGGTGGTGGAGAGAGATCTGTTACTTTGGAGCTGGGGAGTGACCTCTGCAGGGGCATTCCAGGTAGCAAATGGGGTGACAGCTGCTATGCCCATTAAGATATCCTGTTCCTGGCCTTTGCTTTCCCCCTTTTTCCCCAGCAACCTGACTGTGGGACTGGTTTGTGTGCAGAGGTTGAAGCCACCTCCTCTGCAGTTTCCCCATGAATCAGGCAGTGCTTGTAGGGGCTGGGCAGCAGCAACTCGACAGACCTCAGTTGGAAGTGAGCACAAGGAAACAAGACTCAGGCCAAAGACCTCCCTAGAGAAACCAGGTGGTGGGAGGAGAAAAGGCTGGGAAAGGAGGAAGTTCAACTTCAGGAAGGGACTAGCTGTGCCAAATGGGTTACTGTGGAAGACTCCAGTTCCAGCCCATGGGCGCCAGACCAGCTTTAAGTGGCCATTTGGAAACAGAGAAGAGTGAGAGCCCCAGAAGTAACCAAAGATTCTGTGCCATAGCCAGAATGCTGTGGTTTTGATAATGAGAAAACAAGAGTGTGACATCCATTTAAGTCACAGCCCCAAAAATCAGAGGAAATGGTTCACTTGGCTTGCCCTTTTCCTCCCAGTCTCCTTTATCTGAGAAATTTCAAAAATCCAGAAACTTCACAGCTTTCAACCACATCAACACCTATGAATCTAAATGTTCACAAATTCATGCTTCTTTGAGATAGAATATCAGGTAAAGAGCTATAAAAGGCAAATGTGCTTTCCTGGTCTGGGTCCACCTCTCTAATCCCAGTACTCAATGTCTTTCCAACCCTGCAGCCGGAGTCTCCAAGTGTTCTTGACCAAGTTCACACCCCTTCCATGCAATGAAGGCTGTGCACTCTAGTGGGATCAGAAGAATTTTAGTGAGTCTGGAACGAAATCAGTATTGCCTGCTTTGCTCCCTAGCATACAGCTGGGCAAATGGGTAACCCTCTGCTAACGAGGATCCGGAAAAACTGGAAGAGATTTTTCCAGATCAATTCCAAATGAAATAGTCTCAGCTCCAAACAGGTGCCCCACTAAACTGCCTGCTCAGAACGGTCTGGAAGCCGGTAAACGGGGCCTAGCCCGGAGGGGTTAGGAGAAGCAATGGATGCTCCCGGTGTATACCCGAGTCTGACCTTTCACTGCAACCCAAAAAATACCCCCAGTGATTCCCCCATCCCAATCCAGGTTTTCCAGGCCCAGAACACAGAGAGGCTAACACGTTTCCCGCTAGAAATGTACCAGGCACTGACCTTGGATCACCTTCAAGTTCTACAGCCAGCAAAAAGAAGCCTCCTAGGTGACCGAGAGAACTTAGACGCCCCAAACAGGAGGGGCGGATGTTCCCGCCCTCTATAATGCCATCCTCTTAGCGCCTCCTATCGGCCTTGAAGACAAACTGCGGATAGGGGGCGGCAACTGCCTGGGTTCCGGCCCCTTAGAGCCTTATCCAGGAGGCACTGATTGGCCGCGTCAGGCCAACACCTTCGCAGGAGCAGGCTGTGCTCCAACCGCCCAGATGCACGAGTGCTGGAGCTCTGCTGAGCCTAGGACAAGGCACGAATTGGAGGTTTCCAAGTTGCAGTCAGAAAACATCAACGGCATTTAAACTTGGCACTGAGAGGCACAAAGGGACTTTGGATAGCCAAGGATAGTGACACTAAGAGAATGGGGCTAACTAGGTCTAAAGAGGTGACAAGTCAACTCACCTGCCTGGTGAAGAGGATGGCGGTATCCCAATACTCAGGATGCTTGTCGCTCACTTTGTTCAATTTCTTCTGCCAGGCGCAGAAGTTGCGCAGAGTCAGAGCCGCATTGCCTGTGACCTTAGGCCCGGTATCCCGGTCCCCAAGAACCAGCACTTTGACCACAACGATGTTGATGGGATTGAGGATGCTGGGATGGCGATAGAGTCTGGCCGCTGTGGCCAGCAGCGTTAGCAGATAATGCTCCAAGTCCGCCCCGTGGAACTTGACCATTGACTCGTCCGCCACCACTAGTGTCTCCACGTACCGTGGGATAGACACGAAGCGCTTGGCGCGCCCGGACCTGCGCGGGTTGTGACTCTCCCCTAAGCCCGTCCGTTGCGGCTTGTAAGGGTCTAGGGCCCGCAGGATGGCGGGGTTCCAGCCCGAGGCCACACCGCAGCGAGAGGTGGGGTCTACAGAAGACCCACTTGGAGCACCCCGGCGCTGGAGAAGGTGTGCGCCCTGGCTGTTGCGCTGCGCCACCGACGCGCTGGCGTTGGGCAGCGGACTAATGACATACTCTGCGCCTCGGTAGCCAAAGGCACCACGGAGACCCCCGCACAGACTCACAGCTGCAAACGAGTCTGGCTCAGCGTTCACGTCCCCGGAGTAGAAGCAGCGTCTCAGGTCTAGAGAGCTACCGGCGAGCCTCTGGAAGGGTACACCCAGATATTCAGTGGCGAAGGCGGGAGCCAGGAACTGAACATCCGGCGTCAGGTGTAGGTAAAAGTCCTCCTGAAATGCTGTGATCTGAAAAATGAGCCCCTGATCCCCGGAGTCCTCGGGACCCCTCCGGTAGTAGTGGCGGCCGTTAATGTCCGGGTCCAGTCGGATGGGAACCACCACCTCCCGCTCTGGTTGGGAACTGCCAGCAGGTCGCCCGGCGACAGCCAGGGCTAAGATGCCCAGGAGAAGCATGGCGCCGGGCAGCGCACAGCCGCGCTGTGCGAAGGGGCTCGGCCCGGCTCCCCGGTGGCGGGCACCGTCTCGTTGCAGAGCACCAACTCCGGAACAGCCGGCAGCTCCCAGAAAGAAGAGCCAACCCAGTCAAGAAGACTCCTCACAGCGCAGCGAGTGTGCACCCGGCTGCCCGCGCCTCCTACCTGTGCCTTTCCAAGCAAAGCGCGCCCTGGGAGCTTAAGAACAATCGCTGTCAAGTGCAAGGACGAAAAATTTGCCGCGGAGAACCGGCGGGAGGTGCTGGGCTGCTTCTCCGAACCGCAGTCACTCGCAGCGCTGCAAACCCGACGCTGGGCGAGCCTATAAAGGCCCCCTCCTCTTTGGACTGCCCAGTCAGCGCCCCTCCTCTCGATCCCTTCCCAGCCTCCCAGTGCTCGCAGCCCCGAGCCTCCAGGGGCCACCGGAGAACTCGGTCCCGCCTCCAGAGCTACAGCCACTTGGCGGGGAGGGAGTGGCGTTGAGCTAAGGCAGCAGGCGTGGGCTGGCCAGAGAAACCAGTGCTGGAGTCACGGTTAGCATTTGGCCCTAGGTTGTGCCCCATTATCCGGGCACATCATTTACTCCTGCCCGTGCCAACATCTGTGAGCTCCCCCGAGTCTTAACCGTTATCTCAAGGCAGCTGGGGTCAGGGGTCCGGGATCAGGAATGAAGACACCACTGACCTTTCTCCCAAGCCCTTTTGCAACGTTTTTTCTTAATCATCGAAGTCCCCTAATGGAACCCAAATCAAGAATTTCCCCTATAAATGTCCTATTGCTGGAAGGACAACTTTCAGAACCAGTCAGGCCTATAGTCTGCCCTGGGGCCAATGGTGCGCTGGATGGGCTGGGGCAGACAATTAGGTTTTTAGGAATTTTACTAGCCAGCTCTTAAACACAGCCACTATTTAAAAATACATTATACAAACTTACAATTCAATAAATCATATTTTTAAACAAAGTTGATAGTCAAAACCCATCACATCCTAATTATTTAATAATTGTCTATGGTTTTGAACAACCAACCCTTCCCCAACAGCCCAGAAAAGAGAGCAGAGAAATGTGGAAATGGATGTACCATCACCCCAGTGCTTGGAGGGGATGTAGCGGGCAGGTGCCAGGGTTGCAGTTACAAGAGAGAAAGTTGTCTTCCTGCCAGGAAGAAGTTGCAGGACTGATGGACAGTAGAAAAACCAGGTGGTGCATCCTCTTGAGATTATATCATTTGATCCTTGACCAAATGTTGGGCAGGACACTAGAGTGAGAGGCTGAAATGTATTAGCGGAGAAGACACAATCACACCCTAAATTCCCGTTCAATTTGAAGAGAAGCCCAGAGACCCTGTTTTTTACTATAGACCTCAAGGTTCTCCTTATCTCTCTGCAGAATCCACTTCTTTCTCTGACAAGGAAGAAGGCCAAAAACAGGAAAGAGACTTTCCTAGTCTCTCCCAATACCTAGAAAATTGTTCAAGTGCCAAAGGGCTCTGAGTTGAGTTTGCAAAAGGAGAAAACTGTCACTTGTGATGACTTTTAAGTATAAAGGGGCAGTGTAGAAGACTTTTGGCACTGTCTTTGAGAAGTGGTTGCTCAAGTAAATGACTCTATTGTCAAAGAAAGAGAAAACTGGGGCCAGTCCATTAGTGAAGAGCACTTTTTGCCTATTATCTTCTCCCCATAAAGGACCCACTCTTACAAGAGCCCCCCCCCCGGGGGCCTTAGAACAAGAAAATGGTACAGATGCCCATAATTCTACAGGGGCCCCTCCTTAACTGAGACACAAGGAGCTAAAATTCATTATATGAATGAGTAAGAGATGGGTGTTTATACTCTGTAAATGAAAAGGAGAGTACACATATGGGAGGATGGTGTGTGAGATAGTTTACAAAGGCTTATGTGTTTAAATGTTCAAAGAAGGCCTATAATTAAAGAGCAACTCAGCAATGATAAGTCAGTTATTTAGGGCAAGCCATTGTTTTCCTAAATTTAGCAGTTTTGATGGCGTGTTACTAGGTTTTTAACCGTATTTTATTTTCACCCTAATCAATGGATTTGGACAAGGCCTGCAGCCTGTCAATCAAAATGGCTGGCCCAAAGAGAGGAAGCCCCCTCCCCACCAAGTACTTCAGTTTCCCTTCTAAAATCACAGTCAACCAATCTCACCTCTGAGCACAGAAACTGGCCACATGGGCTTGCTCAAAGGCACTTGTGTGTATTGTACACACTCTGTGCTAAGCACTACACTGAGTTTTATATGCATTGTCTTAACACTTGTCTGTCCCCTCTTGTTCTGTGGTTCCGTTCAGTAGCATTTCCAGAGGCTCCTAACAAGGAAATGAGAAAGGAGGAATATGCTGATGGAGAGCACTTGTTGGGAGAAATCAGGATCCATACTCCCTTTCCACTACCTATCTGACTCTCAGACTCTGAATTCCTCCATCTGTCAAAAGAGAAATGATCATCCTAAGTCAGAGGTCTGCAGTCAGAAGTCTGCACTGGAAATCTCTGGCAGGTCACTTCCCAATCAAACATGACATGACTGCTTGATTGAGGTCTAGGGAAGGCAACAGAGATGAGGGTTAAGAACCCGTGATCAGAGGGCCCTCCGTGCATCCTCCACCAGAGGGTAGTAGCTATGCAGTCTTGAGTAAGTTATCATACCTTCCTAAGCCTCAGTTTCTCCACTGTTAAAATGAGATAATACTCCCACTCCTGCAGCTGTTGTGAGGATTGAATAATTATTGCTCCTAAAGATCCCGGCAGTGTTTGAAACACAAAAAAAAGTTTCTTAAATGTAGTCTAACAGGTAACATTCTTACTAGTCATTATTATTATTATTATCATTGTCATGTCACTAATACTGCTACTACCAAGCTTTAGTGGACCTTCCAGATCAGCGCCATCACCCTTCCCAGCAGCGAAGGGAGGAGAGCTAATGGGAATGTCCTACCCAGCTTGGCTTTCTCAGGAACTCCCACATGGCTTCAGCAGTTCCACTTCTGTGCTAGGATTCCACAGCTGCCACCCTCTGACTTCTCCCTGTCCTCTATAGTCTCAAGATTCTTGGAAAATAAAAGGCAACTCCTCCCCCAGAAAAGATTGAGGACCAGGCCATGCTGTCACATCTTACTTGGCCTTCAATGCTCTTCAGGCCACCCAATTTAACAAGTCCCAAAGCATGTTCATAATAATATACTTTGTTTGGTCCCTAGCTTTTATCTCTTTCTAAAACTGTTTTGTTGGGGCTAGACATTATGGCTTACATCTATAATCTCAGCTACCTGGGAGGAGAGTTCAGGTTCAAGGCCAACTCCAGCAAAAAGTTAGCAAGATCCCATCTCAATGAACATCCTAGATATGTTTATGCATGCCTGTAATCCTATCTACATAGGAGTTATAGGTAGGAAGATCACTGAGGCCATTCCCAGCCAAAAGAAGAGTACAAGATCCTTTCTAAAAAATAACTAAAAGCAAAAGAGGACTGGGGTATGGCTCAAGTGATTGAGCACATACCTAGCAAGTGTGAGACCCTAAACTGTTTTGTTTGCTTAAGTCTTTACTTCTTTACTAACTCCCCAACACTGGCTAGAATGAGAGTGAGACTTATCTATCTTATTCACTATTCTGTTCCCTAATGTCTGACAGCACTGGGCATACAGGGGCTCCCCATAAGTACTGAATGAATGAATTGGTCAATCATTTAATCAACTGGATTCTTTTCTCCGCTTGCTCATACACTATCTGTAAAATATTGGACAAGATATTTCATCTCCAACAAGGGTATCTCATGCAGTTGAGTGCCCAATGCACATGACCATAACTCCTCAATTCTTCGTCCTCTTTGGCAGGCAGACACCCTTGCCCAGCCCCAGTCACCTAGCCATCATCCTCATTTCAGAGGCAGCTGAGGTCCAGTCAGAGAAAGTGTCCTGTCAAAGGCAACCCAGCTAGCTGCTTTACTCATCTCATGAACTCATTAGTCTTCCCTCTACCTAAATACCTGGCTGCAGCTAAACTAACTAGCTTGGCTGCTTTGTGATGCTATTTCTGCTTGTGGAGCTATATGTAAGTCATTCCTGATGTGTAGGATGCCCATTCAATCTTGTCTATGCCTGTCTATAGATAACAGAAGCCACTTGACTGAATTCTCACAGCCGTGGCTGCTCCTTTTTGCTTAGTTCCTTTGGCCTCTATGTATTCCACTTCTAACATAGACATATTGTGGGGTGCCCCTTGCTAATTGTGTTAAACCCTTTTCCTGAAACTGGGCTACAGCCATAATGACATGGAAACCCATCAAAACAGGCTCCCTTTCCTTCTGTCAGTCTCCATGACAGTCCTTAGCACAGGTGTTGGCTGCTTGGCTGAGCCATCAGCTCAGAAGGTTCCAGGTAGAATATCAACCCAAAAAAAGGCCATCACTGAGACCAGAAGGAAGCAACAGGGTTAGTTGTGAGACTCAGGTTTCAGTTCCTACAGATCCTGATGGTTCTCCATCGTCAGGGCCAAGGATTACTCTGCAACCTGTGACAGTGAGCATCCTGGAGGATCTCCACAAAATGAGAGAAAAAACTATGGAGAACACAGTGCAGGGGGAGGACAAGACATTAGCGGAAGGAAAGTGATTGGATGAACACTCCAATTCCTCAGATCGGATACTACGAATCATTGGTTTGCCAGCTTGGGATTTAAATCAGGTTTTATACAACATGAAATCAGATTTATTAATTTATCGATTAATCCTTTTTTTTTTTTTTTTGCTTTGTGACTTTATCATTCTTTGTCAAAAATCCCTAAAAGTCCCAGTGTGTTTCTCCTGCTCTTCATGGAACCTGCACAACAGAGACAAGCAAAGCAGACAACACCTAGACAGCTTGGGCCTCAGGGAGTCCCTGAGAGGCGCAGGGAGTGTTGACCTCCAGAGCTGCCATCATCCATTGCCTCCCAACACCTTTGGGCCCTTGGCCACTCTTGTTTCAGTGGAGAGACAACAGAGCAGCTGGAGACTCATCTAAAGCCCCACGAATTAGGGCTCAGGGCTTGTGTCCATTCTTCACTGCTCAGAGGAAATAGTTAACTCTGTGTTCTCTAGCTTTCCTCTGTTCTTTCCTCTGGGGTTAAGTATTCAAGTAAGCTGGTACTTACTTGACTTACTTACTTACTCCTGGACTTGTTCTCTTGAACACTAGAAGAGTAGAACAAAGGGTCTTTATTTGGCTTGGGCAAACTCAACAAACAATTCCAAGCTACCTTTTTCTTCCACCCTGAATCTTCCCTTACATAGTCTTCAATACCAGTTATCACCCGAGTACCTCAAGTTCCCCAATTCAATCATTTGTTTTAGAGCTTTATATATACATCCCCCAGTGCAGATTACTTTGGAGCTCTTGACTGTTCAGGATGTAGCCTCACTTTTTGGACTTCAGCTCATGTAGGGAAATGCCTGTAGTGGAGATGAAATGATGCTAGATGCCTCCTCCCAGTCCTATCTAGGGATTTAGAAAACAATTCATTTTTCTGCCAAATAAGCTTCTATCTCTTCTACTCCCCCTCATCCCAGTTAGTAATGAAGGACTACCTTTAGACTCCTTCTTCTAGAGTTAGATGAGACTCTCAAATAAAGTTCATCATTTCCCCCAACTACCATGGTTTCTTCCATTAGCCATTCTCCTTCCTAATAAAAACACTTGGCACACACACACACACACACACACACACACACACACACACACAACTTTGTACAATTTGTGAATGAGTTCATATATTATTACTTGGCTTTATTCTCATGAAAATACTCAGGGAAGGGAGTGATGGGACGAGAATCTTTGGGTAAGAAGGACTAAGACTCAAAGAGTTTGAATGGCTGCACAAAAATCACCTTACTACTGAGCAGCAGAATTAAAACCAAAACACTCATCTTCCTTTAAGTTCCATCCCTGGGGACTCCTTAGACCACAACTGTCTTTCTTCTGGCAAGGCCATGCCATTTTCCATTCTCACTATTCATCCTATTATGTCTTCCCCATCTTCCTTCCATGAGCACACTCCTTCTCACACTCCTTGAACTCAAGAGCTAGTTCAAATGGAATTATAAGAATCCCATGAGTTGCCTTTAGAGGCCTTCTCTGGGTCAAAAGCAACATCACAGTCCCAAAGCGACTTGGTCTACTGTCTTTGGAGCTTTTACAAAAATCCACAGAGAACACTCCTACCAGAGAAGCATTGCTTAATTTGTATTAAAAGAGCAGGCTTTCCATGGCTTTGGTTTTTTTACTCCGCTCCCTGTAAACTCACTGAAGACCACTGTAGATAAGCTGGGCTTCAATGCCATGATTCTTAATGATTCAGGGGCCTTGGAGAATGTCATAAACACTGGGGAGTCCTCTACCTAAAGAACCCAGGCACATGCTCACACAAAATTTTTCCCATAACTTTGGAAAATTTGTAGCTTCTCAGAAGTCCATTTTTTTCTTTCTTTCCTCCATTTTATCATTTTTACATTTACTTACATGTGTATACATTGTTTGGCTCACCTCTCTCTCCTCCTACCCTTCCACCCCTCCTCCCCCACTTCCAGGCAGACCCTGTTTCATCCTCTTTTTCTCCAGTTTTGTTGAGGAGAAAACATAGGCGATAATAAGAAAGATAGCATTTTTGCTACTTTGAGATGAAGACAACTATACAGTGAGATTCCTAGCATTGCTTCCATGCACTTGTGTATTGCAACCCACATTGGTTCATCTCTGCCAGACCTCTTCACTATCAGAAATCCATTCTTCAACTTGTAGAAATTTAGTCAACCCTGCTATTGCCCAAAAAGGAAAAAAAGTCTCCTCTCCCAAAGAGAGTGAGTTATTAAGACACTTGAAAATCAGAAGAAGCTGTACCAGGCTGGAGCCTAATGCACCAAGCCCTTCTCTGATCAAGAGGACAGGAGCAGCAAGCAGGCTAACTCACTGCCCAACTGAATTCCTTATTCATCAGAGAGGAAGAGTGTTATTATCCCTAGTAAGGACACATCAAACCCAAAAGTAAAGTGCATTATTTGGGGCTCTTGTAATTAGAAAGTAGATATAGTTCTCACTTCAGGAGTTTGCAATTTATTTTACCTGTCCTGCCAAGAAAAGTTAAGGTGAGTTGCTCTATTCATCTAGGGAGAATTAAGGGGTAGGCATGTAGCCTGTGCAAACCCAGAGAAAGCAAGGTCTTCCTGTCTGTACCTCTTCCTCCACTCTTGTCTCCTCCCAGCATGTCCACTCCCCTCCCACACTCCACACTCCCTGCTTGGCTCCATCACCACCCTGCTTTCTGCTGCTCTCTCTAATTCTTCCCACACATCCTCATTCTCAAAACTTGCCACCAGCCTTTCATTCACGCTAACATTAAAATAACTGATAACAGCTCTAAAATATTTTCTATGAGTGTATCTGTACACCTTAAAAAGACCGAAGTCTTTTTCCAAAACCAAGTTTGGTATGGTAGAATTTCAGAGGGCAGCCAGCTCTCTTTAAGAGGGGAGGAGGGAGGAGGGACAAAGGCAGTATCAAAAAGCCCCTCCCTGGCAGGATGGCCATTAACAATTCATAGGTTGCACACGGCACAGTCCTACGGGATACAATTCTCATCAAGGAGGACCCCAAGAAATAAAGCACACATAGCACAACTGATTGAGTCTGCTAACCCTGTATCATCCACCAGGCCTTTTCCTGACCCCAATAGGACTATGGTGGAAGAGTTTCTACCTAGTGAGCAACTAGCATCTCTTTTTGAACTGTTTGATGCAGTGCTTACCTCTCCCATCCTCTCTTTTACTAACCTGGTGATAGCCATTGCCTAGCTCCAGACTTTGTGCCTCTGTGTTTTACCCTGGAAGTGGGGCTTACAGGCTTGAGTTCTCTCAGATCCTCGGGAGCATTGGAAACTAAAAGACTGCTCACGGTGGAGTTTAAAGGAGAAGGTCAAACTAGCATTTGGGCCAACCAATCATGGGAGAAAAGCTGCTTCTGCCTGCCCTGGCTCTGGTTCAACTCCTACCTGCATGCAAGTCCCAACACAGAGCCCCAAGGACCTGGCATTTCCTCCTATTCTCTCAGGGTGGCGCCCCAGTGCTTTCCTGAAAAGTTAGACATATCTTCTATGAAGGCTCCACACACTCTGCTGTCCTCACTTCTTCCTCCCTGCAACCTCTGTGCAGCCTCCCTTTCCCTATGGAAAGCTGGTAATGTCACTTCTTAGCCAACCTGGCAGAAGCAGCCCAGTTATGGTTGGTGAGGCTCCAAAAATCCAGTCACTCTAATTAAAGATTTCTACCTCTCCCCACATTCCTCCCAGAACTAGCCAGGAATCTTCTTCACCTCTCAATGAATGTCTCACCCTGACATTTTGAATCAGCCAGCAGACCAACAAAAAAGACAAATGTAGACCACAGAGCCCAACTGGTGACAGTCGCTATGTTCCATAAAGTAAACCCAGGGGCGCTAACTACTTCTGGAAGGACCCCAGGAGTGGGGTAGAGGGGACAGGAAGAATGGTGGTTGAATGGGCCTATGCTATCTGTGTTCTTGGAAACATGAAAACAAGAGAAAAGAGGAGGAATGGGGAAAGCCGAAAATATGGGGAGAGTTTTAAAAGGAAACAACGAAAAGCTCTAATTGCACTTCAACAACCCCACTGCTGCACTTGGCTCCCAAATCCCTATTTCTAGCTTGAGCTTCATTATGTATAGCCTTTTTCACTGAGACATTCCAGAGAGTCCCTAGCAAGCTTAAAACCAAACTTTTTTTTTTTTTGAGGTATAAGGTTTGAACTCAGAGTTTCATGCTTGCTAGGCAGGCACTCTACCTCTTGAACTATACCATCAGCCCCTAAAACCAAACTTCTTACTCCCCCTTATCACACACCCCAAACACACAGGTTTAAATGCACCTTCTCCATCCTGTTTTTCTCAGTGAGCTAATGACATCTCACTTCACCTCACCCCTTAACTAACCAGCCTCCTCTCTCTTCCTTGGCCTCAGTGTCTGGCAACAGGTCTTGGCAGTGCAACTCCAAGGGACTCCAGTATGTTCCTCTCCTTCCCCATCACCACTTTCTCAGCACAGGCTAGTGACCTCTCCTGCAGCCATGACCCAGCTGGTTTCTGTCACCAACCTCTTCCTTCACACACTCCTCATTCAACATTATTGCTAGAGCTGTCTTTCTAAAAGACATCACTTTCCTAAACAAAAGTCTTTAATGTATCAGCACTACGTTCTGAAAAGTTCTCAGTACCCAGAGCTATGAGTATACCTCTTCCCACACTTGCCCCTGGTGGCTTTCCAGCTACTTTATCTGCCACTCCTCAGAAGACCCTTGCACTGCTGACCTGCAAGAACTGCTGAATTCCTTTCTTTTCTCCTAATATCTTTGTATGCTTATGTGTGCATGTGTGTGTACATGCACCTGTGTGTATCTCCACCCCTCTGAAAGTTTTCTCTCTTCAGTGCCTTGTGAACTCCTACTCAATTCATTAAAGTCTAACAAGAACACCATACAAATTAAATCTTTTCCAACCTTCTCCCTGCCCATCAAAACACAGCTAATGCTACTTTCCCTGGGCTCTCATGACTTATTAATTAATTCTACCAACAAGTGTTTACTGAATTTCTACTCTGTGAATGAAACTTTTTTCATATAGCTTTGTTCTTGTATTTGCAACATAACATGATAGTTATTTGGCATTTCACCTTCTCTTTCACCACACTAGGGGCTGTCTTGCTAAACTAAATGATCAGAACACAGGAAACATCTTTTGTATGACTTTGTCCTTGTTGTCTAGAACTATTTCTGGCATATAGTAGATTTATGGAATGCCTAGAAGTGATGCTACAGAGGATGGAGAGCTGAGAAAGGAAGGAGAAATTCAGACAGAGAGAAAATTGAGTAAACTCCAAGGAAAAGAGAGAAGACTGCAGTGGAAACCAGAGGAATAGAACAAGAGAAGAGAAGAAATAGAAAGGTGGACCATGTCTCCTATTGCCACTAAAATAGCAACGTGTGTGTGTGTGTAGGTGGGTGTAGGTGTGTGTAAGTGGGTGGCTGGGTTGGGGTGTGAGTGGGTATCCTACATAAACATAAGGTGAGATGTCAAGAAAAGTCTTCAAAATGAAATTATGTTGTTTGTAGGTAAACAAATGAAACTGGAGGAAATCATTTTGAGCAAAGTTATCCAGGCTCAATAGTCAAAGGTCACATGTTTTCCCTCATACATGGAAGCTATAAGCTATACCTATAAACTAAATATATTATAAATACATATATGAGCACATATACACACATATATACCTATATATAGTGAGAGAACAAAACTGTATTAGTGAGTCTGAGGTGGGAGAGGGAGAGAATGAAAAATATTGAAACAACCCATCTATATATGAATATAATACAATGTCCTGTATCTACATGTACATTGGCACATGTAACAGAGAATGAGTAAGTAATGCAGGGGCTAATTTGACTAACACACAATATATACAGGCTTGAAGTGCCAAAGCGAAACCCCATACACTTTAAAAAATGAAGGACAGGAGAGTAAAATAGGTCTGTTCCAGGAGTGGGTACCAGCACGGTGGGGGGTGGGGGGGTATAAGGAAAAGGATGAATGAAGGTGAATTTGTATTCATATATGAAAATAGAATAATGAAACATATTGAAATTGTTCTAAGAAGTGGGGAAGGGGTATGAGATAGAATTATGGAGGGGCTAAATCTAAGATAAAGTGTAAACACATATGCAAATATCAGAATGCATCCCCTGTACAACTATTATATGGTAATAAATTTTTTTAAAAATTAAATTAAATTTAAAAAAGAAAAGCCTTGAGCATTTGAAGATTCCATGCTAATTGAAACATTTTCCGTGGTCAGCAAGCCACATCTGTCGTCCCCCCCACTTCCTCTCTTGCCATGTGGCTACTCTCTCTAAGTCCTCAGGTCTGCCTTCTTTTTCCATCACATTCTCAGATAAGTTCACACAAGGCAAACACTCTTGTAAGTCACCAAACGTGACTAAATTCTAAATACTTTGAGTTCTTCCGTAATGGAAGGTTCTTTTACTAAAGAAAAGCAAACACCAAAAGGAAGAGGTCAGAATGAAGATGTCCCATTGGGTTAGGGAGGATGTGTGGCCCCCTGCACTCCAATGTCCCAGATTCTACCATCAGCCCTGCCTCCACATAGTAATGGGTCCTTGGACATATCATTTCAGATCCTGCTTACAGGGGACAATGTAATTAGCTATGACTTAGTGAAAACCCTGGGCTGAAAAACCCAAGTTCTAGCCTTGATTCTCCTGTCATCAAGCTGTGTGACTCTGGTCAAATGACATCATCATAAATGTCTCAAAGCCTTATTTGTAAAGCTAAGTGCAGAGAAAACAGATCTCATAGGTCCCATCCCAGGCTAATGTCTATGTTCCTCTTTAAAATTCTCTAATGACAACAAGCAGAATAAGACTCCAGAGTGGACTGCTGGGAAGAACATTTTGGAAAAAAGAAATAACCCATGTAATCTAAGTGAGATTGGTGGGCAGCTGAACAATTTGCTTTAAGCATGGAGATCGAAAAGACAAAACAAATACCAAAAAAATGGATTTCTTATCCAGAATCCATGGAATCCTTCACTACCCAAGAGTGTTTGAAAATTAGAATAGATGAGGCCTCGAAAGTCTTATAATATCATCTTCCACCCACTCCAGAAACCCTCTTTTTAACACCCCTGCAGGTGTCCCCTGTCATTGCTCAAACACTTCCACTAATGGGAAAGCTCTGCCTGAGAGTTCTGCAGAGGTGCAAGCAGTGACAGGCAGCACAGTACTGAGGGGCCTCGGTGTGTGGTCCTGGTCTCCCTCATGCTAGAGTCAAGGTGCTAGGAATTTTACTAGTAGTTGTTTATTTCTCTCTGTTCCTCTTCCTCTAATCTCTTAAAACTCAGTCCTAGTGGTACTTGCTATCAAATCAAAGTGTTCATGACTTCTGTATTCACTTCTGTTCCTGATAGCAGAACATCAGGTGAGAGCCCTGGGCAGCTCTAAAAGATGGAGACCCTGAGGATAAGAGGAAAGGAAGCAAGATTAACTCCAACTGCTTCACAACTATTCTACCAGTCCAAATGGGCATATAGATGATGACAACAATAATAGAAAACAGCAAACATTTATGTATACTTACGTGTGCCAAGGACTGCTCTTAGCACTCTACATTCTAACTCATTGAAAGTACATTTATAAAGACTGGATAATTTTCACATCCGTGCCCTTGATGACCTTGGCTAAGCACTTACCTGCTCTGAGAAATCACTCTCCATCCTGAAGGTCCCATCTCCCTTTTTTTTTGAAATGGGATTGAGGTTTGAACATAGGGCTTTGCACTTGCAGAGCAGGTGGTCTACCACTTGAGCTGCATCTCTAGTCTACTTTGGTCTGGTTATTTTGGAGAGGGGCGTCTCACAAACTTTTCCTGGGCTGGTCTCAAACCATGATCCTCTCCATTTTAGCCTTCCAAGTAGCTAGGATTACAGGCGTGAGCCACCAGCACCCAGCTCCAGCTCATCTCCCTTTTCTTTTCTTCTAAAACAAGGATAAATAAGTGCAATTTTGCACAGTTTTATATATATATATATATATATATATATATATATGCATGTGTACATGGATATAGATCAATATACATATGAAATGGTTAAGTGGTAATGATCCATTGTTTAAAAAGATTCCAGGCTCTCTTCCTGTATCAACTATGAAAGGTAAATGAGACAAGACTCCCATCTGGTGGTTAGAATCATAGTGAAGATTCAGAGGAAATGTACTGCTTGCATAAATAATTGACTGAGTGTACAGAAACCAAGCCACCCTCTTGATTCAGGTGTTCCCAGTATCTCAGATTTGACAGTCCTCCTAGAGTGCCTGACAATTTGAGCTGAGACGCACTGATCTAACGGTGAAATCAAGGTGAAGAAAGGACAGTTGGAAGAGAGAGCATAAGTTACATTAAGCACGACATAAGTTACATTAAGCACGACAGTGGCATAATACCTCCATGACTGACTATAAAAAAGATGACCTAACGCTCAGCATTTTTATCTGTATTGTTTTGAAAGACTTTTTTTTACCAGAATGAAATGAATTTTTTAATGTATGATTTTGAAATGTCTTTGAACTATTCCATTTACAAACATGGCTCAGACAGATATTTCAACAAATACAGAAGAATTTCAGTAGTTCCTAATGGGGTGAATTTTAGCTACTAAATTATTAAGCCATATAGTTTTATCTGTCAAAGAGCTTACCTGCCAAAACAGTGTGTTTATAATGCTCCCCTCCCCTGGCCAGAATGGAGTCCTAAAGATCATTCAGTTTACATGGATACAAACACTGTACCTAAACTGAATTACAGTAGCATAAAGTGTACAGTTTATTATGGTGAAGCTTGAGACTGATTTGCAACATGAATTCAATTCTATGTCCCAAATCTTTTTTGTTAATGTCAGTATCAGAGTCATGAAAGTATACTGTATCAGCTAGTCTTGTGGGTGTGCATGTGTGTGTGTGTGTGTGTGTGTGTGTGTGTGTGTGTGTGTGTGTGTTAGGTATTTCTATTTGTGTGTGTGTGTGGTTTGCAGATTTATTTTTTTATTTTATTGTTTTTACATTTACTCACATGTGTATACATTGTTTGGACACCCCCCCTTCCTTCCCCTCCTCCCTCCCCTCCCCCCTCCCCTCCTCCCTTCCCGCCCTGCCCCGCTTCAGGCAGAACCTATTTTACCCTCCAATTTTGTTGAGTTGAAAACATAAGAGGTAATAAGAAAGACAGCGGTTTTGCTAGTTTAAGGTAAAGATAGCTATACAGAGATTCCTAGCATTGCTTCCATGCACATGTGTATTGCAACCCACGTTGGTTCATCTCTACCAGACCTCTTCGCTACTGAAAGACTGCTTTCTTAATCTTCTAGGATACCCTAAGTATTTCTAATTTTTGAGAAAGGTACTCAGAAAGAGAAATATCAAGTTCCAACAGTGCCATCTTATGGCCATATGTGGTAAGACATGTAACCCTAACCCTGTTCTCACTGTGACCATCTCATGCGACACTCAAATGTGCTGTGCAGGTAACTCTGGCCAGTTACAAAGCAATCACAGATGGTAACCGTGGATGCATCCACATGGAATCCTGAACAACACTTTATGTGTGTCTTGCCCGTACACTCCTTGGAGAACAGGGACCATCTCTTATGCAAGTTTGGGTCCCCAATATTTGACAGTCGCTAAAAGTACAAGTGACAGGAGAAAAAAAGGGTTGTTTGTGTCTTTGTTTCTCAGTGTATTAAAAATCTTGTTAGCAAGTAAGTCAATATTAATATCACAGGAAGGTTTGTACTGCATCTGCTTCTTAGTAGTACAGATAATGAGATTGGAAGCATGCCCGTTGAGACTGTGTCTATGGGCACCAGAGTGATCAAAAGAAGACAGAAAAATGAATCAGAGAAGCTTGCAAAAGGAGGCTGGGGGGGGGAGAAGGAGGGGATGGGGACAAAGGGGAGAAATGGCCCAAACAAAGTGTGCATATATGAATAAATGAATAAAGAAAAAAAGAAAAGCTTGCAAAAAAAGACTAAGTAGATAAACATGCATAGGAGGAGGACTTAGGGTAAATAATAGAAGGGGTGAACTTGTTCAGAGTACATAGTACACATCTATGGAGCTATCACAATGAACATCCTTTGTACTATTAATGTATGCTGATAAAATAAAATAAAACAAATAAATAAATACATAAGATTGCAAAAAAAAAAAAGTCCAGAAAAGCTTACATACACACAGGGGGTTATCACAATAACTCGCATGCCTAACAGAAGGTGAATGTCAGCACAAAAATGACACTGAAAATTGAATTTGTCCTGCCTGGAATGTGTGCTCAGTAATATGATAGATAAGGACCAGGAATGCCTTTCCTGATTGGAAAAAGCACAGAATCACAGCCATTGCACGATAGCCAAAATTACAAAAAATTGTCATGAATTGTGACACAAAAGGGTATTACCTTGTTCAGAAAGAGCTAGGTTTATATTGAAGTGGATCACAGGCTTTTAAGGGAAGCTGTTTATTCCTTCTTGAGGCCTTTAAAGACCGGCAAGTATCCAGAAGGTGACTTTTTAGCCTCCTTCCTAAGAAGGAGACTGGCCAAATGAACTCCTATGCTCCTTTCTAGCCTGAAATACCGCAATTTAATCCTCAGTTCTACTTGACCGGAACACTAATTCTGTGGAAAATGTTTTATTTAATTAGTAGTTCATGCACTGGCCTCTACCACCCATTGCCAAGGTGACCCCAAGCACATTACCTAACCTCTCCAAGCCTTTTCTTCATCTATACGATGAAGAAGGATTTTCAAGGATTGCATGATAATTAAGTGAGAAAACATTTGTGGGCTGTGTAGACCAATGCCCAGACCACAGCAAGTACTCAAAACATAGAAGTGAAAATCGAATTAATGAAAATGGGCACTTAGTACAATGCCTGGCTCATGATAAGCCCTTAGTGGTAATAGAAAAGTACATATTGCAAAGGAAACATAAAAGCATGAGTTCCATGGCCACTAATGTTTCTTTCCTTTTTTGTTTTTTCCCTGGTGGAACTGAGGGGATTTGAACTCAGGTCTTCATGCTTGCAAAGCACACACTCTACTGCTTAAGCCACACCTTCAGTCCATTTTGCTCTGGTTATTTTGGAGATGGAGGTCCATCTCCAAAATATTTGCCCAAGATGGCCTCGAACCTTGATCCTCTTGCTCTCAGCCTCCCACGTAGCTAGGATTACAGCATAAGTTACCAGCACCCAGCTTTTTCTTTCCATTTTAAAGAGTCTAGCATTCTAGAGAATACTATAGTTTAATACACAGTAAAAATTTATAATATTCTTTAAGTTAAACTAATAATGAATGAAGGAATACTAATGTTATAAGTTTATTAAAAACTTAAAATTTACAATAGGCCTACAGTATAAGCACCATAAAAATAAAAATCCTTTAATTATTTAAGGATTAATAAAATAACAGATAGCTGCTTATTGTAGAATTAAAGAGAAAACAAAGATATTTTAATTTTTTATATAATTTCAGAGCAAGCCATTATTTTGAGCTTCAAACTTCATGAGAATCACACATACTGTGCCTAAATAATCCCACATTTCAAATTTGAGAATCCAAATTAATACTACTTTATATTCAGTCAACAAACTTTTTTTGGAAAGAGCCAGAGAGTAAATATTTTAGGCTCACTCAGCCCTGCCCTTATAATTCGCAAGCAGCCAACGAGTCCATGAATGACTGTGGTCACATTCCAGTCTTTTATGTCTTTATGGACACAGAAATGTGGATTTCAGGTGTAATGAAATATTAATAGCCTTTTTAATTTTTTTAAATTTGCCACTTAAAATTTAAAAAACAAAATCTTAACTTGTGGATTGTCCCAAAACAGTATTTAACCCACGGGCCATAATTTGTCAACCCTTGCTATAATTATGTCTTTGGGGAGAGAGTGATAATATAGAAAGCTCAGAATCGTCAGGATGCCTGTTGGGATTTTCACTGGTTGGTGTGTCGATGTTTGTTTCCCTATACTGATTTGGTCTGTCATTCTTCTAAGAACTTCCACCACACACCCTATTCCACTAGCAGCAGCCAGAACCCAAGGTAGCACAGCTAGGGTAAGCCTGACACCTTGCGGTTGCACTGTGAATGCTAAGTGCCTCCCTGGATGCTTCCTGGCAAGACACATGCTCTGGGGAAGGATGAGGACAGCGCTGGAGGCGCCTGAGGCATTTGCAGCCAGCAGTTATTGTTGTTGTGCTGTGATTGTTAATGAAATGAGACAAGAAAAAGGTCACAGTCTACTATCTGACTCTGCCCAAAAGGACTTCCCAAACGCTGTTGTTGGTAGCATATCTTTCTATTAAAATAAATAAATAATAAAAAGCTGCAGCAACTTCCAGAGTCTTCCCAACTTAAGACTCCAGGAATATCTGAGATTTTCCTTGGTGTGATTAAGTCTCCCGCTTCTAGCCATTAATGCACATGGAAGAGGAAAGATGGGGGAACTGATCCCTCTTCTCAGATGATCACAAAGGATTATTTTAATTGCTATTAAAAACCCAGATTTAAAGCCAGATGGGGGGCATCCTCTCTTGGGACTCTTCCCAGCTCTGGGAGCTCTACTGTTTGCTACTTTTCTATCTCAGTCTCCTTCAGGTGTGGTGGCACATGCCTGTTATCCCAGAACTCAGGAGCTAAGGCGGGAGGATAGTGAATTCGAGGCCAGCCTGGGTAACAGTGATTCCAAACCAGCCTAGACCACATCTTGAGAAAGAAAAGAAAACTGGGAATTTTACTGGAGGAAATGGGGATAAGGGGCTTCAAAGAGGCAAAGACCTATGATTGAAATGTCATAACATCCTGGAAGCAAAATGGCATTAGTCATTGCCTACACAAGTCACATTCTTCCAAGATTGTTTCACTGTTATGGGACGAAGGCTTTTTCTCATTTTTGGAAAAGGTAGGAAGAGGCTATTCTTTACATTCCTCTACTTCTAGAAGTGTTCCCCCCCCCAAATGCCCTACACTCAAGTTACTCCTTTTCAATAAGCTATGCAGAAAAGAAGTTATGCAACCTAGCACCGTGCTTGCACCCTCCATCTAAATGATAGCCACCAACTATGTTTTGGAAAAAGTAGATAGAGGGGACCCACAGTGTGTTGGGGGGCGGGGTGTCAAAGCTTCTTACATGGGCTCTATAGTTACAAAAGTACTTGTGCATTCTTGGGCTGGACCTCCACAGATACAGAAAGGAAGCAGGTGGGCTAGAAGAAGCAGGGATGGCTTACAATCAAAAGGCTGGGTAGCTGGGAGTAGGTGGCCCTGATTTTAGGAGTCCCATTGGGTCCTCCAGACTGACAACTCAGAGAAAAGGCATGGAGGGGCTGAGTGTACATCTGGTGCTTAGAGAGCGGGATGCTGAATCCAATCCACACCTGAGCCATTAAGCCTGGAGTGGGATGCAAAGGCTGAGGATTGTGGTCCTGAGACCCACTATGCCCTTACCACTTCTGGAGCACAATGAATCAGCCACGCACACATTTGTCCTGGAACTGTGGGCAATGCAGTGAATGGGGCTTGCCACTTTTCCTGAAGTCCCAAAATAACTAGAGACCAGACAGAGGTTTCAGAACTGGAGAACTGCTTCCCTCCTTGGGAAACTCTAGCTGTCCCTTTAGGGTGCGTCGACTTTGTGCCAGCTGGGCTGCTGATAGCTTCTCCACTAGGCTGGGACCTATCCGGGAAACACAGAGGTAACAGTCTTTGCTAAGGTGGACCAGGTGGGGGGGGGGGGTTGTCTATGCAGTGGTTTTTTGGTGAAGAACATGATTTTAGTATTTTTCCCGCCTCCCTCTCCTGTGCTTTACAATGAAAAGCTCTGGACCCTTCCCCCAAGGACTTTGCAGTAGGGTCTTTGCAGGGAGCTGAAACCTCCGCTGAGACCAGTGTAGGGGCCTCTTCGGAGCACGTGTCCTAGACACCTGGCCGCAGAGAAGGAAGAGGGTAGGGTTAGAATTGTGCTTGAAGGGGCTGTCCAGTATTACAAGAGTTAACGTGGGTCCCCGTGTAAAGGGAAGAGGGAAAAGTTGAAGTTGACACTTAACTGGGGGGAGGGGCTCGCTGACTCCTGATTGGTTTTACATTTCATCCAATTTTTTTTCTCCTCTCTCCTCTCACTCCCTCTTTTCAGACTTTCTCTCTCTCTCTCTCTCTCTCTCTCTCTCTCTCTCTCTCTCTCTGACCCCAGGGGAGGGAAAACGGGAATAGTGAGAGATCAAAAATAAACCTCTTATGTCAAAGCCGGGAAGGAAGTATAAATACGAAGGGCTCAGCAGCCCACTCGGTACTTCCCAGGCGGGGAGGAGGCAGGAGCGCAGGACAGGGCGCCAGCTGCTCGTGCTCAGCTCCGCTGGCGGGCGGGTGCAGGAGGAGCGGGCTGCGCGAACCGGAGGGGCCGCCAGGGGACCGCCGCCGCCTGCTGCCGCTGGCCGAGCGGGCCCTGCATCTAATTGATCGTTTTCCTGGAGAGAGCGGCGGGGCCAGCACCTGCCCACGTCGGGCGGGCTTCTTCTCCCTTCCCGCGCATCGGAACCGCAGCCCCGATGTTCCCTGACCCCGCCGCCGCCCGGTGGCCGTCCCTTCTGCTGCTGCTGCTGCTGCCGCTGCTGCTGCCCCCGCCGCCGCTCGCTTGCGGCGCCCTGGCCAAACCCGCGGGGAGCGAGGGGCTGGACTCAGAAGTGGTGGTGCCCAAACGGTTGCGGGGCAGCGCGGGCGCGCTTTCGATCCACCTGTCAGCTTTCGGCCAGGACTTCGTGCTGCACCTGGCGCCCGACGCCAGCTTCCTGGCTCCCAAGTTCAAGATCGAGCGTCTCCGGGACACTGGCGGGGCGGCCGGGGACTCCGACGGGGCGCACAAGGACGAGCAGAGGCTGCGCGGCTGCTTCTTCTCCGGCACCGTGAATGGGGAGCCCGAGTCGCTGGCGGCTGTCAGCCTGTGCCGCGGGCTGAGTGGCTCCTTCCTGCTGGCGGGCGAGGAGTTCACCATCCAGCCCCAAGGCGCAGGGGACTCCCTGGACCAGCCGCACGTCCTGCAGCGCTGGGGGCTCGTGGCGCATTGGGGGCTCGTGGCGCCCGGCGGGGACCCCGGGTTCGCCTCCGCAGAAGCCCTCCCCCTCCCTCAAGGATCCGAGTGGGAGGGAGAAAATGATGAAGAGGAGGATGAGGGGGAGGAGCGCAAAGAGGAAGCAGAAGGTGCCAGCGAACTGCCACCACCCTTGGAGGCCACGAGTAGGACCAAGCGCTTTGTGTCTGAGGCTCGCTTTGTGGAAACGCTGCTGGTGGCCGATGCGTCCATGGATGCCTTCTATGGGGACGATCTGCAGGTAGGACTCGGACAACCCTCCCCACAGCGTCTGCCTGGTGGCCCCTAAAGGCTTCCCAGCTCCTGTCTCTCAATTCTTCCCTTCCCTGAGAAAATTCCTTCACTCTCCCAAGCCCAACCCCAAACAAGATTCTCTCCTTTCTGAGAAAAAACAGTAACTCCTTTTCTTAACTTCTGCCACCCTTGTTTCCTACTTCCCCAGCCCCCAAATTCCCTTCCATTGCAATGTAGAATGGAGATGCTGGTGCTGTCTCCCTAGCGCTCTCATCCTGAATCTCCCGCAGCATGTGGGCGATTGAATTGAAAGTGGGTTTTAGTACACACACCCCTCCCAGGTACCTGCCTCCCCCAACAAAATCTAAAATTGAATTTTTCGAAGAGGACCCACCCTCATTCCCTCAGCTTGTTACTGTCTCTCCAACTGAGAGGCTACCCAGGAAAGTCAGCTGCATTGTAAAGAAGTGTCTGTTTGACTCCCCTTGGGTTCAGAACTGAGATTGCCATAAGTAGAAGACATTGTGTGGAGGGAAATGAACCTGGAAAGGGGCTGCCCGTTTTCTGTGTGCCCAGCTGGTTCTGATCAAGGGGCATGGACTACCTTGCCAACCTGGCATTCAGCCCCTGCAGAACTTGGCAATGCCAGCATCCAGCACAAGAAGGGAGGGGTACAGAATTTCTGCCTCAGGGCTCAGCCAGGGCAACTGAAGTTTCATGAAAAAGGGAGGGAGCAGGAGGTGAGGATGAGCTCTTGCAGTTTAAAGCCTCTGGAGGAGCCAGAGCTGAGGCTTGGTCCATCCAGCTGCCCTCAGCTCAGACTCAGCTCTCAGTGGGCTGAGACAGAAAAACTGGGTGTAGGAGAATGCTGGACCATTTCTAAGTATATGCAAAGATGGTGCTGTGTCAGCAAGAGATGCTTGAGTCTCCCTAAGCCCTGATACCTCCCTCCAATGACTTGGCGAAGGTCCTTCCAAGAAGAGAAAGAGTGAAGGTTCCAGGAGAAAGCAGCATTTTCTCTTTCCGAGGAAGCAAGGTGTACCAGCTAGAGAAGAACTGACCTGCTCAGAGGTCACTGTTCCCTGAAACAAGGATCCTGGCACCACAGCACCCTATTCTAGGCTTAGTAGACTGTTGGGAGCACCAAGGGCACTGGCTTCACTTGGCAGAACAGTTAGACAAGGAAGCACTCAGCCTTCTGTTCTCACCTGATCTCTCCCACCCTTCTGTTACTGGGACAAGCAGGGTGAGAAAGAAAGATGCATGAGAACTAAACGGAGAGGACAGGAAGTGCTATGAGTGAGAGTCCATCTGATTACTCTGCTAGCTACTGCAGGGACCAGTTAAACCCCATGCAGGTTCCCCTGCATGCTTTTGTGGTATTGGCTTTTCTTAGAGCACTGGAAGGCAGTCTGAGCCATCAGGGCAGTCGGCCAGTTGAGGTTTGGGTCAACTATGCTGACTTCATGTTTGTTTCTCTGACTACCCTGAGAGCAGGGGAAGGAACCAGCCACCTCCCCTAACTCCTGTCCCCAAGCAAATGCTGAAGAGGGTGTGGGAAAAGGTGCAAGAGAGGGTTGAGGAGAGGCTTCTCCCATGTCATTAGGACCTCCACACTTGGCTCCAGAAGCTGGTATACATTCACTGCAAACTCAGAGCTAAAATCTGTATCTGTTGCCTCTTAGTAAACCAATTTCTGACATCTGCCTGAGAACCAAAATGTAGGAAAGCCAACAAGAATAACCAGAAAGTAGTGGGGAAATTCAGTTTTTCAGACTTCAGAGCCAAAATGTTCCTTTCTAACACCTCACTTGCTCTGTTCATCACCTCAACACTGGAGATGTCAGGTACTTGACACACTTGGCATCTCCAGACATCACAGCTGTCCAGAGGCACCATGATTTGGTTCCAGGCTCCAGGATTCCAGAGTCACTGAAGCAGGACAGCTAAGTTCTGTGTCTTGTTTTGTTCTCTTCTTGAGATCCAGGTTTGCTGCTCATACAAGTCAGCTTTTGCTATCACAGAGCCACGGGAGCACTTCCACCCTCATGGGACAACTAGCCAGGCAGCCTGGCTCATGTTTGTCCCATCCATCCTATCCCCCTCTACATACACAGGTTTTTGGATCATTTGTAACTATTCATTGGTACCTCCACACCCAGCTGGCCAACTTGGATGAGGAGAATATTAGAGCAAGAACACTTGCTTCTCCCAAGGTAGTCTACTTCTAGGCCTGACAACAAAAAGAAATCTTTGCTCCAGTGGACCATTGTAGGCCCATCTCCCTTGATCTCATTATGTCCTGGCCCACCTGTACCCCTGCTCCCACCTCCTGGATGGGGGAGGAGCTGAGGCACAGCTGTTTCTATGACCACCCACTGACCCCTCTGACCAGCCATTAAGATTCTCAGCTCAGTTCCCTGGGCTTCCTAAAATTGCTGCACGAGTTCAGCTGAGAGAAGAGTGAAAGTCAAATCCTAGTGCCCCAAGAACTGGCTTACTCAGACCTCTTCCCAAGATAGAAGCCAGCCAGTCCTTTACATGTAACTTGCAAGGAGGCTCCTGGGGACTTCATTTACACAGATCGAAGTTACTTCAGGGTATCTTAGAGTAATTGGAGGTATGTGAAGATGATAAAAAGAGCCTCTAACCCTCTAAGAAGTAGCAAGACAGCAGGACCAGGTAATCGGTTCTCATCTAAACATTTCCAAGGCTGCTTCATTATGAGTCTATCCTCTGGAAGGCCCATTTATTCTCTGAATATGTTCAAATTACAGAGTGGTTTTTACCTGAATGTCCTCAATAGAAAAACCTGCAAGGGAGGCAGAGGAAGAACACACAGCTCGCAGAAACATGTGACTTTCCCAGGGCCATACAACTAGTATTGGCGTGCTGGATTTGCAACCCAGGTCTCCTGAACCTGAGTCCAGCACTCTTCGTTATTGTATTAGGTTGCCTCTTTGCCTGAGAAGGATCTGTGACTGTTTACTCTCCTACCAGCAGTCCCAAGATATCCAGACAAAATGTAAAGTCCTATTCTGAGAGGAAGAAACTTCTGCCTTCAAAGCTGTGAGAAAGAATTAGCTATGCTGCAGGCCGGTGTCACTGCTAAGCGACAATGAAGTTTTCCAGAACTCTGTACAATTGAGTTCATTTAATCCCTTAACAAAAGAGGCCCCTGCCTCCCACCTTCTTTATCTGTTTCAGACTTAAGGAGTTCAAACAAAGGGGCTTTCTAAGGACGGGCCACCTTGGAAGAGTCCTTAAACTCTGTCCCTATCTGGCTGCTGCTAATTGTCCCCTGAAATGAATCTGGAGCAGGACAGAACGAACGTCCTGAGTGGTGCCCCAGGCTCAGTCTGGGAAGTAAGCAAAGTTTTGAATCCTCTTAACATGGAAGATCTTCTTCCCCAAAGCAGACTGGAGCATTTTCAGATAGCAGGCTCCTGGGGACTGATTTCAGGGAAGGGTTGTCACAACCATTTCTTCCTTACCTCTGTCCTCTGGGGCAAATGTCTCTCACAAGTCCTACTTCTATAGTAAACCTATAGCCTACTCTTCCAGCACATTCTCATTCATACCTGCTGTAGCATAATTATTAATAGTGCATCTTTCAATGTCAAGAGCGTCCTGGTTTAGATGATAAACAGACAGAGGCCCACCAGCTTTATAGCCACCTTAGTCTTTATGGGTGAAAGACAAGTGGTACCTGTGTATTAATTAAGTTTATTGCACTGGCTAAAGAATGAGTCTTTTCTATCCCTTCCTTGTATCTGCTGCAGTCAGAATGACCAGAGATATTGAGTATTCCCCCCGCAAAAAATTCAAATATCCAGAGGTGGGGGCGCATAGACAATGACAGGGCAGCCTTGCTGTCTTGCATGCTTTGGGTCTGTTTTGACGAGGCTGAAGTTCGCCTTGCAGCAGCAAAGATGGGTGATAGTGTGGTGACCAGAAACATAGACTGGAGGGAAATAGAAATAAGTGAGTATTCTTGAGTAAGTCACCTATCTCTCTGTACCTCAATTTCTTCACCAGCAACATAGGAGAATTGTCCTGAGGATGTAACAAATTCCAGAAAGCACCTGACCTGCTACCTGGTACATAGTCTGTGCTCAAAAAAGCACAGCTATTCCTAGAGTTGCCTTTGGTGATGGAATTCATTTGTCAATGAGAATGAGGAATGATGGTGTGCCACACACCACCGGAGCGCCAGCACTGCTTTTCAGTTTTGCTATTCCCCATGGCAAAGGGACCTTCTTTTTCTGCCTGCCCTGGTTTGAGTTTTTAAAGCTGACTTCTTATAGTTTTGCATAAGTGAGTGCTTTAGAGAGGTAACATCACTCTTTGCTGTTTGGAGAACAAGGTGAGATGAAGGACTGCCATGTCATTCTGGCTCTTTCCTCCTCTCACTTATTTCCTATTCCTTTGCTTCTCTCCCACCTCCTCTCCAGCACTTTCCTAAAGCAATGTCAGGAAGAGTAAGAGTACCAGGTGAGTCTGCACATTGTCACTCTTCTCCTGGTCTCCCCCAGGCATGCCTCATGAGAAAGCATTAGGACCTATATGGAAAAAAAAGCAAATGAGCAAAGCCTAAATCTAGGTGTTCTGGCTAAGCAGGAGCCTCTTAAAACATGCTTGGCCCAGGTTTGCCCCCCATCCAAGACTCCTAAAAGTGGCTTTTGACTAGCATAGGAGCAGCCAGGATCTTGGAGGAGGATTTTCCTTGTTTGTTGCTCAAAGAAACAAAGTGCAATGTCCCAGTCAGCCAGCTGGGTCCATTTCTGTATTCCAGGGGACACAGAGAGATGAGAAGGAGACTCTCTAAAGTACGCCACCTTTCCCTAATGAGAGTTAGGGCATGAGCTTCTCAAGTCATGCAAGAGTAGGGTTATTTGGCCATCCTTAGCAGTTCAAATCATGGGCTCCACCAACCTGATGTGGTGTTTGGAAGTTGCCTGCTGCGCTGGCCTCCAGTTCATAGGTCAGGGTCTAATTCACATTCTGTAGCACACAAACTACACCTGTGTGTGCGTAGGGAGGTATAAATAGACACCAGGTGGTGGAGCAAACCATCTGACCCTTTTCTTCACTGGATTCTGGACCTGCTGTCCGTATGACTATAAGCCTGGGGAATTGTTGGGGAGTGGAGGTTTACAAAATTGAGGTGACACACCTGGCCCAGGCTCAGGGGTCCTTCTCCCTGAGGAACTGTGAGTCTCACTGCAGTGCAAAACCCCTACCACTGTTTCTCAGAAGAGCCAACTGGGAATGGGAGATGGTGGGGATGACAAGAGGTAAGGGGAGGTCAGCTGGACTTGGGGTTATGAAGGGAACTTGGGACCACAGAATCCTGCTAGCCCCCAGCAGTGCAGATAATCTTCTGAGACAGTCAGTGCCCAAGAGGAACTTAAGGTGTCTTCACATCCATCCATCACCTTGAAGCAAAATGGCACTCCAGCCAGCTCAACCTGACAGCTGCACAGTGTCTGGAGCAGATGATCATGTGAGTTCCCTAAACTGCACAGGAGGCAGCTCCCTGGAAACAATGCTAGAAACTTCTATTGTTGCAGCCTGACCTGCGTGCACCATTTTTCTTTGCTCTTCCCTGAATAACCATTGCCTCATCTGTCACTCAGCTTCAGTCTCATCTGGTCAGCTCAGGCACACACACCATTCCCAAACCTCAAGACTTCAGTTTTTTGTGCTGAGCTGCCTTGGTCCAACACTCACAAGCCTGCATCTCATGGCTTCACACCATCTTTGAAAAAAACCTCATCTTCCCCAATTTTCAGATTGTGAAATTGGAACTCAACCAGAAGAAATCTTGTAAGGACAGTTGTAAATTGTCTTATAAGAAATTCCAAAAGTTGGTTCCCTGTCTGTCAGACTCCGGCCCTTCCTAGATGACCAGAAGACTCTTTCTGTCCTGTGGAAGCAGTGAAAACCTGGCTGGGAATTCTCCTCACAAGCTACTGTTCCTCAGGGCTCACCCCCAGTTGCATAATGATGTGACTGCTTTTTTTTTTTCCCCCTCAGGAATCCAACTCCAGGAGCAAATGCCAAGTTTCAGTACTGCCGATAAGATGTTTACATCAGCCCAAACATAGCTGGAGTGTATGACGTGCTAAGTAACCTGTGCTTAATAACCTGCCAACCCCTGTTTGTAGGACTAACAAAATACCTGGCTTATTGCCTGAGAGATGAACAGACAGGTCCCATTCACAAATAATGGGATTCGTCTGGAACTCCCACATGTGGCCTCCCCCAATGCAATGTCCCTCGCTAGCCTTTCCCCTCCTTCCTCTTCCACCTTCCAGACCACAGGAGGACATGGAAAGAGTCTGAAAGAGGTGGTACTCCAGGGAGCAAAGAGGCAGAGTGCGCAAGCAGTAGCTTAGCTGACCACCCTATGGGTGTAAGGCATACCTGCCTCTGCTCCTTTGTGTCTGCCTCTGCAAAAGAATCCAAGCAGGCCACTTCAAGAGGTCCCCAAGGCAGGAGTATGAGGTCCCATCTGGCCTCCTGTCAGAGTTCTGAAATCCAGCAGGAGAGCAGTTGGCAGCCCAAGGACAGGAAAGAGGCCAAGCCATGATGTAGGTTCCTTCAGCTGGCCTGAGTGGAACTGAAAGCATGTGGGACCCTGAGCACATGGGTCTCATTAGGTCCTCTGGACTCTCTCAAGCCCCAGGCAGAAGGGAATAAACCCTTAAGGACTGTCCAGGAAGAAATCAACCATCCAAACTCTGAGATAATTAATGAAAAGAGTATGGACTTTCAGGCAGACACCTGGGCTGGCATCCTAGCTTTAAGAGCAGTGTGACCTTTTACAAGTATGGAATGATGTGATCCTCCACTTCCTCACTGATGAAACACGGATTGCAAGGCCTACTTTGTAGAGTTATTGTGAGAATTTAATGAGGTGACATGTGTCAAATATGGCCAGTGACTGGTGCTAAGGAGCTATTGCTAAGAGCAAGATTTTCAGGGTTAACAACTCCCATCCTAAAGAGAACAGGAACACGCCTGGATGGATTCTAAGAGGAAAATTCTACTAACCCGGAGCACTCAGATCATTGCTTTCTGAAGCTGGGGAGGGTAGATAGAGGTGGTCAGCAGGGAGACAGGTAATGTCCAGATTAAGTCAGAATAAGACACATGGCCCAAAAGAACTTTCTATCCACAGCTCCAATGCAGAATCTTTAAGCCATATGTGACTATTGGCACACTTGAAATGCAGCCAGTGAAGTGGAAGAACTATTTTGATAATGCTAATTAACTATGATTTAGATAACCATGTGTAGCCATTCTGGATGTTAAATGGGCAAGCTTGACAGCCAGGCAGGTCTGGATTCAAACACTGCTGTACACTCATGACTTTGTGATATGGGGCTAGATACCGAGCCTCAGTTTTCTTCTGTGGGAAATGAAGTGAAGTAACTCCAGGCTGTCAAAGCCTGTGAGACCTCAGCAAGATGTTACAGATCTAATGCTCAGCCCAGAGTCTGGCTGAGCCAGGTAAATACCTCGTAACAAGAGGTCGTAGCCCTGAGAGTGACTCTTTGCTCTTTGCTCTGTTCCTCCTTCCCTACAGAACCACATCCTCACCCTGATGTCCATGGCAGCCCTCATCTTCAAGCATCCCAGCATCAGGAACTCCATCAGCCTTGTGGTGGTCAAAATGGTGATAGTGGAAGATGAAAAACAGGGCCCAGAGGTGTCAGACAATGGTGGGCTCACATTACGCCACTTCTGCAGCTGGCAGCGGCTTTTCAACAAGCCTAGTGACCGCCATCCAGAGCACTATGACACAGCCATCATGCTCACCAGACAGGTGTGTGGGCTGGCTCTGGAAGCTGGGAGGATGGAAGATGGGATGGGAGGATCAAAGGGAGGGCCCCGAGGCCTGCCCAAACATGGAAACTGTTTCCCTGCTGGCCTCAGCTGGACTCCAGCAGCCTCATGCTTGGAATGATGAGGAGGAGGTCATAAGGACAAGTGTGAGGTATTTGCAAGGGAAGGAGAAAAATCTTGTAAGGGCTGTATTCCAAAAGTTTGTGACCAGCTGTCTGCTCAGGTCATAACAAGAAGAAACAGGCTTGAATGGCCCAGTGAGAGAGAGGGTTGAAAGTGGGAGAGGTGTTCTATCTTCAGTCCTTATTAAGCATAAAGGCAGGTAACCAGGGGGGGTCCCTGGAGATTCCCTCACAGCAGGAGGGCTACCCCACCTATCTGGCATGATTTAACCAGACAACTTCCTGAAAGCAAGTGAATGTGGTAATGTGTACCAGGCCCTGAGCACCACTCAGTCCTCACAACAGCACCACGGGCAAACATGGCATTGTCCACATTTTACAACTGAGGAAACTGAGAGGTAGAGGGGCCACACAGTCAAGACCATCCCCAGGCAGTCTTGCTTAGAGCCAGGCTCTGAACCATTTTTGTTCTATTTCCCAAAGCAGGCCTTCAAAATCCCCAGTTCAGAACACTGCCAGCCAGACAAGGAAAGGCATCCTTACATGAGCAGCCTGAGAGAAGATGGGGAGGTTTTGTATCACTAAGAAATCAAGAGGGATTCATGTGTGTGCATGCGTGTGTATGTTGTTTTTAACAATAGTATATTTCATGGGTCACTCTCCAAGTTAAAAAGACAGGGGATGAGTGAACTATCTTCACCATAACCAAGACAGAAAAATCCAATAATATAAGGACACTCAGGACATCCAGATGTGCTGAGCCCTACTGCTGCTTTCCAGGCCTTAAAAAAGCTTTAAAAGGCTCAGTAAACACAGGTGATGCTTGGTCAGCAATCTGTGTCTCACAGGTTTGGTGGGGAAATGTCATGGGTATGCTGGCCCCTACCTTTGGTCCTGATGGTGGTCCCTCCCCCAACCCCCGCTGGTGTGCTCTCTCCACCAAGCAGAAATTCTGTGGGAAGGAGGGGAAGTGTAACACCCTGGGTATGGCGGACATCGGCACCATATGCGACCCCAACAAGAGCTGCTCCGTGATCAAGGATGAGGGGCTCCAGTCAGCCTACACGGTGGCCCACGAGCTGGGTAAGATTTGCCAAAACACAGGAGCTGCCTTTTCCAGGTTCAAATTGGCTACCCCACACTTAGCCATTATCTCCTCAGTTTTGATAGAGCAGTTATATACAGATAGATACTGCGATTGGTATTGTTTACCCTGAGCATAAGACCAAAACACTGTAATATTGTCCTGGGCCATCATCCGAGGTCACGTGGAGAGTGTCAAAACATGAAACAAGTTGCTTGGGTACCGAGTTGCATAAGGGTTTGGGGAGATGGATTGTGAAGCGCGTCAGATTGTGAATAGTAGAGGTCAGTGTGACTTTCACACAGGCAGGGCAGAAAATAGAGGGTACTGATGTTCCTCAGTTACCCAAGAAAGCTTCCTAGATGGGAAAAGCCCAGGATGAAGTCAGAAATGGAAGTCTTCAGAGAGTCAGAGTGGCCATGCCAGTAAGGTGCTCATGACTGGGCAGCACTGTCAAGGCCGTCATCACTGTTGGGTCAGCACAGTCTGGCCACATGGGTAGCACTCAGGCAGGAAAGGGTGACTGGAGAGTGGTAGGACAGGTAGAGTGGACCACGTCTCTCTGTTCCCCCAGGGCACGTGCTCAGCATGCCCCACGACGACTCTAAGCCCTGTGTTCGGCTCTTTGGGCCCATGAGCAAACACCACATGATGGCTCCACTCTTTGTCCACCTGAACAAGACGCTCCCCTGGTCTCCCTGCAGTGCCATGTACCTCACGGAGCTCCTGGACCATGGCCACGGTAGGCCCACTTGGTTCCCCTCTGCTTGTGAGGACTTCTTGGCAGCTGTTGGCATTTGCTCTGACTTGGGGACTCCCTACAGCTGTGCTTTCTCACAAAGCTTTTAGGGTGGGGAGAGACTTCAGAGAGGAGTCCTCTAGAAAGGTATTCTAAGCATCCCCCCAGAATGCTCTTCTATGCCCCATCTTCCCATACTCTGAGCTCTGGCCTAACTTAGATTTATTCATCACAAAACAGGTGGAATTAGTCTGAGAAGGTTGTCTGGAAGAGGTGAGCTTGAACAGAGCTTAGAAGAATGTAGTTTGAGAAGAGAATGTTCCAGGCCACAGTGATGGACCCTATGATAACTTAGAAATGGCAAAGAGGCAGTGCGCAGGTCATGTGAGAACAAGAAGTGAGGGGCGGGGTGCCTGTGTAAAAGCAGTTTAAATTGTTGATTAAAACAGTAAAGAATGTACTAGATCCTTCTCAACTGAAGGAGACAAAGACACAGGAGAGGCAAAAATAGATTATACAAACATCAATATTTGAGCTTTATTTACACACCATGGTTTTTAAGTGCACATTTACACCCCCCATATATATTATATTGTACTTAATTAGCTGGCATTCACTAGGTACACACTGAGGGTCACAGGGAATGCATCCTGAATGTTCTAGACAACAAAAGAAAATCACTCCTGAAGAAACTGTTAGTCAAAATTAGATAAGCTTGGGCTGGTGAAGTGGCTCAAGTGGTAGAATGCCTGCCTTGCAAGCGTGAGGCCCTGAGTTCAAACCCCAGTACCAACAACACCAAAAAATGCTAGATAAATTCTAGGTAGATAATTTGGGTACTGACAGTGTTTAGATTGAGGTCAAGGAAACCACAATGCCTAGACCTTAAACCATGTCATACGGAATTGGAGTGAGAGGGAGGCCCTGCTCCTGATTCTTACTCCTCTGCTTCTCTATTTTCAGGGGACTGCCTCCTGGATGCCCCCGCATTGACCTTTCCCTACCCCACAGACCTCCCAGGCAGCAGGGCCCTCTATGATCTGGAACAACAGTGCAAGCAGACCTTTGGGCCCAATTTCCACCATTGCCCCAACACCTCTGCACAGGACATCTGCACCCAGCTTTGGTGCCACCCAGCGGATGATGAGTCCATTTGCCACACGAAGAATGGCAGCCTTCCCTGGGCTGATGGCACACCCTGTGGGCCTAAACACCTCTGCTTGGATGGCATCTGTCTACCTAAGGAGGAAGTCAAGTGGCCCAAGGTAAGAAAGGTGGAGGGAGAAGGAAAGGAGAGGACGGAAGTAAGAGGGGGAGCACGAAGGCTGTTTCCAAGGGAAAGGATCCACACTTGAGAGTCAAGGACCAATCAGACTGCAATATGTGACTTCTAAGTAAAATCATTCATCTTTTAACAAATAAACCAAACCACATGAGTGAGGTGCCCTTACAGGCTGTACACAGACCATGAGATGTTGCCATTGTTCAGGGTGTTTTGGTAACTCCCCCTCTGAACTGCTTTGAAGCTGAACTGAGGCCTGTATAGACTGGTGAGAAGTATGAAGACCAGAAGGTAGGACTTAGTAGACAGGAGCCTTATGGACTCCTCTATAAGTAGAGTGGCATGGTATAGGAACATTTTGTCAAGGATTGAGTGAAAAAATTCATAGTCTGCCCATGTTTGAGATTAATTCCTAATTAGAGGTCAGGGAATGAGAGTAATTATAGGAATTCCATATTTCAGAAGGAGGGGAGAAGGGATTGGAGCCACCTCTGTCCAGGCAAAGAAAACTTGGCCCAGTACAGAGGAAACTTGCACAAAAAACTAAGGCAATGCCAGCAAGGGTTTTTAAGTGATTCACTTCTTTGCCCTGCTCGTAACACATCCAAACTGTGAGGCTGATCACATTTCTTTTACTGTGAGTCACCAAGCCGGAGCCATCAGCATGAAACAGCATCCGCTGAGTTTCACAGCCTGCTCCCTGCCCAGTACTGAATCGCCAGGGTTGCCTGAGCACACTCCAAGGGCTGTCCTTGGTGGTTTGTCTTTTGTACTGAGCCTCAGGAGCTTCCTTGGACAGGGTAAGCCACATACGCTCATCCTAAGCTGAGTGGGCACGGGATCTGTGTACTCTGGCTCAGCCACCTCCCATTTTCCTCATTCATTTTTCTCCGTCACTGAGGAAAAGGGTCCATCCACTCATTAGCATATGTGAGAGGTCGACATGAAATGATCATTGGATGATGTTTATCATCTGTTTTTGAGGAAAAATGGAAGAATATGAGAAAATTTTAAATACTGAATCATTCCTTAGTAAAACGAAAACACATCTTTATAATTATATGAAAATCACTGCAATGGATTTATCTGGGCTGTTTTAACTTTTTTTTTAATACTCTTCTGCATTTTTCACTTTTTATGAGCAAGTGTTGCCTTTATTATTTTTTTACATTATTTTTATTTTGAACCCTCTGTGATACAACCAAAGCAAAGCTTTGTTCTCCTAAGTCAGCTGTAAACTTGGCAGCAATTCTGTTCATTTCCCAGCATCAGCCTAGCATTTAAACAGTAGCTGGTAGACAGTGACTATTCCTTTAGACCAGGGTTTCTTTCAACATTGGCACTCATGACATTTGGGGCTAGAAAATACTTTGTTGCACCTGTGCCCTTTTGGATATTTAACAGCATCCATGGTCTTGACTTACTCAGTACCAGTAGCATATACCCTCCCTAGCTGGGACAACCACAGTGTCTCCAGACAAATGTTCCATGAAGGACAGAATGTGCCCCCACGGAGAACCGCTGCATTCTCCCCAACCTTATTTTCATAAAAGACTCTTTCATTCATTCAGTAGACAGTTTGTTGAGTACCTGACTAGGGCAAGATGGTTTTAAATACCCAGCAGTCAGCAGTGAACAAGCCCAGCACAGTCTCTGCTCATGAAGGTAAGGCCAAGTAAGCCATGCTGTCATTAAACAAATGATTGTAACAACTTACATTATTCCATGCACCAAGAATAAATAGATAAGCAAGTCAGGCCACAGCCATTGGGTGGCACAGATAACTGAAGCCTCCTTCTCTTTGCTTCTGACTCAGTGGTATTGTGTATTACAGGATGTGATAGATGGAAACTGGGGCCCATGGGGGCCCTGGGGAGAATGTTCTCGGACCTGTGGAGGAGGAGTCCAGTTTTCACACCGTGAGTGTGAGAATCCAGAGCCTCAGAATGGAGGAAGATACTGCCTGGGTCAGAGAACAAAGTACCAGTCGTGCCACACAGAGGAATGCCCCCCTGATGGTAATTGCCACCTAGGGCCACACCTACCAGAGCAGCTGGTATTTTTGTTGCAATAGATCCCTAGAGGAAGGGAAGGGTGGGTCTCCTGTGATGCAGAGTTGAGCCTGTGATCCAAACTGAAATGGGCTAGAAGGCTTGGGGGCAGTCCTCAGGACCTAGGATAACCTTCACTATTGGGAGAGACTGGCAAAGTCAAGGAGGGAGACTGCCCTGGTCTTTGGAGATGTGGAGACAGCATGTTACTTGCAACCAAAGCTATAGGGGAGGGGCCTTTACAGAGGGGTTAACATCTAGATAATAATCCTCCCAGAGGCATCTGAACCCTCATCTGTGTGCAGAATGGAAGTGTTTTCCAAAGCAAGTGTCAGAGCCAAACCTCCAAGGTCTCTCCAACCAACATTTAGCCCAGGGAGGAGGGAGGATTTCTGAGTCTGATTCTGTGCACATTCCTTCCAAGAAGAGTTGCCCATCTTCCCTTGGGGCCTGGCAACTGCCTGACAGAACCTTCCCAGGAAACTGTGCCACCTCTGCCTCATCTTGGCATATTTGTATCCCCTAGAACATGCTAGAAAGCACACACATTAACTAAGAGCCAGTAAGGACCAGTTGCAAACTCATAAAAGGGAATCATTAGACGTTTTCCCCCTCCATCCCATCCAGCTCCCCTTTGGACAGCTCAGGGAAGTATTGGCAGCATGAAATGAGAATGGGGCTTTAGGAGAAATTCACCAAAGTGCCAAGATGCCCTGGCATTAAGTTGGCATCTAATAAGGAAATCTGTAGGCTCTGCAGTTTTGCAAGATGGGAAAAATCAGCAGTGGCATGAGGATCTAGAAAGTTTACTTTGGAATTATGAAAGTTTGCCTGACATACATGCTGAGACATTCTGGGGTAAGGAAGGCAGAGATGATATAAGGCACAAGGTAGGCATGGATGATAGGTGACACCATGATATCAAGTGCACAAAGAGCAGTCATTTAGTTAGTACCTCTGATGTGTCTAGAACTATGACATGTTATAAAGGATGTGAAAAATTCACAAGGTATGGTCTCTGACCTCAAGGAATTTGCAGGGTGTTTAGAGATCCAACCTTGCCACCCAGCAATTAAGGTTTAATTTACAAGGCGCAGAGTCTGGGCTTATGAGGAAAACCTAGGCAAGGCAAAAACTTTGCAAGAAGTTTGAGCCAAAGAAAGCCTGGAGAACTAAGGAGGCATCAAGGTCTGAGGGGACATGCCAGGATGGGGCAGGTGTGAGAAGCACTATCATTTGCTCAGGTGGAGTCAAGCAAAATGCACCAGCATGTAAAGGCCATACTGCAAAGGTCCTTGAAAGCTGAAATGGCATCTGGAGACGGTCTGTGACAGCTGTCCTGTCAAGTCACCTGAAAGTTTCTCTAGACATAGCCCAGACTCAGCTGTACTGACTCAGAATCTCATCTGTGTTTTAAATCTCAGATGCACAGCCAGGTTGGAGACACATGATAAGGAGAGCAGGTCTAGGTTCAGGATTGTCCCATGAAAACACATACTTTGTCTCTTACAAATTGGTATGGAATAGTACAGCAGGAGGGAAGAGGAAGCTGGTACACATAGAGGCTGGCCATTGGGTCCCAAGGGGGGTCCCAAGGGAGGCCACAAGGCCTGGGTATGGAGTGATGAGAACAGCATGCAAGAACTTTAACTCAAATATTGTCCTGAATATAGTAAAGACTTTATGACAGTCTGGAAATAGTAGATAGAGATGCTCAAATGTTTAGGAGATACCAGGGTGCCAGTCTCACTGTGGAACATAGTAGGGTAGCCAAATGAAAATCAAAGTAATTTTTGGAAGGACCAGATGGTGGTCGGCATTGCTGAGTTGGCGGTGACTGTAGTACATACAAATGGAGCTGTTCCATAGACACTCAGAATTATAGAAAGAGGGATATAGGAGCAAGATCAAAGCTAGGAATGCAAGTGGAGGAGGCTTTGGCCACATGTCCAGTGTCACTGAAGAAATCAAGATAGAACATGATAAGCAGAGTCCTGAAAATACAGCTCCAAGCATCATTCTGTGCCTTCTATACTTCCTGAATTGTTCTATATTTCCACCTAAATTTCTCTATAAAATAGAATGAGTATCTTCACCAATGGAAAGGATATTTATCCCAGAAAGCCCAGCCTGAAACTGGACGGCTCCTTTCCTCACCCCTTTGAATAAGGGTCCCCTATGCACCCCAACGTGTATGGAAACATTGGGCTCAGTCAATACGGTGCCTGTGTCCTTGGCATTAGTCTGAAACTAGAAGAAGAAAGGCCCTGGATCCAGGCATTTCTCTGCCTGTGTCTTCTCTGCTTCAGTAGATGTGTTACCTCCACGCCATTTCTTACTCTTTTCAGAAAAAAGCTTCAGGGAGCAGCAGTGTGAGAAATATAATGCCTACAACTTCACTGACGCAGATGGGAATCTCCTGCAATGGGTCCCCAAATATGCAGGGGTGTCACCCCGGGACCGCTGCAAGTTGTTCTGCCGAGCTCGGGGGAGAAGTGAGTTCAAAGTGTTTGAAGCCAAGGTGAGAATCTCCCTGGGCTTAGATCAGAGATGGAAGGGAGGATGCCTGTCACTGCTCCATTTGTGGGCTGCTGCTGTGCTCTACAAGTCCTCTACCCTTTCTTTCCTAGGTGATCGATGGCACTCTGTGTGGTCCAGAGACTCTGGCCATCTGTGTCCGGGGCCAGTGCGTGAAGGCTGGCTGTGACCATGTGGTGGACTCACCTAAGAAGCTGGACAAATGTGGGGTGTGTGGGGGCAAAGGCACCTCATGCAGGAAGGTCTCCGGGTACTTCACACCCACTAGGTGAGTTTCCCAGTAGCAATACTGAGGCAGAAGAGCATAAAGGACTTCGAACTCTGATCACCCAAGTTTGAATTATGGCTGCTACTTCAGAGTTCTGTTTATTGGATAAGTTATGTAACTGCTCTGAACTTTTGTTTGTCTACAGAATGTCAGTGGTCATCTATATTCCACAGTCATTGTAAGGATTTCCTGAGATAGGATATGTGGCACACTTGGCAGTAGGTCTGGCCATAGAAAGTATGGAGTCCAGAGTAGCCATTATTTTATTAGAGCTGGAATGGATGGAGATGTAGCACCTCTGAGTCAATCATCAGGAGAGCTATGCTGAGTAACCTGGGTATTTGCCAGAAGACAGCTCCTCCAGCCCTGTAATAGGAAGGACATCTCACCCTAAGCCCAGAAAATCTTGTCCTTCTTGCAGATAGATCTTCAGAAAAGTGGGTACAAAGGAGTGGCCTTGGCAGTCTCATAAATCTGAGGACTCAGAACACTTCTCCCATCTGAGTGCCCACATTCATAGAGCTCCTACTATTTTTCCAAAGTGCTCTCGTTTTCCTGGTCTCCTTTGATTCCTAAAATAAGTCCATGAGGTGAGCAAGCCACGTAATTCCCCATATTACAAATGAAGAAACGAAGGCACGAACTGATTGACTCTTGTAAGGACACACAGAGAATTAATGATAGCCAGAAAAAGAAACTCGAGTTTCTTAAGTACTGGACGATTGCTTATTTTCAGCCATTCCTTGTACCTGCTAGAAAGTAAGGGCAAGGTCAGGTGTTTCGTGTGAGCCTCACTCTGCCACTCCAGCATCTAGGTTTTTCTGGCAGCTACATGAACATCCAAGCCTCCTCCCCACTCCTCCCATCCTCAGCGTTTTGTAAAGTGATGACTTACTGTGTTTTACCTACTGAAGCTTGCTCCACCCTGCCAATAGTTATCCATTCATTCTCTTTATCCTCCTCTCCATAGTGTGTGTATGTATATGTATATACATATGGACACACTTTTATTACATATATAGTACATATATATATACTTTTATTATATATACATGTATATCCCTCATCTCACCATCTCAAAGAATAGAACCAGCCCATAACAGACAACTTCGGAGTCTTTTCAAATTCAAGCTCAAAGGATATAGGAAAAAAGAAAGCAGAAGCTATCCAGATCCTGGGTCCCTTAGCTACTTCTTTATAGGCACTGCACATTTAGGCCATGGATACTTTGATAGCCCTAGATATAACAACTAGCCCCAGCTAGGTGTGTGGCAAGAATAGCAGAGAACTCAGCAGACTGGCTCAATATTTTCTTTCTCCTGAGCCTATGGAACCAGACCCCTATAGACAACAAAAAACTAAGCTTTCTTCATTCTGCATAAAGCCTTATGCCTATAACAGACCTAATCATTTTCCCAAAACAGTACAGAACACTGCAGAAGCTCAGTGCTCATGGTGTCTGGGTACACTCAAGAGGTGGCTCCAAAGAAACAAACTTTACCCTCCCCCCTCCAGTCTTTCCCTAAGTCCATATTAACCAAGTATGCAATGCTGATTGACTCAAAGAGGTGGCCTGAGACTTCCACCCTGGTCAGTTCTGGAATGAATAAGGGGATTAGACTTCCCTTGTGGGTTTGAGCTCTGGGTGTGGAAGTGGCCAAGCCTAGTTTTATACCAGTGCATGGAACTAAATGTATTTGGAATCTCATTTGAGCCAGGAGGTGCCAGGTTTGGCTATGTCCACACAGCTTTTCAACCCCCTCTGGGCTCTCCTATCTATGCTGTTGTCACGATCCACACATCTAAATTTCTTGGCCCAAACATCTGCAATAGAGTTGCCAGATGAAGCAAAAACCCTTGGGAATCCCAAAGTACAAAACAGTCCTGTCTGCTTCTGCAGCTAATTTATTTAGAACTTTGGGGCAGACATTTCAATATTTGCTAGCTGTTTTTCTCTGCCCACTCCCAGGCACCTGGGCTTCTCACTTCAGTCTCCAAAGGCACCCTTGGGACCCAGGCTGGATAGCCACCAGCCTTCACAGTGTCTTTTTGTCCCTATAGTTATGGCTACAATGACATCGTCACCATCCCAGCTGGTGCCACAAACATTGATGTGAAACAACGGAGCCACCCAGGAATCCAGAACGATGGCAACTACCTGGCGGTAAAGACTGCTGATGGGCAGTACCTGCTCAACGGCAACCTGGCCATCTCTTCCATAGAACAGGACATCTTTCTGAAGGGGACCATCCTAAAGTACAGTGGTTCCATTGCCACCCTGGAGAGGCTGCAGAGCTTCCGGGCACTACCTGAGCCTCTGACAGTGCAGCTCCTGACCATCCCTGGTGAGAACTTCCCTCCTAGAATCAAATATACCTTCTACATTCCCAATGACATGGACTACAGCATACAGAACAGCAAAGAGAAAGCAACCACCAACTTCATTGAGCCACTGCTCCATGTGCAGTGGGTGCTGGGAGACTGGTCTGAGTGCTCGGCTACATGTGGAGCTGGCTGGCAGCGGCGAACTGTGGAATGCAGGGACTCCTCAGGCCAGGCCTCTGCCACCTGTGACGAGGCTCTGAAACCTGAGGATGCCAAATCCTGTGAAAGCCAATCATGTCCCCTGTGATCCCATGGTAGGGACAGTCTTATATGCTCATGAACTTGGGGTGTTTGGGTGTAGACAAGGGTCTCCTCTGAGGTGACCCTGTGTATCAAGATGGCACAGCTTGCCCAGGCCTCTCATTGCTGCAGCCCTTTGGGTACTTCCTGAATTCATAAGGGGAAGAGAGGAAGGGATGGGGATGACAGATCCTAAAGTCAACTGACTAGTGGACTGGACCTTGTTTGGGTTCAAATAGAGGGCATAGTTAAAAGGTAAAGTGTGCTTATGACCCAAACGGGAGACCAGAACCAGCCTGTTGTCAAAGGACTAGCAAAGTTAAATGAAAAATACTCTTTTCTATTTGATTTCCCTGATAAATAATCTACCTCACAGGGGAAAAAACTTAGTACGAGAGGTGTGGGGCCTGAAGTCAATAGTGAATATCAAAGCAAGCTCCGTAATTGCACCTGGAGCTAACTTTAGAAATGATTATGACTGTCTTCGGTAGTAAAATCCATTGTCTAAAGGGCCACAGTGTCCGTCACAGGACTGTGGAGAGCCACATGTTCTCAGGCTGCCACCTCCTGGGGTGGACTCATTTCAAGTATTTATGCAAATGTGTCTCTGAACTAAAGTGTGATCTTGTGCCAATGAAGTGGTCTGGTCTGGTTCGTTATTTCTTTGGAGAGGACTGGGGACCTAGGGCCCAAAGATGAAGGCTAAAACCAGGTCAGCTCACCTCAGGTACATGCAGAACAGCTGGCATCTTGCCTGGGTCTTTTCAGACAGATCTTCAGTAAAAAGGTGACTGCTTTGCGTTCTAACAAGCCTGCTAGACCCAGATCGTGTGGGCAGCCATTCACCTGCATGACCTAGACCAGTGGCTCTCAAGCTTGAGTGGGCATGGGGGCCGTCTAGAGGGCTCAGCCAAACCCAGATTGCCAGGCCCACCACAGAGTTCTTCACTCAGTGGTTCAGCAGGCAGCCTAGTAAGCACCCAGGAGATGTGGAGGCTGCTGTTCTGGGGACCATACTTTGAGAATCCCAGTCCAGAGGTCATGATTGTTATGCAGTACCTCTGAGTTCATTATTCTTGAGAAAAAGTATCCTATTCCACTCTGCAAGCTGTCTTGCTTGTAAGCTGGCCTGCTTCATTTAAGTCAAAGACACAGAGGCTCTTATGATCCCAAGTATTTTCACCCTGTGTCCAGGTAACATCACCCCAGTGATGTCACAGCCTGTTCGCCATCTGACCCCCACCAATTTCATCCACATCTCACAAACTCTTTTGGTCCAAGCAACTTGCAGCTGTCCCATGAGCTCATGAGCTCTGTTAGCCAAACAGCATTCTTCCACTGGGCACCTGAAATCTCCCTGAGAGCCTCCAAAATCCCCTCCCATGCCCTTTATCTGCTCATCTCTCATGGCTCCGAAAATCTCTCTGGTTTTTGTTATTGTTTGTTTGTTTGGCGGTGGTACTGTGGTCTGAACTTAGGGCTTCACAGGTGCTACACAGGTGCTACCTAGGTGCTCTACCACTTCAGCCCAGAAAGTTCATCTCTGTATTGGGGCCAGAAGTAAGTACGGGAAGTTAAAGCATTAAGATCAAATATTTACTAGGGCCAAGGACTATTAGATGCCATTCTTTTTTTTCTTTTTTTTTTGGTCAGTTCTGGGGTTTGAACTCAGGGCCTCACACTTACTAGGCAGACGTTCTATCAGTGGAGCCACTCTGTCAGCTTTAAGATCTCTCTAGCTCAGTCTTCCCTATAGAGAACACAGTCCTTGATCACAAATGAGGGAGAAGAAATGGACAACATCAAGAAATGACATTCTAGCAATACATTCTCATGTCCTGCTTTTCACCACCTTAGTCCCATTTTTCCTTGCCTTCTGGTTTCTCTCAAGACATGGGGATGTGTAAATGAGGACTCAGACCCTTGGGATGCAAGGTGGGGCCAATGAGATTTCAACCCCTACTCTCCCTCTTAACTGGTCTCTACATGGTGGCGGTTGACATACAGTTGTCAGCTTTTCCATGTCTGCCTAGTCTTTTTATTAAGTGGGAGGCCAGGCTTACCTAAATAAGCACACACACAGGCAGGGTGTTGACAACTTGTACAAGCAGATTTTTCTTTGCTGTGCCCCAGTTTGTTGAGGCGAATGGATGTTTCTGCAAGTCATTTCCTTCCATTTCTCATTCTCGCCCAAACAATTAAGGGTAAGTGTGTCTCCATCAACAGTCCATGTCAGGCCAGCTGTGCCATCCCTACTGCTTGTATCACTACTAGGCCCAGCTTTTGCCCTGAAGTTCAACTGGCAGCAGAGCTACTGATGTGCAAAGCAGAATGGAATCCAGCTTGGCCCTCCCTTGCTGTGTGGGCTCAGCAAGGCTCACAGAATACATACTTGTTTGTATCTGGAAATTCAACAGCTGCAGCTTGGGGACTCAGGAAACAGAACTGCAGAGGGAGACCATACCACTGTTTGCCCTGGCCGGCCACAACCACTCTTTTAGCCCAGAGAAGGAAGGACTAGGTTTCTCTGCTGAGAGTTTGCATTTTCCAGCCATTGCTCCTGATGGAAACCCATACTGGTATCTGATTCAGCAGGTAACTTGGTCATCACTCTGGATACTCAGAGCAGCAGCCAGAATATTTTAAGCATCAGGATTCATTTACAACTTTTCATTCTTAACATAAGTGAAATCCTTATCTGGGGTTTGTTCTCTGCCCATTATTCTCCTACAGATGAGGAGAGAACTTTTCAAATTTGAGGAGATAATTCCCCAAGTACACCCTAGCTCCACCATTAGTTAGACTGTCAGCCACCACCAGACCCAGAGCACATACTGTCTAGGATAGGACAGAAAGCAGAAGAAGTAAGAAATGTCAGTTGTGTCCTTGAGAAAGATAAACAGGGGTTTGCTTTCCTTTGTGGCCAGTGGTGGGAGGACAGTGTGTCTTTATGAGGAAATCACTTCTCTAGCACAGAACATTTTCCCATCTGTGGTCCTCTGCTGAGGTTAAAGCATCAGGAAAGTTGCTCATGGAACATGAAAAAGAAAGAAGTCACCCATTTAAGCAGACATTTTTGCTGGCTCTTTGTAGGCCATCATTAAAGGAACAAATGCTATGGTCATATTTACTTTACATAGGAAAATATTCTGGGAGGGTGAAGGCATAGCTCAGTGGTAAAGCACATGCCTAGTTTGAGTGAGGCCCTGAGTTCAATCCCCAGCACTACAGGGGGCAGAGTAAGGAGAGGAGAAGAAGCAAGAAAATATTCTAAAAACCACAACACACAGTGGGGTACTAAAAGTTGGAGGGCCAAGTGAGCAAAGTGGTCAAGTTGGGACTCTCATGCTTTATCTGCACCATTCCAGTCCTTCCTAGGCACCTGTCTGCTTTCTAGACCAACATAATAGGATGGCCTAGCAGCTTTATCAAAACTTGTCAACGCCCATTACAACCTGTGCCATGTTTCCCTGGCTCATTCTTCTTCAGATGGGGAGATTTTTTGACATTCTACTTAAGAAGTAGCTGGCCTTGCTAAGAAGTAGGTGCTGGACAAACACCACCCCCCCCACACACACACACACAATAGGTAAAGGGGCTCCTCATGACCACTGCTCAATTATGGAGAAGAAGGAGATGACACCCAATGTACAAGTATATTCTAGATTGCAAAGCAGAGAGAGAAAGCCACCCACCTCTTTTAGAACACACTTTCCCTCAGGCATTGGGCTCAGCAAGGAGAGGCAGGAACATTCTAGCTAGTCTTCCAAACCCATGAGTGATCAGCCTACCCCTGGCAGATGCTCAGTTGCCCCAGGAAAGGAGAAAGCAAAGAAGCCTTCCCCAGACCTCATTGTTCCTCATTCCACACATCTCGTAAATCTCAGGGGCACTAAAAAAGTTCATCTGCAGCCAAACACAACTTCCTGCTTCTAAGAAAGGGAATTTAAAAAGTTGAATGGATTTTTGGACACTGGAGATTCTGAGTTTCTGTAAATGCAAATGAATCAGACACGTGGAATAAATTTCTCCGGAAGTAAGAATAGATGCTGTGAGTCCCTCTTGCTGGACTAGAAAGTGGGAAAAGGGGAGCTAGGAAGGAGATACATCAGATGCTGAAAGGAGAGAGAAAAGTTGTGTGAATCTTGGATCAAAGAGCAGATCCCAGTGATGACAAGGGTCAAGGAAGCCCCTCCCAAGATCACTTTCTGACTCGCTGATTACTCAGAACTTCTCCACCTCTGAAATCATGAATCCAAATATGACTCCCCAACCGCAACTTCCCATCTTTCCAGATCTTTCACTAGCTCCGACTAAACATCATTCTTCATCCTCAAGGCCCCCAGGTCCTTGACCACCCTCATATATCAGCCTTTAGTTTCCTATCTGCCTTTCCTTCTCTGTTTCTACTTCTTTGTCTAGGCTGCTTCAACTCCATGGTCCAGCACCTCAATGTGACTCTTACCTCAGTATCTTTTTCCCAACACCCCAGCCCCAGCTCAAGCAAACCAGCTCTAGAGCTATCCTTATTCCAAAGTTGCCCTCTCCCCTTACATATATTGTTCCCACATGTAAAGGGCTATTCACCTTGGAGACCAACTGTGGATATAGGAACAACCCAGCATGAAATTAATAACCTCTCCCCTGGATTTTCAAGGACCATTGAGAACTCCCTAGATACTTCTGGAACCCCAATGCTCTCCAAGGCACTGGTGCCTCTCTCAGGATGACCCCATTCCAGGGTACCTGCTTCATTGGCTTTCTCTGGCACTCAACAGTAGAACTCCACTCTGGACCCATTCAACTCTCTCCTCATACTCATCGTCATTATCTTAAACAAGCAGAACTCACACCATGGAGCACATATGTCCCACTAAAGTTACAGTGTCCACTGAAAACTGTCTCACAACCCAAGTAGGCAGTTATATCTCTAGCAGTCCAGGGAAATGATTTTCCACTTTCTCCACTTCTCAAGTTCATGATGCTAGCATGGAACCCAACAGTACACCTCTTCCTATAGAAGTCAGAGAGGACACAGTATCACTATCAACAGATCCAGGGCAGACACAAATCTAGAAGAATATTATAATTCTACCTTATTTTAGATTCAAGGAGCACATTCCGATTTCTGTCAGGTACATAAAAGTGATGACACAAAATGTAATTCTTCTGCCTTATTAAGTTAATCCCACAGCATGTCAGGTCTCAATGTCCAGGCTTCCCCATGGCCCAGCTTCCCCACCCATCCACCTCCTTGACCTTTCTGTTCTCCACCACTGCACCTGGGTTTGGCCAGTGACCTGATTTGCCAGCCATCCAGTTCTGTCTAGATTTACTGCTAGGTGGAGCTGGTTTTTGAATGCCAGTGTTGATGAGAGAAGGGGAAAGGCCCTCACAGGGACAGGACCAAGCATGCTGTAGTGCTGAAAGGATGCCTCCTTCTCAGTCTTGAGTTGTATTTCCAAAGGCCAATTTCTACTCTCATAGCCTACAAATGTGCCATATCTCAGGAATCAGGAAAGGGTGGAAAAAAGAAAAACACTTGCCCCACAAGAAAATTAAAGTCATCATGCAAGAACTCTGTCCATTTCTGGCCACCAGTCCTACAGTCTTACCTGTAGCTATATCCATCCTTTTTAAATTTACTCTTTTCCCCCTCTGTTTCAGTTACATGGCAGGGTATCTTCCTGCTGTCAAACTAGTTCCTTCTAGGGTTGGGTATGTGGCTCCATTGTTGCTCACCAAGCATGTACAAGGCCATGTTTTTTTCATCCCCAGCACTGGAAAAAAATAAAAACTAGTACCTTCTGGATACCACAGCCCAGAACCTTCTCAAGTCCTCAGCCCACCCACCATCCCTCCCTCCCTGAGGATTGTACCTCTCCCTCCTTCCCAACACCTCCCAGTGCTGCATCCACTTGCTCCTACCATTTCACAGCCATCTCTACCCACTCTACCCCACCCTCCTCCAAAGTAATCATTCTTTTCTCCTTCCAGTCATTCACATATATTCTTCCCTCTTCCCAGAATGTTCCTTTTCCTCTCTCTCCTCTCCCCACTTCAGAACACTTCTGCTTATTCTTCAAACCCTAGATTAAAGTTCACTACTATCCTCAAATAAACCCACAGGGTAGGCCCCGGCATGGTGGTACATTCCTGTTACACAAGAAGGAGAGATGGCAGAATCACGGCCTGAAGCTAGCACCAGACTAAAGCACAAGACCCCATCTGAAAAATAAACTAAAAGCAAAAAAGGCTGGGGTGTGGCTGAAATGGTAGAGTTCTGGGCTAGTTCAAATCACAGCACCACCAAACAAAACAACAGGGTAAGTTAAACATCGCCATAGTATCACGCACTTTTCTTCTTAAGCACCCAGCACATTGGACGCCTTCTGGTGTTGGCTGCTACACTATAAACTCTATGAGATGCAGACTGCATTTGCATTACTAAGTCTAGCCTAGAGCCTGCCACACAGCAGGCAGAGAAAACAAACAATTGCAATTTCTTTCATCTTTAAAAATATGTGTATACTTCCCCTACATTCCTCTGCTGCTTCTCTGCTCCTCCCACAGTCACACATAAGAGAACTGCTCCCATCTCTCAACCCCTAATGAGCCAGTTCTTCTTGCAACTGCCCATGAGGAGTGTCTTGCCAGTAGTCAGTGACCTTGTGCTAAATCCAGCAAGCATTCTTTAGTCTTATGGTCTGAGTCCTGGCCTCTTTATACATTGTCTCCCTCTGATTATCCCCAGTCCAGGCATTCCTTCAGGTTCCACCTTACTCTTCCTGGCTGATCTCATCTGCCCCTCTGGTTTTCATTTTCTCTGCATGCTGATCAAACTGAAACCTTGAGGCTATGTGTCAGGGGCCCCCAGAAATACCCCATCACTTGGAGATTACCTAGAAGGACTCAGAAACTAGCAAGTAGTCATACTCTGAGTAGGATTTGTGCTGGTACAGTGAGGATATGCAGTTGGGTTGTAAGGGGCAATGCATAGGCAGAGTCTGGAGGAAACCACAGGCAGCCTGCCTTTATGCCATCTCCCTCCCAGGAAGAGCCACACCAGGCTCACTGTCCCTCAGCCACAAAGGCAAAGCAGCATGTGTGTGATGTTTCAGCCTAAGGAAGCCTAGTAGAGACTCAGTGGCCAAAGCCTTGACTTGGGGCTATTCACATTGGTCCTTTCTCCACCAACATTCTAGACTCCTAGAAGGAAAGTAGGCATTCAGCATAAGTCTTGTTGTTTGTACAAATAATCTAGCCATGGGGACCCCCATCTTCCCAGTTAATTATTAACTGGATACACTTTGAGAGCCATGTTCCCAGACACTGGCTTAGAATCACCCAGGCCTGCTGTATTAACTCCTTTCTGAACAGGCTGGATATATCTCTAACTTCTCATAGGACTCACTGTGCTCAGACTCTCCCTCTTCCTCCTGGATCTTGCACCTATGACCAAACTTCTGTTTTCTCTCCTTCTTCATCCTGCTCACTGGCCCTCAAATGCCATCCCTTCTCTCTATTCCCATCACTGCTACCTTCATGGAAGCATGGATCCCTCCCTTTCCCGAGCATGGCTATGCAGTCCTCTCCTGTAACATCCCTCAATCCCTTACTCACTTGATTCAGAGTTATCTTTGAAACATTATATTAGATATTTTTGTTTCTCTACTAAAACCCTTTCATAGCTTCCTAATGTACTAAGAATAACAGTCCAAAGTCTTAACAAGAACAACTTCCCATGAGAACTGTTGCCTGCCAGCTCCCAGTCTTGTTTGCATCCCTCCCTCCCTCTCCTGACACATTCTCATGTCAGTTTCTTGCCATACCCTTTCTCACCTAAGGACTTCATAATGTGCCAGCTGCCCCACCTCTGCTCGTGGCCTATCTTTCCCCAACTCATCCTTTTGGTCTAAATTTGGTGGTCACAGCCTCAGGTTGTCCTCCCCTGTGTTCCAAAGTCAAATGAGACCCCTGTTAGTCTATTACATAATTAACCACTGTGTATCTCCTGTCTCCATTGTTCATTAAATGCCTTCCTTTCCTCCCCACTAGAGTGTAAGCTCCATGACTCTGCTTACCACTGGATATTTGGAGCCAACCTAGTGCCAGCTATGTTATCATGTTCTGTCTTGGTCATATCCAGCTGCAAGGACAAAACTCCACACAACGCATGGCCTAAACAACAGAAATTTATTCCTCACAGCCCTGAAGGCTGTAAGTCCAAGATCAGGGAACTAGCAGGGATCTTTTTCTGGCTTGCAAATAACCACTATCTCACCATAGTAAGATAGCCTCAGATGGCCTGTCCTCTATGTATGCAAGTGAGGAAAGAGAGAGAGAGATTGAGAGCACTCTGGTGTCTCCTCATAGCAGTATTAATCTAGTCACTATAGACCTGGCTCTATGCCCTTAGCTAAACCTAATTATCTCCCAAAGGCCTGCTCCAAACACAGTTGGCCTTCTATACCCAGGGTTCCATATCCTCAGACTGAACCAGCTGTGGATACAAAATATTTGAGAAAGAAAATTCTAGAAAGTTCAAACAAAAAGTCAGGCAATAATCCGGCACTGAGAGATGAGGAAGGACGATGAGGCATTAGAGATAAGTATAAGCTACTTATCTCTAGAGCCAGTAGGCCAGCCTGAGGTACACAGTGAGACCCTGTCTTTAAAAAAAAAAAAAAAAACTTCCAAAGAGTAAAACTTGAATGTGCTGCATACTGGGTACAGCACATAATCTATGTGAATTAAGTATTACAAATAATCTAGAGATGAGTTAAAGTATGCAGAATGATGTCTATGGATTACAGCAAATACTGTGCAATTTTCTATGAGGAACTTGGGCATCAGAGGATTTGGGTATCTATGGGATTGGGGGGTAGGGACAGAGGGTTTTAACCAATCACTCACAGATTCAAGGGACAACCATGCCGTCACACTGGGAATCAGTGCTTCACCATATAAACTGAGGGACAGAGGACAACTCTGACCATCGTATGTGCTCTCAGTGTTCAGAGAATAGATGTGCGAGTTGCAGATGAGGCGTGTTTCTAAAATGCAAGCCTCTCCTTTCCTCACAGATCCTAATAATTCCCATGCCTGTGGAATAAGTCCTAAAGTCTGAGTCAGCTCTGAGTCTGAGCCCATATAACTCAGCCATCCTCTATCCAGAATCTCTAAGCAGCTCCCCCTGCAAGGAGCCTTCCCTGCTGTTCCCCACTGTGGGGACGCTTTGCTCCTCTGGGGCCACCAACCTCCTTAGCAGTTCCCTCCAAGTCTGAATGGCTCATTTGGGGGCACTGCGTTGCACAGGAAACAGAAGTGACAAAACTGCCAGGAATTTGTGTTCCAGTACCTGAGCTGCTGGAGAGAAACTCCATCCTGAGGGAGGAAAGAGTCACATGCACAGAGCTTGACATGAGTCTTAGGGAGAAGAGGTCATTCAGAGGTGAGCACAGAACCTGTCCTTCAGCCCTGGCTGGCATCATCGCTTCTCAGCCCCATGCCTGCCGGTGGGAATTGCCCCCTATCTGAGAGGCAGAGCATCACAAGACCTTGTGTGAACCAGCTCAGCTTAGTCATAGCTGTGTGAGTGCCCCTCCCAAATTCTGCGAGCACTTAACCAGTAAGCACAGTAGGTTCTCTGTATATATATATATTCTTTCCTTCTCTTCCTGTCCCCCCACTTGCAAGTTCATGCCCTGGCTTCCACATTACACATGAGCTTCTGGTCAGAGGCTTCAGTCTGGCCCTCAGACAACTGGAAATCCATCCAATGAATACTATGCAGCCATTAAGAAGTTGAACAAAATATACTGCATGCTACTGATGATGGAAAAAATATGGAATTGCCCTAATTGTACACTATCCCAATGGATGAACATATCCGTAATTCCTCTTGTCTGCATAGCCTCACCCTACCTGTTGATTGAAGCAAAAACTGGAGGAGAATTTGCTAGAATTTCAGCCTCCCACCACATTCAAATTGGAAACCTGACTTTGAAGTCACATATACAACAAAAAGAAAAGCAGCAGATGAAGATATGTAAGTAGTCTGTCTCTGACATTTATCAGCTAATGTCCCTGGTCACACTACACACTTGGTCTCTCTGAGCCTTAGTTTCTTCACCTAGAAAATGTTGCCTGATCTCAAAATATCTGTGTAAGAATCAAATGAAGGAATGCTATGCAAGTCAGGCACCAATGCCTCACACCTGTAATCCTAACAACTTGAGAGGCAGAGATTAGGAGGATCATGGTTTGAGGCCAGCCCAGGCAAACAGTTCTCAAGACCCTATCTTGAAAATACCCATTGAATGCAGTGGCTCAATGGTAAAATGCTTGTCTAGCAAGTGTAAGGTCCTGAGTTCAAATTCCAAACTACCAAAAAAAAAAAAAAGAATGCTATGCAAAGATGCTTTGCAAATTACAGTATAGAACACACAAGCAAGAAATTTGATATCTTATGTCTGCAGGAGGTTGAGCATTACTTGCGAGAACAGTATTTTGGTTATAACTAAATCTTTGGGTATAGGCAGAGGAGCACAAAGAAAAGCATGAAATACCTAACTTGGTGAACAACAGAATTGATAGCATAAATTCTGTTCATGATGGCAAGCCGGAAAAAAGTAGGGGAACAAAAGGCAAACCTGCAGGTGTCTGTCCCAGTGGTGTGGACCTTTGAATCCAGTGTGAGGCTTGGCAGAGACAAGGGATACACACCACACTCCTCTCTCCCAGGAGTGCCGAGGGAAATACAAGATCTGAGGATCAAAAGATTAATGTTATTTTTTATAACTGGAAACAACCTGATGGTCTTCTGTATGGGATTCATTACATTATAGAAATTCATCCAATGAAATACTATGCAGCCATATAAAAGGTAAAATGCAATACAGTGCTGAACAAAATATACAGTGAACTACTGATGGTAGAAAAATATGTGTGCATATGTATGCATGTATTTCTCTGCATATGTATAAAATGTGCAGGGAAGGACACTGAAGATGCTTAAACACTTGTTGCTGGTATAGCAAGGAATTAAGAAGATAGGAGACAAGAAAGGGAGAGTTTTCACTATATGCCCTTTTGTACCTTTTGGACTGTGAACTGTATGACTCTAAGACTGCATTACTGGGGTGAGGGGTGTATGACTGCATGTGTGTGCATGCTATGTGGGTGTGTCAGCCTATTGGACTGGGTAACATCTTGGATCTGAAAGCAATGGACTTCCTGCCTGGTAATGCTCAGGTCTCTCCCCAAAGTTCAGACCCTGCCACCTGCACACTGGCCAATAAAACCCAGACAGCAAGAGGAAGGATCAGAGACCAGAACACATGCTGTCAGTCCAAGGGAAGTACAACAAAGGGGCTGAGGGCAGCAGTGCCCCTTTCCCATCCCTACGGTGGGAAGAGAGAGAATGCAGTCTCTTCCATCAGACCCCCTCTCTCTGCTGCAGCACTGTGAAGAGTAAGACAAGAACATCCTCCCAGGCAGTGCAAGACAGTTAGTGATGTACAAAGTTAGGGATTTAAGAGCTGGGACATATGTGTGGAACATGGGGTTGGGGAGTTTGGGGCTGGAAAGAAGCAGAGAGGCTGCGAGGCCATGCTAAAGACTTAAGAGAGGGGATAAGTGGGGCCGAGCTCTTGTGGATCACACACTTCCATGAGAATCAGAAAATGAGAGAGTGGGACTCAGACATCTTTTTATGGTGTCCATCAGTGAGACCTATGGTAAAGGCACAATTAGCAAGGAAGCTGCAAAGGTGGAACAATGACAAACCTTCATCACCTCATGATTCCGTCTGGTTCTTCCCTTCCCTTCCCTCAAATACCAAAATCTTCCGATGCTCAAGTTCCTCATATAAAATTGCACAGTATTTGCTGTAACCTATAGACATCATTCTGCATACTTTAACTCATCTCTAGATTACTGCTAAGCCCCACCCTTTCCTGAGCCCTCTAGGTCCTCCACTGTGCGCCCTTCCCCCACGTTTAGAAAATTCCCTTCCTCCGCCTTTCCAATGTCTGTTTTACATTTGGCTTTGTTCAGCAGCAGCCTCAGCTTAGCCAATTTCTGCTGAGGAGCCAAAGCGCCAAGAAACTACACAAGAAGACAGGGTCTGGACAGGATCACAAAATGCCAGAGATCTTGCCACCAAGCCTCATCCACCGAGACTGCCAGGAGAGCTTTGCAAATGGAATCAATCTGAATGTGGCTGATGAGAAACATCTGAATGAAAGAAGCCAGGACAAACAGAAATCACCGAGTTTCCCACTGCCATGGGCTGGAGTGGCTTCCCCAGAGTTTCTACTCATGTGTGTTGGCCTTTCCATCATGAGGAAAATGTACTCCTTCCTGGAAACCTATCTGGATGGTGCTGATGGACCTTGAGCTCAAGAACCCTGCTTTGCCTCCAGTTCCTCTGGGCTTCTGTGCCCCCTCTGTCCAGTGGTTGTGGGGTCTTATTGCTGTGTTGGATATGAAAGACAGGTAGGAAGTAGATTTTCATGGCAATATGGTGCCTTCTTTTCCCTGGAAGTTGCAAAGTTTGAAAGCCATATGTACTGACCAGCTAAATACTCACTGACCCTCAGTAAAAGAACAAGATACCTCCCCAGTTCAGTGAAAGAATTTGGGACATTCCCTATAACCTCCTCCTTGGGGAAGCAAAATGGGGCACCATTCACCATAGCATATCTTCAAGGATGTTGTAATAAAGGATGTGATATCTGCCTCAAGCTGGGACAGAGAGTTAGACAAGAAAGCCTGAAAAGTGGTAGTCTAGCAAATTCCAAGGGCGAGAGCACTTTGATTCTAACTAATACCTGGTACTGGTTCCTAGACCTCTGTAGCTTCAGAGTGGAAAATCAGAATACCTCTGAGATACTAACCTTAGATATATTTTGTTTCATCTGTGTCCAGTTTTTTCTTTCTGACTGTGTTTTCACCACGTGGGCTTCTCAGGTTTGTTTGTAGTTAGTTTTGTGCGTAGGGTTTGAACTCAGGGCCTCCTACTTGCTAGGCTGAAGCTCTACTACTTGTGCCATGCTCCCAGCCCTTTTTGTCTCTGGTTATCTTTAAGAAAGCATCTTGTTTTATGCCTTGCATGGCCTGGACCACCATTCTCCTATTTGTGCTTCCCTGCATAGCTGGGAATGGCAGGCACATACCACTTCGTTCATAGTATCTCATGAACTTTTTGCCTGGACTGCCCTTGAACCACAGATCCTCCTGATCTCTACCTCCCAAGTAGCTAGGATTACAGACTTGAGCCACAGCACCTGGCCCCTCTCCTCAGGTTTAATTCAGAGCAGTTGGCCACCTGCAATCACACAGGCAGAGAGCGGCGTTAGATGTATTGACAGGGTGCATTCTTCCAGGTACTCTACACAGGAGCCTGTGCAAATCTGGGCAGATGTCAGCAAGAAGTCTGGCATCTGCAAAGCTTTGGTCCAGACCTGGGACTGATGGTGATTGATGGTTCTGTGATTTGATAGTTAAGAACTGCCAAGCGACTTGTCCAGAAACAATTAAACTGTTGGTCAAGGAGTTGCCCTGCTTCTTAGTCTCTTTGCAGTATAACTTGGCTATGTGTTACACTGAGCATAAACATTACGCTAACCTTGATCCAGGAATTTAAACAGTGTCACTGAATGTAAACGGTAACAAATACCATCTTGCTGAAGTGGTTTGTTTTCAGGATGGGTTAGGGTTTCTTCTCTACCAAAGTACTTTGGATACTTTTTAATTGACAGATAATAATTGTACATCTTTATGGGGTACAGTGTGATGTTTGGGGACAGTTATACCTTGTGCAATGAATAACAGAATATTTAAGTTATCCATCATCTCAAACAGTCAGCATTTCTTTGTGATGAGAACATTCAAAATCCTGTTTTAGAGCTATTTTGAATTCTACGATACAATATTGTTGACTACAGTCACTCTTCTATGTAGCACCAGAACTGACTCCTCCTATTTGGCTGTAATTTGTAGCATTAACTAATCGCACCATTCCCACTCCCCCTCCTCAGCCTCCGTAACCACTGTTCTGCTCTATTCTTCTATGAGCTCAGCATTTTTAGTTTCCATGTGTGAGTGAAATCATGTGGTATTTGTCTTCCTGGGCCTGGCTTATTTCACTTAACATTATGATCTCCAAGGCCTGGAACAAGACAAGAATGCCCACTTTCACAATTTCTGTTCAACACAATACTACATGTTCTAGTCGAAGTGACTAGGCAAGAGAACAAAAATAAAAGGAAGCCAAATTGTCCTTGTCTGAAGATAACAAGATCATATATATGGAAAATTCTAAAGATGCTACTAAAAACTGTTCAAGTTAATCAACAAATTCAGTAAAGTTGTAGGATTTAAGACCAACGTGCAAAAACTCAGTAGTGTTCCTATGTGCCAATAGCAAACTACCTGAAAAAAAAAAACAAGAAAGTGATAATACTTATAATAGCTACAAAAATAAGATACTTAGAAAGCAAGCTAACCAAGGGGAGGGGAAAGATCTCCATAATGAAAACTGTTTTTAAAAAATTGACAAGAGAAATTAAAGAGGAAACAATAAATGGAAAGATATGCTGCATTCTTGGATTAAAAGACTTAATATTGTTTAAATATCTACACAGTCCAAATTGATCTCCACATTATATGCAATTCCTATCAAAATACCAATATCTACTTCACTGAAGTACAAAGTCAGTCCTAAGATTTGTATGAGGAAGTGGATTTTAAATTCAGAGTCAGATCTGCAATTCTTCCATTCACACTGGTTGGCCTTGCAAGCATTCCTACCAGCTTCTAAGGTTGAGGGAGCCCTCTGCTGATGGCTTAGCTGTAACTTTGTAGTACACAGCAGAAAACTGGATAAACTAAAGAACTCCTGAATCTGAGAACTGTAATTTGTCTCTAAACGTATAGTGGGCTTTTGCTATGAAAAGGCAGGCTTTGTTCTTTCAGGTAGAAGAAAAAAAAGGTCTGGAAAGAAGTACATGTCCCATTCACTGGAAGGCTATACACTTCTGTGTGCATGTGGGTACACACGCTCCTGTACGCACAACACACACCACACACACACGGAGCTATTGCAGCATCATGGCCTACTACTGGAAGACTCTACTCTGTGTGTACGTGTCCTGGACTAAAGGAGTGGGAGGCATCAGGGTATATATAGAATCCCAGAATCATGGGACTGGAGGGAACTTTCGCCCTTTGTGGCATGTCCAGATGAAGGACTCAGAGAGAGCAAATCTCCCCAGCGGCTCTGGCCCTGATGCTGGAGGTTAACAGCTTAACACCAGGGTGTGGTGCCCGATTCTGAACTCTGGAAATTGGTGGTGATAAGGGTGGGCTGCCTGCCAAGGCCCCTGGTGTGAAGCCCAAGAGAAGCACCTTCTATTTTGAGATCTCCCTCAATTCACAGCATGCTGTTCTGTGCATTGAGGCATGTCCCACCTCTCTGCCTGGGTGCTTCTTTTTCCAACTCTTTTATCACTAAACTCCCGTGGCTTTTCAACCCATCGACAGTGATAACAGTTTGCCTGCTAACCCTCTGATTCACCAAAAAGAATAGTCATGTGGTAATATGAATCAGATACTTGACCCAGGCATCAATACAAAGAGCCAATGGGATAACACCTCCCTTTTCTTGCCAAAAAATATCCAAGGAAAGAGAGGGGGAATTGGCAGAGTATCAAACAGAAGCCTGGACAAAAGGAGATAAAAGCACAATAAGGTCATTTTCCTTGAAAGAGCTCCCCTGGAAAGGAAAAATAAAAATGCAGTCTCACATCACATCATAAAGCCAATGCTGTTAAACAGTTGCATATGCAAAAGGAGCCATCTTGGCAAAAATCAAAAGAGCAGAAGATACCACTCCCCTGATCAAAACCTTCCATGACTCCCCACTGCCCTTATGAAATCTAAAGTCTTTAAGAGGACCCTCAAAATTCTTTACTTCTCCTGCCACAATTCTCCCTCTGTTCCTACCTATCCCAACACATGTTTTCACACCTCTCTCTCATCTTAACCATTAGGCCACTTTTACCTCACGTTTTTCTCATCATGATGATTCCTTCCTCATTTGCCAGGGGCCACCCATCCCTCAAGCTTTAGCTCAGATGCCAACTCCTCTCTGACAGCTTCTACCAGACAGAATTAATTCTTCTTCCCCCCAGGTACTCAGAGGATCTTGCTTATATCCTCCCCACACTCCCACTATAACACAATTGATTTTCATAATTCAAAATCCTCCAGTTTAGAGATCCAACGTAAAGATCAACTTAGAGATCAAGGTCCCTTCTTATTCCTTTTGTGCTCTCCCCTGAATTCCCACTTCATCTGGTCCTCCATTCCCCCATAATCATCTGTTCTGTAGAGGTCTATAATAACATCTTCTACATAATAGACTCATTGTTTCTTGCATTAAACTAAATTAATATCTAAAATTAGGAGATGATATGGATTACTCCAAAGATAGAAAGATATTAGTACTGAAATAAAAGGCAAATTGAGAATTACATCCAATCCTAAGTAACAGGAAGTCTTTGTCAGTTCCAACACAATTCATCTAGAAGCTTTTCAGGATTTTTTAATCCATTCAGTTCAGGGACCTTACCTTATGCATGAGATCAAGGAACACTGAGACCAACTTTTGAGCAATTGTAAATTAGAACCCCTCCTGCTTCTTCAAGGTATCTTACAGCCATTGCTAGAAGTTTGTCATAAAAACTACCTGAATATGCTATGAGCAGATGAGTGACATCCCCAGAGTGGGCAGTGAGCAACCCTGAGCAGTCTTAAACATATCAAGCTCCATACCTGACCAGTGTTTGTCCTTCACAATGGGACCTTAATGGTGAATAAACTATGGAGTCTGCAAAATTTGAGTTCCAATCCTCGGGAACCAGCATAATCTTTCACTCATAAAATGGGATTCATAAAGATGTCTCTTCATGGGGTTGCTTTTAGGATAGAAATTTTGGCTATCAAGTACTTACAACAAATGTTAGGTAGGTAGAAGTTATTATCATCAGAATGCTTCTAAAACTTAACACATTTCTGAAATTTCTCTTTTGGATTTACCTTCAAAGTTTTTTTATAAGCCATTTGCAAAAATCATGGGATTTTTGTCTTTTTTTTATTCTTTGCTTTGAACTAAAATGATAGCACCATATTTGAGCCTCCATTTAATTAACAGATACAGCTAAAAATGGTATTAAGATGTTTACAAAAATTAAATCCATTGTTTAATGAAAAAACTTTGCAACCACTAACTGTGTTTCAGGGACTTAGAGAATTCCAAAGGCATTGATCAAAGCTAAATTTTGGAAACTAAGGGCATAGCTCAGTAGTAAAATGCTTGCCTTGCATGAGTGAGGCCCTGGGTTTGATCTCCAGAACCATACACACACGTGAAATATACCCCAAATTTTGTATAGAAGCATTCACTTCTTATACAACTACCCAGACATTTACTACCATATTTAATACAAAGTTAGACCATTGTTCCTTTAATTCAAATCATCAAATATGTAGTAGGCTCTTGAGAGATGACCATTGTAAAAATTACATCTTATGAGTCCATAGAATGGAATCCCAAGAAACTTAAAACTTTGGAAGCAATCCACCCTGGAAGCTACATTAAGCTGACATTCTAGATGACTCCAGGACGTTTCAATAGAGCCACATTCTCTGGGTTCCCTTCTAGACCTGAGAATAACTTTAATTATTGCTTCATATTCCAATTTTCCAGTTCTTACCTGGAGAATGTCTCTGAAAGGTCACTGGGTTCACTACTAAGTACTGTGAATTCTGCTTTTTTCAAGAGTGGAGTGTTATTCAATTTAATCACCAAGCATTCTCTAGCCCCTTCCATGCATAAAACACAGATACTTATCACTCTAGGGTTTATAAAAATAACATAGACTCCTGACCTCATGAAGTTTCCAGGCTGGAAGAGAATCTAGGATTCTAACCTAGAACCTGTCTGCTGGAATCAGTGTGCAAGATGATAAAGGATATATCATAAGTAATACAATTACTCATTCAGAAAATAACAGAAAACAAAACATGTTATGGAAAGAAAGACACACTTAAATGGGAATTATCATGGAGGACTGGAATTAAACTCAGCCTTGATGGATGGAAAGCTTTCTCCAGGCAGAGAGAAGGAGCTGGCTGATCTAAAGGAAGAGATCCCTACAACAATGGCATATGTTAACATGGTCTTGAAAAACAGAAGGTAGACCAATCTTCACTTATCTAGAATCTAAAGCAAGGGTGCAGTGGTTATAAAATCAGAAAGGGACCATCAGTTTGGGACCAGATGATGAAGACTCTTGAGTGGCAGAAGCTGGAATTCATACTTTATCCCATATACACCAGGAAAGGAACTCTTGTACGGCACATTGCAGGAAGTTGGGCAAGAGATACAGAAATGTGAAATTCTGCTGAGCACTGGTGGCTCACACCAGTAATCCTAGCAAGTTGGGAGGTTGAGATGAGGATGATCATGGTTCAAGACCAGCTGAGGCAAATAGTTCATGAGAACAATTTCCAAAATAACCAGAACAAAATGGATTGGAGGTGTGGCTCAAGCTGTAGAGCTGATGTTTTGCAAGGATGAAAGCCCTGTATTCAGACCCCAGTTCCACCAAAAGGAGAAGGAAGGAAAGGAGAAAGGCAGGGAGTATGGAGGGGAGAGACAGAGAGAGAGAGAGAGAGAGAGAGAGAGAGAGAAAGGAAGGAAGAGAGAGAGAGAAAGAAAGAAAGAAAGAAAGAAAGAAAGAAAGAAAGGAAGGAAGGAAGGAAGGAAGGAAGGAAGGAAGGAAGGAAGGAAGGAAGGAAGGAAGGAAGGAAGGAAGGAAGGAAGGAAGGAAAGAAAGAAAGAAAGAAAGAAAGAAAGAAAGAAAGAAAGAAAGAAAGAAAGAAAGAAAGAAAGAAAGAAAGAAAGAAAGAAGGAAAGAAGGAAAGAAAGAAAAAGAAAGAACAATGGAAAATCTTCACTGGGCCCTTTTAACATCAACTCTGTAGTAAAAGGGCTCACAGGGGAGTGAAATCTAAATCTTCGAAAAAGATGAGAAAGAAGAAGAGATGACTTTGTCTTCCATGTTCCCTCATCTCTTTGACCATGGGTCATGAGTAGTAGCAGCTGAAGCAGAAAAGGCAGAAGCAGCTCAGAGCTACTAGTGCCTGGAAAGAAGTTGCTCCTGGCAGTGAAACCTGCCCATCTACGCCTGGGATGAAGCGGTGGGATTAGGTGGTTTGCTGGGCCCCATGGCATGGTCTGTGGGGCTGTCAGCAGCTTTTAATCAAAACATGACGGTGTAGCACACAGTGGTGGCTGGTTTATGTTCTGGATATTAAATACAGGCTTACGTGTCCCTCTATTTATACGTGCACCCAGGCCTTCTGGATGACTGCCATTCCATTCAAGGGAGGTAAAATAAAACCCTCCTGTGCAGTACACAGAGACACACGCCGCACATTCCTGGAAGCAGCAGGCAAGAAAGGGTTTGACCTCCAACCACAAAAGGGAATCCAGTAGGGGAAACCGCGCAGTGGACTAAAAGACCACAAAGGGAAATCCGTGTCCAGAATGTGGAAAGCTGGTCATGGCCAAACATTGGATGGGATTATGAATAAGCCACATCAGTTATGAGGGACAGAAAGGAACATGAAGAGCCCTGGGAACCACCTGCCTACTTTCTCATCAGCTCCATTGCCAAACTTGTCAAAATCCTGCCCCTGGGAGACCACTATCATCATTTCTGATTCATCGGGCACATTCTTCAGCATCCTTCCCTAGAGAGTACATACGGCAGCTTCAATGCTGAGAAACACAGATTGCAGAAGCCCACATTGTCAGTTGTATGGGAGCTTCAGAGGCTGGCCATTTGTACTGACAGGCCTCTCCCTGCACACCCAGCTGCATGTGTAGGCAGACCCCTATGTTATTTTCTTATTCATCCCTTTCCTAATGTTTTCCCAGATTACTAGAACTGAATGCTGCTTCCCTTAAACTTCTTATAACCTCATAGCTGTTTTCACATATCCCATGTTCTCTAATTAGTCACATATGGTCCTCCCGCCCCCAGTTGTATTACAACCCCTGGTACCTTTCTTGTTATAGCTAACGCACTGTATCCAACAGCTTTCCATATGCTGTCTTCCTTTTGAATTTAAATGTAAATTCTTGGGGCTGGGAGTGTGGAACAAATGACAGAGCATTTTGCCCAGGGCTGGCCTTAGACCACGATCTTCCTACCTATGCCTCCTGTGTAGCTGGAATTGCAGATGTGTGCCACCATGCCTGGCTTGTTTGTTGAGATAGGGGTCTTGCTAACTTTTTGCCTGAGTTGGTCTCCAAGCACTGTCCTCCTGATCTCCACCTGCCAAGTAGCTGGGATTACAGGTGTGCACTAGAGCTTTTCATTCTAGACCATTCTGCTTAATACTGGTCTCCATTTTTTTCAGTACCTGGCACATACATCATGGGGTTATCTTCAAGAAAAATGTCCTATTTCTTTTCATCCCCTTCTTAGTTCCATGCCTTCAGAGAGGTCACAAATAAACATTTACTAACAATGAGATGTCTTGCTCATTATAACAAGGCAGACATGGTCTAAATTAATCCAAAAAATCAAGTTTCTCAAAATCAAAAAACTCCTGGATTAGAGTCCACTGACTTGGCAAAGAGGGAATTTTTAGAGCCCGGGGTGGTGGACCACACCTGCAATCTCTGCACTTGGCAGGCGGAGGCAGGAGGAGCATGAATTCCAGGCCAGCCCAGGAAACCCTGTCTCCAAAACATAAAACAAAACAGCTACATTGTAGGGAATGGATCCATCACAGGTGCCTCTGTCAAGAAGCAAAGCCAGGAAAGAAGCTGCTTGTAAATGTCCCTCTCCCTTCTCCATGGCTCCCTGGGCTTGGCTCAGAGCCTACAAATGGAAACTCCAAGGGCAGGTTTCATCCCCTTGCCACTGGCAAATAGCCACAGAAAGAGTGCAACTCCACTGGAGAGGCCAGAATCAGATCAAAAGCACAGAGGGGAAGCTTCTAGGGACAGATGGCCCCAGGCGTGGGAATGGCCCCAGGCCCCAAGCAGTACAATACTTCCACTGAACATGCTGGTTCTGATGCATCTGGGAGAGTTAAGGCTGCTCCAGGGAGAGCTCTGGAGAACTCACAGTTTGGTTTGTGAGAACACCAATTCCTGATAAAAGTTCAGGACCAAGAGGCAGCTGTGAAAACCTCTTGGGCTGAGCCCAGTCTTTTCTATATGTCAGTCAATGAAATCTTTACACACTGGTGGTGGTCAGAGAGCAGCCTGGAATTGGGAGTTAGTTCTCACTCAGCCTTTCAAACAGATAATAAGCTACATGGTTTTGTGCCTTTGTCTACCTAACTATAAAATGGGAGTGCTCCAGATTAGGTCTGCAGTGCCTCTGTGAAATAACAAATCTACAGGACGAATGCAGGCCAAAAGTCCTCAAGCCACATGGACCTGGTGACAAAGAGCTCCATCACCGATAGGAACCTTCTTTTTCAACCTTTCTGGTTCTAGGAGCCCCTGAGCATCCGATGAGTGCTCCCCTTCCCCAAATGCCTCTAAGTCACTGTGCTCTTCTGGTTGTGCATATCCTGCTAGCTCCCCACAAACCCTGGCATGGGACTCTGGAGCTCCAGTCCAAAACTTGGCTCACTGACAAGCAGGAAATCTACTTCTCTAATTTGTGTACTAGTCCCTTGGTGTCCATGGGGGATTGGTTCCAGCACCTCCATTACAGATACCAAAATCCATGCATGTTCCAGTCCCTTATATAAAATGGCAAGGAGCCAGTGGCAGTAATTCACCCCTATACTCCTAGATACTTGGAAGACAGACCAGGAGGATCATGGCAAAAAGTTCTGGAGACCCAATTTGACCAAAGCTGGGCATAGTGGTGCATGCCTATCATCCCAGTTACTCAAGAGGCTGAGATTGGGAAGACTGTGGTTCCAGACCAGTCTGGGCATGAAAGTTTGCAAGATCTCAATGCATAAAAGCTGTGTGTGGTGTTGTGCACCTGTTATCCTAGCTACTACAACAGGAAGTGTAAAATTGGAGGACCGCAGTCCAAGCCAGCCTAGGCAAAAAAGTGAGACCCTATCTCCAAAACAGCCAAAGCAGAAAGGGCTGGAAGTGTGGCTCAAGCAGTACAGCACCTGCCTAGTTCAAACCTCAGGGCTATCAAAATAAACAAATACATAGGCATAGTATTTGCATATAGCCTACACACATCCTCCCGTGTACTTTAAATCATCTCTCGATTATGTATAATGCCCAATACAATGTACATGTTATGTAAAGAGTCATTATACTGCACAGTTCAGAGAATGATGATGAGGGAAAGTCTGCACGTGTTCAGCACAGACATAGCTATTAAAGACATTTCTGATCCACAGTTGTTGAGTCAATGAATGCAGAATGCAAAAAGACTGAGGGTCGAAGGTACTACATTCTCTTTCTCAAGCATTGAGCGAGAGCTGCCTAGTCGTTTCTTTTTATATGGACCCTTGAGTGGATTACCAGACTGGTTTCTGTAGCTCATTAAGGTTCTCTAAAGGATGGGGCAAAACACCACTCAAAAGCCACTCTGTCTAAAGTGTCCTCATCTTGATAATAAAGAATTTGGCAGGGGGGGAGGGTTACTAGCAAGGCTCAGAATGAACAGAAGATAGATTAAGCAAATTTGAATATAAATATCAAAGCATATCAATTTCCAAAACAAAAAAAATAATAAGAAGAATCTAAGGGAATGAACAGAGCCTCTGAAAGATGTGGGATATCATCCCATGCACCATTACACACTGGGCATAATAGTATCATAGGAAGAGAGAAATGAGATGGGGTGGAAATAAAAAAAAAGTCAAAGAAATAATGGTGGCAAACTTCCCATATTTCTTGAATAACTAACCTACACATTCAAGAAATTCAAGTTTTAAAAAAAGAGAAATGTACAAAGAGACACATTGTAAAAATGCTGAAAGTCAAAGATAAGGAGAAAAATCTTGAAAGTAGTAAGAAAAAGATAGCTAACTCAAAATGGAACCATAGCTGAGCATGGTGAAACATGCCTGTAATCCCAGGACTCCAGATACTCAGGCAGGAGAATTCAAATTTGAGGCCAGCCTGAGTTACATAGCAAGACCCTGTCATTAAAAAAAAAAAAAAATGATGGGAGTTGTGGATTCAACTACGATATATTTAAGAACTTTTGTAAATGTCATAATGTACCCCCAGTACAACAATATGATAATGAAAGAAAGAACAAAAGAAAGAAAAAAACACAATTACATTGACACCTAATTTCTTATCTCAAACAATGGAGGCCAAAGGGCAGTGGGATAGCATTTAAAGTGCTCAAAACAAAAAAAAAATGTTAACCAAAACTCCTGATCCAATAAAACTCTCATTTTTCATGATAACAAAATGAAGAATTTCCCAAACAAACAAAAACAGAAAGAATTTGTTGCTAGCAGACACACCTTACAAGAAAGTACTGAAGAATTTATTCAAGCTGAAACAAATACCATGGTTTTTTTTTTTCCTTTTTTGAGGGCTCCTGCAGACCTGGGGGGGGCGGGGTACTCATGGCCTTGTACTTGCTAGGCAAGAGCTCTACTACTTGAGTCATACCTCCAGCCCTTTTTGCTTTCATTTTTATTTTTCAAATAGGTTCTTGCTTTTTGTCCAGGGCCAGCCTTAGATCATGATCTTCCTACTTCCATCTCCTGCCTAGCTGGGATTACAAGTGTGAACCACCACACCTGGCAATGATGACGAAATGTTTTAAGAAGAATTACCATGTATTCATCATGCATAATAAAGGTAACATTAATTCTGAGTGACTTCTAATACCAAACATTATTTGTGTATGGTACTGGGGTTTGAACTCAGGGCCTACACCTTGAGCCATTCCACCAGCCCTTTTTTGTGAAGGGTTTTTCCCAAAATAGTTTCTCATGGCCTATTTGCCCAGGCTGCATTCGAAGAGTTGATCCTCCTGATCTCTGCCTCCTGCGTAGCTAGGATTACAATGTGAGCCACTGGCACCTGGCTCAAACATTTTTTTATATTTCCTTGATTTTCTCAAAAATGTATTTTTATTGTTGATTTAATGAGGATCCAAATAAGGCTCTCATATAGCATTTGGTTGTTGTCTTCTCAGTCTATTTTACCCTATGATAATCAGCACTTCCTCTTCTCTAATGTCAATTTGGTTGGAAAATAATGGGTATTTGCTGAAGAAACTGGGTCATTTTTCCTGTAGAATGCCCCACGTTTTGAATTCAGCTGATTGTATCCTTGTCATTTAAGGCATTTCTATCCCTCATTTCCTATAAACTAACAGGAAGTTCTAAAGACTTGTAGCAATCAGTTGCAGTTTTTTAGGCAAAAAACCATCGTAAGCGATGGTTCCTGTTACATCACACTAAGGTTGTCCTACTTTTAGGGCAGTTTAGATTGCTAGTGGGCAATGGGGTGGACCTGACTCTTCCATTATAATGTTCCCCACTGAATTTCCAGCTGATAGTTTCAGACTCCCTTTGTGGGGAGTGAAGAAGGGAAGAAGAGGGGCTAAGATTGGCAGTGGCCATTTCCAGAATTTCTCACTTGTGGAAGGCACATGGTATTGTGCATTTTCACCTTGTCTGGTCTTAAAGATCACTGAGCATCCATGCTGGCAACAGATTACCAGACTTTAGCTCAGGTAATTGAATCAAAATCTCCCAGGAGGAGTGCCTGATAATCTACATTTTTAATAAATATGCCAGAATCGTGTACATGGACAAGTTTGGAAAGTGCACAAAGGAGAATAAATATGCACTGGGGCTATATAACCACTCGCTCTTAGCACTTGTGTGACTTTGATCATGTCACTTCACCTCCCTGTGCCTCATTTCCTTACTTATAAAAACGAGCTAACCACTGTCCTCCCAAATAGGGTGATTATAAGATTGAATGAGAGGACATATGTGAAACTCTTGGCACAAGGCTGGCCCTTAGTAAATGGGAAGATGTGAAACTTAAATTACCAGCCTACAAATATACTCATTTCTGAGAGGGAAGAACAGTACTCAGTTTTTCTTGTTTGGTCAACATGTGTTCCTAATTTTTCCAGTCTCTGCACTTGGATTTTCTTCAAAGGTCACCAGCACCTTCCATTCTTAACTCATGGATACAAACTTGTCTTCTAAGTACAAGGATAAGAGTGACCCAAGCCTGACCAATCAGTAGACTTCATTCTCCCTGACCATCATGATTGGTTCAGAATGAGGATCATGACACAATTGGTCCAATGAGATTCAATCTTGGAATTTCCACTAAAACTGTGATATTGGAGTTGAGCTGCTGGCTCAAAAGGGCAAGAAGGAAAATAAAGTTCCCATGATCTGAGGCCTATGCAGCATCAGAAGAAGGAAAAGTAGAGATATAAAGAGCAGAGGATCAAGCCTTGAAGATATTTTCGAGCCCTGGAATCTAGACATGCTGAAGCAATTCTATCCCAGGACTTTTCAGTTATATGAGCCAATAAAATTTTTTGCCTAAGACAATTTGAGTTATATTTTCTATGACTTGGACTCAAGTGGGTCTTAACAATAAGTTTTATAGCATTTCTTCTATTTTAGTCTCCAACTTACTGTGGAGTCATGCAAGTCCTTTGCTCATCTGATACATTTCCTAACTTTATTAGGAAGAAACAATCCTATGGCCTAACATTTGGTCAAAGGATATGGAAATTACTAAGACATAACACTCTCTGGGGATAAGAAACTCAAATCTTTTCCATCTAAATGGATCCTTCTCTCTCAGAGTGGGTAGAAGCTAATATTTAGATAGGTCTCTGCTTTTGTTCTCCAAACTCTTGAGAAAGTTTGCTATTAAAGGGCAACACAACAATTGAAAGCTGTTGGACATGATAATGACAAACTTGACTGGTATGCAGTACTGTGCAGTTGAGATGATTATTCTCAATTAACAGGCAAACGTCACACAATTGTCTCTTTCAAGTTCAGAGTGCTTATATATAATACACAATCAGAAGGCATTGTACCTTGGAATATAACTCATTAATCCATGTCAATTCTTTACCCCCTAGAAATAAAATAGTCCACTGCCTAGGAAAGCTGTATTTTGAGTCCCTTAAATTTGCAGCTATAGAACAGTTAAGGATTCCAGTTTGGGAAGAATCCAAATGGAATTGAGAATAGGAATTCCAGTTAGAATTCATTAGTAAGGTAAAACCAATGGTTAGTAGAATGGGGCTTTGGTGAGCAGAGGGGTGTATAAAGTGGAGTTTGATTTCCCATGCCTCCCACTAGGACTCCCAGTCAAGGACCATAGGCAAATCTAGCTGAGGCAGCATCTGGCCTTACTGGGGGACATCCCAGAATGGACATGTCCCTGTGTGACTGCCCAGTGAATACCAAATGAATTGGGTCATTTTATTCAAACCTGGAGGCCTTGGCTGCCCAAGCACATGCTCTGTGGATGAACTCACTTTTGCTTTGGTCCCACATGGCTGATGAAGTATGAGCGGCTCAGACAGCAAGGGACAGAGGAGAAGAGAACACAGGGCGGCTGATCAGAGAAATCTAAGGAAGAGGATTAAGTTACTGTCAGATTGGAGGGTGTTGGGGACTCTGGGTCAGATTGATGGAAGAGTCTAGTTGGCTGGCAGGGAGCTAAGAACTGCCACAGTCCTTTATGGCAAGCCAGCTGCCTCGCATATGCATGCAGAGTGCAGGCTAACCGGAGAGGAGGAAATCTCAACATTTACCAAAAACACCTGGCGACATATCAGCCCACCCAACTGGAAAACAAAGCATATCTTTTGGACTCTAATTCCCCTAAACCAAAGAGACTTCTACAATGTCACCCAGTTTCTTGCTCCATAGGGCATGTCTCCACCAGTCTCCCCACAAACACTTATCAAGAGCCTTCCAAATGTCAGGTGCTGTGCTAGGTGCTGGGATTATGGAGGAAATACTCACAGCATTTCCCTCTAAGGAGCTCCCCATCTAGTAAACAATTACATAAAGGAAAAAAAAGAAGTAGGAGCTGAGATCAAAGAGAAACACAAGAGTGGACAAAATAGTCCAAAGTCCTAGTGAGTTTACAGTCAAGTGGTGGTCAGGGAGGAGCTTTCTAGAAAGATATTTGAGCACAGCCATGAAAGATGTGAAACAGTGAGCCTTGTCCATATCTGGGATTGTGCTTTTAGGTTAATAGTAACCATCGTTTCTGCTGCATTCAAGGAGATTATAAAACCTTACCCATGTGCACACAGACCCATATTGACTCCTATGAATAGAACATGGCTGCTAAACTACCTAAAGTTTGCTTCTTACTGATGGCATGTCTGGTAATGGTAACAGGTTTGTATGGAGCAAACTTGCTCTGACCTCCAGTGACCAAGGACACAGCAGACATTTGCTAAGCCTCTGGCTTAGACTGATGGGTAAACCTCTAGTCATGTGTGCTTTATTCTCTTTCCAAACGAGGCTAAATGGTTCATAAAATTAAAGTCCTGACCTTTCAGTATCATCTTCTACCAACCAGATTAAACAATGCACTCATAAATAAAGACTAACAAGGTCTGAAAACATAAGCAGAGTACAGACACAGAGAAAGTTATTACTAGACCTGAATGGCCTTGGGCGACATTGCTATCATGCTGAGGTCATGGACAAGAGACTGGATGAGATGAGAGAAAAGGCAGTAGAAGATGGGGCAGTTGAAGGATGGTTTATATGATTAAAGTCATAAACCCTAGCTTTAGCTCATAAGTTACGTGGTTTGGTGCCTACTTCTGGGCATCCTTCCTAGAACAGTGCCTGCCACTACTTAGTGGCTGGACAGTGGCTTGGACATCTGATCTGAGCAAGGCAATATACTCTTTCCTTGGAACAATATTTGAATGAGAGAGAAAAGGCATTTTCTGTTGAATTTGTTAAACTGGAGGTAAAGTTTTGGGGGTTCTCTTGACTAAAACATGAATTAAAGCTGTATAAGAATAAAGCCAAACAAAAACAAGCAGAACCAAGAAATGAAGAGCAGAAAAGTTCTGAGGGTGTCTTTGGGGTCTCTGGATTCAGCTCTGCCCAAAAGCTAATGCCTCTTGGAAATTCAGGAATAAATGCTTACAAGCTGTATTTTTGCTCAATTGGTTGGTGTTTTGTTGTTATTTGTTTTTTGGTTTGGGTTTTTTTTTGTGGGGGGGTGGATAATGGGTTTTGAACTCAAGGCCTTGTTCTTGCTAGGCAGGGGCTTAACCACCTGAGCCACATCCCCAGCCTAGTTTGGGTGTTTGTTTTTGTTTTGTTTTTGCTTGACCTAATTTAATGTGGCTTCTTCATAGTTTGCAATCAAAAGAGTTCTAATTCTCTTTAATAGATATTATTGTTCTCACATTACCAAAGAAGAAACAGGCTAGGAAAGGTTAAATCCAATCCAGTGATGAGGTAGTCCCCACTCCTAGTTCTGATTAGCTGTTATTTTCTGGTACCCAGCCTTCTAGCACTTATAGCTTGCCACTCTACATGCAGGAAGATTCTCTGATGGTTGCTAGGAAGAAAGGCCATCTAAAAGTGTTGAGGCTGCCTATTATCTCCTAAACAGCCAAGATCCTAAATTAGATCTGTTCCATTCCTGCTCTTCTGCCTTTCTTTTCCTGTAGTAAAGTGAAAATCTCCTGCATCTGACTTCTCAGTATGGTCAAGGTCATGACTTTATGTGTCTTTGACTGGGAAGATATGAAAGGTCATTACTACAATAATGTCATAACTCAAGTCAGTCCCAGAGTTTCTTTTCATATTGGGAGGAGAAATTTGGTTTTCTAGAACCATTTTATATTTGGAATTTCCTCTTGCCATCTGGATTAGATTATACCTGGAAAACAAAACTATTCTGAGTTGGGACCAGGTCCTTTAAAAATTCTTTTTCCTATAGAATAGTTATCATGCAGTTTTACAATTAGAACTTTTTCCTTTTAGCTTGAAATATAAACTTCTGCTAAAATGCAAATAGCCCATGGAAGGTTTACACTCAAGTTTTATTGACCATGTTCACCTTAGTGTAAATTCACATAGCAGATTATTTCTTTGAGGCATGTTTTTACTGAGGGAGCAAGAGGCAAAAGAAAACGCATACAAGAAGAAGAAATTGGAGAAGTAGGGGACACTACTGATTGGGGAAAGGAGTGCAGAAATGGAAACAATTCAAAGGCTTATTTCCCAAGTCACTTCTAAGACACAGCTGTAAACCACAGGCATGACACAGACATGCTGATATGCAAAGTACCATTAGGAATTAGACAGGTTTTCTGAATCCTGAGGGGAAGCTCTAATGCTGTGCCAAAACCAGTCATCTCATTCTTTTCACATATTCCTCAGCTTGGTCATTTTTGGCATTGCCCAAAACCATTCATGAGCTGGAATCATCCAGAAAATCAGACCCAACCATTCATAGCATGTAATTGCAGCTGTCCTACACTGTCAGCAAGCACCAGGTCCCTGAACAATTTACTACCTAGACAGAACTGCATTTTATAAGCTTATCTGTTTTCAACTGTCACCAATATCCTTATGGATTTCTCATCTATAAAATTTCCATTCCCCAGCCAAGTTCCTATTAAAAGTTGCTTTATAGGGGCTAAGATTACTTTTGTTCCCACCATTATGTTATGATTTCAGATACCTTCATTTACATTACATGTTAGGCCCTCGGCTGCCCTTTGGCGACAGTTCAAGGGAAGGCAAAACTATGTTGAAAAAGGTACACCTCAGCAAAAGGCAGACTAGAAATCTCCAAGCTTTCATTTCCCTAGAGAAACATGAAATATTTTAAAAGCAGAAACTATTTGAAACAACCTTATTGCAGCTCTGGAAAAGTCAAAGTTTATGATCTCCTATAAAATGCCCCATCAGTAAAAGTCATCTTGAAGATTGCAGGAAAATTTTGTAGCATTCTTTACTCATGCTTGCCCATCCCCAGCATGGCTTTGGTCATGAGGTACCTCCCTCGAACCAGAGAGAGCGTAGCAGAACCTACTTACAAATTATTGTATATGATTACTCTAAAATGTCTGATAGATACTTGTAGGACAAACCCAAAGAGCTTGTCTCTGTTTGACTCACTTAGAATTCAGACAGGAAAAGTGGACAGGGACAGGAAGGCAGAGTAAGATAGTAAACTGCTGACAGCCTCCAGGTCACTGAGCCCTCACAAATCTGGAGATAACCTTAGGTTTGTGGCAGCAAGGGTAGTTGGTCTGGTTAGTTTGCTAAATAAGAGGTTGCTAATATACAGACAGAACTTACCTACAATGACCATCCTCTAAATAAGCATTTTAAAGCACAAAACTGCCCAGGAGTGCAGGCACTGCCAGGAACCACCAAGCTGCCAGGAACCACTGCACTGCCATCACCTGAGTTTTGTTGATGAGTGGTTTCTTTTTTTCTTCACTTTCTTCCCATGCCTGGACAAGAGTAGCCTTCAGTCCATGAGGACCTCCTGAAGTGTTTAAAATCAATACACAGAGCTGTGAGCCTTACAGGAGGCTGTGGAGTCACAGACTGCAGAGAAAGGGTACAATCAGTAACTGGGGATCCCTCTGATACCAGAGAGAGGAGACTGAAAACTATTCAGGTATGCTAGCCATTTTCAATCCTGCTGGTTACCACACAGACCAGCTCAGTCTGTGGGAATCTGACTATTCCACCCACAGAGGGGAATTAGCTTTGGCCTAATAAACAGTGAAATCTCCTACCCTGCCTGGCAGGTGGAGGGCACCAGGATTCGCAGCTGAGCCCTCACTTTTCTATACAAAGGAAGGACAGTGAGGGAACAGAGCAGGCTAGCCAAGCTTGAGCTCAGCCTGTGGGAAATAATAACTCATTTGACCACCTCCAAGAACCCTAGTAGCTAAGTGAGATGAATCTGTATCCCTCCTTTCCTCCCCAAACCCAGAAGAGCCTTTGGTCATTCAGCCTGAGCTAAGAACTCCCAGACTTGCCCAGTGAAGCTAGGCTGCTGCTCCCTATTCAGCCCAGCACGACTATTTCCAAGAAGCCTCCTATCTAATCAATCTGAGTTTGATTGCCCTTACCCCCAAGAGAAGTCTTGGGCTAAAGAGCCTGAGAGGAGCCCACCAAACCTGTGGGGGTGGGGTACACCACCACTTGCTAATCAGTCCTGCATAAGTATCTTAAAGAGAGGCAGGGAACAACAGAAAGCCTCTGTGTAAAGGAATTCAGACCTGCCTGGAAGGGGAGAGGTACTGCCCAAGGGGATGCTTGAGAACTGCAGACAAAAACCTGAGAATCAGAAATTAGACGGGAGCATCCACTGTACTGATTGAGTACAGAAGAAATCCACTATTTTCTTTCAACATGAAATTCGGACTTTTAAAAAATTTATTTTTTGTTAAAGTTTCAATTTGTCTATTCCTCTTCTATTACAGATATTTTTCTCCTTACTTTTTCCATTTTTCTACCTTTTTTCCTTTCCTTTTGTTCTCTTCTTTCTTCTCCTCCTTTTCTCCCCACTTTCCCTATCTCTTCCTTACAAACCATTCAGCTAGTGGTTTATTCAACCACCTTCTTATATTACTCCTACCTTTCTACCCTTTGGCAATTCTTGACAATAGCACCCTCCTTCACAACAACTAACTTTACACACATTAAGGTCTTGTTAACCTACACCCCCTACACCTTGTACATCTTCTCCCCTCTCCCCATCTTCCTTCTTCTTTTTCTCCTCTCTCACTCCCATTTTTTTACTACCTAAGTTTCCATCTGTATGAAAACAACTTTTATTTCTCCAACACACTTCTGTTTATAAATAATCCTGCTAAGGGTTTTATATTTCATGTAAATATCTGCTTTGGTATTGAATTCATGGATTTTTTAATTGCTAAATTATACCCCCAAGTCAGTGGACAGAAATGACACAACAACCGAGCAAATAACCAATCCTACCAGAACATAGAAATCAATCAAGAGAAAGACTTCAAATGACTAAAATCCCCAACCAACTAATTGGCACCACATGAGCAAATCTCAAGATAGAAGCATTGGGAAATAGAAAAAGGTAGAGGAATATGACTCCTCAAAAGGTCAACAGTCACACAACAAAGAATCTGGTGGATATGATGGATAATGAAGGGGATGAAACCTCAGTTTCTGAACTCAAAAGAATGATAATAAGAATGATTAAGGAATTTAAAGAGGACATGCAAAAACAAGTCAATGGAATTAAGAGAATGTGGATAAATAGCTCCAGAAGGCACAGAAACAGCTAAATGAACTCAAACAGGATACAAACAACATCTGGATGAAATCAAATCAAAGAAGATATAAAAAAGAGATAAATGAAATAAGAAAGAAAAAAGATGTGAAAGGAGAATTTAATAAAGATATTGAAAGTCTCAACAACAACAAAAAAAACTCAAATGGAATGATCTCGACTCTCGCATCAAAAGACATAGATCAGTGAGCAGGACTAAAAAGCAAGATCTGATGATTTATTGCCTATAAGAAATGCATCTCACGGAAAAAAACAAAAATTGGCTTTGGGTAAAAAGGTAGAAAGAAGTTTTCCAGGCAAATGAACCCTAAAACCAGGCAGGAATAGCTGTACTTATATCTGATAAAGTAGACTTCAAACCTAAATTATTCAGAAGACACAATTATTCAAAGATCACTCCATACTCGTAAAAGGAACAATACATCAAGAGGAAATAACTATTGTTAACTTACATGTACCCAATGTCAATGCACTCAAACTTCATTAAACAAACACTACTGGACTTAAAACCACAAGAAGACCTCAACACAATGATAGTGGGAGACTTAGATACCCCACTGTCACCAAAAGATAGGACATCCAGACAAAAAACAAAACAAAACAAAAAACACCTCCACAAAGAAACTTCAAAATTAAATGACTCCATAGATCAAACAGACCTAATAGACATCTACACATTCTTCTCAGCAGCCCATGGAACTTTCTCCAAAACAGATCATATTTTAGGACACAATGCAAGTCTTAACAAATATAATAAAATTAAAATAACTCCCTGGATCCTCCTATGCACCATGGAATAAAGCTAGAACTCAATAACAAAAGAAACTGCAGAAAATACTCAAATACATAGAGACTGCATAACATGTTGTTGCATGACCAGTGGGTCATCAAAGGACAAGGGAGGAAATAAAAAAGTTCCTGGAATCTAATAAAAATGGAACCTGTGGGATCCAGCCAAGGCAGAAGTAAGGGGAAAGTTTATAGCTATGAGCTCCTACATTAAAAACACAGACAGATCTCAAATAAAGGACCTAATGCTACATCCCAAACTTCTATAAAAACAAGAAAGAACAAGCTAAATTCAAGGCCAGGAGGACAGAGATCATACAAATAAGTCTAAATAAACAAAATAGAGACCAAAAAACTACATGAAAAATCAATGAAACAAAAAGTTGATTCTTTGAAAAGATAAATTAGATTGATAAACTCTTAGCCAATCTGACTAAAATGAGGAGGAAAAAGACCCAAATTAATAAAACTAGAAATGAAAAATGGATATCACAACAAATTCCAATGAAATCCAAAGGATCATTAAGGAATACTTCAAAAACCTATACTCAAATAAATTGGAAAGTCTAGAAGAAATGGGTAAATTTCTAAATGTATTTGACCAACCGAAATTGAACCAAGATGATATAAACTACCTAAACAGATCTATAACAGTACTGAAATTGAAACAGCAGTTTTTCTCCAAAAAAGAAAATCCCAGGACCTGATGGATTCACCGCTGAATTCTACCAGACCTTTAAAGAAGACATAATACCACAACTCCTCAAACTTTTCCATGAATAAAAAGGCAAGAAACACTAACACACTCATTCTATGAAGTCAGTATAATACTCATCCCAAAACTGGACAGGGACACAGCAACAAAAAAGATAATTAAAGGGAAATCTCTTTAATGAACACAGATACAAAAATTCTCAATAAAATACTGGCAAACTGGTACTGGTGGAATGGCTCAAGGGTTGAGTTCCTGCCTAGCAAGTGTTATGCCCTGAGTTCAAACCCAGTACTAACAAAAAAAATTTTTAATAATGGCAAATTGAATTCAACATATCAAAAAGATCATACACCCTGATCAAGTCAGTTTCATTCCAAGGATGCAGGGATGATTCAACATATGTAAATCAATAAATGTTAATATAGCGCAGAAGCAAGGACAAAAAAATCACATGATCATCTCAACAGATGCAAAAAAAGCCTTTGACAAAATTCAACATCCTTTCTTGATAAAAGCTCTGATGAAACTAGGAACTAGAAGGAATGTACATCAACATAACAAAAGCTATATACTATAAACTCATAGCCAACATCAGACTAAATGGCGAAAAACTGAATTCATTTCCTCTAAAGTCAGGAATAAGATAAGGGTATCCATTCTCTCCACTCTTATTCAACATAGTTTTGGAATTCCTAATCAGAGCAATAAGATAGGAAGAAGAAATAAAAGGAATTCAAATAGAAAGGGAGAAATCAAATTATCCCTGTTTACAGAAGACATGACCTTTTATCTAAAAGATCCTACAAACACTACCAAAAATATTCCTAGACATCAGAAACATATTCAGCAAAGAAGCAGGATACAAAATCTATATACAAAAAAATCAGTAGCTTTTCCCATATACCCACAATGCACAGACTGAGAAAGAATTTAGGAAAACAATCTGATTTACAATAGCCTCAAAAAATAAAATACCTATAAATAAATTTAACAAAGGAAGTGAAAGACTTCTATGATGAAAACTATAAATCACTGAAGAAAGAAATTCAGGAAGACATTAGAAGATGGAAAGATTTCCCATGCTAATGGATTGGCAGAATTAATATCATAGAAATGGCTATACTACCAAAAGCAATCTTGTTCAATGCAATCCCCAGCATTGACATTCTTCACAGAAATAGGAAAAACAGACCTAAATTCATGTGCAATAACAAAAGACCCCAAATAGCCAAAGCAATCCTGAGTAAAATGAGTGATGCTAGAAATACCACAATCTTTGATTTCAAATTATATTACTCAGCCATAGTAAAAGAATGACATTGGCACTAAAACAGACATGTAGATTGGTGAAATAGAATGGAGAACCAAGAAATAAACCTACACAGCCATCTAATATTTTGTCAAAGGTGCCAAAAACCTACATTGGAGAAAAGATAGCCTCTTCAACAGATAGTGCTGGGAAAACTGGATATCCACAGGTAGAAAGACTAAAACTGAATGCCTCTCACCTTGCACAAATATCAATTCAAAATGGAGCAAAGACCTTGATGTAAGACCTAAAATTTTGAAACTACTAGAGGAAACGGTAGGGAAAACACTTGAAGATTACAGACATAGACAACAACTTTCTGAATAGGAATCCAATAGCTCAGGAAACAATAGCAAGAACTGACAAACTTGATTGCATCAAATTAAAAAGCTTCTGCACAACAAAGGAAATAATTGCCAGAGTGAAAAAAAAAACAGCCTATAGAATAGGAGAAAATCTTTGCCAGCTTTTCATCTGACAGGGAATTAAGATTCAGAGTCCATAAAGAACTAAAAAAATCAGTACCAAAAAACAAATTAATGGGCAAATGAACTGGACAGACAGTTCTCGAAAGAAGTATACATGACCAATAAATACATGAAAACTTGTTCACCAGCTTTAGCTGCCAAGGAAATGCAAGTCAAAATCACCTTGAGATCCCATCTCATCCCAGTTAGAATGGCTTATCATCAAGAAAGCAAAGAATGACAAAAGCTGACTAGGGTTGGGCATTATTATACATTGTGTACATGTGTAAATGAATCCAGTCAGTGTGGAAATCAGCTGGAGGGTCCCCCAAAAACTAAAAATCAACCACTACGTGATCTTGCTGTAACACTTCTGAGCACATATACCTGAAAGAATCAAAGCGTTCCTATTTCTCCACATCCTTGCCAACACTTGTTTTCTCTTCTCCCCTCCCTCCCTTCTTCCCTTCTTTCCTTCTCCCTTCTCTCCCTTCTCTTCCTACTTCTCCTCCTGCTCTTCCTCCTCCTTCTTCTTCTTTTTGATTAATGCTGTTCTTTAGGGCATGAAATGGTATCTCCTTGTGGTTTCAATTTGCATTTCCCTAATAGAAATGTTGATCTTGTCATGTTTTGGTTTTTGTTTTTGTGAATTGTATATCTTCTTTGGAGTAATGTCTTCTCAAGTCTTTTGCTTATTTGAAATTATTTTTGTTGTTGAATTGTGAATTCTTTTTATATCCTGGATATTAATCCCTATCAGATATATGATTTGCAAACATTTTCTCCCTTCCTATGCCTTGCATTTCTCCTCTCATGATAGTTGCCTTTGATGCACAAAATTTTTAAATTTTGATAAAGTATAGTTTATAGAGTCCTGTCCTTTTTGCCTGTGCTTTTGGAGTCATATCCAAGAAATAATTGCCAAATTTAATCCTTCTGCCTCAGCCTCCCAAGTGCTGGAGTTACAGGCATGGGTCATAACACCTGGTTTGGCACCATGTTGAAAATTTGACCAGTTGGGCAAGGTTTGTTTTCTGTATCACACGATTTGAATTTATTACTACTATGTCACTGTAGTAAGTTTTGCAATCAAGAAGTGGAGTCATTCCAGAGGCTCCTGCACACCCATGTTTATTGCGGCACTATTCACAATAGCCAAGTTATGGAAACAGCCAAGATGCCCCACTACTGACGAATGGATCAAGGAAATGTGGTATCTATACACAATGGAATTTTATGCAGCCATGAAGAATGAAATGTTATCATTTGCTGGTAAATGGATGGAATTGGAGAATATCATTCTGAGTGAGGTTAGCCTGGCCCAAAAGACAAAAAACTGTATGTTCTCCCTCATATGTGGACATTAGATCAAGGGCAAACATAACAAGGGGATTGAACTTTGATCAGAAGATAAGAGAGTGAGCCCACAAGAGAGATATGAGGATAGGTAAGACACCTAAAAAATTAGCTAGCATTTGTTGCCCTCAATGCAGAGAAACTAAAGCAGATACCTTAAAAGCAACTGAGGCCAATAGGAAAAGGGGACCAGGAACTAGAGAAAAGGTTAGATCAAAAAGAATTAACCTAGAAGGTAACACCCACTCACAGGAAATCAATGTGAGTCAATGCCCTGTATAGCTATCCTTATCTCAACCAGCAAAAACCCTTGTTCCTTCCTATTGTTCATACTCTCTCTTCAACAAAATTAGAGATAAGGGCAAAATAGTTTCTGCCGGGTATCGAGGAGGTGGAGGGGAGAGGGAGGGGGTGGAGTGGGTGGTAAGGGAGGGGGTGGGGGCAGGGGGGAGAAATGACCCAAGCATTGTATGCACATATGAATAATAAAAAAATAAAAATTAAAAAAAAGGAGTCATCTACCTTTGTTCTTTTATTTTATTTTATTTTGGTGGATATGGACTTTGATCTCAGGGCTTTGCACTTGCTAGGCAAGTAATTTTTCACCTGAACCATGCCCCCAACCTTTTTGCTTTAGTTATTTTGTCGATAGGATCTTGGGATTTTCCCTAGGTTGGCCTTATACCACAATCCTTTCACCTATGCCTTCCTCATAGCTGGGATTAAAGGAGTGTCCTACCACACCTGGCTTTTTTGTTGAGATTGTGGTCCCTCCAACTTTTTGCCCTGGCTCACCTTGATCAATGATCCTCCTAATCTCCACCTCCTGACTAGCTGGGATTATAGACATGAACCATTGCACTGTGCCCTGTTCTTTTTCAAGATTGTTTTTGCTGTAATATGTCCATTTTCATAATATTAATTTTGCCAATTACATGAAAGGCTTTTCCATTTTCTAGTGTCTTCTTCAATTTCTGTCTTTAGTATTTTATCATTTTCATTGTAGAGGTCTTTCACTTCCCTGACTAAGTTAGTTTCTAGGCATTTTTTTTTTTTTTTGCTGTACTGAGGTTTGAACTCAGGGCCTCACACTTGCTAGACAGGGTCTCTATCACTTGAGCCATGTCCCCAACCCAGCATTTTGTTTATTTGAGGGTATTGTGAATGTTATTGCTTTCCTGATTTCTTTCTTAGCATGTTCAGGCTACTTATTTTTGTATGTTGACTTTTGTATCCTGCTACTTTGCTGAAAGTGTTTATCACATCAAAGAGTTTTCCGGTGGAGGCTTTAGGATCTTTTAAGAGTAGGAACATATCATCTGTAAATAGGGATAATTTGACTTCTTCCTTTCCAATTTGTATCCCTTTTATTTCTTTCTCTTGCCTTATTACTTCAGCTAAGATTTCAAGCACTATGTTGAATAAAAGTAGAAAGAGTAGACACTACTGTCTCATTCTTAGTTTTAGAGGAATGCTTTCAGTTTTAACATTCACTACAGGTGTGTCACATATAGCCTTTATTATCTTGAGGTATGATCTTTCTATTCCTAGTTTCTTTAGGGCTTTTATTATGAAGGGATATTGAATTTTGTCAAAGGCTTTTTCTATATCTATTGAGAGGATCATGTGGTTTTTTTTTCTTGATTCTATTTTTGTGCTGCATTACATTTATTGATTTTCATGTATTGAGCCACTCTTGCATCCCTGGAATACAACCAATTTGATCATGGCTTTTTAATGTGCTGTTGAATGTGATTTGCAAGGGTTTTAGTGAAGTTTTTCACACCTATATTCATTAAGGAAAATTGATCTATAGTTTTCTTTTTGTTCTTATTTTAATTCTTGTCTGGTTTTGTTAGTAGGATAATACTGGTTTCTTCGGTCTAGTATAGAAGCGTTCCTTCTTCTTTCTATTTTATGGAATAGTTCGAGGAACACTTATGCTAATTCATCTTTAAAGATCTGGTAGAATTCAAATGTGAATCCATCATGTCCTTGGCTTTTCTTTGTTGAAAGACTATTACTGTTTTAATATCATGCTCAATATAAACCTGTTTAGATTGTTTATATCCTATTGGTTCAACAGGTCAAATACAACTAGAAATTCAGACATTTCTTCTAGATTTTCCAATTTATTGAAACAGACATTTTCAAAATATTCCCTACTGAGCCTCTGGATGTCATGGCATATGTTATAATGTTCCCTTTTTCATCTCTAGTTTTATTAATTTGGGTCTTCTCTCTTAGCTAGTTTGGCTGAGAGTTCATTAATCTTCTTTCTCTTTTCAAAGAACCAACACTTTGTTTCATTGATCCTTGTATTGTTCTTTCCATCTCCATTTTATTAATCTTGCTGTATTTTTATTATTTCTTTCCATCTACTAATTTTGGGTTTGGCTTGTTCTTGGTTTTCTAAGACCTTAATGTGCATCATTAGGTTATTTACCTAAAAGATCTCTGATTTTTTTTAATGTATACACTCATAGCTATAACTTCTCTCTTACAATGGTCTTTACAGTCCTTGTAATTTGTGTTTTCATTTTCATTTAATTCTAGGAATTTTTTACTTTCCTCTCTGGTTTCTTGAATGACCCACAAATCATCCAAAAGTATATTAGGCTGGCAGGTTGGCTCAAGTGGTAGAGTACTTGCCTAGCAAGTATAAGGCCCTGAGTTCAAATTTGATACTTCTAAAAAAAACTCGAAAGTGTATCGTTCAATTTTTTCATGTTTGTATAATTTCTATAGTTTCTTTTGCTGTTGATTTATAGTTTTATTCCATTGTGATCTGATAAAATATAAGAAATTATTTCATTTTTTTAAATTTGTTAAGATTTGCTTTAAGGCATAACGTGATATATTTTGGAGAAAATAGCATGGGCTGCTAAGAATGATGTGTATTGCACAATTGTTAGGTGGAATATTCTGTAGACATCTATAAGTACATTATATCTACAATGCAATTTAATGCTGAAATTTCTTTGTTGATTTTTTTTGTCTGGATGATTCATCTGTTGATGTGGTGGGGTACAGAAGTCATCCACTATTATTATACCTAGACATATCTGTCCCTTCATGTACATTGGGATTTCTTTTATAAAACAGAACAAACCAATATTTGGTGCATGAATATTTACAAATATTATGTCTTCATGATGGATTGTTGCCTTTATTAATATATAGTGACCTTCTTTATTCCTTCTGACTAACTTTGGCTTGAAGTCTGTTTTCTGTTTTCCATTCTTTCACTTTTAGTCTGTGCAGGTCACTGCCAATGAGGTGAGTTTCTTGCAAACAGCATACAGTTGAATCTTGGGGGGTTTTTTGGTTTGTTTGAGGTATAAGGGGTCCTGGTGGAGTGACTGAAGTAGTAAAATGCCTGCCTAGCAGGCACAAGACCTTGAGTTCAAACTCCAGTATTGCCACAAAAAGAAATTCCAAAGGTACAAGGGTTCTAGAGGTGTGGCTCAACTGGTAGAGTGCCTGCTCTACAAGTGCAAAGTCCTGAGTTCAAACTCCAGTCCTGCCAAAAACAAACAAACAAACAAACAAACAAAAAGGAACAAGGAACAAAAAGAATGAAGTATAAGATTAGTGTAAGGAAAGGAACAAATGAAGAAGCAACATTAAATAAGAAAAAATAAGAGGAAAAAGAAAAGAAGGTAAGAAAGAGGGTGAGAAAATAGCAAGAGATAAAAACAACTGATTATAAAATAAACTATGCAAATAAAATTAGATAAGGTAAGAAGAGTAATAAAAATATAAACAGAAGATTTTGTAAATAAAAGAAAAGTAATACTAACATATAAAAAAGATTAAAAAGACAAAGAATGAGAAGCTTCTTTCTGGATCCTCTACAATTGGAATCCAACAGGTCTAGTCTGGGCAGTAGTGGGTCATAGCTGGGCTCTATTTACTACTTCTCTATCCCCACTATGCAGGTTGATGCTGTATGCAAGCTGAGGACCAGGCCAGTCAAGACAATGTCATAAAAAAAAAAAAAAAAAAAGAAAAGGAAAACCTATGTTGTCAGTGTCAGGGCTATATTCATTCAAGAAGCTTCCCTTCTTTGCACACTGGGAACTGCTGCTGGCCCCAATGAGCTTTGTACCTGTGGAAGGTTCCCACACTTGCTCAAGAGTTTCCGCCCCTCCACCAGTTTGTGTACCCATGGGCAGCAAATATCCAGGTTTAGGGGTGTTCCCTGAGTATATCAGAGACTGGGGAAAGCAAACAGATCATCATGTCTGTACCAGATGGGGAAAACTGAGGGAACCTAGCACTCTTCTTGACAATTTCAGTGTATCAGATACTATCTATCAGTAAACCACCTGAAGGAGGGAGAAGGTGAAGAAACCCAGTGATTCACCAGGCCTGAGTCCTTAGCTTTCAGTCCTGCCTGCCAGCAAACCACTCATACAAGTATGGAAGCAGCTCCAAAGGCCAAGCAATTAGCTGGCTATGGTCTTAGAGCTGCCAGTCCCCTTTGTAATTCATGGGTGATGGGACTCACTCCTCTCTACATAGAGCAGGGCCACAAACTATTATGTCCTCCACAGCCCAAGCTCTCTGCTGCCCAAACTTCACAGAAGGCCCATATCTGACCTCTTCCTTTCCACAACTGTCTCTTGTGTCCATCTCCTACCCAGACACTGTGGTGGGATAGGCTCAGGCTCTCTGAATTGTGATTATTCCTTGTTTTCAGGTCTCCAGAGTATATCATTCTCAAGCCATAAGTCCCTCTCATATGATATATGGCTATTTCATGATGAAATATGGGGACCAATGCAATAGGTTTATTTTCCAATGCTGGCCTGCCATGCAGGAAGAGTCACAGTCACACCAGATCCCCACACTGGATTTAAGGCTTACGAGAGCTACGTGTTTCTCCTATGGCTAAGACTGCCAGTCTGTTGTCACCAGAGTGGCCTGGCTTACCTTGTGGTGAAACTTTTTGATTCCCTCCCTGTGGGGAGCCAGAGTTGAAGCTACAGACTGTTTCCTTTTTTTACCTCCATCATTTTTCTATCTCCATGCTTTTTAAGTGTCCTGTCACATCTTTTCTTGATTTGTAATACTCTTTCTCTCTTCAGGACATATTCTCTCCTTTGTTACCCTGACTCTTCTCATTCACAGAGTTGCACAAAGGAAACTTCAAAGTCACCATTGTGAAAATGGCTATGTATACATATATGTAACCACAATAAACATGTAACTAGGTTAGAACTCAAATGTTTTTCATAACCCTCTCAAACCACACATTAAGTGTAATTTAACTTTTTTCCTGTTTTCCAACTGAAGTGTATTGAATGCTAACAAAATACCAGCTTTCTTGTGGGTTTTAGCTTTTAAAGACACCTAAAATAGTATGTCTCATAAAAGACTTTAAAATCTACTTGAAAGGTATGGAAGTAAAATTAGCAGACAATACCATATGATCAGTACCATGATATTGGTAAGCATATGGGCTCTAGGAAATACATAGGTAGGAGCATTTAGCTCAGGCAAATCTTTAGAAACACTTTTGAGAGGATGTTGGTGACTGATCTGAGTCTTAAAGAACACATATGAGGTAGCTGGGAAAAAATGGAAAAAGAGCTTCTCACATAAGAGAAGCAGCATGTGGAAATACAGAGACAGTAAAAAGAACATGAGGAGATTGGAAAAAATATATATGAAACTGATGGTAATAGAGTGAAAAAAGAAGGATGAGATTAGAAAGAAGGACAAGGTTCATAAAATTAGTATCTTAAATGATATGGGAGTTTGTACTTTATCCTGAGGGCAATGAGTACCCATTGCATAAGTGCTCAGAAAGAGGAGTCAAACCATGTCTTTAAAATAGACTTCCCTGAGGACATGGTAAGAATGGACAGAAGAGGGGCTCAACTACCCAATCATATAAGTGAGAACTGATAAAAGGCCTGAATTAGGGTAGTGGTGATGGCCATGTAATAGAGTAACAGAGTAAAGAAATGTTAGTGATAAAGACTGAGAAGACTGGTGAGTGGTTGGATGTTGATAATGGGAAGATTTGGGTTTCTAGCTTTGGAAATTTGATGAATGGTGAAACAATTCACTGAAATGAGAAACAACAGGAGAAATAGTCTGGGCAAGAGAGATACATTTCTGTTTGGAAATGGATTCAGGGTAATGGTGGAGCAGGAACAAATATCTGTTTAGGTAAGAGGTTTGGGGAAAGGCATGATGTAAAAATATAGATCGAAGAGTCCACTGGACAAAAAAGGAGAATTTGTCTTAAGCTGAAGGAATTAATGTTTAAATGCAAAATCCCATAATTAGAAGTAAGCATACTCCTTCCACTGCAGGATAATTTAAGGAATGGAACAGTTCCTCTATATGGCATCAAAATCAAACCATATGGGCAGTTGCCCACTCAACTTTGCATGTAATAAAACTTATGAGAATAAATTGACTAGAGATAAATCTGTAAGCCTTCCAAACTGTTTTTCATTTTTAAGCAAAGAGGGACAGCTAATATATATCTTGCCTATGGTAGATCAAAATTCTAAATCTCTTTTTACATTTGAGAGAATCTTTTGGGAATCTTGGAAATATTGTTAACAACCAGAAATGAGTAGCTAACTAACAAAAACAAAATATAATAAAAATAAAACAAGTGTTAGTGTACTCTATTCTTTTGTAAAATGGGCATTCATCACCAATTTTTCCACATTTGCCCTTTCCTTCTACTGCTGACAGAAATTCTTCATAACTGGTGGATTCTAGCTGCAGAATTCCTAAGGAACTAGATCATATCATATAGGAAAGAAGCCTGGGCTTCATAATAAGAAAATCCTGAGTTTAAATACTGCTCCATCTTGTATATGGTTATTGACAACTTCGTTAGTCACTCATTCTTCATTCATGCAACCAACATACACAGAACACATTCTGTGTGATATATCTTGCCCTATGTGCATATATTAATGATATAAAAAATGCATACTTCCTTTTCACAGGCCAGCAAGAAGGCAGGCTGCAAATGTAAAATTACAGACTATCATAAGTGCTAGAAGGATTAGGAAGATGGAACACCTAACTCTGATTTTTGGACAGCTTTACTGGGACTTGAAAGAGAAAACGATATTTTCCAGGTTGGATAGGTGGTATGAGAGATTAAAGGGCCTTGACAAACAAAAGAAGGCATTCCTCATGACACATAGGCAAAGGCCAAATCATGTGTGTTCTGCCTACTTTGTTGCCTAAAGGTGCCATTGAGGCATTTCCCTCATTCTCCTCTCATTTCTACAGTAGGCTGTAGAAGTTCTGCTCTCTTGGGTAAATACACAATGGAATATAAGATCATATTCCCTAATGATGTGTAACCATCTTAGTTTGTGTAAGTCTACTCTGATATTCACACAGCAATGAAATCACCTAATGGTGCATTTTTTGGAATATATCCCCATTCTTAAGCAGCATATGACTATACCTTTTTAATCTTATTGCCATCTCCTACTCCCTACCATTCATTATTTGGGGACTTTGATGCTGTATTCAGAGGTTCCTCTCTAAGTTCTGTAGCAGCTTACCTTATTAGATCTCTCCAGGGAAAAAGAACCAATAAGTATATATATAGATAGATAGATAGATAGATAGATAGATAGATAGATAGATAGAAATTTATATTAAGGGATCGGGTCACATAATTATAAAGTCTGTCAAGTCTGAAATCTGCAAGGTAGGTCAGCAGACAGAAAACTCAGGAAGGGTTTCTATGCTGCAGTCTTGAGAGAATTTCTTCTTCCTTGGGATACCTGTTTTTTCTCATAAGGCCTTCAACTAATTGGGTGAAGCCCACATATGTTATGGGGTAATTTGGTTTAATCAAGGTACATAAAAATAAAATTATAAATGATAATGATATTTAAAAACAAATCTTCACAGCAATGTCTAGACTGGAGCTTGATCAAACAACTGGGCATCATAACCTAGCTAAGTGACATATGAAATTAATTATTATGTGTCCCTTGAGACTTCAAATTATCTGGATATCTCAAGCAGGGACCCAGCAGGAAGCAAAATTCACTAAGATGGATTTTTATAAAAAGACTATATTTTATTGCTGTTTTTGCAGTACTAAGGTTTGAACTCAGGGCCTCACGTTTGCTAGGCAGGTGCTCTATCACTTGAGCCACCCTGCAGCCCAAAAGGACTATTCTTAGATGTGTTGTCCAGTTTAAGGGACTGAAAAAGAGATACTAAGGTAACTATCAAAAACTGTGAAGAATGTGAGATTTTACTCTATTTGGAAGCTATCATAGATGCTGATAGAAGACATGACACTCCTAGTTCGAAGATGAATAGTTTTTTGCTCACAATAATAGCAATAACCAGAGCAGCCACCCTTTTATATTTTATATTAGCGTATATTAATTGTACTAAACAGTGACATTTTCATACATATATATAGTGTACTTTTAGCATCATCACTTTGTTGTTTTTCTCTAAGCCTTAATTCTCACATAATGACATGAAAAGAGCCAAATAACATCTTCACATGTAGTGGAAGGAGTGACAAGAAAGAAGACCCTGAGCTCAGGGTCTTATAATAGGCTATTCATTATATAAACATCTTTGACAAGAGGTTAGTATCTTGTTCATCAGATGTTCACAAACATGAGACACCCATGAAGAATGCTCTCTCACTCTCTCTCTCTCTCTCGTTCTCTCTCTCTTTCTCTCCCAGGTCCCAGGCTGGACTTGAACTCATGATCCTCCTGTCTCAGTCTCCTTAGTATTGGGATTACATGTGTGCACCAGCACACTCAGCTTGAGAATTCTCTCTTGACTGTACCTACAGACCAATAGTAACTTTAAAAAACCTATTACCATTAATAGAAGGGAAAATGGCAAGAAAAAGAAATACAGTTACAAAACCCCAGAAACAAAAGGAACAACAGAAAAGAAGCCACCCAGTGGGAACTCCAATCATAGAGAGACAGTTGCTTACTACAGAAGCAAAGCTGAAGCAGGGAGAGTGGGAAAGAAATACTCTGATACCTCTATCTCTCCCACTTTGATTTTGACCAGTGACTCCACCATGAAGCCAGTTAGCAAGGAAACCTGGATAATATAGTTCCGAAGAACAGTCTCTTAGTGTTCAAAGATATGCCAGGAGAAGACTGGAGAATCTTTCTGGGATGCCATGGAGAACAGATGGCATAATGAGTGGTCCCTCTGATATCTTAGCTTTGAAGCTTCCTGATTTGTTGGGATTAAACAGTCTTCACTCACTCTACTTGAGTCGCCACTCTGAAGACTATATGGAATTTATCAGCACACATGGCTCCTCTACTTCCAAATAAAACAATCTTTGACCAGAATTTTCTAAACCTCCAGATAACTCACTCTTTTATTCCTAGGAGACCTACTTTGCTTATGGAAAAGCATTATTTTTTGCAATCCATTTATTCCTTCTAGTTCCAATTTCCTTCTTATTTAATTCATTACTGTTTTCAGAATCTCTGAGTGATAAAACACTCAGACTTTTGACTATCTGAAAATGTTTGCATCCTATATACAGTATAGCATGACAGTTAGCTGGGTATAGAATTCTGATATGTTTAGCCATTTATTTTCAGAACTTTAAGTATTTATTCCTGTGTATTTTGGCTTCTCTTCTTGCTGATGAAGACACCAATTTTAATATGGTTTGCCTTTGTAGGTTACCTTTGTGTTTGCCTTTGATGCCCTTAAACTTTTCTATAATGTGCTTACATAATATTGCTATTGATTTCTTATGCTGACAAGTCAGCTTTCTTTAATTTGAATGGTCAAGCTGCTCATACTTCTTTGGAAATGCTCAGGCCTTATCTTTTTTAATATTGCCCTTCCCTATTTTTTCTACTTTTTTTCTCCTAGGAACTCCTGTTAAATGTTCATGAACACCAAACTTCAGCTTTTCTTTCATATACTCTATCTCTTATGCTTGTACATGTCCATAATTTCATCCGTCTATTAAGTTTTAGCCTCAGTAAAAACGTTTTTCATTTGTAGACATTCTATTTTGATCTTTTTTAAATTTTCCTGGTCTATCTTCACAGAGTATTACTCTTTCCTTATGATTTTTTCTCCCTCCCTTCTCCCCTCCCTCCCTCCCTCTTTCCCTTTCTCTCTTTCCCTCTTTGGTTTGTTTGGGCCATACTGGGGTTTGAGCTCAGGGCCTTGTGGTTGCTAAGCAAGCTCTCTGTGGTAACTATGGTTACGCTACCAGCCCTTTTTGCTTAGCTTATTTTTCAGATAGGGTCTCATACTTTTACCTGAGCTGGCCTCAAACTGCAATAATTCTACCATTATCTCCTAAGTAGCTGGAATTATAAGCATGCATCATTACAACCAGCTTTTTGAGAGAAGGTCTCACTAAGTTTGGCCAGACTAACCTCAAACTTGCTATCTTACTGCCTCAGCCTCCCAAGTACCTGGGATCACAGGCACACGTCACTATGCAGCACTAATTTTGCCAACCATCTTTCAGACTGCTTATTTTAGTCTTTTAAAGACTATTCTATAAAAATGAAGGTTTTAGAATTCTAATTATACTGTGTCTGATAAATCTTTTGCATAGTGACTCATATCCCTATGTGGTTTGGAATACAGACTTCCAGGCACAACAAGGAATTCATTGTCTTGGATCAGCTTTTTTTCACTACTATCTCCTCTTTTTATTAGTAAGTACAAGGTTAATCAGATTTAAAATCTGAATTGGGGAAGAAATACACCTTATCATTTTCCTGAGGATTTTCTAGTTCTCCCTTTTACTAAAAGAAAGCTTTAGTGGACTCTTGGCTTGATTTACTGATTTCACTTCCAGTTTTCTTCATTCTATCTTCAGGCTATTTAATCTGTGCTTGTTAGAAGCCCAGCATCTAGCCTGTAGTGTATACTATGCTTTGCTATTTCTCTGGCTGATACAGAAAGTTTATAGATCCAGGTTTGGATCTTTTTTTCACTTTTTGCCTCCAAGAGTATCATTTCTATGTCATTGAAATGAGGAAGGGGTGGTAGAGATCCTTGTTGGCTCACTCTATCATGATGCTAAAACTGTCCCCTATGGAAAGTGGTAGAGTATGCCTGTAATACTCAGGCTAAAGAAGAGGACTGCAAGATCAAGGCCAGCCTGGGCAATGTAGTGAGACCCTGTCTCAAATCAAAAAAAAAATAATAATAAGGGCTGAGAATATAGCTTACAGATGGAATGCTAGCCTAGCCTGTGTGAGGCCCAGGTTAAATCCCCAGTTCTGAGAAAAATACAAAACTATTAGTCCCTCTGCATTGCTACTTCATTCATATATCCAATTCTTTTATTTCGACCTGTGTTTTCAGGAACCTACACCATTCATGGTTATGGTGCCACCTCTATCTAACCTAGAATCCATAGTATACTGTGCAACCTCTCTGCTTCCTAAAACCCAACATTGCAGATTCCTTTAATACTGCCCCACCCACTTTGCAAACACTGACAATTGGTCTAACCAAACTCTGTCTCTCTTATACCATACCCATGACAAGTTTAGTGCATAAAACAAGCATTGACTTTGGTGTAAAACAGAGCTAAAGTATCACAGCTCTGCCATTAACTAACTGGGCAAACATGGGCAAGCTATTTAACTTACTTAAGCTTCCATTTTACCCTCTTGTAAATTGTACATGATAATATTTACTTGGGAGTTATCATGAATATAAATAAAATAGTGAAGGTAAAGCACGTCCCCTGACACATTTAATAAATGGTGGATGTGATTAAAATCTGGAGAAAATCTCCAGATTGATGCTTCACAAATAGATATTTTTCAACCTCAGCAAGACCTTCTGTGGGGCTTGGGAACCTTTCAGGTACTTCCTTTCCAACTCCCCACAACTGTTCTTGTGAATGAGCAACATTCATGTGAAGCCATGTCCCACAATTCTAATCCTGCTCAGTGGTTCCAAGGAAGATTCTCTAGGCAAAATCCTGGGACAGCCATACAGAACCTATTCCACTCTTAAGAAAGTGAGCTAAGGAACAGATGCCCATGAAATTTTCTGGTCCTGTCATATACTTTACTACCATCCTTTAGCAAGATATAATATAAGATCTAGGCCAGTGACCTCTGTATGTTTCTTCTCCTTTTCTTCTTATCTAAAGTTTTTTTTTTTAATCATGAATATAGGGGCTCTGACTGTGGCTCAGTGATAGAGCACTTGCCTAACATGTGCAAGGCCCTGGGTTTGATCCCCAGCACCACAAAAAGCTAGATAGCCTACTTGTCTTTCATCATTTTAAATTCATTATTCCCTAAAAATAGCAACATACACACATTTTATTCATATGAATTCAGGTGGACTTAGGAGAGGAAAAAAGTTGTATCATTTTACTCAGTCAGTGAATGCCCAGAGTAAGTGGAAGATGGAAACATAACATGAATCTGTCTTGCCCTCCACTGGTCTCAGTTCCAGGTGCTTCTCATAGTGTGGGTACCTAACTGCATAAGTGCAAGTCTAGTTTCTCAGTGCAAACCAACCACTTCCTCTGATGCTCAATTTAAAAATGAGCAATGTGTTCTAACACAGGAGGAAAGCCTACTCGCTTGGACTTACTGAGAGACAGCATAATATATTGTGCTTTTTGGGCAACTTAAGAGATCTTTAAAGTTAATATGAATGATTATTCGTAACATGTATAGCCTGTATTTGTTGTATTATGAAATAATTTTCTATTTGACTTGTAGAAAATAAGATTTAAAAATAGCACATATGAATAATAAATAAATAAATAAATAAATAAATATTTAAAAATAAATTAGGAGAAACTCAATACAGAAGCAAATAGCACACACAACTATAAGCAACTTATCTTTGACAAAGGAGCTAAAAATATACGATGGAGAAATAGCAGCCTCTTCAACAAAAACTGCTGGGAAAACTGGTTAGCAGTCTGCAAAAAACTGAAACTAGATCCATGTATATCACCCTACACCAAGATTAACTCAAAATGGATCAAGGATCTTAATATCAGACCACAAACTCTTAAGTTGATACAAGAAAGAGTAGGAAATACTCTGAAGTTGGTAGGTATAGGTAAGAACTTTCTCAATGAAACCCCAGCAGCACAGCAACTAAGAGATAGCATAGATAAATGGGACCTCATAAAACTAAAAAGCTTCTGTTCATCAAAAGAAATGGTCTCTAAACTGAAGAGAACACCCACAGAGTGGGAGAAAATATTTGCCAACTATACATCAGACAAAGGACTGATAACCAGAATATACAGGGAACTTAAAAAACTAAATTCTCCCAAAACTAATGAACCAATAAAGAAATGGGCATGTGAACTAAACAGAACTTTCTCAAAAGAAGAAATTCAAATGTCCAGAAAACACATGAAAAAATGCTCACCATCTCTAGCAAGAAAGGAAATGCAAATTAAAACCACGCTAAGATTCCACCTCACCCCTGTTAGAATAGCCATCATCAGCAACACCACCAACAACAGGTGTTGGCGAGGATGCGGGGAAAAAGGAACCCTCTTACACTGTTGGTGGGAATGTAGACTAGTACAACCACTCTGGAAAAAAATTTGGAGGCTACTTAAAAAGCTGGACATCGATCTACCATTTGATCCAGCAATACCACTCTTGGGGATATACCCAAAAGACTGTTACTCCAGAGGCACCTGCACATTCAGGTTTATTGTGGCACTATTCACAATAGCCAAGTTATGGAAACAGCCAAGATGCCCCAGCACTGACGAATGGATTAAGAAAATGTGGTATCTATACACAATGGAATTCTATGCAGCCATGAAGAAGAATGAAATGTTATCATTCGCTGGTAAATGGATGGAATTGGAGAACATCATTCTGAGTGAGGTTAGCCTGGCCCAAAAGACCAAAAATCGTATGTTCTCCCTCATATGTGGACATGAGATCAAGGGCAAACACAACAAGGGGATTGGACTATGAGCACATGATAAAAGCGAGAGCACACAAGGGAGGGGTGAGGATAGGTAAGACACCTAAAAAACTAGCTAGCATTTGTTGCCCTTAACGCAGAGAAACTAAAGCAGATACCTTAAAGCAACTGAGGCCAATAGGAAAAGGGGAACAGGTACTAGAGAAAAGGTTAGATCAAAAAGAATTAACCTAGAAGGTAACACCCACTCACAGGAAATCAATGTGAGTCAATGCCCTGTATAGCTATCCTTATCTCAACCAGCAAAAACCCTTGTTCCTTCCTATTATTGCTTATACTCTCTCTACAACAAAATTAGAAATAAGGGCAAAATAGTTTCTGCTGGGTATTGGGTGGGGGAGAGGGAGGTGGCGGAGTGGGTGGTAAGGGAAGGGGTGGGGGCAGGGGGGAGAAATGAACCAAGCCTTGTATGCACATATGAATAATAAAAGAAAAATGAAAAAAAAAAAGAAGCAAATAGCATGGGAGGCATGTTGAAGAGATATAAAAATAAGTATAGTATACATGTTCTGACCTACATAGACAGGAAAGGAAGGACCAAGATGTAGCAAATGTTCATAATTCACTAAATATGCATGAGACACACTAAACATTCAACAATCATGAGATCTTAAATCAGCTACTTATAGTTAATACCATTCTAACTCCACTGTCCTTTACCCACAAAATGCAAGTCAAATCCAGGGTCATTCATCAGGATGATTGATAAGATACAGCTATTGGCCAAATATCCTTGTCTCTATGTCTTTCCAGTATACAAATATGTATGTTGGTTTCATGCACCTTCAGTCTATTGAACCCCCTTGCTCAAATATCAACTTTGATCCTTATAACTACACCACAAGAGACAAAAGCTGACACAGAAGGGAAAAAACACAGGAATAAGAACATGGCATAATCCGTGTTCGGGTAGTTTGGTCCTTCTACCTTGCTTATACCTTATCTGAAGTGTGTTAAGTCTGTCTCACCTCTTTCCTCTTCTCTTTGTGTCCTACATTTTGTAGGACAAACTGCAACTCAAGCTTCTTATTTTGGTCTGTGGGTTTTTTTTTTTTTTCCTGTGTCCTCTGGAATGGCTCTTCCAAAGGGTCTTGGAGACTACCATTGCCCCAAGCTAACTTCTCACATAATATGAACTGACTTTAGAAACTTTGCCCAAAAAAGGGGTCATCAAATTATCTATTAGTCTGTAAAATTATGTGCGACCACATTCAGACCCAATCAACAGAGATTCAGGAAATCAGAGATATGCATAACAGCTGACCATCTTCTTTTCATTGTATCTCATTGAGGACGCAAGGCATCTGTTGTTCTGTTTGTAGATTCTGCACTATGTTGGACAAGAGACTTTATATTAGATACATGGAAACAATATGCACGTGGCCATGCATGGCAGCACATGCCTTTAGTCCCAACTACTTAGAAGGCTGAGGTAGGAGGATCACTTTAGTCCAGAGTTCAAGGCCAGCCTAGGCAACATAGCAAGGTCTCATTTTAAGGAAGAGAGAAAGAGAGGAAGACAAGAAAAGAGAAAGAGAGGAAGGGAGGGAGGGAAAGAAGGAGGAAAGGAGGGGAAAAGGAAAAGGAAATGAAAAAAAGGAAGAAATATGTGTGTGCTTGACTATAAAATTGTCTGCCTAGTATGTGCCCCCCTCTGGAAACAGTCCCTCACCATCCCCAGATCTGGCATGAAAGTTATAGGTTTTTATGGTACCTCATTGCCTTGATTTCAGTTGACTGATATAGTAATGAGTACCCAACCTAAGCTAAGCCAATAAGCTGCTTCCCTGGGATTTTCAATTTGGAATCCAAATAATTAAGGTCTGTTCTTCTCCACTATATACATTTGCACAGTGTATTTCTAAGGATTGTAATACATTAGGATTTTAACCTGACATGTTAGGTTTTAGAGTCAAATTACTTAGATTTGAATCCTGATTCTGACATTTATTATCATGTGATCTCAGGAAAATCTCCTCTCTTCAGTTTCCTTATCTATCCAATAGAGATAACTATAATACTCACTTCATATGGTTATAGTGTAGTAGAGCATAGGACAGTACCTTTCACTAAAGAAATGTTAGCTAGCTTTACATATTGAGACAAAGTATTTTATTTTTCACAAATCTGACTTCAATGTTATTCAATTCAACATTTCTTTTTAAAGCACGTACTATATTCCAAGCATTAAATTAAACTTAGGGGGAAAAATCCAAAATAGATGATTCCTGCCTTTGTGGAATTTATACCTCAGTGAGAAGAAAGACATTAAATAAATAACTACACAAATAAGTATAAATATGAACTATAAGTTTTATGAATTATAAGTAGAGGGGTATGAACGGATAGAATTAGAATGCCAACCTAGTCTTCCTTAAGAAAATAATGACTGAAAGATAAGCATGAGTTAGGAGAAGGAAGAGGAAGTTGGAAAAAAAAAAGATTACTAGGTAGAGGGCTCATGAACAGTGACTCTAAGATGGGAAAGACCTTGGTGACTTAGGAAATTAAAATGAGCCAGTATGACTAGGTTATAGTGAGAGAGGAGGAAATCCAGTGGCCTGACATGAGACTGGAGAATGGGCAGAGACCAGGTCAGACAAAAGTTTTCAAAATGAGTAGGATTCCAAAGAATTAAGGTCTTGGAAATCAGGGTAAGGACTTTGGATCAGGGTAGTAGTGGTTGAAAATGAGAGAAATGGACAGAGTTAAGAAATATTTGGTGACAGAACCAATCAAGCACTTATCTTGCTTTCTATATATACTATACTGCTAGGTAATCAAGTAACAGATATGAGGCAGTTACCTTTTGTGGAAACATTGTAGCTAACAAATGAAGGATGGCAGAATTATATCACCATTTAAAAACTCCTAATGAACGAATCGATCTTGGCATTACTCGTTAGTGGCTGGCTACTAACATCACAAAAAGAAAAAGAGACAATTTTTTTCATTGTTTCATAATGGAAAAGCACATAACCACTTATGAAGTAACCTTGCCAAAAATTACAATCAAATCTGACAAAACAACCTAGTTTTTGTTGTCTTTTTTTTACTAAGTTGGGGATTAAACCCAGGGCTTTATGCTTGCTAGGCTCAAATGCTCTACCACTTGACCTATGCCCCCAGACTGCATCTGATAAGACATCTAGATCCTACTACCAATTTATAGAAAATGCAGAGGATAAGGACCATGTTAAATACACCACAGTGATGCAATTGACAATATCTAGAAAGCAGCAAACACTATAGGACGAACAACATAGTCGTCAACATAGTCTTTAAAAAAAATACTGGGAAAAAAGAGAAGAAAAAATATAGAGGACTTAAACAATATACAAGCAAGCCTGGTATAACTACACAACAAACCAAATATATATATCAAATCTGTATAGGAAGGAAGGAGATAGGTAAATAGGTTAGTGGTTGCCTGGGGCTAGGGTGTTGGGAGTAAATGGGGAGTAACTGTTAATGGGGAGAAACTGTAAAGGGTTCCTTCTGGATAATGAGAAAGTTTAAAAATTATTTTTAGCTATAATGGTTAAACAACTCTGTGACTATACCAAAAACTATTGAATTGTATACTTTGAGAGGATAAACTGTATGATATGAGTTATATCTTAATAAACTGGCATATATAAATATACACATACTACATATAGCATATACATTATATTACGCATTATAATAAAATATGCACTATGAAAGTATATTTATAGGTACATTATATATCCAAAAGAAGAGAGCTAAGGATGAGAAGAAATTAGCCAAGGAATGGAGTATTTCTATATAGAAGAAATGTGTGCAATGCAAGAAAAAGCATGGTATTTTAGATGTGAAAAAAATAACACTGTGACTGGAATGTTCCTTGGTGTATAACAAGAGATGAACTGAAGACATGGGAAGGGCCAGATTGTGGAGTGTTGTGAAAGCCTTACTAAGGGTTTGGTGCTTTATTCTAAAAACAATAGGAAGCCATTGTTGGATGACGTGATTGCTATGAGTTACAACTCTGGTTACTGATGTGGATTTTGGAGCCACAGGTTGGTAAAAGAATTTATCAAGGTGAGAGAATAAGTGAGCAAAGGTTTATTAGTACACTGTTAAGGGAAACAGCTGGACAACAAAGGAAGTGCTACTGCCTATTGCACCATGTGTTGGAAGTAGAGACTTGAAATGGAGAGGATAGGCAAGTTCTTCATCTTGCCAACTATAGATGAGTGAGCTCCTTTTCCCCTGACCTTTGGGTTTCACCAGAGAGTTGCTCTGGCCAGAGATCCTTAATTATCAGAACAAGGTTGTTCCAATAAAGAGTCTGTATAAGGCACAGGTCCTTCACCTCTAAGGGCAATGGTTTCCTGATGCTCACAAAATGAACCCCTTTGGGCCACACCAGAGAGTAGCACTAGTCAGAGACCAGCAATTGTCCCCAGGTCCAAATGCAGAACTACTAAATGTCCCTAAGTGAAAAAGGAAAAATAAAGTTGCTGTATGGGCTACCAAACTGTGGATTTCAAAGGTGTGGGTTGGTAGATTACAGGGTAAGAGAGCAAAGGTTTACTAGGATTCTGTTAAGGGAAACAGTGGACAGCTAGGCAACAAGGGGAGTGCTGCTGCATTGGTGTGAGATTCAGGGTATGCTTTTTTGTGTACTTTTCTGGCCTAAATATGCTTTTCTGATTGGTTGTTTCTGGTACATCTTGCAGTTTAAGCATTTTTTGTAGTGTGACCTCAGCTTTCTTGAAGCATTTTATGCAAACATCCTTGCAGCTGGGCACAAACATCCTTGCAGCTGTGACCTCAGCTTCCTTGAAGCATTTGTGTAAGCATTCTTGCAGATGGGCATAAATATCCTGGCAGCTAGCTTCAGCCCTCACTTCCTTACTTGTGCAAATATCCTTGCATCTTTCATCTTGGCCCTCACTTTTACATTTACACAAACATCCTTCAGTTGTGACTTGACCCTCACTTTTACATCTACACAAACATCCTTGCATTGTGACCTGGTGCTCACTTTTACATCTGCATAGACACCCTTGCCCTGTGACCTGGCCCTCAGTTTTTATTTTTTGTGTCTTTGGCAGTACTGGGGTTTGAACTCAGGACTTCAAACCTTGCTAGGCAGGCACTCTACCACCTAAGCCACTCCACCAGCCCTTTTTTTGGTTGGGTATTTTTCAAGATAGGGTCTTGCAAACTATTTGCCCGGACTGGCTTTGAACCAAAATCATCCTGATCCCTGCCTGCTGAGTAACTAGGATTACATGCATGAGCCACTAACAAGTGGCCGGCCCTCAGAGTTTATTTATTTATTTATTTATTTATTTATTTATTTAGTGGTACTGGGACTTGAACTCAGGGCCTTCACTTTGAGCCACTCCACCAGTCCTTCCTTTGTTTGTTTTTGGTGAGGGGTTTTTCAAGTTAGGGCCTTACAAACTATTTGCCTGGGCTGGCTTCAAATCTCAATCCTCCTGATCTCTGCCTCCTGAGTAGCTAGGACTACAGACATGAGCCACTGGCTCCTGCCTGACCCTCAGTTTTATACCTGCATAAACATCTTTGCATTGGAACCAGGCCCTTACTACCTTCTTTTGCCTGAGTTAGTACCTTTGTTCCTGCCATGCCCCCATAAGGGGACCTTCCTCCACAGCTACCATGTATAGAATGAAGAGAAGGGACAGTCTGTTTGAGAATAAGATAAAGGGTATTACAATTCTCTGAGCACAAACTATTGTCATCTAACTTTAGGATAGTGGCAATGGGACTAGGCAGATTCACCAGGACTTGTGATAGACTGGAATTGAGATGCAGTACACTAGTAGAGTGGCAAAGGTGACCTGCCCACCTGGGAAATGAGTGAAATGGGAACACTAGAAGAGGACAAGTTTCAGGTTTAGGGAGCTAGATTAATCTTTGTTTAGATATTTTGAATGATCTAAGAAGGAAGCAAGGTTGACTTAAGCAATAACGGGCTCTCTTCATTGAAATAATTCAAGTCAGGCTAGAGACCTTTCTGGGGAGGAGAAAGCATTCTTGTTCTGGAATATGTAAGGACTAAATTAAGTTCCCATTCAGCTGTAATGATCTACTGCAAGAAAGTGTCATTTTGTTGGAATTTGTTCCCAAAACAGCTCATGGCTGAAACAAAACCCCTGGAATTTGCCTGGAGTTTGAATTCCTCAGAATTGTCCATACCAGGTTAATAATTAAAGGTTCCTCATACTGTCTAGTTTATTTGTTTCACCTGTGTACAGAATTTCAATTTCACAAAATCCTCCCACCAGTATTATTTTAACCCAATGTCAAAGAAAGGTATACGTATTCCAGCAACCCAAAGGCAAGTCTCTGCTAGCTTGGGAAGAAAAGACGTAGGAGGCTGCAAAAGCCACAGAAACTGACCCTGCCCAAAGACAAAACAAGAAGGGAGCTCCTGCAATGGCTAATCTTCTCTGTATTTTTCCTCACGCCCTCCCCAAGCATCTAGCACTTAGCCCATAAGGGTCCAACAGCATTATTTGGTTAATAAGTTCTTCAGACCTGGGATGGGGGGGTGGGTTGGGAGGAGGATAAAAAATTTTACATGTAAAATGAGAAATAGAACAGGCTCAAGAAGGAGGAGACAAGAGACTAAGGGGAGCAATTTTTTGTATCAGTTCTGCCAGTCTTACAGTGAACGGCAGCTGCCATCTCAGTCCCTTGAGACACAATTAGTAAAGACGTATCTAATGATCTTTTATTGACTATGCTATTAAATGCACTAGGAGAGGTAGTCTGGATTGATTTGACTTACTTTATCCCCACCAGATTCTTCTCAGTTGTTTACCTTGTACATTTTCACACACTGGGCACAAATGCCTCCAGTTCAGTGATCTTCCTGAGTCTTGCTTGGCCACTGTCATGTCTCTCCTGGGTAAGCATTCTGGCTTCTTTCCCTTCTGCTTCTTCAAAACTCAGAGCAAAACTGGCTCTAATTTGCATCCTTCTGATTTTGCTCATCTCTGAAATGGGAAGAACAAAAATGATAGTGGGAATAACACTAAAAGCCTATGGATTAGGTTGCTGTGGGGATTAAATACATTGCATATAGTTGAAGCCTTGTAGGAAACTACAAAGACTACACAAACAGAGTTTGGTTTATTGCCTTTATTTCTAAAGTAGATTTGATTGGTTAGAATTCTGGTGCTTGGGCTTTTGGTTGCTTGTCTCTTAGGGAGAAGATTCATGTGAGATGTTGCCAAATGTTTCAGAAGAAAAATCCACTCTAGTTAGGTGGGAGGTCAATCCACCTTGCACAAAGAAAACTTTAAAAGCTGGAGGTGTGGGAAAACAAACTATGCAAATGTCCAGAGCGCCCAGGGCTCACGGGCCCAGGTGGCATCCTGCTACCTCACATGCTTGGAGAGCACTGTGGCCTGCTTCCCGGGTTCCCTCCAAATCGCTGGGTCTCTGTTTCGAGTGCATGCCTGCCAGGCCTGGAGAAGCCAACACAGGGCCCTGGGTGGTTTAACACTTTACACAAGTGAGATTTTGCAGGTGACCAAGAACTCCAAAAGCCCCTAGGCACTTCTGGTCAGTCCTGGATGACCGGCACACTCCCTCCCCGGCAGGCCAGTATTGAATGACAGCAAGAAATAGTTTTGGGTTTTTTTTCAGCGGCTCTAGGTGCCCCTGTGTTGGGAAAACGAAAGGGACGTGGGGGTCGATTTTTCTAGTCATCTCAGAATTGCATTTCCTGCCAGGTCAACCAGAAAAATGCTAGAACGATCTTGCAGCGCGGCGAGGAGGCCAGAGGCGCCAAGGCAGGAGCGATGTGAGATACCTGGCCGGGGGCAGCGCAGGAGGGTGGGGGGGGGGGGCGCTGTTCACTGGAGCCGCGGTCCCGCCAGATTCGCAGGGTCCCTCGCATGTCCGCGGGCCGCCCCTCCGCAGGCCTCAGTTTCCATGTGTGCAAAATGGCCACACTATTAACTAATCTCTCTCGCTGACAGAAAGAGGGGCTTGGGGTGTCTCGGTTTCAGTCCGCTACAAAAACCACCCGCGAAAGCTGGAGGTTCTTTCGTTTTTAGTTCAACGGGAGGGAAAATACGGAATAAGACTTCCCTCCGTGTTAGCAAGACGGCTAGAGGAATTGACGGGGCTTATGGTGCATATGCATGTAAATGTGCACATGTGCACACATGCAAACTGCAAAGAGAGTCGAGGCCCAAGGCGCTCCGGTGTTAGGCGGGCTCCACCGTCTAAAGGAGACCGGATTACCACAGTTCAGCCTGGAGAAGCTGCGGGCCTTTCCTGCGCTTGCGCAGTAGCCGCGTTTCCCTGGGCCCCGCCCCCGAGCTCGCGCCGGACCCACCCACTTTCCCCCTCCCTTTCCCCAGCCCGGCGGTCCGCGCAAAGCATTGTGGGACACAAACAAAGTGCCCCCAAACAGGCTGGAGTGAGCCGAGCAGCGACGGCGGCGGCGCTGGCCCGCACGCGCGCGGCGGCGGCTCCCTCCCAACCTCCCCTCCCCTCCCCTCAGTCCCCTTCCCCTTCCCCACCCCGCCCCGCCGGGAAAACGCGAGCCGTCGCCGCGCTCCCCAAATCTGCCGCCTGTCCTCGGCCAACCGCCCCCAACGGCCGCCCGCGCGCGGCTCCCCGGGCCCCCTTGCTCCTCCCCTCAGGGCCCTCCAGTCGCCGGGGGTGCTTTCCTCCCCGCGCCGCGCACTCTCCCACCTCGCAGGCTCGCCGGTGGGCTGAGCCGCCATGCCCCAGCCACAGGCTGCTCACGGGCCTAGGCGCGGCGGCCCGAGATAGGGTCCCCTGAGTCTCCCGGGGGAGGAGAGGGAGCCAGCCGAGCGCTCCGCCCCCTCCCCCCGGGTTGTCGCCGCCGCCACCACCACCACCGCCACCACCTAGCCGCCTCAGCCTGGCGGGGAGGAGGAGGAGGAGCAGCAGCAGGCCTCCGGGCCCCCGCACCGCCGCCCGCAGGTAACGGGGAAGGGAGGGCGAGCGGGAGGGCGGCCGGCCGCCGGTGCACTCGGGGTGCGCCCGCCCAGGGACTGACACCACGGGACGCCCACCTGGGCGCTTGTCTGTCACCCCCCATTGCGCCTGAAGACACCCCGCAGGGTCCCCTCTGTGTTTTTTAATCCTTGGGGAAGGAAACTGGCCTTGGGCCCCGCAGCAATCACCCCGGTTTTCCAGGGGCGCTCATTTGCACGCGCATGTGCCCAAACCCGAAGCAGGCGGAGGTGTAAACCCCCTCACCTGGTCTGTCTGCGAGCCTCAGACCTGTTTGTTCCTTCCTTTCCCTGCTGTGTTTTTCTCTGGTACTGGGAAGGAAAAGATGACACTTTAAAAAAAAAAAAAAAAAAGAAGAAGAATGTAAAGACATCTTTTTCTTCCCTACCTGAGGATCACTGTGCATCTAGTCATTTTACTGTTGGCCTAAGCAGAAAAAGGGATTAATTATCCTCAAGTGAAATGACAAGTATGTTAGAAAGGAAACCGCACCTATTTGAGTTGTATTAACCTTAACCAGAATTTAGTATAAAGCCCAATGTCTTGGACTTTCTTGGAACTTACAGTAATCAGGACAAAAGCTTAGTGTCTTTTTAGCATATAAATAGACTTTCCGTCGAGATTAGGAAAAATTCTTTTTAACTTTTGCTTATTTTCTTAGTGCTTTATTTGGAGATAAGCTGATACCAGAAGCAAATTACACAATATGTTATAGATACCCAGTTTGGTAAAGATTTTCACTATCTTCTTTTTCCCTACGTTTTCAGTTGTAATTTGAATCTAAAATATAAATCTTCATTTTTCCCCATTCACTTTGGCTTCTAATAGATTAGGAATATTTAATGTTATCTAATGTAGTTTCCCCTTATGGAATGTGAAAATGTTTTCCTATTGTACAAGCGATTAACATTCATTAATTAGATTTACTTATTTTATGCAACACCGATAGGTATTTTACAAACGTAGCCTACTAATTCTGAGAACAACTTAACGACCTGGATATTATCACTTGAATTTTATAGATGTGACAGAATCTTAGTGATGTTAAGTGACTCACCTTCAGCGGCACAAGTAAGAAAAGTTGAGATTTGAACCCAGACTTAATTCCAGGGTAGGTGTACTTTCTGCCGTACCCCTCCACTAGAAGTACATTTTAGTTTATGTCAAGAAAAATTTCAGTCTTAACAAAAATTGGGGAAAAGATACAATGACTGCCCCCACTATCTAGACCCATTGACTAAAGTTTGCCATATTGTATCCTGCTCTTTGTTTGCTTTTTGTTTCTAAACAGGATCTCACCTGCCTTAACCTCCCAAATGCTGGTATTGCAAGTGTGGGCCGCCACATTTGAACCTTAAATATTTCAGTTTACACTTCCTAAAAATACATTCTTCTACAATACCTATCAAAATTAACATATTCAGATTTCCCCAGTTGTTACAAATTGACCAAGTTCCAAATTAACCTGCCTCCCCCTGACCAAGCTGTAGTCAGTCTAGATTCATGCATTTGGTGATTAAGTGTAGTTAATCCCTTTTGTTAACACATTCCACCTCTGCATTTTTCTGAGACCTAATTGACCAAACCAGTTGTCTTGTAAAATACACCTAACTTCTGACCTTGCCCTTGTCCTCCCAGTGTCATTTTCATTTATTTCTTTTCTTCCCCCTAACTTCCTTTGAAATCGTGGTCTAAGCAAAGCCTCCATAACCTTAAAGTAAACTTTATTTGCTGAGAAAACTTAATAGGTAATGCTATGTATCTCACATTGGAGATAGGTAATGTCAGATTGCCACAGTGTTAATGATGCTAAGTATGAATACTTGATTAAAGTGGTAACTACCAAATCACTTGTAACAGTGTGTCTTTAGTTCTTATTACATGTAACCTTAGGGTGATTTTTTGATACAATGTAAATATCCTGTTTCTGAGTTTTGCTTAGCACTCATTGATGACTCTTGCTTAGCTCAATAATTTTTTGGAGATTCTTTTTAGGGAATTTCTTAATTAGGTACGACTTAAATTACCCATAAAAATGCAGATCAAATGCCTGATGCCATCACTGAGGAAATAGTCACTACAATGAAGTTTTTTCTTTATTTTGGGTGATAACACCACATGGACTTTATTGTTTTATAACCAATATGATCCTTTTTCTTTTTGATGACCATATGGTCCCAGATTTGTAGTAGGAACCCTTTTAAACTGGCCACTGTGTTTTGACACATAGGCTCACTATTAATGTTGGAGTGCTTTCTGACACAAGATATCTCCAACTGCTTTGTGCTTTCTTTTGTTGCACATCTGGAAAGGACTGTTTATCCAAGGAGTCTTGGTTCTTTTAGTGACAAAGAGCATGTAGAAACCAAAATTGGGATGTTTGGTATATTCATTGCTTCTAGAGTGTCGTTGCTTCTAGGTCCTTTTGAGAGGAGAGTACTAAGAAATGGTTTTTTAGCTTGTTTAATCATGAGTTCATAGTGATATATCCACTTCAAATTTAGCATAGCAGACGTTTTCTTCTTTGATTCTATATTTGTCTCTTGTCTCAAATGAAAATCTTGGTACTGAATAAAATTAATAAACTTATTTGCTGCCGTATACATAAAATCATTTTAAATTATAATACCAATATTACTGCTTCTGAGTGAAGTTGAAGGATTTTTTGCATGTATTTTTGTCCTTAGAATATATCATATGAAGGATATTTTTCCAGTACTATGTTCAAAAGCCATTTAAAATACTTCTAGTTATGCTACCAGCTTCACTTTTCTACTTTAGGATTTTATTTTTGAATATGTAAAATATACACAAGATTCAAAAGTCAGTGTTTCTTGTTAGTTTTTTAAGGTAAAACATTCTTTCCCTTTGCCATTCTCCTTTTAATATCTATTGTCATTGTATCTTAAGGGCAGAAGGATTAGTAGTTTGTTGAGGCGTGTTACCTACCCATAGCAGTACTTAAAAGTTTTACAGTTATATTCTGATTCCTCTGGCAAAGTGAAAGCACAAGATTAATCTTTAGAAATTACCAAATAGATTTCAAGCTTGCTTTTGCAGCTGTCATATTTTTAAATAAAAGTGAAACTGCAGCGTTTACTTGAAAATCATGTCTTTAAAAAAGAGGCATGTAGCTGGTAGAGGTTTTATGAGTCCATCTACTTTTATGCTACACAACAAAATTTACACATATGCTATCTGCAGATATAAAAGCATTTGAAGTTGTGATCAGTGAAGATAGCACATTTTGTTTGGATTGCACCAATTTGATAAAAATTCATAATTATGTGATCTCAAATACTATGTTCAGATGGTTTTAAGAGAAAGCGATAATTTTCTAAAGTAGGCAGAGCACAGTTAGTCATTTTATTGGCCTCATATCAACCAGTGCTGAAAAGCCAAAGTTGCGCCCACAGTGAGTTTTCTGTGTTCACCATCACTGCCATTTCCCTCAGAGTGAAGTGGGATGATAGAGGGTACATATGCTTTGAACCCATTCACCCTCATTCTGTCTTTAATCTCAGTGACTCGCTACCCAAGATTGTTAAAACAGATAAGATTATGGGAAAAAAAGTGCTACAAGTAGTTGCAAGGGTATGTATACCTATATAGCAGCCACAGCCTATTGTGGCATACTGACTGTATGGACTAATATGGTGGTAATGATAATTGCTAACATTTGTTGTGCCCTTCCTATATGCCAGTTTTGCTAACCATTTTATATATCATCTCAGTTAAATCTCACCCCTACCCTCTGATATTGCTGTTAGTATCTTTTCTCAAAAGAAAGGGAACTGATATCTAGAAGGACTAGATGACTAGCCTAGAGTGTCCCAGTTAGTTAGTGCCAGGCCCAGCTTTCAAACTCAAGTTTGGCTTCAGAGCTAGCACTTGGCTCCCTGTTATACCTCAGGACCAGATGTAACAAATCATAAAGCTGAATTCATTTTCAGTCCCCTTGAATAAGGAACCACATCACTAATCTTATCCAATACTAAAGTTGCATATGTACTTGTCATGTTTTTTATACACCCTTAAATTTCCTCTTCTAAGAAATGTGGGAATTCCTGTTCCCTTTGTCAAGAACTGCATTTCAATAACACTTTAATAGACATTTAAAATTTATAAAAACTCAAGATGGGTTAATGAATGGGTAGATATGTGAAAAAACAAGTATATTATAATAGAATGTTAATGATAGAACATAGATATGGCTATTTAGGCAATCAACTGTGAGTTTCCTATAATTTTGTGTGTATGAAAATTTTCACAGTAAAATGTTGGAAGGATTGATTAAAAATATATCCTTATTGGCTGTGCCAATAAAATACAATAGCCATGTTCCTGTATATGATGAGTATTTGAAAATTCTAGTAAGTCTTCCTGTCCTTGTAAAGAATAAAATTCCGTAGTCACTGAAAATGGCCAGACATCAAAGACTGTTTTCAAGAGGATTCCCTCATTTCTTAGGAGACTCCTAATTAATTAAGCTCCTTCCAAGTATAATTTTTAAGTACCCCTATAAATATTACATATCCAAATAATTTCCCCCTTGTGGTTTCCTAACATTTTGTAGACTGCTTTGGAGTATACTCTTTCTGTAAGCTTTTATAGGGTACTTTTGCTTTAAATGCCACCACATTCACTGCAAAACAAATAGTTCTCCTATCTCATAGTGGTTGTTTAAAATTTTTCTCCTGTTAAGCTGAAAGTTACATTAGTTTTTCTTTGTTTTTGATATTAGAAATACTTTAACCCATTTTAAGACATGAGCCAGAGATCCTATGGAGTCTTGATCATACATTCTAAAATAGTGACTATTTATATGCCTTTAAAAATAAAAAAGCAATAGATTTATATTACACTGAACCTGTTCTGCCCTCTTCTCCAATTTTGTTGAGGAGAAAACATAAAGAGATAATAAGAAAGACCTACTGTTTTTGCTAGTTTGGGATATAGCTAGCCATACAGAGATTCCTAGCATGGATGCTTCCATGCACTTGTGTATTACAACCCACAATGGTTCACTTCTATCCGACCTCTTCACTACTTCATGGTCTCCTTCCCATAGAGGCCTCTGCCAATTTAAGATTACTTTACTGGCTCCTCAAGCACATCAACTGCATTCAAATTTAGGTTTCCTTTCCTTTCCCTATTTCTCCCATGAGTGTTCTCCTCTTAGTGTGTGACCCATGTCCAATAATATTACTGCATTTGTTTTGGGTCTGTAATCTTCATATGAGGGAGAAGATGCAACTTTTGGCTTTCTGAGTGTGGCTAACTTTGCTTAAGATGATGTTCTCTAGTTCCATCCATTTACCTGTGAATGACAAAATTTCATTCTTCTTTTTGGCTGAGTAAAATTCCATTGGGTATAAATACCACATTTTTTTGATCCATTCGTTGTCAGTTGTGGTACATGTTGGCTGTTTCCATAGCTTAACTATTGTAAATAGTGTTGCAGTAAACATGGGTGTGCAGGTGCTTTTGTAATAACTTGAGTCGCATTCTTGAAGGCCACCTTGAGTATTGCACTAATGTCTTTACTAACATTATTATTAGTGCCTGGGATATTCTTGGCCAGCACATTTTTACTTATCTTGGTGTAATGTGTCTTACAGTATTTTACATCGATAACTGTCTTAAAACAGTGAAAAATAGAGGGATGAAGCTTATTCTTAATGCCTCACTCTTCTTGGAGAACATCATCTCCCTTTTCTCCACATTAAATATTCTCCCATCTTAAGATTCTTTTTGTGTAGCTTTAAAAAAAAAATTAAGATTACAGTTGTTTGCTCGTAGCATAGCTCAAGTGGCAGAGTCCTTGCCTAGCAAGCACAGGCCCTGAGTTCAAAACCCTAGTATCTCTAGGCACTGGTGGCTCTTGCCTGTAGTCTTAGCTACTTAGAGGCAGACATCAGGAGGATCTTGGTTCAAAGCTAGCCAGAGGCAAATAGTTTCTGAGATCAGGATCTTGAAAAACCCAAAAGAAAACAGGGCTGATGGAGTGGCTCAAATGATAGTGTTGGATTTGGAGACTTAAGGCAGATGAGTGAGTATCCCATCCCCCCATGCAGAGCACTATGATTCCTGCATCCTAAGAAGTTCTAAGTCTTCATTCCCATATCCTGAAGAGGAGATACAAGGTCTGATAGATCTGCCACAGGGCTGATGGGCAAAATGCTCTCAAGATTGTTTCCCCTCCCTCAATAAGGAGCAAACAGACCAGTTCATCTAAGAAAGCCCACGAATCCATGGCCAATGAAAAGAACCCACCTAACCCTTACCCAAACCCAGAGTTAAAACGTCCATAAAAACCCCAGCCTTCACCTGAGCAGTGAGCTACCGGATTCTGGGCTCCACTGCACTGTTCTTGTTGTAGCCTTTCCTTTCTCTCTAATAAACCCTACTTTATGTACAGACTTTGGCTTACAAGTCAATCAGCTGCCCCACAAGCCAGTTCCCTGGCTTGTGAAGTCAAGGACCCTCGACACCAGCCCGCAACACTTCAAACTGGCATGTAACAGTAGAGTGCCTGTGTAGCAAGCCTAGCAAACATGAGGCCCTGAGTTCAAGCCCCAGTACTGCCAAAAAACCAAAAACAGTACCACCACCAAAAAAAAAAAAAAAAAAAAAAATCGCACATTTGATATGCAGTATGTTCGCAGTTTCAAAATTCTGTTATTTTACAATATTGCTAAGTATTTTGGCTATTTCAGTCTCAGGATATTACTATCCTACAGTCATATTGTATATGTTTCTCTATACGGAGGTAATTTACTATTAATTTAGTGTTGATTGTTTTTGATGCATTCAGTGTAGCTCCACTACACTACCTTTAAATATGCTATCTTTGGGTAGCATATTTTTTTTTTAAAAAGCCAGAATCTTGCTGGCAGACCCGCTGAATTCAAACTCCATTACCCCTAAATCTCTAGTTTTTAATGGAACTACTTACTACCTCCTAGTTTCCCAAACAAGTTTAGATGATTCCTTTTTGAAATTATTTTCTTATTTAGATCTTAACCTGCTAAGACTCTGATCCTCACTTAATCTTGGCAAGCATGCCAAGATTTAGTACTATACTTTATTAAATATTTTATTTGTGGTCTTTGATTAATAAGCTTGGCATATCCTTTGGTCCAAAGAAAATGAAGCTTAAGAGTTTTCTTTTTTTTTCTTTTTAAAATTTTTTTTATTGTTTTATTATTCATATGTGCATACAATGCTTGGGTCATTTCTCCCCCCCTATCCCCACCCCCTCCCTTACCACCCACTCCACCCCCTCCCTCTCCCCCCCACCCCCTCGATACCCAGCAGAAACTATTTTGCCCTTATCTCTAATTTTGTTGAAGAGAGAGTATAAGCAATAACAGGAAGGGACAAGGGTTTTTGCTAGTTGAGATAAAGATAGCTATACAGGGAGTTGACTCACATTAATTTCCTGTGCATGTGTGTTACCTTCTAGGTTAATTCTTTTTGATCTAACCTTTTCTGTAGTTCCTGGTCCCCTTTTCCTATTGGCCTCAGTTGCTTTTAAGGTATCTGCTTTAGTTTCTCTGCGTTGAGGGCAACAAATGCTAGCTAATTTTTTAGGTGTCTTACCTATCCTCACCCCTCCCTTGTGTGCTCTCACTTTTATCGTGTGCTCAAAGTCCAATCCCCTTGTTGTGTTTGCCCTTGATCTAATGTCCGCATATGAGGGAGAACATACGATGTTTGGTCTTTAGGGCCAGGCTAACCTCACTCAGAATGATGTTCTCCAATTCCATCCATTTACCAGTGATTCTTCTTCTTCTTCATGGCTGCATAAAGTTCCATTGTGTATAAACACCACATTTCCTTGATCCATTCACCAGTAGTGGGGCATCTTGGCTGTTTCCATAACTTGGCTATTGTGAGTAGTGCTGCAATAAACATGGGTGTGCAGGTGCCTCTGGAGTAACCTGTGTCACATTCTTTGGGTATATCCCCAAGAGTGGTATTGCTGGATCAAATGGTAGATCAATGTTTAGCTTTTTTGAGAAAGTTCTGTTTAGTTCACTTGCCCATTTCTTTATTGGTTCATTAGTTTTGGGAGAATTTAGTTTTTTAAGTTCCCTATATATTCTGGTTATCAGTCCTTTGTCTGATGTATAGTTGGCAAATATTTTCTCCCACTCTGTGGGTGTTCTCTTCAGTTTAGAGACCATTTCTTTTGATGAACAGAAGCTTTTTAGTTTTATGAGGTCCCATTTATCTATGCTATCTCTTAGTTGCTGTGCTGCTAGGGTTTCATTGAGAAAGTTCTTACCTATACCTACTAACTCCAGAGTATTTCCTACTCTTTCCTGTATCAACTTTAGAGTTTGTGGTCTGATATTAAGATCATTGATCCATTTTGAGTTAATCTTGGTATAGGGTAATATACATGGATCTAGTTTCAGTTTTTTGCAGACTGCTAACCAGTTTTCCCAGCAGTTTTTGTTGAAGAGGCTCCTATTTCTCCATTGTATATTTTTAGCTCCTTTGTCAAAGACAAGTTGGTTATAGTTGTGTGGCTTCATATCTGGGTCCTCTATTCTGTTCCACTGGTCTTCCTGTCTGTTTTTGTGCCAGTACCATGGTGTTTTTATCGTTATTGCTTTGTAATATAGTTTGAAGTCAGGTATTGTGATACCTCCTGCATTGTTCTTTTGACTGAGTATTGCCTTGGCTATTCGTGGCCTCTTGTGTTTCCATATAAATTTAACAGTAGATTTTTCAATCTCTTTAATGAATGTCATTGGAATTTTGATGGGAATTGCATTAAACATGTAGATTACTTTTGGGAGTATTGACATTTTTACTATGTTGATTCTACCAATCCATGAGCATGGGAGATCTCTCCACTTTCTATAGTCTTCCTCAATCTCTTTCTTCAGAAGTGTATAGTTTTCCTTGTAGAGGTCATTCACATCTTTTGTTAGGTTTACACCTAGGTATTTGATTTTTTTTTTGAGGCTATTGTAAATGGAATTGTTTTCATACATTCTTTTTCAGCTTGCTCATTATTAGTGTATAGAAATGCTAATGATTTTTCTATGTTGATTTTATATCCTGCTACCTTGCTGTAGCTATTGATGATGTCTAGAAGCTTCTGAGTAGAGTTTTTTGGGTCTTTAAGGTAAAGGATCATGTCGTCTGCAAATAGGGATATTTTGACCGTTTCTTTACCTATTTGTATTCCTTTTATTCCTTCTTCTTGCCTAATTGCTCTGGCTAAGAATTCCAGTACTATGTTGAATAGGAGTAGAGATAGTGGGCATCCTTGTCTGGTTCCTGATTTTAGAGGGAATGGTTTCAGTTTTTCTACATTAAGTAAGAGTTTTCAAGGACTTAGATGTATTACAATTGTTTTGCCTTCATTTCATTTTTCTCTTACTAATGGTATTTACTTGTGTGTGTGAGTATTCCTTCCTCTACTTTGATTTTTCCCCCCTCTTTTACATTTCATCTACCTGGGTTTTACTTTTTCTTTGGCTCTTTGTTTTTATTTCTTTCTGCTTTGGATGTTCCCACTGCTCATTTCCTTTTCATGGCTTTCCATCACTGTGTGAGGACAGTTTCTTTTGTCTTTGATGCCTTTCCCATGCTGTAACTGTACTGCTATGAGAATTATTTTTATTTTCAGGAATTACTGTCTCTGGTTTGTTTTGTTTTGTTTTTTGTTTTTTGGTTTTTTTTTTGGTCACCCTCTCTCATTTTTTTCCCCCTACTTTTCTCAACTAGGTTTACTTAGCTTTACTTTGAGAGGCAGTGTAGTATTGGGTTAGGAGCACAGACTCTTAGCATACCACCTGATTTCAGAGCTTGACTCTGTTAGTTGCTAGTCTGACCTTGGGCTAATTCCTAAACTTTGCTGTGCTTCATTTTCCTCACTGGTAAGATAAAGATTTGAAATGGTATCTATCTCAAAAAGTTATGTGAAAATCAAATCATTTAATATATAAAAAGAACATTAGAACAATGCCTGGCACATAGTATTGCCAGATGGGTCATCTAAGGAGACCCTGGTCCAGAAGATCTTAGGTCCTTGATTCTCCCAAAGAATTGAACAGACACAAAATGCAAAATAGTAGCAAGGCTTTATTGAAAGAAAAGGAAAGAATAGGCCCTGGCCATGTGGCACAGATCTTTGTTTTAAGGCCTGTTTATAAGTTATAAGTACAAATGGGGGCGGGAGGGGGTGCCTTTGTAAGAGGGGATAGGGTGAGTGCGCATGCACTTATGTTGGTTCCCAAGTCTAATTGTGTGAGACCCACTGTTGATAGGGTCTTAAGTAGAGGGTTTTACCTAAAAGATCAAATTTAGTACAGGTTCCTTCTGGTCTGAACCAGGGAAGAGATTCTGTTGCAGAATTTAAATCTGGAAAGGGATTTACAATTGAAAAGGAATTTACAACTGAGGAGATGTTCTAGAGTGGTACTCATGGGCAGGAGGAATTTCAGTATGGGGTAACCTTGTGCTGAAGAAGGTAGAGTCCCTGTCTGGCCACTTTTTCCTGTCACTAACTGGCCTCTGTATTAATAATCATTAATAATCATTAATTATTAATTAATGATTATTGCTACTGCTTTTCATTTAAAAATTGTTCACAGTCATAGGTTATTACTACTACAGACTTTGGATCTCCAGTTTCAGTTAAGTATTCATTGCCTCCTAGCTATCCTTCTGTTTTGTTTTTTTCTCCACACATTGTTTCATTTTCTCACAATTGTGCTCCATCTCCTTCCTTCTCCCATATGCCTCTACCTGTAACTTCACAGAGAAAACCCTCCCACACACTTAACTATAGCTGTACCCTTCCTTTCTTTTCTTCCAGCATTGGCTGTTTAAGGCTAATTCTTTCATTCCTATTCTGAGTCCCATTTCCAACAGCAATCAAAACATTCTTTGTGTATTTACATGTATTATATATTACTTATTCAGAGAATATATATATATGTACACATATATATGTATATGTATATAAATAGGGGGAAATAAAAGAAATTTTCTAGTTTCTCCACTCTCAAAAATCAGTATCTTCTCTTGAACTCATTTCCTTCCCACTAACCCCTTTGCTCTGTCTTTAGAACCAATCTACTTCAAATTGAATTGTCTGTACCCAGAGTTTTCACTTCCTCATTTCTGTGCATTTTTTTTCTCTTTGTCTATTGTAATCTGTTCCTAACTTTACTACTTCTTACTTGAGTGCTATTACAAGGTTCATAGTGACTCTTAGACTTTGGTCTATAAATCTTTGACCTGTTGAAACTGGAGTTTTAAACCTAAGGCCCAAACTTCTGGTCCAGCCACCCACCCCTAAATGCCAAATAAATAGGCATGGCAAAGACAAAGAAAGGAGATTTATTACACAGCTTAGAACATGCCATGAGAAGAGGCAGAGTAAGTACTCGGCTTATCTTCAGCCACATTCAGAGTAAGACATAAGTTATAGGTTTAAATAGACAAAAGAACTAGGAGCAGGGGACAAAAAGTATGCATAGTTAAACAGTTCAGTTAAAATATGGTCTGCTTTGTCATTATCTCTGTTACTGTTCTGAGAGAGGTTCCAGCAAATAGTCCATTCTGAGGAAGGTCTACTGTTGGAGGTAGTTTCTGTCTCTTTTCATGAAGGTGTTATCATCTGTCCTAGAATCTAAGGTGATTGCAAAGTAACTACAGAGAGAATGGCTTAGAGCAAAGACAGATTCAAAAATGGAGGATAGATACTATGCTTTTCTCTTGCTGCTAATTTGTGGGCCCAAGAAGGAGTCAGTGCTTTTCTGCAAAAGCAGTTTGAGCACCTCTTACATTTGGCACTGTCAGTCACTCCTTGAAATACCCTACACCATTGGTTTCTGAAATGCTCTACCATTCTGATTATTCTTTGTATCTCTTTCCCAGGTTTTCCTTCTAACCCCACCCCCATTTTTCCCTTTACTTCTCTGTTAATTTTACTTATTTTTCAGAGAACCAAGTTTTGGCTTTATGTCTGTTCTGTTTTTCCTTTTACTTATTTTAGGCTTAGTTTGCTCTTTTTCTAGCATCTTTAGAAGCCTAGACCATTTTTACAAATCTGGTGATGTACCTGTAACATAAAGCTTATCATAATAGTTTTTAAGAATACAATTTAGTGGCTTTAAGTACATTGACATTTTTATTGATCACCAAACATCTCAGAACTCTTTTAATCTTTCAAAACAAGAACTCTGTCTCCATTAAAAAAATGACTCTCCATTCTCCTTTCCCTACATTCCCTGGCAGCTACTCTCAGTGTCTATGTATTTGGTTACTCTAGGTACATCATATAATTGGACTCATACAATATTTCTCCTTTTGTAACTGGCTTATTTCACTCAACAGATGTCTTGAAGGTTCATCCATGTTGTAGTATATATCACAATTTATTCCTTTATATGCTGAATAAATATTCCACTGTATGTATGTGCCACATTTTATTTATCTTTCCATAGAAATTTGAATTGTTTCTACCCATTGACTATTGTGAATAATGCTACTTTGAATATGAATGTTCAGAGATTTGTTCATGTCCCTGTTACATATATATTCTCAGAGGTAAATTGCTGAATCATATGGGTAACTCTATTTTTCTTTTCTCTTTTTGGTTCTGGGGATTGAACCTCTAGTCTTGCACATGCTAGACAAGGGCTCTACCACTGAGCTATAGTCCCAGCCCTTGGTTTTTGAGACAGGGTTTTGCTATGTAGCTCAGGCTGGTACTGAACTCAGATTGGCTTCAAATTGGCAATCCTCCTGCCTCCACCTCCCAAGTGCTGAGATTATAGATGTCTACCACCATTCCTAGCACCCTATTTTTCATTTTTTAAGGAATGGAGTGAAGGAAAGTTCTAGTAGTTTAATGTTGCTAGTTTAATTGATTTATTGGTTAATTGAGTAAGTCTCAGTCTCTCTCTTTGTCAGAACTCTGATCTAGAAAGAATTTATTTGTGTAGGAAAATTATTCAGATCCTTAATTCAAAAATGGCTAGTTTGACCTGGGGTGTAGTTCAGTGGTAGAGTGTGTGCTTAGCATTCTCAAGGCCCTGTATTCAATCTTTGGTACCAAAAGGAAAAGGGAAAATGGATACTTATAAAACTTAAGTGATATTTTAAAGCTCAGGTAAAGTAATCCACGTTAAATTCTCCCTGAAAACTTAATAAACACTTAAGGAAATAAGCCATTGTCAAATAAAAATCACAGGCACTTTTATTAGTGTTGAGAGAAAGAGAAAGTATGTTCTCAGATGAGTTTCTCATATGAATCCATTCTAAAAAGCATGGTACCTTTCATGGAAAAATACAGGCATTTGCTTTTACTTAGATTGGTAACAGAATGAACAAAGTTTTAAATATCTGTAAAGGAAAAAAAAACCAGACTCTAAAGAAAACAATATTGAGAAGCATCTTATTTCAACATTCTGGAGACAAGGAATGTGATTGAATTATGTTTACTGGTTTGAGTTCGTACTAAAAGGTTTTCTATGAAATGTTTACATGATACATGTGTTTAATGTTTAAAATATCTATTTCATATATTTTCTCATTTGCAATTAAATTTTTATTGTGATTAAACATAAACATGCTTATCTTCAAAATAAGCACCATAAGCCACTTTTTTGAGTTTTTAAAATGCCCACTCTTTTGGGAACTTAGAAAATGCAGACTGGGCCCAGCCAGTAAGAGCAGGATCTGTAAAAACCTCATTGACCACCGATTATATGTGAAAATACTGAAAAGTTGTGTTGAGGCTTTTATGGAATTAGTACACCATAATAAGTGGTGTTATTGTTACTGGTATTTACACAGTAAGTAGTGTAGAAACAAATGATTAAGAACCTCTCCTACAAGTGTTGGGGAGTATAGAGTCTACCCTCCTGCTTTTTTTACACAGACTTGGAAACAACAGTCTGTCAACAATTAAATAGCAGGTTATGGTATATCCATGCTGTGGAATAGTCCTCAGCAATAAAAAGAAACAAAAATTTCTCAGATCCATGTTGTTAGCAACAGGGGTAAATCTCAAGATAATTATATCAAGTGAAAGAAAACAGATAAGAATACATACTACTGTGTGATTTAGTTTATATAAAATTCAAGAAAATGCTGCTAATCCAAAATGAAAAGCAGGGCTGGAAGCATGGCTCAAGTGGTAGAAGCACCTGCCTAGTAAGTACAAAGCCCTGAGTTTAAACCTCAGTGCTGACAAAAAGAAAGAAAAGAGAAAAAAAAAAAAAAACACATTCCTGGGTAGAAGCAAGAACTCCATAACAAAGGAACACAAAAAAAAAGTGAAAGGAATTACAGAAATGTTTATTATCTTGATTGTAATGAACATACATAATACATCAATTGTATACTCTAAATATGAACAGCTTATTGTACATCAGTTATATCCCAGTAAAGCACTTAAAGTGATGTTTAAAGAATCTCTGCTGGGAGCATAAACATGGTTGGTTCCATAAATATATTGTAAATATCCTTGGAGAGGCATGGCATATGTACTGGTAAATCCTAAATTGATATTATCCTGGGTCAATGATCCAAACAGAACTCCTGTAGGAATTCTTTGGAAGAAAAGACAGCATGGCTTAGTAATAAAATGATTTATTAAAAGTCAGGAGTTCTGAGTTTGAGTCCATTAGACCACTTATTTTCTGTGATCTTTATTTTCCCTGATCTTTAATTTCCTAATCTATGTCATAGTTTTTAAGATTCAACAAAAATGCACTTGAAAACACCTTGTAATCTAAAAAATGACATACAGATGGAAGGCATTGCCGACATCTGGAGTAGAGAAAAGAGCAAAATACAGAAGAATTTAACCTGTTAAGCAATGAGGGAATTCCAGAAAGGGATCAGAAGTTGGGAAGTAGAGGTGTGTATGATATATTTAGAGAATAATGAGTTAGAGTTACTTTGACTAGGGCAAAGAGTTCATTTTGGAGAGAGAGAGCAGCCTAAAGCATCTAAAAGCAAAAGAAGGAGCAGAAAGCACGTAAAATATATAGTGAGAAATTTTAGCATTTGGATATAGATTTCTGTGACTGGCTTTGTAACCTTGCATAAATCATTTCTTCTCTGGGTCTAATTTCCTTATCAGTATAATGGAAAACGGATATTGTATGTTGAAATCAATTAATATTAAGTATATGAAACTGCTAAAAAGTACCAATGCTGTTAATAGTTGTTCAGAATTATATAACTAAGGAATGAGCTAGTAAGCATCTGGACTCAGATGATTAGGTTTTAGAGACCATTTAAATAATAGTGGAGAATTAGTTGGATGTTGTTAAGACAAAAGGCAAGGAGAATAAATAAGGATGCTTATATTAAGTAGTCTTAACACAGTGGCAGTGGAGAAAGGAAAGTATGAACTTGAGAAAGGTCTTAATGACCAGGTCTGTATTGGGAGGAAAAGGAAAAGAGAAGTTGTATTAGTTTTCTGATTATCGTGAATAAGATGGCTTAAAACAACAAATTTATTTTCTCACAGTTCTGGAAGCTAGAGGTTTGAAATTAGTATTCCTGGATTGAAATCACAGTGTTGGCTGGAGCCTACTCCCTTCAAAAGCTGTAGGGGAGAAACCATTCTTTCCAACCTCTGTTGACCATATCATTCCATCACTCCAATCTCTGTACACTGCCATGTGGCCCCCTTATTTCCCCACCCCACCCCCTTCTTTTCTTTTTTTCCTTTTTTTTTTTTTTGTGGTTTGGGGGTTTTAAAAAGTAACATTCAGAAATTCAAAGGATTAAGCATGGACAGATGGGGGCGCGGGGTTCACTTTTTGGAGTTGATGCTGTCAGACCAGAAAACTTCAAAAAGAAGAGTACATTTGTGAGGCATGATAGTGAATTCACCTTGACCTTGTATCAGTCCAACTTTCATAACTATTACCTAATGCCTGAGAGAAGCAATTTAAATAGTGGTGCAGTTTCAGCAGTGTCAGTCCATGATGGGGAGGGTATAGTGGAGTAGAACTATTCAGCTTATGGCAGCAGGTAGCAGAGATGGAATGCCTGGCATAACTGCTTTTCTCCTTTTTTCCCTTTGATCCATCAGGGCTCTCAGCCTATGGGATGTGTTCTCCACATTAAGAACAGGTCTTCCTCTTTCAGTTAAAACTCTCTGGAAACACCCTCACTGACACACCCAGAGGTGTGCTTTACCTCAGGCACTTCTCAATCTAATCAAGACTATCACAGACCTGTTGAAGTACCTGTGGACTTGCTTATCTATTGAGGATGCTTATTTTGCATATTAGAGAACCTTTAATCAAGTGGCTTAAACAATATGGGCCTTCAGTATTTCAAACAAAACAAAATAAAGAAGTGCTCGGCTAAGGTAGCTTCAAATTCAGTTCATTCAGCAACTCAGTGACATCTTGAAAGACCTAAGCTTCTGTCAACTTTTTACTTTACCATTCTTAAGACTAGCTCTCCCATGGTTACTTGATGGCATTCATAATTCTAGGTCTTAAATCCAGAGATGGAAACAACTTGTTTTGTATGCCTTTTTTTTTTTTTTGAAGGGGGGGTGTGCCTAGAAGACCTAATCTTGAAGCTACCAGCACATTCTGTTTTTCTTGACCAAATATTTTCTCAACGACTGTCTTTTACCTACGTAGATCTTTTATAGCTATAATACAAATTTGTTGAGGTATGTGCCCCTGCTCCATATACAAATGTAACACCTATCCTTTATCTTTTTTTTTTTTTTTTTGCAGCCCTGGGGTTTGAATTCAGGGCCTCATGCTTGCTAGGCAGATGCCCTACTGCTTGAGCACTGGGGAGACTGAAGCCAGCCTGAGCTACATAATATGACCAATCTCAGAAAGAAAGGGATGAAGGGAGGGAGGAAAGAGAAGGGGAAGGGAGGGAGGGAGGAAGGGAAGAGATGGAGGGGTTCTGCAGTGGAGTGTTCACTAAGGGAAAATAACTGAGTTCAGTTTCAGAGGTTGAATTTAAAGTATGGCAAACACGTTCACATGGAATTATCTAGCACTTTAGCTGATCATTGGAATCCCAGAATTGAAGTTTAGGAAGGATGCTGTTGGAGATGTAAGGTTAATTCAGTCAGATGAGATAGAGTTAGAGATCTAACCATGTGGGCAGTTCATCTTTTACTCACTGTTGTGTCATATCCTTATATATATACTGTGTGCCAGTCAATATAGACTCTTACATAGACTTGTCATTTAATTCCCAGAATGATCCTCAGAAAGCTCACCTTATTTATTTAGGTCATCCAGCCTCTTCCACAATACAGTCACGATTAAGATCCAGGTCTGTCTGAACTACAAAGCTATCACTCTTAGTAATTTATACTTTCTCCAGGCAACATTATATTAATTGATAGTTGAATTAAATGTTAAATATTTGAATACAGAGGGATGGACATGGTAATGCCAGCTCCTCAATAGACTGAGGTAGGAGGATCACAGTTGAGGGCAAAATTAGCATGAGACCCTATCTGAAGAAAACACAGGACTAAGAGGGTGATTCAAGTGATAGAGAGTTCTTGCCTAGCAACCTCAAAACTGAGTTTACTCCCCAGTAACACACACACACACGATTAGCTATACAAGAGGTGAAGGAATCTATTATTGCACTTTGGAGAATATGAAATCTATGATTCTTTTAATTAGTGCACAAAAGACTCAATGTATTTATCCTTATAGAAATCTTCTGTAGTTCAAAAGGACAGAGATACTAAGGGTGTCCATGGCATATCTAGAATTAGAAACCTTAATTGGAATAATAGTTATGATTTAAGATAATAAGTTTCTGAAAAGAAAAAATTCAAACTAAGTTGGGGGTTGGTGGTATGACCTATGGTTCCATCTACTCCAGAATGCTGAAGCAAGAGGATTGCTTGTGTCCTGGAGTTTTGTTTTGCTTTTTGTTTGAGACAGGGTGTCCTCCCTGTGTAGCCCATGCTGGCCTGGAACTTGCTACATAGCCCAGGCTGGCTTCAAACTGGCAGTCCTCCTGCCTCAGCCTCTGAGTGCTAGGATTACAGGCATTCGCTTCCACCCGCTGAGCCCAGGAATTTAAAGCCAGCCTGAGCAACATACCAAGAACCAAACTCAAGAAAAAAAAAAAAAAACTAATACACATTTTTAAAGACCGTATTATATGTTTTTTTATATTTACAATTTGAAAAGTACGTATTTCTCTGAGGCGTTCAGATAATCCAAATATGCGAATGTTTGACATTGGTTATAATCACTTATTTCTCTTTAGGTTCTTGGGCAGCAAATACTATAACTGAGATAGTTTTCAAAATTCTGGCCCAGGGCTCAGTGGTAGAGCACTTGTCTAGCATTTCTAACACTGCAAAAAAGAAAGGAAAAAAATTCTGGCAATAGCAATAATAATAATAATAGTGGTATACAGTCATTTCTTTCACTGTTTTTGGTGGGGGGATGCTTTAATTTGGCGTCTCATATGCTTGCTGGGCAGGCACTATACCACTTGAGCCACTCGACTAGCACCTCTTTCACTATTTAGACATCATTTTGTTATAGAATTTGCTGGACTCTACACAAGTTTAACAATTTAGAAAGATATTTACTATAATAAGTCATACTTTCTCCCAAACAGTTTTCTTTAGTTGTATAAAACTGTTCGTCACTTAGGATAGGTGATTTACAGTTCTGAACAGGTTGACTATGAGTTCTAGAAGTTTCATTCTAATATGAAAGGAATGGAGGTGTGGTTCAAATTGTAGAGCACCTGCTTTGCAAGTACAAAGCCCTGAGTTCAAACCCCAATCCCAACAAAAAAAGAACAATTGAGATACACAATGATAGCGCTTACCTAACATACCTGAGGCCCTGGGTTTGATCCCCAACACCCTCCCCACAAAAAGAATAAAGAACAGTTCCTTTATCAAGTCCATGGAAAGAATACTTGTAACTTAGAATAAATTTCAGGTCACGTTTAAAACTGATTTTTGGGCAAAGCAGTGGTACTCCCAGGAACTAAGTAATCTGGCTCCACGCCCAGCTCTGCTAAACTACTGACTTGATTAGCCTTCCTGGGCTCTAAAGTATCTGGCATCTGATAAATGTTGGTTAAACTAAAGCTAACTTGTTTGATGAATTATAAAATCATCTAATACTCCTTTCAGCCCAGAAATTCAAATTCCTTCTATTTGAGTGGGTTTTTATTTTCAATTTGAAGAAAAAATATTCCCTCTTTCAAATTTTCAATCTTTTACCTTCTTAACATCTAAAATAACATTCAAGCCATTAATAGTAATATTTATAGTATAAAATAAAAACTATCAATCCCAGAGTCATACCCCACAATCTGATAAGTGGTTCATCTAGTGAAATTAATATAATTTTGACTATATCAAAGTAGAATGTTTTTTCCATAAATGTGAATTTACAAAGACTGGTAATTTCCAGAGCTGCTATCTAGGTCTTATTCTTGACCATGTTTTGTCAGGGTCCTCAGAAAAGCAGATCTTACTAGGGGACTTGTGATTGCAATTCACTGATATCAGCTGTAAAGTAAATTACAGCTTCAGGAATTGGGCTTGTATAGGTAAATCACCACACTCTTCTATAAAGAACCGTTACTAATGTACAATTCCATGAATGGTTGTGGCAACTGTAAATTACTGACGTGTCTTATTATTATTATTACTTCAGTTTTATCCATGAACAAGTTTTTGTTTTTGTTTTTTTTAATTGTGCTGAGTGGGGTTACATTTCGGCATTTACAAAAGTTCTTACAATATATCAAATATTTCATACTTGAATTCATCCTCTCCACCATTCTCCTTTGTCCCCCAACCCCCACTTCCTGAAATAGTTTCAACAGATAGCATTTTTCCATTTACATACATGTATACATGGTATTTGGCACCATATTCACCCTCCTTCACCATTTCCTCACTTCCTCCTCCCTCCCACCGATACCAACCACGACCATCACCCCACGCAGGACCCATTCCATCCTCCTGTTCTCCGATTTTATGTAAGAAAGAAATGACATTTTTTTGCTTATATGAAATAGCTACGCAGGGTGTTTCCTTGTGGCACTTTCATGTATATATTTATTATAGCCCAATTTGGTTGATCTCTATTTTTCTTCTTTCTACCTTAGTCCCTTTCTTATGGTGGTTTTAACCGGTTTAAAAATTCTGTATTCATTCTTGTGTAGAGAGTATCAACCGTATTTAACTTCCTTCTTTTTTTTTTTTTTAAGTTTTTGGTTTTTGCAGTGCTGAGGATCAAATCCAGGGCCTTGCACATGCTAGGCAAGCACCCTTAGCACTGAGCTACGTTCCTTGCCCTATCCATGAGAACATTTTTAATAGGAGAAAGATGACTTGTACATCCATATTCCCTATAAGAAAAAATGATAATGAAAACTTGTACTAATATCACATACAGCGTAATTCTATAATTAAGTTTATGAAAACTCTAAAACTAAGTTTATGAAAATTTTTTGTCTACAAATTTGCTTGCCTTTGTGATATCTGTGAGTATAGAATTATTAAAAAAAAATCAAGATTCCCATTGTCAGATTAAGCCAATTTTTTCAAAATTTAAATGAGGTTGAATATACAATTTTTCAGTATATAAAAGTGAAAAAAATTAACATAATTTAAGTGGAAAAATGTACTTTTTACACACTTTCTAAAATTTTTTTGTTGCAACCATGCCAAAATAAAGTCTATGATGTTACTTGTTTTTGTTCCCTGTAGTTCTTTTGAGATTTGACAAAATCTGGCCTTGCTGATAAAAAACATTTTGGCAGTGTTTCTGCTGGTTGCACAACTATGTGAATGTACTTATGCCACTAATGGTAAAGTTCGTTATATGTATTTTACCACAGTTTTAAGAAAATCTTTCCTTACCCATGGAAGTAAATGCACATGGTAGCGTCAGTGTCATATGTGTAATACTAAATAAATAAATACAGATGAGATTAGCAACTTGGAAAAAAGAGAAGTGTGAACAGTTTAAAGTAGCCAGAATTTTTTGCTTGAGGTGGATAACCTCGATCATACTATTTGTTAGAAGGTTGTGGGAATAGATGGCCTTACAAAATCCTCCTCTTACAGATTTTTTGAATTTGTAAATAAACCTTGCTTTTGTTAGTTAAGGAGGGAATTTAAAACCTGTGGAAGAAATCCACCTGTGCTTAATACAGATGAGTGGAGAAAACAAATGTGGTATATACATGTAAGGTAATATTATTCAGAGGAAAAAAGTTCTGACACATTACAACATGGAGTAACCCTGAAAACATTATGCTAAGTAAAATACACCAGACACAGGACAAGTACTGGGTGATTCTACTTATATGAATTACCTAGAGTTGTCAGACAGTTCATAAAGACAGAAAGTAGAACAGCTGGAGGAGGAAGGAACAAAGAGTTTAATGGGTACTGAGTTCCATTGTGGGATGATAAACAAGTGATGATTGTTTCTAACAGTGTATATGTACTTAATGCTACTGAAGTGTAGATCTTCACTTCTCTGGCTTATGTTTACATATTTATATATACACACATATATGTGTATATAACATGTTTATAAACGTATATCCTTTTTGCCAATCTCTAGTTTTTTACATGGTTTCACTTAAAACTAGTTGCATTCAATGTGATCATTGATACATTAAGATTTAAATGCGCCATTTTCTTTTTGTTCCCACTCTTCCATTTGTTTTCTTTTTTCTCCTTCCTGTGTGTTACTTGTACCTTTCTTAGAATTTCATTATTTTCCGTGGTGTTTTGAACATATCTCTTTGTATAAGTTATTTTGAATTTGCTCTAGGTATTATATATAAATAACTTATCATGGTCTACTGATAACATTTTGAGTTGATCTCTCAAAGTCCTTTTATACCCTTCCTCCTTTTTTTTTATGATTGTCTTAAATATTGGGCTTGGGGTGCAACTTAAGTAGCAGAGTACCTGCCTAGCAAGTGCAAAGCCTGAGTTCAAAACCAGTACTGAAAGAAAAAAAATTTTTTTCTTAAGCATTTCCTATATATTTTTGACAACCATACCAAAAGGTGTTACAGTTTTTGCTTTAATTACATCAAACATAATTTGGAAAACTCGAATGGAAATAGACTATGACTCTTGCCTGTTATTCTTACTTTTTCCATGTCCTTCCTTCTCAGGAACTTCTTTAGCCAAAGGGTAGGCCTGCTGCCAACAAATTTTCTAGTTTTTGTTCATCTAAAGATGTCTGAATTTCCCTTTCATCCCTTAAGGATATTTTTGCTGGATATAAAATTCTGTGTTGGCAGTTCTTAAACTCTGCCACCTCCTTCTGACATCCATGGGTGTCTGTAGTTCTCAGAATTTGGTTATGGTGTGTGTGTGTGTGTGTGTGTGTGTGTGTGTGTGTGTGTGTGTGTGTGTGTTAATCCAGTTATAGTTCATTGTGCCTTTGAAACTAAAGGTTTATGTCCTTTGCCAAAATTGGGAGGTTTTCAACCATAATTTCATTGGATACTTTTTTAGCCCCACTCTCTCTTCTCCTTTTGCATCTCTGAGGATATGAAAGTTAGTTCTTGTTACACAAGCCACCTACAGTTTTTTTCATCTGTTTTCTCTCAGTTGTTCAAATTGTATCATTTCTATTTTTTCTGAAGTTCAAAGATTTTTTTTCTCCTCTCCTGCATTTGCCTTTTGAATTCATTTATTGAGTTTATTTTTTAGTTTTATTTTTAACTTTGTTTTTTGTGGGTATGGGGGGAGATGAGATCTCACTATGTTAACTCAGGTCTCAAACTTGCCATCCTCCTGTCTCAGCCTCACAAGTGCTAGAATTACAGGCATGTACCACCATGGCTTAACTAGTGGTATGTTAATTTTAAAGTTAAAAAATTAAGGCCAAGGGTGGTGTCACATCGCAGTTCTTAGGAGGCAGAGACAGGAAGATTGAGAGTTTGAGGGCAGTCTGTACAACATAGTGAGTTTGAGCCCCAAATCAGTTTTAGAGCATTTTCATCAACCCCCAAATAATCCCTGAACCCATTAGCTATCACTATTCTTTGTATGAGTGATTTTTTTTTAATTATTCTATCCTGGAAATTTTGAAGTTTTAAGTTAGGAGACTCTGGATCTCATTTAAATTGTCTATTTTAGCAGGCATCCCCTGGTACCATGCCAGTGAGGGAAGAGGACACTGCCTCGTTACTGCCAAGTAGGGGTAAAAGTCCAGGTTCTTTACATGGCTTTTGTTGACATACCACTGGGGGGAAGGGGGATAAGTACCTTGTTCCTGCTGGATATAGGACAACCCAGGTAGGGTTGGAAGGTTATGTGCCCCACTTTGGCCTCCGCTAAACCACCCTGGTCTAAAAGGGGAGGAATACATGTTTTACCACTCCCCATGTGTCTTCCACCAAATGAGGTGGTCCTTCTTATCACTGGGGACCCAGCAGAGAGCTGGGCCTTCTTTGACACTTACCAGCGGTGGGCAGGTGCACCTCATTACAACTGGGCAAAGGTAGAACATTTCAGCTCACCCATTGTCCTCTAATTGGGTGAGTTGTTTTCCTGTCATTTAGATTTATATTGTATATTCTGGATACAAGTTCCTTGACAGATGTATGATTTGCAAATAATTATCACAGACTATTATAGCACATCCTTTCCTTCTTAATACAATGTTTTTACACAGCAGATGTTCTTGATTTTGATGAAGTCTAGTTTATCTTTTTTCCTTTGATTGTGCTTTTGGTTCAGTGACTAATAGTTTTTTACTTGTCCTAATCCTAGATCCAAAGATTTTCTGTTTTATAAAAGGTTTATTCTTTAGCTTATAATTTTAGAATAAGGTATGAGGTTTTTAGTTAAGAATTTGGAGGGGGTTGTATATGAATGTTCAATTGTTGCAACAGCATTTATTGAAAGGCTGTGTTTTTCCATTGAACTGCTAATGTACCTTTGCCAAAAATCAGTCAGCCATATTTGTGTGGGTGTTATTTCTAGACACTGTTGTGTTCCAATAATCTGTGTCTGTCCTTTGGCCAGTACTTCTATCTGGATTCTCCTATAGCTTTATCATAAGACTTCAGGGTGATTGCCGTAACTTTTTCTTTTGCAGAATTGTTTTGTCTATTTCAATTTCTTTGCCTTTCTATGTAAACTTTAGATTCAACTTCATCTGCAAAAATGGGGGGATTGCTAAAATTTTCATTGTAATTGTTTTGAGTCTGTAAATCAGTTTGAGGAGAACTGACATCTTTTACTATGTTGTATCTTCCAATCCATTAACATAGTATGTCTCTCCACTTACTTAGACTTCCTTGGTTTCTTTTATCCATGTTTTATATTTTTCAGCATTTAAGTTCCATACATGTTTTTGATCAATTTATACTTACGTATCCTTCCTCACCCTCCCCCATCTGTTGTAATGATAGTAGTTTTAGGGTTTTCTTTAAAGTTAGGTTTTCTATTGTTAATTGCTACTACATAAAAATACAATTGACTTCTCGCTGAACTTGTAAATACCACTTATTAGTTCTAAAATGCTTTTTTTTTCTTTTTGAAAGATTCCTTGATTGTAACTAATCATGTCTCTGAATATGAAGCTTTATTTCTCTGCTTTCAAATTTGTGTCTTTTCTGTTTCTTGCCTTTTTGCACCAGTAAGGACTTTGACTCTCATGTTGAATAGGAAATGTGGGAGAGAACATCCTTGCCTTTTTCATGATCTTAGGTGAAGAAACATCTTATTACCTTTACCTTTTCGGAATGACGCTTTATCAGATTGAGGAAGTTCCCTGTGATTCCTAATTTTCTCAGAATGTGTCATGAATGGATGTTGACTTTATTTCAAATGATTATTTGTTAATATCTTATTGGGAATCTTTACAACTATGCTCACAATGGATCAGTAAGTCCCTTCTCCCCCAGTACTGTCTTTGATTTTAGTGTCAGGTAGTGCTTGCCTAGTAAAATGAGTTAAGAAGTGTTCCTTCTATTTTCTGGAATAAATTGTATGTAATTGTTTTGGTTTTTTAGTGTTTGTTGGAATCCGCCAGTGAAACCATTTGAGCCTGGTGATTTCTTATTTAAAAGGATTTAATTGTGAATTCAATTTTTGTAATAGTTATAAGAATATTCCCCTGCCAGGTGCCAGTGCCTCACACCTGTAATCCTAGCTACTCAGAAGACAGAGATCAGAAAGCTCAAGGTTCGAAGCCAGCCCAGGCAAATAGTTCGTAAGATCCTATCTCGAAAAAGCCCTTCACAAAAAGGGCTGGTGGAGTGGCTCAAGGTGTAGGTCCTGAGTTCAAACCCCAGTACTGCAAAAAACAAACAAACAAAAAAATTCCCTTATCCTTTTTATATCCTTAGGGAAATCCCCTCTTTTGTTCTCGGTATCAGTAATCTGTTTTCTCCTTGCCATGGTTGCTAGAGCTTTTATCATTTTAACTGATCTTTTTAAAGAACAAATTGAGGTGGGGGTGATTTTTCTCTTGCTTTTATTTTCAATCTCATTGGTCTCTGCTTTTTTGTGGGGAGCGGGAGGGAGTCCTGGGTTTTGTTTGTTTGAGGTACTAGGGCTTGAACTCAGGGCCTACACCTTGAGCCACTACACCAGCTGATTTCTGCTCTTTATTGGTGACTTCCTTCTGCTATGCTTTTATTTTATCCTTTCCTGGCTTCCTAAAGCAGACATTTTAGATTGTTGACTTAAATCCCAAGTAGCACGCTGCTTCTATAACAATGATCACACTCAGAGAGAAGCTTGCCATTCATTATCTCCACCCCTAGTGGCTGACTCCTGGCTCAGAGATTTTTGCCTGGGAGAAAAGTGGGCAGAAAACTCCTAATCTTACCCAAAACGGCTAATTAAATTGGCAACATTGTTTGTAGAACTTCAAAATGAAGGGTACAGAGCTGGGCATGGTGGCTCACGCCATATAATCCTAGTTATTTGGCAGGTGGAGATTGGAAGGATTGAGGTTCAAAAGTGTAGCCCAGGCAAAAAGTTGAGGAGACCCCCCATCTCAATGTGGTAATTCCCACTTGTAACACTATCTATGTGGGAGGTCATAGGTAGAAGGATCATGGTCCAGGCAGGCTCTGGATAAAAAGTCAGGAGATTTTGCCTAAAATAATAACCTAAAAGAGCTTTGGGTATGGCTTAAGTGGTAGAGCACCTGCCTAGTAAGCATGAGACTCTTGAGTTCAAACCTCAGTACTACCAAAAAAAAAAAGAAGTGATGGGCACTCTCAAGAACAATGGAAGATCATAACAAGGAAGAGGCTTTTAGATTTAATGAATACACTGTGTGCTAACTAGTACAACAGGAGAAGCCAAGGGAATAAGAACTAAGAGGAGCCTTGTTGTGTGGCCAGAGCAAATACCAAACAAACCTCAGAATTTATTCCTTCAAAGGAGCCATAATTTGTTTGCATTAATTTATACAACAATTTATGTACCACAACATTGTTGAAAAGCAGTAGAATGGTGAGTGGGGTTTAACACCTGAAAATGATAAATGAGAAACAGCCCTAGAATATCACTGTAAGTTCACGTAACTATAGTATACCCAAGCACACACGCCTTCCTATGGAGCAACATGATAGGCTCTTAGCATTGTGAGGTTGACTTCACTGAGATCATTCAGCTAGTCATTAAAAAATAAACATTGAGAAGTTCAGCGAGGGGAAAAAAGCAGCCAGAGGTTGCCACCATATATCATCAAAAATATCCAGGTATAGGACTGGAGGTGTGGCTCAAGTGGTAGAGTGCCTGCTTTGTAAGTGCAAAGCCCTGAGTTCAACCCCAGTCCCACAAAAAAAATAAAATAAATAAAAATAATCCAGGTATGGACAGAAACAAAGTATGACCCAAACGCTGGGGGTGGCAGGGAGGGCAGATAGCGCAAACTACCTGTGTGAGAGAAATCAGATGTCAGATTTAACAAAAAAGGCTTCAAAATAGCCATTTATAAGTATGTTTCATAGCACTAGAGAAACTTATGAGTGAAGAAGTAAAGTATAATAACAAATTTTACTCAAACAGAATGTCAGTCAAGACATAGGAATCATCCAGAAGAACCAAATGGAAATTCTGGAGTTGGAAAATGCAGTAACAAATTTAAAATTCATTAGCAAGGTTTAGTAGTAGATTTGAATGGGCAAAAAAACAGATTAAGCAAATTTAGATAAAAATATCAAAGCATATCACCTTCCAAAACCAGACAAAAAGAATTGAGGTGAATGAATAGGGCTCTGAAAAATGTGGGGCCTCATCCCATGCGCCATTACACATTATGGTAATAGTATCAGAAGAAGAGAGAAACCAAATGGGGAGGCAATAGGAAAAAAGTCAAATAATGGCAGCAAACTTCCTATATTCAATACACATTCAAGAAATTCAGTGAACTCCCAAGTTTAAATAAAGATATACAAAGAGACATATTGTAAAAATCCTGAAAGTCAAAGATAAGAAGTAAAGTCTTGAAGAGGAGCAAGAGTTTTAGCTCATACATAGTGGAACCGTAGCTGGGCATGGTGAATCATGCCTGTAATCAATCCCAGGACTCCAGATGCCGAGGCAGGAGAATCTGAATTTGAGGCCAGCCCAAGTTACATAGCAAGATGCTATCTTTAAAAAAAGAAAAGAACCAATAAGATTGACACCTAACTTTTTATCTGAAATGATGGAGGCCAGAAGGTAGTGGAATAGCATTTGAAGTGCTCAAAAGAAAAAAACTGTTTTTTCATGAAGTCAAAATGAAGACTTTCCCAGATAAACAAAAACTAAAAGAATTTGTTGCTAACAGACCCACCTTACAAGAAAATACTAAAGTGCCGGGAGCCAGTGGCTCATGCCTGTAATTCTAGCTACTCAAGAGGCAGAGATCAAGAGGCTTGCAGTTCAAAACCAACCTGAGCAAATAGTTCATGAGACACTATCTCAAAAAAACCCCTCACAAAAATAAGGCTGATGGAGTAACTCAAAGTGAAGGCCCTGAATTCAATTCCTAGGACTGGAAAAAAAAGAAAAGAAAAGAGAGGAAAATACTAAAGAATTTATTGAAGCTGAAAGTAAATACCATTTTTTTGTGTGTATGTGGTGGGGGGGTTGGTACTGCAGATTGAACTTGGACTTGAGCTTGCTAGGCAAGTACTCTACCGCTTGAGCCATGCCTCCAGCCGTTTTTTGCTTTAGTAATTTTCAGATAGAGTCTCATGGTTTTTGTCAAGCCAGCCTCACACTGTGATTCTTCTACCTCCCTTCCTGCATAGCTGGGGTTACAGGAATGCACTTTGACGCTCAGCTTTTTTTTTTTTTTTTAATTCATATGTGCATAGTCATTTCTCCCCCCTACCCCCACCCCCCCTTACCACCCACCCCACTACCTCCCTCTCCCCCCACCCTCCTCGATACCCAGCAGAAACTGTTTTGTCCTTATCTCTAATTTTGTTGAAGAGAGAGTATAAGCAATAATAGGAAGGAACAAGGGTTTTTGCTAGTTGAGATAAGGATAGCTATACAGGGAGTTGACTCACATTACTTTCCTGTGCATGTGTGTTACCTTCTAGGTTAATTCTTTTTGATCTAACCTTTTCTCTAGTTCCTGGTCCCCTTTTCCTATTGGCCTCAGTTGCTTTTAAGGTATCTGCTTTAGTTTCTCTGCATTGAGTGCAACAAATGCTAGCTAATTTTTTAGGTGTCTTACCTATCCTCACCCCTCCCTTGTGTGCTCTCGCTTTTATCATGTGCTCATAGTCCAATCCCCTTGTTGTGTTTGCCCTTGATCTAATGTCCACATATGAGGGAGAACATACGATTTTTGGTCTTTTGGGCCAGGCTAACCTCACTCAGAATGATGTTCTCCAATTCCATCCATTTACCAGCGAATGGTAACATTTCGTTCTTCTTCATGGCTGCATAAAATTCCATTGTGTATAGATACCACATTTTCTTAATCCATTTGTCGGTGGTGGGGCATCTTGGCTGTTTCCATAACTTGGCTATTGTGAATAGTGCTGCAATAAACATGGGTGTGCAGGTGCCTCTGGAGTAACCTGTGTCACATTCTTTTGGGTATATCCCCAAGAGTGGTATTGCTGGATCAAATGGTAGATCAATGTGTAGCTTTTTAAGTAGCCTCCAAATTTTTTTCCAGAGTGGTTGTACTTGTTTATATTCCCACCAGCAGTGTAAGAGGGTTCCTTTTTCCCACATCTTCGCCAACACCTGTTGTTGGTGGTGACTCAGTCCTGTAACTGAGATCGGGTGGTTCATGGTTTGATGCCAGCCTATGCATAAAGTGAGACCCTGTCTCCAAAGTAAGCAACACATTGAGGGCTGGAGGCACGGCTCCAGTGGTGTAGTACATGCCTACCAAGCAGAGGCCCGGAGTTCCGTCTGCAGTGCCATCAACAAAAGAAGTTATGAAATAAATGTGTGATGTAGTATTGATCTGTAACAAATATAATATGTAACATATTTGCCAATAATTGCACAAAGAAAAACTGATAGAAGAGAAGAGCTAAGGAATATGACTACAAATACAAGATATTATGTTTGGAATATTAATAAATATATTTATAACAGTGTTGTAAACAGGATGGGAAAGGAATAGATATATAGGAGTAATGTTTCTATCACTGGAGTCAAGCTAGTATAAAGCTAAAGCTAATATTAAGTTAAGCTGTGTATGGCAAACCCTAGAGCAACCACTAGAAGTATAACTAAAAGATAAAAAAATCATTAAAGAAACTAAACTGCAGGGCTGGGGGTATAGTTCAGTGGTAAAGTACTTGCTCAATATTTAAATGGTCTTGGGTTTGTCCCCAGCAGTGCAGAAAAAAAAAAGACTTTAAATGCTGCATTGGGAAATACTTAATGCAAAAGAAGCCACTGAAGGAAGAATAAAGGAAAAAAAAGAAGACATGAAACACACAAAATAGAATAACAAGTGAAATCTATACTAATAATATTAGCTGGACTTGGTGGTGCACATCTGTAATCCCAGAATTTAGGAGGCAGAGGTGGGAGGATTGCAAGTTCAAGGCTATTCTGAGCTACATAGCAAAACCTTGTTTAAATAATAACAGTAATTACTGAGTGTGAATAAATTAAACAATCAAAAGGCAGAGGTTTGGGCTGGCAGAGTGGCTCAAGCCATAAGAACACCTGCCTACCACAAATGAGGCCCTGATTTCAAACTCTAGTGAGGAGAATAAAAGGCAGAGGTTGACTGGGCATGGTAGCTCACACCTATAATCCTAGCTACTCAGGAGGCTGAGATCAAGAGGATTATGGTTCCAGGCCAGCCCAGGGGAAAGAGTTCATGAGACACCAGCTTATTTAATAAAAGCTGGGTGCAGTGCTGCACATCTGTCACCCCAACTAGGATTATGCCAGACTGGCCCAGGCATAAATGTGTGAGTCACTACTCAAAAATAGAGCAAAAAGGGAGTGGGGGGTATTGCTGGGGGTGTAGCAAGCACAAGACCCTGAGTTCAAACTCTAGTACTGCCCCAAAAAAAGACAGCTTGTCAAACTGGGTTTAAAAACATTAGCTTTATGTAGGTGACATACTTTAGATTCAAAGACATAGATTGAAAATAAAAGGTCGGAAATAAAAGATAAAGAACCATAGTAAAACTGGAATAGTTATACCAGCAAATATGCTTCATTACCAAAAATGTTACTAGATATTTTATAATTATAAAAGGGTCAGTCCATCAGAAGATAAAACAATTACAGGCAATTTAATAACAAAGTACCAAAATATGTGAGGCAAAAACTAATAGAAATGGAGAAATAGACAGCTCAACCATAATTGGAGACTTCAGTATACTACCCACTTTCAGTAATGTTTAGAATGATTAGCTAACCAACAGGAAAATGCATTGTAAACTATTTAGACCTAACAGATATCTTATAGAAAACTCTGCTCAAAAATAATAATTCCTTGAGGTATACATGGAACATTTTTCAGTCTAGAACATATGCTGTGCCATAAATCAAACTTTAGTAAAGTTAATACACTGAAATAATACAGAGACTGTAGGGAGGAAGATTCGAAATCAGTAGCAGAAAAAGAAAATTCAGAAATATGTGGAAATTAACACACTCCTAAGTAACAACAAAACAGAAAAATCAAAAGGAAAGTCAAAATATTCACAGACGAATAGATGAAGATACAGCATATCAAAACATATAGAATCTGGCTGCCAAATGCAGAGAGATATTTTAGCTGTGGATGCCTAGATTGAAGCAGAAGAAAGATCTTAAGTAAATAACCTTATCTTCTACAGTAAGACATTGGCAAAAGAGCACACTAAACCTAAAAGAAGGAAATAATAAAGATTATAAATGCATATTAAAGCATTTTATGCCAACAAACTTGACAACACAGATGAAGAAAAATCCTAGGAAGAGACTTACGAAGTAGACAATCTGGATGGATCTATATCAAATAAAGAGAGTGCATTAGTAAACAAAACATCTGCGCAAAAAAAAAAAAAAAAAAGCCCAGGCTCAGATGGCTTTATAATGAACTCTACCAAACATTTAAAGAACTAATAATTCTTTGTAAACTCTTTCAAAGTATAAAAGAGAGAACATTTTCCATCTCACTTTATGAAGTATTTTATAAAGTATTACTCTAAGAAAACCAAACAGGAAAACTATAGACCCACATGCTTGTGAATATGTATTCAGAAGTCCTCAATTAAATACTAGCAAACTGAATTCCACAACACATAAAAGTAACTATGTCATGACCAAATGGGATTTATTCCTGAGTGTGCAAGGCAGGTTCAACATCTACAAGTCATTTATATCAAAAGGTTTTTTAGGCTTTTTTATTATTATACTGGGGGTTACATTGTGACATTTACAAAGTATCATAGTTGAACTCACCCCCTCAGAAAAACACTTGACATGATGGAATACATTCTCATGGTAATAACAGTTAGCAGATTAGGAACCTCAGCCCTTAAAGAAGAGCATCTGTGAAAAACTCAAAGCTAACAACCTAATTATAAAAAGGCTGGTTTCTCTCCAGCTCAGAAATCTGTGAGTTCACTTGTGCCACTTCTGTTTAACATCACACTGAAGATTCTAGCCAGAGAGATTAGGCAAGATGAAGAAATAAAAATCATCCAGATTAGGAAAGAAAAGATAAAACTATTTACATAAGACATGATCTTATATATACAAAATCCTAAGGAATCCATAATAAGTGAGTTCAGCAGGGTTACAGAATATAAGATCAGTATACAAGTACCAGTTGACTTTTTATACATTTGCAATGGACTATCCAAAATGAAGTTAAACAGTTTCACTCACAGTGGCCTCAAAGCAATACAATAGGAATGAATGTAACACAGAAATGTGAAACTTATATTCTGAGAACTACAAAACATTGTTGAAACAAATTGAAAACAACCTAATAAATGGGAAAATGTGCCTGATTCTGAAATTCGTGAGGAGTGGCAAGGGACTCAGAATAGCCAAGACAATGCCGAAAAAGGAGGACAAAGTAGGAGACCTCATACTTCCTGGTTGCAAAATTTACTTTACACAGCATCAGTAATCAAGGCATTGTGATACTGGCACAAGGATAGACATACAGGTCAATGAAAGAGATTTGAGAGTCCAGTTACAAACACATTTTTTATTAGCATTCATTCATAGTACGCAGGGGTTTTGTGGCGATGATTTCTAGATGTATACAGTAAACATGTATATACATGTTCTACTGATTCTCAGCAAAGATGCCTAAACCTTTGTTTTGTTTTTGTTAGCTTTTGTGATTTGTTTGTTCATTTGCTTTTTTGTTGAGGCTGTGTCTTCCTGCATAAGCCCACGCTGGCCTTGAGCCTTTGATTCTCCTGCCTCTGCCTCCTTAGTGCTAGGGTTCTAGGTATATGTCATCATGCTCAGCAACATGTCTAAATCTTTCAATGAAAAAAGTAGTCTGTTTAACATATGGTAGTGGAAGAACTGGATAGCTTTATCCAAAAGAATGATCTGAGACAGAGCCTTCCACCTTATATACAAAAATAAAAATTTTAAAGTCTAAATGTAAGAGTTAAAGCTTATAAAATTCCTTGGAGAAAACACAAGGGTAAATCCTCATAACATTGAGTTTAGCAGGGGATTTGTATATATGACACCAAAAGCATGAGTAACAAGAAAAAGATAAATTGGACTTCCATCAAAATTTGAAAAAGTGTACTTCAAATGAGACCAAAAGATTGATGGCCAGGCATAGTTGTGCATTCCTATAATCCTAGCTATACAGGAGTTGGAGATGGAAAGATCACACTTTGAGATCAGCCCAGGTAAAAGTTAGCATGACTCTATCTCAAAAAATAAGCTGGGGCTTGGTGGTCATACCTGTTAGCCCATCTAGGCAGATAGTCTATAGAGGCAGGAAGATCAAGGCCCAGAGACCACCCCTCTTGAAAAATAAACTAAAGCAGAAAGGGCTGGCTGAAGGTATGTGACTTAAGTGGTTTAAAAAAAAAAAAAAAAAGCCCTGGGTTCAAACCTCACTTTCACCAAAGAAAAATAAATTGAAAACAGACCACCCCCCAGAATGAGAGAAACAGCTTGTATCTAGAGTATATAAAGAACTTTTACAAATCAGTCACAAGAAGGCAACCCAGCTTAAATGGACAAAGTGTCTGAAAAGACATTTCTCTAAGGAAGATATATAAATTTCTAATAAACGTGAAATATGCTCAACATTACTACGACATGAGAAAAAAAAAACCAAGACACCACTTCACATGAGAATGGCTAGAATAAGAACGTTGGATAGTCAGTGTTCGCCCTGATGGACGTAGAAAAATCAGAGTCCTCATACACTGTTGATAAGAGTGCAGCCACTTTGGAAAACAGTCCTGGCAGCTGTCAAACAATTAAAGTTACCTACCATATCAGCATCTCCACTTCTATACATATAACTGAGAAAACTAAAACATGTCACAACAAAAGGTGTACATACTTATTTATAGCAGCATTATTCATAATAACCAATAGTTGGAACATTAGTGTCCATCAGCTGAACAATGAAAATCAGAATGGCATATATATCCATGTAATAGAATGCTGTATTATGCAGCCATGAAAAGAAATGAAGCAGTGGTGCTGTTGCTGCATTGTGCTGAGTAAAGTCAGCCCAAAAGTCCACCTATGATTCTGTTGTTTGAAAAGTCATAAATATAGTTATGTTAATTGCTACATCAAAAATGAATAATTATGGTTCTGAGTTCAATCCCTAGTATTGAAAAAATAATTTCTTGCTACTATCGAATTACCACAAAATTGTATGCATTAATTTGTTTCAAATAAAATATAGGATGATTGGTTTGTAAAATCTTTTAAGTCTCTTTTAGTCTATAAAATCCCTATTTTAGTCCCCTTTTCTTCCTTTTTTTTTTTTTTTTTTTTTTTTTTTTTTTTTTGGTGACACTGCTGGGGTTTATAAGCAGGGCCTCATGGCTACTAGGCAGGTGCTCTTCCACTTGAGCCACACTGCCAGCTCTTTCGTATTTTGGGTATTTTCTCTGGTTTTTAAAAGTATTTTTAGTAGTATTTGATAGTTATACAGGGGATTTTGTTGTGACATTGCATGTATACATACATTGTACCTCACTTTAGTTCATCCCTTCCTTTAATCTTCCTGTTCTCCCACTTCCCTTCTTGAAATGCCTTTGATAGGTTTTGGGTATTTGGAAGATAGGGTCTTGATAACTATTTGCTTGTGGCTGGCTTCAAACCTCAATCCTCCTGATTTCTGATTCCCAGGGAGCTAGTACTGCAGGTGTGAGCCACTGGTGCTCGGCTCTTCTTTTTCCTTTTAGTTTATTACTTGAAAAGCTGTCTTTTGTCCTAGAGTTTATCATGATCTAGATTTTTCCATTTGCATCTCAGTATGTAGGGGAGCATGTTTCTGTCACCTCCCTATTTCCTGTGAGTTGGCAGTTGGACCTAGAGGATTTGATCAGGTTTTGGCCCGTCTTTTTGCCATGTCTAGTTGCTCTCTTTATGAAGAGCAATGCCTCTTCATGGGGGCAGAGTGGTGTCACAAAATAGTTTTCTTCCAATTCTGATATTCCTTCTTCATGTATTACAGGAAACCTTCATATTCTATGGGATAACCTAGAAGTACCATTTGTATTAGAGTAGTACTGTCATGTGAACTCCTGAATTTAAACATGTTGCATGTATTTAATTTCATTTGTCCCATTTTTTGGCCAGTGGGAGCCACCTTAAATTAACCTGAGTTGAACTTTAGTAGCTTCCTTACTGTCTGATCGGATGTTCCAGACGTGGAATTAGCCATTTCTCTTAAGGAGTGGTGGTTCCTTTTAGTGGAATATGGAATTCATAAGTCAGTCTGGGTGCTAGGGATAGTAACTGCTAAAGATTGACTGCATTATCAGTTCATACTGATGCTTCTAGTTCAGATTCAAAACCGTAACCCCCACTTTTCTTTAACTTTTAACTATTGGCAGCAAATAAATGCTGGTACTTTATATAGGAAAAAATAAGAAATTTCATGACATATTTTATCTTTTCACATATTTCACTGCCTTTTTGTGCAATATGCAAAATGCCTAACAAGGGCAAAAGATAAATCAGATACCATAAATGTTTTGCTCTGCCTGCTGCAAGCTTGTCACATCTTGCTATTTTGCTTCTCTTTCCCATACATTCTTTCCATGTCTTCAGCTCTAACAAATCCAACAGAATAAAATTTTTCAGTGACTCTTGTAAACTCCAGTGTTTAGGTCCTACTTTAACTTCTTCCCTAAAGCCCAAACCAGAATGGACAGTTTCATATATAAATTTACAAGCTAGTACTCCTCTTAAAGGTATTTCCAACTAGGTATGTCCAAAACTTAAACGTGCCTTTCCCTCCTCCATCATTAATCCCTGTCAAAATCAGCTCTTTCTGTTTTGTTCCCTTTGTTGTTGGGTAAAACACCATTTAAGAGACCAAGGGTCAGACTCTTAATTACTATCCCATCCCACCCTCAACACAGAATTGTGACCAAGTGGTTTTCCCACCTAAATATTTCTGTTGTATTTTCTCTATCCTTATTGCCACCAGTTTAATTTGCTTTTAGTTAATCATATACCTGTACTATTGTAATAGCCACTGTAAAATCTACCTTCTGTATGCCACCAGGATAACCTTTTCTAAATGTAGATAGGGCTGTCCTACTCTCCTGTGGCTATACCCATACTTACTGTATAAGATCCTATGTCTTTAGCATGGCATAACTAAGTGGCCTTGAATAAAGTAATTATCTGAGTCTGCAAAATCAGGGTATTGTCAGCCAGCCTCAGGAGAGGTAGCATATCTAAAACCCCTAGGTACAAAACTGGCAGTCCACTAATACAGACAACCAGATGAATTTCCACCTGGATATTCCAATTAGAGGCATCTTTTTTTTTTTCATTTTTCTTTTATTCATATGTGCATAAAAGGCTTGGTTCATTTCTCCCCCTGCCCCCTCCCTCTCCCCCCCCTCAATACCCAGCAGAAACTATTTTGTCCTTATTTCTAATTTTGTTGTAGAGAGAGTATAAGCAATAATAGGAAGGAACAAGGGTTTTTGCTGGTTGAGATAAGGATAGCTATACAGGGCATTGACTCACATTGATTTCCTGTGTGTGGGTGTTACCTTCTATGTTAATTCTCTTTGATCTACCCTTTTCTCTAGTTCCTGGTCCCCTTTTCCTATTGGCCTTAGTTGCTTTAAGGTATCTGCTTTAGTTTCTCTGCATTAAGGGCAACAAATGCTAGCTAGTTTTTTAGTTGTCTTACCTAGCCTCACCCCTCCCTTGTGTGCTCTCGCTTTTATCATGTGCTCATAGTCCAATCCCCTTGTTGTGTTTGCCCTTGATCTAATGACCACATATGAGGGAGAACATACGATTTTTGGTTTTTTGGGCCAGGCTAACCTCACTCAGAATGATGTTCTCCAATTCCATCCATTTACCAGCGAATGATAACACTTCATTCTTCTTCATGGCTGCATAGAATTCCATTGTGTATAGATACCACATTTTCTTAATCCATTCATCAGTGGTGGGGCATCTTGGCTGTTTCCATAACTTGGCTATTTTGAATAGTGCTGCAATAAACATGGGTGTGCAGGTGCCCAATTAGAGGCATCTTAAACCTATTATCTTTCCCCTTAACTGCCTTTTCTATTCTTGATTTGTTTTAATCAGAGTAAAGGATGTGGATGTAATAATCTCAGTTCACTTTTAACAAGTGGCTGGATATTTAGACAGGCAAATTCTTTTTTATGTTAACTGTTTTATTATAATATATTAAAATATTTAAAATAAACAATTTGATACAGTTTGATACATATATTACATTCATATTATATTATATTGTACTGGTAAAACCATCTCCACAATTAACAGGGAAATTCTTTTATCAACTTTTCCCACTCTCCCAAGTCATTTCCAGTATAAGTCATTTTCAATGTGAACTCCCTCCCATTACTCTCTTTAATCATCTTAGATAGCCACTTCACTTTGTGCTAAGAGCTACTCCATTTTAATCTGAAATCTTCTGGTGAGTTTTATCAACTAATAGTTATGATAAAATGTGCATATGTGTCTCATCAGAAATAGAATAGACACTGAAACTTGATCTCCATTTAATTTTGTTTTTTGTTTTTGTGGTGATGGGAGAGAATTCCTTGTGCTTGCTAACTAGCCTTGCACTCTACCACTTAGCTACATCCCCAGATCCTACACTTAACTTTTATTCAATTTTTCTAGTGTGAATAAGTAGCTAATATTCATTGAATACTTACTTTGTGGCAGTATTACTATGCTAATTTAATCTTCATGATAATGTTGGAAGAATTCCCGTAATTCCTTTTTTTTTTTTTAACATAAGAAAACTGAAACATTACAGAGGTGAAATAACTGGACTAAGTAAGATTTAATGTCTGACTGGTAAAGGAATCAAAATTCCAAACTCAGGGCCTCACACTTGCAAGACAAGTGCTCTACCACTTGAACTATGCATGGGCAAAAATTCTTCAACTCATCTATGAAACAACATCGTAGAATTTTTTTACCCTTAAAGTATATGTTGTTTAGCAACTGCTACTTTGATAATATGTATGTATAGTATTTTATCAGTTGCTTGAAATAAAAGGTAGGAAGGAAACTAATTCTGAATTATTGAATAGCTTACACTGGAACCTGTTATACAAATAAATTTTTATTACTTGTTAAAGCTGTATAAATTCTAAATTAGTAATTATGATTTAAGTAAAGAATTTTAACTGGGTGCCAATGGCTCATGCCTGTAATCCTAGCTACTTGGAAGGCTGAGATGGGGAAGATCCTGGTTCAAGGCCAGTACCAGCATTAGTTTGTGAGACCTCTATCTCCAAAATAACCAGAGCAAAGTGGACTAGAGGTGTGACCCAAGTGGTAAAGCACCTGCTTTGCAAGCTCTAGGCCCTGAGTTCAAACCCCATCACTGCCCCAAAACTTTTTTAAAACATTCTCCAAATTACATATATATGACAGTACATATGCTTGTTCATCTAAACACATATGGAGAGATTAGTGTTTTTAAAAAAACAGTATTTTGTAGTTCATACAAAATTTTAAGTTATACTTTCTGGCTTTTGAACTTTCCATGTTATGTATGATTTTTTTTTTTCAAATACTGTAAATTCATGCCTTTTCCAAGTTTTGCCCTGTCAACATATGGCACTGCAGTATTTCCAAAATATATCTGTCCATGCGTTTCTTTTTTGGTGGGGGGGGGGGGCGGTACTGAGGGTTGAACTCACAGCCTTGTGCTTACTAACTAGACAGGCCCTCTACCACTTGAGCCACTCCACCAGTCCTTTTTTGTGTTGGTTGTTTTTGAGATAGGGTCTCACTTTATGCCCAAATTGACCTGGACCATGACCCTCCTATTTGTGCTTCCCCACCTATCTGGAGATTAAAGGTACATACAACTGTGCCCAGCCATTGGTTGAGTTGGGGTCTTGCAACTTTTTTTGCCCAGGCTAGTCTAGTACTTGATCATCCCAATCTTAGCCTCCCATGTAGCTAGGATTAAAGGCTTCAGCCACCATGCCTGGCTTTCTCCGTGTAAATTTTTAATTATAGAATAGATCATAAAGTTTACATAGACACATGTTGGGAAGTGCATGTAATAAATACATGGCATGGAAGGTATTTTCCAGTCTGTAATCTTCACCTTCCTCTTGTTCCATACTTTTAACTGTATTATACCTGGACCATATGTGTAACCATTTGGGCAACACAGTGAGAAGTGGTACTCAAAACTCATTTTCATCTTCTATTGTCCATTCAAATTTATTCTGTAGGGCAAGTCATAATATCTTTTCTGGCCACTTTCAGGAAATAAAAACAGAATTTAAAAACTAATAAACTTAACTCAGAGTAACAGTTTTCCTCCTCATCAGATGTGGAGGCGCATTCCTGTAATCCTAGTTACTTGGGAGGCTTAGATCAGGAGGATCAAAGTTCCAGGTTAGCCTTAGCCAAAAAAAAAAAAAAAAAAAAAACTTAAAAGCTGAATGTGGTGCCTGCCTCCCCAGCTACAGGGTAAGCGTAAGTAGGAAGATCACCAGTCAGGCCAGCCTAGTTGAGCCCGTGTCTCAAAAATAACCATAATAAAAAAGTGGTAGAGTGCCTGCCTAGCAAGTATGAAGCCATGAGTTCAAATCCCAATATCTCCAAAAAACAGTTCCCTCTTTTCTATCTCAGGCCTGCTACAGGCCTGCTTCCTTTTTCTTTCCTTCTGTCTTCTCATAGTTAGCCCTTACTTACTCCTCCCCATTTGCTTCTGGTTTTTGACCCTTCCAGGATTAGGCGAGATAGGGGCTGAGGAAGAAGAGAGAAAAAAAAACCTTGTAATAGTAGTAATAAAAGCACTGATTATGTTGCTAGTTACAGTTTGTTTTATTGTTGTTCCACTACTCTGTGGGAGAGGGGGTTGAACTTGGGGCTGGTGTTTGGGAGGCAGGCACTCAAATACTTGAACCATGCCCCCAGCACTACTTACTTTGAAACACTTAAGATATATAAGGTTATTGAATCCTCAGAATTCTGTGATACAGGTTCTATTATCCCTGATTTGCTGCCGAAGAACTTAAGTTGCAGAGTTTAAGTTCATACAGCCGTAAATGACAGAACCAGGATGAAATGGAGGCATTCTGGCTCTCAAGCACTCCACTGTATTGCCTTTATATACTGTTGGACGATAATAAGCATGCTTTCTAGTGTTGATTGGTGTTTGTGTTTAATGCATGCCCTTTTATAGTTTTTTCAAATGTGATAGACCCAAGACAAAGGACAAACATGCTTTTTGTTTCAGAAGAGTAGGAGAACGGGGTGGAGTTTGGAACTCACAACACACTGATTACTGTCAGCAAAACTCCTGTTCCAATCTTTTAATTCTTTGCTCATTGATAGTGGTTATAACTCCAGGTTGAAAAAATTTTCCACCCGCTCCTTGTCCAGGTAGCTTTGTACCTCACTTGGAAATGTAGTGCATTGTCTGTTGTTTGGGTCCTTCATCCACACTGAGTTTGATGTGGTCCCATTTCAACACTCCATTGCATGTTTTCCAAATACGCTGTTTAATTTCTTGCCTTTATACCTTTGTTCATGCAGATACCCTGGATTATGACTGTCACTTGCTCTGAAGTCATGTTTCTTCCCTCAACCACATGATCCCAATCAAAGTAAGCACTCTTAATGGCCCGGCTTTAAAAGCAGAAGCCAAGCAGATGAACAAGACACTTTATATATAGCCCTCCCATTTCTGTAAGAAAAAAATTTAAAAATCCATTAGATGACGGATTGGTCTTCTTTGACCAATCCTAGTTGCATACTGTCTCATTGTGAATGCTTGTCTTTAGAAAGAATATGTGGAGCAGGGTCTTCTTGTCTTTGGCGTAACCATCTTAATTGACTTTATTTTCTATTCTAGAATTGGGCAACACTTCAATCCCAACAATAGAATAAGTATTCCTATAGCAAGGTTATATTTTTGAACTGTTTATACTAATTGTGGTCAACGTGATTTATTTCCACAGCCTCACTCTGTCTTGACACAGGATTCATGCCTATTATCTTTTTTATTGTGATATCATATAGGAACCATTCTTGTCTTCCCAATATTAAAATATCCAGTGACTTTTTTTAATCCTGAAATCTTTTCCTTTCCTCTGTACATTTATCTGAATAGAACATTCAAAGGAATGATTACATAATGAATTGTTTGATTTTTCACTGGCATTACTTACTGCATATTCACATTCAGAAACAGATACAATAATATGTCTTCTGACATATATTGACAATCAATAGATTATCAAATGTGAAACATTTAAAATAGTGTCTGGCACATAGAAGGCACTCTAGAGTCATTAACTGCAAACTGTTGTTTAAAACTCTGCCATTCTTTAAAACAGTAGTTCATAGACTGTACTGGTCAAACAGTTTGGAGAATGTATTTTAATACATTCTGTTGCTGAAGTTTCTCTCTCACTACCATCTTTTAGCCTTTTCATTTGGCACTGTGGCCACATGAAAATGATGTAAATTGCCTATTTCAACTACTAAACCATCCTTTAATGCTGTATTTTATGTATTTTTAGGACATTTCTGATCCATTTGTATCCTTGAAGAGCATCTGTAGAAGAGGAAGGAGAAGATGGGTGTGAAAACATTTACTCATAGCTCCTCTTCCCACAGCCAGGAAATGCTTGGGAAACTAAATATGCTACGAAATGATGGACATTTTTGTGATATCACTATTCGTGTCCAGGACAAAATCTTCCGGGCACATAAGGTGGTGCTAGCAGCTTGCAGTGATTTCTTTCGTACTAAACTTGTGGGCCAAGCAGAAGATGAGAAGAATGTGTTGGATCTACATCATGTTACAGTGACTGGCTTTCTACCCCTTTTAGAATATGCTTATACAGCCACTCTGTCAATCAACACGGAAAATATTATTGATGTTCTGGCTGCAGCCAGCTACATGCAAATGTTCAGTGTTGCTAGCACCTGTTCGGAGTTCATGAAATCAAGTATTTTATGGAATACACCCAATAACCAGCCAGAAAAAGGTCTAGATGCTGGACAAGAAAGTAATTCTAACTGCAATTTTACTTCTCGAGATGGAAGCATTTCTCCAGTGTCTTCAGAATGCAGTGTGGTGGAAAGAACCATTCCTGTCTGCCGAGAATCCAGGAGAAAGCGTAAAAGCTACATTGTTATGTCTCCTGAGAGTCCCGTAAAGTGTAGCACACAAACAAATTCACCCCAGGTATTGAATTCTTCAGCTTCCTACACAGAAAATAGAAATCAGCCAGTTGATTCTTCTTTAGCTTTTCCCTGGACTTTTCCTTTTGGAATTGATCGAAGAGTTCAGTCTGAGAAAGCTAAGCAGACGGAGAATACTCGAACTTTAGAATTACCTGGCCCATCTGAAGCAGGTAGAAGAATGGCTGATTATGTGGCTTGTGAGAGCACAAAAACTGCCTTGCCTCTGGGCACTGAAGAAGACATCCGTGTCAAAGTAGAAAGGTTAAGTGATGAGGAGGTCCATGAGGAAGTGTCCCAGCCTGTCAGTGCATCTCAGAGTTCCCTGAGTGATCAGCAGACAGTGCCAGGAAGTGATCAAGTCCAAGAGGACCTTCTGATCAGTCCACAGTCTTCTTCCATAGGTATCAGTGCCTTCTGTTTTTCATGATGCTATAGTCAATTCAAACATTTTTAAGTTCTTATTAGATAAAAAGTTTTGTGCTCAGTCCTATAGGAAATATAAAGAAGAGTAAAACGTAACAACTGGATTTCTTTCTTTTTCTTTCCACTACTGGAGTTTGAACTCAGGGTCTCATGCTTGCTAGGCAGGTGGTCTACCAGGTGAGTCACACCTCCAGCCCTTTTTGGTCTAGTTATTTTGGAGAAAAAGTATTGCTTTTTGCCCAGACTGATCTGGATACAATCCAGTTTTCCTATTTTATGCTTTCCTCCGTAGCTGGGATGACAGACATATGCCCCCATACCCAGCTGGTTGGTTGTAAAGAACATCAGTCCTCACCATCTCACTCTCCCAAGTGACTAGGATTACAGGCGTGTCCCACCATGCCTGACTGATAATTCAGTTTCTTTAAATGTAATTAGTTTGTTTTGTTTTGTTTTTACAAGTTAAGCACTGGGAAGCAAAAAACAAAAAAAACATAGTTGAAACGTGATGGTACAAAGGCAGAGACACAAATTGTGAATTTCTTTTTTGGTTTTCTTTTTGTAGCAACCCAGAGCTGGTATTGAATCTGTGGTCCTCCTGCCTTAGCCTCCTGAGTGCCTCAAGTGTACATCACCACACCCCCAACTGTGAATTACTTTCAGTGCAAAAGAAAGCAAGTTTTTCAAATCCAGTTAGTGTTTTGTTCTTTACTAAACTACTTATAGAAAACTTTTACCATGTGTTAAACGTTTTGATACTGCAACAAAGGAATTAATTTGGAGAAGCAGATATGTAAATGAATGATTACCGTGAACTATTAAAAATGCTGGGCGAGGTGAATTAAGAAAGCATTATGGTACAACAAAGTAAAGAACAAATTAACACAATATATTTGAGCTGGGTCTTAAACAATAAGTAGGAGTTTGCCCAAGCAAGGAAATGACATTTCAGTGAAGATGGATAAAAGCACAGAGAGGTAAGGAAGAGTATTGGCATGTTTGATAAGCAGTCAATTCAGTGAAGAGTGAAATGGATGATATGGATGCCTGAAACTTTGGGGAGTAATGAGTAGGAGACAGGACAAAAAGGTTATAAAGAGCCTTAAACACTAGTTCCAATTAGAATTGCATTCAGCTGCATAACAGAATCCCTTCTGCATTAAAAACAAACAAAATAGGAATCTATTTATATTACATGTGTTCAGAAATAGGAAGTTCAGAATTAGTATAGTAGATCTGCAGTGTAGGCAATGGCTTAGGCTCCCTTGTATATAGTTATAATTTACCATCTTTAGTTTGTCAATTTCATCAGTATGCTTATTGCTTTGTGCTTGGAGATGCTTACTACATACATCATTAGCTCTGCATTGTAGAAAGGAACCATGCATAAGGAAAATTCAGATGTTCCCAAAAACTTCTTAAAAAATAATGCCAGTCTGTCACATGATCTTTCTTAGCTGCAAAGGAATCTGGGAGAATAATGATTATTGGAACAGAATTAGAGCAGAATGGATATTGGTGTGCAGGAAGCAGTATCCATCACAGGTAGGCCAGATAAGCTTGGATTTTATCCTACTGGTAGTAAGGATTGTCTTAAAAGGATCAAAAAATAAAACATACACAAATATTTTAAGAAAATTAGTTTGGTATTAGTATGCAAGAGACTTGGCTCAGGAACCAGTTAGTACTAGTTGGTGTGACTGAAGAGTAAAACCATAATGAAACTGGATATTGCTAGATTTTGTAAAGGAAAAATCAATACATACTGAGTTTGTACATTGGAGGGACCAAAATAGGATGAAATAGTGGTAACATTTTACTATATTCACTGATTCTAAATAGCAATTTTCATATCTCAATCCTTGTATATCTTAGAGTTGGTCATCTTTTGTAACTTTTTTCTTAGTGACACCAAAAATAATGGTAATTATATAATGGATAGCATTTTAGCATGTATTAAATGCAGTAACTGCAATATGAAAAGGATGTGGGAATCTAGTTTGAAGAGTAATCAACAAGGTCATTTCTATGTAAATTATACACAAATGATGATCAAGGAATATTATGCCATAAAGCAGTTGAAAAGTCAGGATTGGTGAGATTACCAACTTGAGTCTTTTTTTTTTTTTAAGCAATGGCAAATTTAGTCTCAACAGGAAAATATGGAAGAGCCACAAACCCAGTAGTTTACAGCAATAGAAATGTATTTTTCTCACAGTTCAGGAGACCAGAAGTCCAAAACCAAGATATCAGCAGGACTTTGTTCCTTTGGAAGGTTTGCAGAGAAGAATCCTTTCTTGCCTCTTCCAACAAGAGTTGCCAACAATCCTTGACATTTGTTGGATTGTAGTTCTTTTCCTTCCTTCGTTCCTTCATTCCTTCCGTCTTCCCTGCCTCCCAACTTTCTCCTCCCTTCTTCCCTCCCTCTCAGCCTTCCCTTCCTCCCAACCTTCCCAACTTTCCCTACCTCCTTCCCTGGAGTTTGAACTCAAGGCCTTGTACTAGCTATGTAAACACTCTACCATTTGAGCCAAGTCCCCAGCCCCTTCATTACTCTTACTTTTTGTTTGTTTGGTTTTTGGTTTTTTATTATTATTGTACTGGGGATACATAGTGACATTTACAAAACTCCTTACAATATATCATAGTTGAATTCACCCCCTCCATCCTTCCCCTTCATTACTCCTATTTTCTATCCCATCTTCACATGACCTTCCTTATGTGTACATGTTTCTGTGTCTCAATCTCTCTGCTTATAAAGACACCAATCATTGACTATAGGACCCACCCTATTATATAATCTCTATTTGGTTACATCTACAAAGGACCTCATTCATAGTTGTTGGGCTAAGAATTCATCATACCTTTATGGAAGACAATTTTGCCCACTAAAGTTCATATTCCTGAATTTGGGTTAAGACACTTTTTAAGCATTTGAATGAACACATATCCAATAAAATATTTAATAGCAGGAGATCATAATTCGTTGTTATGACCAAGTTTTGTTTAATTGCCAGAGTGTTTGATCTTGAAAATATCGTGCCTTCTGAGTAACACATAAATAATTATTCAATCATTTTCCTGAGAACTTAGAAACCCAAATATTAATCTAATTAAATATCTTGCTGGATAGACATGTGAAATAGTCATTTTTATCACTCAAGTATATCTAATCAATTCATATTTTCCTTTTATGGTCTAATTAACATAACATAATATAGAGAATTATGAACATAAGTAGACTAAAGCTTTCAGTTATATAAGTAGAATTGATTACCTACATATTATAATTGTGGATTCTGTTGTAACACCGACATAGAATAACTCTGACTTGAATATGTAATCAGATAATTCTAAATGGGTTTTATTCCCTTGCCTTCATGCAAATATACTAATGACTCAGTAAACCAATTATTTTTTTTTTTTGTGGTACTGGAGTTTGAACTCAGGTTCAAACTCAGGAGTTTGAACTTGCTAGGCAAGCACGCTACCACTTGAGCATCAGTAAACCTATTTTAACTCCAAGTTGATATGCTAAAACAAAGCCAAACAGGTAGTCAGTAAATGTGAGTGAGAGAAAACAAAGATGTGCATAGTACTTCGTTTTCTGTGTTTCATAAAAATGTTTCCATGAGTGGCTCATTTGGCTTATGAACTTGTCATTCCAGGGACTGATAATTTGACGCTGAATGTATTCATCATTCTGAAATTCTAAAATAATCTGATTACCCATGAAATTAATTCAGGTGGAATTCTTTTTTTTTTTTAAGTATCATGAGTTAATCTCAGGGCCTCACACTTATTAAGGAGGCATTCTACCACTTAAGCCAACAGCCCTTTTTGTTTATTTCTCAAATAGGGTCTCACATTTTTGCCTGGGATCTCCTGTACCACGATCCTCTTACTTACCTTGCCCACATCACTAGGATAACAGGCATATGCTACTATGCCTACTTATTGGTTGAGATGAAGGGATCTCACTTTTTGCCCAGGCTAGCCTGAACCGAGATTCTCCCTAATCTATGCCTCCTGAGTAACTGAGATTATAAGTATAAGGCACTGTGCCTGGCCTCAAGTGGAATTTTAAGTTCTCTTTTTTGTCAGTTGCCCAGCAACAGCTTTTAAAATCCAATGCCCTTAACTTAAGCCAAATAGAAGCAGAAAAGTTTTAAAGACTGCAAAGTATAGGTTAGATCTTAGCGCTCAAAAAGGTAAGGTCGTCAATTTTTTATTTAGTTTAACAAAAATTTGTGAGTAGATAGCTTTGTGGCTTCATTATTTATCTTGAAGTATTCAATTATCTGTATACACCAAGGGCAAATATTAGTCATTCTCGATAAGCTGTACTTTATTATGTTAGCAATAGAATTCTATATTCTTAAGAATCTCTTCCATTAAGAATAAAGTAATTGGAGCTGAGGATGTAGCTCAGTGGTGGAGCACTTACCTAGAATGTGCAGGACCCTGAGTCTGATCTCCAGAAAAAAAAAGAAAAAACTAAAGTGGTTGATGTGGTGAGCAGTAAAGGTATTAAACAATTTTCTCATTAGCAGTAGTGACTAGATAAACTTGTTGAGGTGGGCAGCTAAAATAATGTTGGAATTGCACCATTAATTCCATGGAAAAGCAATGCAGCATCCTGACTAAAAGTTCAAAATGGAGACTCAAATCTAGATTCTGCTGCCAATTACTGCCACTTAAGAGATGTTACTTTGAGCACATTGCTTACCAGTTTTCCGTAGCCATAAAGTGAAGATAGTGATACAGGAGTCTCCTTACCCATGGTTTTACTTTCTACATTTCTAGTTCCTTGATGTCATCTATGATCCAAAAATACTAAATGGAAAATTCCAGAAATAAACTATAAGTTTTAAATTTCACACTCTTCTGAGTAACATGAAATCTTGCACCCTCTCTCTCTGAGCCTGAGATGTGAATCATCCCTTTGTCCAACATATCCAGGCATATATGTTAACAGCTTGATGATCACTTAGTAGCCATCATAGTTTTCAGGTAGACTGTCACAGTACTGTAATGCTTGTGTTCGTGTAATCTTTTTTTTTTTTTTAGAAGAAGGGAGACCACGTTTAATCTTTTGTTACCATATGTTGCTATAATTGCTCTATTTTGTTATTGTTAATTTCTTACTGTGCCCAGTTTATAAATTAAGTTTTATCATAGGCATGTAAGTACAGAAAAAACATAGTACATATATAAGGTTCATGGTTTCACACCTCTACTAGGACAGTCTTGGAATGTATTCTTCCCTAATAAGGGGGTACTGCTATTCCTATTTATTAAGAATGCCCAGGCCCTCCAGCCAAAGACCCCCAGGAACACACCTGTAGTTGAATATGTTAGGACAGTAGTTTTAATACCCGAAAATCCATAATATCCCAAGTACATGGGATAAGTTAGTGTGCAGCAGGCAATTATAACCTGATACCACATAAGTAGTATTGTAGTGGGAGTGTACATATCTGTTACAACAGAGATGACTGGATTTTGTGTTCCTTGAGTGGAGCTAAACAGTTTGTGCTCACCAGTTGTCTGAAGAGAACTGTCATAATCTGGGTAGCCCTATTATTAGTGTCTTTCTGATTGTATACATTCTGTGCCTAGAACTGTAGTAACTTCAGCAGAAGCATTTTGATGATGTGGAATTAAGGTCCAATTTTTACAGGACTAAGAGGTGGGATTAATGATGTTAGAGAAACTTAAATAATAGAGGGACCTATAAAAGGGTATCTGAAGCATTCAAGGAACAGCTTTAAGTTTTTGTCGGCTGGGTCAGATGGGGGATGATGGAGCCTGTGATGTAGCTAAGTGACAGATTTTAAACAGTCAAAAACAGTAGGATAGTGCTGTTAACTATAACAGTCAAGGTTAGTAGTAACACAAAAGAACAGAAAGGAATACTTAAGAATCAGAATATGAATCTGGTTTCATGTCTTGGGTAAAAGCTGCACATTTTTTAAGTGAGTCTGTTCTAAAGAATTCCTCCGAATCTTTAGTTTAAGGTCCCCTAGTGGAATGGATGTACAACAGTCAAAAGGATGTTTATATATGCCTTGTAAGTTGGGAAATGTGAAGCCAATAACCAATGTCTTAAAAGTTTTACTGCTCAGTCAATTGTTAGCAGAACCTGATACACTTCTTTCCTTGCCTTGTCCTCAAGGACAGGCTTTCCCTGCTGCCTGTTCCAGAAGATCAAAGCTCCACATTTTAAATCATTCAGAAACTGCCTAAGTGAGTGTTTTTGAAATGGCAGATCTTACCTGTTTGTGATAATATTTGAGACATCATACAGAATTCATGAAGTATTCAATCATGTCATTTTATAAAAAGGTAAAAATCTAAGATTTAAAGTAAAATTTCTAATTGTAAAATGCACCATATTGTTATTGTATGAAGTATATAAGTGTGTTACAGAAGATGGCTCTTTGCAATAAGTTGTAGAAATTTAAGGACTTTAAGTGCTTTGATGGTTATTGTTTTAAAATTCCATTTGTTCTTATTTTTCTTGAAGTTTATGGATGATAAGAAAAATGAAGTGCCAGAGTAAAAGATAAAGCTATGGAGTTAATTAATAAGAATATCAAGCCGAACACCAGTGGCTCACACCTATAATCCTAGCTACTTGTGAGACTGAGATCAGGAGGTTTGCAGTTTAAGACCAGCCCAGGCAAATAGTTCTTGAGACTCCATCACCAAAAAAGATCCAGAGCAAAATGGACTAGACATGTGGCTCAAGCAGTAGAGCACCTGCTTTGAAGCACAAAGCCCTAAGTTCAAACCTTAGTCCCACTAAAAAAGAAAAAGAAGAAGATCATCAGCACAATGTATGGTCCTATTACTGGAGATATAACTTGTGATTCTATAGTTAGCACAAAACCAAGTACTTTTTTCCCTATTATTATAGCATAGGTGTACAGCATGAAAAGTCCTCAGTCCTCCTTAAAGTCAGAACTCACTAGAAGGTGTTTAAGAGGCTCTCAGTGCATCACTCCTGTCCATGTCTTACCATTACACTCTTACCAAGATTGTGTCGTTGACAGGAAGACCATGCATTGGAAATGTTCGTAGCAGCACCTCTTAAAATTTGCGTTCCAATATTGGTGCTGTGTTGTAGCATCTCCAGTTGAACGATCTTGTTCCTGCTGAAAGCTCCCCCCAAATAGCCCCTTGCAATTTCAAATTGTACTTGGTAAAATGGCATCAGTCAAGAGATAAGTGTACAGGTTAGTGTTACAGTGAAGAAAAAACATGAAGGGAGAGGATAAATTTATCACTCCCAAAAGAATATGCTGTCTCCATAGATTTGCCTATTGTGGATATTTCATATAAATAGGATCATGAGTGGATAGTGTTAATGGTTCTACCAGTCACACATCTGAACTTGGTCTCCAGGCTGGTTCAAGTGGAACCATGTCCACTTGAATGGAACCCATGTCCATCCTCTCACTATAGTTTATTCCTCTTACAGATTAGAGTCAACACACTAGGTGAACATATCATAGGAACAAATACATAGGAGGCTCGAAAACAATTTCAAAGAAACAACACAAATTTGACAGAGTAACTAAAATACTTATGTCTAGGAAAATAAATGCAGCAGTAAAGGACTTCATTGAAATATTTGAGCTCAATTCAGCATAAGCATAAGCCAAGGGCAGGTTGTATCTCCAAAGGGATTTCATATCCGTACTCTATTGCCAAGGGCGCTAGCTAGTACAAGGCAACAAGAACTTCAGCTGAATTGTTTTCAGACTTCCATTTTTGTTGTGTCCTCTCGCCAAAGACCACCTGTATTTGAACAAGTTGAGTTTATTGCTCCTTTGCAGAAAGAGAGATCACACACCATGAGGTGTTTAGAACTCAGTAAGAGGATATTAGAAAGGCAGAGTGCTTAAATGCCATAACATACCCTCCTTCCCAGACGTGATACAGCCTACCTGATGTTAAGAAGCAAGACAGCTCAAAATGTTCATCTTTAGTACCCTTTCCTTTTCTTTAAGGGAAAAAAAAAATGAGAATAGAAAGATGCTAACACCTGAACAGTTCTTTCTTCAACAAAATGTAGCATTATCTGTTTCTCTATATCTGGATTAAAAATAAATCAGAAGGATCAGGAATAAGTTAGATAAATAGACATAGGGAAAAAATATGAATGTCATTTAATAGTAAGGGAAACAGGAATGACAAAGGTATGCATAGAATTGCTAAACGTGGGCTGGTGAAGTGGCTCAGGTGGTAGAGCGCCTGCTTAGCAAGTAAGAGGCCCTGAGTTCAAACCCCAGTACTGCCAAAAAAAAAAAAAGTTGCTAAACACACACCAGTACTGTGGAATTGGGGTACAGTCAAGAATGAGTGTAAATTTACATGGTCTTACGGACCTTTAAAAGCCTCTGAGTATTTCCATGTATTAGAGCATCGCATAATGAGCAATTGGTGTCCCTGATGGTGCTGTGAGTCATCAAGAAAAAAATAAATTGTATTTTATATTCTTTAAGAAATCAAAGCAAAATGTAACCCTGTCACAAATTTTCCAGCACAAATGATGAAGTAATTTTGAGTACTTAGAGGAATTAATTTAAAAAAAAATTAAGTGGAAAATGTACTTGCTTCCGAATATCAGCTAATTCAAATGTTCCAAAGGGAAAAAACTAAAGTATTAAGATTCTAATTTTCATGAGGAAGAAGAAATTTCAGCTGATGTATGTTAACAGATGATGTTTATTAAGTGTTTGCATGTGTAGATAGTACTATAGAAACTTAGTACATTTAAACTGTCAATAAAATATAAGCAAAAGCTTGTTTGCTTTTAAGGAAAAAGACCATCTCAGAGGCTCCAATTGTTCATTTGGGTGCAACATAGCTTATTTGCAGATGGTAAAGAGAATGACAGGCTGGGTGCTGGTGTCTCACGCCTATAATCCTAGCTACTCTGGAGACAGGGATCAGGAGGATCAAGGTTCATGGCTAGGCTAGGCAAATAGTCAGGAGACCATTGGCAGAGTTCATTGTTTGGATCAACTTTTCCACTACAAACAACAAATTCCAGGTTTTAAAAAAGTCACCCTAGAGTATTTGAAAACCTGAAAAGATGCTTTAAAAACTTCCAGGTTAAATTGGGGGTTGTGAGGAACTTGACCCAGAAAGATAAGTAGATTATCAGAGCACTAAAACCAGTTTTGCCTTTAAGACATTTTCCACTCTGCATCATCAAAACAGTGCAGAAAAGGCCCACATGGAGCATGTGAAGGTTATAAAGTCTTAAAGAAGTTGCTACACATATTAAATGGGAACCTGGAAGGACTGTTCATTAGAACTAAACTTGTTCCCTATTCTTCAAATGCGGGGGTCCTGTAAAACTGCATTGGCAGTGGGTGGGTAGAAAAGGGAGAAAGAAGGAAAATGCATCCCTGAGAAGTTGCAGTCACTGACTAGCCCCCTTGATATTTATATATTGGTTATACTTACTGTGAATAGGCTGGGGAATCTTAAACAGTTTATGTGATGCAGAAGTAAACATAAACCTTCTATGGAAGGAGGCACATTTATCCCAACCTCAGCAGATCAGTCCCCTACAAATGATTTTAAAGGACAGAAACCACTGTCAAACATAACCAGGGCAAACAAAGAAAGAAGGCACAGAGAGAACCACCAATGGGAAAGTAAGAAAAATGCAATAGAAATAATTGGCAAAGCCAACTAGCACAGTTTTTAAACAAATTTAAAAGGTGCTTATTCTATTTAGCAAAATAAACAAGTCTGAACAATAATTGCAAAGAACAGTAAACCATATACACAATAACATTGCAAATGGACAGGGTGAGGGAGTTGGCAAATAGGACCTCTAGAAAAGAGCAAAATAACCAAAATGAAAATCTTGGTGAACATTTTGACAGCAAATTGGATTTAGCAGAAGAGAGAATTGGGAATCAAGATAAATTAAAAGAAATTATTCGAATGTTGCCCAGAGAGAAATAGAGGACTACACTGGAGAAGGGTGTGGAAGATACAAATATAGGTTTGATGGAAATTCAGAAAGGAAAAGAGAGAATGGCTGAGAATTTTCAAGAGTTAATCAGACTAGTCTACTAGAGACCAGCAAATCTCAAACAGAAATAATAAAAAGAAACATAAACCTAAACACATCATAGAGAAAATTCATAAAATTAAAAAACAGTGAAAAAGCCTTGAGGTGTTGCTCACGAGGTAGAGTGCATGTCTTGCAAGCATGAAATACTGAGTTCAAACCTCAGCACTACCCCCACATGAAGATTACCCTCAAAAGAATATTTGACTTTCAACATCAGAAACCACTGTGTGTAGAAAACATAACTGCCAGTCTAGATTTCTGTATGCAGTCAGAATAGCTTTCAAGAATGAAAATGAAATAAAGATGTTTTCATCACTAAAGAAAATGCCCAAAGATGGACTTCAAGCAGAAGTAAAAGCACAGATGGGAGGTCTCCTAAGATTGAATGTAGAGCAAAAAGAAGAGGTAAATATGTGAACAAGTGTGATAAACATTGCTCATATGAAAGAACAATAATGGCTTGTTCTTATACAGTAGAATGCCTTATAGAATAAGTAAAATGCATGCTAAGCCATCACTTTACCACTGAGCTGCCTTCCCAGCACAGCACATATAAGGTGAAAATACCCATATTCTGTGGCCTAGCAATTCTGTTGCTAAGTATGCGTCCTAGCCAAAAGCATGCACATGTGCGTTAACTTTAACCTCTCAGAGAATATTCAGTGACATAAGCCTGAATTTGTCCATCGGGATTAAAGTGCATAGATTATTAATATTCTACAACAGTGAAGATGAACTTGAGTTACATAGCATCATGAATGAGTCCACAATGTTAAAGGAAGGAAGCAAGTCGTAAGAATACAGTGTAATTTGTTTATAATCAGACAACACTGAACTGTATTGTTAATAGCAAGAGTTGAAAACTCTCTTAAAGGCCTGCTGCTGTCACATGGTCTCTTTTGCAACCACAGGTACTCAGCCCTGCATAGTGGGACAGCAGCCCTTGACTGTCTATAGCTGTGCTCCAGTAAGAACCAATGATTAGCTTATGGCTACATATATTTGAGATTAGGTTACTTTTAAGGGAAGGAAGGTGGAAGGATGACCATAAAAAAAAAAAAAAAATGCTGTCAGAAGAGGGAGTCCCCAGGGGAGGGTAAACGAGGACTTCTGTGGAATGCAGGCAGGTCTTTGTGTGGCTCACGTGAAGCTTGCTCATTTGTTCACTTTGTCTTTTAAATTTCATGTAAAAGTTGTATAATAAATTGTATGTCACAATAAAGTAACTTCTAAAAAATAAAAATTTGTCAGTGTTTCCTTAAATTGTGGTTATTTAATTTTATGTGAATTGTAGATTGCATTTAAATTGCTCTGCTTGTTTTCTGAAATTGTATCAAGCAAATATTCACAAGAAACTTATACAGTAATATAAAACTTGTGTCACTTATAACTCCTTTTAAAATCACAAACATTTAATTAAAGTAAAAGTAAAATATGGGACACTACTATTTGTGATTATCAGGATATGAACACTAGATGATAGATTTTAGATACTTGGATATGTGACTTGCAGTTAATATCTTGGCTTATTTGCACCAAAGTATAAACAACTGTCCTCTTTTATTCTTCACAGGCTCAGTAGATGAAGGTGTTACTGAGGGGTTACCTACACTTCAGAGCACTTCTGGCACTAATACTCACGCGGATGATGATGACCGGTTAGTATTAACATAACGTACTTTCCTTGTAAGGGTCATGCTTACAACTCTAAACTCAAAGCATTTTTATGTCACAATTGTATAAGAAATTTATTGAAATGTAACTTTAGTATATTTTTCAGAATATCAGGTAGCATCTCTACATTGGGCTGTTTTTTTGTTTGTTTGTTTCCTAATCCCATTGCTTTAAATATGATCTATATCAGAGGTTGAAAAACTATGGACCACAGGCTAGTTCTAGCCTACTACCTTTGTTTATATATCCGCTATTACTGGAACACAATTATGCTCAGAGTTGAGTGGTTGAAACAGAGACCACATGATAGGCAAAACCAAAATATTTTCTATCTTCCTTAGTGCAGAAAATGTTTTCCAAGTCCTGACTTCTACTCGTGATTCCCAGTACATTATCTTCACTCAACCCTTCCTGTTTGGTATTTCCACACAAATATGTAGGGACATTTCAGACTTAATAAGGCCGAGAAGGAACCTCTTGGTTTTTACCTCCCCACATAAGTCTTGTCCCCAATTTCCTCCCATTCCATCCCCTAATTTCTCCAGCACAATCTGTAAGAATTATTCATGATCTTTCTTTCCCTCTCCTCACATTTAATCCTCAAGTCCTGTCAACTCTACCTCCAGAATATATCTGCAAATCCTGGTCTGTGTACTTTTCCTCTGTGCTGTAGCCACCCTGGTTTAAGTCAACATCTTTTACTGCAGTACCCTTCAAACTGGCCCCTGAATTCATTCTTCCACTGCTCAAGTCCATTCTCCATGTAGTAGCCAGAATCATCTTTTTTCTTTTGAATTAAGTCAGACTAGTAACTATTTTAAGCTATAGATATTTACCATTCTGCATTTATACTTAAAATCTAAACTCCTTTTAAAGCCCTATATGGTAGGACTTTTGCCTGACTCAGACCAAATACCCTTTGCATGCTACATTTTGGCCACATTGACCTCCTTTCAGTTCCCAGAATCCTCCATATTTGTTCCTGCCTTTGGTACTTTCTGCCACTTACGGCCTTTACTCTACCTGAAATGCTTTCTCCCCTAGTTTATTTCACATGTGCTATGCTCCTTGCCTTCAGATTACTGTCTCTGTCAGTTCTCCAGGAGGCCTTTGCCAACTACCAATCTAAACTATCACCCAGTCACTATTGGAGCTTCTCATTTTAATTCTCTGCTTATTATTTTTCTTGCTTATTGTTTTTCTCTCACCACTAAATATAGACTCCACTAAGTGAATTGAATTCCTCTATAGAGAGTGCAGTCTTAAAACTGTATTTAATGAAAACATGAAGGATTCATGTACTCACAGTTTATTATTCTTAAGAAACTAAATCTGGTAGAGGAGAGTATGAACCAGAATCATTTGAATGAATTAATGAAAGCCTGAAGAAGCAAGAACATATTTAGATTTCTTATTTGCAAATATTAATCAGTTCATCTATTCATTAAATGCTGTGCTGAATGGTGGGGATATAGAGATGAAATGCATAGCCTTTGCCCTCAAAGAGCTCAGTCAGTGCTCAGGGAGGAGGAGAGATTAAAGATAGACAAGTAAACACATCATAAGTGATGTGTAGTGAGTTAAGTTGCTGTGTGTAGGAGGATACCTATCTATACCACTGATAAATCAAAGAAGGCTTTTAGGAAGAAAATGTGACAACTCAGCTGCATTTTTAAAAATGAAAAGGCATTATCTAGGCAAAGAAGGTAGACTAATACAGGAAGTTATAAATGCAAGAGCGCGGCACTCAGTGTACTGAATATGCTGAATTTATTACTTGATAACAGGGTATGTTTGATTAGGATGATAAGAAATGAGGTTAGAAAGATAACATTCAGATTTAAGGATTCTTGGATGCCTTGCAAGAGGGTTAATGTATTCTAATGGCAGGATTTTAAAGGGGAACTGATTTTAATCAGAAAACTGTGATTCAGTGAGAAGGATGCATTAGCAAGTTAGAGCCAAAGAGAGAATTATTAATTCAGGTTTGTATTGATTAGGGTCTAAATTAAAGCATTGCAGGAAGGAAGGATTAGAGAGATTAAGGATGTCTAAGGGTAAAATAATTCAGGATATGAGTTGTATGTCCATGCTTAATTTAAGATGCTGGACATTGTTCTTCTTCTAAGTAAAACTTAGACAATAAGTAAAAGTCTTCACGTGGCTTTTTTTTTTCTTTTAGTCATTTAAAGTTGACCTACATACAATTGCTTTCAGTGGGTCAGGATGGGGTTGAGGGGGAGAGATGCAACTAATGTACAATATAAGCCTAATTCGGAATTGTCACTACGAATCCCCCCCCCCCCCCGTATAACGAATATATCCTAATTTTAAAAGTATTAAATAAATTTGACCTGCAGAAATACTTAATTCAACTTAAAAATCAGAACCTGGTTGCCTTCTTTGGTTTATTTTTTTAGATTGGAAAATGTTCAGTATCCCTACCAACTCTACATTGCTCCTTCTACCAGCAGTACAGAACGACCCAGTCCAAATGGTCCAGACAGACCGTTTCAATGTCCAACCTGTGGGGTACGATTCACCCGTATTCAGAACCTAAAACAGCACATGCTTATCCACTCAGGTAATGTCACTTTCCCTATTGTTGCATATGTGAGCACACTAAAACATTTTATTTTTGAATCTCAATTAAAATAGAAAACAGGTACTTTGGGCCAGGCAGGAGGATCGCAAGTTCAAAGCCACCATGGGCTACATAGCAAGACCTTTCTCAAAAACAAACACAAAAAACTGGTACTTTGGAGAGCACAAAAACAAAAATGTTTGGAAAGTCAAATGAGAACAGATTAGCTTAGATCTGTTACTGAAACAATGTACTGTCAGAGGACTCTAATGCATTTTCTAGAGGCATTAAGCCCCGATTAAAGCATGTAGGCAGAATGCACTTGCTGTATGATGTATAAGTGAGCAGATATTTGGTACTTCAGATGTGTGTGTATACATCAGACAGAAAAGCGCAAACAGGTGGGAAAGGAAATGGGCATAAGAGTGTATACGGATATTCTATGTATCATTCTTTTAACTTCTCTATAAGTTTGAACTTTTTTCCAAATAAAAAGTGCTCCAAAAGATTTATTTTTATTTTACTTATTTAGTTTTTGTGGTATTGGGCCTCACACTTGCTAGGCAGACGCTATACCACTTGAGCCACTCCCAGCCCTTTTATGTTGAGTATTTTCAAGAAAGGGTCTCTAGAATTATTTGCCTGGGCTGACTTCAAACCAAAATCCTCATGATCTCTGCCTCCTGAGAAGCTAGGAGTATAGACGTGAGTCACCAGCACCCACCTTAAGACTTAATATTTTCTTACTAATTTTAATTCTACTGTCCTCAGTCTCTGTGCTCTGATTAGTTAGCTTTGTGGTTTGTTTTTGTTTTAGTATAAGAAAGATTTTAGATAAATGTGTAGATCAGATTTCAGTTGAACTTAAGTTCAGTGATCCAAAGATTCTTGTGCTAAATCACTGTGCTGCTGTTTTCAGCTGTGTTAGTATCTCATTTCCCCTTCTTTAAATCGGTCTTATAGTTCCTGCCCCAATATCAATTCCCTGTGACTTGTGAAATCCACACTTCACATTTTGCAGAATTTTTAAATTCATTTTTATCCCAAAAGTATGATAATGAATTTTAAGGAGACTGTTAATATGCTTTATAACTCCCTTACTAATTTCTAACAATATTACATTAAATATCCAAAAGCCAGTTTCATGTGATGGTCCTATTATGATCATTATGTACAAGGATAACTAGAATTCTTTTTTCTTCTCATTTCCCTCTAAGATAGTGAACATATTTTCAGTATAAATCTCTCTAATGAGATGAAGTAAGTGTACATGAAGATTTTGGTTCTAAATGCTGTTGTTAAAATGTGTCTAGGGGCTGGGGATGTGGTAGAGACTTGTCTAATATGCATAAGGTCCCAGGTTCAATCCCTAGCATGGCAAAAACTAAAAAGAATGGGTTTTTAGTTCTGTAAGATACACAGTTTAGAAGAGCATTCAGAAATTACCTTCAGTACATATTACCATGTTTCCCCTACTTCCTGCCTTTTTTATCTTAAGCACTAGTGACTTTTCAAATATTCTGCATTTTTTTCTGATACTGAATTGGAATACATTTTGCTGGTGATTTTTGTCTTCTTTTTTTCTTGTTTTGTTCTTTTTTAAGATATGGCTACAAGATTATAGTTTAGAAATTTGTGAGGTTTAAGACTTTTCAGTTTATTTTCAGGTGTCATTTTGCTTTGCTTTATTTCATAGGAATTAAACCATTTCAGTGTGACCGCTGTGGGAAAAAGTTCACCAGGGCTTACTCGCTAAAGATGCATCGCCTAAAGCATGAAGGTAAACGCTGTTTCCGGTGCCAGATATGTAGTGCCACTTTCACTTCCTTCGGGGAATATAAACACCATATGAGGGTTTCCCGGCACATTATCCGCAAGCCTCGGATTTACGAGTGCAAAACATGTGGCGCCATGTTCACCAACTCTGGAAATTTAATCGTGCACCTGAGGAGTCTGAACCATGAAGCATCAGAGCTAGCAAACTACTTCCAGAGCAGGTGAGGTGCACAACGAAAACCCAACCAGGAAAACTGCTTTCTAAACTCTATTTTCCTGCTTTTAGGGCAGCCTGCTGTGGTTTTTTTTTTTAAATCAGGTTGCCAGCTAACTAGTCACATTCACTTCATAAATTCCCACATACTCTGATCTCCTGATCTGATAAAATTTTACTGTATCTCCAAAGTATATAAAGTGATACATATTTTATAGTTAGTATTAAAATACTTTCCTAGGAAAATTAATACATATTTCTACAGCAGTAGACTACTTATCCTCTTGGTTTTTTTGTTTTGTTTTGTTTTTTAATAATAGAAGGTTAAAGAAATTTTGTAGTGGATCTTAACTAGATCTTGGAAAATACACCATTTTAGATAATACTTAGTAGACCCTGAATGTTAGTAAAATTCTTGATCACTTCTACTTTTTAGCCCTATGTAGAAGAATATCCATTTACTAATAAGAAATATGCTTAGACAGCAATTATGGATATGATTGTTTAGATCAAATGAAATTTCTCCTGTTTTCTTTGAGTTTAGAGCTAATAGTTACCTGTAGGTTATCTAAGGAAATCAGGTTCTAGTTCTACCTCTGCCACTAATGGTTGTTTAGTGAGCATACCACTTTACAGGTGAGGCTTGGAACTTAGTGAGAGATAAAATGTAAGCTTTAATAAGATGGTGTCCAAGTCCCCTGTAGATATAAAATTCTATTGTGTGTGTAATTTTTTTGATAACTTTTAAGAATCATACTTTTGTAGAAATCCTTAAGTTTTTCTTAAAATGAAATCCTTCTAAATCCTTACATTATAAATTACCTATATTTTTAAGTCATATTTTTCAGTAAGTTCCAAATTATTCCTGTGTAGATTTTTCCTTTCAAACCAGGCATTCATTTTTTTAATCATTTCTAATTCTGAGAGTGTGGTTGTCATGTCACTAAATCTAGATTATGCGTAGTAGTTGAGGACTAAGAGGAGATTCCAGTTAGAACTCCTGTGTCTCTGCCTTCCCCATGCAGAGCCCTGTGTCCTATACTCTTCTGAAAATGACACAGATGAGCAGATTTTAATTTTCCTATTAATACTGGACAGCCAAATTATTAAATAACCATATCAGAATGTATTGGTTATTAACAGTCTTCTTATAATTACTTTTTTTAGTTTAGTAATGAAGATTTAAATAAAGCATCTGGACTTACTTTAAAATGTTTATTGTTCTAACTCCCAAGAATAATTATAGTAAAAAATTTAGAAAATACAGAAAAGCATAAATTAAAAAATTATTCTGCTGTCACCACCTAGAGAAAATACTCAGTTATTGAAATTTTAGTATCTTTTACTGTCCACATTTCCTGTGTGAATCAATAATTAAATGCTTTTTGAGGAGTAACATGAAACTGAGCTCAAGGGATTCATGTCCAAATTCTGATTCAAATTATTTTTCCCATTTCTCAATTTTACATAGTAGATTGTATATAAGGTCATTTATGCATTAAGGGCTTAGTTTCTTAGCTAACTTGTTTCTACTTAGTAATATAAACATGGGTTTATATACCTCTCCATGTGTAATCCAAGTAAAATCAAGCATTTAAGTCAGTCACATGATCTTTGCTTAAGTGAACGTGCCACTTAGATTTATTTTATATACAGAAACTCTGCTACATAGAACAAGAAAGGCCATGAAGTATCCAAAGGTTCACTGAAAGTGGTCATTAATCTTATTTATTGTTAGTACAGAGAGTTGATGTACTTTGTTTCCAATGGATTACTTTGGTTCATAGTTAGGAAAGCTTACTAATAAGTTGAAAGTTCCTGAGTTTTAACCTTACTGAAGAATTAGTGAATGAAAAGTTCCAATCTTGTTTTACAGATTATATCTTTTTATTGTAGTTTATCTATTACTGGTTTGAACATTAACTCCCTGTTTCACCCTTTGCCTCTTATCTAGTGATTTCCTAGTACCGGACTACTTAAACCAAGAGCAAGAAGAGACCCTTGTTCAGTATGATCTTGGAGAACACGGTTTTGACAGCAACTCCTCTGTTCAAATGCCTGTAATTTCACAGGTCTCCTCAACCCAGAACTGTGAAAGTACTTTCCCCTTAGGTTCTCTTGGTGGGCTTGCAGAAAAGGAGGAAGAAGTGCCAGGGCAGCCAAAGACCAGTGCTTGTGCTGAGGCTACCAGGGATGACCCCCAAAATCAGAGCTTTCGTCCATAACTCTTGAGTAGTTTGTGATTTGGCTTCATTTTTAGTTTTTCAAAAGTGCCTGTGGTCAGTCTTGTACATTTAATTTCTTTAAACAAGAAAGGGTTTGGAAAAGGATTTCCCTTTTCACTTTGTAAGCCCTACGACTGTTTTATTTTTCATAATTGAGAGTTGCTTCTGTAAGTACACAACAACATGATGTTGAAAAAGAATACAAACTATGAGACTTAAGAGAACCAGTCGACTTAAAACATATACCAGTTTTTCCTTCCACTATTAACAGTAGGCTAACTACTTTACATTGAGTAAAGAAGAAATCAGGTGGTTATTGATCTTCCGGAAATAGGGACATGGGAAACAAATTACTATACAGAATTTGACAAACGACCTGAGTAGATGTTAACTCCTATATACAGTATGGACATTGGAAAGCCTGGTGTTTTAGAAGTATTTATGGTAAACTTTCTTAAAAATTATTAAGTAAATACTTCAGAAACTGCTTCATAGTTTTTTTTAAGCTTTGTCATTTCTATTATGATTTTTCATGGCATAAGTTTAGTATTGGACAATACCTTTTAACCACTCCAGAGACAAAGAACCATGATTGAAGAGTCAGGCTGTGGATGAAATAACCAGGAATGCAGAATGAAGTATGTAAATCCCAGCTTCATAGGAACTCTTTTTAATACTGCTTTTCTTACTAAATTGATGTTTACCTGGTCTTTGAATGTTAATGACCCCATTAGTTTCCCCTTGAATATACTGCTGTGCTACCATATAAAGGAAAAATAATGGAGATATTCTATATTTTATATATAGGTTTATGTATTGTTTGGCGAGGGGGGGTGTTTTGGTTGTGCTGTTTTGGACAAAATAAAGAATTCTGTGTTGAGGCTACATTCTTAACCCAAGTAAGATTGTTTACAAAATCCCATATGACAGTGATACATTGTCCTTGTTCCAAAATATTATTAATCATTGCCAAGATCGGTAAGAGCAGTTACTATAGTTTTTACAGAATGTAAGCAATAATGTAGAAGATGAGAAAAGATATATAAATCATCATCTGTGACCCATAAATCTAGGGAAGGGAGGGAAAATTATTAACACTAGCAAAATACAAAAAACCTTAAATTAATGAATATTACTTTTTTTGCTGCTAAAAAGATGAAATTTATGTGATACCCTACACTGGGGTACACTTTTCATCTGGTGCCATTAAAGCATCTCTGACTTTTAGTCTACAAATGTTTGTGAGTCTATGAATATGAACATTTGAATATCTTTTCTACATATAAAACACTCAGAAGTTTCACATTATGAGAATACCTGATTAGATTAGAAAAAACACAGCTGTAGTTTCTTTGTTTTGTTTTTGACAGGGTCTCACTATGTAGACCAAGCTGGCCTCAAACTTGGCAGTCCTCCTGCCTCAGCCTCCCAAATGCTGGGATTTACAGGCATGAGTCACCACACCCTGCTCAAAATAAAGTTCTTTAGTTAAACACAAGATCTGAAATTTATTCAGATGCTAGACCTTACTAAATATATTTTTAAAGTATAATGATTTGTTTCTTTTTAAATTAGCTAGTTCTACAATTTATCCCATACACGAGCAAATAAAAAGAAAAGGAAAGGAAGCTTAGTAGAATTTTTTTAGATTAAGATTTTTTTCTTTCTCTTCCTGTATTCTGCTGTCCTTATTTCCAACTCCTCCTCCTCTTTCTCCTCCTCCTTCTTGACACCAGTGATTGAACCCAGGACCTGTGCTTGCTACACACATGCTGTATCACTGAGCTACACCCCAGTCCTCATTTCCAATTCTTTACCTCACTCATGATTCTGGGTTTTTTACCCATTTATTCCAAACCTGGATGTATTACTTTGAAGAAAATGAGCATATACATATGCCAGTGGACTTCTACCATTTGTGTTTCTTGCTGATGGGGTTGAATTACTTTCTGCAACAGATTGGCAATTTTTATTTTTGTGGTAGTCTTTGAAAACTGTTATGCTGCCTAGCAAGTATGGGATCCTGAGGTCTATCTCCAGTGCTGAAAAAACGAAAACTGTAATGCCTATTAATTTAGCAAGAACAGAATTGGTAAAATTGTGACCAGGAATCCATAGTCCTTCCAAGTTTTGGTTTGTTGGTTAGTTTGTTTTAAGAGCAACAAAAAACAAAAGGAGGAAAGAAATAAGAGCTGTATTAAGAGTCATTTACAGATTTCTTGGTAAAAAAGTGCTTCTGCATATCTCCCATCCTGAGAATTCTACATTAAGAGAGCCCTAGTCAGGGGCTGGTGGAGTAGCTCAAGTGATAAAGCACTGTGCATCTGACTGTGTTCTTTCATAATGAATGATGCTTTTGCTAGGTATTCTTTCCCAGGTAGAAACTTTAGATTTTCATTGATAATTACAAATTGTACAGATTTCTAAATTTTAATCAAAAATTTGAAGGTACTGTGAAAACACATACCTGCTTAGTTGTCTGGTGCCCAAATCTTATTAATACAGATAACTGGCCAATGTTTAAATGATACAAATGCCTTTTTCTATTTCGCTACATTTTTTTTAAGGGTATTTCACTCATGGATCTATTTTAAGAAACAAAACTGCAAGGGATAAATGTATATATAGTAATATTAGATTTATTTAAAATTCACTTAAGAGAGGAATGCCTGAATGTATAATTTTTACCAGAACTTATGGAAAATATTGCAAAGAGATAAAAGCCAGATATATTATCTTATCCCATCCATGGAAATTACCAGTATAACTAAACATAAGAACACTTCAGATTAGACTATTTAAGGACAATTGTAGCCCAGGAGGTAACTGTGATATTTAAAGGGCTTCAATTTTAGAATGCAGGATAAATTGCCTTTTTAAAACCAAACATTTTATACAAGAAAAACTTTTATTTTCAATTTTTTAACTATCAAATAGGTGTGAAACACTTTAGAAGTAAACGTTAGGTGGATGTTCCAGTTCCTCCTCATTTCTAAGGATAAATTCTAACAGTGAGAGCATCTGCATGTGAGTTACTCTGCTAACTCAGAAATAAAGAATTGACAATAGTTATTTTTTACATCTTAAATTTTCTGTAAATGGGTGTAGATGGACCTTGTCATCTACAAATATATTTAAATCTTTCTTAATTGGAATTTCAAGTAATCTTTTTTTTTATTTCAAGTAATTATATACTTTTAGTTATGTGCCAGTTTTTTTAAGTTTATAATTTCAATGAGACAAAATATACTAAAATTAAGTAGCATCATTCAGTCTTGTATTTTAAAATTTCAGCAACCATTGTGGCTTAGAGAGATTAGTTTCCATGTTATGACACATGTCATTTGGTATTAAAAACAAACCCATTTTATTAAAATAGTTTACAAGATGAAATGAGCTTGTCAGTGCATCTTATATATGTGCTTAGTCTTTGGAAACCAGTTTATCTTCCAACTGCTGAGCCAGACTCTCCCAATATTCACGTACTTCCTTGGGAACCTGTGGAAACTGTATTAAATCTTTTAGTCCCTTATTTTTATCCCTTCTTATTTCATTAATCTAAATAGGGACCAGTTTATCTAGTTTAGTGGGTTTTTTTTTTTTTATTTAGGAGATTCTCAGATCATGTTTTGAGAATCTCACAGCATTGTAATCCCTATAGAATACAATATAATTTAATAGCAGCTCTGTATTAGACTACCCTGTAGAAAAAACTAGTCTTAGTACTTGGTGAACAGTCCTATCATTTTAATACTGTAACTGAAAGGAAACTAGTACTTGTGGAATGGATGAACAAGAGATTCAGAAACTTTCATGGGGCACTTAATTCTATTTCACTTAATCTGCAAAAAGGTGGTTACAACTATAAATGTTCATCCAAGTGAATGAGACTAAATACTTTTCTAGTTATTAACTGGGGAAAAACCTAAAGTTCATATTGGGAAGAAACAAACCTAAAGTTGCTAAAAGAAAAGGTGTTTTTCACTGTAAGTTATTATTAATACACAATGCTTTATATTTATATTTTGAAAGTTATTAAGAGGAGAATATATAGATTTTTCTTTTCTGAAGCATTGGAACACAGTTGGGAATGAGGAAGTTCTATTGTGACAAATGAATCCATGAGGAATATTTATAGATAAACACTGTCACAGTCTTCAAGTTCATCAAAATTGAAGTCATTCTTACTTTGCTTATACCTGTTTTTATCTTGCAGTGTCATTTTCGCTTGACAGAATGTGGTCACATGGGGTATTTTTGTTTGAAAAGTCCTCTGCAAGACGAATTAGCCAAAAATACTGATGGTTCAAATTCAAAATGAAGTGGAATTAAACCAGTTCAGATTTAGCTAAGGAACACTCTGACTGTTTCACTTTAGAATGTAGAGACTTTATCATCATCTTTATGAAGTTAAGCTCTATGTCAGATAGGGGATGAAAATACAGTAACTATGAGGAATTGTTTTTTGTTTTTTGGGTTTTTTTTACTTTATACTAAACTAATACAGTTAGATATTTCCACTAAGTCACAATGATTATATTTTTATTACAGAAAAAAATCTTTCCATGTTTTTGAAGAAGTCTGCAGACATTTCAGACTGGGATCTCAGTTGGTAGTATCTAAAAAAATAAAGCTTGCTCTGTCTAGGACCCAGTCCAGTTCCAGCTAATACCAAGGTTCCTGTGTTCATAGTAGTTTACAGAGAACTTAAAGAGTTCAGACCACAGATTGAAAACAAAAACTTTTTTAAAAAACTAAAAATTTTTTACTTTAGTTTGAAGTGCCTAATTTATAAAATCAGATTCCTATTCCCTTTCTCTTTTAAGTTGACTAGTTTCTCTGCTCATGGCTAGAGTTCTGGGCTCAGTTTTGATGGTTTATTAATAAAAATCATTGTTTAATCATTAATTTGAGGAGCTACAGTGTCATGACTTTCATTAAACTGTCCTATTCCCCAAATGACAGCCCAAGTACATCCAGATTGTATTCAGTTAAACAGGTTGAAAGATCATCCTGTAAATGAATATTAAGGTTACCAAAGTCCATCATCTGCAGAAGATGGTCTTCCTGCTGTATGAAAAGCCCATCACCACCTCCAAGCTCAGTGTTTTCCTGAGTGGAAGTGTTAGTGGAGGCTGTGCTCACTTCAAGATGGGAAGCTTTCCATGCAGTTCTTAGAAACATCTGTTTCGAGAGCCTTTTCTAAGATACATGATGATGTTTTCTCGATGAGTTTTCTTTTTATTTCAGGTATCAATTTAATTTTCAAGTTGACAGATGCTGTGTAAAGTCTCTCATACTGAGAGTAGTCCAGTAAAGTTTTGAAAGTTGCACTGCTTTTCTTTCAGGTCCCTGAAATGAATGACATCAGGTATTTGGAAGAAGTGAGATCATAAACTTTATTCATTATCTCACTTGTACAAAGTGTGATGGCTTCTAATGCTTATATTTCAAGGTGTTTTTTAAAAATCCCTGATATATTAAATTTTGGTTTTGACACAAGTTCCCAATAATATATTTAATTTTTCTGTTGTTACTGGTGCCTCCTGTTGCACCAGATAGAAATTGCTTGCCTCTTTGTAGGGCACCCTTGTGGCACCTTATGTTTGACTTGGAGGATAGTATGTGGCTTCTTTGTGCCTGTGCTATCTTTTCAAAAGCCATTTTGTAAAAATCCTAGGTAGCCTATTTTAATATTTAAATATATATATTTGTGAAAGATACTTTAGGAACAGACTTTTTTTTTTTTACTTTAAAACTCCTGTAATCCCACTTTTTTTAAGAGTAAATTAAAAAAAAAATTGAAAAAGTAAGCTTTTTCAGGATTAGGAAGTATCTTTTTCCAGAGCAGCAAAATCAGATTGATGTAATAGACCAGAGAATTCAGTGGTAGAAGACATTTGTAAGGGGAAAAATGCTTTGATGCAATAGAAATGAATTTTTAAAGAAAATTATTTGTTTCTATAATTTCGTATGTGCTGCTATAGAGCTCAATATCTTACAGGGCTAACATAGAAATCTGGCTCCATTTAAAAATGGAGTCCTTTCCAGTGCAAGCAGCCTAGGAGGAGACTGTGCACTGGTCATCCAGATGGTGACTGATTGCTTTGTGTAGCTGATGCATGCTTTAATATTTGCCTATAGTCCGGCAGCAAAGAAGTCTGGGGAAGTTTTTTACCCTGCCAGCTGTAACAGTATGATTCTTTTTGGGCACTGGCATTTCGTAAAACCCTCATGAGGATAATGCTGGGGAGAAAATGTGAATTAAATTACAAAGTTGGATGTTTTTATGTCCTCTATGCCTCTCCTACAACCAGTAAAACTCTTCAGCTGTACCAGTCCCGATCCACCAGCTTTGTACCAGTCGTCATCTCAGTCAAGTATGGCTTTACTTGTTGACAGTGGCCATAGCTAAGTTACTTGGCATGTTTGACTTTTGACAATAACAAAATGATCTTGGATTTTCTTTGGTTTTATTTCTCAAAAATGTATACAATGTCAGAACTTAACATTTTATATACTAGTATCTGACTATTAGTATTTTACAGGAACCATAGTCCTTGGTGACTGCATATATACATATATATATATATTTTTGTGACTTTTTTGTAAACTAAGTGCCGTTTCAACGTTACAATCATTTTTAGAGTTATTGTAATCAATGTGAATATCATGTTTTTTCAAATCTGTTCTGAGCCTATAGTGTTTGCTTTGTGAACATATGTGTATTGTATATATTATGTATAGTTACATTGTACTGAAATATTAGCTTGTTTGATATAAGGAAAGTATGTATTGAGTACCTTTTTGCTAGCCTGATTGTTTAATCTTTTTAAAAAAGGTTTAAACTTTTTTTAAAAAAAAAATCTTTAAATTGGCCTTTATTACATGGTCACAAAGTTGCAGTTAGAGGGATGGACAGGGAAAAACTAGTTTTGAGTGTCTTTGGATAGAAACATAAGACTAAGATTTGTTTCTGTTTTTCGTTTTTTCCTCATTAAAATATCTTATTAATGCTTTATGAAATAAAGCTTCTGCTGTTGTTATTTATTGTTGATTAGAAGGAAGAATTGGTAGAGCTGGCCGTTGAGTTCATGCAGACTAGAGAATATTACAGACAGCACGTGTCAGTGTCCTGGTCAAGTAAGAGAAAAGTTGAGTACATAGATTCCACCACGCTTTGCGGAGCAGGGGGAAGGAGGTGAGAAGAAGGCCAGAGGGGAACTCATGAAGCCCCAAAGCTAGAGAACCAGGTTCTCCTGCAAAGCTACTTAGCAATCGCTGGGTTGCCTCTTTTTAGAAGTTGCTCTGATTCTTTTGTGAAGTCATTTCATACTTAATACTGCTGACTAGACAGGCACATTATTGCCTTGTTAGAGATGACTTACAACCAAGAAGTGAAAATAAGTGCATAGAGGAGAAAGCAACTCTACATAGGGAATGGGGCTTTCACAGGTTCCTCAGTAGCATCAGCTACTGATGATAGTGTAGAATTAAAAATAACTCTAGGAGTGGAGGTGTGGCTCAAGTGGCGTAGTGCTTGTCTAGCAAATGTGAGGCTCTGACTCTAAACCCCAGTCCTGCCAACAATGATGATAACTTTTAAATCTATAAACATACCAAAGTTTACTGGGGGGAGATTTGTGCATAAACACTAAATCCTAAAGTTTAATGTGTTATTTTTTTATATGAGTAAACTAGTATATAGATGGGAAAACTAAGGCATATTCAATGTAGAAAACTCCTCCTCAGCAGTCTGTAGCCAGGATTTAAACACTCTTGTGGGCAAAGGGAAAGCTGTTTGTGGTTGCTGCTGCTGTTCCCTTAAGTTCTGATTGGCTTACTTGAACTTTCCTATCTAAAAGAGTGAAATACTTAAGCTTAATTCGTTTGAATGCAGGGGAGCAAGTCTACAGAGAGGCTGTGAACACAGTTGACATGGGAGTTATTTTGCAGAATTCCTCACTTTTTTTTTTTTTTTTTTTTTTTTTTTTTGCAATACCTGGGGATTGAGCCCAGGACCTCATGTATGGTAGGCAAGTGCTCTGCCACTTGAGCCACAACTCCAGCCCTTTGGGGTTTTTGTTTGTTTGCTTGTTTTTGAGACAGGCTCCCGCATTAACGTTTCCAGGTGTAGCCTCAGGATCCTCCCAAGTAGCTGCATTTATAGGCATGCTCTACCATGCCTGGCCACCTTTTAAATTTTTCGTACACCAACTTTTTTTTTTGGACCAGAAGTTGTTCATTTACCAGAGAACCTGAAAAATTATGCCCAAAATCCCACACATACACACTGTGTATAGGGCCAGCCTTGAATTGCCTTTGATGATGCTTGCCATATGGAGAACCCATGTTGGAAGTTACTGCAGAGCATAAGATCACAACCAAGCAAAAATTTAAAGTAGGGGTTGAGGTAGAAATGCTCTCCTTAGTAATCCAAACACTAATACACATAGGACCTGTGCTCTGAACAGGAGCAGAACTGTTTCTTGAATGCAAATGAACCCACTCACAAAAGTAGTGAAAAAAAATCCTATTGTTAGGTTTCAAGTTTATAAAATGTTAGCACTTTTAGCAATTTGTCTTCAGAAACCCGAGGAGTAAGCAGGAAAAAGAATAACAAATGCATGATCCACATAGAGAGGTGGTGCCCTTCCAGCCCACTATGAGAGAAAAGATCCAAAGCTGACTGGGCTGCTGTCCCAGCAGTATTGAATTGAGTTGCTGGAATCTTATGTTGAAATAGATTCTGCTCACTCCCACTCACGGTGACTGGAAGAGAAGACAGGAACTCTTTTGCCCCGCCAGTTCTGCATTACAATTTTCTTGGGTACTGGCATTTTGTGGAGCCCTAGAGGGAGGGAAATGTGGATTGAAATATGCAGGTGGGTGTCCCTGTGTCTTATGCCAGAATCTAGTTCTCTTAAGAGTAATAGCAGCTTTCTCTTACAGTAGGAAAGCAGTTGCTCGTGGCCTTATAAGATGTGGACTGCTTGGCTTTTTACCTAGTCAGTACTTTCACTAGGTGGGCTTTCTCACCCATGTTCATAACATTGTCCATTGTTTTCTTAATCTCTACTGTTTTGAACTTAGTTCTAGATTTTGTTGGTTCTGGCCTAGTAACACTATCAGCCTCCACTGTAGTCCCTCTCTTAATGTTGCTGTACTTCATATCTCCCACCTCCCTCTCCCTCAGAACCCCTCCCAGGCCTTCTCCGCCTGCTTTTGGGAGAGCTTGGGCTTCACTGCAGAACACAGTGCAGAATGCGCACCCCTCAGTCCTCCCTTCCTCTCCAGTCTGGGTGAAGTGTCCTTCCTGTCCATTCCCACAGCATGGATTTGGTAGCTGTCCCAAATCACGTCTTGGTCATGATGTCCTGTAACTCTGCTAGGGTAGTTGTGAAAATTAAAAGAATTACAAATTACACGTACTACAGGTGTGGCTCAAGCGTTGGAGCACCTGCTTTGCAAGTGTGAAGCCCTGAGTTCAGGCCCCAGTACTACTCGGAAAAAACAGGAGTTACATATAAAAGGCTTACAACAGTGTCTGGTACATAGGACTGTATAAGTCTTGTCTGTTGCTACAAGACACAGGCATTGCACATACTTGCATATTTCCCTCACCTGACTAAATTCCTGCAGTCACAAGATGCCTTGATTTTGTGTACCAAAGATTTTTGTTTTTTGGGGTTTTTTGGCAGTACTGGAGTTTGAACTCAAGGCTTCACACTTGATAAGCAGGCACTCTACTGCTTGAGCCATTCCTCCAGCCCCATGAAGCATACCTATGGTACCTGGCACAGAGTGGAACCCAAGCACTGTCAAGTGGATAAATGAATGTCGCCAAGAAATGTCCATACATTTAATTTACCACGAAACTTAGAGGTACTTACTGGCCAACTTCAGGATGGACACAGAATTATTTTCATCCTATTGCCTGATAATTAGCCTCAATTCTGTCTTCATCAACTATAGCAGAATCTTACTAATTTTTAGATAGTCTAAAATACAAGACCATACAAATTGTGAATAAATGCTAGCTTTGATTCTCAGAACTGTTATCAGCCTGGACATAGGTATCCCAAACTGTTCTCTACAACACTGGCCTTTCCCCTCACCTGGTTTGCTTGTCCTTCTAATACACACTTAAGTCTCACTTCTCAAGTACAACTTCCATCTAGCTTGGAACTTCCTCCTACATTTACCTAACAGCCTGCAGTTTCATCACCTGGGCATTGACCATAGCTGTCTGGTGTACATACCAAAAGGTCCCAAGCCTGGGGTTGAATGAGTAAATGCAGTCTCTGACCTTACAGAGTTTGTGGCTTCTGAGGTAAAGAAGAATTATAGAAATAAAACAACTGATTACCCTGAGAGAAACATCCAAAAGTTTGAAAATTAAAGGAGGAGGACCTGGCTACAGATAAGAGAAGACAGCACAGGAGCCAGCACTTGGGCTGCATCTTCTTGACACAAGGATTTGTACAGACAGATGAGGGAGAGGGAAGAACACTGAGCCTGAGGAGTGAGGGACTCAGAGTAGCTTAGCACATGGCACAGTGGAGCCTTATGCCGTGTAAACTGCTGAAGGTGGTTTAGTTAGCAGAGCATTGTGAAAGGCGGTGTTATAAACTACACGGACCATGTCAGAAAAGCCCTGAATTAGTGCACATTGCTGAGCGAATGAAGGCGACCAGAGCTCTCTAGAAAGATTAAGGATCACACTGTGCTCTAGTGCCTCATGCCTGTAATCTTAGCTTCTTGGGAGGCTGAAATCAAGAGGATTGCCATTTGAGGACAGCCCAGGCAAATAGTTCTCAATACCCCATTTCCAAAAATAACCAGAGTGAAAATGGACTGGAGGTGTAGCTCAGGTAGAGCATCTGCTTTGCAAGCATGAAGGCCTGAGATCAAACTCTAGTCCCACCAAAAAAGTATCAAGTAACTTAAAAGGAATACATACAGACTTAAGTTAGTTCACTTAGGAGTAATGTCAGAACTCCAGGTAAGACCCCAAAAGAAGGCTAAGAAAGGTAGGGCTGGAGAGAGGGGATGTATCCTCAGTGACACCAGGGCTGCAATGAGGAGCAGAAGTTAGGGAGGGCTTTTTGGTGAGGGGCCTGTCTGCTTAAGTCCAGGTCTCATCTGAGGACAGCGGAGAATACCTGCTATACCTAAACTATACACCTGTGCCATACTTGTAACCTCTTCAGATGCCCAGGCAGCCTCCATTTGTTTTTGAAGGGTCACTGTCCAAGAGAAAGCAAGGTAAGCACCAGGTATGGTTCTGAGCCAGTTCTGGAGCTGAGCTGCAGCACTGAGGTGTGGCTCAGAAGGAGAGTGTGTGCTTCTGTGAGGCCCTGGGTTTGATTCCCAGCACCACAGAGGGAAAAAAAATTAGTGTTGAGCTAAAGAGTTAGGTTGAGGAGAGAATTTTCCCCCAGGACTAGTTGTACAAATTAAGTTATTTACCCGGTCATTTAGTTATTACTAGCTTTCTAACAGAATTTGTCTTCCACTAAACCAGGTTGCTGGTATTGACTGAAAGATCCAAAGATATCTCTCATGTTCTCAATCTCTGCTGCTTGCCATCCCTGTTCCTTTCCTTCCATAACCATGGAGCACCACTGCCCCAAGCGTTGAGAACAGAACCACAGGGCAATAAACAAAATAAATACAGTTTGTTAGGCTAAGTGCTGAGAGGAAAGGCTGCATTGGTGAGTAGGTGAACACCGTTAGGCTAGGTGACCAAGAAGAAGTGACAGTTAAGTAACGACCCAAGTAGGACATGAGAACAAGAGTGCTGCAGACAGAGGGGATGGCGGGTGCTCCCTCCCACACACACACGCACCCCAGGGAGGGCCCTGCCAGAGATTAAACCACGACATGGCAGAGACCCTGACCGTGAAGGAGTTTGTTTCCAGGCATAGTAGGTGTCTTCCTGGATAAGCTCTGAGGAAGCCCATTTCCCCAACATGAGCCTCTGAGCAGGTTCCTCTGAGTGACCACCAAATGCAGCAGTTGTAGGCTTTACTGCCTTAAGACTTTAAAATACCATTTAAAAGACCTCTGCAGGCTGGGGGTGTAGCTCAGGTTTTGAGCATTTTCCTAGCATGCTCTAGACAATGGGTTCATTCCCCAGCACTGGATACCATCCTTTCCTCCAGGACAGCTGGCTCAGTACACACAGAGTTGTACCTCACAGGCATGCACTTTGAATTCTTTGGTAAGCAAGAATTGTCTTACTTCCCATCCCAAGAATTACCCAGCAGGTAAAATGCACATAAAGTGCCCTGGAGAAGGCCTATGAAGGGGTGAGCAGGAGACAAAGTGCTTCTGCGTTGGAAAACTAAGCATAAATTTCCCCACTTGTGTGTGGATTCTCCGAGAGCTGGGGGTCCACCGCACCCTACGTGCATATGTGGGGCACCTGTGAGAATTTCAACCCACTGCATGAGTGCAGAACACTGGAAAGGATGGGGATTTCCCTGTGGTCTGAAGAGAGATTCGCTCTAGGAGTTGGTCCTAACTTAGCACACTGTAAGCACCCCAGCATACCCTCATGTTTGTGTAACACTTCTCTCCATGGAGACCAGGGTGAGCTGGGGAAGGGGAGGCATCCCTAGTTGAGTAAGAAGGTGCCCCCCTGCTCATGGCCTTGGAGCTCTGCCATAACCCTCAGTCACACCCATCCTACTGCCCACTCCCAGGACTGCTGCCAGACCCTGGTGGAACTCTATACAGCCCTGAACCCCCTGAGACCAAAGTCCCTTTCAAGTCTAGTAGGAAATGTGCCCCATTGAACCCACCATTCCACTTCCCACTGCCTCCTTCCTGTCATCGTCTCCCCACCCCGTTCCAGAGCCAGACATTCCAGCCCCTCAGGTGCCTCTAATCATAGGCAGGAGGGGCTGGGACAAGTTCCCCCAATTTTCTGATTTCTCTCTCCATCTGGACCCTTGCACCTGTCTTTGGTTTGTCTCAGCTCCTCTGTGTGTCAGTGAGTTCTCCCACCTAGTGTCAGCTGGCAGTGGGATGCAGGGGTGCAGAGAGCCAACAGTGAGTGTTCCTCCTGCCCAGCCACCTCCAGTGTACAGTGGAGACCATCTGCTGCCTCCCTGGTCCTCCCACCTGGCATCCCAGGTGGCTCCTCCAAACATGTTAGAGAAGATGGCGTGTCACCTATGTGTGTTCAGCACAGACACCAAGGTTTGGGCCTGGCTTCCCAGGAGTTACCTGTGGTGCTGAATAGCTGGAGTACAAAATAGAAGAGGTTCCCTAACCTAAAGGAGAATGGAAGGTCAAGGAGACTCCATCTAAGGTCATGTGAAGCTAGAGTGATAGGAACATGTGGCACCAAACTTGCTTACCTTTCCAGGGCCAAAAGCACATCTCTCCGCAGCTAGGCACTGATGGTGTTACAGGGTTTAATTTGTTCATTTGTTTGGTTTTTTTCCTCTCTCCCCATGGAGGCACAGGGCCTGGGCTGAGGTGTATCTGGGGTAGGTTTATGTTGCCTCCTTTTCCTGTACAGCGAGTGTAAGAACACAGCCTGTGGTCAGCACCAAGAGGTCTCAGTGATGTCAGGAGTCACTCAGTGGGGACCCTGCCTCTTGGAGGCTCTCTCCTGTGGCAGGCCTGTGGCAGGCCACGCAGAGCAGAGAACACTTGCTAAACTCTCGTTTTTTTATTAATACATGTTATTTGTACAAATGAATGAGTTTTACTGCTGACATTTCCATACATACATGTATCATGCCTTGATCATGTCCACCTTCTCTACCCCCTCCTCCTCCCCCCAGTCCCTAATAGTCTCTCTTCTACTTTCGTGTCTTTTTTTTTTCCAGTTTCTGAATATGAAAAAAGCATGCAATACTTGTCTTTTTTTTTTTTTCATACATCCTCCTGGCTTCAGCTCTTATTTATTTTTATTTATTAACTTTTTGTGGTGCGGGGATAGAACCTCGAGCATGCTAGGCAAGTGCTCCCGCTTAGCTTCTCCCCAGCCTGAAATACTTGTCTTTCTGAGTCTGGCTTATTTCACTTAACGTGATATCCATCAGTTCCATCCATTTCCCTGCGAATGACAGGATTTCATTCTTTACAGCTATATAATACTCCACTATGTATGTACCACACTTTCTTTATCCATTCTTCTGTTGAAGGGCCCCTAGGCTTGTTCCATAGCTTGGCTATTGTGAATAGTGCTGCAATAAACATGGGCGTGCAGCTGTCCTGTAGTACCCTGACTTGATTCCTTTGGGTATGTGCCCAAGAGTGATAAAGCTGGATAATATGGCACTTCTCTTTTTAGCTTTTTGTTTTTGACGGTACTGAGGTTTGAACTCAGGGCCTCATGCTTGCTAGGCAAGCGTGCTACACTTGAGCCAGTATGCCAGCCCTTTATTGTGTTAGATATTTTCAAGATAGAGTCTTGTGAGCTATATGTCCAGGCTGGCTTCTAACTGCGATCCTCCTGATCTCTGCGGAGGATTATAAGTGTGAGCTACCAGCTTCTGGCTAGTTTTAGCTTTTTGAGGAATCTCCATTCTGATTTCCATAGTGTCTATACTGCTTCTTTTTCTCCACATCCTCTCCAGCATTTGTTATTTTTTTTATAGTAACCATTCTAACTGGGGCAAGATGAAATCTCATTGTACTTTTTGGATTTTTTGGTTTGTTTGTTTCTTTGTTTTGTGGAACTGGAGTTTGAACTCAGGCCCTCACGCTTGCTAGGCAGGTGCTCTACTACTACTTGAGCCATGCCACCAGTTCTCAAAACACAGTTTTGATCTACATTTTCCTGGTGGCTAAAGAGACTGAGCATTTTTAAATATATTTATTGGCCATTTGTACTTTTTCTTTTGAGAAGTGTCTATTTAGTTCATTTGCCCATTTTTTTATTGGATTATTTTTCATCATTATGTTTTTTGAGTTGTGTATGTGCTCTGGATATTAACACCCCATCAGATGAAGACCTGGCAAAACTGCAGTCCAGAGATGAGAGGTCCTGCATGAGCGTCATTTAACCTGCCTCTGCCTCACTTTCCTCCTGGAGTTCTTTGGAGGATCATGGCTGTACCCCAGTGCCTGGAACAAAGCCTAGTCTAGTAAGGAGTCAGTAAGTATCCTATAGATGACTAAATGAAGAGACGGGAATGTAAAGTTACTAAAGATGGGTCCTCAGTCACAGGAGACTGGCAATCAGGTTACAGTTCATTGAAAAACAGCAACAACAAAATATAGCCAGCTGAAGATCCAGCTACTCAGGAGGCTGAAGCAGGAGGATCACGTGAGTCCAGGAGTTCAAGGCCAGCCTGGTCAACAACAATAAGCCCCTGTCTCCAAAACAAACAAAAAAGCAAGCACAAATGACCCTCAGAATTCTTCCTACCTCCTTCTGTCATTTCCATCCTCAGTAAGGAAGAAGCACCCAACTACAGGCTGTTCACAAAGCAGTCAAGCTGTTCACAGCTCTTGGGTGCTTTTTGGAGCTCCAGTAGAGGAGCTGTGCCAAGAGGCATCTGGCAGGACTTTAGCAACCTCCCCCCAGCCACACCTGGCCACAAATTTTCATATCCAGCTTCCTTAAGTACCTGTCGAAAAACTAGAAAACAAGGCCTAACAGAGTTAACCTTGTTTAACCTTGGATGAGAAATGCTTTAGAGATGGGAAGGTTTCCAGATACATCGAATGGGATGAAATCCAAGATCCAGCACAGGTGCCTCGGGGAGTATCTTGAGGTCCTTCATGCCTCTAAGAAGAGAGAACACGGAGTGCAGTTTCTCATAGCAGTGACCATGAGTCCAGCTTCCCTTGGCCTCCCATAAACCTGCTCCAGCCTAGGGCTCTGCCAAGGAAGCCTGTGTCCTCCAACCCTTAGTGCTGTCCAAGGTCACTCCATATGGACAGAGTTGGCCATCTACTTCATGAGCTCAAGAAGCACTTGTGGGTCTTAAAAAGCGTCTGCCAGTCTCTCCAAAGCACAGGTCCCCCAATGTGTGAGAAAACAAGGGCAGCTGGAGTGTTCACACCTTGGGGTAAGGGCTGGGGGCTGAGGAATGCCAGCTGCAGGAAAGTTGTCTTCACAGTAGTGTGCAAACCTGACATTGCCCCTCATGGAGCACAGGTGCTCCACATCGGCTTCACCAAGACCTACCATACATTGCATGGGAGGGGCTCATGGACAGAGGTGGGCTGCCCCAGGCTTCTTTCAGGACCATGCCTCTATGCACTACGCTGATATGTAGTGTGTGGGTGCCCCCTTCTGCTCCCACCTGGAATGACCTACAGGGCAGAAGCCAAAGCCAAAATGATCTTTCTGTATTTACTTTTAATACAAAATTATAAAATTGTTAAAATTAATTCAACAGGCTTTTGCTTAACATAAGCACCCAATGAAGCTTTTCAAAATCTCCCTCCCCCCAAGAAAGTCCTTGTCACTGGGATCCAGAAGAATTTGTCCCCAACACTGGTTCGCCTTGTGGGTCTTCTTCGGGAAGTGGAACTCTGAGCTAAGGCGATTGCCCTGGATGCAGTAGGACCCCGCCCCACACCCACACCCAGCCGAATGACTATCCATCCTTTTCCACAACTGGCTCCAGGAGGAGATACCCCCATCACTTCTGGCCTCTGTTCCCTTTGCATAAGCTTCCCGCAGGGCCAAGCAACACTCAGCAGAAATGAAAGGCTCGGAAGGATGGTGAGGGGTAGGCGCTGCTGCTTCTGAATGAGAAGATGGAACACGGTGTTCTGCAAGGAAACATTGCTCCCTCCAGTCCACACTGCCCCAGGCAGAGGAGTAAGAGAAAGCAGATGGTTTGGCCCCTGAGAAAGGGAAATGCCCAGGGGCTCCTGGGGGTAGCCAAGGAGATGGGAATAGGAAAGATTTGGAAATGCTGAAGGAGGCTTTTCAGAGCCCAGCTAGTGAAAGTTCCCTTTGGCCTTTTCCATGTGCCTCAGCCAGTGAATTTATTACCTGGCAAGAGAGTCCTGAACCCAGCCTCTTCGATTTTCAGGTGGAAGAAGGCCTCCACTCCAGGGGGATGCCTATCTCCATCACAGTAGCAGCTGGGGTCCCATCTTCCCCTTCCCTTCCTAGGGAACTGTGAGCAAGGTTCTTAGAGGACCCTCTCTGGGCATCTCCTCTCATGAGAATGGAAACCGTCCATCCATGCATGTCATGGAGGCGATGAAGATGCAGAGGGATGCGTACAAAGCACTTGGCACATGCTGCTGGTCCTTACTACCACATATACCCTGTAAGTGACGAACTCCAGATCCTATCCAACACCCAGCAGAGGAGACAGGGACAGTTTCTAACCCCATTTGGCAAGGGTGGGGGTACAAACATGGAGTGAAAGCACAGCAAGTTCCTAGTTACCATGATGTTATGGAAGGAATGCAAAGTCCCCAAGGGAGGCTGGTCTGGGTGACCTTGAACGTAAGGCTCTTTCTCACTCTAAGGCGGACAGTAGGATTCTCCCACTTCTAAAAGGATGTCCCTCAGGCAACTGCTATCCCAGGAAACACCTTCTACCGAGCTGCTGAACGGTAGTGGAAAAAAGCCTTGTCCATGCAGGGAAAGGTCCCAGGCAGGGGCACCTCTCCCTGAGCAGCCCAGACTGGTCACCAGGGCTTGTGACCTCTCTCCCTGACTCTGAGGTGCTTAAGACTCTGCTTCCTCACCCACTGCCCATCTGGGGTGCTGCTGAGCCCTGTGCAGCCCGGCATCCTATGTTGAGGGCCCTTTGTCCCAATCACAGATCGCACCAGGTGGGTGAACTAATGAATTGCTTCTTCCTTCTTCCCCCTGCTTTTATGACTAATTCATTACCTATTGTTTGCAATTATCACCCTTCAAACATCATCTTCACCTTTTTCCTAAGCTATGCATTTCTCCTGTGTTATGTGTCGTCCTTAGCTGTTTGGACAGTGCTTAGGCCGTGAACTTGGAAGAGGGGACAGATGCCCTGTGTACTTGGGAACTGTCCTCTGAATGCCCTTCTGTGTGGAGGGACCTCCACCCTCCCCTAGAGGACCTGTGCCCTCGCCCTCCCCTGCACACCCTGTTCTTGCAGCTCTGGAAAAAGCTCTGGGCTGAGCATGGAAGAATTTCCCTGTTGAGTTAAACAGGACCATATGGAGTTCCAGAGGTCTGGCATGGAGACCAGGCTATTCTTGATCACAGGGGTGTGGGCAGGGGAAGCGGTGATAACCTTTGAGGTGAAGGCAGTGTGTAGGGGGAAAGCACTGCAGCCAAGGGGAAGGGAAAGTCAATTTCACAGCCCAAGAAAACACACACAGCCCTCCGCTGGAAGATGCTGAGACAACGGAACAAACACACAATGGAGCTGCTTCCACCTACGCCTGGAAATGCTGGCTTTTTAGGAAATGGAGGGAGGTGAGTGGAAAAAGTAGAATAAATGCACAGCCTTAAAGGTGTGAGAGGATGGAACTCAGGAGAGAAGGGGGACTCAGAACGATGACCAGACTCCTTGAAATCCTGAGTTAGGATGTCTTCATCAGAATACAGTGCTCGCTGTAGGCCTATCAGACCACAAAAGTTATTAGTGACACGTGATTGTGCATCAGTAGGGGGACATGTGACCCAGACACAGCTCATCTGGGGTGCAGCTGTTCCTGATGTCTCTCTCTCCCCTCTGTCTCTGAGCTTAGAGGGGTCCTCCCAGAGTAGAGCCAGGCCAGTGCCCCCATTGACTATGGTGCCACCCTCAGACCTGCCGATGATGTCATGTTTGACATCCTATGGAAGGCAGGTTAGACCATCTCCTAGGCAACCGCCAGATCTAAACCAGGGGAGAAATAGCAGCATTCCTGCTTTAGGATGTGCTCTTATTCCCATGGTGTATTCGGTAGCTTCCCAAGCTTCCTTCCTGATTGTCACCCTGAGGAACCTCAGCATGATCACCTGGCCTGAGGTCACTGTTGTCCTTGTCTCCTTCCAACCTGCACTCTTCTCCCCTTCCTCCCCAGCCCACCAGCCTTACTGAGCAGATCAAGGGATATCGTGGCTAATGACAATCACTGTTCCTCCCATTAGGTGGGCCCCAGAGGCTCCAAAAGCAGTGATACGCTTTTCCGCCCATGCAAAGCAGCCCAGAGCAAAACCCCCAGCCTGGAAATGGGGGTTTCCTCCTGGCAGGAAGGTGTTGGGGCAGAAGTCTCTCTGAGAGGTTTGTTAGGATTCTCACAGAACAGTTCCCAAATGCTGGTCCACGAGATGTATCTGATGCCCCGAGACAGTTATCTCTGGTATGCAGAAAAACCAAATGAAAATGTGGCGTGCTCCAAATCAAAGCATTTAAAAGACTGTCTTTTGTACTGAGACTATGACCCACCTTCCGTCTCCTCGTTAGTTTCCTTTCTCCACGGACTGGTAATAGTACGTGAGTAATATGTAGCACATGGGGAGGGGGACATCTATGGACAGAACCATGCCTCACAGTACAGGCTCTGGAGTGGAGCACCAGCTCAAGACTTAGATCCAATATTCCCTAAGGATGTGCAGGTCATTCAAAGTCTTGGCGACTTCATTTTCTACTTGTAAAATGGGAATAGCATAGGGTTCTTGTGAGGCTTAATTAAGACACATAGAGTACTGGAGCATACAAAAAATCGGGCATGGTGGCTGACACCTGTAAACCCAGCACTTGGGAGGTTGAGGCAGGAAGATCATGATCTGGAGGCCAGTCTAGAACACATAGCAAGACTCCGTCTCAAAAAAAAAAAAATTCCTGGACTACATGTCACTTCTCTGCTCTCTTCAACCCCAAGAACCATCTTTTGAACCTGCCTGGAAATGGTCATCCACCAGGTCCCTTGCTGAGGGCCAGCAAGTCCTGTTTGCCACCTGAGTTGAGTAGGGCACTAACGGGGCTGGAGGACTGACTAGGAAGGCTTCCTGCTGGTGGCCTCTCATGCTCCCCCTGGGACAGGTACTGGTCGTACTGCATTGAGCGTGACCGGAAAGTGTCTGAAGCTACCCTTGCAAGCCCAGTACCCACCCAACCTACCCTGTGAGCTTGTGCTCCCCAGTAACCGCGCAACATTGCCACCATGTGGCCAGAAGCCTGAATGACAGCCTCTCAGCCCCTTGGGCTGTGTGCCTTCTGTTCTATGGATCAGGGAACTGGGGACCCTGCTTACCTCCTCTATAAGGTCTACACTCACTAATCCAAATTGCGCTGTGAATCCTGTAAAACCCATGTCCGGTAGAACAACCCAGGATCCTGAATTCATTCATTAAATTTTCAATGATTTTCATAAAAGACATTTTAAAAAATTTCTTTTCAGTGATTTTTGTTTCTGGCTAATGGAGATACAAGCAGTCTGGGAAGACCAGAAAATGGATGGTTTCAAGATTCCCAGCAACATAAAAATCTAATCGACCAAGGGGAAAAGACCCTACAGCATGCACTGAACTGTGTATGTGGTGGGGTGGGGAAGGGGGACGGGAAACAGCCACAGCACTGCCCTCTCCCCGGGTTGCTGAGCACAGGTTGCCTGTGCACTGAGAAGCCCTCAGCCTTATCCTCCCTCCACCTCCTCCTCACTCACTTCCAGCTTCGCCTGAGTGACATTTCACTAAGGTGACCCTCCCCCATGCAATGGGGCAGCAAAGAGGAGACTGCACAAAGCCTGTTTCTCCCCCACCCCTCTTCATGGGACTCCACGCCTCACCCACAATCACCACCTTTTACAGCCTGCTCGACCTCTGTCCTCCATCCAGTTCTCATCCTACAGCTCTGCCTTAGGCTGCCCAGAGAATGGCCACAGGCATAGGTTGCAGGGCCAGCTATGCAATTCATGGGACCCATTGCAAAAAAAACAAAAGCAGGGTCCCTCTTTTAAAGATTATGAAAGGCAACAGCAGAACATGGACCCAAGCACGGGTCCTTTTGGGCTTGGGAACTTGTGCTGCACAACCACACGGGAAAAAGCCCTCCTTGGCTACATGGCGTAAGGTGATGGGCCCCCAGCTGTTACCACCTTCACTCACAGTAATGGTCTGAGGATGTATTATCCATTCCACGCCCTGCTCAGTGGACTTGACTACCACCACAGTAGCCTGCACTAATTAAATTGAGTTTTCTGTCATATGCTTGGAGCTAAGAGTTCTTGAAAACACAAACGTGCAAAGCAGTTTTGTCCACGAGTCCCTCCCCAGCCTTCCCTAGTGAAGGACATCAGGACAATACTGTTGCAGCTGTGTGCAGCCTGGTGGCACAACCCTTGTGGCCTCTGGCTATGTGACCATACCCTGTGACTTATCTTCATGAGCGCTATTTAGCAATGAACCTCAGGGAGAAGTGTGAGCTCCTGAGCAAATGTGAGTGCTTAGCTTGTTCTCATCTCAGAAATGTGGACGAGGCAACTTCATCTTTCACTGTGATTTCCCAGGGATCAAACGTGGCTGTCAGTCCAGGCCAGGGGACATGGGATCAAGGACAGCCTGAGAGTCAGGGGCCTGTGGGGCCCTCACTGATGTCCTTAGTAAGTGGCCATACTCAGAGCTGTTAAAAAACCTTCCCAAACTCCAGCATGCAGTAGGCCCCAGAAGGCCTCTCAGAGCAGACTGCTGCCCCCACCCTCAGAATTCCTGTCTCAGGAGGTTTGGGAGAAGCTGTGGGTTCCCCAGGGATCCTGAAGCTCCCAAGGACCACACAGTGAGAGCCACTGTCACAGACGACCCCAGACCTCTGCAGAGGGTCCTGAGGGTGGTGGAGTGATCTGAAGAATAACTGTCTCCATTTTTAACCCACTCCCCAGGTGGAAAACAGTGAGTATGATATGACATTGACCCTGAACAGAGTTGCTGGAGAGACTGTCACCTGGGGAACAAAGGACTTTTCCTGTAAAGTCTTCTGGTGACCCTGGGGCAGTGAGTTCTCAAGATGGTGGCAGCCATGGCAGACAGCAAGGTACTGCATGGTGGCACAGGTTGGGCATACCTCTCCAGACTCTACTGTGTGGGCAACCATGTCTAGTAGCTGGCCTGGCTGCTGAGATTCAGGCACATGTAGGACACATGTGTTCCATGAGTCCTGCTTACTTTATGCCAGGAAGCCTGGCTCAGCAGCTCTTCTCCCCCCACCAGAAGGAAAGGAGTAACATTTACAGCCTGGATTAATTTTGCACAGGAATCTTGACATGACTTTTTTTTTTTTTTTGGTGGCACTGGGGCTTGAATTCAGGGCCTTGAGCTTGCTAGGCAAACACTCTACCACTTGAGTCACTTTACCAACCCTTTTTTGTTTGTCATTGTTTTAGAAAGGGTCTCACACTTTTTGCCTGGGACCAGCCTCTTACCTTGATCCTCCTAGGCAAGTACAACACCAGGCCCACATGCATCTTCATTCCAGAAACAACTTCTCCCTCCCTCAACTGGAACAAACTTAGGCTAAAATGAGGAAGGCAGAACAAACATCCTCTCTCCCAAGAAGTCTTCCCAGATTGCACCAGACCGTAACTCCTTCCTTTTGTTTCTATAACTTATTCATTCAACAAATAAGAATCAGCACTGTTTAGGAATGAGACCTGAGTTGGGGACAAGTGATGAGGAAAAGTCACCTGTCTTCATAACACTGCTTAGCACCTCTCCTCTTCCCTGGCCCTCTTATCAGGGCACTACCAGGAGCTACAGGTGAGGGCAGAACATAGCCCCTGGGTGGCCTGGGGAAGGCGAAAGGGCACTGTGGCCCCCTCTCAACCCGATACCAGGGTCTATGCCAAGGGGAATTGAAGACCAGTTTCTTGTAAATGGAGCTGAGATGGGAGGGAGGAGGAGGAAGGAGAGCCCATCAACTCCAGTAAGAAAAAAATTTATCTAAAAAGAAAGTGTTTTACTCAAACACACAAAACATGGAGCCCGCCCTGGGCGATGGTACAATTCCAGTCTTAGTCTTGTCTTTCCCAGGGTCCTTGGGCTTGGATTTCCTGAAGAGATGACCCTGGGACCCCACACCCCACAGCCCCTCCACCTCCACCGGAGAGGTCTCAGAAGCTGCAGGACTGCTATATCTTAGCGACAGAGGAAACCAGTGTCCAGGAAAAAATCTCCACCCAGCTTGGGGCTGGAGCAGGGCGCTGTCCTCAAATCACTGCCCCACCTGGGCCCCTGGCACGGGTTCCTCCCTTCCTGCCTCGGAGGTAGAGGGAGGCCACAGGCTCTCCAGGCACAGTCAGAGTCCTGGGGACGCAGTTCACATCGGGGTTCTAAGAAGAGGAGACGCCGAGGCAGGAATGTAGTCAGCGGTCCTGTCCTCAGTCTTCAGGTGTGCACATCGGGGCGGCCCCACAAGCGTTCATGTTGGGGTGACTGAAGGTGGCCCTCGTCCCTACACCCCAGTCTGTTCTTTGATCCAGTCCCGAAATACAGGAAGCCTCGTGTACACGCCAGGCTTGTTCCTTTGGGCGCAGCCATCACCCCAGCTCACCACACCTGCCTGGAAGATTCGACCATCTGCCTCCACGCTGGACAACGGGCCCCCGGAGTCGCCCTGAGTGGAATAAGCCTTGCATGAGTCCCCAGCCCCCCAGGGCGCCGCCCCCGCCCCCCCCCCACTCCTCTGGCCTCTCACACACCTGGCAGGCATCCACACCCCCAGCGAGGAAGCCCACACACATCATGCGTGGGGTGATCTGCTGTGGCATCAGCTCCTCGCAGGTGGTCTGGTTAATGACACGGACCTCACCTTTCTGCAGGATCAGCGCTCCTGTGCCTGGGGAGAGGGCAGAACAGGGCTGAGAGGAGGAAGCAGCTCCTAAGGGAGCCATGCTGTGTGGGGAAAAGTCCATCGATGCTCTTCCAGGAGTCAGTTTACCAACGAGACTTGGGAACAGCTAGCCCACTTGACGGGATATTATGCAGCCATAGCTTAAGGGGACCGCATGCTAAACCTGTCTGGTGGTAAGAGGTCCCACAGTAAAGGGCGTTTGGAAAGCGCCACCAAATGCCACATGGTTTCATCAGGACAGTGGAACTGTAAGTCAGGTTTTGACTTCTCCCTTTCTATGTGCTGTTAATATCTTAATGGATTTTTTTTCAACCTAACCTTTGCCAACTAACAGCCTGCCTCCCACAGAAGGGACAAGGTAGCTCATTCCCACAATGGGAAGTGTCACAAGCACAACTCAATGGCCTTTCCAAGTCACAAACTGTATTGACACCCAGTCCTCTCATTCATTAAGCACCACTTCTTCATCTGGCAGATGAACCAGGGTCAGAGACTAAGCAACTCACCTAGGTTGCTCAGATAGTTAAGTGGTAAAGCGAAGCCTTCAATTCAGAGCCCAGCCTACAAATCCCACACTCCTTTTACTAGAAGCCTCCATTCCACCCTGGACAGCCTCATCCTGTCAGGCAGGGGGAGCCCAGAAACCTGCACGTGCTCTGTGCAGACGGGGCTGGACACCAAGAGGCTACAAATGCAGACACTGTGGTCCTAGAGGAAGGCCCCAGGCTCTCTGAGATCTCTGAGATCCCTGGGCTCAGCCTGCAGCTCACCTCCCTCCGTGGTATGCCCCCAGCCTGTGACCCAGATGGCCTTGCCAGCAGGGAAGACATGGGAGGTGTCAGGCAGGCAGATGGGCCGCACCACGGTGCTGTACTCCGCCGGTTTCTCCAGCTCCAACAGCGCAATGTCGTAGTCGAAGGTGAAGTCGTTGAAGGAAGGGTGTGTGATAATGCGTTTGAGCCGGTGCTCCTGCACCCCGGAGGCACTGCGATTGCTCTGGTCCAGCAGGCCCAGGAAGGCTGTCCACATCTTGTAGTCAGAGTACCTAGGAGGGGCCAGCAGAAGGACAGCTGTCATGAGACTGGGAGGACACATGTGGACATGTGGACATGGGTACTGCTCTGAGATCCTATGAGGACTCAAAAGGCTACTCACCATGGTTAAAGCCACCAGCAGCTGATTACCAAAAAATGTGTATTGTATGAATCTGATCTTTCACAGAAGAAATAACACAAAAATTCATCGGAACAATTTTTGAACACGGTGGCACATACTTTAAGGCCAAAATGAATTGGAAAATCTATTGAGCTGCTGGTTGCTGGCAGAGGAGCAGGCGCAGCAGTTCTGAAACTGCATCTTATATACTGAGGACAAAGCTGAGAAGTCAATGCACGCACGCAGCTCAGAGACAACCTCCAGCGTGGGAAAAAGGAACTGTAGACATGCACTGTGATCCGAGATGGCACTGGAAGCTCAAACTTTGTTTTGAAACAGGGTCTCACTACATAGCCCAGGCTGGCCTTGAACTCAAGATCCTCCTGCCTCAAGGCACACAGTTTTAAAAAATTGGCCCGAGGGATAGTGGAGTGCTTCCCATGGTAGAGCACCTGCCTAGCAAGCATGGGCCCCGAGTTCAAATCCCACTACAGCAAAAAAAAAAAAAAAAACTGTCCTGAAAGCAATGACATTCTCAACAGCACCCAGGACTTGGTTTCCAAATACCCGGCCCCATTAAAAGGAACCAGGACTCCTTAGAGAAATGGCTCATTTCAGCCCTGGGGCAAGAAGACTGGAAGGCTACAGGCTGATGTCCTTAACAAAGGGCCACCGAAGCTGCACCTAACTCAGAAATGGTTCCCAAAAATCTAGGTGCATGAGCAAAGAGAAAACCAGAGCAAACAGGGACCAATGTATCTACACTGGACAAAGGTACGAGGTGTTCACTGTACTGTGCTTTTGTGTTGGTTTTTGTTTGGTTGGTTGGGTTTTTTGGCAGTGCTGGGAACTGAACTCAGGGTCTTATGCTTGCTAGGCAAGCACTCTACCACTTAAGTCACACCCGCAGTCCTTGACTTTTTTCAGTTTTTCAGATAAGATCTTGTGCTATTGTCTGGCCAGCCTCTAGCAGAGATCCTACTATCTGTACTTACCAAGAAGCTGAGATTACAGGCATGAACCACCAGGCGCAGCCTTTAATAGTTTTTTGTTTCACCATACTCTGTGCTTGCAACATTTATTTATTTACTTATTTACTTATTTACTTTTGGTGGTACTAGGGGTTGAACTCAGGGCCTCACACTCTACCATGTGAGCCACAGCGCGAGCCCTTTTCATGTTGGTTATTTTGGAGACAGGATCTTGCTTCATGCCCAGGTTGGCCTGGACCACAGTCCTACTCTTTGTGCTTCCCAAGTAGCTGGGGATGACAGGCTTATGCCAACACACCCCAGACACTGGTTGAGATGGCGTCTCGTGAACTTTTTGCTCAGCTGACTCTAACCACACTTCTCCCAATCTCTACCTTCCATTCAGCTGGGATTACAGAATTGAGCCACTGCTCCCAGCCTCTGTGCTTACAACATTTTTCAAAATAAATACTGGGGCTGTTTGAGGAACAGTTTTGCTCTACCCGTGCTCCCCACCATTGCTATCTGACACCTGTACCGGAGGCCCATTCCACCTAATCATAGACTGGAACCTCTAAAACTGCGAGCTAAAAATAATAACGCTTACCTCTTTCTGAGTTGATTATCTCAGGTATTTGTCATAGTCACGGAAAGTTGACTGACACACTCCCCACCCAGTTGCTTAAGGTACCACATCTACGCAGAGGAGAGCCATTGAAATTTCCCAGTGTCCACCTGGTCTTGGGCAGTAGTTAAGAATCACTAGCTCAGCTAGAGTCTACACGGAACCAAGCACTCTGCTCAGGGCTGAAACAGGAAATCATTTTATCCACCACCCCTACAAGGCGGGGCTGCCCATTCTAAGATAAGGTCTCAGATACAGAGAGATTATGCAATCTGCCTAAGGTCACCCAGCTAATAAATCATAGGCCACAATTAGAATGTAGGCAGCCTGTGCTCTTCACCACAACACTGTGGCAGCTCTCCATAGCGCCCTGTGAGTGCCTGACAGCTCTGCAAGTGTTGGAAGTAACTTCACTCCAGGTCCCTCACGCTTCACCCCTGCCTTTATACACAACTCTCCTTTGTCTGGAAGGTCAGAACCAACTGGTCCAGCTGATAGACCCCCTCACATTTCCACACTCGGCTAGAATGCCCTGCTGTTAAGGTGTCCCCAGCAATCACCCTCCCTGGCCATGCAGGCAGAACACTAAACTCCACAAGCTGGGCTCAAGGTAACCTGCACTTGGTTCCAGCAGAACTCTTAACTGTGTGCGCACTTGTGCCTGTGTGTGTAACACTTTGTCCCTTACCCTGCAAGTCCTGTTCACACTTGTCTCCTGGGTGGTGATGACAGCGATGGGTATTAAAGGTGTTGACTTTATGGTTGTGTTGTGTGTGGTGCTGGGCACAGAACCTCAGCACTATGTACTCCACCACTCAGCTGTGTCCCCAGCCCTAACTGCACTGATAGTTGGCAGAAGTAAAACTGATGATCAACAGAAAAGAAATGGAAGAAGAACCAATGAAGCAAAGACATGAGAAAGCATTGAACAAAGGTCTGGGGTAAATTTTTTTTTTTTTGTGGTACTGGGATTTGAACTCAGGGCCTCACACTTGCTCTACCACTTGAAACATTCTACCAGCAACCAGCATGAATTCTTAGCACACGTGTATTTCCTGACTAGACCTGCTGAGTGACCTAGAAACAGGGATACTGCAGTAACATTGAGCACACTGAGCTCCCCAGTCTTGGCTTCTAAATACCACCCCCTGATAAATACAATGCTTGGATGCATGGCTGATTCTAGGGCGAGGGTAGAGAAAACACATGCTGACCCCTAGAGTGCCCCATGGTGCCAGAAATCGAGGAAGTGACTCAAAAAACTTGAAAGGATGGGGACATGTCAACAGGACACAGAAACCAACCTCAAGAACACCTGTGATCAATTCTGGAGCAATTTGAACAGCAAAGTAAATGTCATGATGTTGGATTACAGCCCAAAGTATGAAATAAATATACAAGTCCATCTGCACACAAATAACTGATCACATAAATGGAAGAGAAGGGACGACCTTCCTTACAGAAAAATTCTAAACTGACTCTCGCCCAGAGAGCGGAATATAGAAAGGGAGAGCGGTTATGTCTTAGTGGACAAAGCCAACAGCCAAAGGGTGATGAGCAACGACAGCAGTGGCACGTCGTGTGATGTCATTTACCTGCAAGATATCTCCGGACATTCCCTAACCCCAGGCCAATCACGAGAAAAACATCAGACAGACCCCCCATGGGAGGACATTCGACAGCACCCATGACCAAGGAAAAGAATGCCACCAGCCAGAGAACCCTAGGCACAGGACAAGGAAACACGATGTGCTAACCTGGCCTGGTTCCTGGAACAGAGGGACTTCAGCATAAAACTTGGTGAATCTCAGTGAAGTCTGAAGGTGCCCCTTCTGCCCCCCTCCCCACCGGGTTTGAACTCAAGGCTTTATGCTCGCTAGGCAGGCACTCTACCACATAAGCCCCCCACCAGCTTCTCAGGTTTTGTTAATAGAATAGAATACACTAATAGTTTCTTAATGTTGACGAACATATGTTCACGTCAAGAGATCCTGTATGAAAGGTACACAGAATTCTGAACCACCTCTGCAATTCCAAACCGCCTTTGCGATTTTTTTCAAGTTCTGAAATAAAAAAGTGTATGTTAAAAAATTCTTAAGTAAGCTCCCATCATCCCAGAAAGAAAGAAAATCCTTCCTGCCTAGGGCAGAGTTGAATGTGACAAAATGACAAGGCTGGACAAGGCTGCAGGTCAACAACCCAGGGAAGCCACAAGCAGTGAGCTAGCTCCCCTCCCTCCAGCTGTTTGCTGTCTCCCCCACCCACACCATGCTACACACACCTGGGTACCTGCTCAACGCCTGTGCCTTCGCCTGCCTCTTGCTGCTCTCCTCTCTGCAGAAGGGTGTCTGAGGCAGCCTGAGTGGCCTGCTCCTGAGCTGCCTCCGGAGGGTAAGGCCCCACACTCCTGGCAGTGAGAATCTCCTAGAAGGCCCCCATGCCTTGCCTGCTTCTTAGAGCAACCAGTCCTTAGACTCCTTCCTGTGGCCAGTGGCCAGAGAGCCAGGAGCCAAGACACAAAAAGCTGTAGCCCCATGCCAGCCCCCTGGTTCCTGCTAATTCTGTGACCTCCCAGACTCCAGGAGGACTCCCTCACTGAGTCCTGGGACACCAATATGACCCTTCCTTCCAGTCTTGCACCTACTGTGTGCTAGGCAACAGCATTTAGTGTCCCAAGTACATTTTCATTTTGGTTCTCACATCTCTAGGGATGAGACCTAACAGTATCAATGAAAACCCAAGGTTAAGGTCACCTGTCAGCCAGAGCTGGAACACAAAGCCACAGCTCAGTTTTAACCAATCTCAAGGAGCCAAGATAGGCAGACTCACTAAACAGGCCTTGGAATCAACACGCCTGGGCTCAAGTCTGGTTCTGATCCTTAACTGTGCAACTCAAGCAAATGTTCTCACCTCTCTGAGTATCAGTTTCTATAATATGAAGTTAGAAACAGACCTGTCTAACTTGTTAGGGGTGACACACATACAGTGCTTGACAGAGTGCATGCACATAAGAAAAGTGACATTGTTATTAACATTTGTTATTAAGCCCCTCTCAGGATCCCTCCCGTCCACCCTCTACAACCCTACCCTGGTGCCATCAGAAACACAGGGCCTGCACAGAGACCTACTTGAAATTTCTCTCGTCCATAAAGCAGTGAGCTGCGGAGATCAGCCAGGTGGAAGAGATGAGGGAAGCGCCACACAGGTGACCCTGGCCCAAGGCGTGGAGGCTCACCTGCCACGGCCACTCGCCCTTGTCAGCATCAGTGCCACCAACGACCCGAGCCTGCTTGGTGAATGACCGCAGCCCACAGTCTGGAAGGTAGCAGAGAGCCAAAAGACCACAAGTCAAGGTGAGGCCACCCAGCACCTAGGGATAGACTCCAGGCACAGTGAGAACCCATTCTAAGGGAATCAACCATATAACATACACATCAGTGCTGGACCAGGTGGCACATAGAACCCTCCCAGTCCTCTCCACAGTATTGGGGTTTGGTACTGGTGTTTGAACTCAGGGCCTCACACTTGCTAGGTAAGTGGTCTACCAATTGAGTCATACCCCAAGCCCTTTATGCTTTAATTTTTGGATAGGGTCTCACATTTTTGCCCAGGGCTGGCCTGGATGGAGATCCTCCTATTTATGCCTCCTATGTAGCTGGGATTACAGATATGCATCACCATACTCAGTTTATTAATTGAAAGGAAATTTTGTTGATTTTTTTTTGGCCCAGGCTGTCCTCAAATTGCAATCCTCCCAATCTCTACCTCCCAAGTAGCTAGTATAACAGGCATGGCCACTGCCCAGCCTTGGAAGCATCTTCAAGCTTCACAGACCCTCTGATTTCCCCCACCCCACCTTCTTCCCTGCCCTCAAATTCAAACCCCCCCCACACCCTCACCCCCATGCTGTACTGATGCAGTGAGGGGCTCTAGACACATGTTGTTTTGCTCAGATTTGATGTGGGTGTCATTTGACTAAATTTCCTAGTTCAACACCGAGGGGCACCACTGTCATCGGGACGAACGGATGGGGGACAATGAAGGCACAGAAGGCTGCACATGCATACCCCGACTGAACCTGTGGCCTATGCCTTTGGAACACATGGCAGCTGCAAGTTAAAGTGCAGATAGATAGGGAGAAAGCTGGGCCCCCTCTGCCCCAGGCCAGCACCTTGGCCAGCGCCCTAGCTGAGCCACAGAGGCTCTGATGTGGATGACCTGCACTTTGCTGGGCTCCTCTCCAGGACCAGGGCTACCCATGGAACAATGTCTCTGGGCCAGCTGGCAAGTCATCCCCAGGCAGATGTGCCCTCTTTGGGCCCAGAGCTAGGTGAATAAAGTGCTAGCAAGATTGCCACCTCTGGATACACCCTCAGGTACCTTTGTACAGTGCACAACCTGCCCAACCATAAAAGGCCACCTTGCTTACCACAGTCCTTTTCATCTGAGCCATCACTACAGTCCTTCTGCCCATCACACTCAGGGTTGCTTTTGCTCAAGCAGAGCCCATTTTGGCAGCGATAGGTGTTTTTGGTGCAAGTGACAACTCTCACTGGTCAAGGAAGAAGACACAGGGAAGGGAATCAAGGCCTTGGTGGTGCCTGGCCAGAAGCCAGAGTCAGCACACCCGGGCCTGCCCCACCCATCACACCCACACCCACTGTCCTTTCTGCCCCATCCTGCTTTCATCACACTTTATAGGAAGCGTGTGATTATAAACACTGGGCTGCTGGCTGCCTCCTTGGAGTGCAACTCCAGGAAAGTCCCCCCACCCCCACAGTTAGACAGACAGGTCCAGGCCTCACCACTGCCACACGAGGCCTCATCGGATCCGTCCCCACAGTTGTCCACCCCGTCACACTGCTGGCTCTCCAGGATGCATTTCCCACTGGGACATCTGAAGTTCCCAGTTGGACAAGCTGGGGAGGGCAAGTCTTTAGCAATGTGGGACACACGAGAAGGGGAAGGGGGAGAACAGGCAGCCACCACCACCACCTCCCCAGCTGCTACCCCCGCCCGGCACTCACTGCACTTCAACTCGTCACTGTTGTCCCCACAGTCGTTCACGCTGTCACACACCCAGTAGAGGGGCTTGCACATCTGGTTCTTGCACATGAACTGGTAGGTGGTGTTGCATCCTGGAGCAGGGGAGAGCAGCAGCAGCTGCTGGGGATCCAGACTCTCGGTGCCAAACTCACTACTTCCTGCTTCCCTGGCAGCCTGAGCAGTCAGAGCCACCAGGAACACTTTCCCATCTGGAGAGCCACCCAGAGCTAAATTCCCAATGGCAGAGAGAGGGGAAGGGACTGGATGTCTCTGCCCAGGGTGGGGAGGAGGGGGAGGAGTGAGGACAAATGCCCACCAACTCATGAATTTCTGCCACCTTAGGAGTCAACTGACACGGCCCTGGGGCACAGCGAGGGCAGGAGGGGTGGGGCCATGGGGAGCAACGAGGGCAGGAGGGGCAGCGGGGTCACGCTGGGGACTCACGGCAGCCAAGCTCATCACTGTAGTCTGCGCAGTCAACCCAGCCGTCACAGCGCAGTTCCTTGCGTATACAGCGCCCCGTGTTACACATGAACATCCTAGGACACGCTGCAGGGTGCAGGGCAGGTCTGAAGCCCATGACTCCCATCCTCCCTCCAGCCCATCCTCCTCCCTCCCTCACAGCCACACTGAGGACCCCAACCACAGAAAACAGAGGGGGCGCTAAGCAGACACCTAGGCCTACCAAACCCTGGCACAAGGGGGCTACCCCAGCAGCCAGTGCTAGAGGGCTGGCCAGAGCCAGCCTGACACTGCTGATGACAGCCCAGGAGCTCCAGACACAGAAGGGCTAGCTGCATTCCCAGTCCTTCTACTGCCCTGAATTCGGTGCCTGTGTGCCAGGCCAAGGCCTGTGACGGGATAATAACCAATTATAATAACCAATTCAAGTCCAGTGTTTCAGAAACTGGGAGGTGTATGACACCCACCATCATCAGGCGGAAGACAAGTTGTGAGAAGTGAGGAGGCCCTTGTCACTGTCCCTGCACACGTACACTTTGGTCACAAGTATGTTTTTAGATCAAAGATATTCACTCATGCAATCAGACTTTTGGTAAGTCATGCACTTGAATTTTAACTTAAATATGCATCCTAAGTAGAGTTTAAAAATGTCTTCTAAAGAGTTATTCTATGATGAAGGGTCAAAATTTTAAAATTACAGATTGAGTATCTAATCCAAAACTCCAAAGTCAGAAATGCTCCACAATCAGACACTTTTCACGTGTTGACATGACACCACATGTGACGGGTACAGTCAAATGCAGGTACACTAAAACTTACCTCCCAGCTATGGGTAAGGTATACATAGAACATTAATGAATTATATGTTCAGACCTGGGTTTCCTCCTAAAGATATCTCATTGTGTATATACAAATATTCCAAAATTCAGAAAAATCTGAAATCTGACATACTTCATTCCCAAGCATTTCAGACAATGGAGACAACCTGTACCGTGTATGTCAACAAATTGCTATTCTAATATGCTTCAAAATGAGGCTATTATTCCTGAAAGTGCTAACATCCCTTTCACAGATCTCAAAGTCAGTGATAAACATAGATATCAAAGTCACAGTGATGCTGAACCAAAGGGATAGATGTCCCTGGAACTCTGGGGAGGAGAGCCCTCAAGCTCCAGGTGCCCCACACTGGGATTGGACCAGGAAGGCACAGTGTGTAGGAGCATTTGCTGTCAGCCTTCTTAATACATGCAGCTAACACAATGATTTTTCTTCAAAAAGCTTTGAGAATGACAGGGACCTTGCATTCTCTAGGGAGTTTTTTCTGTTTTTTGTTTTTTGGTGGGACTGGGGTTTGAACTCAGGGCTTTAGGCTTGCAAAGCAGGTGCTCTACCACTTGAGCTGCACCTCCAGTTATTTTGCACTGGTTATCATTGTAGATGAGTTCTATGAACTGTTTACCCAAGCTGGTATTGAACCACAATCCTCCTGATCTCAGCCTCCCAAGTTACTAGGTGCCACTGGCACCTGGCTCATTTTCTAGTTCCTTGGCGGCAGGAAGCACAGAGCTGGTAAGATACAGGACAGATAACGCATCCAGGGCCAGGCCGTCCTCTCAAAGTGCCCACTCACGGTTTTTGGAGTCATAGGAGAGGTATTCTGCCAGGAACCCCGTGTCAGTGTAGGAGTGATCTGAATGGAATCGAACTGTCATCTTACTGCTGTTGCTAGTGACAACAAACTGGGACCTCTCTCCGCAGTACCTAGAGGAGAGGCACAAGGGTGAGGGAGGGACCTCCCCAGGGCACCGGGGGGCAGGAGACCAGACCCACCCCACCTCCAGCCACCCTCAGGGCTCACTTCTCCCCGTTGATCTCCACGTAATCCTTGAAGCAGGTGCCTGGTGATGTGTTGGGCTCCACAAGATAGAAGATTTTGAAGCGTACCTTCACATTCAGGTTGTTGGGCACCTGACAGAGAGATGTTTTGGGAGCTGTGGTGGCTTTCCCTCTTTCCTAAAACCCAAGGATGTCACAAACATGGCTGGGAGGGGCAACATGGAGCAGGCACACACACTACAGTTGTCGCCCTTTATCCGTAGTGACATGTTCAAGACCCCAGTGGATGCTTGATAACTCAGATAGTACCAAACCCTATATATACTGTTTTTTCCTATACATACATAGCTCTGAAAAAGATGAGATTTAAGTTTTTTAATTTATTTTTAACTGATACATAAACATATAAAAATTGTTCATATCATTGGGACACCATGTGTGTTTGATACTTGTATAAATTTCATAATGTTTAAATCAGGTTAAATATTTATCTCCTCGAACAGTTATCATTTGTGGTCAGAATCTTCAAAATTCTTTCTACTGGCTTTCGGGAATGTTCAGTACATCACTGTTATGCACGGTCACCGTGCTGTGAAAGAGCATCCCAGAGCCCCATACTCCTATCTGACTTAGTGTCCCATGGCCAACCTCTCTCTCTCTTCCTCCTCCCAGTCTCCCCACCTCTGGGAATCACTGTTCTACTCTACTTCTAAGACCAACTGTTTTAGATTCCACATATAAGTGACATCATGTGACACTTGTCTTTCTGTGCTATATTCATTCCACTGAACATGATGACCTCCAGTCTCTCCATGTTGCTACAAATGACAAGATTTCATTCTTTATATGGCTAAATTGGACTGCATTGTCTATATGTACATATAGTTTAGTTGATAATTTAAGCACAGTAAGAGATTAACAATAAAATAGAAAATTATAATATAAATGAATTGTTTTCCTTCTTCACAATTTCACAAGCAGAAGGTTCATTCTTACCACTGGTCCTGGCAATTTCAGTATATAATTTTTTCTTTCCTTAAAAACTTCCATTTTTTCCTCTAAAGGAAGCACTTTAGAGCTTCTCTTCCATGTATCCGAATAGCCAGCACCCTGCTCTTGCACTTGGGGCCATTATTCAGTAAAATAAGTGTTACTTGAACAAAAGTACTGTGATGCCACAACAGTTAATGTGACAACCAAGAAGGCTACTAAGTGACTAACAGGAAGATAGCACATATAGTATGGATACCCTGGACAAAGGGATGATTTGTATCCTGGTGGATGGAGCAGGTTGGCAGGAGACGTCATCATGCTACTCAGAACATTGACCAATTTAAAATTTATGATTTATTTCTGGAATTTTCCAGCAGGAACATTTTACCAACATTTTTTTTTTTAATGGCAGTACTGGGGTTTGAACTCAGGGCCTTCCCCCTTGTTAGACATGTACTCTACCACTTAAGCCATACCCCCAGCTCTTTTTGCTTTGGTTATATAGGGTCTCCCTTTATGTCCTGATCAGCCTGAACCACAGTCCTCTTATTTCTGCTTCTAGAGGAGCTGGGATGGCAGGGGCTTACCACCATGACCAGTCATTGGTTGACATGGATCTTTTTCCCCAGGGCTGGCCAAGAACCTCAACCCTCCCAATCTCCACCTCCCAAGTAGCTAAGATTACATATTTGAGCCACTGTGCTTGGCCTTCTCACTGACATTTTCTTTTTTAAAAAGAACAAGCCTCTGATTGGGATGGTGCAAGGGGCACCTACAAGCATGACATTCTTGTCTCACTATTTAACAAATGCTTTCTGTTTCACACATATTTTCTGAAGTCACCTAAGAGTACTTCTCAGACAGGATGCCCCCACTCTCCCTTTACCCAAGAGCAGGCCAAGGAACAGAGAAGTTAAGTAACTGACCCAAGGCTCCACCGTTAATCACCAATCAAGGAGTTAGGACATGAGTCAGGCTGTGCCTGACACTGAGATGGAAGGCTCCAACCCTGCTGGTCTCACACACATGACTCTTCGGGTTGCTCAGCATCCATGTCTCTCTCTCTCATTCACACGCACGTGCCCCACAGCTCCTACCTCAATGTTCCAGGTGCAGTCGATGTTGGGTGGGTAGTGGCCTGGATAGTAGGGGCTGTTAAAGGTCCCTCGGGCTTCACGCAAGGAGCCTCCACAGCCTGAGAGGAGAGGCAGGAATCAGTGTGAGGATCAAGGCCCTGCTCAGCTACAGGGCAAGTGGAGGGGCTCTGTATTCTGAGGACAGCTCGAGCTGCCAGCCTGAGCACCCGACACCCCTGCAAGGAGCTTGGAAGCCAACTGCTTTAAGGGCAGCTCCTGACCCCTGACCTGGACTGTTAGCCAGATGCCCTTTGATTCCTCCTTCAAATCTCTGTCACCTACCAGAGCCAGGCCTGTGGCCTCTTGGACTCAGGTCCCCCCACAAGGTCTGACCCCTGCCAGCTCTTACTGGTCATCTTGGGCAGCTGGAAGAAGACAGCCTCAAAGCCGGGATGTCGCCGCTCCGTGTTGGTTATCAGCGTGATAAGGAAGACATTCTGAGATGAGAGGAAGGTCAGATTGTAGGAGGGAGGGTAGGTGCCACACAGCCTATGGGGACAGAGGGACAGAGTTATGGAGGGAGACAGAACTCAGGTTTCTCACATCCAACTCCACAAGCAGAAGGAGCCCAAGGATGCATTCCTAACTCTAGGCCTGGGCACAAAAGGGTGGCTTCAAAAGACACGGGGGCAAGTCCTTCCCTACCCAATCAAGATGCTTGGTGAAGATTCAGTGATGACACTGTTCATCTTTGTTTAAAATAGCAAAGCCTCAGACACAGTAAATGCCTACAGAAGATTCATTAAGTGAATTACGGGTTAAGTAATAATATTAGTAGTAATTACAACTATATTTATTAAGAACATGTCAGAGCCACAGGTACAGTGGCACATAGCTGTAATCCCCACACTCAGGGAGAAGGAAGCAGGAGGATCGGGAGTTCAAGGCCAGCCTGGGCTACACAGGAGACATTCTCTCAAAAAGTAAATGCTAGGTAGATTCCCAATTACTCTTTTTTTTCAGATAGGGTCTAGGCCCCTGCTGGCCTAGAACTGACGATCCTCCTGCTTCAGCCTCCTGAGTACTGGCCCACCCCCTTGGTGTTTTTGTCTATCATTATTATTATTAATAATCTTTATCACAGCTTGACACAGTAGATACCATTATTCCCATTTCATGGATAAGGAAATTGAGGCACAAGAGGTTCAGATTCCATGGTTAATAAGTGGCTGGAATTCAAACTCAGGCACTCAGGCTTTAGAGCCCACACTGCTAATGACTGTCCACCTGCTTCTAAGCAATGCCTAGTGAGGCGACCATTCAAAGTGAAGTTAAGAGCCAGCTGACTGCATTGGAAAGAGCAGGTAACAAAACCAAATGCATGGTATAGTCCTATTTCTAAAGACACACATGTATACACAGCACAACATCTACCAGTGGGGGCAGAGAGTGTGGCTCAAGTGGTAAAACACCTACCTAGCAAGCATGAGGCTCTGAGTTCAAACCCCAGTACCTCCAAAAACAAAACAAACAAAAAAGCCCTAATAGTGGCTATTCCTGGGTAGTAAGGTCACTGGAGACTTTAGGTCTTTGCTGTACTTAGTGAATTAGAGATAAGAAATGGTGCTCAGAGAGGTCCTGGCTGAGGCAGCAGATGGTTCTGTCTTGGTTGGTTTGGGCCTGAAGTTTAGCCCATTATTAATCAAGAAACATGTGCCTATTTCCACAGAGAGTGACAGAAGGCTCTAGCCCCACTGCATCAGGGAGAGGCTGACCACCCCCCATCACAGCTCCACTGACGAGTGTGAGAGTGTGCTCTGTCCAGACAGGGGACTGGCTGGGGTCTCATCTTGGAGCCAGCCCCTCAGCAGGTGTATGAATGATGCCTTTTTATTTGTGTAATCCTCAGGCTGTGACATCTGCAGCCTGCTGACCCTGGAACAACTGCGCCCTCACCCCCCCATCCCGCCCCACCTCCTCCCTGTCAGCCACATCCAACAGCTGGTTAATGGTACACCTTGCAACTGCAAACCAACCAATCCAAGGCCCACACACCTCCTCTGTGAGGCTCTCATGCAGGGCCACTCTTCCTTGTCGTCATCACCCCAGCCAGTTACACTCCCGAGCTGCTGAAATGATTCAAACTAAACTATTCACCCTGCGCTGCCTTCCGTCCTATGTAAACCACAGTAAACAGTCTTTCCTGCAGTCTCTCCTCGCCTCCTCTGCCTCTCGACCAACTCTGGTACTTTCCCATGTGGCCCTGCATGCTGTCTGGTGCCGTGTCCCCTCCTACTGGGAACTGTGTAACAAGCTATCTTTTTAGTAGCAATGGCCTCCTGAGTTGTGGGCCTCACTATGCCTGCTTGACAATTAAACCTGCATTTTACAGCAGCAGGCTGAGCCTTCCCTCCCACAGTTAGGATTTGCACCTGGGGCCCGAGCCTCTTCCTCACCTCCTCCTCACCTCTGAGCATCACTGCCACTCACGATGAGAAGCACACCACACTGCCCCTGCTGTCGGCAAGTTTCCCCCTGACCTGTGGCCAAATGTCATAACCCACATCCCAGGCCTACGCTATAATTGGTCCAGGTGGCTGATCCCAGCAGAAATGGCTGGGATCCAGGCTCCCGGACCCCACCGCTGCTCCCCAGGACACTCACTGTACCACAGCATGGGGCTCCATGGGACTCAGGGTGTCATACACCGTGACCAGGTCACTGCTGTGCCCATCACAGGTCGCGACGTCAAAGCTGCGGAAGGTGAGGCTCAGCACGGAGTCAGCGTCCCCCCGCAGCACCCACTGGCAGCGGGCACGAGCTGGGTAAGGACTGTCGGGAAAGCCAGGCGTGCTGAAGCGAGTCAGCTCGCTGCCCCGGGCATGCAGAGAGAAACTGCAGCTGTCTGTGTAGGAGACAAGAAGGAGGGAAAGGGTGGGGCCAGGGCTGGGTGAGCAACCCGGAGACCCAGGGGGCGGCACCCTAGGCCTGATCCCCCTCTGAATCCCTGGATCCAGGGGGAGACAAGGAAGGGGGCTTCTCAGAGGGAACTGGAAGAAGAGGAGGAAAGTCTGACTTCTGGGGACCCGCCTGGCTCAAGGAGCATCTGGTCCCATCCCTCCCTCTTCTGCACCCGGGGAGGACATGACACTTACTGTCCTGGGTCTTCTGTACCGTTCTGGGGTCAGAGGCTGAAGAAGAAGAATAGTGTTTGCTAATCTGATCTACTGCCTTATTCTGCTTCCTTATTGTCCCAAAGGCTAGTGCCCGCCAGCAAACCCTCTCCAGAGCACCAGGCCTGCGAGCATTGTCCCCCAGCCCCTCTCCTCTGCGGGCTGGCCCTCACAAGTCCACCCTAGCCTGTCCCAGACTCACGGAAGGCCACCACTGAAGTCAGCACAAAGGAGCTCAGTGACCGTGCTCTGGGTGGCAGTGTGGTCACACGTTCCTCTGCCATGGCGCGCTCTGCCTCCTCCTCCAGGTGCTGTGGGATGCTGAACTCCGACCAGTAGTAGGCAATGACACTGCCTTCACTGGGGAGACGGGGGCAAGCCTGAGGTAGGCTGGGCTCCAGGGACTCATGTTCACCCACATTCTCCGACTCCACCAGGGCAGACGGCAGCCCGGGCCAGCCCAAAGGGCCTCGCTGGGATGCCTTGGTGCACACAGAGGCTGCACCCCAGGTTCTCTGTGGTGCCCACCCACCTTACAGTGCCACCCTTACCCTCTGCTCTCTCAGTCTCACCCATGACCACACACATTATGGGACTGGTTCAAGTTTAAGAGTGCGGGCGTAGAACTCTGGGACTGGAGTTTGGCCACTAACTTGGGCACACAATGTCCCTATAGTGTCCACCTCTCTCTCTCTCCTGGATCTGATTTCTGATCTGGGAAAAGAGGATGAGAACATCGCCTGCTACCCAACATTCCTGATGATTCAACTAAACAAGTACACCTGTAATCCCAGCTACGGGGAGGCTGAGGCAGGAGGACCACAGATTATCAGTCTGGGCAACTTAGTGAGACCCTGTTTCAAACTTAAGTAAAATAAAGGACTGGGGATGTTAACACAGTAGTAGAGTACTTGCTTAGCATAAGTTAGGCCTAAGGTTCGATCCCTAGTACTGAAAAAAAAAAGTACTTTGGGGGTCAGGCATGGTGACTCAAGCCTGTAGTCCCAGCTTTTCGGAAGGCTGAGGCAGAACCATCACTTGAGCTCACAAATCCACTTGGAGGCAAAAAAAAAAAAAAAAAAAGCCAGGCATGGTGATACACACCTGTAATCTCAGCACACAGAAGCTGAGGCAATAGGACCAAGAGTTCTAGGCCAGCCTGGGCTAAATAGTAAGACTCTGTCTCAAAACAAAGGAGGGGTGGGCAGAACTGGAGTATAACCGAGTGGTAGACCTTACCTTGCCTAGCATTTGTGAGGCCCTGAGTTCCAACCCCAGTCCAGGAAACAACGTGCTTTGGAAATAAAGTCTTTTTTTTTTTTTAAGTATGTTTGCATGGAAGCCTTCCTGGGCACCCAAACTCCCTCAAACCCAAATTTGGAAAAATAAGCAGCACCCTTCCTGAATCTGTTGCAGGCACTGTGCAAAGCACTCCACGTGTTTCATCCCACAACACAGCTATGGCCATCCCTGCCTTGGAATCGGCAGTCACACGTGCTGTCACTTGCACAAGGACAGAACAAGTGCTCACCCTTAGTTTTTGGCTCTTGGCTTGCTAAACTAGACTCTTCACTTCATCATCCAGCCCCTAGGCATTTTGTCCCACACATGACATCACACTGACCCCATTCCCAGACAGGCCAGGGACCACCCCACCCAAACTCTTTCCCAGCACTCACCTGAAAGCAGTCACAGCAGACTTCTTATGGTAGGGGCCCAGGACAGGGACTTCGCTGTATAGTAGCTTCAGCTGAGAGAAGGGACAAGGCTCATGACAGGCCAAAGGGCAGTAATGACTGCTTCCCCAGGCCCAGATTGCTCCCTCTCCTCCTGGGACATGGGCCTCCCTCCTATAGGCCACCCCCCAGCCCAGGGACCTCAGTCGGAGCGAGGATGAGAAGTGGTCTTTGCCTGGGGGTGCCAGGCAGACAGCAGGGGAGAGCTCTGCCTCTCCGCCTCTCAGACTCACCGCCTCCTTCACCTTGTTGGCCAGGTTTATAAACTCGGTGGAGTTCGAGTTCTCATAGGCATCCAAAAAGTTCTCGTTTTTGATCCTCAGGTAACCATTGAAGACTTTCTGGACCCGCACATCCCGGTCTGTATGAGGCCAGAATGTCAGAAGCATGGCACTGATTCCCCACTGCCCAAGGCTGTTCTGGGGGACAGAGTGCCAGCAGGGACCAGCTCTGACCAGCTCCCATCACTGCATCAGAAAGAGTCCAGGAAGACGGTGCCCAGAGATCCCTCCTTGCAACACCCCCATTCTCTTCCTCACGCCCAGTACAGAGGCCCCAGGTCTGTCTGCTGAGGGAGGAGGGACAGCCACCACTGCACCACCCTCCCCAGAGTCAGCCCCAGCCTTACTCACACTGAAAATGCCACACCAGCAAGCCAACCACGAGTGAGATCAAGAGACAGGTGACCAGCACGACCACCGGCACCACCCAGCGCCTGGGGCCCCGCTTCTCCACATTCTTGGCGTTGTTCACCGGCAGGAACTCCAGACCCTCCTCATAGCCATTCATGTTCTAAACAGAGATGCACTGCACTCAGAAACTCTCATCCCAACTTCCCAGCCCCACTCGGGAAGGAAGGTGACATTCTGTGAGGCCTGGCGTGGGGGGAAAGCCAGGGCTGGGGGAAGGGGTCTTCATCCTTGAATTTCTGGACCACTCTGCCCAGAACCAGATCCAGATGTGGAGCCTGCCACCCAATCAGAGGAAAGTGAGAGGGGTCTTTGTCCCAGCAGCAGATCCAGTGTGTCTGCCTCACAATTGTCTCTCTAAATTTACGTGAAAAGAACAGGGCACTGGTAGCTTACACCTATAATCCTGGCTACACAGGAGGCAGAGATCAGGAGGATCAAGGTTCAAAGTCAGCCCCAGGCAAACAGTCAAATAGTAAGACCCTATCTCAAAAATACCCAATACAAAACAGAGCTGGTTGAAGAGGCTCAAATGGTAGAGCGGCTGCCTAACAAGAGCAATGCCCTGAGTTCAAATCCCAGTTCCACCAAACATAAAAAAATAAGTAAAATTTACACAAAATAAAGGTCATGAATGATGACACAAGTGGATGCTCAGGAACAGGGAGAGAGACCCAGCTCAGGCCCATAATGGGCACTGTGGGGCCTCGGTGGGGACTGCTAGGGCCAGCCCTGCTTGCACCACCATCCAGGGCAGAGCCCATGGGCAGCACAGAAACTGCACACCCTTCCAGCAGCCTTGCCAGGCCAATGTTTACCCAGACAAAAGGAAAAGGCAGTGGGTGTGTGCAGCGCTGCTCTGCTTGACTACAGGGTCTCTGTCCAAGAGCCCCAGTGCAGGTGGGAAGGCCAAGGTTGCTACGGGAATCCACTCCCATGAGCAGACGGAGCACGAAAGCAAACAAACAAGCTTCAGGCAAACAGAGGGTAGCTGCTCCAGTGCCTCCCTGCCAGAGAGTATTCAGGATGAAGGGGTGCAAATCCCAAGAGGGGCAGGTGGGGTGTCCTTGCCCAGGTGATGATGAGCAAACCTCCCCTCCATCCCTGAGAGGTGCTGTGCACTTCTGCTGTGGGGCTGTTTGCTTCCTACGCACTTGGAACCTATAGACAGCAAGAAGGGCTAGCAGAGTGGCTCAAGTGGTACAGCGCCTGCCTAGCGAGCATGAGGTCCTGAGTTCAAACCCCAGTACCATCAAAATAAATAAATAAATGAAAATAAAAAAGGAAGCAAGAGCCTTACACCCAAATTCCACAGATGCAACACTTTTCAAGCTTTCTGCCCCAGTTTCATGGTCACCTCACACCACATTATCTATTAACTCACTCCTGTGATAGATTCTACCTAGTCCCGCCACTTTGGGATGCCTGCATCTCTAATTTTAATTTCCTAACTGATTATGTCTGTGCCTTTACCTAATACCATGCACAGAAGCAACCCCACACGTAAGATGCTTGTTCTGGAATTCATTTCTATGTTTCTAAATCATATGGCAGTACCACTATGTCTTTATCTGCTTAACATATCAGCTGATTTCATAGCTTGATAATGGATATTTTAATATCTTTCCTTCCCTTTCTCTCCCAACATCCTCCCAATAGTTGTCAGAGCAAAATTTTAAAAACCAACATATCCTGTCAGACATAGTGGCACCATCTGTAATCCCAGCCCTGGAGAGGCAGAAGCAAGAAGATCCATGAGTTCCAGCAGCCTTGAGCTACACAGCAAGACCCTGTCTTAAAATAAAACAAAACATAACGAAATAATATCCATACTGTGTTTTCATTATTAGACTGTGAAAATGTTCACTATGAAGCTTCCTATACAATGTTTTTCTTGCAGATTTTCATTTTCTTGGATTTAATATACACCCAAGTCTTTACATATAACCCTTAAGAGCTCTGGAATTGTCCTCTCAACTTACATATAAAGTCTGTCAAATACTCATTTCATTTCCTTCCTGGGGGCCTCCTCCTAGAGCCCTGTCCTTTCTTATACTGACCTTCCTTCACCAACATCCTGGAAGGTTCTACATACTTGTCTTGTGTTGAAGACTGTTTCTTAAAATTCTGTGTCTTCATTTCTTGGCTTATTTTATCTTAGTAGCTTCCTGAGAAGGAAATTTTTTGATACTTTGCATGCTTCTGAAAAACATAAAAAACGCTTAATCCTACACGCACATTTGTTGAAACTTTCTCATTTCTTGGATTATATCTCCTTCATCTTCTTTGGTCTGCCTTTCTTTGATTCTTTTTGTATCGATCCTCTACCCTTGCTATGTATTCACCATCTCAGAGTGAATTGTTAAATTGTCGTTAACATTTTTGATTTTTGCTAACAAAATTTTAATAACAAGCGTTTTCTTGTTCTCTGACTTTTCCTCTTTTGCAGCATCTTGTATGTTTCGTGGATACAAAATCTTCTCCTCTTTGTATTTCTTCTGAGACTCTTTCTCTTCTATGTTGAAGGCTTTCCATAGGTGCCTGAGGATTCCTGGCTGCCCACTCATTTTTAGGAATGAGGTCTGAAGGCTATGGAGAACCTGTGTGCACATGCCACTGTATAGCACAAGACCTTGGCCAGACAGATTTTTTTTTTTTTTTTTTTTTTTTTTTGTGCTGGGCACTCCCAACAGTTGGGCTGTGTGGATCATTCTAAATGGCAGGGCTTAATTGTCCCAGAGAATATACAATCTTCTAATCTCCTGACTGGAGTGACTTAAACCCAGCACTAGCGTTCAGGAAGAGAGAAGAAACTTTCTTTCCACTCTATAGCCTTCCTCTGAGTCGGTGTCTTCAAGTCTAGATGTTGTCTGATTTAGTTCTTTTCAACTATTCTTCCCATCCACTAAGGGGCTTTGGAAGGGGAGATGTCTTTTTGCTTGGGCGGAAGTGAGAGTTTAGGGATTTCTAACAATCCATTTCCTGGTCTCACCCCCTTCATCTGTAAAACCTGAGCCTAGGGCTGGAGATGTCGCTCAGTGGGACAGCACTCACCTATCTTTTTCAGTGAAGGGTCTCTTCAAACCTTTTGCTTATTTTTTATTGGTTTGCTTAGTTTTCTATTATTAAGTGTTAAGAGTTCTTTACATGTATTCTGGACACAAGTTCAAAGTTTATCTACTGTGTGGCTTATATTTTCATTCCATTAGCAATGCTTCTTGTGTGTGTGTGTGTGTGTGTGTGTATGAGACTGGAATGAGAATTCCAGGCTTTGCACTTGCAAAGTAGGTACTCTACCACTCAAGCCACATTTTGCTCTGTTTTTTTTTTTGGAGATGAGGTCTCCGAAATGCCCAGGTGGCCTTGAACCTTGATCCTCTTGATCTCGGCTTCCCAAGTAGTTAAAGAGTACAGGCATGAGCCACCAGCACTTGGCCTTGTTTTCTGTTTTTATTTTTGGCAGTACTGGAGTTTGAACTCAGAGCTATTGTTTTCTGAATGTACTAACTTCGTGCTCTTTCTTAGGACACTCTAGGGTTTTTTTTACCTTATCTTTGGACTTTGTCTTTGCTGTTTTCCTTCAGACTGCAAGTTTTCTTTAGATGTATGATGGTTCCTGGTTGTCTAGTCATATTTAAGAATGGGAAAACAGAAAGGTTTCAGCTACAGTCTCTGAACAGACTGTGGATAGGTGTATGTGTAATGTCATGAAATTGTAGGTTATTCTGTTTAGATATATTTTCAAGTTGCAGAATAATTTCCCAACTATTTTCTTCCCTGACCCTCACAACAATCCTGCAAATCAAGACTGGCACTATTACCCCTAATTTACAGAGAAGGCTGAGAGAAGTGATGCTTCTGCAAAGTCACACAGTGCTTGGTGGCAGATCCAGTAACTGATAGTGGTTTTCTGCCTCTCAAGGTGGTCATCTTCCAGAACTCAGGGAGTGATTATGAGTTCTGGGTCTCTACTCAATCCAGAAATAACTGTTTAATCAGTAACTAGCCTGCTTCCTTTATAACCCTAGCTCTTGGCTCCATTTTTAGGCATAATAGAGATCATCCTATATAACCCCATCATTTTATTGATAAGGAAACTGAGGCTGAGCCAGAGGGAGTGACCTGCCCAAGGTTACAAAGCTAGTGAAGTCAGTAAAGCAGCAAAGCTAGGACAAGGGCCAAGCTCTCCCAGCTCCAACACAGGACTCAGAATATGCATGCTAGGCCCCAGAGCCCATGCAGGAAGGAGGTGGGAGGAAGGAGGAAATCCCAGAGCCCTCTATCCACCCTGGTTTACCTGTCCATGGCCACAGAGCCAACCAAAGAGAAAGTACACCTGTGCCTGCTTTTGGCTCTGTTTCTTTCTTAAAAGCAAACATCTCTGCAGGTGCACATACAAAACAGTGCTATGAAGGCAGGTGCTGACTCACCACAAACACAGACAGAGGCCACATAATTATGGTGCCCTCCTCCTATCTGCCAGCTGCAGTTGGGTCTTGGCCAGGGTCTCCGAAATACAACATGGCTCTGGGCCACTTCAAGAAAAAAGCAAGAAATGGCTTCCAGGAGGACAGATGGAAATAGGCATTGAGGGCAACCTTGGAGGAATGAAGGGGAGGACCTGGAGGGCAGGTGGCAGGGATAAGATCAGATTACTGCTATTGATTGCCATCCAACTTCCTGGAGGGAGAGGAGGGGGTCAGGTCCAGAAACCCAAGAAAGGAGAAGCCCTGGTGCAAATCACATTTTCTGTTGATTTAAGCACACTAGTGCAAGTGGTGTGTATGATCCTCAAGATCAGAGTTCACCCTCCCTTCCCCTCCAAAAAAGATATATTGCATTTGGTGATATAGGAAAGAGCCTTATGGTCACCCTACTCCCATTACTTAAGTAATTAACCAGGGCTAAAAGCTAAATGCTGAACAAAAACTCTGTTGGAATTAACCAAAGGCTACTCCCACTGAGAGGAACCCCCTTCTGGTTGCCAGCATAAACTCCCCAAGACTCTCCATCCTCCTGGCACTGGGACCAGCATCCAAAGCAAGAATTTGCCAGTGGTAGCTCAGAACATGGTCCTTGTTAGGAAAAAGCAACTGTTAAGTGAATCTACACTTATGAACAGCAAAAACACTAATTATGCAAAATCCACACGGTTCCAACCAAAGCAGATGGAGAAAAAGAATTCTTCGTAGCAGACTCGTTTTTTAAAGGTTCTTGTCATTTAAGTAAGTTGGGTGTGATCTTTTGGGAAGGCAGAGAATAATCCTTGAAACCTAAGAGGTCACTCAAGACTCCCTGGGAGGAACCAAGAAGGACAATCATGTGACAAGTGGAAACCTGCTTCTGCTGCCGCAGATCAGGGTCAAAGGGCAGAGGTGATGTCACCAGCTGTGGACACAGGTGTGTGTTCTGAGCCTAGGACAAGGGTGGTTGGATTCATGAGCCACTGCAAACTATCACTGATGTACAGCAGACGTTCTTCCCTTGCATATTCAGTGACTCAGTGTGCCCACCCACCAGATGGGACAGATTTTAATTTTATGATGTCATCAACACCACCAGGGGAATGGGAACCATAAAATACCCCTGTGATTATTCAAGCAAGAAGGGAAAGTAGAGATTGAACACCTACTATGGCTTCCAAGATGACATGTCAAAGTCATCTTCCTGCTCAGGGAGAAAGGCCAAGCCAGCAGAAATAACCTGGCTGGCCACTCCCTACCAGCCAGCTCTAGCAGATACTGGCCAGAGTCCCCAGAAACACCACATGGCCAGAGGCCACTCAGAGGACAGAGTGAGGAATGCCCTCCAAAATGGAATGTTGTATTTGTTATCAGTGGGTACAGGAGGGGAAAAAAGGCCATTTGGTCGAGTTCTAATGACAGGCACACCACACTTTATTGCACATCGAAGATACTGTGTCATTTACAAATTGAAAGTGTGGCCACCTACAATGGAGCAAGTCTGGGCACCATTTTTCCAACAGCTCTGATGATCAGTTAGTATTTTTCAGCAAGAGTATTTAAAATATATACATTGAGTTTGTTTGTTTGTTTGTTTTGATATAATGGTGTCACACACTCAAGAGACAGTATAGAGTGTGGGCACCAGTGGCTCACACCTGTAATCCTAGCAACTCAGGAGGCAAAGATCAGGAGGATCGAGGTTCAAAGCCAACCCTGAGCAAATAGTTTGTAAGACCCTATCTCAAAAAACTCACCACAAAAAAGGGCTAACAGAGTACCTCAAGCAGTAAGAGTGCCTGCCTAACAAGCATAAGGCTCTGAGTTCAAACACCAGTGCCATCAAAAAAAAAAAAAAAGACAGTCTAGGGTAATGAACACAACTTTTATGTGTACTGGAAAGCCAAAAAAGCCCACGCGACTTTCTACCATGACAGACATGTGGGTCGGATTCTGCCCCAGGGATTCATGGTCACAAATGTCTATAGACCACGTTACTGGGTCTTAACTCCCTCATCCTCAGAAACCAGAGCCCAGGACTTCAAGTCAGCTGAGCAGAGCCAGGGGGCTGGTCCATCTGAACCCACACCACTGCCCCAGGAACAGCCATCCACATGCAAGGGACTGGTCTCCAGCCAGAAGGGGCCAACTTACGCAGGCTGCCTCCAGTTAAACAAGCAGCCACAGGTAAACTACAGAAGCTATATAGAAAGCAGCAGGCTCCTAAGGCCAGGATATCACCCGACCAGCCACCCTCAAAGTCCAAGGGCTAATCTAGAAGACACTTGATTGCTCACAAAGGCCCAGGCTGGAAGCCTCCCTCTCGCTTACCAACTCACCACTCGCTAATCCAAGGCAACTGATCTCTGAGAAGCCAGGTTCAAGAAGCCCATAACAGAGGGCTGGGGGCCTGGCTCAAGTAGTGGAGCACCTGCCTAGCAAGCTCCAGGCCCTAGGTTCACTCCCTAGACAGCCCAAAACAAAAACAAAAAAGCCCATGAAGCTGGGTGCAGTGGCTCAAGCCTGTAATCCTTGCTACTTAGAAGGCAAAGATCAGGAGGATTGCAGTTCAAGCCCAATGTGGGGGGACGTTCACAAGACCATCTCAACCACTGGCGTGTGCCTGTCACCCCAGCTACAGTGAAGCACCACAGCCCAGGCAAACAACAAAAGCAAGGACTAGCAGGGTGGCTTAAGTGGTAGTGCACCTGCCTAGCAAGTGCAAGGACCTGAAGGTGGGGCGGGGCAGGAGAGATGGAGGAAGGATGGAACCATGAGAGGCTACAGTTGCCATTGATCACACCAGACTTGTCTGGTTGTGAAAAAGACAATAAAAAATAAGCAAACACAGTGTTTGTTCAGCGCCCAGAGTCCCGAGCCCTTTCTCTGAAGACTCTGCTATATGGGTCAGAGGAAAGGCCTGGAATGTGGAAGTCTGTAACTAGTGCCCAGGTCAATCTTAGGAAGCCATGACAGAAATTCCACCTACCTTTCCAGTTCCCAGGCAGCCCGGTTGACCTACTTCCCATCACCAGGAGAGGCGGCTGCCAGAGCAACCAGTCCCAGCCTGCCTATTTTAAGCAACCATCTGGGATGCAAGGTACCTGTGTGGGATTGGGCTTTACTTCCTGCCCTGGGGACCCTCCCACAATAAGTTAGAGCATCATCCCAAAAGTCCCCTGGCTGTCATCAGTTTCCTCGGAAACATACACTCCCAACTCCTCCTCCAGGGAGAACACTCAGCCAGCCTTGGGACTGGCCAGCTGGAGAGAAGTCTACAAATTCTTTTGCCATTTTGCTTCTCAATCCTTTCACCCTTGCCCTCTGTCCCTGTCACTATCCTCAGCTTCCCCACCAGACAGAGATGGCCTGGGAAATGAGTAGGGCTCTAGGACCCAAGAAGGATTCAGAATATTCTATAAAGGTGTAACCAACGCCCATCAGGGGAACAGAAAACTGACCCAAGGCCAAGACTCCCACTGAAGAAAGTAAGCCAAAAGTCTCCATAGCTTATTAGACCATAAAGGGAAGTCCCCAGGCCTGGCTCTGTCCATGTCAACACAGAGAAACGCCATGGCTCTTTGCCAGTGAGTAACTGGCTCCTGCAGGTTTCGTGCTTATGATCTGTTCCCTTCCCAGTGAGGACTGCCCACATAGTCTCAGGATAGGAGGAGCCACACGTCGGTGCCACAAGACACCACCTACCCAAGAACACATATCGCAGGTCTCTTCTTTCCTTTTAGTGAGGTGGGGTGGGAACGCTGAGCCCTGGGGGGCAAATACTGTCACTGTGCCTCAGTCTCCTCCTCTTAAAACTGGGTTAATGACCCCTTATGGCCTTCCAAGTGGAGAAGCTATAGAACATAATTAGCTAAATCCTGCTAATGACAGGGTCCTACTTACAGTCTCTCTTTGATTTTGACTTCTCCACCCACAGGCCATCCACCTGCCCAAAGCCAGGCAGTCCCAATCCTGCTCCAGCCTGGAGGGAACAGCTGGAGTACCGACACTAAGAAATGAAAACCTTCACAGCACAAGTCTAAGTTGGCCTCAAAGATCAAGCAAGCTGGAGCAGAGCTGGCAAGTCTCCCCAGAAGGCCAACGTGGTGTGGGGAGCTAAGCCAAGGCCAGCCCAATCCACCTGCCTGACTCAGAGCACCAGAGACCTTCCTGCCCCTTCCTCTCCATCTCTTGTATCTTGCCCAGAGTTAGCACTTGATTAATTTTTTTTCTTTTTCTTTCAAGCAGGGGAGTGCTGGGCATCAAAACTAGGATCTCAAGCATGCTAGATGATTGACTGGTTGGTTGAATGGTTGATTGATTGGACTTCTCTCTCTCTCTCTCTCCATATTCAGATTTAGGTAGCCACCCAGGGCAGGTGCCAGGTGCCCATGCAGCTTCCAGGTCTGTGTCCCCAAGATGCTCCTGTCTCCCCCTCTCCCTGCCCCTGGAAGGGGAGAGAATACGCTGTCTGCACCCCAGGGCTCTGGCCCACCCAAGGTCCCTGTATCAGACCTGGCTGGCTACCATTCAAGACTAGATTCTGCCTGGTCTTTTCCTCTCCTGGCTTCTTAGTTCAGCCCTGCCAACCCCCGGATCAACCTCTTTAGCTAATTCCAACCAGAAAATTCTATCTCCAGCTTCCAGAACCTACAAAGTTCACATCAACCCCATTCTTATTTGCTAAAGACCCTATTTCTAGCCCAACCACCCTATCTTCCTCCTGCCTCAAGTCACTACATGCAGCAGCAGAACTAGGCAGACCCACCTGAAACTAACAAGAGAAATGAGAGGTGTGACCAGAATTGTGGAACTTTTCTCATTCATTTTCTTGACTTTTTACTGACCCCACATTCTGACTTCATAGCTAGTGCCTTTTTTTATTATTGAAATTTTTTACTGAGCTAATTATAGATTCCTACAAAAGTTTAAGAAATAATACTGAAAGCTCCTTTGTACCCTTTTCCCAGTTGCCCCAATGGTAACATCTCATAAAACTGTGTTACCAATGACAGTGACATTGACATGACATGACATTGAAGTAATCCACAGATCTTATTCAGATTTCCTGTCTTGTACTCACATGTGGGTCCGTGTGTGCATGTGTTATTATGTTCCACGCCATATAGTTCCCGTATCCACCGTCAGTCAAGACTGAACAACTCCAATGCAAGGATCCCTCCTGTTACCTTTTATAACCACACCCACCTCCTTCCTGTCCCCCACGCCCTTTCATCCTGCAACCCCTAATCTCTGCCAGTTCTAACTGTGGGTTGTTTCAAAAACACTGTATAAATAAATCATACAGCATGTTGGATTTAGGGACTGTTGACTTTATTCACTGTGCAAAGTCCCCTGGAAAGTCATTCAAGCCATTGTGCCTATCAACAGATCATTGATGTTCTTTTTTATGGTTGAGTAATATTCTGTGGTGCGTAGGTTCCGCAGTGTTCCTGCTTTGAGGGACTAAGGAATCTGCAGAAGTCACTGGAGAAGCTCCAGGCTGTCCTGTAGCCTCCGAATAGTCTAGATTCTGAAACACCCCTTCAGTGGCTCCCAGGCCCCTAACTGAGCTACAGATCTAAGAAGTGGTCTGAGCAAAAGGAGAGAAGATACAAAGAGGGAGGCCCCGCCCCTTGGGGAGGGTCCTGGAGGCCCTAGGTCCATAATTACACCGAATCTCTGGAGAAAGGAAGGGAGAACTACAGGGCTCCACTGTTGGTACCTGAGCAGGACAGATTTTAGAGGGCATCTTACCTCCCACCCTCCCCAAGTCATCTTTTCTAGGGGAACTGTTTTTTCATTGAGCGCCAATATTAGCAAGCAGTACAAAGGCATCACACTGACCTCTGCACTAGTTGACAGTGCAAGAGAACCTGTCCAATTTATCCTGCTCAGGGCAGTCCCGGAAATACCACCTTGATCTCATGCACTCTGGGTCTGTTTCTTCTGGCTAGCCATGCTCAATTCCTCCAATCTCAAACAAAATGTTTCCTAGCCCCTGGTGATCTGGTTTAACCTCCCCATTCATTAGTCGTATTCCTGTGAATATAATCTAAATCCAGCTGCATAACCCTCATGAGGCCTGGTGGAGTGGCCTCCATGGGGGCTGCTGCTGTTACTTCCTTCATCCTGATTGCTATGTCTCCATTAATTATCCAGTGATGCATTCGACTACAACACACGGGCAATCAAAAGAAAGTCAGAATAAGAATGAATGATATAATCACTTGGTGAAAGCTTATGCATCAATGAAAAATGTTTTCTTCAATCGGGGTGTGGTGGCTCAAGCCTATAATCATAGCTACTTAGGAAGTAGAGATATCAAGAGGATTGAGATTCAAGGCCAGCCCGGACAAAAAGTTTGAGAGATCCCATCTCAACCTGGATGAGGTGGCACTCGCTTGTCACCTATTCAAGGAAGCACAAATAGGAGGATCTAGTCCAGGCTGGTCCCAGGCATAAAGTGAGACCCTGTCTCAAAAATAACCAATGCAAAAAGGACTAGAAGAGAGCAAGCACGAGGTCCTGAGTTCAAACCCCAGTACCACCACCACCACCACCAAAAAAAAAAGAAAAAAACTTAATACATGTTTGAGGAATTAATTGGTTACAACATGTCTTTGCCTGAAGAATGGATTTCATTATAATTCCACTTGAGAGAGAACATATGTACACATATAAATTAATATCTTGTGAAATAATGTCAGCCAAACTGTTTGGCTTTCCACTACAGTTATGAAATGACTGAGATAATCAACTTATAAACAGGAAAGGTTTATTTTGCCTCACAGTTTCGGAGGTTTCAAACTCCATGACAAATTGGCCCCATTGCTTTGGGCCTGTAGTGGGACATCATGGTGGCAACATGTGGCAAAGCAAAGCTGTTCACCTCATGCTAGAGACATGAAAAGGCAAAAGAAGAGACCAGGGTCCCAAAATCCCCTCTGAGGCCCCCATAACCTAAAGACCTCCTACTGAGCCCCACCTTTAAAGGTTTCCACCACTTCCCAATTAGAGCCAGGCTGGGAACCAAGCCTTTGACCCGTGAGTCTTCGGGGGACACTTATAATCCAAACTACAGCACTACTTGTGGGGATTAAAATCTAGGGGAGAGAATTTCACTTTCTGATCTGGACATTTTGTAGTGTACATTTCTATTTTTGCTTAGGCAAAAATGTTGCTTAAGTTTTATAATCACAAACAAACAAAAACTTTTTTTTAAGGCACATACATTGGCAATATCAAATTCTTACAATGCCTATCCATGAGTGCTTCCCCTAGTTTTAAAAAATTCTTATCTGAGTTGGCCAAATTTCCTTTACATATATAATATATTAGCCCTTTAATAACTTTTAAAGTATAGCCAAATTAAAAAATCTACGAAAATAACTTCTTTAGATTTTGGGCAGCCTCATTACAAGCCCAGCCCTTAGTAAGTTCTAGATACTCTGTGATGGAGCCAGCTCCGTGCCATGTCCACAGGAGGGAAGTGATTTCTGTCACTGAGGGTGATGTGCTCATCTGCACAGCACCCCTGACCTGGCTGGACACTTCTGTCCAAGGTTGCTAGCATACAAGCTGCCCAGCTCTTTCTGACTCATAACTAAAACATCCAAAGGATTGGCCTTTCCCTCCCAGCTCAGCGTCATCCACAAAGCCAATAAGCAAATGCCCCAAGTCCCTTATCTGAGTTATTACCAAAGAGGAAATGGCACAGAACCCAGGAGGAAGTGAGGAGCAGCCTGAGGCTACCACCTGGAGGGACCTTCTTGGGCACAGCTGCTCAGTCAGATACAAGCCTACAACAGGCCTGAAGCCCTCCAGCCCCCAGTCCTGTGCTCAGCAGTCAAGCACACATGGCCTGTGAACAACAATACACTAGACAAAATGCAAGAATCTAGTACAGGGGAGAACAAGGTGGAAGAAATGAAAATGACCTGATTTGTTTAAATTTTCCACCATGATTTTTAATCATGGCCATAACAAATAAAGCTACCTTTGCTGAAGACCTTGTTGAAATCCACCTCCAGCTGTGCTCCTGACCTCCCAGCTAAGTAACCTTATTAAAAGAGAAACCAGACAAGTTTAGAGTGAAACCACTCAGGTGCACTTGCGTTGGCGCCTGGTGATCACCACTTCTTTTATATGATCACAACTCTCTGTCTAATAATTGTGTTCTGGGATGTCGCTGGGGCGATGCATCCATCAAACACCATCGCCGTTGGAATACAGTTTTATAATAGCATTGTGGTTAAGCCTGTGGGCTTTGAAGTCACACCAATCAAGGTTTGAGTTCTTGTTCTAACACCTACTGTCTTTGGCCATTTACACACGCCCTTTAAGCCTCAGTATTCTCATCTATAAACCAGACATTTTTTCCCAGGTTGGACTGATGGACACACATTTAGGGAAAGGTAAAAGTACTCTCGTATCCTTCTCTGCCTTTTCCCAATCACTACCACCACCTCCAGCATCACTAGTGGCGGCCACAGAGAGACAAAGGATCTGAGATTCTGAACAGCTATCATATCACAAGGAATCCAAAGAAAACCCAGATATATTACTATGCTCCAACAAAATGGACAAACTCAGAAAGTACAAGCACCCAATACAGAATTTTTGGTGGGAACCTGCTTCTGGAAAAGTTCTTAACAAGGGTTGGAGGTGTAACTCAGTAATAGAGCACTTACCTAGTGTATGCAAGGACCTGGGTTCCATCCCCAGCAATACAAACAAACAAACAAAAGCAAAGAAAAGAAAAGGACAATTATTGCACATAAGCGCTGAGCCAAAGTCAAACACCTTTCACCCCTGCCCTCCAGGGTGAGAATGCTGGCAAGCCCAGAAGTTTCCATCCTCATCTCAGTGCTATGAAATCGCTTTTAAAACTTAGCCCCAAGGGCTGGTGGAGTGGCTCAAGTGCTAGAGCACCTGCCTAGCAAGTGTGAGGCCCTGAGTTCAAACCCCAGTGACACCAAAACAAAACAAAACAAAAAAACTTTCCTCCAGGCATCTCTGAAACATCCCAAAATCCATCTAGTTTCTTACTGAAATGAACCATTCTTACCCTTAGTAATCCATCCTTCCAGAGCCCACTGGGCTGAGAGTCCTGCTGTGCACGTCACAGTTCAGGTAGGGTACTGCTGAGCCAGACACACTGGGTCCCAACCTAGATATCACCACTGCTTTGCTGTGACCTTGGGCAAGTTACTCAGCCTCTCTCTGCCCCATTTCCCTCATGTGTACAAGGGTAATAACAACAACAGCAATTGCCCCACCGTGTCTGGGGGCTCTGCATCTGAGGATCGAACTAAGAATGCAAAAAATGTTTGCTTTTTAAATTATGGGGCTGAAGGGTGTAGCTCAGTGGTACAGCACCTGCCTAACATGCACGAGGCACTGCAAAAAAATAATAATGACAAATAAAAACAAATAAATAAATAAAAATGGCCTCTGTGCTGAACAGGTGTAGACTTTCTTCTTGTCATTATTCCATCAGTAACACAGTATAACAACTATTTATATTGTATTACACATTATAAGCAATTTAGGTGACTTAAAGTACACAGAAGGATGTGCAAAGATTATGTGTCATGCACCACAGGACAACATTTCAGTCAACAAGGGACCTAGTTTCACAAACTAGGTTTGTGGCAGACTACACTATACAGGTTCGCGCACTGAGGCCGCCTAATGACAAAGGTCTCAGAATGCATCCCTGTTGTTAAGCAATGCGTGGCTGTCTTTTGCCACATCATGTAAGGGACTTGAGCACTGGATTTGGGTATCCACAAGGGGTCCTGGTACCAACCTGCTTCAGACATCACAGGACCACTGTACTGAACCCGAGGAGGGCAACAGCTCACTCGTGCTCCAGACAGTGTGCACGACACTGGGAGCAACAACATCTCTGGGACCTGGATTTCCTGGGGATCCTGTAACATCCTCCTTCCTGTTCCAAGAACAGACTTTCTGGACAAAACCACAGACCAGAGAAGGAACAGACAACAGGAAAACTCCAGTACCACAGCGCTCTGAGGAACAAAGGCCACTGGCCACAGTGGCCAGGTTCAGGGAGAGAGTAAGCCTGGTTCTCCTTCTGCAGCCTGTGACAACATGACACCTTAGCCACCATGCTGGCTTGAGCAGACACACTTTTGATGACTCCTGCTGGCAGTAGGTGACTGGCCTTCTTGCTCAGAGCAAGAGCAGTCCTCTCTTCTGCCTCAGGTCTCCAGACTCCTACATGAGACTGGAGGCTGGACTCCCAGGACCGCAGTGGAGGGAAGGGTCTCTAAAGCCCCCTGGGGAAGGCAGGCTTTCCCTTCATTCCAGCACCTGAGTTGCCCCCTGTATAAGCACTTCCAGACTCCCACTGCTACTGCCCCACCCCTCACCCTCAGACTTGCACACATGCTTGAGAGAACAAGGAAGAAGATTTGCACATTTTTCCTGGGGGAGGGGGAGGGGATAGAAGAGAAAGGGGAGGGGATGAGAGGGAGAAAGGAATGCATAGCTGCCCCTCATTTTTTCAATGAAGGATCTTTCTCAGGTTGGTGATGTGGCTCAAGCAGTAGAGCGCCTGCCTAGCAAATGCGAGGACCTGAGTTCAAACTCCAGCTACCACCACCAAAACAACAACATTCCAGGGAAAGGGAGGGAAATGAAAACCAGAAGAGAACAGGAAGAGGGTCTAGACTGTTGATGGCTGGGGTGTGATTCCCTAACACTCCTTGGAGCACTTCCAGGTGTTCTGTAAAGTCAGGGCCTTGCCAGCAACTAGGTTTCTTGGCCTCCCGACTAACGTCCCAGTAATATATCACCTTCCTGTTAGTCTCAAGGCCTTGCCAACTCAAAAACTCAAACTGGATGATCTGGACACTGCACTGTGACTCACAAAGGGCTTTTGTGTCAAGTATCCCTTTGAATCTTTGCAACAAACCTGGAACAGATATGTCATCCCATTTTACAGACAGAAAAACTGAGTCTAACCAAGATTAGGTAACATGGCTAGATAGTACTGAGCAGTGCTGAGCCTTGGCTCTGCTGCCTGCTCCTGCCACCACATCACAGATGTCTCCAGCCCAATTTGCCTGCCCTGGCACTTTCTGCCTAACTTGGGTTAGACAGAGGTCTCCTCAGTGCCCACCCTGACTAATCCAGAACCTAATACTCATGACACTAAAGGTAACTCCATGGTGTGGCCCTAAAGGCACTGACTGCATGACTGGAACCTGTCTCACAGCAATCTCCTAGAACCTGGCCCATGCTCAGTCCATGGGTACTTAGTAAATGTGTTATGCAAATGAATGACTGAATGAATGAGTGAATGTTTGACCAATTAACAAACAGACAGCTCTGAATAGCTGGGGTTGGACAGCCTAGTTCCCAGACACCTGATTTTGACCCCACAGCATCTGATTTCCCAACCTCAGTCTCCCTATGGCAAGAGGGAGAGTGTTACCTATGGAAATCGAGACTTAACTGTTTATGTATCTCAAAGCAGCTTCATAGCCACCACTGAATATTCAACAGGATTTGGCCGTGCAGTGAGGCAGGCTTCCCAGTACTCATTAACAGCCATGACAACTGGCATCCGAACACCTGCACTCTAACACACACACACAAACACACACACACACACCCCTGCTCACTCACAAACAGACTGCACACAATCTCCAGACACAGTCCCTGCAACAAGGGATGGGGGGCAGGGAGGGAGAAATGAAAGTGAGGCTACTTCCTTCCACACACACACTGGCCCACATCAAACTTTTCCACATCACTCCCAAGACTAAGTTCTTTAAAGGAAACAAGCACATCAGATTGGTTGAGAGCCACACCTACCTCCTCACTAACCCCCTCCCCAAACACACACACACACACACACACACACACACACACACACACACACACACACAGTGTCTGACCCAATGGAGCTTGGCAGGAGAAAAGACAGAATGAGCCATGTGAAGAAAAATGGCACAACTGAAAGAAGGAACAACCCAACACCTTGAAGAACAGAGGAGCATCACAGCAAATGAAATGGACAGGGACCACTGGGGGGGGGGGCTGAGGGAGGACTTACAGTTGGCAAGACAAGTCAGCAACCAGGAGCCCAGGGAAGAGTGGGCGCTGCCCCCATGGGGGAGGAAGCTTGTGCACTCCAGGAGAGGGCCCAGAGAGGAGGCTGGGCCCAGACTCCAAAAGACCCTCTTCCCAGTGTCAAGGGAGGGCAAACCTGGAGGGAGGGGAGTGAAACAGCCGGAAATAACAACCACCAGACAGCAGGCTGCGTGCTGAAGAGGCAGGAGTCTAGAGCTCCAAGCAGGCAATTATCAAGGGTTCACAAACACCCCAATTACAGAAAGGAAGAGAAGGCGCCTCACAGAGGGGCAGAGGCACAGCCAGGAGCTCTGGCCACTGGCGGGTGGAAAGTGGAGGAAACAACAGTACCCAGCTCAGTCACTATGGGAGGTGGGGGGCGTTGTGGGTGCCACCAGAATCTGGTCTTTTGCAAGCTCCCTAAATCGGGGCACTGATTAAGAAAAGGAATGGATTTGAGAGAGGTCCCAACTCTGGTCTGACATGGGAGCCCAGGAGGGCAGTGAGAAAGGAGGGGCCAATCATTTGCAAAGGTGCAAACTTCCCTAACCAAACAGCCCTGCCGCCCAGTTCCCACTCACCGCCTTCCAGGAAACCTGGGATCGTGCTGGTAGAGAGAAGCCTGGCTGCTAGTCCCACCTGGGCACGGCCACTTAGGTGTGTCCTTCAATCGGGCGACTTACCACACCCTCCCAACTCCGTACAATAATAGGTAATGTTTTTGAGATCTTTCGAGAGATCTCTCCTGTTCTTCCAGCCCGTGAAGAGTTTCCTGCTTCAGGATCTTCCAAAAGGCTGGAGACACGTGCTCCCCCACCCCTGTCCATACACCTTCCCAAGGGACGGCATCCCCCTTTGGAGCAGTCCTTAGCTCTATCTACCCTCTGTGTCCGCCCGAGCTCTGGTCATCCAGTTGCCCTCTGCAAAGATTCTAAAACACCTTTTAGACAAGAAAACAAGTTCCTGCAGAGGCCGAGGATGGAGAGTCTCCAACCCCACTGGAAACCTCCCTTCCGTCCCCTTCGAATACCAAGCCTCCGCGCCCCGATTCCCTTCAGATAAGCATTAATAACTGAAGGTAACGGACTGCCCGACGCAGAGCACTGTTTTCAAGTCAGGGAAAGAACTTAGAGGGCTGGAAGGCGGGAGGCGCTTCCGAGACGCCTCCGAGATGGTGGGACTTCCCGCCTCCACGGAGACCGGCGCGAGGCAGATCTGGTACCAAAGATCGGCCGGGAACCCGCCAAACAGGAAATTCCACCTGTGCGCCCAGTGCCGGGGCCACCAACGGGCAATGGAGAGGGATTTGGCCGAGCCCAAGCCCCGCGCAGAGCCCGGGGGCGCACGGAGCCGGACTGTCCGCGGCCCGCCTGGCACCCGGTCCTCGCCCACCTCCTGCCGAGAGCTGTACTTGAGTCCCGAGTCGAAGTCCTTCAGGCCCCCTCCGGCCTTGTGGGCGCGATCGCTCCTCATAGTCTCAGTGACCGGTCGTGGGTCTCAGAGGCGTGGTCCCTGCGGGCAGCCGGTTCCCATGGCCCGCCGGGCGCGGGGAGCGCGGGGCGTGCGGGGTGAGGGTCGGGCCGAGTTCCGGGGCAGGCCCAGCGCGCCCGGCCGGCGGCGGTGGCTCTCGCTCTCATTCTTCCTCCCAGCGCAGGTAGTTTCAGGGTGTGGCCTCCCGGCTTTGCCCCGCCCCGCCAGCCGGCTGGCCGCGCTCGCCGGAGCACCTTTCCCGGGCCCCGCCTTCAGCCACGCCCCCCAGAAGAAGTCCCTCCCCTCCAGCAAAGGCCACCTGCCTGAAGGTGGTGGGAGAGGGGAATGCCTTGATTTGGATTGGTCTGTAAGGACGCTGCAACCAAAGCTCCTTCTCCCACTCGCTCTCTCGCTCTCTTTTTTTTTTTTTGCGGTACTGGTGCTCGAGCTCATCGCCTACCACTTGAGCCACGCCACCAGTGGAGTGATGGAAGAGGCCCGCACAGGGTGTCAGAAGACTGAACTGCTTGCTGCACAATCCTGTGAGGATCCAAAGCAGCCCAGAATCCCATTCTACTGGATAAGCCAAACAAGAGCTAATGAACACGGGAGGAGGAGAAAGAAAAGAAGGGGGTCGAAGAGGTCATGCTTCCTTCTCAAACTGGAGTCCTGAAAGTTTAAGCAAGGGGGAGAAAACAGCCCACTGGGTTTCCTAGTGCCACAGTGACAAGCTAGTTTCAGTTTCTGCTACTTAGTTCTGGGGATAGCAGGTGAGTCAGGTCACACTCAGCCATGCTATAAGGAAAGGGGAGAGATGATTCCTGGTCTTTTCCAGCTCTGAAACCCTACAGGTAGGCCAGGCTCCAGCAGGAGATAAAGCCAAACTACTTTGACTTGCCTCTGAACTAATCTTCCAGAGCATATTATATTCCTTATTGTATTTATATTCAAAAATCAGGACACTGGACATTTCTCACCATGCACTAAAAAATGAGTGACAAACAGATACAATTATAAATTAACAAAAGATAGAACAGAAATTGCTTGCCTTGTCTCTCAAATTTCCTGTTGCTTTCCCCCCATTAAAAAAGAGGGGAGGGGCTGGGAGTACAGTACAATGGTAGAGCACTCGCTAGCACACCCAAGGCCCTGAGTTCCATCCCCAACACCACAAATGCAAGAACACACACAGATATGTACATGGACACACAAAAGGAAGAGCAGTGACAGTCCTTCATTCTTAAATCTAACACACCTAAAACAAGGAATGGCAGGAAGAAAATACTCCAGAAAATTTTCACTTTCTGAAGTGTAAAATGCTCTTACGACTTTCTGATATTCACAGTTAAAATCTTCCCTTCTCCCCTCTTCCCCTCTCCCCCACACCCTGCCCTGTTGGGTATTTTTGAGATAGGGTTTTACAAACTATTTGCCCAGGGCTGGCTTCAAACCATGATCCTCCTGATCTCTGCTTCCTGAGTAGCTAGGATTACAAGCGTGAGCCACCAGCGCTCCACCTGCACTCTCTTAATAACAGCCCTTCCTCCTGGGGGACAGGCCTTGCACCCAAGCTCTTCCATGCCAGCCATCTTTCTCTCCCTCCTTCATGTGACTTCACCCTCTCCACTGGATCTTTCACCTTAGTCACCTTGCTACATGACTTCATCTCAGTTATGACCTCTCCAAAACCAAACCAAAAACAACCAGCCTTCCATGACCCAACCTCTCCCACATGCCAGCAACCTCCCTCTTCTCAGTGATCAAAAGCACCCTTTTCTCCACTGTTGACAGGCATTTTTGCTGTGGCCTGTACCCGGCTCTCCTGGTGGGTCATCAGAGATGAGACATCTTTCAACCATTTGTGGCATCCCATACTGACTGATCCCTTCTTCAAATGCCCACCTCTTTCTAGCCTCCTAGAGGTCATGATCCCCAAAGTTCTCTCTTCATCCTTTTCCCTTTTCTCTCTACACTCTCTCTTGACAACTCTTCTCACCCTGTCCTCAGGTAGGGAAACCTGCCCTCTTATTCCAGCATAGATTTCATGAAGAGTTCCCACTCTGCATAAGCAGAGTCAGTCAACACTACCGAGCACATACTATGCCTACTACCCTAGGTATACTCGGAACAAAATTAAAATCCCTGCTTTGAAATCAGCAAGCCCTAAACTTCCTTCCTGGACTTGCCAGTCTTCTTAAATACTACTACTACTACTACTAATAATAATAATAATACCCTCTGTGAACCTGTGGCCCTAAACGGCTCCATTTAACAGGTAGAGACCCCTGCCAACATAAGTGACGATGGATATTGAGGCACTGAGAGTTGGTGATTGTCTGTTATCACCACAAACCTAGTCTGTCCTGACTGCTCCTCCACCTCTACCATGAGAACTTTTTCCTATTATTATGTACCTCTATTATAGAATCCATCGCCTTTTCCTTGTGTTTCAATCTGTATCCCACTGACCTTGGTATCCTCAGGGTCTAGTACAGCAAACTGTCAATTTATTAAATGGGAAAATAAATCTGCCACCTTCTAACACATAAAGTACTCCAAAGCCAAATAGGAGACATTGAAAAATAACTTTAATCTTTGGATTGCCAATGGTACAACAGCCTTTAATTATGCTGATAGTAAACCAGAGCCAACGTAGTGAGAAGGTGCTATGGTACTCAAACCTGAATTCTGCAGTAAAAGGAGTGACTCATCCTCTCTCCCAGGTGGCTAGAGCTTCATCTTTTATCTCACAGAGTTACATGAGTGTCTCGCCCATGGAAGGCACTCATGCCATCATTTGAATACAATTCTCATGCTATGAATTGACTACAAATCTAGCTGGACAGAAACAGACACCTGCCAAGACCTTGCCAGAATCAATAAGTCACACCAACACATGAAGTGCAGCCTATGTGCACTCTATGACATTCCTGTGATAGAGGACAAACTGTAACTAGATGCTAACCCATTAGATTTAATCCTCATAAAATTATATGTGAGTTAAGTGCTTTTGTTCCTAAATTGTCGTTGAAGAAGCCCAAGCCTGGCCTAAAGAATATGACCACACCAGACGCTTATCCCTATAATCCCAGTGACTCAGGAAGCAGAAATCAGGAGGATCGTGATTGGAGGCCAGCAGGGCATAAAGTTAATGAGGCCCCTCCTCTCAACAAATAAGCCAGGCATGGTGGAATGTAACTGTAATCACAGCTACTTGGGAGACTGCAGGTAGGAGGATCATAGTCTGAGGCAGGCCCAAGGAAAAACCCCAAAACTGTATCTGAAAAATAACTAAAGCAAAAAGGGCAGGGGCATGGCTCAAGTGGTAAAGCACTTGCCTAGTACGAGGCCCTGAGTTCAAGTCCAGTTAACACACACACACACACACACACACACACACACAAAGTACGGCCAAGGGCTGGGAGCATAGCTCAGTGATAAAGCATTTGCCTAGCATGTGCAAGGGCCTGAGTTTGATCCCCAGTACTGCAAAAAAAAACGTTCTTATGTATGTATGTGTATATATACACATACGTATATATGTCCATGTATATCTATACATATCATATATAACTATATATAAAAATCCATACACACACACACGTATACACACACATGTATATGGCCAAGTTCTCACACTCATGAGGAATAAATCCAACTTAAACCCAGGTTTCAGCCCGGCCAGTGGTACACAACTCTAATCCCAGTACTCAGGAAACTAAAGCAGAAGGTTTACGAGTTGGAGACCAGCCTGGACTACATAGTGAGCTCCTGCCTCACAAAAACACTAATAAAAACTAGCTTTCAGCCTGAGGCCTGTGAGGCCTGCCACACAAGGGTAAGTCACCAAAGGAGGCAGCCTTTACCACAAAGCCCTTCCCAGTCTCTGATACTTGCACCCCAAACCTGCTACCTCTCCGCTCTCCCTTTTATTTCCCAGAGGACTCTGACTTCTTGGAAAGTCACATCTGGGTCCCTGGGACCCTCAAGGGTCTCTCCAGCTAGCTCCCGTGTTGTGGGGCCAGGGCTGCATAGAAGGTACACCTATATGGACCTGACTCCAGGCTAAAGGAGCCGTGCCAGCTGGTGGTGATGTGAGACAGGGCAGGGCTGTTCATGTAGACCTGGCTGATTTAAAATCACCAGAGCTCAGTGACCATTCCAGACCATGAGAGCAGGGGCCTTCAGGGAACTCATATCCTTCCAGAAAGAGGAAGGTACAGACAGCAAGAAGTGCGGGGAGGTTTAGAGCAAGCAAAATTAAGTGGAATGAGTCAGTTACGCATCCACGAATGTCTAAATCTCCTTGAATGACAAGGGTTTTTTTATTTGATGCCTACTGTGTATGGTTTCATTATGACATTTTCATACTTGTATATAATGTACTTTGATCACATTCACCCTGCCATCACCCTCTCGTGTCCTCCTCATGGTTGGTCTCCTTCCTCCTCCCAAATACTCTCCCTTCTGCTCTTATGTCTTTTTTTTTTTAATCTACATTATACATATGACAGAAAACATGCAATATTTGTCCTTCCAGGTCTGGCTTATTTTACTTAACATGATGATCTCCAGTTCCATCCATTTTCCTGCAAATGACATAATTTTGTTCATTTTTATGGCTGAATAAAATGTCATTGTATATAAATATATACCACATTTTCTTTATCCATTCATTTTCTTTATCCACTGAAGGGCACCTGGGCTGGTTCCATCACTTGGCTCTTGTGAGTAGTGCTGCAATACACGCGAGTGAGCAGGTGCCTCTATTGTATGCTGACTTATATTCCTTCCTGTATACACCTAGGAATGGTACAGCAGGATCCTGTAGCAGTTCCATTTATAGTTCTTCTGAGGACTCTCCATACTGATTTTCAGTGGCTGCACTAATTTACATCCCCCCTGCAAGCTCATCAGCCTTAGCTGCTGCTTGTTTTTTTGATGATGAGATGTGTAAGATAGAATCCTGATGCGGTTTTGATTGGCAGTTTTCTGATGGTTAAAGCTGTTGTGCATTTTTTCATGTATTTATTGGCCATTTCTTCTTCTTTTAAGTTGTCTGTTCAATTCATGTGTCCATTTGTTATGTGGATTATTTGTTCTTTTGGTATTTAATTTTTTGAGTTCTTTATATATTCTGGATATTAATTCCTATCAGATGTATAGCTGGCAAAGATATTCTCATTCTGTCTCTTCACTCTGGTGCTGTGCAGAAGTTTTTTAATTTGATGCAATACCATTTGTTAATTCTTGCTATCACTTCCTGAGCTACTGGAGTCCCATTCAGAAAATAGTAGTCTATGCCTAATATCTCCAAGTGTTTTCCATGCCTTTTTAAACTTTCAGATCTTACATTGAGGTCCTTGATCCATTTTGAATTGATATTTGTATAGGGTGAGAGATAAGGATCAAGTTTCAGTCTTCTACCTGTGGATATCCAGTTTTCCCAGCACTATTTGGTAAAGACCAGTGTAGGTTTTTGGAAACTTTGTTGAGAATCAGGCAACTGTAGCAGAGCGGAGTTATTTCTACGTCTTCTATTCTATTCCATTTGTTTACGTGTCTAAGTGTGCTAGTGCAGGGTTTTTTGCATTACTATGACATCGCTCTTATTGCTCAAGGTTGCTTTGATTATTCTTGGTCTTTTCATGCTTCCATATGAGTACTGGGATTGTTTTTTTCTTGCTCTGTGAAGAATGTCACTGGAATTTCGATATGATTGCAATGAGTCTGTAGTTTGCTCTTGGTAATATGGCTATTTTCACAATACCAATGCTGGTGATCCATGAACAAGGAAAGTCTTTCTGTCTTCTAGTGTCTTCCTCAGTTTCTTTCTTCAGTGTTTGTAATTTTCATTGCAAAGGTCTTTTGTCAAGTTGGTTAGGTTTGTTCCTAAGTATTTTATTATTTTTTTATGTGGCTATCCTATCGTGACTGTTTGTTTGTATATCACTATCTGAATGTAATAATTCCTTAACCTAGTCTTCAATCTCTGATATTCCTTCTTAATCTATGGTGATGCTTTGCATTGAGGTGTTATATTTTAATTTCCAATATTTACACTTGGGCTTTAAATTTTGTTTTTCAGAATCTCTATCTTGCTAAATTTCTTATTCAAGTTGTTGAGTTTCTCATTCAAGTTGCTAACTTTCTCATCCAGATCATGAATTAACTTTTTTACTTAATTCATCAGTCCTCTTGATTGCTAATAATTTTTAAAACTAGACTTTTGAATCCTTTGTTGGGAATTTCAATGTCTTTGGATGAAGGTATTGAAGAGTTGTAAACTTTTGGAGTCATGTTCCCTTGCTTTCCCATATTTGTTATTTTTCTACGTTGTGATTTGTGTGTCTGTTAGGATGGCTAACTCTTCTGCTTTTATTCAGGGCTCTTCTTGGTGAAGTCTTCTCTTGAGAGCTCAATTCCCAGTTCCACTCAGAAAGGACAAAAACCACCACCATAACAACAACAACCAACACTGTTCAGGCTGGTGCTTTTGTGGGCTGAGGGCTGTGGTAATCAATGGTCAGTTGTCAGCTTCAGGGCTGCATTCATTTTAGAAGCATCCCTTCTTTGCATTCCTAGAGCCATTTCTGTCCCCAGTGAGCTTTTGCAGCCTGTCAAGCAGGTTCCCACTAGCACTAGAGACCCGCAGTTTGTGCACCCAGGGGTGTCCGAGCCCAACAGCGTCCCCCAAGTGCACCAGTGAGTAGGGGAATCAGAGCACTGAGATCTTCACTGGAGGGAAAGAACTGAGAGAACCTGATACTCTGCCTGCTGGCTTCATTGCTTTCAGATCCCACCCACCAATAAGCCACCATGTGGGAGGAAAGAGGCTGCAGAAATTGAGTGTCCCATCTCCAGTCCTGGGTTCAGAGTTATCAGTTCTGGCAGGAAACCACATGTGGTAAGGAGGAGCTCTGGAGGACAAGCAATCTGCTGGCCATGGGCTCAGGCTGGAAGCTCTTAGACTCTGAAGTGATCCACTAGTAATGGCACTTATTCTTTTCCACAGAAGGCACAGCCATTGACCATGGTACCCTTCGAGGCCTGAGCTCCCTGCTGCTTGAACTTCTCAGCAGTATGTGTCCAATCCTGCCCTCTCCACAGCTGCCTCTTGTAGCTGTCTCTCACCCAGATGCTGTGGAAGGATGTCTCCAAGCTCCCTGGCTTGCAAGTGTTCCTTGTCAGGTCTCCAAAATTACTCATTCTCAACCAATAGGCCCCTCTCAAGACGGTGCCTGGCTATAGAACTGCAAAACAGGGGTACGTCAACATGGATTTCTCCAGTGCTGGCTTGTCACACAGGAGTCATTGTCACATCAAATTCCTGCCCTGGATTTAAGCTTGGTGAGAACTGTGGGTTTAACCTGAATCTAGGACTGCCAGTCTGTTGTCACCATGGCTACCTGGCTTACCTTGTTATAACTTCGGCTTCCCTTTCCTCCAGTGAACTGGGGTTGGAACTGTGGGCTAGTTCCTATTTTTCTGTGTCACCTTTCTGTTTCTTCAAGCCTGCCACCTCTTTTTTTCTTCCTGATGCTCTTCTTCTCCCTTTCTCTTCAGAATACAGTCTGTCCTTTGTTACTCTTCTTGTTCACAGGGTCACATGGGGGAAGCATGTAATCTTCTGCCATCTTACCCGGAAGTCTAAAAATGCACTTTCTAAGTACCAGTTGTTTAGTATCCTTGTGGTAAATTCTGCCTTTTTCCTGAACAGCCCCTGCTTTAAACTGCTCCATTTGCCTGCAGCCCTTTCCCCACTCACCATAACCACCTTGCCTCTTTCTATTGAGATCCAAGTTCAACTAGAACATCACAGCTGTGAAACTTTGTCCAGGTGTAATCAATTTCATATTCCCCAAAATGCTACACACCTTAAAGTATAGTATGTTTCAATTTTCCCTGCTATACATAAGGGCTTTCAAAATGGTACAAGACAGGATGAACGATGACAGTGTGAAGCTAAAAATCAGAACATTAAGCGTTTGCTCAGGCTGTCCGCTGTTGGGTTTCTTCACTTACAATTTAGAAACAAAAGGACATCATAATTTTATGAGGATTATGTCAGATGGATTATAATAACATAGGCCTATACGCCCCCTGTTATGCATTGAGTGGACTCAATACATTGAAATAGCACAGTGATCCTAGGGAAGGGTGTTGGCAGATGTCTCTTTCTCTTCATCTGAATTTGCAGTAAGTGGATTGCATGTATATAGCATTCAAATAATAGCATGAGTGCCTTCCATAGGCAAGACACTCATTTAACTCTGAGATAAAAGACGAAAGCTCTAGAAACCTGGGAGAGAGGATGAGTCACTCCTTTTACAGGAGAATAGCAGATCTGAGAGCTATGATAGCCATCTCATTTACATTACTGTGTGGCTTTTTTGTTTTTGTTTTATCATTTATGTTACTTTGGATCCAGCCATCTTAGTAAGTAGCTTCATCATCCATTCAGTCAACCAATTCTAGAAGACATCACTGACCTCTTCCTTTACTTATCTCACCCAGCCACAACCAACATACAAACAAATCACCAATCTGTTAGTTCTACCTCCAAAATATGTTTGGAATCTACCTACTCTTCTCCTTTCTGCCATCCCTCTGTTCCAAGCCACCACTATTTCCTCCCTGAAGAATACAAAGACTCTGTAAGCTCTCCTTCATCCACGTTGCTCCATTCCAATTCCAATTTGTTTTGTGGTGCTGGCTATCAAACTCAGGGCTTCCTGTATGATAGGCAAGCACTCTACCACTGAGCCATGTGCCCAGCCCAACTCTAATCCATTGGGATTACAGGGAAAGGCAAATGCATCCTGTCGCTACCCTTTCAAAACAGAAAGTTCTGGAAGGCGAGGATCAGTATCTGTGAGTTTCTGCAGCACACATTCCATGAGTCATTGTTAAATTATTTAAAGACTAAATGACTCCTATAATTACAGCTACTTGGGAGGTGGAGGCAGGAGGATCACAAGTTCAAGACCAGACCAGACAAAGTTAGCAAGACCCTATCTCAAAAACAAAATAAAAACAAAAGAGCTGGAGACATAGTTCATATGGTAAAGTATTTGCCTAGCAAATGTGAGACCCTGGGATCAATCTCCAGTACCTCAATCAATCAGTCAATAAATAAAATGAAAGACTAAATGAATTAGTGAAAACTGTAAGTAAGTGCTTTCTGGTTTTCTGTTAGCACTTAATTTCTTATTGATAAATATAGTGCAAATAAAGAATATAGCATAAAGCAAATATTACATCCATTTACTGGATTATTATAAGGCAGAACCCTCATTATGGTTAACCATAAGGGGAAATACAGATTGATTCACTGTTATCTGAAATGCCTGGGGCCAGGAATGTTTTGGATTTTCTTGGATTTTGGAATATTTGCATGTATGTAACAAGATATCTTTGGGATGGGACCCAAGTCTAAACACAGAATCCATTTATGTTTTGTGTGTACCTTATAGTCATAGTCTGAATTTTATACACTAAATTTTAGGGTTTTTTTTAATACACTGAATTTTGACTGCAATCCACACAGGTGTGGAATTTTCCACTCATGACATCATGTTAGCACCCAAAAAGTTTCATATTTTGGATTTTGAGATTAGGGTTGGGCTCAACCTGCAGACCCTTGCTGATCTCACCCCATCTCCCAACCCATCCCTCCTTTCCTAAGAGAAACCACTTTGCTTATTTCTGTGGTGATGACTTCTCTGGTTTTCTTTATATAGTTTTTATCACCTAGATCTAATGTCTACACACTACAGTTTACCTTTGGCCTGCCGTTGTGTGTATGTGTGTGTGTGTCCAGAGATGAATCCAGGGCATGGTAGGCAAGTGCTCTGCCACTGAACTACACTCCCAACCCTGGTCTGCTTTTTGTTTGCTCTGTTCTATTTAAAATTTTAAATGTTGTTTTCCTCTCTTCTAACCTATAGGTTCTCACTCCATTTTTTTTTTTTCTTTTTGAGACAGGGTCTCACTGTAGCCCAGACTGGCCTCAAATTTGAGACTCTCCTGGCTCTGCCTTCTGAGTATTGGGATTATAGCTGTGTTCCATCACACTTGGCCCCACGTAATCTTTTTTAACACTCTCTTCTTTACTGAACATTCCAGGCAATTTGCTAGACAGGCTTCACCACAGTCAGGATTATGCTGGTTATATGCTCATGGAGTCTTGTTAGTGGGCTCCCTGGCTCTCTGTATGCCCTGCAAATGGTTGTGTCTAGAAACTTCAGCAGTATAAAGGTTTGCTTTCTTTTTGGAGGGAAATTATTTCATGGTGGGGGGTGGCAAGTTTTTCAACATGACACACTTACCTGGCTTTCTCTTGCTTTATATGCTTGAATGCTAAATTCACTAGAAAATGAAAATAATGATGTCTCCAATTTACTATTCCTTGTTTATGTACTTGTTGGAATACTTCTAGAAACAGATTTCTCTTCATCTGTTTGGTTACCTAGTGATAATGTTAATAGAAGAAAGGAAAAATAATTGCCCAAGTCTTTTTTTCCCTTCAGTTATCTGGTTGAAAATAGTTAATTCCTTAACTTCTTTCAGGGTGTCATTCAGCTTTCTGTTGCTATGATAAAAAAGACCCAAAATAATTAACTTAAAAAGAAGATAGATTTATTTTGGCTTAAGGTTTCAGTACATGGTTGGTTTTGGGCCTGTGGCTGTACAAATACATCATGGTGGGAGCCTATGATGGAGCAGAACTGCTTACCTCATATTCAGGAATGAAAGAGAAAAAAAGAGAGAACACGGTCTGCTCCAAGGATACACCCCCAATGATTGGAAGACACCTGCTGGGTTCCACCTCTTAAAATTTCCTCCACCTCCCAACAGAACCAACCCTGAGACCAAGCCTTTGACACATAGGCCCGTGGGGCCACTTCATTTCATGTTCAAACTATTGCAGACCAATTTTTTTTCCTTTTCTTTTTTTTTTTTCAGTGCTGGGGCTTAAACCCAGAGCCTCCCATGTGCCAGGCAAGCAATCCACCACTGAGCTTCACCCCAAGTCTTGTTTGCTTTTGTATTATTGTGCACATTGGGGACCTAAACATATTTTATGTGTTTTGGTTCATTTCCACTTTTTTTTTGCATACTGATATTTAAAGCGTCCCCTTTGTCTCTTTAAGTCAACTGTGAGTCCTATGACCTCATCCTAGTCAGCATTAATTGGCTTTTTGCTTTCTAGTATGACGTTTTATAATCGTCTTGAACATGGCTCCACACATGCAATTGGCTGTTTCTTCGGGACACTTTGAAGTCATTTAGCAAACAATCAGATTTCAAGATCATAGTCTAGTCACAGGGGCTATTCTTCACTACTTGGTCATTGGTTCTTGAGCTTTTAGGGTTTTTTTTTTTTTTTTTTTTAATTGAGGTGCTAAGGGATCAAACCCTGGGCCTCCTGCATGCTAGGCAAGTGCTCTGCCTCAGAGCGACACTCCTAATCCCAGAACACTACAATTCTTGGAAGAACAACATACCTGTCATGTTCCTATTTATACTTCCAATTGTAATCAAGGACAATATGGTATTGACTTAACTTACTCTGTCTTACATCTGTATTTTCTTTTTCTCACACTGAGACTCCAGTTCTCACATTGCTTTTTTAAACATTATTAAAAAAAATTAAAAGCACAAGGAACAATTTTCCCAGTAGAGCTCCATGGATTTGTCTTTGATGGAGTCTTTTTTGTCAACTTGCCAGCTAACACAACAAAACATTCCAGCTAAACTGTGGCAAAAAAGTGAGGGTGATTATTAAAAGATCCTAAGAGACTTGCAATGTCTAGGAGGGCCAGAAAGGCAAGAGGGAAGGGCAGAATCAGGAGCAAGGCCCCAGTCACACAGCAGGCTGCATGGGAAGCCCCTGCTCCTGCCAATGAGGAAACCACTACAGTTTGTACCTCAGTGCCCAGATCTGGACACCAGTCACAATGCCATGGCTGCCCGGACAGCTGGATGTTACAGATGTCCTTTACCCTGAGTGCCCGTGTCCTTTCTTTGTTCCCTTCTGAATAAGGTAGACTTGCGAGTGCATCTCTTTAGATCCTAACTTACATGTTTATGCCCTCTCTATAAGAAAGCTGAGAAGCTGACTTCTGGCTTCTGCGTTGTTGCCACAGACTCATATGATGGAAATTCTCCAGTTCTAAGAGGGCTGCTCTGGAGACACTGACTGTTCATCAAGTACACAAATGCAGATGCACACTGCTCTAGTTTGGATCTCGAATGTTCCCAGAGGCCCATGTGTTGCAGGTTTGGTTCCAGCTAGTGGTGCTGTTGGGAGTGATGGAACTCTTAGGAGGCGGAGCCTAGTGGGAGGAAGTTAGGCTACTGGGGATGTGCCCTTGAAGGGGATATTGGGATCCCAGCCCTTTCTTCTCTCACTGCCAAATTGCCAGGAGGTAAACAGGCCTCCTATGCCTCGCACTTCTGTCATGATGTAGCAGCATCGTGCCAAGCAACCATGGACTGAAACAACAGTGAATCAAGATAAACCTTTCCTTCTTCTAAGTTGTTTATGTCAGGTATTTGTCACAGTAATAGTAAGCTGACTAACACAACTGAAATGTTAGTCTGGGAATGTGTTCTCAGAATCTTTCTGTAAATGCATTTTACCCTGGGCTATTTATTCACTACTGTTATTCTGACTTCCCTGTCCTGTCCACATCATCAACACCTCTAAGTTCATACCTCCTTGCATCTAATATGGAAGGCTATGGGCCAGCTACACCCTAACTTATGGTGCCACATGGGATTTAATCAAAATCAAAGTCCACTGACTCATTTGCTTACATGCTGAGCTCAGTGTTCAGGTGAAAAGTTATCATCTCATAAAAAGTGGGCAAAAAAAAGTTATTGAGGCCATGGATTTATCTCTACAATAGCCCCCATTCTCCAGTTTTACTTTCTGAAGTTTCAGCTGTCCTTGGTCAATTGTGGTTTAAAAACATTAAGTGGAAAATTCCAGAACTAAGTAAGTCATGATTTAAATTGGATGCCATTCTGAGTAGCATGATGAAGTTCCAAGCCATCCTGCTCCATCCCACCTAGTACATGAGTCATAGCTTCATCCACAGTCTCTATGCTGTGTGTGCTACTACTTGCCTGTTGGTTATTTAGTAGCGTGTCAGTTATCAGGGCAGTTGTCAGGGTATCATGATGCTTGTGTTCAAGTAGCCCTTGCACGGTAGCCAAACACTATGTCACAGAGCCTCTGTCATTCACCTCACATAACCTGATCACATAAGCATTGGATCATCTCACAGCATAGGGAAAGTGAGTATGGTACAGTAAGATATTTTGAGTGAGAGACCACATTCACATAACTTTTACTATAGAAAAGTATTATAATGTTCTATTTTATTACTAGTTATTGTTAATCTTATTGTACCTAATTTATAAATTAAACTTTATCATGGTGTGTAGTCAGCCTTCCATTATTGTAACAAATACTTAAAGACAATCAACTTATAAAGATTATTTTAGCTCACAGTTTTAGGAGTTCCAGTTCATGACAGATTAGCCCTATTGCTTTGGGGCCTGTGGCAAGGTGATATAGCATGGTGGGCAGTGCATGGTAGAGTAAAACTGTTCACCTTATGGCCAGCCAGGAAGTGAAAGACAGAAAAAGAAAAAAAAAATCCCAATATTCCCTTCTAGGGCCTACCCCCAATGACCTAAGGACCTCTCAATAGGCCCCACCTCTTTTTTTTTTTTTTTTTTCATTTTTCTTTTATTATTCATATGTGCATACAAGGCTTGGTTTATTTCTCCCCCCTGCCCCCACCCCCTCCCTTACCACCCACTCCACCCCCTCCCGCTCCCCCCCTCAATACCCAGCAGAAACTATTTTGCCCTTATCTCTAATTTTGTTGTAGAGAGAGTATAAGCAATAATAGGAAGGAACAAGGGGTTTTGCTGGTTGAGATAAGGATAGCTATACAGGGCATTGACTCACATTGATTTCCTGTGCGTGGGTGTTACCTTCTAGGTTAATTCTTTTTGATCTAACCTTTTCTCTAGTACCTGTTCCCCTTTTCCTATTGGCCTCAGTTGCTTTAAGGTATCTGCTTTAGTTTCTCTGCATTAAGGGCAACAAATGCTAGCTAGTTTTTTAGGTGTCTTACCTATCCTCACCCCTCCCTTGTGTGCTCTTGCTTTTATCATGTGCTCATAGTCCAATCCCCTTGTTGTGTTTGCCCTTGATCTAATGTCCACATATGAGGGAGAACATATGATTTTTGGTCTTTTGAGCCAGGCTAACCTCACTCAGAATGATGTTCTCCAATTCCATCCATTTACCAGCGAATGATAACATTTCGTTCTTCTTCATGGCTGCATAAAATTCCATTGTGTATAGATACCACATTTTCTTAATCCATTCGTCAGTGCTGGGGCATCTTGGCTGTTTCCATAACTTGGCTATTGTGAATAGTGCCGCAATAAACATGGGTGTGCAGGTGCCTCTGGAGTAACAGTCTTTTGGGTATATCCCCAAGAGTGGTATTGCTGGATCAAATGGTAGATCGATGTCCAGCTTTTTAAGTAGCCTCCAAATTTTTTTCCAGAGTGGTTGTACTAGTCTACATTCCCACCAACAGTGTAAGAGGGTTCCTTTTTCCCCGCATCCTCGCCAACACCTGTTGTTGGTGGTGTTGCTGATGATGTAGGCCCCACCTCTTAACGGACCCACCGCTCCCTAGTATTACCACACATTGGCCTCTGGGGGACATGAAGTTCCAAGCTATGGCAATAGGTATGTATATATATAGGGGAAAAGACATGCATGTGTGTATATGGTTTGGTATTATCCGAAGGTTCAAGCACCCTTTGGGGGTGGGCATCTTGGAATTTATCCCCTGCAGGTAAAAGGAGACTACTATACTGCTAGTAATGACCTTCACTCTATTTTGGATCTTGAGGTATTAACTAATAATGAGTTCAATGTGATTAGTGACACTTAAAAATTAAGTGTCCATGATGTGAAGATCACTATAATTTTTTCAGTGCTTAAAAGTCAATATTTAATTGAGTAATTCACAAAAAAGTTTGAGGTTTTTTTTTTTTTGTTTTGGTACTGGGGTTTGAACTCAAGGCCTGGTACTTGCCAGGCAGGTGCTCTATCACTTGAACTATTACTACCAGTCCTCGAGGTTTCTTAAGTAAAAGACAAAGATGAAAAGTCATAAACCCTGGCGGAATCACTTTATCCTGCCACAGTAACAACTGACATAATATATAGAAAGCAATATGGCAACACTATAATACATTCTGTCAGTAAACACTGTTGGAAGATGTACAGATTTGAAGAAGCAGGGAAGAAAAACAGGTATTAAGAGGATAACCACTGGGTATTGTAGTGCGTATCTATATTTCCAGCACTTGGGAGCCTGAGGAAGGAGAACCACAAGTTCAAGGACAGTCTGGGCTACATAGTGAGTTTGAGGCCAAGTTAAACTATACAGTGAAACCCCATCTCAAAAAGACAACAACATAAAGAGTATAGAAGATATGAAGGGACAGACGTTCCTATGATAGCTCAGCTCAAGATATTTGCTAATTTTCTGACCATTAAATACATAAACACTACTTTTTTGAGTGAGCCTCTATATACTGGAGAACTCAACATTTACAAATAATACCAGTCTGGAGGTATGGCTCAACTGGTAGAGTACCTGCCCTTTGCAAGTGTGAAACCCTGAATTCAAACCCCAGTCTCACCAAAAATAAATAAATAAATAATAAATAAATAATAAAAATAATGCCAACCCTGGTACAATGGTGCATACTATATTACCATCTACTCAAGAGGATGAGGCAGGAATCGCTGGAGCCCAGGAGTTGGAGGCCAGCCTGGGCAACATAGAGAAATCCAGTGTCTAATAATAGCAATAATAATAATTAACAACAACAATAATAATAACACCGGGCACTGCTGGTTCACACCCCAGGTAGGTGAGCCTAGCTACCTGGGAGACTGAAATGAGGAGGATCGTGGTTTGAGGCCAGTCTGGGCAAATAGCTCAGGAGACCATATCTCCAAAATAACTAGAAGCTGGCAGAGTGGCTCAGGTGGTAGACAGCCTGCCTAGCAAGCATGAGGCCCTGAGTTCAAACATCAATACTACCAAATAATAGGATTAGCTGAGATCTAATTAGGTGCAGTCACCTAATAAAGATCTGGAAGGAGAGACAGAGAGAGAGAGAGAGAGAGAGAGAGAATAGAGAGGGAGAACAAGAATATTTTGGAATGAGTTCTCAAGAGCTGCTGAATTTAGAGGTGAGTGACAGAGGGCAGCCATCAAAACAAGTCAAGAAGAGCTGGCATGGTGGAGTGCTCCTGTAGTTTCAGCCATTCAGGGGAGACTGAGACAGGTAGACTGCTTGAGCCCAAGTGTTCGAGGTCAGCCTGGACAACAAAGCAAAATGGACTGGAAGTGTGACTCAAGCAGTAAAGTACCTGCTTTGCAAGTGCAAAGCCCTGACTTCAAATTCCAGTGCCACACATGAAAAAATAATATCCAACATTTATTGAGCATTTACTCTACACTGGGTAGCAAGCTATGTGTAGTTGTTTTACCTATAGTAACTTGCTCCTAACCCAATGAAGTGGGTACTATCACCACCCCCACTTTTCAGGTGGAGAAACTAAGGCACAAAACAGTAGATAACCTACTTGAGGCCATCTCCCTTGTGAGGGGTCATTAGAAAAAGAACAGGTAGTTTGGCCAAAGAATTCCAGCTTTTATTATCACCATCTCTTAAATTTTATTTGTATCTCATGGGAAAAATCTACTAAAAACAATCCAGGTCGATGTCATGCTAATGGATTGAAGAGGTATTTCAGGTAAAATCCTGGTGCTAGCCCATGTTGGAATCCGAAGAGCACAATAAGCTAAAAATGTGTTTTCATAAGACTCAAGAACTTTAATATGGTAGAATCTCCACCATATTATTATTGATTATTATTGAGATGAAGTCAGTTGTGTTGCCCAGGCTGGTCTCCAACTCCTGGACCCAAGTGACTCTCTTGTTCAGACACCTGGGGCTGCAAGTGTGCACCCAGCTTGCCTATGTTGGAGTGGAACTGACCAAGAAAACACTATATGTTACACAGATTCATCTTATGGCTAAGTATTAAAGTGTTGTTGAACTTACTACAGTTTTGTTTTTTTAAACTGAAAGATGCTTCTTCCAATTTGCTGACTTCGTGCTGAAGACATCTGAACATAGATGCCTGGAAAGGTTACATTACCAGGTAATCTTGTTGTCAAAAGCACTGTCTCACCTAACAGACAGTTGAAACAGAACTGATAGGTAGGACTGAAAACATACTATCATATTAGAGTAAGCACTGCAATGAATGGTGCACCTCTCCCCTTCTATTTTTATGAGGTGTCTCTTCTGAACTTTTAAAAAACAGCTTTATTGAGGTATAACTGACATACAAAATGTTTATGTGTTCAATCTAAGTTTTCACATGTGTACTCCCCTGGAACCATCACAATTTAGAACTCTTTCAGCTTTGGCAATCATTACGTATAGCACTGCAACAAACTGATCTTAGAACCAGACTTTCTAATCACTCTGTTTCAAGTGTCAAAAAAGAATTAAAAAAAAAAAGAGATAAAGGAGTGTGTTAGCTAGCATCCCATCACCGTGACAAAATACTGGAGATAAACAAGAGGAGGAAAGGTTTATTTTTGCTCATCGTTTCAGTCCATGGTGTCTTGGCACTGCAGTGAGACAAGACACCATTGACGGTGGGAAGTTCGTGGTGGAGGAGGTCTGTTCGCTTCATGGCAGCCAGGAAGCAGAGAGAGAAAGAGAAGGGGCTGGGATCCTACATCCCTTTCAAGGGAGCTAACCTCCTTCCACTCAGCTCCTAAAGGTTCCATTGCCTCCCAATTATGCCACAGGCTGGAGACCAAGCATTTAACACATGGGCCCTTGGGCAACATTTAAGATCCAAAACCTAACAGGAAGTGCTCAACTCTTACTTTAGACATCACACAGTGATGTCTTTCCAAAGAAGACAGTATGGGGGGAAGAGTAAAAGTAACTTTAAAGTAAATAAATCTGACCTTGTCACCTTAGCCAGGTGATCAAGGTCAACATCAGCAGTGATAAGCCATGTTGGTGCTGTGTACTTTCCACATGTGATGAGGAGCCGTGACATCTGTGGTCTTCCTTCAATAAAACACAACCCCAGGACTGGTCTTGGAGCACCTGAGGCTCCCTAGAAGCACAAAAAATTTTTTTTAAGTCAGTATGATATAATCTCAGGGATCCATGAGAAAAACATCAGAGATGTCCCAACAGTGGGACATGCTACAAAATGCCTGACCAGGATTCCTCAAAACTGTCAAGAACATCAAAATTAGGAAAGGCTGAGAAACTGGCAGTCCAGAGGAGCCTAGTGACAACTAAATAAAATGTCGTATCTTAGGAAGAAAATGGACATTACCTAGGAAATCTAAATTATCAGCAGACTTGAGAGAGAGCACGTGCAAATGAGAACGCAAATGAGGCTGGTGGACTGGCTCAAGTGGTAGAGCCACTTCTTAGCAAAGAGTGGTACTATTTCAACGTTGAAGTTCAACTGGATCTGGGTTGAGCTCTACAGGATTCTAGCAGATTCCCCAAGAAATTATGTCCCACCCATTTCAAGAATTCTAGGGGAAAACAACTTAGATCACTTCTCCAGATATTTGCGGTGCTCTACCGCAGATTGCAGTAACTAAGCCTGTGGTTAAAAGATGCTAAAACTAAGAACCCACAGGGACGGAACAGAAATGACTTCCCTACTACCTACTTTATAGGTAACAAGGCAAGACTGATCTCTTTATTTTATAAGGACTACTTTGCCCTTTGTCTCAGAAAAAGAGCCCATTGCTCATAAGTAAAGACTTAGGCTCTGCCACTAGCAGGTGATCTTATGTTTCAACAGTGAAAGACGAGAGGTCCCTTCTACTTCCTCCTATCCATTTTGTTTGTGTGGGTGATTTCCCATGAGAAATGCTAAGACAGTATGTTCTTATGAGAGTGGACTCCTGGATCTCCTGAAATCATAGGGACTCATTACAGCCTAAACTATGTCTCCTAAAATAAGAGTATCAGTTGTCACAGCAACTGAAACCAGAGCAGATCCTTGGACTCCTAGGGCTGGCTCAGACTTCAGCTGCAGGGCTGATTTGCAACTGAGAGCAGACGGGCAGGTAGGAGGACCTTTGCACTAAGCCAGCAGCCAGCACCTAAGGCTCAGAGCAGGGTGGGTAGAGCCACATTCCCCAGAGGTCAAGCTGAGTCACCCAGGCAGAAACTGGGAGATGAGTAAGTTTCTGTCAGTACCCATGAGGGGACTGTGCTGCCAGGGAGCAGAGTGGAGCCAGTTTAAGGGTGAGGCTGACGCACAATTCCTGCCTTACATTTCCGTGGGTGTTTCCTTACAAAATCTAATCACCATATGGCTACCATAGACACATTCACCTCTATAATCTGAGAATTCGATTAGATGAATCTGTAACTCTGTTGAATGCAAAGCAAATCCATGCAGGTTGAAGGATTACACGTAGGCTGGCTGCTAGAACTCCTATATTCTGATGCAACTCTGGGTGCATCTGTGTTGACCCATTTGGGTGATGCATGTAAAAGCAGAAACCACTGCTGGTAATGCATAAAAGTCTTTAGGGCTGACTAGTTGGATACTACTGATGAACAGAAGCCAGTTTTCTAGTGCAACCTTCAGGGACTACCACCTTGCAGGAGTGATATAGGGAGGGACTCCAATGGAGCCGTGTTTGGAAGACCTCAGCATTCTGTGAGACAGAAAGGCCCATGATACACCTCCCAAGGCTGAGATGATTAAGCTAGACACTGCTTGGAGAGTGGCAAGCCGATGGAAGGCACTAAAATAAATGAATCTGGTCTGTTACATTTGTAATAAGATCATTCCCAGATCATATAAAGGGTCAAGTGACTGGCAGACATTCGCTTCAGATATAAAGTTCCCTTTTCATTACTTTCCTGGCAACAACCTGAGTGGTCAGTGCGGGAAGGAGAGGTGGCTGGGGAAGTGCTGATTGTTATGAAGAACGAGTGTTGTGTTTTTAGGCTTGTCCAACATGCTCCCTGGCTAGAGGCTCATAAACTGCTTACTCCCTATTCCAAGGTCTAGGAATGAACACTCAGGTGTGTACACCTCTTCCACAAATTACCTTGATCATGATTTCATATATTTAAATTACATTACAGTAAATTAGGGAGAGGACTATAAGATCAACCGTTGAATTTACTCTCACAGAGTAGTGCATTAAAAAAAGACTTGAGTGAAAATCACACTAAGCACAAAGCCACGTAAGCAGTAACATCCCCTTCAATGAGAAGACAGGGCCTCCTAGTGGCAGGTTATTTAAGAAACTCAGAAATGGAGGCTGTACATTTCTCTGAAAATTCAGCCATAAGCCCTAGTTTCCTATGTCAAGAAAAAAAAATCTCGTATTACTAAGTATTGGAAGTCTCACTTAAATTTTTCCAGATAAATGCCCTAAGATTTTCCTTTTTTTTTTTTTTGAGGCAGGGCCTCACTATGTAGCCAGGGCTGGCCTCGAACTTGAGATCCATCTATCTCAACTTCCGAAGTGCTGGGATTATGGACATGTGCTACCAAACCCAGTTTATTTTTCTTAATGAGATATGTAACTGGAGCCTAAACGCCAAGACCTGATTGACACTTGTTTCAGCCTCTGTAATACAGCCCAGTAATTCTTCACAGAAGGAAGATAGTTACTGTCCCCAAAGGCAAAGAATAAAGATCATCACAGATCAGTGGTAAGGTCAATTAAACAACACATGTCGGTGGAAGATAAAGTATTTATTAATGTGTTTAAACTCTGTACATTCTCCACAGATCATATTAAGGAGTCTGTAGGTGAAGTTCAACCTGTGCATAGTGGGACAAGACATAGATAGGGCCAAAGGAGAGGAAGAAGGAAAACAACAACAACAACAAAAGTCATAGAAAAAAATATACCAAGGTTACCAGAACCTTCAGATTAAAGGGGGAAAAAAAAAAACAAAACCAAAAAGCTGTGAGCATCAACATCAATGATACAAGCATTACAAAGACTTGTGTGAAGGAACCAAAAATCTTCAAAGCTTCCCACAGGGTCTACAGATCCAATTTTGGGTATAACCACAAACATTTTCCTTCTATATCAACAAGCCTCCCCAGGCTCACCTGGGCCCTACTATTGTGGCCTTCTCGGAGTGAACGGCAAAGAGGCTGGTGAGAGGAGAGGGGATAGAAGTGAAGGTACAAAGCGACAGCTGAGAGTCAGTGCCTTGGAGGGAGATGTCCTAAGAGGAAGAGACTGCACATTTGGACATATTTTCGAAGGGGAAGTGAGTAAGAAGCTACAGTAAGTAAACAACACAGTGGAAGAATGCCATATACAAACTACAGGCTAGTTGTGGAAGAACTGGATTTAGAAGGAAAGCAGCAGTGGACACCCTCATCTATACGCATTCGGCTCTATGGAAAATGCGGGAACAAAAATGCCTTGATCCCCTTGCGAAAGGGCTTGTACAAGACACCAAGGTACCCAGCACTGGAAACGCAGGACACTTCCACAAAGCTGGTCCTTTAGAATAATTTCTTCCATATCAATTACTGTTCCCTACTTCACTTAGTTTCTCAGCAACTTTCTCAATGTTTCAAAAGGGAATACTGCTTTTTTTTTTCTTTTTGTAATAAAAACCAGGACAGTGAATGAGCCTACAGAGTTGACTTACACAATGTAACCGGAGCAAACAGCCTGCATACACAGTCTTCCATTAAAAAATCAACATTTTCCATTTATATAGAGCAGGTATGTGTGAGACAATATAATAGAAGTGAGATTTCTGATTAATTTAAAAAAGAAAACTACATCCATCAGATATGTGCAATAGATCATTTTTTTTCATTTAAGGTTTATATATCATATATTGTTATATTAACATTTTTCACCCATTTAAAAGAATGGAAATTGCAATCCTACAGTAGTACTTTATAGTCTTAATGACCCAGGAGGTCAGGACATAAGATGAGACCTTCCAGTGGCAACTAGTGGTCAGCAGTTGGTCCAAGATGCGCCACTGCTGCGGCCAGGGTGCGCATGCTTTCTGCACTTAGACCTGCATCTGCTCCAGATACTTGTACGTCGGATTTTCATAGCCATGGCTCTGCATCTTGTTCAAGTGACGCTCTTCTGGGGTGAGCATTGGGTCAACCTGGAGGAACAAAGATCGCAGGTCACTGCTGTGTGATGGAAGAGGCCCGCACAGGGTGTCAGAAGACTGAACTGCTTGCTGCACAATCCTGTGAGGATCCAAAGCAGCCCAGAATCCCATTCTACTGGATAAGCCAAACAAGAGCTAATGAACATGGGAGGAGGAGAAAGAAAAGAAGGGGGTCGAAGAGGTCATGCTTCCTTCTCAAACTGGAGTCCTGAAAGTTTAAGCAAGGGGGAGAAAACAGCCCACTGGGTTTCCTAGTGCCACAGTGACAAGCTAGTTTCAGTTTCTGCTACTTAGTTCTGGGGATAGCAGGTGAGTCAGGTCACACTCAGCTATGCTATAAGGAAAGGGGAGAGATGATTCCTGGTCTTTTCCAGCTCTGAAACCCTACAGGTAAGCCAGGCTCCAGCAGGAGATAAAGCCAAACTACTTTGACTTGCCTCTGAACTAATCTTCCAGAGCATATTATATTCCTTATTGTATTTATATTCAAAAATCAGGACACTGGACATTTCTCACCATGCACTAAAAAATGAGTGACAAACAGATACAATTATAAATTAACAAAAGATAGAACAGAAATTGCTTGCCTTGTTTCTCAAATTTCCTGTTGCTTTCCCCCCATTAAAAAAGAGGGGAGGGGCTGGGAGTACAGTACAATGGTAGAGCACTCGCTAGCACACCCAAGGTCCTGAGTTCCATCCCTTACACCACACATGCAAGAACACACACAGGTATGTATATGGACACACAAAAGGAAGAGCAGTGACAGTCCTTCATTCTTAAATCTAACACACCTAAAACAAGGAATGGCAGGAAGAAAATACTCCAGAAAATTTTCACTTTCTGAAGTGTAAAATGCTCTTACGACTTTCTGATATTCACAGTTAAAACCAAAATTAATGCTGAAAGGCAACGCCCTTAAACAGGATCAACATAATTTAGTTATAGCTGACTTCCCAAAATGTGACCTAACAATCCAGTGGGCTGTGTAATTAATATGGCAGTAAGTCCAGGCCTCAAGAAGTTAAGATCTTCCAATTTCATACAGTTCCCAACCTCACTCCCTGCCGCCCCATCCTGGTGGCAAGCACAGAGCAAACCCTTACCAGCTCAGGCTAAGGCAGAAGAAAGCCCACTCCTCACCTCCACAACCCCACTCCTCACCTCCACAACCCCATGGCTGATAGTGCCATACTGCCTCTTCCTCAGCATCACCAGGCTGACAACGATGACTGTGGCAATGGCCACTGCAATGACCAGCAGGCCAATAAGGGCACTGCTGCTCAGACTGAAGTTCTCCCTCAGAGGTCCCACAGATTCCTAAAATAAAGCAGACAGAGAATAAAGTCTCAGTGGCCATCTGGCAATTGTGAGGCAGGTAACTGAAAGAATACCATTCATTTTTAAAAGCGGGTTCTAAAACCTAAGACAGCACAACATCCTGCTTTGCAGGTCACCCTTCCAATCTCCATGGAGTTTCTTTTTCTTTCTTTTCCTTCCTTTCCCCTTCTCTCCCTCCATCCCTCTCCCTCTTCCCCCTCTCTTTCTTTTTTTTGGGCAGTACTGGGGTTTGAGGTCAGGGCATCATGCTTGCTAGGCAGACACTCTACCAGTTAAGCCACACCTCCAGCCCTTTTTTGTATTGGATATTTTTGAGATAGCGTCTCATGACCTATTTGCCTGGGCAAACAGTGATCCTCCTGAGTAGCTAGGACTATAGGCGTGAGCCACTAGCACCCAGTTCCATGGAGATTTTTCATTTTAGTTTTCTTACCCAAAACTGTGAGGATGATGGACCCTTAATATGGCGAACACCAGATATCTCTCACTTTCAGAAGGAGAAACAGTAAGACTAACATGAAACCTGGCATTAGGTTCTAGAACTAAACACCTACCGGCTCATCAAGACTTCCAACTCTCTCAGCATTGAAGATCATTTCCTTAACATCCAGAGTCTCATCAATGACCTGAAAGAGTCATGAAAATTTCAGCACCTAGAAACTAGGTATATATGGGGGAAATTCAGTATAAATACCATCGCTTCTTTTCTACTGCACTTAGCAACTGTTAGAAGCAGTCACCTGATGGATACCTACTAACCAGTCAGTTCTGTCACATTCATTCAAATCCACTCACCAACCTCCCTAAAGGTACAAGTGGGAAGGCAAAAATCCTGTGTCGGGAAATGATCTAATGGTGGTTTACACCTGCATTTTCCTTTAGGTAACTGTGTGGAGACTTAGCTCAGGACAGGTTATAAAGCCAAAGTTAAAACATCAAACTCAGCTACAGTACCAGAGCAGTTGCTCACACATAACAGGGATTGCCTGCCAATCGAAAGTGGTCCTTTTAAGTGTAAGCAACATGGTAAAAAAAAAAAAAAAAAAAAAAAGGAAAGAGAAAAGAAAAAGAAAAACCCCCATCAAACTCAAGAAATAAATGATAGGAAACAGTTTATATACAAGGGGGTAGAGAACCAAGCCCACCTTCATTTTATTTTCAGGTTATTAAATCTCTCCTTACTTGAAAATCGCCTCTGATGTTATTCGCAACTTCAGTTGCAAATGTATTTTCCTGCTGTGAGGAGGAAATGTACTGCAGAAAGAGACGTCACTAGTCCCTCACACCTGCAGATGCTAAGCAGCACAGTCAGTCTATGGGAGCAGCTGAAGCTCTCATCTCCTACCACATGAAGACAGGCACACAGATGTGCTCCTAGAAGCACTCACTACTTGCTCTAGTCAATCTCAAAAGGAAATGTGCTATGCAGAAGGAGAATGTGCTCACCATATTTTCATCCACTTTATTCTTACTGTTAATCACTTTCTCTTCTGCACCAATCAGTCCTCCATCTTGCTCGCTCACTCCAGACCCTGTGTGAAGAGAGATCATAGCTGAGCTTCTAGGCAGCCTATCTCTGGCCAATGTCATAGAAGCAGCAAACTCCTGCCTGAAAGCCAGGGAGCCCCTCACTGAATGCCTCCCCCACAACTCATTATGCTACTGGGTTCCCAAGTTTGAAGATGCACTGTGCTCTCTAAGGATGAATGATACAGGCATTTTCAGAGGACCAATGGGTATAATGAACGACAGAATGCTTGTCTCCTCCCTCTTGGAAAAATGGAAATGCAAGCCTTTGGGGAGAATATTCATCATAAGATAGAGAGAAGCTGAATTCAAGAGCAGTCTAGCATGGAAAACACTAACACGCTTATATGTGTTGTCCTATTAAGTAGCACTTGCTATCCCACAGCCCAGCTCTTCAGCACCCAGGTCCTCCTGTACAGACAGAAGATTATCACCCAGCAGTGCTCCGGATGTGTATCTTGAGCATGACAGTTAACCCACAGGCAATCCTGTCTGCCTCAAATACTCTCTCCAAGCTCAGTCCTCCTATTTGCATTTCAAGCTTCAGCTCCTCTTGGGAGGTACTCCCAGGTTGTAGCACTTAAAAAAATCACAGTTTATAATTACCAACCACCTCTTTGTCTCCCATTGGCACATATTCCTCTCAGAGATTAGATCCTCAATGGTCACATACTAAATGGTCAGTAAAGAATGAGCAGGAAGAAAGCAGTCCATCAACAGGGAGAATTCTAATACCAAGGTGGAAGGTTACCTTTCCCTACACGGAGCAAGAATACCCACTCTCTTGCTGAGCGCTGGTGGCTCACACCTGTAATCCTAGCTACTCAGGAGGCAGTGATCAGGAGGACCGAGGTCCAAAGTCAGCCCAAGCAAATAGTTCATGAGATCCTATCTCAAAAATACCCAACACAAAACAGGTCTGGTGAGTGGCAGGATGCCTGCTTAGCAAGCGTGAGGTCTTGAGTTCAAAACCTAGTACTGCAAAACTAACAACCACTCTCCTGTTTCAAAGAACAGACATGGCCCTAGCCCATGTCACTTATGTGTGGTACTTGGAACAATAGCATCCAAATATGAAGTATGACTGACTGGAACCAGCATAGACCCAGAGAAAGGAAAGGAGGGGCAATTCTTTTTATTTTTAGCTTCAAATCATATGATTTTCAGCTTAAGTTTCTTATTAATAACAATACATATAGTTCTATACACATCTATGACTTGACACTTTATAAAAGATCAATTTGATAACCTACTCAACATTCTAAGGTAGTAACTACCTGTGCGTGAGTAGATTCCAGTCTGAGTTTACCACAGCACTGCTGTCCCCTGGAGTTGTCAAAGGCAGGTAATGACACCAGGCCCAGCCACAGCAAAGCTTTCCAATCACAACTAGACTGGCTCTTAACACAGAGCAACAGGAGCAATTAATCACAGCCTCTCAGCTGCTGAGCTTGCAGGCTAGCTAATTCATTAATGTATTACACTGCAGCCAAAAGTGATGCAGTTTTTTCTAAAGCTTTCACTTCAAAAAGAATTGCATGAGTTGATTCTAGTTAAAATGCCAGTGAAAGAGCAATTCTGCTCACTGACTATCTGAGAAAGAGGAATCTGGAAGGGTATTGCCTCAGCAAGAACACTTATGACCAAGCCCAATACATTCTAATTCTGAGCTCCTTCCCCCACCCCCCCCAGTCTATTCTCTCCTCCTCTTCAAAATTTTAAAGGACATAAGGGCAATTAGCCTCTTCAAAAAGTAAGGTGGTTCTGAGCCAACTCAGTAGAGGCCCAGACTGTTCAAATACTTTTTTGATGGTATAATCCATGTTTTGTAAACACTGACCAAAACCACTTTAGTGTTACAAAATGCACAAACACGTGACTTACAGAGACCAAAAGTTAACGGTTAAATTAACTAACACATTAATAGTGTGTGAAGTCAAAAAAACTAGCTAAAATTCCAGAAATTTTATCTTTCTTGTTTGATTCTGCAGTACTGGGTATTGAACCCAGGACCCTGCACATGCTAGGCAAGCACTATACCACTCAACTACATTCTCAGCTAGAAATTTCATGCTTATCTGTAAGCAGCACATCAACAGATGTGCAGTTGAAAGTGAGCACAGTGATCTACAAGAAGAGGCACCCACAAGTAGAACAAAACAAAGCATTTACATGTAAGTGATCATCCAAAGATTTAAATCACACTTTTGTATTCTGAGAACTAAATGTGGTATAAACCAGAAACCAAATTCTGAGCCAGGGAACATGGCTTGGTCCATCAACATCAGTCTGCCAAAGCCCAAAGAGCAGGCTCATAAGATATGTTAAGAACATGACTGTTTGCCCTTATTTTCAATGATTCAAGAAAAAGGACTATCCAATCATCTGGGTCATACTACAGCTGACACTGGCAACTCAGGCAGTAAAAACACCATAGGTTCTAAGGACAGAGACCTGGATTCAGACTCCAGAGCCTCCACTTCTTAAACTCATGGACTTGAAGCAAGTCATACAATCGGAGGCTTCCTCAACTACCTAAACTGTAACACAGAGCTAAAAATACTGCCCCGCTGGCAGGATTAACCACAGCGGGTTAAATAAGATCAAGGTCACAAGGCATTCAGCACAGTGCTTTCTATAATGTTCATTGTCTTTGAAAACAAAGTTCACTAGTCTCCACCTGTTTCATTCATCAGCTTCTCAAGTTTGAGGGACGCTACAACTCAGGGACCATGAGACAAGAGACACAGATGGCAAGGATAACTAAAAAGAAGGGGAAAAGAGGTAAGTGGGAATAACAGCGAAAAAAACAAGAGAGACGAGGAAAAGATTCCACCTAACTATAAATGAGGCATATTCTTATATAAATGAGCAGTTTAAAGTCAACCTATTAAACTGAATATAGTTTTTAAAACTCTACCTAGATTAAAAGGATTTAAGTAAGTATCTGGGCTACTGTATGTTCTCTGGACACCCCAGCTTAGGATGGCCACACAGTAACCAATGTTACTGAAACTGGGATGAGTGCTGAAAAGCCAGGTAAGCTTGTTAGTAACACAGAGGTAGGGCTACTCTGGCTCTACTTGCAACCATGGCTGAAGAAATGAGGTGGGAAACTCAGATTGATGGTATGAAACATAAAATGAAACTTCCAACACACTAGGGAAGTGAAAAGGAATGGTCTTAAAGGGAACATCTTTGACAAACCAACCTTTTTTCATTGGGTGGTACAATTCCGGCTGAGTGTCTAGCAGAAAGGAAAAGAATAAAAAACAAAATAGCACAAAAGTAGATTAAGAAAGAAAATGGTTTCTTTCAAACTTTCTGTCTTAGATTTTCTGTGAACAAAAGGCATTTTTCCTTAAAACCATGCCTGAAGTATCCCATAACCAAACCAGCAGTAAGATCTACAGCAAATCACAGGGAGGCATCCTTGATGAGAGAAAAAAGTGGTAGATCTGACTCAGGCCTCTTAAGAGAAATTTTGGGAGAGTACCAAATCATTTTGTCTCACAAAATTATTTTTCTCAGAAAAATAGCAACATATGAAGGTAGTATTGACTGTGGTTTGCTGACAAAAGAGACAAGGTCCTAGTTGAGCTATGCCCAAGATGCTTCAATCCCAAACAAGCATAGAGAAGCTGTCCATGCACAACCACCCTGCAGCCCCACAGGGGTTTGGAATTTGTAAGATCAGGGTTAGGACTGGAATGACACCTCTTTCACAGTCCCTAACGTATTACTGGACGGTCAACTGCACTGAGTTTGTGCCTCTGTGGTAAGTAAAAGTTTCTGTCAAGGTCTGAAAGCTAAGTGCATGGACCTCCTTGCTGCTCCCAGTTTAGCACCCCCAAGCCTCAGATCTAGCACTGCATCTGCTCAGAGGTATGTGAGTATACCTCAAGGCCTGCAGGATTCTATCTGGTTGGGTTCAAATCCTGACTCTCCACCTATAAGCTGAGCTACATGAGCCTGGGCAAGTAGTTAACCTATTTAAACCTCAGAATTCCCAAACAGGGACACGAACAGTACCTATCTTAAAGGATTATTCTGAGGATTGACTGAAAAGCATCCAAACCAAATGCTTAACTAAAACTGGCCCATACTCAGAACTCCATAGCTATGGGCCATTTTTACCATTACCAAAAGCATTAGCAGTAGCAGTAAACAGAATATGATTACACATACTTGTCTCAGGGCACCAGCTTGTTTATGTCTGGTGCAGACTCATGATTTTTAGAGTCACTTTTAGACACTGGAAACCAGCAATAGACCAAAGGAAAGCATATCTGACTAGGAATCAAAGGACATAGGTTCATACCCAGAACAGGCACCTCTTTAGCTCTTCCGCTATCTATCTCCCAAGACTGTTATGAAAATGTAACATAAAGATCTTCTTTAACCTTTCAAAATGGCTCCCATGTGTAAGGGTGATCACACAAGCAAGAAGAGTAGTGGGCTTGAAGTAATCATCTCTAAACAGAGAGGAATATTCTGATTTCCTGGTGATACTGAAAGCCACCTACTTGGCAGGACCCAGCATAGCACCCATACACAGCAGGTGCTTGGGAAATTCAATTTCTCTTCCCTTGCCTCTCACCAGGAAAACAACCTCCCCAACTCAACCTGGTTTCAAAAAACTGATCCCCAGTTTTTAAATTTCATTCTCCCCTACCCTGGGGCCAATCAGTGGCACTGAGGACCATACACACCTTCATTCTCAGGTAAGGGCAGGAAGGGATGGAAAGGATGGAACGGCAGGATCTCCTCACTCTCCTCAGAGCTCACCCGGACATCCACTGGGCTCTCTGAGATAGAGGCAGTGAACTGGTCCATGTCTGCTCGCTGTTCCTGAAGGAGCTCATCTGATAAAGACAGGACAGAGACCAGATATGCAACTTTCACAAGGACTTAGTGTCTATGTGTAGGACCAGCAGTCTGAGAAAGGCTACTTGTTGTCATTCCAGGGTTCTAGATCTTTCAGAGTGTCCCATCAGCCTGCAACCCAGATAACCACTCCTGGCTCCCCGCTCAAAGATCCTCCGTTAACTCTAGCATACACCACAGAGCCCCAGCAGGAGGACCCCAGACCTCCAGCCCAGCATCCCCTCCCTCTTCCTTTATCTCCACTCTTTGGTTAAGCGCTCTCCTCTAGTATCACACTTGGTCCGTTTTTGAAAAATTGTATATATGTATGATATATGCTTTGATATACATGGTGAAATGATTACTAGTTATGCAAATTAACATGTCCTTCACTGCCCAATCATTTTCTACTGGTAAGAACATTTAAAATCTACTCTCCCAGCAAATTTTCATTTTCAGCATACAATATATTAACTATAGCGCTCATCTGTAGTCCAGCTCTAAACTTACTAAACCAACATAATTGCAATTTCATACCCTTTGACCCACTGGGGTTTGAACTCAGGGCCTCATGCTTGCTAGGCTGGCACTCTTACTGCCTGAGCACTTTACCAGCCCTTTTTTTCATGATGGGTTTTTTCCAAGACAGGGTCTCATGAACTATTTGCCCATAGCTGGCTTTGAACCTCGATCCTCCTAATCTCTGCCTCCTGAATAGCTAGGCTTACAGGCGTGACCCACTGACTCTTGGCCTCCAAAGTCAATTTTAAAAACCATCCACTTAATCCAGTAATACAGTAGCTACCTGTATCTGGTAGCTACTACCCAAATTCTACCTCATCTGACAGTTTTCCTTAGACCTCCACTTAATGTCCAACAGCACTCCCCACTTTGGCCTGTACTGTGAATTCTCTATTTTCTTTCCCGCTTTAGTAAACACTGGCACCGCTGTCAATTCCCCTAGCTGCTTGCCATAATACTCTAAGCATTACCCTTGGTGATTTTTCCTCCCTCACCTACACTCCAACCCTCACCACATCCCTGCACCCATCCTACAGACGTCTCTTACCTTTTCTTTCCCATCTCAGCACACACTACCACCATCTCTTTTGGATTTTTATAATGGCTTCCTGGCTAGTTTCAATTTTAATCAGCTCTCTATGTGGCAGCTGCATTTTTTTTTTTTTTAAAGTTTACATTTGGAGTGACTCACACCTATTATCCTAGCTACTTGGGAGGATGAGACTGGAAGGATCACAGTCTGAGGCGAGTCTGGGCAAGTAGTCTGTGACTGTGAGACCCCCATCTCCAAAATAACTAGAGCAGATGGAGTGGAGTAGCAGTAGAGCACCTGTTTTGCAAGGGTAGGTGCTCTGGTCCCGCATAACAAATAAGTTTGCTTGTAAAGCAAACTTCAGATCTAGTCACTCCCAGGCTTAAAGCCCACTAAACAGCTTCCCACTATCCTAGAATAAAACCCAAACTCCTTGATTTCACTTCACGATCTGAACCCTCCCCTATTTCTTTGGCCCATTCCCCTCTTGCTAAGTTCTAGCCACACTGTGGCCACTCAAATTCACTGTTTGACTTAAACTTTGGGCCTCTAACCACAAGTTTTCCTTTATGATCTCTGCATAAATAGCTCAAGCTTATTTGGATCTCAGGTTATTGTAGAGCACTCCCCAGCATTCCATCCTGGTTATTAGACTCCACTCACTACTTATAATCATCTGATACTTGTTTTTTTGCTTTATTATGTGTTTCTCTCCTACTATAATTGGGACTCTAGTTGATACTGCCCACTAGTAAACCATTTTACTCTGGGACACACAGTGGTAGACTTAATAAAAGTTACTGAATAAAGAAGAATGACAGAGGGAAAGGAGGTGGGAATTTGTGTTAATCAGGGTGCCTTGAAATATATCAGCAATTAAGGGAAAAATGGTATCAGGAAAAATCCCAAGCTCCTACAATTTTATACCCTAATATTTTCTTCCATTAGTAAGAGTGAAGGTCAACAAAACTCAAGGTTCTGTGGCTCCTGGCCAGTATGTCTGTCCTTGGCAACTCCATGACTTTGTCATGTAAGCTCCAACAGCCTCCAGATTTCTGAAACCATGATGTGCTAATGTTTTACCTCACTGGCCTTGCTTGCTCCTATTTGTCTCATTTTGACCAGCCATCACTCCTAAGCCTCAGCAAGAAATCTCACCCAGCCTTGCTCTGGTCAGTACCCACCAATTTCCTCTTGAATTTCTTGGGCTACGAAAGGAACTTTGTAGAGCAGAGAGAGGCTTTGATTCCTTCTTTCTTCAATTACATGAAGATGTGTCATCACCTGGAAGCACAGTTATGGTGGAGAGACACTGTCACTGAAAACAACCAAACCAGGAGGCAGGACATCCACACACACTTTCAGAAAGTCTAGTTCACAGGGTATCTAGAGTCCAATAGAGTAGCCTGAGAGGAAATATTAATCCCCACGCCATATTTACTGACCACTTAAGTATAAGAACGTGTTTGAACAGCATATAATGGATGATGTGAGATTTATTTATAGAGAAAGTGCCAAGGCAAAAGAAATTTTATTTTAAAAAATGCTCAGTCAGCCATCTGTGGCTCATATCTGTAATCTTCGCTACTTGGGAGGTTGAGATGGAGAGAACTGACGTTCAAGACCAGCCCAAGCAAAGAGTTTGTGAGATTCTGAAATAACCAGAGCAAAAATGGACTGGAGGTATGGCTCAAGCAGTAGAGTACCTGCTTTGCAAGCAGGAAGCCCTGAGTTCAAGCCCTAGTCACACAAAACAAAAAGTTCACTAGGCAGTTACTGGTTTGATATTCACACAAGGCCAATTACTGACAACAATACTTAGTTCTTACCCCTGGTAAGATTAAATAAGGATAAAAACAGATCAAAATCACTAGCAGAAAAGTAACTTCATGGGAAGATAGGACCATTCAACCATTTATGGATTTTGCTTAGTGAAGAAACTGCTTAAAATGAGTATGTCTTGTGAACAACAGAATTAGTTTATTCCTATTTAACAAAATTACTATTCTTTAAAAAAATCATGCTGAGGTGCAAATAAACCTGATTTTATGACTATTAAAGGAAGACTTATCTACTGTATCGCTCACTACCTCTTCTGAAGGCAAAAGCTCCAAGGTTATTCACCCAAGAGTATTTAGTCAGGGTGGAACTGAAAGGTGATCTGCCCCAGTGACACAGTCAAGCATGTTCTTGCAGTTCACATTGGCAGTATACCAAGCCATCCCTGCCTGGTGACTAGCAGTCACTGAGCTTCTCCTAAAGGGGGTGCTCGAAGCCAATGGATTGTGTGTATTCAAAGCCATTAATGTGAAGGGTCAAAATGAAAAACAAAGTTAAATGTTAAGGTGCTTTTACTGTAGATTGATACACCTCTGACCTTTAAAAGCAAAGATGAAAGCAACCTAATTTTATATTTGCCATTCTATCAATCAAGTACACTGATGGAAAAGCAGAAGAGTGACTGCCTTGGGGAAAAATGTAATGGTACTACCCACTGTCTCAGCATGTGTTGATACTATTTTACTTCCTTCGATGAATTAAGGAACCATGTTAGAGAGGGTGCTTCACATACCCAGGGGAGGACAAAAACCACAGGATGGAATAGTGGAAATTACTATCTTTATAGGGGCTGGTGGAGTGGCTCAAGTGGTAGAGTGCCTGCCTAGCAAGTATGAGGCCCTGAGTTCAAACTCCCAGGACCACAAAAAAAAAGACTGAATAAATATAATGTCTTTATAGTAACCCTTGAGCTACATACATGAGGGGGTGCAAAAACACACCATATCACTTACACCCAGGCAAGCAAATATTTTAAAAGGTATATAGGTTGAGTACCTCTACTCCAAAATCAGAAATGCTCCAAAATCTGAAACACATGATGCTGACATGATGCCACAGTGGAAAACTGCATGTCTGAATTCATGGGAAGGTCACAGTCAAAATACAAGTAAGCTAAAATATTCCATAAAATTACTTTCGGGGACAGCACTGGTGGCTCACCCCTATAATCCTGTCTACTCAGGAGACTGAGATCAGGAGAATCACAATTCAAGGCCAGCGCAGGAAAATAGTTCTTGAAACCCTATCCTGAAAATACCCAACTCAAAAAAAGGCTGGTGGAGTTGCTCAAGTGGTAGAGTGCCTGCCTAGCAAGTGCAAAACGCTGAGTTCAAACCCCAGTATTGCCAAAAAAAAAAAAATAATAATAATACTTTCAGGCTGTGTTTAAAGTTGCACATGAAAGAAATGAACTTCCTGTTGTGTCCCATCCCAGTGTATTTCATTATGGATATAGTAAATATTCCAAAATCAAAAAAAGTAAAATAAAATAAAAGAAATCCCCAATCAGAAATACTTCTGGTCTCATTTTATGTAAGGGGTACTCAACCTACAATTGGTAGAGTATCTTAAGTCTTTCTAGTGTTCAAATAACAATAGGAAACAGGCAAAAGGTCAGTGCAGTTCAATGGCCCTGCTCTCCTAGAATTAGAGGCAGTCAGCAAACAGATCACAGGAGAGATGGGTCTCCCCAAAGATTTCTATTATGGGTGAGTTCTACTTCCCATTTTACGTGGTGTGACATCTCAGTCTTGCTTACAGGGATCCACTAATAACGGATCCTTAGTCAGGGCAAGGACGTGTTGCACTTTCCTACCAAGCATGAAGCCCTGGGCTTGAACTCCAGCACCACAAACAATACCCACCCACCCACCCATCCATCCACCCACCCACCCACCCATTCACCCAACAACCAAAGTCTCCCCTGCTATTATCACCACACAAAACAGGATATTTTTTGGTAAAATACAATATAATTTCTTAGAAGCTTGGGAAATAAGGTTTTGTTTTTGTTTTTTAATCAAGTAGACCCGACAGGCCTAACTAACCCAACAATATCCATTTTTCCCCATCTTTTCAGAGGTACTCAAGGATTCCTTTCCCTCTCTTCTACTCCATCCAGCATGAAGCAAACCTTACCTAACTGCAACCTACACCAATGCCTACTGGGGCCTCAGAATCATTCCCTTTCCATTTCCCATACTTCGAGAGCCTAAGTTCTTTTATTCCCCCAACATCCAACTTCTAATGTAAACTCTGTACATTTAAGGAAAATAATTCATCTTACATTAATAAGATTAATTTTAGGGCTGGGAATGTAGCTCAATGGCTAAGTGTTTGCCTAGCAGGCACAAGGCCCTGGGTTCAATCTCCAGTACTGCAAACAACCACCACCATAACAATAATTTTGTAACAGTTTGCAAGCAGCTCAATGGTACTCAAGAGACTCAATTCTCCGTCATCAGATGCTGCTATGGAATTTGGCAAGGAGACTGTGACACATAAACATCTGCCCAATAAATGGAGCAAAACTTGGCTCCAATATTCGTAAGACCTCTGGAAAATTATCTTAAGATTATAACATGTGGCCACAAGAAGTTGGGAGAGTGAGTTTCTAGGACAATGAGTTTAGGACCCATGTTGTATAAGTACCTCCCATGTTATATAAGCATGTCCCATGTAAACTGGCATTCATAATCAGCATGTAAATGTAAAATCAGATTGTAAAATGTGGAAGGAAATAAAATATTATCAGTATGTTATTGCAAGACCTTCTAGGAAAACTAACAAAGGCTGAGCTGCTAGACTTCTTGATTTAAAACAAAGCTATCAGTCCTGTAGGCAAGTTCATTTTCTAGGAATACATGAGAAGAGTAAAACTCAGATGGACAATGCCAAAATGAAAGTGGAACCAGAAACAAACCTGTACAGGTGATTGAAGAACAAAGCTGAACCAAGCAAGGGACAAAACCTAGAAATGTAAACATGTCTGTCTAGACAAGAACTATAATGTATAAAACAGGAAGAAACCATTTTTGTTTTGCATTGCAGTACTGGAGTTAAACCCAGGGGTTTACACATGCTGGCAAGCTACACTTCCAGCCCAACAATTTTAAAGATCTGCTCGATATAGATGCCTAGAAAAAGGTTTCAAATATTGATTCTGGTGACATTCTAAATTAAAATAAACTGACATAAAAATTGATTTAGAAATTAACTTATCTCTTCAATATAATCACATGTCTAAATTTTCAGAAACTTTAAATACAAAGTAGTTACTATAAAGTATGGAAAAGGTATTTTAAAAATTGCAACCAATTCATACCATCTTGGGGAAATCAAAAACTACCTTCTAAAAACTAATAAGAAGCACAAACAGCAGTGCTGTCCTATCATCAATTCAGGCATTCGCCCCACTAGAAACACTCGAGGCAGTAATTTGGGTCTAGTGTACCTGGGATTTCATCTGTGCTGCTTTTTCTGGATCAACAGCCAACACATGTTGGTAATGACGAATGGTATGTAGGCGATCTTTATTCTCAGCACGGACATAACGACGCAAGGCTTGGAGAATTCGATGGGGCTGCAAGAGAGAATGGTTGTGTTACCAGAGAGTAGAGAATTCAAAATAGTTAAGGAAAACAAAAGCTTAAAAAGTTCATTCAAGAATGTAAAACCTACCTAGGCACAAGAATGAAAGCTGTAAGGCTGGGCATGGTCGGGGAGAACAGGGGCTCACAGTTCAAAGCCAGATCTGGCAAAAAGTTGGCAAGACCCCATCTCAATAAGCCAGGCAATTGTGGTGCACACCTGTTACCAACTACATGGAAGATTGTAGGTAGAAGGATCATGGTCTGAGGTTGGCCCTGGGCAAAAACATGAGACCCTACCTGAAAAATAACTAGAGTAAAAAAGGACTGGAAATGTGGCTCAAGTGGTAGAGCACCTGCCTAGCAAGTGCAAGGTCCTGAGTTTAAACACCAGAACTGACAAAAAAGAAAGATGTAGCTCTGAAAGTTTTTTTTTTTTTAGCTTGCCAAGAAACAAACTATATTTCTGGGTAAAATACCAAGAACTAAGTTCCAATGTTACATTAGCTCCCTAACAAATAATATTCTCCAGACTCTCTAGCTCACCACCATCCTCCCATCTGACTTCTTTCCTGGCTTGGTCTCTGACACCTGAATACCACCAAGGTGCCTTTGTTGCCCCAAAGAGAAGACTTCACTAGTTTACTCAAAGAGGGCACAAATATTCTCCCATCCTCTACTTTCCATTCCCCCAAAGAAAGGCAGGGTAGAGTGAAGGGCTAAGGAAAAGGTTGAGACCACTCACAAGAGTTTCAATATAAATTACTTTCCCTTTTCTTCAAATGTTGTTTTCATTCTTTGAAACTAAGGACATCACAGAAAATTCAAGAATTGTATTAATTCCCAGCCAGTACCCTGAGGTTATGCTTTCCTAGTATAAAACACTTGCACATCACAAATGGCATATACAAGCATGAAATAATGTAATGCTAAGCTCATACATGTAGGTACTAGAATACAGCATCTTTTCTTTCCTAGTCTATGTTCCTTACACCTTCAATTTTGCAAAACTTGTCATGGCTAGGAGTGTGGCTCAAGAGGTAGAGTACTTGCCTAGCAAGTGTGAGGCCCTGAGTTCAAACCCTGGAACCACCAAAAAACATGTCATAAAAATGTAATTTTTACCAACCTGTATGCCATTCATTGGGATTACATTAAGTATACGGCTTCAGGGCTGGCAACTGAGAATATAACTAATCAATGACTTGGATCTGACTACAACTCACCCGAGGTGGGTCAGACTGCAGGGCAGCTAGGTAATTCTCCAGAGCCATCCGTCGGCGGTCATTCAGCATGGCTTCCACTCGAGCCAAGTGAGTTTCTACGAGCTGCTGCTTCTCACTGGCTGCTTCCTTCTCCAAAGCTTTAACCATAGCCTGGAAATGCTATGAAAGAAGGAACAATACGTAACTTATGGCACATGGAGGAAGTGTAAGCAAGCACTCTTAAACTTCAGTGCTTCTCATTGCCCTGTGTCTACGCAAGACAGTAGAAGTTTCAGAGAGTAAAGCCAGGGTAGGATCAAGGTATGCTTTATACTTTCTTACCTAAAAAATCAAGTTCATTGTTAAAGGGACTCTTTAACATTTCCTTAATTGAAATTAATACTGCTGTAAGCCCAATATCTGGTTTTTCAATGTGTACTACAGTAAAAGAAATATTGCCTTTTTTGTGTTATAGGAAGGTGCCAGCTTCCAACCCCTGAAACCAAGTGACCAACAGAAGATATATTTTGAAGCGTAATCCAGTTATGTCATAGGTTATGCTGAATAATACCTGTTAAAGTTGTGAAGGGTCTCAGTTACTCTGGAGGCAGAGAGATCGTGGTAGAAATAGGTCAGCCCACACAAAAGTTATCCAGACCCACCCCATTCTCAAAAATGCCTGTGGTCCAAGCTACTCAGGAAGTAAAGATAGGAGAATACAGTTTGAGACCAGTCTGGGAAGAGTTAGTATGAGACTATATCTGAAAATCAAACTAAGAAAGCAAAAGAAAAAATAAATAAAAAAACAAAAGGACTGAAGGAATGGCTCAAAGTGATAAAGTGCTTGTCTAGCAAGTGCAAGGTCCTGAGTTCAAACACCAATACTGAAAATAACAACAAATTAAGTTGTGAAGGGCAAGCTGTCTGTGAGCTGTCTGGCTAGGCTTACAGGTCCAGCTCAAGGCTGTTCAAATACATTTCCCTGCATAAGACACACTGGCTTGTATAGGAAACAAAACTAGATTTTCTAAGTGACTGATAAAGTAAAGGCCCTCTAAAAAAACAGTATCACAAGGAAGAATTCAGTTAAATACAAACTGAATTAAAATGTAATGAGGGGTTAGGGATATAGCTCAGAAGCAGTGCACAAGCTTAGTGTGTGTGACCCCTGGGCTGAAATGTCAACAAAAATAAATAAATAAATAAATGTAATCAGGTTTTCAAAGCCCAATCAGTCTTATAAAATTGCCATCCCTGATACTAGTAAGTCTTCTATGGAAGTGAAATGTACTTTGTTGCTATGATTTTAAGGTTCAATTTTTTACTAAGAGATGAACTTGTATTAGAGATCTTTGCTTTCTGCATTTTGACTTATAGTTTGTTCTGTCACCCCTCATAAAAAAATTCAGTATGTTAGAAAAACAAGTCACAGTCCAACAACAAAGACGAGAGAGGACTTTTTGCTAGGAAAGCAGAATTAACAGACAGCAGCTGAGCTAAGGTTACTTCCTGGCATGAATTAGGTATGCTCTGGGAAGAGGGTTTGGTTTCCTTCTACCATAGGTGAGCAATACTAGAGGTGAAAAAGAAAAATAGGTCAGTTACAACTTCCTTGTAACTTAAGCCCTTGGCTAAAAGGAGGTGTCAAATTCAAATTCTCTGTGAGTTTGGCTCTGACTGTATTTTCAATTGGTCAGCTGGATGCTTTGTCCCCGGGAAAAGCATCTTACCTGAATAAGGGTCTGTCTCTCTGCTTTGGGGAGGTTCTTAGCTTGAAGCTCTGCCTCTTCCCATTCCTTCTTTACCTAGAACAAAGGTCAAAAACACCAGAATAATCTTCTGAAACAACTTCCTCATTTTCTAAAAATATTGCCAGGCGCTGAATCCAAGATCGGAAACTGTGCAAAAGGAAACCGAATCATATGATCCCTTAGGAGCTCAAGGGTGTTACTCAGAAGATTCTAGGCCTCAAGCTAGCTCTAGAAAAAGTCTCTATTCCATGACCTCTTTGTTATATAACCTTGGGCAAGTTGCTTGGGTCTCTGTGCCTTAGTCTCCTTGGCAAAAAACTGAGATTAATGCCTATTTCTCAGAACTGATGAAGAAAAAATGAAATGAGCACTTCCCAAAGGATAATCCCAGCACAGGTGATGTGCAGATGCTTGGGTCAGCTCAGACCTAACAAGGCATTCCTACGACAACCTCCTTTTAATCTTGAGTGAGTTCAGGAAGAGGTTGTACTCTTGGTACCTGCTGCTCTACACTTAGAACCTTTTTAAGAAATGAAAAGTCCCTGATATTTAGAACCTTCCAATCCAATAGTATACAGCTACAATGTACTGATACATGTTTGTCTTCATCTAATCTATTTTTAGTTATCTTAGTTTCATGGCAAATGATACTAGTCTTCTATTTGTAGAAGTGACATAAAGTTTACTTCTTTAAAAAATTTTTAAATTTATAAAATTAAAAAAACAGAAGAGTAACAAGTGAAAATAGTTTCTGCTCAGCAATTTCTAATGTGACAACATAATTACAGCATCACAGAGATGGGGTGGGAAAGGACTCACCCACTCAGAAGGAAGCTCCACTGATACTCTCAAAACTCAACTTTTATACATTTAGCATGACAGTCTAGGGAGATGTGTCGCTTTCTTCAACCATAAAAAAACATGACTCAGAGTGCTTGCCTAGCATGCCCTGGGTTTGATCTGACACCACAAATAACCATGCTAGTTAATGCCAAGCACTATGTAGATAAAGAAGTCGGCAAGATTACCCTGTCCATTCGGTTGCGGTGCCGAATTTCCAGCTGTTCCTTAGCCTTCTGGAAGCGAGCATGCTCGTTATCATCTGCTGAAGTCTCGAAATACACATCAACATCATTGGTTGGCAGAGGAGTTGGGGGAACTGAAATAAAATTACAGAGGAATTCTCTTTGGGAGTCAGGCACACTGTTAAAGCTACACAACACTCTAGGAAGAAAACCAAGCTCAGGCCCTGCAGGATGGACTCAATTTGTCTTGTGGCTAAACAAAAGGGTAGGGTGCTGCTGCCTGCCAAGGCTTCACTTTGTTGGATTACAGTGGGCAATCTTCTCTGTATCATATCCATCAACCGTGTCTGTCCATGCTAATGCAGCATTTATTGATAGCTCAACCCCTTGGTATCTTCCGCACCCAGGAGGCATCTACTGAGGACAGCAGGCAGGGTAAAAAAAGAGATAAGCTACTTCTACACTTTCCCTTCAGTACTTAAAACCTGAAAGTGTAAAATACAGCTACCTTACTGTTTGTCACTTATGGAATCTAAACAGTGACCAGGACTGAAATTAACGAAGTGTAGAGGCACTTCCACAAAAATCTCCACTTTTTAAGTAACTTATTACTCAAGTCCCTTTCTCTCTTACAGCAATCTTTAGGTTTTAACTTACTTTAGGAACTGGTTCAATTGAGCATTCTTTACATACAGGCTGGATAGAGAAAGTCCAAACCCCTCCCTCTTTCTGTGTATATGTGTGTATGTATATACATGTGTGTGTGTGTGTGTGTGTGTGTGTGTGTGTGTGTGTGTGTGTGTGTTTTCTTTTTTGTTGGTACTGGGGCGTGAACTCAGGCCCTTGTGCTTGCTAGGCACTCTACCACTTGAGCCCCACACACACACACCCCCCTCTAGCTATATAATTAGGAGTTTTTAGCATCACTGAAAGAGTTGTATACCCACCTCCAACAACAGGACTAATTGGAAGGGGGGACCTAAGTCTCTACACTTGACAAGGACACCTTCCACTGATGTAAAGGTACCTAGGGCTTATTTGATTCATAACACTGACAAAGGGATCTGGAAAGGTTTGAGAGCACAAGTCCACTGGAAATGACACCCCGCACCTCACTGTTGATCAGGCATAAGTTCTTATGGGCCCCAGGCCAGTATGAATACAGTGGAGTTTATCCTCCAAAGGGAAAGGACTGAGGAGAGGCCAAGTCTACTTAAGACTCTCAAATACCTATGGACCGCTCGTGGAAATACTTATAAGCCTAATTCACTGGAGATTTCCCAAACTGAGGAGAAATGATGTGTAACTTGCTTAGTTCGTAATGACGTAATTTTGGAGCCAAGTAGAGCACAAACACCAAAATCCAACTACTGTTAAATTCAGAAACAAATTCACCTAATTTTCAGAATGACATAATTGTAATACACTGAACAATTGTGTAACTATGAATATGGCTAGAAATTAGCCAGCCACTCCAAAGTTTTTCTATCAGAACATCTTTTCTTTGTTCCTTTTTATTTAATAAACCTAAAAACTAAAACTTCGTGAAGAATATTTGAGTCATACATAAGTTTAAAAGGATCTCGATATCTAACTTCCAGATTACTTGAATCAGTATCTATTGCTTAGCAAATCACATTCCCCAAGAGACTCAATGTTTGGAGAGGGAGAGTTTCAAGATCATCTGTGCCAGTATGCACATGGTCATCAGCAACACGTCTGCAGCATGAACCTTCATGTGCTATGGACAGTGCATATCTCTGGATGGACAGTAATACAAAACACAATGTGCTTCCATATTCCCTGGGAACAAAAGAGGAACAGGACAGCAAGCCTAGAGTATTACTTCAAAAGCCAAGAAGAGCTCAGAGTAGAATCACAACAGCTCATGAAGCCAGCACATCACATCCACTGGCCCCAGTACCTTTTAAAGAGGAACACAAATGTGACCACTGGAAACATGATGCTTCTACACAATCCAGCCCTCCAGCCAGGGTCCCTGCAAATACCTAAACACAATGCTTCTCCTCAGCAATCTCCCCTATGTCAAAGGAAACCATTTTACAGAACTGCCATTCACCGTGTCTCAAAGCACGATGTAGCTGATTCCTGGGTAGAGATGTGGTTTCTTTAAAGGGCCCCAATTCCTCAAGCTTCAACTCAGAACAGTTTTTTGTTGATAATTAGTTTGAGTACCTTTACAAAGTAGTAAATATCACAATAATATCTATCTCTAAATCTTTCCTGAACAAATAAAGATAATGCACCAAATTCTCTTTTACCTTTTCAAATCCATCAAATAAAAACAGCATTTCCCTGGTGGAGAAGCTGGAGTGGAAGACTGAAATCGTGCCATATTAGATTAAGATTTTAAACCTCTTTTGAAGAAGGAAGAAGGTACCTGAATGAAAAGCTATCAGAAGCTATAGTCAAAACCCAAAAAAGCAAATATCAGAAACAGGAAGCAACTCATTATTTTGATGAATTCCAGAGCAAGAACCAAGGAAAAATGCTTGACCTAAGGATTTTCTTAACACATGGTTATTAATGCAAGGTAAGACAGACAGGGTCTTTAAAAGGAAAGAAGTAACCATGAAAAAAAGGAAAAGTTCTTTTCTCACATATGTTTAACATACACCCATCTCAATGGAAGCAATGCACTTTCTGAGACCAAAACAACACACAAACTCCAATTCCCTCACTTCCTAAATTCCTGTGTGATTCAGTGTTGCCAAATACTGGAGAAACAGTCATGACATCTTGGAGACTGCAGAGCTCCTCCTCAGAGTGCATATTTCAATTCTGGAATCCCATAAGTAAACTATTGTCACTCCTTCCAAGAGTTGAGTGTTCTGACAGGTTTTGTAGCACAGGGGTCAGTGACAAGGTAGGTCAAAGAAGAGATAACGTCTGGGCCATGAGCATGTACAGAACTCATGGCTATCTTGTTACCCTTTGGTGTCTTTTGACCAGACAGCCCAGGGCTCAGCTGCCTTCCCAACAGATACTGAGGTACCCTTGTAGCCTTCAGACCCCGAGGCCAATCAGAAAAGACCCTGGACTAGGCTACCCACTGCACCAGGAAAGGCACACACTATCACCAAACACACTACCACCAACAACCATCAGCAGACACACAGGATGCACGGGACACGAAAACTGAGCTCACAACTGCCAACAGGAAAGCAAAGCCTCAGTCTAAAAGCACAAAGATGAGGGGAAACGACTGACAGCAAACACCTGAGTCGGTGGAAACACGACACAGATGTAGTCACAAGGACAGCCGGGAGAGACAGAACGCTGGACAGGACAGCGCTGCTGCACAGGGCCAGCACAAGGCGGGACTTACTCATCGCTTTACACACAGCCATACAATAATCCTCAGACTCAAAATTGTTCCTGTTGCCGCCGCAGCCGCCATATATAAAGCGCACGCACTTTCCCTTGGAGAGGTCGAAGTACCAACGAGGCATCACAGCCCGGCAGGGCCCCGTCATCGCCTCCTGGGAGCAGACAGCTGTGTAAAAATGGTCAGAGTATCAGCAGGGCAGAGGCAGTGCTTCAAATGCTTCACAGTGATACAGGCTGGCCATGGCAGGAACAACTGGACCTGAAGGCTCTGGCTAACCTAACTCACCAACACAGGTCAGGCGTTCTGTGGACAGTCACTTTCCATGTGATGAAGACATTTAGCAACAATTATTACTATTTTTTTTGGCATCAAGTCTAGCTTGATAACATAGGTTGACATAAAGGAATTCCTTGTCTCATGGCTCCTCACATTTCTGATCTGTGCAGTAGAGAAAGTTGCCTGATTTGGCTATTTTGGTGGTTTCAAAGACCAAAGGAGTCAACTGCAAGTGGAAAGCTCATTTTAAGTGGTGATACCCCTAGCAAAGACTGTGCACCCGGTAAGAATTAGCCTTCCCATTTTTCAAGTTCTCCAAGGTGAACCATAAATTTCTATACAGGTTAAATAGTTTCCTCTTGGTTGGGCCCTAAATAATTCTTCAAATCGTCATCTTAATTGGCTTGAAATATACTATCAGGAGAGGCTATGTGTAAATGGCTCTGCAACTATCACAACCTTTTCCTTTTTTGATTGACAGGATCGTTCAATTTTGCCCTACTAGCTACAAACACCTGGAATATAGACTAGAATACAATCAAGGGGGGAAAAAAACTGAGAGAAAGTTATTCCATTCTAGAAAGCTGGCGCTTAAGTAGTACTGAAGAGAGGAGCTCCCCTTGGGAGGAGAGAGCAGTTCAGACTGGATGTGGAAGAATCCTGCTGAAGGGAGGACTATGTTGTCTTTTATTGTTTAATTAAATCCTTATAATACAAACTGTTTCTCTGGTTCAAATCTGCATGTCTCCTGGACGTGCCTCCCTGCTCACTGCTACAAGGGCTCCACCACTGCCCTGGAGAGCTGGATTCTCCTTCAGCACAAAGCCTTTCCTTCTAACACTTACCTGTGATGAATGATGAATGTAGTACAAATTCTAAGTATTTAAGAACCAAGTGAATTTTTAAGCCATGGCTTTGCACTAGGTTACCTTTAACATCGTGAGCAATTTCCTTATCTGAAATACTGCCCTCGCTGCTGGGTTCAGTTGGGTTCTCCTCATTGTAGTCATCTCCTTTAAAAGTGTCATAGTAATAATCGCGGTCTTCCACCACCTCCTCCCCTTCATCATCATTGTCATCGTCGTCGTCGTCATCATCATCATCATCATCATCACCGTCTACAGTTGCTTCTGTGAAGTCTTCCAAATCTGTTTCAGTAGGAAATTCACTGAAAGTCACAATTTAAAAAGAAAGAAAGAAAGAAGGTTAACGCCAGTTCCTATGCACAAAACTACGACTGCCCATTCTGAAACACAAAAACAGAGACAGGAAATAAGCTCAACTAACATATACTGTGCCACTAAGGCCCTCAGCCCAGTTACATCAGCAAAAGGGAAGAGTTAGTGAGCAGACTGCATTAACCTGCAGAAAATAATGTGGCCCTGAACAATAGAGACACAAAAGTCACACGTTCTCATGTGATCAGGTATGGCAGAATAAAATGCAGCCTTAATTGACTCCAGCATCACAATGTGGAGTTGTCCACATTGTTTCAGCAGTGAGAAACTAACAGCCATTTTCATAGATGGGCTAACAAATAGGAAAAATTATTTCAAAGTTTATGACAAGCATTTACCTTTTATAATTATCATAGTCTTCCTCTTCATCATCCTCTTCCTCCTCTTCCTCCTCTTCTTTAGACACAGTAGAGTCAACAGAATCAATAATCTTTGTCTGAGGGCAGCACACATATTCAGTGCCATGGAACTGGTCTACTCCACAGGGTAGCAGCATGCCGTAGCTATATAAGGTCATTCCCTGAGTCAGACATGCCTAAAGAAACCCACAGCCTACATCAGAACATAATCCAAAGACTCTCTGATTCCTAGTTTTATCCAAAAGAAACCCTTATTAAATCACTAAGTTATGCTTTTTCTTATGGACACACAACTTTTCTGACAAAAAGTTATGATGCTATTATTTAAGAAGATTTATAAATTTTTCTTAAAACATCACCTAAGCCAAAAACATTGAAAGCCCAAACTTAAAAAAAAAAAAATTAAGAAGTTTTTTCTGGTAATTGTCAACACCAGTTAAATGTGATCAGTGCTAATTTCTACTACTGTAAGAATGAAATGACACCCACGCCTGTCAGTCTGCAAGTCCAGGTCCAGGTTTTCAAGAGTTGGCTATTATTTACATGGTCCTTAGAGTCCAGGATGCTTTCTTGGGAGCCCTGAGACAGCATACAGTACTCTTGTTCAACTGCCTCTATTATCTTTTTCTTTATCCTGCTCAAGTCCAAACCCAGGCCATTACACACACTTAAGCAAACACTCCATTACTGAGCACCCCAGCCCAAATGAAGTGAGAAAAGTCACTAAAGTTTCATTTCCTTTCTTCCTTCCCTCCTTTTCATTCTTTTCTTCCTCCCTCCTTCCTTTCTTTTCAATAATACTAGGAATGGAACCCAGAGCCTTGCACATGCTAAACAACTGTGCTACCTCTTAACCCCAGTGCCATAATAGCTTTAACTTTAGGAGCTGGACTATCTGTGCTGTACTTCCCTAGGAAAACATCTACCCCAAAAAACAGAATTAAATAAAATAAGTGAAAGGCATGGTGAGGTTTGAAGACCAATGTCATCTTCTCTTCCAATATATGCAACACTTGACTTCTTCCCATCCATTCTCTTACCTCTTTGACTACAATGTGCCAGTGTTGGTGATTCTCGCACACATCCATCCTCTCTTTGTGGAAAAACTGACATTTTTCTGGAACTAGAAGAACATCACTTACAAATTCCCCCACTAGAAAAAAAGAATCCATGTCAGAAGCATATTCAATTATGACTCAAGGCAAAAACAACCTTCACTAGATTATCATGACAATTACATAGTCAGGCATATAGAGCAGCTTCAAATGTTCTTAAGTAGATGTAGGCACCACAAGAACCTTACCATTCCATCAGAGACACCAGTCAGGAACTTTCCTAATGTTTCCCTGAGTACACTTCCTTGCAGGGGCTATAGCATCACACAACTGGGGAGACATGAAGCGAATCCCCCTCCATGACTACCTGAAATATACTCCTCATGACCTCTGAGCTCACATGAACAATATTCCTAGCCTCTGACTTCCCTATTTGGGCCCACACTTGTTCCAATAACAAAATGCTCAGTAAATTAAAACTGAGCGCTCTACGAAGTATAGATGAATCTTACTTTAGACAAACTGACACTGAAATTGATTCTGGTAAGAATCATCAATAAATGATTAACTTCAAAGGAGCAAGGGTGCCTTTACAATGGGAAACTCTGGCAAAACTACCCTAACCAGGGGACCAAGTTAACATCACTGATACCAGACAAACTGACACATGCAATGTTCTAGGAACCACAGGTCAATATCACCTATGAAGTATTTCTGCCAAAATGTATCATTTGAATCTAACCATTGTAAATAGTAATGTCCTGGACTCTTAAAAAATACTGTCATTAAAGATTAAAAAAAAAGAAAGACTGAGGAACTGTTTTAGATCAAATACAATGTGTGATCCTCTTTAAAAGAAAGCTATATAGGCACCTATTTGAACATGTCAGGAAATTTCTAAAGTATAATTGTATCACCATTGCTGTTGCTCTTAGAAGCAAGCTGAAGTGTTTAGAAGTGAACTGTACTGTCTAAATAAATACATAAATAAATAAAAAGACAATGTTTTAAAAATTCCAATTCTAAAAATATACTCTAAGGAAGTAAAAAAGCAAGTAAACAAAGACATGTGTTATAGTGTCACTAACATAAAGAAATTAACTTAAATATCCATTAAGAGGGAATCAGTTAGATGATAGGACCTACATACAACAGAGCACCCATGGGGTCATGAAAAATACAGTGTATGTCTCTATTTACCATGAGTTTTCCATGATGGTTTGATAACTTTTAAAAATCATTCAACAAATTAAAGCAATAAACATACCCCATACCCCTAAACCCTGTCCTTCAAGCTGGTTAACTTCTTACGGTTAAGTTTGAGCAGGGCACCAATGACTCCCACCTGTAATCCTGGATACTCAGGAGTCAGAGATGAGTTCAAAGCCAGCTTGGGCAAATAGTTCACAAGACCCTATCTGGAAAAACCCTTCACAAAAATAGGGCTGGCGGAGTAGCTCAAGGTGAAGGCCCTGAGTTCAAGCCCCAGTACCCCCAAAAAAAAAAAAAAAGGTTTGTCTCTTATTCCAAGACGAGTGTACCCCTAACAGTAGCAACATAATATATGCCCGATGTCAACTTTAAAAAGAATTATGTAGTATGATCCCATTTAGAAAAAGAAATTTAGAAAAAAATTTTAAGTATATACATTTCCACATGTATCCTAAGTTAAAATAGTCTCACATATGTACCAAAATGTTAATCATGGTTAACTAAATGATAAATTGGAAATCACTATTTTTATTACCTGTCCTCACTGCATTTATTTATGTTTTGGTAGCACTGGGGTTTGAACTCAGGACCTCATGCTTGCTAGGCAGGTGCTCTTATTGCTTGAGACACTCTGCCAACCCCCAAACTTCTTTTATTGATAAGTAAACTCTTCCCCAAAAAGTAAACTGAAAGAGGAAACACATTTCAATCTTAGCATCTGTTCTATCATTTCATTGCTATGTTTTGTCCAATTATCAGATGCTTCTATGGGGAAAACTTATCTGGGCAGATCGGTAGCTGTCAGTTTTACAGAACACTGAAAATGGTTTGGTCTCACTTTAAAATCTTCAACTTAACTACTTATAATACAATATAATTGCCATAATTTTCTAAATTACTACATAAAGCTATACTGCTTTTGCTACTGAATGGGACAATACAGCAAAACCTAACCTACACTGACTTCAGATTAGCTGCAGTTATGATTTCTTTCCAACCTGTATAAACTCCCTGAGAGTCAGTTTTCCTTTCATACTACCTCACTCCAGCAGGGCCATGGCAGCCTTCCATGTTTTAAAGCCTTTTTAGAGTTGCCCAAATTCCCTTCAGAATAACAGAGTCAAATATGGAAATGCAGATTTGTGCCTGTAGATGTAATATATACATGTTTATTAGCTCAGCTTACTGAGTGGGCCTAGAAGCAGTAATATCCTAGGCAGGAGTAAGCACACCTAACAACCAGATCTTGGTTTCCAAATACCAATTCCATAGGTGGAATAGGGGAAATACAGGACGGACCTGGATTTTTTTTTGTTTTTTTAAACCAGAAATCAAATCCTTAAAAAGAATGATAGAGACATGTTAAAAGGACACAGGAACCAGAATAAAGGTATCTCCACTAGACAGTGAGTGCATAATACAATAAACAAATGTAGACGACATCTTAGCCAGCTAATAAAAATTATCAACAGTAACACAAGTTGACATCACACAATTCCTAATACAATGTAAACTTTTGTTGTATTGCTCTCAAAAATGCATAAATCAAAAAAAAATAGAGACAAACCCAAGGAGTTTGATGCCGATGGAGTGTGAAGCACGGAGCAGAGAATGGTAGGTAACAGGGCAGGGCTAAACAAGAGTCATTAGACTGTGGAGTTTTTAAGCCAGGTTAAGGAGCTTAACATGACTTTTTGGGTAAAGAAGAGATACTAAACCATTTTATACACAGGAGAGACCTAAATTGATCTTCACCTTAGATCACCAAGGGGAATAGATGGGACAACAGAACTGAGAGACATGCATGGAGGCTGCTGTTACAGGCTAGACAAGGGACAAAAGGTTGAACTACAGCAGTGGGAACCTGATGAAAGAAGATACAAACCAGAGATCCACAAATTTTCTTGAATCTCAACACCCAGAATGTTTCAGTAATGTTTTCCTAACACCCCTAAGCCAAAAAACTTTAAAACCCTAAATAGTTAAGTCTAACAACTACTTAATATTTGTGGTCTGTCACCTTACCGCATGCTTAACTCTCTCCACACTGCAATCAAACTCAACATTATGATGCTCATTCCTTTTTCTACATGGATTTTCATGGGATATTTGCTTTTATCACAGGAATCACTGAAAACACAGCTTGATAAAGGTATAAGGTCACTGAAAGGTACAAAATTCTGAAATTCTGAACACTTTCCAGCTAGTAGTTTGTACATTTGATAGATGTTACAAGGTTCCCCTTGCATATGATACCCTTAGAGTTTGCTCTATCACCCTAGGGTGCCTATGTGCAGTTTGTGAATCATTCACAGTTTGTGAATTGTGGATATAAGCCATATTTAAGAGGTACAAATCAGGCTGACTTGAAAATGTGAGCAGATATAGGATAACAGAAGAATCACAGGGATCTCCCAGGTCTCATTCAAATGTTCATGTGCATAGAAGAGCTAACAAGCAACAAGAACAAATAGGAAGAGGAAGGTTAGGCTGCAAAGTATTAGGAGGATGGATGCAAAAGAAGCTATTTCAAGTACTTTCTGTCTTTCTATCTATTGTCTAAAAATGTTCAAAAATAATCTCTTGCTCTGAGGCTGTAGCTCAGTAGTAGAAAACTGGCATGCTAAGGCCCTGGGTTCAATCCATAGCAGTGCCCTTGCCCCCACAAAAAAATTGTTTCATTTGCAGTTTGAGAATTTTATAGAGAATAAGGAAACTTCAGATTTTCAGAGTCAAATGGAAGTGAAAAATCAGCCTTAAACCACATCATACACAATTTTCAACAAGTTTCACATGACTGAAAGATGCTCAATTTGAAGGTACTAGTGTTAAGCATACAAATGTCCCTTCCCCCTCCCAAATGCTTTTAAAGCAAAGTTAATTGCTGTAGATTTTAAATTCTGTTCTTCACATGCTAGTTTCTTCCCGTTATGCAGCCACCTCCTTCCGTACTATAGGTGAAACTAAAAAAGTAACATTCCATTTTGCTGTTGTCTAGTTTAAGGAAGGTTTTAATGCAGAAAGAGATGGGAATAAGTTTAGTTAATGGCTCAAATTATATCTACAGAACTACTCAGGATGTCTACATTAATGCTTTATCTGTATTAATGCTATCATAGATCATCTAAAATTGATTGTTTTGCCATTTTAAACATCTCTGACAAAATCTGTTCCTGAATCACCCAGACTGCAGACATGTGAGTACAATTCAGGTATGTTGGCCAAGGAATAGTTAAGATGACTACATTCATTAAGCAACAACCCTATTTGAGTAATACACTGTCACAGTTTTATTCAAGCAGGCTCCAAATGTTAACACTAGCAATGGAGTTGTAACACCTGGTTAAGCCCCAAGCTCCTCGGAATAGCAGATCCCATAGCATCTGGCCCTGGCACCTGTCCACATGCTGCTGAGTCACTTTTCTTCCTCCCGGAACACTGCCAGCAGTCTGGTCTAACAGTGCAAATGGGTGTAGGATGAACTATGGGAAAGAGAAGACCCTCTTCCTTGGGCGTTCTTTTTTTTTTTTTTGGTGAAACTGGGGTTTAAACCTTTGGCCTTGCATTTGCTAGGCAGGCACTCTGCCACTTGAGCTACTCCTCTAGCCATGGGCTGCTTTCTTTAGTACCCCTTCTTTACTGTCTCTGTCAGCATTAATTTCAAACTATTAATGGGAAGCAAAGCTGGAGTGCTCTGAAGGCAAAACTTCTACTCAGTACCCCCAGAAAAAGCTCATCATCCAAGACAGAAGGACATCCACAATGAAAGAGTCAGAGTTAGTAACACTAAGGAGTTTATCACCAACAGGAGATAGTCTCCCAATAAATTCATCTTAACAGATATAGATACATCACTGAGCCACAGAAAATTAAATAAATGTAAGGGGGGAGGGGCACTTTCTGAAAAGCAACCAAGAACACTCACCAAGACACTTGAAAGGTATAACAATGTGACTCTTGCATTGTTTTTTGTCCCTTCGGCACCAACTGTCAATATTGACTGGCTGGTTTGCTTCCATCACATTTGTGATCTGTAGACCTGGATACATCTGTTAAAGAAAATGCCCACACAAAATAAATCAACCTGCAGGAAGACAATCACTTTCAATTAAGGATAATTACGCAAGTTTACTCAGCCCCTCCACCCTTATCCTACATAAACCTGAAGCTCTACTCTGCAATCCCTGGTTCTAATTGCAGATGTCAAGATTCTTGACAGGGGTAGTTTTCTAATTGCTTTCATGCATTTTATTTTTAAAAAGAATCTGTATTTAAAGACAAGTTAAAGAAGGATTTCAACCCAAACAAATCTGACTAGGTATCAATGTTGCTTACTGGGTATGTGTAAGTTGCTGAGTTTGTGAACTAAAACATTTAAGAGACAAGTCTATGGGAGTATATGTTAATGAAATTATAGAATAATACTTCACCCCTGATCCTATATGTTAATCTTGATAAGAAGTTAAAAATATATTCTTTTGTTCTTGAACCAAAAGGTAAGTTCAATCAGTCATGACATGGCCATTTATAATACTGGTGGCTTTCTATCAGCAAGTAAAATACACATGACATATTTTGCTTTCCATCTTCCCAAGACAGATGGGAAAACAAAAGAATCAGGCTGGGATTCTACACCACTTGTCAAGCTTCTGTAGTATTCCTTCTGGAACTGAGAGCTCACAGCACAAATAGGCCAACCCTTTGGGAGATCTCAATTACACTATACATTTAGAAACAAAAGGCCTGGGATACCAGTTATTAGCATCTTGGTCTTGGATCAAAAGAAAAGAATGACAGAATATCTACTCCCAAGGTAAACAGACCCAACCCTGGCAATAATCTTACCTCCTGACAGTATTGAAGAACTTCTTCTTTTGTCCCAAAACAGCTCTTGGTGCCTGTTGGGTCAGGTTCCCATTTCCCAGTCTGAATGTTCACATGCATATTTAACTTTCCACAAAGCATTGCAATTTGAGGCTCAGCAACAGCAAATCCTGTTCCAGCATTGGCTGCAAGAGCCTACCAAAGGGAAAAAATTCCAGGTTTATTCCAAACAAGCTGGCAGAATGACAGTCATTCAATGGCTGTGACAGAACTCATCAGCCAATAATCTTTATCAACTATTTGTGTCATCATAAACAAATTCTTATCCCAGTAGGTGGGCCAGAATTAAAAAATGACCTTCGGACAAGTTAAAGGTTAACTGGAAATCTAACCTCTATTCCTCATCTTGCATTCTTCTAATCAAGAACCTATAGCCTGACTGCCATGTATCTTGATACAAGCAAATCTATTCCTTCCTTCACATACCAAATCAAAGTAGAGAATGGCTAACATTCCAATATTTTAATTAATTCATTCATATAATGAAAACTTTTTAATGAAAAAATATTTTGCAAAGCAACGTGCTATATATGCTTAGGACACAAGGGTAACCAGTGTCTTGGTTCCATTCTTTCAGTCTAATGCCAAGTTAGGCAGATGATCAAGGAAGCCTCCTGAGGGCTTGCTCAGAGCTTTGGGCAATCGTGATGACAGAATGTAGACAGTGAGGTAGAGAAAGGATGGAGAAGCAGAGACAAGTCTAGACAGTTTGTAGACCAAAAGAATCTCAGTCTCTATCACTGGAATGTTAGAGATTTTAAACACAAAGTTACTATGTTCAAGATGTAGCTCTGATGTTTCTTCTGGTCTCAAGGTAAAGAATGGACTGAAAGGCTGTAAGAATATGCACCGGGAAATGGCTCAGGAAGCTGGAAGTACTCCATCCAAGAGAAGGATAATGGCAGCTTAGGCTATGATGGTGTGGTAGAGAGAGATTCAAGAGATAAGAGAAAAAAAAGGGCAAGACTCGATGACAGATCAGATATGAATAAAGAGAAAGAGGAAAGTCCAGTTTGGCTTGTGTGATAGTTTGGATCTTCAATGTTCCCTGTGGCATTACTGGGAAGTAGGGCCTAATGGAAAAGTCCACTGGGGAAGAAAAGGGTCATGCCCTTGGAGAAGTTATTGGGATCTCAATCCCCTTTCCTCATCCTCTTTGCTTCCTGGCCACCATGAGGTAAACAGTTTGAAGTGCCATGCACTCCCCTGTCGTGTTCACCACAGGTCCACCCAAAAGACACAGCCAAACTGAACCTCAATGAACTGAAACTTCCAAAACTGGGAGCCAAGATCAATCTTTCTTTTTAAGTGGATTATCTCAGTAAGACAAAGGTGGCTGTCTCAGTTTGCAATAGACAGTATATGGTGGCATCCTTCATGGAAACAAAACACAGAAAGGGATTTCGTGAGCCAGGTGCAGAGAAATATGCTCTCACCCAATTTGGAGGCTGAGGCGGGAGGGTCATGTGAATCCAGGAGTTTGGGGCCAGTGTGGGCAATAAAACGAGACCCCATCTGGAGAGAGGAGAGGAAAAACAACAAAGAAAAAAAAGAGAGGTGATGGTGGGAGGAAGATTTCGGGACAATTTTATGTTATATTGGGTGGAAATAATCAACTATTCCGTAAAGTTGTTCGTTGGTCAGTATCCTCGTTTTGTGACCCAATATTAACTATTAACAGCTGAGAAATTCTAGACAAGAAATAGCATTTAGGAGCAAGAGTGGTAAGGTTCTTACAAAACACTGTGCCCTGGAAGAGCACAAGTATCTGTGCATCTAGTGTTCAGGTGTCCTGTAGAGATCCCTGGAATCAGAGTATACCAAACCCTATACGTCATAGTTTTTTCCTATACATCTATAAACTATTATTTATAAGTCAGACATAGTAAGAAATAAACATCAATAACTACTAATAAAATAGAATGGAGCCTATTAAAATCAGCCTGTTTTCTACTAGTTCAAGAGAAGGAAGAAGAAACACTTGTGTCACAGAGAGTTAACTTAGAATGAAACTGTTGCTGGAAAACACCTCAATTAAATCCAACAAATAAGTAACACCTTTATTAACTAAAGGTGATTATAGTCTCGCTACATCAATTTTACATAGTCATTTGTTAATGGAGAAAGACCCTATGCCTTCAGTAAAGCTGCATGTGATCTACATAGAGACTGATGTGAATTCCTGACTCCTCTAAAGAAGGAAAAACATTTAAAGATACCTGGAGAAAGGAACACACATTTATAAATAATATCTAATAGTGTGTGATTCAAACAAATTATTAAAAAATATAAAGGATGCACAAGACAAACATGTTTCATTTTCATAGTAAAATCTCAAAATTTGTACCCAAAGGCCTCTTTTTTTCAAGACCCTTATCTAATCGTTGTGGCTAGATTCTTGGATTATAACACAAAGGAAAATAGTGATAAAGGCAAAAAAAACCTCAGGGGCACTTTGCTCTTCCCCTATTCTTTGCTTCCTACTTCAAAAGCCCAGATAGAAATGAATAAAGAAATACAGGGCTGGGACGTAGTTCAGTGGAACAGCATTTGCCTAGCATGCATGAGGCCCTGGGTTCAATCCCCAACAACAAAAAAATCTAAGAAGACATGATAAAAAAAAACAAAAAAAAGAGAAAGTCAAATGGACAGGTCAGAAGGAACATATTTCCTAAATCCACTACAAATGTACTATCATAGTTAAATCTGAAAAATTCTGAGCAATGTTTTCTCAACTCTGTGGCCTTGTATACATTAACAAATAGTATACATTAACAAATATTTACTAAGCAAATAGGATGGGGGAGAGGAGTATTTCACCCCTTAAATCCCAAAAATCAACACAGGTAAGAAACAGTCTATTAGTTAGGTAAGCTCACCAAGCCACAGCCTTGGAATGGTCAATTTTAGTGCAAGCAGCCATTTATCAGCACCAAAGATTATGTTCCACATGTTACTCATTATGGTTGTTGGCTACAAGACCACAAGAGTTCCTACTGTATAAATGCTCAGTTTATGGGTCAACCACGGAGGTCAATACATCAGTGTAAGTGCATTTGATCTCCGTGCTGAGATGGTCAACATTACCTTCCCTAAAGAGAATCTAAAATACCAGAGGTTAAAGCAACAGGAAGAGGAGCAAAGCAGCAACAGATCCTCACATCAGTTCCCACCAAGAAAAAGGAGAGTAACTGGAATCAATCCAGACAGCTAATAGGCTATGGTGATTCACTTCTGGGTTCAGAAAGATTAATCCTTGTGGTCATGAGACTCTCAAGAAGGTATCTGAAATATAAAAAGCCTCTGTGGGCCAGGCTTCAAGATAAACTAATCAAACATACCCAACCTTACCTAGTGTGTGATAGGATCATTTTTTTCTATAATGTTTGTACTTCTTTACTTTGAAATGTTCTTATTTAATGCGCTCTCCATTTTCTTCCGCACACATGTGCCTCGATCCATTACATCAACATATAAATCAATCCTGTTTCCTAATCTAACATGTTACAAATGGGATTTCACTGCCAAGTCAGCACTTCTGATATCCTGTGAACCTGGAATCCTCTATGAAAGAAAATTAACGCTCCATGTGTTGGCACTTAAGGAGGTCCTTGTGATCTATGCACAGTACAGCACTTTTAAGGCTTTGAAAACAAACCATCAATTACTCTCCTAGCCAGTGCTTCCACTTTACTTAATAATTCATTCTTAATAAGAAATTCCATTTTATTAATTTGGCTCAGGGAAGAGTTTAGCTATCTAAGGACAGAAATTCAAATTGGTAAAAAAGTGCTTCTAATAACTTAGTTGAAACTCTGAAATGGCTTAAAGCAATAAATATGTAAATATAATAAATCTAAATCTGAACCTACGATATTTCAGGTCCTTTAATCATCACTTCCAGAGTTGTAGCTCCTGGCGCCACCTAAGCCTTACCTGTTTTTGCAGAGCTGCTCAGGACCAATGTAGCTCTCCCACCCCAAAGCTAGCACGAGAGCTCAGTTATTTCTTTCCTCACTAAAGCTACTATCCCGGATCAAACCCCAGGGTTTTTTGTTGTTGTTCAAACTGAGGTTTGAACTCAGCTTCATGATTGCTAGGCAGGCACTCTACCACTTGAGCCACTCCACCAGCCCATCTTCCAAAGGGCAGGGTTTTGTCCTACCACCAGGAGAATCATGTTTCCTCAGATAGAAAGGGCCACCCTGCAAAGACAAGTCAACACAGTTCTACTCCTAATAAACAGAATGTAGCAGGCATTTGCAGCATGTAGTTACCACTTGTAGGCTATTGTCCACAAAAGACATAACTCTTAACTCAAAGGCCTTTTTAAAGAAAAAGTCAGTAAAATGACAATATTAAAAATGTGAAAAGCCTATATACCATTTTCATTCTTGTTTGTTCAAGTACTAAATGATATTTCATGATTCATAAGTTATTTAACGACTTAAATCTTTGCCCACAAACACTGCACCAAAGATTTGCTTAACTGAACAAGGTAAATTAAATCCTGTTCTTAACATACACAAAGTGTCTCCCTGAAGATTCCCATCAGACACTGTTGTGAACTTTATCAGCAACAACATAATACTGATTAGGAAAAAAAGAGAAACTGTTACTGATTGGAAAAGACTAAACAGTAATGAAATAAATGGAATATGGGAGCCTGGACAGAAATCTGAAACAGGAAAAGAAAAACTGAAGCAATTATTTGCATAAACTGTGCCAATGCAAATCTTCTGGTTTTGATAACTGCTTTGTGGGTTATGTAAACTGTTAACATTAATAGAAGTATCTGCAGTATCTTTGCAACTTTTATTTAAATCAGTTCAAAATAAAGTTGCTTGTTGGGGGGGGGAGGTCAGTGGTAGACAGCTGTACAGCATGAGTAAAACCCTGGGTTCAATCCCCAGCACCAAAAAAAAAGTGTCAAGAGAGCAAGAGAGCAACTAGTAAGGATAATCAAAGCAGGCTCAATACTTGAAGCATATTATATTTACTCCAAAAACACAGGCATACATCCTAATGTGGTAAAGCCCTAGATGTACTTACATTACATTTTATTTCCCTGCAATGGGAGGGCTATCAAAATTCTGACTCAGAGCTTAGCATACAGAAATTCCACTTTAGTTTCTGTCAAAAGAGTGAGTACAGTTTAGAACCTTCAAAGTATCTTCTTCAGCAGTAGAATGGAAGCTTTGAATTTTAAAAAAATTCCAGGCTTCAAATGATTCAACCCATACTACTTGAGAAAAACAACAGGGTTCTTGTTAAAAGTATTCTGGTTTTAGTGGCAACATGAAGAAAGCCTGATCATATTTTTAAATGCCACTCTGCACTACACTAATTGAAAATTCTTGGCCTTTATTTATATTTGAACTTAATTCTAATTAGAAACTGGTAAATTAAGTGTGGGAGGAAAAGTCCAAGCGTTAAGGACCACTATTCTTACGCTGATGCACACCGTCTGTTAGATATTATTTTCAGACGCAGTAATGTATACAAATAACCCCTGGAGCATTAAATATTAAAGTATAAATGAGGTATCTTTCCCAGATTGAAAACAGTTTAGCCCATCTCCAAGGCTTTTTAAAGAAACACAGTAATTTGTCCATCTGGATTACACTGGTGAAAGTCCAAGCACCACGATTTAATACAGATCTTTCACTATGTGTGTGAGATGAGAGCTAAAAATCTTTTACAAAGGAAGTTCTTGCAAATATACGAATGCATAAAATGTTCTTATGTACAATAAGATGCAGATCAGTGTTCATTAAAATTCTCATGAATGAGTTCTTCACTGGTTTCTGTGTTTATTCCCAATTGCCACTAAGAAACTATTTCCAGGGATATGGAGCCACTAGGGATTTGCCTTGACCAGTCTTCTCACTGCACTCTGTGCCTCAGAGGAAGTGCATGATGTGCTGGCTTAAGCACGTGGTTTTAACAACAGACAAACCATGACTGAGTTCCAGCTCCAACAATGACTACTCATTGTGGTACTTCACCAGGTCACCTAACCTTCCCCCAAGCCTTTTTCCTCTATTCAAATGATGACAAAGTATATGCAATAGTGCTTGTCATATAGAGAGAGCTTTACCAGTGTTGGTGGCATTATTATTATCATCATGCTTTTAATTTCTCCATGCATAAAAAAGGGTTATTAACATATCTATTCCTCTCAGGCCACTGTAGGGATTAAATTAATACACAGAAGGAGCATCAATACCTTTGGGCTGGATCCTGAAGATTTAATTCTCTCTGGCTGCAATAAGAGCATATGATCTCTCTCCCTGCAAGCCATCCTTCCAAAATGCAGGATAGCACAAAATAGGTTTAAAAGACTGTGCATTCCTTCTTTACCTATTAAATCTGGACATGGATGAAACAGGTTGCATTAATGCTCCATATTATTTCATTTTGAGGGAATTCAGTCCCCAAATACTTACATGAATAATTTAATACAGCCCTACCATTTAAAAGAAAATCACCAGGAATTGCTGGTATCCTGGCTCTGGTCCTCCTTCCAGCTGGCTCAAGATGAGGTCAAGATGAATCTGCAGTTACTACTGAGACACTTCTGTGGTCCAAAGAGCACTATAAATTACTCCTTTAAATCAGTTTTCCTGGTGGACATTCCATCTAGTTACTAGCTATGTTAACCGCAAGGAAGTTGTTTAATTGCTCTTGACCACTGTTTTTATTTTTGTGCAATATAAACACCCAAATTTTAGTTTTCATAATAAATGAGAAACCTACAACACAAAGGCAGCTTCGTCACTGAATTATATTCCACTATGATTCCATAACAAAGCAATCTATCATACTTTGGCATGCTAACTGCAGACGTCAGGATGCCAGGAGACTTGAGCATTAATATACGATGATCTAAATAGTGTGAACTTGGGCTTAACCTTTGAACTCCTTGGTCAGTACTACTTAGGTATTTATTTGCTAAATAGCATGTGCGTGGGTGGGTTCAACCTCCAGCACTGCCAAGACAGATCTGCTAATGATCCTCTCTTGAGAATGACTGATCTGAATTCTAAAACTCTCTTCTTTCCACCTTGTTATTTAAATGTTTTTCAAAGATGATAGCAATAGTAAATAAGTAGTCTGTTTTTATAACATTAAGCAATAGCAATCTTATCTATACAAAACTTTCTCCACAGCTTTACTATTCTATGGAGAACAAACACTGGAAACATCAAGTTAGCTCTTTATTTCTAAAGGTCTGTATCTTTGTAACTAGAAAAGAGGGCAATTTGCCAAAATGACTTTTACAAGGGGGGGGGGAAATTCACATTTTATAATACAAATGGCAATTTCTAAACAGTTATTCTACTAAACATTTTACTAGGGGCAAGCAATATTCAGATACCAATCTTCATATAGCAAATCACTTTAACTTCTAATGTTCATTAAAACCATAAAATAAGAAAAATGAAAGTGCTTCACCTTTTTCAAGTTCAAAGCAAGTCAAAAGACATCTTTCCTATGATTTATGTAGCATTTAAGTTTAAAAGTAAATAGACTACATTATCAGCTCGCACCAGATCTGCTTGCAGACAATAATTCTTCCTGTCTTGGACTCATGCCCATATGCATTATTGTAATTATCAGCAATTTAAAAAAATAAAGTAATGAAGCTGGTACACTCCACAAGTCAGTATGTTTACTGCTTGCTGCACTGGCCATTAATTAATTAGCCTTCCTGGGTTCAAGCCATCTAACTACAAAATAAATGCATAAAGGACAGGAGGACAACTATACTCAAAAAGACCAAATCAGGATGTAAACATGTGAATACACACCCAACACAGTGGAAAGTACAACAGCACTTCTGTTCATCAAGTGCCCGCCCCCCCTCCAAAAAAACCGGATCAGCTCTTTCCCTCCAGGATCCAGACTCCACCCAGCGCTGAGTCACCTCAAGTCAGAACTCACTACTCTTCCGTTCCATGGCATTCAAAGCAGCTGGCATGGCCCTGAATGCCTAACACAGCAGCTTCTGTTCATCTGTATCATCCCACCTATTCCAATTTCACCCTGAGCATCTGGTGCCCAAGTCACGTATCTCCCGTCCAGGACACCACACACACACACACACACACACACACACACACCTCCCTTTCCCTACCCAGGTATGTTCTCACCCTCAGACCCTTTCTAATGAGCCTCCCCAACACAATCCAGGTTTTATTTCCCTCAAGCAACCTGAGGCAACAACCTATTCATTTACCTGAGTGCCCATCTCTCACCATTGGAATGTAAGTTCCTATTTTCTAACCTCTATATCTGCAATAGTGCCTAAAATATAGTAGGTAATCATTTATATCCAAGTGACTGACTCTAAAGCCTGAGCTCTAACATCAACCAACAGTGATTTTCTAAATCATCAACACTGTACTAGTCTGTACATAAGCAGACCCACAGAGAATGACAAATGAGAAAAACTTACACAGGATGGCATGTCTCCACGTTTAAAATTTTAATCTTTGCCGTGTGACTTCACATACAGTTTGAAAAGCCACATAATACAAGGCAGGAACAGCATTCTCTAAGAACAGCCCCCAACAAAACACCAGCACACTCCTCGGAAGCAATACTTCCTTCACTGTCAGGACTTCCATCTGCTGTTTACCTCCACATTTCTATCCAACATGCTGTATTTCTGTATCTTTTTTAATCCAGACATTATCAACTTTCTATTAAAAAAACTGTTTTTCTATCAAAAAGGTTTTAATTCTTAAACTATACACACTACACCCATTCCCTTGGTTGCCCCGTTGGCTAAATCAATACTCCCTATTTCCATCACAGCATACATAAGCACCGTGATGACAATTCCTTTCTTAGAAATTGTCCCCTAAGAGTTAGTTAGTAACTGTATCTTTTATCTGCTTGCTGACTCTCCCTGAAATTTTCAAAAAGACCTATGAACTGCCCACAGTGCAAATGCAGTAGGATCTGCTGGTTTCACTTCCTTCTTTATTGAAGACAACCTTCTTCCAGACTTCCAACTCCCTGCTTCATCTAGACCCATTATTTTCTGGGCCTGAGTCATCTGTTCTGAAAATTCTTTCCCCTTTTCTCTTGTTTCCTGACCATTTCCTCTTTCTTGACTTACTTCCAGTTTTAGATGCTCACAGCTTCCTCAGAAACGACATATGCACGGTAAATTTCAAACATGACAGATCTCGAAACAGTTTTTATTTTATGTACCCCCTTTTTGGTAACTTGCATAAGCACTAAACTGTAGGTTAGACAGTATTTTCCCTGACAACTTAAGGTCTTCTCACTTCTGGCGCTGTTGATAACTCTAAAGTCAATCTGATTCCTAATCCTTTGTGTAGGCCTATTTTCTTTTTCTATCTTCCCAATTTCTGGTATTCTGAAATACACACTTTACCAACATGATACACTTTGTCCCCAGCACCAAAAAAGATAAAAATAAAAAACGACATTCTGGCATTCATTTCTAATCTGTCCAGATGGGCACCACATGTTCTGTAACATGCTTCATACATCCCTGTGACTGTGACAACTTCATCTTACCCAGTAGGCCTGGTACACAAACATGCACAGCATACAACCATAAAAGTATCTATAATGACTTTGCTAGACAAGGAGTTTATCAGGTTTGAGTCTGTGCTTTGTATTTAATCTTTTAAGTGCAATATTTTTATCTGCTTTTAATCTGTCCTGATTATTTCTATTGTTTAAAAGCAACACTAACCAGCATTTGGTTTCAATGGCCTATATCAATTCACAAGATTAATCTTTCAAAACAATATCCCAGCAGGATACTTATTAATGTGGATCCTGAATAAGCTAACAAAGATTCAAATAATCATTTTTTAAATAGCTAGTGTAGAGTTGGAGGCATGGCTCAAGCTGTAGAATGCCTGCTTAGCAAGCACAAAGTCCTGAATTCAAACCCCAGTTCTGCCAAAAAAAAAAAAAAAAACCCCAAAACTAAAAAATTAGTAATTAGTATGAAAGAGAGAAGGGAGAAAAGATTGCTATAAGAAAAATCACTGAGCAAAAATCCTCTTGAAAAGGAGACAGAGGAAGGGTAGAGCCTAGTCAATTGATCAAAGATTCTGCTATGAAATACGATTTTTAGTTCACTTAAAATTTTGTCATGGGGCTGAGAGTGTAGCTCAGTAGTTAAGCACTTACCTAGCATATGCAAGGTCCTGGGCAATGCCCAGCCCCACAAAAAAAGATAAAAAATAGAAAGAAGAGTTAAGAGAAAAGAAATTGCCATGAATAAAAAGTATTTGGGGTTTTGTTTTCATGGTTTCAGTTACCCTAAAATAATCTGTGGCCTAAAATATTAAGGGGAAAATTCTAAAATAAAACTCCTAAGTTTTGAACTGTGTACCACTGTGAACCATAGGATGAAATCTCATTCCGCTCCCCGTGGAACACGGATCACCCCTTTTCTGTTGTATTCACACTGTGAATGCTGCCAGTCTGCTAAACCAGTTATCAAACTGATTACTGCACTGCCATAACTCTGTGTTCCCCCAACCCTTATTTTTTTTTTAACAGTAGTGATGCTGGTACTCAAGCATGTCAAAGAGAAGACATAAAATGTTTACCTTACACATCATCTCATCACAAGGGAAGTATGGTACTAATGAGACATCAAGAAACTACACTCATAACTTTAATTGCAGTGCAATGTTAAAATTTTGTTTTATTATTCTTATTGATAATTTCTTACTGTAGCTAATCTATAAGCTTTATTACAAACAGGTAGAGGAAAAAACAGTGTATATAGGGCTCAGAGTTACACAGTTTTGGACATCTACTAAGGGTCTTGGAACATATTCCTTGCAGATAAGGGGGACTATGGAAAATATTTCAAGAGATCACTTCAACTTTCCCTTACCTTCCTTTTCAACAAGTGTTGAAAACTCACCTGCCTATACATAGCACACAGAGACCAGAGTAGATGGGGATCTAAGACAAAAGTGGCAACACACACTGACTCCTTGAAGACACCAGTCTCTTCACGAAATAAAGGAAACTTACTGTCAGCTCTGCCCATTTCTTCAAAACCTGGAGAGGTATTTTTACATTAAAACTCATTCCTTGCACTTTGAATTTAAAATACAATGAAATCCAACATGGTGAGGACAAAATAAAACAAAACACAGGGACAGGCCACATTTGGTCCAAAGGCTGCAGATTTTCTACCTTAACTTTAGATTATGTAACATGCACCACAGTGCTGAGGGTTGGCAGTTAATATAAAATTCGCCAAATACTAATAGCCAAAAGGCATAGCATGAACTAAAATTGATTGTATTGTGTCAATTACAAATTTTATTATAATAATTAGTGTTAAAGATCTTAGCATTTGGACTGGAGATGCAGTTCAATGGTAGAGTGTGCACTTAGCATTCATGAGGCCTTAGGTTCAAACCAACACCAAAATAAATGAATAAATAAATAAACAAAGCTTTTTGGCACTGCGAGAACCGGAAACCTTAATACAATTAAGATGACAATACTACCCAAAGCAACTTACAGTTTCAATATAACCCCTACCAAAATCCCAACAGAATTTTCTTCAGAAGCAGAAAAGGACATCGCATCCCATGTGCATATATGGAATCTCACAATCTTGAGAGAAGAACAGCAATCAAAATGGTGTAACCAAAAAAAGGGCAGGAGGCTTGAGAGTTTGAGGCCAGCTTGGGTTACCTAGCAAGATCCTGACTCAAAAACCAAAGAAACAGTAATGGCACAAAGACATAGAATAGGTAGCTCAGAAATAACCCTCATATACAGCCAACTGATTTTGACAAGATTGTCAAAACCATGCAATGTAAAAGACAGATACTTCAACAAATGGTGCTAAGAACACTGGATAGCAACCTGCAGAAAAATGAAATTGGACCCTTCCTTAAACCATCTGTAAAAATGAACTCAAAATGACGGAACAAGACCTTAAGAGCTAAAACTGTAAAACTCTTACGAATCAGTCTAGTGTGGCGGCTCACGCCTGCAATCCCAGCTGCATCATCCACCAGACTGAGAGGACGGTAGTTCAGTGCAGCCAGGGTAAAATCCCTGAGAACCTATCTGAAAAATAACTAAGCCAAAGAGACCTGAGGCCTAGCAAGCAGAGGCCCTGAGTTCAAACTCCAGAACCACAAAACAAAACACAACAAAAAAAGAAACAAAAACCTCTTCAGAATCATGGGGGGAAAGCCTCGTGACAATGATATCCTAGACTGACATAAAAACCACAGATAACAAAAGTAAAAATTTTGTTCATCAAAGGACACCATTGAGAGAGTAAAAAGACAACTCAAATACGTGATTAATATCTAGAATATATAAGGTACTACAACTCAACAACCAAAACCAATCAATTAAAAAACAAAGAATGCCAGTAATGGCGGTGCACATCTGTAAGCTCAGCTATTCAGAGATGGAGATAGGAGGATAGTGGCCTGAGGCCAATGCAGGCAAAAGCACAAGTCTCTGTGAAAATGCAAAATGAGAGAGGCATGGCTCAAGTAGTAGAGCACTTGCCTTGTAAGTGCAAGGTCCTGAGTTCAATTCTCCATACCACAAAAAAAAAGAGGAGGGGGTGAGTTGAAAGAACATTTCTCCAAAAAAAATATACAAATGGTCAACATGAAAATATGCTCAACATCACTCATCACTAGGGAAATGCAAAGTAAAACCATAAGATACTGCTCCATGCCATTAGGATGGCTACTATCAAAGTAGTAACTTTGAGGGGAAAGACTTATTGGCAAGGATGTAAAGAAACTGAAACCCTTACACACTGATGGGGAGGGGTATAAAATGTACAGCCGCTGTGTACAACAGTTTGACAAATACTCAAAAATTAAAACATAGAATTACCTCATGACCCTGCAATCCTACTTCTGGGTATATACTCAAAGGAAATGAAATCACGATCTCTAAGAGATATATGCACTCCCTTACTCATCACAGAATTACAATAACCAAGATGTGAAAACAGAAGTAGCTCAGTGGCAGAGCGCTGGTGTAGCAAGCACAACCCCCTGGGTTAAATGTTCAGCTCCAAAAAACAAAAGAGATATGAAAATAACCTAAATAACAGATGAAAGTTAAGATGTTATGTAAGCTGGGCACAGTGGTACACTGCTATATTCCCAGCACTTGGGAAGTTGGGGCCATTAGGATTGCAAATTTGAGGCCAGCCCAGCAAATATTTAATTTTTAGGGTATTAATGTCCAGTCATGGCCAACTACTACTTAGGAGAGGATGAGGGCTCAGGGAGATGAGCTTGACTTGTGGGGCTTTTTCTCTCTGTACAAGTTAAAAGATTCTGAAGAGGAGCTTAGCAGTACTTTTGACAACATGAAAGGACTATAAAGAGAAATAGCCTGGAATCTAGGGCTGAAGGGAGAAAAGAGAAAGGGAGTACACTTGAAATATAAAGGTTCAGAGATGATACCCAAAAGCAGACTGAATTAGTAAGGTAAACAAGAAATTGACAGGACCTCACAGAGACTGTACTCAGCTTCCATCAACCCAATCCATGAATTTAGGGTATGATTCTAGATTGCTAGTGTCCTCAAGCTCCAGAAGCAAATGAAAATGGTCTCTGGAGCATACCGTTAGCCTAGGCCTCAAATTAATCTATGGGTATCCGTATAAATAAAATGTCTGATACACGATCAAAAATAACTTGACAAACCATTAGACAAAATCACATGAATGACAACCCAGCAGAAATGATAACCAGATTCCAGAATTTTACACATAGAATTTTCAACTATTTCTACCACATTAAAAAATACAAAAGACAAGAATGAGAATTGCAGTTGTTGATCTAGTGGGAAAAAAATTTTTAATTATAAAATTGAAAACCACAAAACTTGAAACAATTCAACTGATGGACTCAATAGTAGACTGAATATAGCTGAACAATTTGTCAGTAAGCAGAAAGATGTGTCAAAAGAAAATCACCAAACAAGGGAAGGAGAAAGAGGATACAATGTCAATGTCTTGAAATATTTTTTGAAGTCCTACTAGAAAAGAGAATTAAGCAGAAATATTTAAATAGATACACTTTCTAAAAATGATGAAAGAAATCAGACTACAGATTCAAAGATCTCCACAAGCAGAACAGATTTTTTAAAAATGTATGTAATAGTATGCAATAGTAAAGTTGCTAAAAACAAGATTCAAAATGAAAACCATACAAGTAGCCAGAAAAAAAGGGACACATTACCTTCAAAGGAGTGACAACTATAGTGACAGCTTACTCCAGTAAGTTACTTACAATATTCAATATTGGAATAGAATATGATTTGTAAAATGATGAAAGATTCTATTCCCCATGAATCTTGTCAAAATCAAAAGAAAATTACTAGTTAACACAATTTGACACCATTTATTGTGGTTCATGCCTGTAAACCTAGCACTAGGGAGGCAGATGCAAGAGGATTTCCAGTTCAAAACCAGTCTGGACTACATATCAAGACCCTGTCTCAAAAACAAAACAAAATAAAACACTAGGAGTGTGGCTCAAGTGGTAGAGTACCCATCCAGTAAGTGTGAGACCAAGTTCAAACTCCAGCACCACCAAAAAGAAAAAAAAAGCTTACACTAAGAAAATTGCAGGTAATTTCATTAGCAAATTTTTGTTCAAATATTTTAGAAAAACATAATGCCAATCTTAAAATTAACTATTCTAGAGAATAGAAAAAAGGCAATGAATGTTCCTTTCACTAAAACTCTTGAGACCAGAAACTTTGAAAGAAACCTGACAAGTATATTACAGAAGAGAAAAATTAATTACAAGTCAACCCCACTTTTGGGCACAGCAGCAAAGCTACTGAATGAAATTTCAGTAAACCAAATCCAGTAACAAAGTTAGGTTCATTTCAGGAATGACAAGTTGCTTACATATTGTATTATCAAATTAAAGACAGAGCTAGGGGGTATAAACTCAGTTGCAGAACACTTGTCCAGCATGGACAAGGCACTGAGTTCAATTCTCAGCAACACAAACACACACACAAAAAAAATTGAAGAGAAAAATTATATAATCATAGTTGGGGAAAAGGTATTAAAAAAACATTCATTCATAATAAAAAAAATCTCTGGTAAACTAAAAGCAAGAGCTTTCTTACCTGACAAAAGAAGGTGACATCTGCAAATACCATTAAGTGTTAAACATAAATTTTCCCTCTGAGACCAGGAGTTAGACAAAGATATTATGCCATCTCAAGCTGTATCCCTACATAAAACATTTTACTAGAGTCTTAGCCAATGCAATAAAGCAAGAAAAAAAAAAAGCTACAAGGATTAAATGGAAAGAAAACAGTCAAATCACAGGCAGAATATACTAAGGAAAATTAAAAGTTACAGGTAAGTAGTAGACAAACTTAACAAGGTTGATGGATACAAGAAAATATTAAAGTGTCAACAGCATTTTTACAACCATACAAACTATCACCACCAACCAATAAAAATATCTTAAAGATGCCATCTCCAGCAGCATTAGAAAAGATCAAATACCTGAGTAAATCTGATGTATAAGATCTCTATTCAGAAAGTTATAAAATAATGAGTGTAGAGGGGACCTAAACAAAGGTATATGCTACTTTTCTGGATTGGAAAACCCAGTCTTAGAAAACACCTATTTTCCCCAATTGAACTATAAATCCAACACAATCCCAATCAACATTCCAACAGGTAGCTGTTTTGTTCTTTGTTTTGTTTTGTTTTGTTTTTGCAGTACTGGGGCTTGTATGCAGGGCCTTCACTTTGAGCCACTCCGCCAGTTCTCTTTTTGTGAAGGGTTTTTCAAAATAGGGTTTCACAAACTATTTGCCCGGGCTGGCTTTGAACCTGATTCTCCTGATCTCTGCCTCCTGACTAGCTAGGATTATAGGCGTAAGCCACCAGCACCCAGCAGGTAACTATTTTTAGTGGAATGTGCCAAATTTATCCCGGAAAAAAAGGGGTAAGGAATAAACAAAACACTACTGAAGGCAACCCAGGCAAAAAGGCTTTGTCTAGTCAATGTAAAACCTCAATACTTGGTGCAAGGATAGACAAATCCATGGAATTCAAGAGAGAAATGAGATTCACACACAGAGGTACTCAAATTACAATAAGGTGATAAACTGATAAAAAGACAGCCTTGACAATAAATGGGGTAGTTGGGTATCAATATAGAAAAAACAGAACTTCAAATGACAGCACTACAAAGAACAGTAAGGGGCTGGGGAAGTAGTTCAGAAGTACAGTATGTGCTTAGTGTGCTAGAGGTCCTAGGGTCAAGAAAATAGTGAAAAGGCCAACTATAGAGAAGAGCATTGTCTTAATAACCTCAAACTGAAGAACTCAAATGTCCTGACAGAACAAGTTGTAGTTTGTTCAAACAATACAGCAAAGGAAAGAAACAAACCACAGCTATATTTAATACAAACAACTCTGGAGAACAAGTTTAGTGAGACAGACCAGACAAGAATACATACTGTAGGACTCCATTTACACAAAGTTAAAAAAAGAAAGGGAAAACTCGTGTTTACTTAGGAAATCTGGATGGTAAAACTATAAAGGCAAGAGGTGATTCACATAAAAGTTGTGGTAATAGTTACTTATGGCGGACAGAAAGGAGTACTGGCCATGTCCTCCTTCTTGACCTTGGTGGTGATTAAACAAATGTTTGATTTATGGAAAATAAACTGAGCTATTTTCTTTTGTATCATTTAGATTTTAAAAAGTTCAAAAATATTCAAGGGCTCGTTCCATGTTGAGTAGGGAGGACAGCCAGGGTGCTTAGACTGTGGTGTGTAAGGGACTTTCTTGATTTTCAGTTCCAGCATCTTCACATTCTTATCTTCTGAAATCATCGCAGTATGCTCAGATAATTAACACTCCTCGTTGATAAACAAATTATTTACTACAACTCTAATAAAAGCCTGAGCAAGTTTCACAAAGCATGAGTGGGAACGCTAAAGTCCCAACTCAAGGCAAGAGTTACTTTTGCAAAGTTCAAAAGCAGTCTTTATTTGTAATGTTTTATTTCTGTGTATGTGTGTTTTTGTTTGATTTGGTTTGGTTTTGGTTTTGAGATAGGGTCTCACTATGTGCCCAGGCTGGCCTTTAAGTTTTAATCTTCCTGCCTCTGCTTGCCAAGTGTTGGCAAGTGTTTTAAGACTAAACAATATTGGACACTGACTATAAGTTTTTTTTTTTTTTTGAGATATTTAACCATACTATGTTAAAGATACTCATAGGCCTATCAGCTCATCTCTCCAGGTAAAAATCTTGCTTCTGCCTTGTCAAGTTAGTTTAGCGTTCCTGAGGGGCTGGTGGAGTCGCTCAAATGGTAGAGTGCCTGCCTAGCAAACGTGAGGCACTGAGTTCAAACCCAAGTGCCTACAAAACAAAACAAAAAAGCTGGAGGTGTGGCTCAAGTGGCCAAACCCTTTGTGGGTTCCATGGTGTAATTGCGAGCACTCTGGACTCTTGAGTCCAGTTTAGCCTTCCAGAGAGAAGGATAAAATATTTAAAAATATCCATGTTCTTCATCATCACTGCTAAATCCCCCATTTTTTTCTCCTGTAGGCTAAATAACTCTTTTATAGTTCATCCAAGTCAAATTTTATATTCTTCCAGTCATTTTGTTCTGAATAGTGTTATCCCTTCAAAATGAAGTGCAGTGATCTAACACATGCACTGTGTGAGAAGCTCCTCCAACCCCTCAATTTCAATAGCTAACTTTTAACCCAGAGGTAATTCAGGTAAGAAGAAATGACTTCTTTCTCTTCCAGCCAGCTGAGCTATGTAACTTCCCAAATGCCGGATGCAGCAAACACTGGGTTGCTATCACCAATATCCACAGTCCTCTTTTCAAACAAAGCCCAAGTTCATTCAAGGCTGCATGCAAGCTCCTCCTCCTTGCCACCTGCTTCAAAAAGCAGATTAAGAATCTAAGGCTATTGGGGAAAGACCCTGCCTCCTACAGAGCCTGGCTTTGCCTACAAGAGCACAGTACAATTCTGGCCAGTGACACTTAAGGGATTTTGTGATGGTGGACTTTGAGAAAGGTTTCTTCACTCTTAAAAGAGTACACACAAGGAGACCATCTCTTCTTCCTCTGGACATCACCACCTTAGAGTAGGCCCTCTGCAATCACTGAAGAAGTTAGTCTGAGGAAGACAGAGTAGCAAGGTGGCAGCAAGTTGCTCAATTAACCAACCATATGTAGGGTGACCAATCCAAACTAACTTTTTCTAGACCTCAACCTTGCCGCAACCACACTGATCCCTGGCCAATGACTAAAAAATAAATCCAGTGCCAGCAGCCTTTTTTCTTTCAAGTAATGCCATACCCTGATTTTGATAAAACTTCCCACAGAGGATAATTTTTAAAATGTTTTTGTCAGAATACAAGAGTGAAACAAGCTTACTAAGGAGAACTTGCACATCATACCAAAAGACAAAAATTTTTTAAATCAGTGGAACATATAAAATGGCAAAGTCCTTTGTAATTACATCCTCCAGAGAATCATTGTTAAGTCTGGTATATATTGGTTCATGGTATTACAATTTGTATGAAATTACTTCCTTTCAAATAAAATATTCTTTTAAAGTTTTTAGCAATGGGAAAGATAAATAGACATGAGTGAAAAGAAATCTGCAACCAAAGAGTAAGCATTGGTTACCCAACAGAAAGAAAGGGCAGTGGACTTGACTTAGACTGGTTGAACGGATTCATCCCTGGCTAAGCTTTGTGACCTTCAACCCTTGGCCTCTGCTGGCTCCCTTTTTAGGTGGGGTTAGGGATGTTCCTAAGTCCTAACGCACTTGTCTAGCCTGGGTAAGGCCCTCGGTTCTGTCCTCAGCTCCCCCACAAAAAATACTTACTTCATCAGACTGTCAGGGACTGCTCTGAGTTTTCTCTACTTGCACATTAGTCATCTAGGAAACTTCTGAAAACAAGCATCATCCGCAAAAGGATTTTGTAGAGTGAAAAGCACTACCCATGTTTATTACTGCACCGTTTTGCCTAGAACCACATGGTGGGTTAATACTAGCCAAATGAATAGCAAATGAGATCAGCTTTCTATTTTAAAAAAACAAATCACAGTTATGTTTAAGAACACCTTATTAAAACATAAAAAAACTTCAGCTGGAGGGGTAGTTCAGTGATACAGTACTTGTGTATGGTCCTGGGATCAATCCCCAGCACAGCAAAAGAATAAAATACTTCATGATGGTTATGTAGAAAAATTCCTATAGCAAAAGTAATTATTAGTTGTACTTAATACAAGATTGGAACCCATTTCTATCTGAATGCACCCACATGTTCTACTTTTCATCTTAGCCCATTAACCAAGGTACAGTACACTAAATCTAATTAAGTTTCAAAGTAATCTAGTTTATCTCACTAAAAAACAACTCACCAAAATTGAATTACTGGCAATTTAGAATTCTCTCTCAATTGGCTCTCCATAGCAACTGAAATTACTGTAGGAAGATTGACCCTCACCTTTTGTCACATAGAAAACAGTTCTTTTCTTTCAGAAGTTCACTTTATGACAATTCAAAATAATAGCTGTTAGGTACCAGCTTCAATATACAGTTTTAACATTTTTACAAAATCTCTGCATATAATAAATCTAAAAGGATATATACCACCAAAGTGTTTACAGTGAGATTTCCCTAGATGATATGATTTCAGGTCATTTTTCATTTATTATTTGCATTTCAAATTTTTTCTTACAGTGAGTATACATTACTTTTTTTTTTTTTTTTTGAGTTTTGGAGGGTTTTGGGCAAAGGTTGAACTCAGAGCCTTGTACTTGCTAGGCAGGCCCATTGTTCTGTTATTTTAAAAAGAAAATGTCAAACTGGAGATGTGGCTCAAGTGGTAGAGCGCATGCCTAGCAAGCATAAAGCCCTGAGTACAAACCCCAGTACCACCAAAACAACAACAATAACAAAATGCCAGCTGAATGGGGAAACATGCCTGCAATCCCACAACTAGAAAAGATGAGGCAGGAAGATCACAAATTGAAAGCCAGCCTAAGCAATATATACAATGTAGTTTGTAGACTCTGTCTCAAACAAGTGTGAATGCTTGAAATATTCAGAAAGAGTAAATACAAAGAATCTTGAAAAAATTGTTTTGATTTCCTACTTTCAAAACAACATAAAAATCTGATTTTTATAGTAAGAAAATACAATAAATAACCTTTCACATATTACTGAAATTAAGCAACAAATTCAAAAGCTTGTTAACTTTAAAAATAACTATGCTTACAAATGCTTATAAAGGATGCTGCTATGTCAAGTGACAAAAGGATGTATATACAGAAGATTCCATGAAAGTATTCTATCAATGTTAAATTTCCTTAGGTTGACAATTGTCCAAGGTTATGTGAGAGAATATCCTTGGTTCCTGGGAAACACATGCTAAAGTTTTTGAGGGTAAAGGGTATAATAAATGTAAGTTATTTTCAAATAGTTCAGCAAAAAATACAATAATGATAGTAGGCTCAAAGATACTGCAATTTTTTGGGGGGTAGAGCAGACAGTGCTGGGGACTGAACCCAAGACCAGTACACTAGCAACCCTGAGCTATATTCCCAGCCCGTGAAAGCAAATTGTGAATATGAGAAATGTTAATAGTGAATGAAGATAAGTGCTACAAGAACTATTTGCACAATTTTGGCATTATTTGTAAGCTTGAAGTTATTTCTAAATAAAAAAAATTTTAACTGAAAAAGTTAATAAGGAAAAAATTAACATATTGAAAATTGTCCTTTAAAGAAAAAAAAAAAAGCTTAAGATTATGCCAGACTAACTTCAAACTAAACTTTACTGGGAAAAATACAACAACATAAAAATTGTGCTAACAACACATAAAAGACCAACTGTAAGCAAAACCTGAAGCCAGCACTGTCCAACAGAAGTATGTGAGCCACACAGTATCAAGTTTCCCAGTAGCCACACCAGAGTGAAAGAAACAGGTGAAATTCATGCATTTTATTTTAAAGCCAAATATCCAAACTATCTCTTTCATGTCATCAAAAATTGAGATCTTTTATAATTTTTCATACTAAATCTTCAAAATTTGGTATGTGTTTTACACCTTACAGTACATCTCAATTTAGAAGCTAATTTTTCATAGGAAATACTTGGTCTAAACTTGACCTAAAATAATCTAAAAGCTCAAATATATAAACATTATTTTTTTTCAATTGTTGTGCTGAATAGGTGTTCATTGTGGCATTTACAAAAGTTCTTACAATATATCAAATATTTCATACTTGAATTCACCCCCTCCACCATTCTCCTTTATCCCCTCCCTCATTAAATATTAACTATTTCTACTTAGTTAAATTTTCCCATCACTGTTTTTCAATGTAAACTTACATTAGCTAAAATTAAATGAAATGAAAACCCATTCCTCAGGCACACAGTAAGCACAACAGCCATGTGGAACAGCCCAGCTCTAGATGGGAACACAACAAATTCCCTCTAATTTGATTGATGAAATTTAATCCTACTATGAACAGACTGTAAAACACAGACACAGTTATGACAGAATCATGACCCAAGTACCTCTCCCAGGTGTAGTTCCCCTTCCCCACCCCCCAATCTTTCAGAAATACCAACACAAAGCCTTCTCTATCTTGCCTCAGTTGTTATGCCTTAATTTGGGCTTAATTTGAGTTTTCTGAAAACTGGCAATCAGATGGCCTTCTTTCAGATGTGGCAGAACACATTCAAGTTTTGAATCTCAAAAATCCATTATATACAGTGTAGGGTTTTGGCACAAATATTGTTTTATGATTCATAAATGGGAACATGAACACTGAACTCCTCTGGGATTTAAGAGCGGAAGTGACCCTCAGTAGGTGAGTTTTTTTTTTAAACAACAGGTGCAAGAGATTAATTTAGTCAATGCTAAAGATTCTCCAGTCAATAGTTCTGTGCCAAGCAACTTGACAGGATTTGGCCAGAATCCCTTTGGCTAATCTTAATCAGGGCCTTCCCAAATACATCCTGATTTAGGGGTCATTCTCATCTAAATTAAGGCTTAAGAGCAATCCTTTGCCTGACAGCAAATAACAAAATCAAATTACATACTGTAAAAAAAATTCTGCTAGTTGACGAAAGGAAATACCACTTGAAAAAAATAACTTAGTGTGGACAAAAATATAGTTTCAAAGAATAGGACTTATCATAAAATAGCATTTTAAAAGCATTTTGCAGAAATGTTTACTTCTTTGTTTAGCCAGACTTCAATTGAACAGCGTGTGGCCCAAGGTTATTGCAGCATTATTCACAATAGTCAAGCTACAGAAATAGCCAAGGTGCTCTATAAGTGATGAATAGATTAAGAAAATGGTATTTATGTACAGTGGATGGAACTGGAGAACATCATATTAAGGGAAGTAAACCAGGTTCAGAAAGACAAAGGTGTCATGTTTTCTCTTTAATGTGGAAGGTAGACCCAATACAAATACAAACATTGTATGTTCATATAAAGTTATACAGATCATTTTTCCAAATGTGGGACTAAGGGAGAAGGAAAGAATTATGAAAAGTAAATAATAATGAAACAGATCTATATAGGAACAGGACACAAGGAAACACACTGAAAACTTGAACAACACAGGATAGGTGGAAAAGAGTGAGGAAAAGTAGTTGAGGGGGTAGACTGACACATATTTACAGGTAAAATACCAATGCAAAATTCTCACTGAACAACAGTCACCTAAACAATGATGGTCAGATCACCTAAACAATGATGGTCAGAAATGTAAAGGAAGTCATGTTAAGGGAAGGGCATCAGTGGGAGGGGGAGAGTAAATGAAGAAAGAGGGTGAATGTGGCTGATGTACTTTCTATGCAAATATGCATATGGAACATTGAAACCTGTTGGAAAGTCACAATAAGAAGGGAAATAGGATAGGAGGTATAATAATGGAGGCAATGATCCATTTTAAGGTATAAAATATGTATGTATGGAAATGTCATAATGAACCTCCTTGTATTGCTTTCATATACTAGCAAAAATGTTCTTTTTCAATAAACGAAGGACAGGAAGATAAAACAGGTTCTGTCCAGGGGTAGGTACCAGTGGAAGGGGGAGTGCATAAGGAAAGAGTGAAAAGGGATGGTGAATGTGGTGGAAGTATTTTGTATTCATGTATGGAAACAGAAATGAAACCTGTTGAAATTGTTCTAAGAAGGGTGGGGGGATAAAGAAGAAAGATGGATGGTGTGAATCTAATTAAGATACAGTGTAAGCATTTGTGTGTCACAATGTTTCCCCTGTACAACTATAATATGCTAATAATAAAAAAGATACTCTTATAAAAATAATAAAAAAAAGAACAGCGTGTGGCTAACAATCAAATGTAATCCACAACTAATTCTGATAGTTATTCTTTCTCTCTATATAAGCATATGTGTTAATACAGTCTTTAAAATAGGTAATTCCTTTATTGTGAATTCACCAGTGCGTGAAGTTTCTCATAACACTAGGAAGTGAAGTAAAACTGCGAACAATGGTTTCTGACACCCTGATCCATTAGTTAAATTCCATCTTAGGTACAAAATCCTTTCCCCCCTTCTCTTCCTATCCTACCTCTGCAGCTGTATCTGTGATCTGCTTATCAGAGGTCACAGACACAGCCCTACTCAACCGTGCGGAGACTAAGCTTAATTTAAAAGCCCGCATATAGAAACATTAACTCTTTCAACTTAAAACCCAACTCCCTTTTCCCCCTCGGAGAATGAATACAAAGCCGTTCCACCAGAGGTTTCTTTTCCTCCTTAGATTTCTTTTTACACGTTCTGGAGAACTGAACGCATTCTAAGTCGAGGTTTCTGTTAGAAAGTTCTCAGGCAATGCCTACTTAATCACATCCAGTCTCGCCTCTCCCAGAAAAACAGCTTAATACGCAGAAGCAATTTTAAATATAGCGAATGGGCACAAGAAATAAACTACACCCGAAACACTCATTCCAGGTCACCAGTGCAAGCACTATTTCGAGAAGACTAGTAAAAATAAGGTCCCACGGCTCCCTCGGCGACAGACGACAGGGTGCAGAGCTGTCGCAACACGAGCCGGCCCCCACCGACTCAGGCCACCGAGCCTTTTCCAGCCGCCTCAACTCCCGCCAACCGCCGGGGAGCCGGGCCGCCCCCGCCCGAGATATTTACAGGTTCAACCCCTGGGATGCGGGGCGCTCGCGGGGGTCTGACGCCCGGAGAGTGTGATCGAGAGGCCGTATTCGGGGCACCTGCCCTGTCGACTGAACGCCCCCCGACACAAGGGCCAAAGTGAACACCGGAGACGCCTTTCCCGGATTTATTAAGCCTGGGTGAAGGGCCCCGGTAGGAACTCCCAACCACAGCCCGCAGCCAGCGCGAAGGCACCCGCTCTGGGGCGGCGGAAGGACCAGGGAACCCCACTGCTGGCTTTTTGGACATGACGGCCACTCGCCAAGGGCCAGAGCCACGGCTGCCTCCCCGCAACACGGCCACCTGGCTACACAGCCGGGGGCAGGTGGGAGCCAAGGGGCACAGGCCCGGCCCCGCAGGAGGAAGTCTGGGGTCTGCGCGGGCCGCCCTGGAGGGAGCCGTGGCGCGGATCCCGGCGGGCAGCAAGCGCCCCGAACGCCCGCGGGGCCGCAGGGCGCACGGCAGAGGCGCGCATTGTCCCGGGGGAGGGCGGGGCGGGCGCCCAGGCGACGCGGGGTCCCCGGAGGATGAGGCGGCGCCGCGGGAGGGATGGGGGTTGGGTGACCGAGGCGACCCGACGCCCCCCGCGACCCGCAGCCCCGACGCCTTTCATTTGGCCTCTGCGGCGGCAGAGACAGCCCGACCTCCAGTGCTAAGCACTGCGCCAAGCAGGGGAGGGTGCGCCGACGGGCGGGGGAGGGTGCGCCAGCCCGGCCGCAGCCCCGGACCCCTCCGCGCCGCGCCCCCAGCCTGCCAGCCATAGACCCCCGCGGGCCGCAGGCCGCGCTCCCCCCGGGCGGCCGGAGGAGACCGCGCTCCGACGCTCGCTGGTCCTTACCTCTATGTAGCCCGCCAGCGCCGCAGCAGGCGCCGTGAGTCCGAGCAGGAACAGGATTAGTAGTTTGCCCGTGGCCGCCATCCCTCGCCGAGTCGCTCTAGCGCTGGGCTGCCAAGCTCACTCACTGGGATCGCAGCGTTTTTCCCACCGCGACCCAGAAGCATCTGAAGCCCGTTCGCCGCCGCCCCGGGGGTTTTACACCAACCGGAACTGACTTCACAAAACCACGCCCTCCTTTTGCGACGCCCAATGCTGGTTCATACAACTGCTCTAAGTCACCGCCCCTTGCTCAGGCCAGAGCCAATCAGAGCACGGAGTAGCCTACTCCTCCCGCTGGCCCAGCCGTGCGCCCCCGCCCGGCCCCGCCCCCGGCCGCGGACGATCCCGCCCCCGCTTTGGACCCTGCGGCCGCGAGGCGCGGGGGTGTGCGCGGGGTGGACCGCGGAGCCGCTGCTCGGTGGGGGCGGAAGTACCTGCGCGGTTATCAGTCTGCATGGCACTGGTCCATCGGCCTGCAGCCTCTGATGTTTCTGGCACACTCCGCTCCCCCTCCCCTGCGGGGTATTTTGCAGATTCCTTTGGGTACCGCCCTCTTTTGGGTTCTGAAGATGGTCTTATTAAAAGCAGGATGAATTGTTTGGAGTCCAGGGCTGTTTACTGAGGGCTGTCCCCCGAGGCAGGAGAAGGACTAAAACAGGCAGCCTTCCTGCTGTCCATACACCTGCACGGGGCGCGCCCCCCCTCCCGAGCGCCCTTTCCTCGCCCCTGAACCCGGCGGTGTTTCCACGCTGTTGACCTCTGGTCCTGAACCTTCCTAGAGGCCGCCAAGCCCGAGATAGCTGCGGCCCTGGGAGACCAGTGATGCAAGAACCACTGAGTTGAAAGCTCCTGTGTTTTAGGAAAGCACCCCCTGGTTTCTTTCCTCTTCACTAGCAAGAGATCTCCTTTCTCTGTTTTCTCGCTCCACTGCATTTCCACTCTCTGGGAAAGCGTTCTGCTGCCCATTTCACAACTGGCACCACAGCCTTGCCATCAAAGAGGGCTCCCTGGCTTTGTCTGGAAGTAGCTTGTGATTTATAAACCACCTTCTGCAGAGACATGGACTGGTTTCTTTGGGTTCAACCTAAATACAAAACAGGGTCCCTGTCTCCACGAAAAAGGTCCACAGAGTGGGAAGGTGAAAAGAAGCCAGGGGTTTTTCCAGCCCGATTCTGCGCCACACGCCTACGTGAACGGTTCCCTGTGGTTAAACTGGCTTTGCCTCATTCTCCAAAGACGGCGGCACCTTCCCATTTTACCCAGCCCTTTCTGACACTGTTCCATGCCTTCAGTGTCCTACTCTTGGAAACATTCTCGCTCTTCTTCTGTTAGTGTAGATGTCACTTCCTCTTCAGAATGTTCAGAGGGCCGTTTCCCTCTATGGCTCTTGCTCTCCAGTTGGTTCCAGACCTACTATACCACTGACAAGACTTGAGTGTGGCATGCTGCAGCCTCACTCACTCCTCACAGTGGAGGCCTCAACAAATGCTTGTCCGGTGTTCTGCACCCCAGCGATCCTAGTTCTGGAACTGACCTGAGTTTAGTTCTGAATTTTGCCCCCCCCCCAAAAAAAATTTGTATATTGAACAAATGTCCTGACATTTAGGCTTAGATGAGGCCATGGGGCAGGACTTATGATGACATTAGTGCCCTTGTAAGAAGAGACAAAGACAAGGGCACTAGAGAATTCCCCTCCTTCTCTCCCTCTCTCTCTCTCTCTCTCTCTCTCTCTCTCTCTATATATATATATATATCTTTTCCTTTTTCTCCCTCTTTTCCTACCCTTTCTCTCCTTCTGCTTCTGTCCTGCCTCCCTTCCTCCCTCTCTTTTCTTCTCCATGTGAAAGATTTGCAAAAAGTGGCAGCCATCTGCAGGCCAGGAAGTGGACTATGGCTGAAGAATCAAAGTGTGACTTTGATCTTGGACTTCCCAGCCTTCAGAACTGTGAGACATAAAATCCTGTTATTTAAGCCACCTTGCATATAAATATTTGTTACAGAAGCTGGAGCTGACTAATACAGTTGGGTAACAATGGGCAAGTTCCTTCATTGCTTGGAATTTACTTCTCGGCTAATTATGGATTTCAAAGCTGGCAGAATGGTTCAAGTGGTAGAGCGCCTGCCTAGTAAGCATGAGGCCCTGAGTTCAAACCCCAGTACTGCCAAAAACAAAACAAAAAAGAAATTTAAAACCTATCTCATTTCATCAACTTATGTGATTCAATGAAAAATGGATGTACAGAACTGGAAAGCATGAAGAGACAAACCTAGGGGTGGAAGAGGTGACGCAATGCATTACCAAGTGCAACTCTATGAAGGTTTATATGAAAATCGTAGCACGTGGCTGGAAAACTCAGTTCTGTTTTGGAGTCTTGCGAGGGCTTGTTTCCTCAACCACAAAATCAGGGACTTGAACTCAGAAACCTCTAAATTTCTATGAATCTAAATGCTCTGAGAAAAGCAAGTGGAATTGTCTTGAGTTCAGAGCAGTGGCCTGGATGCTTTGGGAACTGACCTCTAAGATAACATGAGGAGATAGGAAATACAGGAAAATGATTTAAGTGGATTTAGATTAAAATGATTTAATTTAAAATTTGGTAGGTCCTGGAAGAAGTTTATTTGCATTTTTCAGGTTGCTGAAGGATTAATAATAAAGAGTTGGTTGCCCCATTCATCAGTGTTCTGGACTTAACAATCTTACTCACTTTTTTTTAAATGACACTGTGGGGAATGTACCTAGTCTTGCAATTCTCAAACAATAATTTTTCATCCCAAATACGTTTATGGGACTGGAGTTGTGGTCCAAGGGGTAGAGAGCCTGCTTTGCAAGCATGAATCCCTGAGTTGAAACCAGAGTCCTACCAAAAAAAAAATCTTCCTGACCCCAAATATGTTTATGTCAGTGACCAAGGGTTAAGAGTTCTATGTTTTCATAGAATTAGTTTTTATGCACGAAAGTAAAAGTCCTTAAAACAACCTCCTTTTTCTTCTACTGTGTTGAGTCAGACTTTCTCCTAAAACAGTTTTATCTTTTGTGTGTACTTATGGTATGCACATCTCTTTGTTCGAGAGAAAAAAAAAAAAGCAAAGTTCACATTCCCATGTGTTAATCCCCAACACGTATGGATTGGAGTGGGGTAGGGAATAAGCTGGCTAGGATAGTTGTCCCTAGTTCAGGGTGCTTTTCAGAATCAGCTAAGGAGCTTATTAAAAAGAGCCCTAACCTCAGAAATTCTAAACCTCTAAGGCTGGGGTGCTCTAAGAGAATTGGTATATGAATAGACATATACATGTATACACAAATGTGTGTGTGTATTTTTGCCAGTACTGGGGTTTGAACTCAGTGCTTCACACTTATTTGCTAGGCAGGCACACCTCCAGCCCTATGCATATAGTTTTAAAGCTCTTTAGGTAACCCTAATCCACTAATACTTTTTTTTTTTTTTGGTAGTGTTGGTGATTGAACCCAGGGCCTTAAGCATACATAGTAGGCAAGTACTCTATCATTTGGCTACATCCCCAGCCTGCTAGTTCTTATGAGAACCACTGCATTACAGTAGTGGTTGCTCAATTCTTGGATATTATGGACAAGGAAAAACATTTTTAATTGGAACAACTAACTTAAAATTACCATTTTTCTTAGTTTTTCTCCGGTAAAGCATTAAGACTCGTATCCTGTGTACCTGTAGTCCTAATTACTCAGAAAGCTAAGGCCAGAGGATCACTTGAGCCCACACTTCAGGGAAGCCTGGACAATACAACAAGACCCTTCAAAAAAAAAACTTTTAAAATTATAAACTAAGACACAACCATATTATAATAACCATTTCATTAAAGAAAGAGCAGTTAACAATTAAAAAAAGTAAGAATGATCATGATTTTGAAATTTAAAGTTTGGATGAAATGTAACATTTTGACACCTCCCTACATTGCCCTTGTTTTTCTCATTATAAATCAGAACAGGATGGTCCTGGTTTAACACAGGTGTTGGAATCTTTGCAGTAAGGGAAACAAATGTGAATCAGTTAAGTAAGTGCCTTGAAACAGCTGTTTCCTTCTACCCAGAGCACCTCTTCTCTGTTCAGTGTAGGACTTGGTTCAGGTGTCATCTGCTCATGGGAATTTTCTGCTCTTCCTCTCCTTGTTCTAGGTTGAGTTTTGAAAACTCCTTTGTGTTTCTCAGGACATTCTGTGAGCAACTCTATCACATTATTTGCAAACTAAATATTAATCATTTATTTTTACCATGAGTCCCTTTTTGTTTTTTAATTTATTTTTTGGTGGTGGTAGTACTGGTGTTTGAACTTAGGACCTTGCACTTGCTGGATAGGTACTGTACCTCTTGAGCCATTGTCCCCAGCTTTCTTGTTTGGTTGGTTTTTGCTTAATTTTTTCAGATCAGATCTCCCATTTTTGCCCGGGGCTGGCTTTGACCTTGATTTTCCTGCCTTAATTTAACTGGATGCCTATGCCACCCAGTAGTTGGAATTACAGATGCAGACCACCACATCTGTCTTGTTTGTTGAGATAGGGTCTTACTAACTTTTTTCCCAGGCTGGCCTCAAACCAAGATCCTCCAAATCTCTGCCTCCTGAGTAGGTGGGATTACAAGCGTGGGACACCATGCCTGGCCCATTGAATTCCTTGAAAAGAACTACCTCCCAATCTAGCATAGTAGTTGTGTTTAATAGGAATTCAAAAAATATTTCTGAACTGAGCACCTGTAATCCTACCTACTGAGGAGGATGGTGGTTAGAAGCCATCCTGGGCAAATAGTTCACAAGACCCTATCTCAAAAAACCCGTCACAAAAAAGGGCTGATGGAGTGGCTCAGGGTGTGAGCTCTGAATTCCAGCCCCAGTACCACACACACACACACACACACAAATATATATATATATATATATATATATATATATATATATATATATATATACTTATATTTCTGGGCTGGAAGTATAACTGGGTACCATCATGGGCTTAGCAGGTATAAGGCCCTGGGTTCCATCCTCAGCACCAAAAAAAAAAAAAGTGTTGAATGAATGTATAACTGAATCAGCTTTACAGTCTGGCAGAGAGGAGAAAACTTGAGCCTGCATAGGTATAGCATGAGGTGAAAAGTCACAAATGGCCTAAGAGGAAAACTGAAGTTTTTCAGGTATGGGGGGCGGGGGAAAGAAAGTTGATTTCTTTAGTGCTGAGGTTCTCAGGCAAGGATCAGAAAAGAGATGAGACTCCCTTGTAGCTACCCAGCAGGGAGAGGCTCCGTTAGGAGCTCAGCCTCAGTTGTGCTGTGACCTCCACTGACCACCAAGGCTGGGAGGAGAACTCAGGGAAACCCCAGAAGATGGGAAATGGCACAGATAAGGATTGCCAGTGTATGGTTTCCTACAGAACCACTTGCTTAGGCGCATTTCTCTGAATTGGTGTGTGGAGAGCTAGAGCAATTCCAGGAGCCTCACCTTGCTTCTCTGGAAAGCAACAAAGTCTCCCTCAGAAACCGGTAAGACCAAGGCTGCTGGGACAAAAAGATGTAATTCCTGCTGGAGATGGAGGTATAGCCTGCAGTGTCAGACAGCATCCCCAGGAAAAACTCTGGTCAATCTCAAGTACTGCCCCAAAAAGAAAGAAACAAACAAAACAAAAAGCAAACAGAGGAAAATGGCAAGGACCTTACTCTCCTTTCATGGTAGAAATGATTTACAGAAAAGAAGGTTGGTATATGCAGATATTCCTGATTTACAGAGTTTTATTGGAGTAAAATCTAGCAAGGCCATTGGGGTGCTTAGGAGACAAATACAATTTTATGTGGAACTGGCATTAATTTGGAGATTTTTTTGGACTCTTGCCATGTAAGCGTCTTAAATTCCAGCAGTGGCTCCAGGTCCAGGATTTTAAAAAGTGACAGTGATCAGACACATCTTGTATGTTCCCACTGGTAAAGTAAGAGGAAACAAATGAGACCTTTTGTAATCCCTAAGGAACCCCGGAAATCCTTCTGTGTAATTGAGATTTTCTCTCTTACTTCCTAGGTTGGTGTTTGAAACTGCTTATTTCTGTTTACCAATGAGACCTTGGTTCTTCTTCCTGTGTTCTAGAATATGTATGCCAAAATGAAAGTCTACTGATGAACGTGAGATTTGGAGTCAGGAATGTATATGTGACTGTGGAGAGAGTTGTGGGAACCTAAACAATGTATTTATTGTGAGAGGGTATGGATTTTAGAATTGAGATGAAGGACCTAGTTCTTGAGTGAGTCAGGAAATGACAGCATTTTTTACACTATTTTGAGCAATCACGTAATTCTGTGATACAGTTTTGTTTAAGTTGAAAGGGACCCATGTAAAACTGCTAGACATGAAAAGTGGAAGGAAAAAAATCCTTCAATTGTATTAAAAATAAGAAAAGGCAGCTGGGCACCAGTGGCTCACACCTATAATCCTTACTACCTAGGAGGCTGAGATCAGGAGGATTGCATTGTGAGAACAGACCGGGCTGTAGTTCCAGAGATTCCATCTCCAAAATAACCAGAGCAAAATGGACTGGAGGTGTGGCTGAAGTGGTAGACGTCTTTTTTGTGAGTGCAAACCCCAGTCCCACCAAAAAAAAAAAAAAAAAAAAAAAAAAGGGAAAAGGCTTCAGTTGAAGACACCAAATTAAAATGCCAGTGCAGAGAAGGAATTTTGTTCAACTTTTATTGAATAAAATAGTGCATACTGATTGTAAGAGAAAGAAAGAAGAGAAAAGAAAGAAGATGGTACCTCTGGGAACAGCTACAAGATGTGCATAAGCAGTGTCAGGAAAGAACAAAGAGAGTTTTTTAACACAGCTAAGATAGGATGGTTGGTGGGTTTCCCTAAAGAAGGCATAGATAAGAACATAATTAGAGTTGACCTTTAGGCAAGAATGAAAGTGATAGCTATGAAGAATGAAGGAGAGCCTGGAGGCAGGGAGGTGTCTACTGGGATCCTGGGGAAAGTGTAAATATGGGCAGATCTGAGAGACATGCAGTCAGACTGGAAAGGAAACAAGTCCAAAGGTGAAATCTATCATCTCCAGCAGTCACTTGCCTGGGGAGCCAGTGGAAAGGAGGGAGGAGAATAAAAAGAACCTCAAATGTCTAAACCTGGTGCCCAAGAGAATGGAGATGAGGATGTCATTTGTAGTCATAGGTAAAATGAAGACTTTGGAGATGAGAGAAAAGTAGAGATATGATATTCCACCCATATCTCCAGTGTGACATGCTTGGGAATTACTTGGGAAAAGGTGTGAGAAAGACTGGGATCAAGATTAGAATGGGGGAGTTACCTACCCAAAGGTTGTTAGTTAAATCCATAAGATAACCAGTATGGACTGTAAGAAGAAAGGTAGAAAGAATCCAGAAGGCTGTGCTATGTTTCTATTTAATCAATATATATATATATTTAGTACTGGGGCTTGAACTCAGGGCCTTTACCTTGAGCCACTCCACCAGCCCTATTTTTGTGAAGGGTTTTTCGAGATAGGGTCTCACAGAACTATTTGCCCAGCTGGCTTCAAACCTTGATCCTCCTGATCTCTGCCTTCTGAGTAGCTAGGAGTACAGGCGTGAGCCTCTGCTGCCCGGCTTATTTAATCAATATTTATCACATTTATATTATGAATCTGTTTAATCAATATTTATTTCTAGAGTCAAAAACTAGAAAAAGCCAAGTAGTACAAGGACTAAGAAAGGATCACTGAACTTGGAAACCATGGAACTTGGTCATTAGTCATTTCTTCCTAAGAATAAAAACCACTTGTAGGGAATGAAGGTTTAAGTGGTTCTTCAGCGAGCAGACCTAACAAATACCATCATCTCTTCCAAGATGCTACCTGTTCTGGTTATGATTCATCAGAAAATAGTCTATTAAGTCCCTCAACAAACACACAAAAGTGTATCAATGGTTTGCTATTCTTTTTGCTTCTATTTTGACATGACTTTGTGATATTCTGTAGGATCACACTTCTAATAATAAACAGAAGCCACTATAAAAATGTGACTCATAGCTTTGCACAGTGACACAATCACAGCCAATGAGGTTTCTCTGAGGTGTGATAATTGCTAATTAAAAATGCGACTCAGGAGTTAGAAAGTTATCTAGCTGTCCCATCTTCCTCTCCTGCTTAGAAGGCTTCTGTCTCTGAGGCTGAGCAGGTGTAATCACTTCTCAGGGAAGTGCTTAAACAGAACAGGTTTAATTTTCCATGAGTCATACTTTACCACATGAATAGATAATTAAGATTTAAAGATTTTAATTCACAAAGCTTATCTTCTAACTCCTGCTGAACTAAAACAAGGATTTATCAAGCAAGTAGACAGAAATATCAATGCATAGCCCCCAAAATTGAAGGCCCTAGAGTATGCATGTAAATATTGTTTGTTTTCAAAGATAATATTGCTTGAACTGATTAGAATCTAGGTATAATCTAGGTATGTAGGGATGTTTGAAGTCATATACTCAAAAACAAAACCCTTTTACACACACTATGCATATACTGGTAAAGTGTTTCCAGGCCTGAAGCAAACAGGTTTTGTAAGGACAATTGTGAGTGAGAATGCAGGGGTCCCTGGGGCCACGGAAGAGACTGGGACAGAAGAGTGGCCCTGGACTTAACTCCCAGTAATTCTGCAGAAAACTGCTGCTGGCTGCAAACAAATGTGTGAGCCCACCCAGTTGGCTTCCTTCCTCCACTGCTCTTCCTAAATTTTATTTGAAAGAAGCCATTCCATTTCTTCTGCTTTCGTTACCTTCCTGATGTGCTTATTTCTCAGGTGTCTGTAGTAATGCCTCATTTTTTCAGTGCTCTTGCTTGGTCTTTCTTGGAATGATTTCTTCTGCCTTCAGTGCAGGAAATACGAAGTGATAATTAAAATCCACAGTCCCAGGAACTGCCTATATGTTCTTATTATTGGTGATTTCTATGTTACAGATGGTTTTCAGAAAAGCTGATGTGAAATAACTCAATTGTTTGATACCCCAACTCAAACAGTTTGAAGGTATTTGGGTCATTTTTTCTACTCTGTGCAGAAGGCCTTTCTATGTTATCCACAATGGAACTGGATTTGGTGACATATACCTATAGTTCCAACTACTGGGGAGGCTGAGAAAGGAGAATCACTTGAACCCAAAAGTCTGAGACTGTCCTGGGCAACACAGAGAGACATCTCATATATATGTATGTATATGAATTATGGTTATATATAACTATGTATAAATATATATTATATATTATCTCAGTTATATATATTAACTATATATAATATATATTAAAGCTACAATATCCATAATGGAAGGATGGAGAAACTCACAGCTCCATTGGCTGGAAATATTGTCTTTCTATTGAGCAAATCTCTGTCACATATCTCAGTCTTTTCTTTCCTGTAAATATACTCACGTCTTTGACCATTTGCTTGTGATATTATTTCCAGATGTGCAGATCATCCTTTTATCTCCATATACTTTCCAACTTACTAAAATCCAGAACCCAAAACTGAGCACAAAGTCACCTATACTAGCATTGACGTGGAAGCAGCATGTCCCTGCATGAGACAACAGGAGAGAAAAAGGAATCCTGAGGGACAAAAATGTCATTTATTTTGATGGCTGTAGGAAACCACTAAATGACAGGCAGATGTCCATTTTAGAAAGATTAGGGGACAGATTAAAGATGGGCCAGAGCAGGGGAGATTGAACAATCTAGGAAAAACCACATACAAGCCTGAACCAGGCCAGAGAAAGTAGTCATGTGAGTGGCAAGAGGGTTACAAACTGCCCTGCTCCATGTCTTGAAGGATGCAAAAGAAATGTGAGGGCTGGGGGTGTAGCTCAGGGGTACAGCCCTCTCAGAAGGCAGAGTGGGAGGGCAGATAACACCATGAACTTCAGAGTCAGCCCAGTTCAGGGCTTAGATCCTGGCTATGTCATTTCTGGATGTGTGCCCTTAGGTACTCTGTCTTCATCAAAGGTCACTATTCTCTTTGTAAAATAGGGCAATACCACCTTTCAGCAAGGTCTAATAAAGGCTAAGTATAGTAATGGAGAAAGTGCTTACGTGTTTAGCTCAGCACATAGTCAAGTGCTCAGCACAGGACAGTCGGCAGTTGTGATTGGCTGGTTGAGTTGGTGGAGCAGGTTTGGGGGAAGGGATAACAGTATTACAGTAATAGTTCATATTTGTATAGTGCTTCTCAGTTTTAAAATTTCTTTCATATCCATTATCTCATTTCATAAGAACCCTGTAAGGATCACTTATTTCACTTCCAGGACTCATTTTAGGAAAATAATCCAAAATGAGAATAAATGATGAAACATGCATTTGGGATATGATAAATTTTTAAAAATCATATGTAAATTTCATATATAGAATAATTTCAATTATGTATTTAAAGTAAATAAATAAAGAGAAAAAAAGAAGATAAACCAACATATAATTTTTCTGGATAGTGGGATTATAAATAATTGCTTCAGTCTTAATATATTTCTGTGTTTTCCAAATTTTCTATAATGGATATGTATTGCTTTTTTTTTCTTTTTCTTTTTTTTGGTGAGATTGGTGTTTGAACTCAGGGCCTCATACTTGCAAAGCAGACACTCTATCACTTAAGTGGCACTTCCAGTCCATTTTGCTCTGGTTAATTTTTGGAGATGGTATCTCATGAACTATTTGCCCAGGCTGGCCTCAAATTGTGATCCTCTCCATCTCAACCTCTTAAGTAGCTAGGATTAGAGGTGTGAGCCACTGGCACCACCTTCCTGTATTACTTTTATAATGTAGGGAGTAATGGTTCACTTCTTCTGTTTTTCTTTATTAACAATACCTTGTTAAGTAGATAGGGTAGTCATTATAAACTCCATTTTAAAATACTAAAACTTCTATCAATAATAATAATTATAACTCTTATTAGAACTTCCTACATTCCAGACATTGTCTTAAGCATATTACTAGATAATTACTCATTTGGAATGAATTCAACAGAATTGTAGACAGCCCTTTTGGCTATAAATAATAGAAAGGTCTACTCAAACTGATTTGAACAAGAATGGTATCCATTTTCTAAGTGGAAAAGTCTAAATAAGCATGAAAGGGTAGAGACCAGGCCTGGTTCCAGTCAGAACATCAGCTCAGGTCTCTGATTCTCTTGTTCCTCCTGAGGTAGCACCTTCACCAGCAGGCTGACAGTGAGTCCTTTGCTGCAGTTTCAGGTCCTAGTCTATATCCACACAAAGACAGCTTCTACCCTACCTTCCAAACAAGAGTCCTGAGATTCTCTGGTTCAACAACTTAGAGCACACACCTAACCCTGAATCAATAACCAGGGGAGGGGTGGGAGAAGAGAGTGAAAAAAAAATGTATCTTAATATATCTTAAGCCATCCAGGACCTCTCAGGAATTGGAGGTGGGTCAGTGTTGGGGAGGGGTGGGTAGTTAAATGAAAATCAAATAAGGCCAGTAAATTAGGGAAAGGGTGCTAAATAGGCAACAGATTGTGCTGATTACTGAGGTAGTGTGGCCCTTACTGCCAGGTTAACCACACATTTCATTTCATCTTTCCTCTTTTTCAAATGTTCTTTCTGGCATTCTTGGTTTTAGTTCTTTACTTGTTAGGTAAGTGTTCTACCACTGAACTACATCCCAGTCCTAGTTACCTTTTTTTTTTTTTGGTGGTACTAGGTTTTGAACTCATACTTGCAAGGCAGGCACTCTTACCACTACAGCCACTCTGCCAGCCCCCTGGTTCCCTATTTATTATTCTGTGGTCATTTAATGTATGCTGATCAAGTAGATTTGATGGAAATCCTCAGCTTTAGATTCCTTTGAAAATTGAGATTAGAGTGTAGGAAGGGCCAACATGTCTTCTTTGGTTTATATTGGCAGTATTTGTTCATTGGTTTTATTTAAACTGTCAGAGAGTAAGCCCTGCAGCTTCTGAGGCAAAGCCTCACAGGCTAAGAGGTGGTTGGGGACCCCAAGGTCTATTCCTAGCTTGTTTTTGTCTTTGTCTTGTTTTTGTTTTATTTTTTAGATAACAGCTTTATTGAGATATAGTTCACATATCACACAACTCACACATTTAAAGTATATGATTTAGTGAGCCAGGCACTGATGACTCATGCCTGTAATCCTAGCTACTCAAGAGGCAGAGATTAGGAGGATCATTGTTCGAAGCCAGCCCAGGCAAATAGTTCAAGAGACCCTATCTCAAAAAACCCTTCACAAGAAAGGGCTAGCACAAAACAACAACAACAAAATACTGATATATGATACATTATGCTTTATGACAAAGACCACATATTCTATAATTCCATTTATATGAAATGTTTAGAAAAGGCAAATCTGTAAATTATTGTTTGCCTAAGATTGGGAGGAGAGGGATTGTTGGGAAATTGCTAATGGGCTTCTCTTTTGAGGGGGGTGGTGGGACTGGTGTTTGAACTCAGGGCTTGCAAAGCAGGCACTCTACTGCTTGAGTCACACCTCCAGTCTCGAGAACTGTTTGCCTGGGCTGACCTAGACTAAAATCCTCCTGATCTCAGCCTCCCAAGTAGCTAGGATTACAGGCATGAGCCAACAGTGCCCAGCTGGCACAGGGCTTCTTATTGGGGTGATGAAAATGTTCTAAAATCGATTGGGAGTAATGACTATATAATTGTGAATATACTAAAACCCACTGAATCATATATATATATATATACTTTTTTTTTTTTTTTTGCAGTTTGGGGTTTGAACTCAGGGCCTACACCTTGAGCCACTCCACCAGCCCTTTTTTTGTGTGCGTGATGGGGTTTTTTTGAGATAGGGTCTCGCAGACTATTTGCCTGGGCTGGCTTTAAACCACAGTCCTCCAGATCTCTGCCTCCTGAGTAGCCTGGATTACAGGCATGACCCACCAGTGCCCAGCTATATATCAATGTTTCATACCCACAACCATACTGGAACCCAGGGCCTTGCACATGCTAAGCAAGAGTTCTGCTGCTGAGCCACACCTCCTGTGCATTTCACACTTTTTATTGCCAAATAACATTCTATGTGTATACCACATTAAAATTTTCCCTTAGCAGTTGATGGGCATTCAGGTGTTTCTATTTTCTGGCATTAAAAATTATGCTTTGGAGGCAGGTGTGGTGGCACATGCCTGTAATCCCAGCACTTGGGATGCTGAGCAAGATGATCACAAGTTTGAGACCAGCCTGAGCTATGTAATGAGACCCTGTCACAAAACAAACTATCTCAAGGTAGCTAAACTCAAAAGAGATTCAGGGATTGCCTTGGAGAACTAGAAGATAAACAGAACCCAACAAGAAGTTACAGATTTCAGGAGACCCAAATACTCACACTAGATACTTGGGGAATTCCTTTCCAATGTCTAAGTTTCTGAGAAATTGAAAACTTAGCTCTTGATTTTATACTCTCTGAGGCTTAGACTACATAATTTGTCTACCTCTTTCCAGAACTGTTTCCTTTACTGCTAGACCAGACACAGGCTGCTAAATGCCATCAAATACTTTGCTGTCGATTTGTTGGAAGTGAGTGTTTCGTGCATTTTCACCCACAATACCATTATTTCTGCAGATGGCTACTTGAAAAACAGCAGTTCTAAACCTCAGTAGTTTTATTCTTGAATGGCGACCTGTATCCAAACTCTGCAGGGCCCTGTATGTGGCTCTGTCTCTTGATTTCTTAGGAGAACTGGTTCCGGGTCACACTTTCTGGCTCGCCTCCTTAGAAGCACAGTCAGCAGCATTCAAAGTAGCCCCTGGATGCCTGCCCTGCAGGGACTTTTGATGATGCCTGTACTATTTTGAGATTAAAAAGAGTTCTGCATCCATCAGTCCAGAAACATACTCTAACATCAGCATTGAAATCCCTCAGTACATTTTACGTGATGAAGGCTGCAGAGGACTTGAGCTGTGTCCAGACCTACTGCAGTAAGCAATGTTTCACTGTATTTGGGTGAGTTGCAAATTAGACAAGGCACTCGTCACCAAGGGGTGACTAATACCACGTTGTGCCTTCAGATATTACTAATCTCGGAACCTCCACATTTGCTCCAGATCTTTTCAGAAAACTGATAACTCTGGTGCTATTCATACTCTAAATTATACAGACTTGTCTTTTTTTTTTAAATTGTGCTGGGTTGGGGTACACTGTGGCATTTACAAAAGTTCTTACAATATGTCAAATATATTGTAATTGAATTCACCCCCTCCACCATTCTCCTTTATTCCCCTCCCCCATTTAAGACTCAATTTTAGAGGTTTTTTAAAAATTTGTTAGATGAGATAATGTGTTATAGTTATAGAATAAAATATTGTTTTCCCCTTTGAGATGCATACTAAAAATATTTAGGGGTGGTAGGGGCTGGTGGAGTGGCTCAAGTGGTAGAGCTTCTGCCTGCCTCTTAGAGTATGAGGCTCTGAGTTCAAACCCCAGTACCACAAAAAAAATTTTTTTTTAAATTTAAATAAGCCTGGCACTGGTAGCTCATTCCTATAATCCTAGCTACTCTGGAGGCAGAGATCAGGAGGATCATGGTTCGAAGCCAGCCCGGGCAAATAGTATGCAAGACCCTATCTCGAAAAAACACCTCACAAAAAAGGGCTGTGGAGTAGCTCAGGGTGTAGGCCCTGAGTTCAAACCTCAGTACTGCAAAAATGATAAATAAATAATAGTTTTTAGGGCTGACAGAAGAGTAACAGTTTGTCTTTATAGGAGGAGGTGTCAAGAGGGAGAAATGAATATTTAATACAAGTAATTTTTTTTTTTTGCAGTACTAGGGTTTGAACTCAGGGCCTCACACTTGCTTGGCAGGCACTCTATCACTTGACCCACTCCACCAACTCTTTTTGTGTGTGTGTATGATGGATTTTTTTTGAGATAGGGTCTTGCAAACTATTTGCCTGGGCTGACTTCAAACCACAATCCTCCCGATTTCTGCCTCCTGAGTAGCTGGATTTATAAGCATGAAACACTAGCACCCAGCTAATGCAAGTAATTTAAAAATGCATACTTGTTTTTTTAAAAAAATCCCTCTTTGATGATATATGCAAATCTGATAGAATTTACTTGCATGGAAGTGCTGTAAAAAACTATAAGGCACAGCTGAAATATTAGGTGAGGATAAGTGACACTTAAATATCACAAGATCAAGTTCATGTCAACAAATAAAAAGATTGTAACACTTTTCAAGTCATAAAGGCTGATGTATGGCGCAATAGCCCTTTCTTGCAAGAAGTTATTATTCCAGTGGTTGTTTTAATTCTTTGGCTCTTGGCTGCTGCCCTAGAGAGATTAAGGTTGAAGCTTTCAGGATCTATGAGGTGGAATTTACAGTGACAAAGAGTATGGGGCCCACAGATTTAAGGACTTCTGCCTTCAAGAACAGGTCAAGAATCAGTTTGCACCTAATTCTTCATCTGTACGCCAATATGCTTGCTTCTTTACAAAAGTTTCTAGGATGTTTGATCCTGACGTCTGTTGTTTTCTGTCACACAGTTAGTTATGTGCCAGTCCCAATTTCAGTGTAGCAATGTCTGATGAAAACAAGTCAGCTCTCAGCCATCCATGTACTTATGGGTTGTCCAAGGTCTCTGTCTTAGTTTCTCAACCCAATCACCCTCTTTATTCCTTGAGGAGCTGCAAGGACAGATTTTTTTTTTTTAAGTCTGTTTTACCTCTGCTTGAGCAACCCTGGTAAAAGGGCATTTGAAAGTGAGGAAAGGAAGGAATAGACAGCGAGACCTACAGAAAATCATTGTGAGACAATTCATGAAAGTGAACTTTAGCGGCTGCTTTGTGGCTCTGTATTATGTGAGGTCTACTTTTTGCCAAAAACAAATTCAATGCCATATGTTTTGTGTACATTCAATAAATACTTCAAAACTTCCTTAGATTTTATGCAGCCATGAAGAACGAAATGTTATCATTCGCTGGTAAATGGATGGAATTGGAGAACATCATTCAGAGTGAGGTTAGCCTGGCCCAAAAGACCAAAAATCGTATGTTCTCCCTCATATGTGGACATTAGATCAAGGGCAAACACAACAAGGGGATTGAACTTTGATCACATGATAAAGCGAGAGCACACAAGGAAGGGGTGAGGATAGGTAAGACACCTAAAAAATTAGCTAGCATTTGTTGCCCTTAACGCAGAGAAACTAAAGCAGATACCTTAAAAGCTACTGAGGCCAATAGGAAAAGGGGACCAGGAACTAGAGAAAAGGTGAGATCAAAAAGAGTTAACCTAGAATGTAACACACACACACAGGAAATTAATGTGAGTCAACTCCCTGTATAGCTATCCTTATCTCAACCAGCAAAAACACTTGTTCCTTCCTATTATTGCTTATACTCTTTCTTCAACAAAATTAGAGATAAGGGCAAAATAGTTTCTGCTGGGTATTGAGGGGGTGGGGGGGAGAGGGAGGGGGTGGAGTGGGTGGTAATGGAGGGGGTGGGGGCAGGGGGGAGAAATGATCCAAGCCTTGTATGCACATATGAATAATAAAACAATAAAAAAAAAAACTTCCTTAGAGTTAGTAATGATTTCTGGCTTACTGCTAAGTCACTTTGAATCACTGAGTATTCATCAAGATTGAAGAAAACTGAAGGGCTGGCAGAGTGGCTTAAGTAATAGAGCGCCTGCTTAGCAACCTCAAGGCCCTGAGTTCAAGCCCCAGTACCACCAATTAAAAAAAAAATTGTAAACTCTGAAGCAGTTGTTGACCCCTTAAATGCTGACAGGTTATACCTACCAAATTTTGGACCAAAAATAATCTGTATTGCATGGTGATTTCATTTTCTAAAGCTAAAACTCATTTACAGATCTGATAATGAGATGATACATTTAAAGTCAGAACATTTAACCACCATGAATTCTGGACAACTAAGTGTTATTTTCCTATTCCATTCCCTGTTTATAATCACTTTCATTATTGTGTATTAGGCAGCTTTGGCCTTAATCAAATACTTCCATTAAGATGGAAACCAAAACAAATAACATGTGCTAAAGACTAAAAGAAATCTAAAACTAAGTATCAGCAAAATAATTGGAAATTATGGTTCTCAGATATTTAATATTTATCACCCATGCTAGATCATTGTTTTTAATAAACTTTACTTTTTGGAACAGTTGTTAGGCTATTTTTAAAAAGGTTTACAATTCTAGCATATATCTGCTTCACAAGAGCAAGAAGAAAGGAACATGGTCCTGCTATGTTCAGCACTGGAAAGATTTTTCATATAATACTGAGTACAATTTTTGTTTCCCTAATAAAAGAAAGATGTGCAGAACTTGGGAATAGTCCCAACACATTCAACAGCTAGAAAATAAGCCACATGGAACTTCTTGTACAGATTTACTCACACAAATGGGAAATAATGAAAGCTCAAGTTTATTTGTTATGCTACCACCTATAATACCCAAAGACTGGAATTCATCTAAAGTTCACTAACAAGAGACTGGTTAAATGAATGATGGCACATCTATACAATGGATTCACTGCAGCTATAAAAAAGATTGAAGAGCCAGGTGTGGTGGTGCACACCTGTAATCCCAGCACTCAGAAGACTGGAAGCAGGAGGGTCTAGAATTTGAGGCAGCTTGGGCCTACACGGCCAGTTCCAAGCAAGGCTGAGCTATGTAGTGAGACCCTATCTCGAAAAACCAAAAAGAAAAAAGAGATTGAGGAATCTTTATGTTCTGTTATGGAAAGGTCTCTGGGATACATTGCTAACTAAATCAAGTGAGATGTAGAACTTGTATGTAGTATACTTCTATCATGTTTAAAAGTAAAAAGAGAGAGCCAAGTGTGGTGGTACACGCCTATAATTCCAGCACTGGGGAGGCTTGATACGGGAGGATCACAATGAATTGAGGTCAGCCTGAGCTACATAGTGAAACTCTTATTTAAAAAAAAAAAGTAAAGATGGACAAAGGGATGTAGCTCAGTGGTAGAGCTCTTGCCTAGCATGCTTGAGGTCCTGGTTCAGCTCCTAAGACCACAAAAAAAAAAAAAAAAAAAAAAGGAGTGCTATACATTTTGAGAACTGAAAGTATTAAGCATTTCATTAAGCATGAAATCTATATCAGTGATTGCCTCTAATGGGTAGGTGGGAGCTAGATGGATCAGTCATAGAGGGAGAAAGTGATATCTATTTTATAGCTTTATATGCTTTCTTATTCTTTTAAATATATCACTTATTTAAGAATTTAAGAGAAACAAAGAGGACTGAAGGTGTGACTCAAGTGGTAAGAGCCTGCTTTGCAATCACAAACTGTAGTCCCACAAAGAAAAGAAAAACAAATAGATAATTTTAGATGAATGATAAAAAAGAAAAGAAACAACATGAAGAAGAATGGTGAGAAGGATAAGGCTTTAAATTGTGTCTCCAGTCCTGAAGAGCCCTCAGTAACTTATCTGAATGTCTCCACAGTTGGTGTAAATTACAACAGTTAACTCAACTGCAACAATGAATGGATCGTGCCACAGCACAGTTCACTCATGATTCAAAGACATGGCCCTCATTTGCAAAGGAGAATATTGAATTGGATTTAATGATTATAAAGCACTTTCCCATGTTATCTTATTTGATCTATCTTTATAAAAACCGAGTAGTAAAAATCAGAGAACAGGAGGGCGGAACAGGTCCCGTCTGGGAGGTTGGCACCAGTGGGAGAGGGGAAGGATGTGGGGAGACATCGAAGGAGGGTGAACATGGTGCAAATAATGTGTACACATGGATGTAAATGGAAAAATGAGACCTGTTGAAACTCTTCCAGAAATGGGAGGAGGGGGGATAAAGGAGAATGATGGAGGGGGTAAATTCAAGTATGATAAATTTGATGCATTGTAAGAACTTTTGTAAATGCCACAATGTACCCCCACCCAACACAACAATAAAAAAAAAATCCTTCTGCAAACCAAAAATAAATGAATAAATAAAAACATTGTGTAGTACATAAGATAAATTTCTGTTTTCATTTTACACATGAGAAATGGAAATAATGAGAGAAGCACTTACTGATTGATGATCTCAACACATGTTTTTATTTATTATTTTTGGTGTGATGTTGGGAACTGAACCCAGAGCTTTGAGTGTGCTAGATGAGCTCTCTAACCACTGGGATAACTTGCAACCTATAAGATACAATGTTGGAAACTGATGCTAGCTTGCAAAACAAGAGGTGTATCATCAAAGGCTTCCCTGGTCACTGAATTCCTCAGAAGTACTAATACCTTTAAAATTCTTCTTCACCTTCTCTTTCTTCTTCTTTCAGCCCTGAGGTATTATACAATTATCAATTTTTCTTTATTCTGACGCAGAGATTTTACTGAATTTATGACTTGATTGTTTTCATAGTAAAAAGCATATAAAACTTTTTTTTTGTTTTCCATCTATTGGATGTTAGATTTTAATGTGCCGAAGAATCACAGAGAAAACTTATTAAAATTCAGATTCCCGGCACCTCTCTATAAAGATTCTGTTTCACTGGGTTTTAGGTAGAACCCAGGAATATGCTTTTTAAAAATTTATTTATTTAAAGCATGCAACTATTCTTATTCAGTGATCTAAGCATTTCCCTAAATAATATATTCAACAACAAGCAAGGTTATTTGTAACTAGTAACTCTGTATGGCTGATTAAAATCAGCATCTTCTCAGATCCTCTATGTGAGCTCATTACTGTTAATCCAAAGAGGCAAAGATGAGGAGCTTGGAGTGATGATTGGCCCCTAGAGAGTCCACCAGGGACCAATGGTGACAGCACACCATGCTAATACTTGCTTACCATTCAAAGGAAGACGTTAGCTCAAATAAAAATAAATCAAATTCATTTCCTTTACCTTCGAAACTCCAAGAGTTTGAGGCCAAAGCTGTCTTGGAGGGGTGTACAAGCTGCCATTGCTTCAAGGGAGAATTGTTAAGCGTTGACCATGTCTGTTAGACCTCAGTGGTTTGGGATTTGGTTACCCAGTGACAGCCTTCTCCCTCTGCAGCACTGCAGCCCTCTGAGATCTGGGAGGACACATATACTTTCAGTCCCCAAGTTCCATCTAGGGAAGAGAAAAGAAAACTGCACAGGCCTCACCCTGGACAACCTTGTTTACATAACTGCCTGCTCATTCCACTCCAGTGAAGCCTCGGCTGGGATTCTTGCAGAGCTGAGCCGTTTCCTTCTTCAGCTGACCTCTCCATATGAGTGTATTTTGTGAAAGCAGCTTTCAAATTATTTGAAATGGCTTAATGCCTAAAGCACACATTTGTCATCTGCTGAAGGCTTTTATAGTTTTACATAACTTCCTGAGCATTTTTAACTTTGTGCTGTGGCCCAAGGCAATTATTGCAAAGGACATACTTTTATTAATTGAAATGATAAATACTTTATAGGTGTTCTAATAAAATGGGTGATTTAAGGTTTAAATGGTGTATTGAGTCATTCTAGAATAGTACAGAGCCTACCACTGTAAAAGCCAAATAGAAAAATCCAGAGAAAGAAGGAAAGCAACAAGATCACAAAAACACTGGAGAGAATCATAAGAGAAGCCTCATGCATTGTGCTTGGTTTTGTTAGGTGCTGGAAGTTGAACACAGGGCCTTGCACACGCTAAGCAAGCCCCCTACCAAGGAGCAATAACCCAACCCCTCCTGAGTTTTGGAAAGGTATTTTCACCAGAAATTTCATTTGCTGGTTTTTTTTCTTTATGCAAAGCTTAGTAATTGTTAAATCTAATTATCCTATCTTTTAGGAGAATTTGTCCTTTGTAAAGTAGAACGCATTCTGAGCTGCGTCCACTTAAAGAGCCCTGTACTTACTGGCTAATTTCCTACTTTCCATACTCTGCATTTATAAATTACCAATAGTGTTCTTTCCAAGAAGGAACTACAGATGCTCCTGACTTATGATGGAGTTATGTCCCCATAGGTCTTTGTAAGTTGAAAACATAAGACAGGGTTTCAGGTATAGCTCAGTTAGTGGCAATATGCTTGCCTAGCATGTGTGACACCCCAGGTTCAAAAAAAAAACGTTGCAAAAAAAAATCGTAAATCAAAATACATTTAAAAGTGGGCATGGTGGTGCATATCTGTAATCCCAGCACTTGGGAAACTGAGGCAGGAGGATAATGGGTTTGAGGCCAGCCTGGGCCACAGATGAGACCCTGTCTCAAAAAGAAAAAAACGTTTACGTTTTTGTTTTGGTGGTAATGGGGTGAACTCAGGGCTTCAGGTTTGCTAAGCAGATCATCTATCATGTGAGCCACTGCAGCAGCCCTTTTTTGTGTTGAGCATGTTCCAGGTAGGGTCTGATGAACTATTTGCCCAGGCTGGCTTTGAACCACTATCCTCCTGATCTCCGCCTCCCAAGTAGCTAAACTTACAGGTGTGAGCCACCAGTACCCAACAGAAGAACACGTTTAATATACCCAGCTTACAGAACACCCTAGCTTAGCAGCAGGGTAAACTGTAGTGTTGGCTGTTTCCCCTCCTGGCATCCGGGCTGGCTGATGGGGAGCTGCCCAGAGGCACAAGACAAGATCATGCCATCTATTACTAGCCTGGAAAAGATCAAAATTCAGAATTCAAAGGGCTGGTGGTGCAGCTCAGAGTTAGAGCACTTACCTAGCATGCTCCAGGTCCTAAGCTGTGTGCTAGATTCCCCACACCACCACAAAATCAAAGTACAAAATAGACTCTAGGGAGGAGCAGAGGGGCCTTTGATAAGCTGTACCTTCATCACTTCTCACCTGCTGTTTCCTTGGCCACAGTTGCCCTGTGGAAGATTTCAAAGCCAGGAAGATGAAAGTGGGAAATTTGAACAGTGCCGAAAATGACCATGGCTGCCGCCACCTAATTGCAAGCTGGCATTATCCAATAGAAACAGGTACATGTTCTGTTTCTGTGCTACCAACCAGAGCCACTGGCCACATGTCACCACTGAGCACTGGAAATGTGCCTTGTGTGGGCACATCTGTGCTCAGGGGTGGAGCACATGGGGGAGCATGCTCAAGGCCCCAGGAACAATCCCACCACCACATCCCCCCCCCAAAAAAGAAGAGGAAATGTGTCTTGTGTGACACATTTGAAATTTTATTTATTTATCTTGGAGTGCGGGGGATGAAGCCAAAGCCTTGGGCATGCCAGGAAGCACACTCTGCCACTGTGCTACACCCCCAGCAGCTGTTTTGATGAATTTAAACTTAAATGACCACTTGCAGCTATTGGCTACCATATTGGACAGGACGGTTCTATACTTTCAGGTGATGTTTCCAGGTATCAGACACCATACCCAGATTTCTTGAATCATTGCAAATTCAAAATTTAACTTTGACCTTGAGTTTGTACCCAAAGTAAAGGTACAAGGTAAAAGGAGAAACACATTATATACAATCACAAACCGAGTTGATAAAAAGGAAAAATGTAATTGATCACCCAAACAGCTGAAATCTATACACCACCAACAGATTATTCTGATTTTTTCCTTTCTTTTATAAATGGAATGGAGTGAATTGGCAGACTAATTTGGTGTTATATAACATGGTGAAATATAAATGAAAAACAAACACCAGGCAGGCCTAAGTGGATGTGGATTAAATTAAATATTTACATGCTACACAGCAGATCTTTTGTAAAGGGCAGGTTTATGAGCCAGAAGCTTCAATAATGAAAGGGGGCAGGAATGGCTTTGTTTGTATGAAAGCTGCTGTTTGACACCTCGGCTGAAGGCAATCCAACCCAGCTGCCAGCAAGCAACCTAAGTTTCCCAAAATAAAGTTATACAATTATTCTTCAGCTACATTTGCATGTATAAATGAATTAAAAAGATACCAGCTACATATACCAAAAAGTGATGGTACTGGTTATTTGCTATTTTAGGTTGTGGTAGTTATTATTGTCTTCAACCTGTTCTCTCTCTCTCTCTCTCTCTCTCTCTCTCTCTCTCTCTCTGAAATAAAACATGATCGCTAGAGCCAATGGCCCCTTCCTCCCTAGGAGCAATTGCTGGAATGAATTTAGAAATATTTTCCCACTCATTTTAAATACCTCTCTTACATATGCATACATTCATTAGCAATATGTAAAACACATGTTTTCCATAGTTTTAAATTTCCCAGTGAAGGATCAAATGTGGGTTATGGTGACTTTTGTGTTTTTTTGTTTTGAGATGAGGGTCTCACTATGTAGCCCAGGCTGGCCTTTACAATAGGTGGGATTGTAGCCAAAAAGCTTATATTGCATGTGGTTTTGCAAACTACCCTTTTCATTTATATTTCTGAGAAACATTGAAACACATATACATGTCTGAATTAGAAAATTTATCTTGGAAAAGGTGCTCCATCAAAAACTACTACCACAATAATAAAAGGAATATTTTTATAGAACTCTGTTGGGGTCGGGGGATATAGCTTAGTGCTAGAACATTTGTCTAGCATGTTGGATCCCTAGCATCAGGAAGAAAAACCAAACATTTTTAAATTAAAAACTCCCTATGGTGTGTGTTTTCAGATTACATCACTGGAGCATCACAACAACCCTGGAAAGCAGTTATTATTAGTCCCACTTAGATAAGGAAATATTGTGCAAGAAGTTTAGGAACTTAGTTAAGCACAGTGATGAGGCCCATTTAGGCAACATAGTAAGACCAAGAGGCAGACTCTGAAGCCACACCTTGACCTCTTCAGGTGGTATTTGCATCCCTGCGTACCTACTTCCACAGTGCCTTGGAAAGCTCAAGCCCTGAGTTGGGTTAGTCAAGGGTCTTCCTTTCCACTATGAGCTTCCAATGGAGATCAAAAATGCTGGACAGAATTGTCCTTGCATATCAAAGAAAGGCCTGGGTCAAGAAATGACAAGGGCCCAGCATGGTGATGCATCCGGAGGCTGAGGTAGAAGGTATGGTTTGAATTCAAGAGCTCAAGCCTGCCTGAGCAACACAGCAAGACCTTGTCTCAAAAAAAGAAATGAGTAAGCCAGGCACTGGTGGCCCACAACTGTAATCATGGCCTGAGATGGGGAGGATCAAGGGTTAAGGCCAGCCTGGCAAATAGTTTGTGAGACCCCCCATCTCCAAAATAACCAGAGCAAAAGGGACTGGAGATGTGTCTCAAGTGGTAGAGTGCCTGCTTTGCAAGGACAACGCCCTGAGTTCAAACCCCAGTACCATCATAAAAGAAGAAGAAAAGAAATGAGTAAGAGGGAAGAAAAGTAGAGCAAATGTGGAAAACAGAAGAAAAAAATAAATGAAGAGAAAACAGTCATTTGGTCAGATTTGTGGGATTACTAAATTTTTCCCTGGATGTCCACAGTTTGGAAAAGATAGACCAAGGTTTACGAAAACTGAGAGGAGAAACACACAGATGTCCTCTGGCCACACATCTTTCAGTGTCCCTGTTGACAGCCCCAGGGTTGGAGGGTGGGACTGAGAATAGATTTCGTGTCACCTAGAGCAGAGTCTGCCAGAATACAGAAGGCACCAAAGATAACTTTAGACACTTCAGAGATGGATATTAGTTGAAAAGCCGTGTATGAAAGTGAGATTTTTTGAAATGGTTCTAGTCCTTCTCTACCCAGTTTATCGAACAGTCTGAATCAAGTAAAGAACCAAATGAAATGCTTTTTTCTTTCATTGTCACTTCTGCCACGTCAGGCTTTCCCTTAGCCAGAGAAGCAAAGACTATTCTCTCACTGTCAATACTTCCCATATGCTTGGGAAGTCAGTTACTTGAGAAAATGTAAATTTTCCTCGACTATGCCCTGAGCAGAGGCCATAAATGTCTGATCACTTTTAGTTATAAGAAAAAGCCAGTCTAATTTATTACTATTATTATTGGTGGTAGTAGTATCAATAGTGCTAAGAAGAAAACATAGGATAGGAAAACACTCTAGCTCCTAGTTTAAGACTGTAATCTTATATCCAAATTAATGTTTGCCTTATGCCTGTCCCATCCCTGTAGGTTCCTTTCTCCTCCAGGGAATGGGAACAAATGCACCTCCATAAATGTTTTTCTCTTCCAAGAAAGATGCTGTGCAACCTCTCCTGCCTGCAAGGCTCTCACCAGCTCCTGATGCTCCCTTGTCCACAGGCATCCAAGTACAGATGGTCACATTAGTGCAGGGCTAGTCCTTCAGTGTAGCTCCCTGCTCTGGAGAGTCGGCCTAGTGCCGACTCAACTTCCATTCCCAGAGCCTACAACTAGGGTCACATACATATCCAAACTCCAGGGGCACACACGGGGCTCCCCTGAGGCACACTGTCTCCAGTCCAGAGAACAGGGTCTTTCTCTCTCTCTTTTTTTTTTTTTTTGGCGGTACTGGCACTTGAAATCAGGGCCTTATGCTAGGCAGTCGCTCTACCACTTGAGCCACTCTACCTGCACTTGTCTTTCTTCTCGTTGCTGCTCTTAGCTCTGAACTGCCAAGTCATGCTACCTGGAGCCTGACCAAGCCTGATGAGCCAGGACCTAGCCTTCTCCTAGTCATCTCCAGGCATCTGCTTTATGGTGTTCTATGAAAAAGCAACAGAAGCAGGTTCAGTTGCCCCATGATAAGCCCTAAGGAGGTATCATGGCCCAATTGTTTTCAGCCCTGTGCAGAAGGTGAGAGCACAGAAACCTTCTTTGTTCTTAGTCTTGCATCCCTGTCCCCAGTCATAATGATATCAAAGAGAAATTCTCCCTTGTGCTAGTTTCAGTCACCCAGACACTTTTTGTCTCCACTTAGAGAGAGCCCCCTTTCCTAAGGCAGCAATGTCTATCTACAAACAAGACTATTTAGTTCTTTGTCCTTCTTTTCACATTATATTTTACTTACGACATGTGGTACTGATTTTCCATTTGTTGTGGCAACATAATATTTCTTTTCATTTATTTTTTTCAGCGCTAGGGATGGAACCCAAGGACTCCCTGTGTGCCCTACCACTGAGCTACACACCCAGAACTTTCCAAAACCTAAACTTATGTAAGTTTGTTTATAAATAAGTTGGTTTAAATCAAAATATTAGGTTTGTAACTGTAAAGATGGTAAGTAGACACTGAAAAAAATGAGTGAAAGTGGCCCTTTTTGGCCTTCTGTCCCTTCCTTCAGGTGAGGACACAGCACTCAAGGCACCATCATGGAAGCAATACTGAATTTGCCAGGGGCATGAACTTGGGCTTCCCAGCCTCCAGACCTGTGAGAAATAAATACGTCTTCTTTATTATATATTAAGGAAAACAGTGACAGTGGTATTTGGAAGGCACGTTTCAGAAAGAGTGTTTTAGAAGTAAGAGTGAGGAGCTGGGGCTGGAGCTCAATGTAGAACACATGCTTCGCATGCTTGAAGTTCTGGGTTTAACGCCCAGCACCGAAAGGAAAAAAAGAGAAGAAAGGAAAGGAAAGAGAAGACAAGCAAAGCGTGAAATTGAACTAAGGCGCATATCATGCTCAAAGTAGTGATTGCTGGCCAAGTGTGGCAGTCTGTAATCCCAGAGGTGGATCAAGTGTTCAAGGACAGCCTGGGCTCCACAGCAAGTTTGAGGTTGGCCTGGGCTTCATCATGAGACCTCATATCAAAACATGAACAACAAAAAAAAATCAGCAATTGCTTATCAGTAAATGTTTTACATGCTGGTGCATTTTTAAAAAATAGCTATTTTTTTTCTTTTAAATTTTTAATGTAAATTACTAGTAGGTGTTAGTAGTTCTCTTGGTGATGATTTATTTGTAGTGGGATAATAGATATCTAATCCCTTTCTCTAATTTTTGCCAATTTAATATTTCATTTCTTTTTTTTTTTTTTACTTTTAGAATACAAAACAGAAAGTCATGCTGTTTCAATATCAAGAAACCTGTTGTAAGCAACTGAAGTGAATATTTAAGTATTCCTTTTAATTTACTTTGTCAGTCTAAAACCTGGAAATTCATTGATATTTTTCTCTAGTACAGTTTTTATTATTATTGTATTGGGGATACATTGTGACATTTACCAAAGTTTTTGCAATATATCATAGTTGAATTCACCCCCTCCATCATTCTCTTTTATTCTGTTCTTCTTCTCCACCCCCCCCCCCGCCCCCGCTCCTGCCCCATTCCTGGAATAGTTTCAACAGATCTCATTTTTCCATTTTCATGCATGAGCATATATTATTTCTACCATATTCACCCTCCTACACCTTTCTCTTTTAACCTTCTCCATCCCATTGGTGCCAACCCCCAGGTAGGACCTATTTTACCTTTCTGTTCTGTGAAAAAAAAAGCTTTATTCAGTGTAATTTATATCCTCTAAAATTTCAATAACTTTTAGTGAATCTACTTTTACACCTATCACCACAATTCAGTTTTGGAGTATTTCTATCACCCCATTTTGTGTCACTCTCCATTCTCTGTCCCCAGACCCAAGCAAGGCAAACCTATTTAAGTCTATATAGAGTTGGATATGCTAGTGTAAATGGACTTACACAATATGTCATCTTTTTTGTCTGGATTCTTTTTCTTAGCATAATGTTTTTGCCGTTCAGTCTTGAATAGTGATATGAACATTCACACAGAAATCTCTGTGTGGACATATGTTTTCATTCCTCCTGGGTAGCTGCCTAGGAATAGAACTGCTGGGTTGTAAGAGTGCTAAAATTGTGTTTAACTTTTTTAAGAAACTGCCAAAGTATTTTCCAAAGGGGCTGCACTACTTTACATTCCTACTAGGAAAGTATGTGGGTGCCAGGTGTTGAAAGTAGGGGGTTTTTTGGTTTGGTTTGGTTTGGTTTTTTGGCAGCACTGGGGTTTGAACTCAGGGCCTCATGCTTGCTAGGCCGGCACTCTACCACTTGAGCCACTCTACCAGCAACATCTATTATTTTGAATATGCATGTGTGTTCTGTGATGTCACATAGTTTTAGAAGTGAGGAACCTGTGTCTGCAAGAAGGTAGCTAACTACCGAAGGTCTCAGCCTTGACAGTCAGTATTCGGCTTCTCAGATTGCACAAGCCATCCTTTCTCCCCAGGGAATGAGCTCTGGCTGGATATTTGTCTCTTTAACAGGGACGGGGTGGGGGGGGCGATGCTCGTAGTTTTTCTTTCAGCTCAGTCTGTGGATCCACATCAGAGATCAGGTGAATAATGGAGCCCCTGACCAGGGAAGAAGGAAGGAATGTCTAGTCGTTTTGTCACCTGGCCCAGGATGCCAAGCCCCGGAAATGATTTACATGACTCATTTATTTCTTTAAGTTTAGAATGAAACTTCTTTTCAGACTTATGAGTGACACAGCAAATAAGCAAGCTGGGCTCTAAAGGAGGTTCCCATCACTGTGGACTTTGACAGCCTTGTAATTGCTTGGCTGGCCACAGAAAGGGAAGGAGATTTTTGCTATCCTGTGTCTGAGTCAGCAAGTAGTCAGTTACTGAAATCACATCTGCTAACAAGTCCAGGCAGCCGCAGACTACATCGTGGCTTGTGCCTTGTCTTGTATGCTTGGCCAAGACACAAGCAGCAGAGTGTATAAACTAATCACATAAACACATTGGAAATGACACAATTCGAAAGGATCAAGTGAAAATTATTGCTTTCTAAAATCTTTATCTTCACCAAGGGTTTAATAAAAGTCTCTCTTCCCCTCTTTGTATCTTTCCATATCACTGTGTCCAGGATACAATGTTAGGTAAACAAGTGTGGGATTTGTCGTTTTCATTCATTCATCAAGACAAGACAGGCACCTTGTCTCTTTTAATTTTGTCTGCCCTGCAGTGTGCAGGGCGTGGCACAATGTCTCATAACATCAGGTCTTTGAATCTCACCTAGCCTAAGGCAATCAATCAGTCTCCAAGTGGCCACCCTTCCTCTACCTCTCCTCTATAAAGGCTACTTCCTACACTTCCTCCTGAATTATCTTTCTAAAGCACATTTTTTAGAATTCAAGGAAGAATGACATCCTATTATTTAAGTAGATTCATGATGATGCAAATGGGACAAAGCCAGGTCCAAACATATCAGTGCACTTTATTTATTTTTGCAGTGCTGGAGATCAAACCCAGGGGGCTTCACACATGCTAGGCAAGTGGTCTACCACAGAGCTACATCCCTGGCCTAAATCAATCTTTTTATTTTTATGTTTATATTTCGTACTGCTGGGAATCGAATCCAAGACCTCACATGTGCTAGGCAAGTATTCTACTTCTGAACTACACCTCCTCTGCTCCATCTGCATATTCTAAAGGTGCCTATTGATTTCTGGATGGCCAAAGTAAAATTTTAAAAATAACTTAAGACTGCCAATTGCTGTGCCACAAAAACCATATTCTTTAGTAGATCATAAAATTCCATTAGGAACCTGTCTCATAACCTGCAGTGTGCGTCTGAATATTCTCCTTCCTTTCTTATCTACTTGAAGAGACATTTATCCATTCCCCTTGTATCTCTACTACCTGCCACAGCCTGAGCACAAAGCAAGCGTTCAGTAAATACATCTTCTTAGACTGATAGCTGCTTTGACCTGCCAAAGCAGCATTAATTCTGTAAGACTTCAAAGGAGACTTCTACTAATTCTTACAACTTTTTTCATAAAAGAGGAGGTGTAAGAATGGGAATAAATTACTGTCTATTTTTACCCTTCTCCTCACAGTGGAATCACTGATTCATTCAACCTACATCTTGAATTTTTTTTAAAGGTTAAATCTTTATTTTAAGATTATGGAAGTGTCCACGCTTCAGAGTAGAAGAAATTCATTAAGAAATAGCAATTAAGTGCCAATTTTCTTAACATTAGACAATTTAGTGAAATTGTAATTTGAAAGGCTTTCATGGTCATTTAAATTGAACTGCTAGTTATCTTCTCAATAAGACATAAAAAAGGTAGATGAGGGAGTAGTTCAGTGGTACTTGCTTAGCACATATGAAACCCTGGCTTTAATCCTCAGCACTGAAAATAAACAAGTAAAAATATAGAGAGGAAGTGTTGGGAAATATACCTCAGTAACAGAGCACTTGCCTAGCATATGTAAGGCCCTGGGTTTAATTCCTAGTACTGAAGAAAATAAAGTAAAATCCAACTTTTTTTCCCTGGTGAGGCTGGGTTTTATTTTTTATTTGATTGTTTTGGCAGTATTGGGGTTTGAACTCAGGGCCTCCCACTTGCTAGGCAGGCACTCTACCACTTAAGCTACTCCACCAGCATGGTTTTATAGTGAGTTTTTTCAAGATAGTGTCTTGCAAACCCTTTGCCCAGGCTGGCTTCAAACCATGATCCTCCTGATCTCTGCCTCCTGAGTAGCTAGGATTACAGGCATGAGCCACTGGTTTCTGGCAATTCAATGATATATTAAGGATTTTACAATCAGGTCCTGTTTTGTTTATGACCAGCCACAAATAAGTTCACAGAATTAAAAGCATCTTGAATTGTATACATGTAAGCATTATTTTAAAACTATACCATGTTAAATAAAATACTAGGAAACATTTTGTAGCAAATTTGACAAAGAATTAATATACTGTTACATAAAACAATTAAGATGAAATAAACCACAGTCTCCAACAGTGTTGGCGGGCAAAAGGAATGAAAACACAATGACAAATGAAGTTATATGATTAACAGATCACGTGGATAAGGTTTTTAATCTCAACCTCATCAGAAATCAAGATACCAGTTTTCACTGAGCAAATTAGCCAAAGTGAAAAAAAAAACAAAAACAACTAGCAATAACATATCATAGTGGTGAGTATGTAAGAAAATGAGGTTCTAATGCATATCTGGTGGCAAAAAATCCCCCAAAACTGTAAGGTAGCAGAGTGACTCAAGTGGTAGAGTGCCTACCTAGCAAGCATTAAGTGCTGAGTTCAAATCTCAGTACCACCAAAAAACAGAAGAAACTTCCAAAAGAGCTGTAGAATCATTTTGGAAGGCAATATTGTGCAAGGATCTTAGAAATGTGTGTGCTCTTTGGCAATTTCACTTCTGGGATTTATATTTAGGGAATAATCCTAAATGAGGAAAAATATCATATGCAAAAAATACTTGTCAAAATTTTATTTATGGCTACAAACCACCTAAGTATTGAACAATAGGAGAACACAGAAGAAATTACATATTTATTTGATGAAATATGAAATAACCAATATGAATCACTGTTGACAAGTCCCATAAACATAAAGAAGTTGAGAAATAAAAGTAAGTTATAAAAAATATACTGTATGGTACTAATTATATAAAGTTCAAAACATGCAAATAGTATTATATATTACTTAGGGATACATACATATATTGTAAAAGTATAAAGAAAGTCATGGGTTGAGTAATCACCAACTTTCAGAAATTGGTTACATATGTCAGAGAAGGAAGGAGCTGCAAATGAGGGCGATTACACAGAGGTAAGAATTGCATTGGTAATGATTCCTTCCCCCTCCCTCCCTCCCCTTCTTTCTCTCTCGCTCCCTTTCTTTCTTTGTTTCTTTGTTAGGGCTGGAGATGGCTCAAAACGGTAGCCTAGCATGCTCAAGGCACAGGGTTCAATGCCCAGTACTGCAAAAAATAAAATAATAATAATAATTACTTTTTAAAAATTATGTAGCTATCAAATAATTCCATAGAAAGCCAACGTAACTACATGGAAAATATGTGTACTAAAACTTTAAGTTAAGCAAATTACTTATTTGAAATGATTACAACCATGTGAAAACCACCCAAAAACCTACCAAAGAAGTATTCCAAGAATCTGACATTCCCTGAACTCCCTCCCCCACTTTTTTTGGTGAGACTGGCATTTGAACTCAGGGCTTTACCCTTGCAAAGCAGGAGCTCTACCACTTGAGCTACTCCTCCCCACTTTGAATGATGATATTATTTACCCCCTTGCTCTCTTTATGTATTTCTTCTGATTGGCATTATTAATACAGTTGAAAAATAAGCCAGTATTTTTTTTTTAATAAATGTGATGTGTTTATGAGGCTGACAGTTGCCTGGATGGATTGATTAAGGGGGATGAATGATTTTCAAGGTGCTTAAGGAAGATTACTTGATGGTCATGGGTAATTTGGAGTTGCTTTCTAGTGAAAAACACTACAAATTCCTTGTCTTGCCTTTTGTGGGTCACAGAACCCCCCAACAATCTGGCTCCAACCTGTTTTTCTACCATACCTCCCACTAATCATCCATAAAAGCATGAAATTTCTGCTATGCTCTGCTTTTCTACATCCCTACTTGTGTCATTTTCTCCCTCACCAATAAGGCCCTCATCCTTTCTATCTGTGTGTCTAGAATTGTTCATCTTGGACAGGGAGCAAGATGGCGGCTGAGTAACATCTCCTAGCATCTCTCCCCATGACACACCAAATTGAACAGCTGTTCTCACATCAAACTCCCTCGAGAAGAGCTAAGGAATCAGGATTGGCAGTACAGTATATTTGGTTACACCAGCACCTCAGGAACACACTGGTAGGTATGGAACATGCATGGAGTCTGGAGGTTAGTGGGAGGTAGCATGATGAGTGCCGCTGTGGCAGCTGGGATCCCCAGGTCAGACTAGCCCTGGTTTAGTGCCATGGGGACCTTTCAACCAACAAGATGTACCAACTGTATCACAGAAACCCCTGCAAGTCAAAAGATAGTGTCCTGATGACTAGCACAGCCCTTCCACTAGCCACAGGTACATCTTGGAAATCTCTGAGTGGACCTAAATGGAGATTATCAGTGCACCCCAAGCCCAGGATGTAATCACTGATGTGGGAACCGTGATAATCAAGAGGAGAATACCTGTGAGTTGGCAGGAGCCTGGGAGATGTGCAGGATGCCACAGGATGTTGAGGATGGCAAGTGGGGACTGAAACCAGAGTCTGGGAGGTTAGGAGTCCAGCCCCAGGGACCCAGCACGGGAACCTACAAACCAAGTTTTAAGTCTACTTTTCTGTACTGAGGCCCTGACTCAGTATACTCAGTCCTTAATGGGCACTCTGCCACTGATCTCAGTCTCCAAACCAGCAAGCCAAACTGGTCTAGAGTTTTTAAAGAAGAAGGAAGGGAGGAAGGAAGGAAAAGAATGGAAAGGAAAGGACAGCTCTAGTGAGAAAAGATGGCCAACCTTTTCTCCAACAAAGAAAATATTGACTGTCTTTGTCTTTTTGTTTGTTGCTTGGGGTATTTTTGTTGTGTTTCTTGCTTTCTTTTTTCTGTAGTCACTGTACATGAGTCACAGCCCTCACCTTTTTTGTGTGTATGTGTGCATCTGTGTGTGTGTGCTTCTGGGGTTTGAACTCAGGGCCTCACACTTACTAGACAGGTGCTTTCTACCACGTAAGCCACTCCAGCAGCCCTTTTTATGTTGGTTATTTTTGAAATAGGGTCTTACTTTCTGCCCAGGCGAGCCCAGGCCATAATTCTCCTATTTGTGCTTTCCCACATAGCTGGGATGATGGGCACATGCTAATGTGTCCAGCCTTTGATTGAGATGGAGTCTCAGAACTTTTCGCCCAGGCTGGCCTCAAACCTTCTGATATCTCCCTCCTGAGTAGCTAGAATTACAGGTTTGAGCCATGCCTAGTCCCACTTTTTAATATTCTGTTTTTAATCACATCTTCTTCCTCCCACTCCTATTACCCTCCCACATTTCTACTTTCTTTCTGTCTACAACTAGAGTAGTGCTCTCTCTCGTTTTTCTTCTCTCTCTATTCCTTTATCCACAATTCTTTTTTTGTCATTAGTTTTGGCAGGCTGTTAGATTGCCAGATAACTTTTATTTTGTCTTTCTATTTTATCATTATATCTTTAGCTGGAGCTTTTCTATCTTCTTCTTTCTCATTACCCCCTCTATTTATGTTAGCCATCTGTCTTCTATTCTTACTACACAACACATCTTGTACTATTCATTATCCCTCCCATCTTTTTTCCATTACTACCTTTATTAACCAATGTCTTCCTAGTTCATAAAATGTTGTCTTTACTCCTCTAAAGATACTGAAACACTGACAGTAATTTTTCTTAATTAGGGGTTACTGTATCCTCATAGTGAATGTGTCTATCAACTGGTATTGCTTCTGCAGCTAATCTTCTTCTCCCTGAGTGGAATAGGGGACCAGACCCAGTATCCAGAAGCATTGTGGCTGAATGCTTGACCACTGAGCCATGTATCCCCCTCATTCTGGTGGCAAGAAAATGCACCATAACCTGGCCACAACCCATCCTGCCTAAACACTGTGAATATATCAACTGAAAGGGCACAACAGATTAAACCACTAACCAAAAACTCAGATGCATTAATCTCAATCTAGAAACAAAAATAATATGAAAAAAACAAGGCAACATGTCTCCTCCAAAAGTCAACAATTCTACAATAAAGGACTTGAACAATAGTGAAGTAGATGAAATCCCAAACAATGAGCTCAAAGGGATGAAGATAAGAATGATTAACAAAATTAAAGAGGACATGTATCAACACTTGAATTAATTGAAAGATAATACAATATCTGAATTAATTCAAAGAGAATTCAAATAAACAGCTGAATGAAATAAGGAAGACAATGCAGGATATGGAAGAGGAATTTAATAAGGATACAGAAATCTGGGGAAAAAATCAAATTGAAAGTGTGGAAATGAAAATCTCAACAATATAAATAAAAAACTCAGTTGAAAGTCTTGCTAATAGAGTAGAATAAGGTAAAAATAAAATTACCAGGGTTTGAAGATAAAGTAGAAGAATTGGAATACTCAGTCCATTTTGCTCTGGTTATTTTTTAGAGATGGGATCTTGTAAGCTATTTGCCCAGTCTGACCTCAAACTGCAATCCTCCTGATCTCAGCCTCCCAAGGAGCTAGGATTATATGCCGGAACCACTGGTGCCAAGTGGTTCCCCCAATTTTAAGAAAGAGAGGATTATCCAGGCATAGTAAGATTTTAGGATACCAGCCAAACAAGATCAAAAAAGAAATTCTCCAAAGGCATATTGAAAACTGCAAGAGTCACTTGTAAAGACAAAACCATCAGAATAACAGCAAACTTATTATAGAAACTCAAAAGCAAGGAGGACATGGAATGATATATTCAAGTTTTGGAAGAAAATAACTGTCAACCCAGACTACTATACCCAGCCAAGCTATCCATTATAATTGAAGGAGAAATAAGAAACATTCTCTAATAAACAAAAACTAAAACAATTCATGACCACTAAACCAGCACTGCAGAAGTTACTTAAAGGAATTCTACCCACAGAAGAGAAGGATAAATGCAATCAGGAAAATATGGAAAGAATAAATCCCACTATACAAGTAGATAAATGAAGTAAGGATTAAGAAAGAATCAAAGATCACAAAAACAACAAAATGAAGGGAAATACTACCTACCTTTCAAAAATAACACTGAATATTACCGGTCTAAATTCTTCAGTAAAAAAAATGTAGACTGATGGATTGGATTAAAAAGCAAGACCCAACCATTTGTTGCCTACAAGAAATGCACCTCACACCTCCTTAGAATGAAAGGACAGAAAAAGACTTTCTAGACAAATGGAGTCCCAAAGCAAGTAGGAATAGTTATTCTCACATCTGACAAAACAGACTTCAAACCAAAATTAGTTAGAAGAGACAAGTTTACTTCCTATTGATAAGGAGAACAATCCATCAGGAGATAACAATTAAAAACATATAAGCACCAAACATCCAATATCATAAAACAAACACTACAGAACATAAAAGCACAGATAGACCACAACACAATAATAGCGGGTGACTTTACTATCCCACTCTAACATTATATAGGTCATTCAGACAGAAAATTAACACAGAAACTTTAGAATTAAACACTATAGAGCAAATGGATTTAACAGATATCTACAGAATATTTCATCAAACAGCTACACAACACATCTCAGCAGTCTATGGAACTTTCTTCAGAATAGATAAAATTTTAGGACATAAACAAAGTCTTAATAAATACAAAATAATTGAAATGACCCTCCTGTATTTTATCAGATCATAACAGAATAAAACTAAGAAATCACACCTGGCCGTGTGGTCACACATGACTGTAATCCAAGCTACTTGGGTGGCAGAGATTGGGAGGATTGTGGTTCAAGACTAGTCCAGGTAAAAGTGAATACCCCATCTCAGTCAATAAGCCTATTGTGGTTTATGCTTGTGATCCCAGCTATATATAGGAGACTATAGGTAGGAGGATTATGGCCTGAAGTTGGCCCTGGGCAAAAATTCATGAACTTATCTGAAAAATAAGTATAGCAAAAAAAGGGCTGGGGGGTGTGGCTCAAGTAGTAGAGCACCTGACTAGAAGTGCAAGGCCCTGAGTTCAAACCCCAGTACCACCACCAAAACAAAACAAATAAATGGAAAACTAGAAGGGCTGGAGGTGTGGCTCGAGTGGTAGTGTTTGTCTAGCAAACGTAAAGCCCTGAGTTCAAGCCCCAATACCTCCAAAAAAAGAAAGAAAAAAAAAGCCCTAGAAATCAAAAGTAAAAAAAAAACCTTCAGAAAACCTTCAAACACAATAAACTGCTGACTACTATTCATTGAAGAAATAAAGCAGAAAATGTTTTTAAAATTTAGAATCAAATGAAAATGAAAACACATGTTACCAAAACTGCAGACAGTGCTAAGAAGAAAGTTTATAGCTATGAGCATCTACATTAAAAAATCAGATCGTGCTCCCTTCAGCAGCACAGATACTAAATCTGAATGATACCGAGAAGATTAGCATGACCCCTGCATAAGAATGACATGCAAATTTATGAAGTGTCCCATAAAAAAGAAAAAATCAGATCAGGCTAGGCAAAGTGGCTCATTCCTGTAATCCTAGCTTCTAAGGAAGTGGAGGTTAGGAGGATCACGGTCTGAGGCCAGCCCAGGCAAAAGTGTGTGAAAACCCTCATTTCAATCAGTTAAAGGTGGGTATGATGGTGTGCCTCTGTCCTCACCGCCACTCAGGAGCACCATGCGATCATGGCCCACACTAGCCTGGGCATAAATGCCGCACTCTACTGGAAAAATACCTAAAGCAGAAAGGGTTGGAAGTGTGGCTCAAATGGTAAAGCATCTGCCCGACGACCTCAAGGTCTTGAGTTCAAACCCCAGTACTGCCCCACCTCACCCGCAAAAAAATCAGAGCAATCTCAAATAAATAACCTAATAATGCAACTTGAGCTCTTAGGGGAAAAAAAGAACAAACCAAACCCCAAAATGATAGGTAGGAAAAAATAATAAAGATTAGGGCATTAATTAATATAATGGAAACTAAAAAAAGATACAAAGAATGAATGAGACAAAAAGTTGATTCTTTGAAAATATAAACAAGATTGATAAACCCCAAGCTAAACGAACCAAAAGGAGAAAGAAGACACAAATTAATAAAGTTAGAGATGAAAAAGTGGCTATCACTACAAATTCAGAAGCTCATTAGAAAAAACACATTTTTTTTTTCCTTTTTCTTTGTGGTACTGGGGTTTGAACTCAGGGCCTACACCTTGAGCCACTCCGCCAGCCCTTTTTTGGTGATTTGTTTTATCAAGATAGTGTCTCATGAACTATTTGCCCAAAGAGTCTTTGAACCGTGATCCGCCTGATCTCTGCCTCGTGAGTAGCTAGGATTACAGGCATGAGCCACTGGCGCCTGGCTCTTTTTTGCTATTTTTTTATTAGCATACATTAATAGTACAAGAGGGTTTCATTGTGATAATGCTATGGATGCATACACTGAACTTTGAACAAAGTCATGCCTGTGTTGTATTCCCTCTCCTCCCTCCTCTTTTCAAAGTGTTTGGTGGGTTTCATTATGCTATACTTGCATATACACATGTAATGTACTTCAGTACTCCTCTATCCCCATTCTTCTTTATGGCTGAATAATACTTTGTTGTGAGGGTTATTTTGATCTGATAAAGAAAGGCAGTTGAAGCCAGGTGTCAGTGGCTCACACCTGTAATCCTAGTTACTCAGGAGGCAGAGATCAGGACCACAGTTTGAAGCCAGCCCTGGGAAATAGTTTGCAAGACTCCATCTCCAAAATAACCGGAGCAAAATGAACTGGGGATGTAGATCAAGTGGTAGAGCACTGCTTTGCAAGCATGAAGATCTAAGTTCAAAATCTAGTCCCACAAAAAAAAAAAAAGGAATGACAGTTTAAAGAATACTTACACTCCATGAAATGCTGTTGTTAGAGAAGGTTTTGTTTACATTTAAATCTGTGCAGAATCTCTTTCTTGTTTGCTGAGAAGGACAAAAAACTTGAGCAACATAGTATCAAAACCTACAGTATGTTGGGGGCTTAAAATGCAGTGGGTTTCCCCCTCATTTCTTAATGCCCTCCCCTTTTCCTTTGATGGTGCTGAGGATCAAATTTGGAGTCTCCTCACTCTAGACCTGTCCCCTACTTTTAATAATCAGAGAAACATGGACCCTCCTAGCAGGAAGCATTCTTTTGTGACTGATGACACTTTGTTTCCTCTCAGTCTCTGGAAACAATATCACTGCCTTTTTTGTTTTTTGCCATATGGGATGGAAAAATCCACCCAAATTTTTTCATCTGATTTGCATCAGCAATGTCTATTTCTAAGGATTATTCATGGATTACCCATAAATATTCAGAGCCATGCTCCCGTGGATCTTAATCTTTGCTATATTTGGTTTAGAGTTTTCCATTGCTTTTCTCTCATGCTGCATACGTGTGTTTGACACTAGTGTAATATGTGGTCACCACTGTGTTTGCAATCTCACTTGGATCAACTACAAAGGGAAGTCTGGGCAAGCTGTAGTCAGAGCATTATCCAAGAGTGTGGGGTTTGCTTAAAAACCTTGTTCTATAGTGAGTTCTTAAAATTAAAATTGAAGTAAACAAAAAAAAAGATGTCTGCACACTTCATTGGTGAAAATTCTTAGAAAGTGTTTTCATGTTCTCTGGCATTGAGAATGTTATTCAAGTCTTCTTAGCCTACTCTACTGAAGGTTTTGATTTCCATTTTCCTCCCCAGTACTACCTTTCTGCCCTTGTTTGTAAGGAAAACAAGTAATTCAAAGGCTCAGAATCTACAGTTGTCTTTCTCTTCCACCCCTCTTGTTTCTGCCTGCCTTTTCCCCATCGCCGTTCAGCTTAAGGTAAAGCCAAATTGGAAATGGCAGAAAATTGGAAAGGGCCACAGTTTGTTTCAGTCTATGTCTAGTTTGGTGCTTGACTTCTGCCTGGAAAGTGACCTCCAATAAACCACTAGCAACCTAGAAATTCTTGTTTAGCCACAGGTAAAAGCATAAGGAGGAGCCAGGTACCAGTGACTCATGCCTGTAATCCTAGCTACTCAGGAGGTAGAGATCAAGAGGATTGAGGTTTGAAGCCAGCCTGGGCAAATAGTTCTCAAGAACCTATCTCAAAAAATAGCCAGTACCAAAAAGGGCTGACAGAGCGGCCCAAATGGTACAGTGCCTGCCTACCAAGTATGAAGCCCTGAATTCAAACCCTGGTACTGCCTAAAGAAAAAAAACATAAGGAGGGGTCCCTGGGCTCCTCCCGTGGAACCACTTTGGGATCAGTGGATAAGTTCAGAGAAAAAAGAGTGACGGATCACACACCTGTGTGTTCATCCCTTAGTGAGGGATGCGTAGAGAATCAATCACACATAACCTTGACAAATGAACAGACCACAGGCAAAATGGAAAAGTAAGTTGATCATGCCTGGGGTAGAAATGCCAACCTCTGGCTCTCTTCATAACCAAGTCATCTCTCACATCTCATTTCTTAAAGGACAAAGTTCAGTGCATAGTAGACTCACCATAATGCATATTTTTTTATGGTGTTTCCTGTGATTTTTGTTACCACTTAGGGAAAACAAAGAATTCATGTAAGTCTTTTGTGTCTGGTCACCACGGAAACTCTCTTATAGACACAAATGTATACCAACACAATTCCTTTGGGTTTCTTCATATAATGGTGATTTCATTTTCTCTTTTCCAATATTATCTCTTGTTTTTGTTTTATCATTTATCACATTGTTTTAAACTTCCAGGGCAGTGTTAAATAATTGTGACAAATGCAACATCTTTACTGTCTTTCCCCTCTTTCTTGGTGCTGGCGTGGAACCCAGGGCTTTGATCATGCTAAATATGTGCTCTGCCACTGAATCACAACCCAGCCCACCATCTCCTTTAAAAATCAATGCTTCAGTTGATTATCATGTAGGATATTGTAGTGGACTGATTGTATCCCCCAAGATATACTCTAGTCCTCACTGCCCCACACCTGTGCATGTGGCTTTATTTGGGAATAGAGTCTTTGCCGATGCATTCAAGTTAATATGAAGTCATACTTGATAAGGGTGGACCCTAAATCCAATGATTGCTGTCCTTGTAAGATGGGGGAGGTTTCGAGATATAGAGAGGAGGGCCAAGTGAAGATAGAGGCAGAAGTGGGAATGGTGACACTCCAAGCCAAGGATTGCTGGCAACCAACCACAAGAAGCCAGGAAGAGGCAAGGAAAGACTCCTCTCCAGTGACTTCAGAGCAAAGCAGCCTTGCCAATTGACTTCAGACATCTACTTTCCAGAACTGGGAAAGAACAAACACCTATTGTGTTAAGCCCTCCAGTTTATGGTAATCTGTTCCTGCAAAACTAATATAGATGTTGCTTATGTTTTAAAAAAAAATTTAAGAAAATTGTTTTCACTTCTCTCTCTCTTTTTTTTTTTTTTTTTTTTGTGGTACTAGAGCTTGAACTCAGGGCCTTCACCTCAAGCCACTCTACCCAGCCCTATTTTTGTGAAGGGTTTTTTGATATAGGGTCACACAAACTTTTTGCCTGGGCTGGCTTTGAACCGTGATCCTCCTGATCTCTGCCTCCTGAGTAGCTAGGATTACAGGCATGAGCCACTGGCACCCGGCTTCATTTCTCTTTGATTATATTTTTTAAAGTACAAATGTGGACTCTAATCAAATGACTTTTAGCACCTATGAAATACTTGTTAAAATGTACTTATTTATTTATTTTTAGCCAGACACCAGTGGCTCGTGCCTGTAGTGCCAGTAGTTGGGAGTCTGAGATCAGGAGGATTGCAGTTCATGACCGACCCAGGCAAAAAGTTCAGGAGACCCCATCTCAACCAGTAGCTGGCTGTGTTGGCACGTGCCTCTCATCCCAGTGATGGTGGGAAGCCTAAAACAGGAGGACCATGTTCCAGATCAGCCTGCGAAAAAAGCCAGACCCTATCTCCAAAATAACCAGAGCAAAATAGGCTGGGGGTGTGTCTCAAGTAGTAGAGCACATGCATAGAAAGCACAAAGCCCTGAGTTCAAGCCCCAGTACCACCAAAAAAAAAAAGGTTTTGTCTTTACATGTTCATGTGTACATAGATTATTTTATATAAATCCATAAATGTGATCATATTACATATCCTGGATTTTACGTTTTCCACATTGCAGATTTTTTCTTATTTTGTTAGTACTGTCTCTACTCTCTGCCTACATCTCTATCCCACACACCCAGGTACCTGTACAATGTTTTTCCTCCACGCTCAACAATATATACATCATATGTATAATCACAATGTACAGATATTTGCATATACATTCATACACATACAGCAACCACCCCTTTTCCACAGGGGGAACATCCAAGACCACTAGTGGATCCTGGTAACTATAAATTGCAGTACATTTTTCCTCTGTACATACACACCTACAACAAATTCAACGTGTAAATTGGGCATAGTAAGAGATTAACAATAATAATAAAGTAGAGTAATTACAGCAATAAACTATGATAAAAGTTCTGTGAATGAGATCTCTGTCTCTCAAAATATCTTAGCAGCTGTCTCAGTATCAGATATACTTCTCAGGGGCTGAAGTGCTGTGTGCAAATGACCCTTACTTTGACTTAATATTGACCCTAAAGCACAAGTAAAATGATGCTGGCTACTCACATATGCCAAAGAGAATCCATAAAGTTCTCCATTTCAGACCAAAAGTGAATGTTCTCAACTTAATAAAGAAAGAAAAGTAATCATATGTTGAGGTTGCTCAGGTCTACAGTAAGAGGCTAGGCTTTGTAGTACATACCTGTAATCCCAGCACTTTGAAGGTTAACGCAGGAAGATCAAGAGTTTGAGAATAGCCTGGGCTGCATAGTAAAACCCTGTCTCAAAAAAAAAAGCCAGGCATCTCACAGTTGTAATCTCAGCATCTCAGCTACTCAGGAGGCAGAGATTGGGAGGATTGAAGTTTGAGGACAGTCTGGGCAAAAACTTAGTGAGAACCTATCTCAACAAAATAAGTGAGCATGATAACACACACTTGTCATACTTGCTACTGGGAGGCATAGGTAGGAGGATCTCTGAGTGAGGTTGGCCGCAGACAAAAACATGAGACTCTACCTGAGAAAATTACTAAAAAAAGCAAAAAAGGCTGGGGCCATGACTCAAGTGGTAGAGCACCTGCATAGTAAGTTCCAGGCTCTGAGTTGAAACCCCAATATGTCAAAACAACAACAACAAAAGTACAGGAAAAACAAATCTCTGGGCTAACTGAAAATGAATGAAGACAGTGAAACCATGGATAAGGGAATGTATGATGCAGGGTTTTTCTCATTATTTGTTTTACAAAATGAACCAAAAACTTCTTGAACTTATGGCTAAAATCAAGTGTTAACAGAAAAGAAACATTACACATCCTGTCAGCCTCATGTGTCAACTTGGTGATTCCAGTGACTGCTAAACTAGGTGTTGCTATGAAGGTATTTGTGTATGTGATGATCTGGGTGCGCCTCAGTCAGTTGAAAGGACGTAAGGGGGGCTGAGGGTGTGGCTCAGGGCAGAACACGTGCTTAGCATGTACGATGTCCTGAGTTTAATCCCAGCACGGGGTGTGTGTGGCGGGGAAAGCCTTAAGACGAGACCTGAGACTTGTGGGAAGAGGAAGAAATTGCACCTGCTCATGTAGCAGGGTCAGGTTGCTTAGAGAGCTCCAGGTATCTCCCTGATGGCCTAGTCTGAGGGTTTCAGAATTGCCCCCATGCTGTGAGCCAACTCCCTGCAATATCACTTCAGATGCCTCCTACTAGTTCTGGTTTTTCTAGTTGAGCCCCAATGCAGTACACTGTTTCATTCAACAGTATCTCTTAGAGTCACTCCAAGCCCACTGATACACTATAGCTCAGTGTCTTTAACCATGACATACCGTTTTATGGCATGTATGTCCTATATTGTCCCATCACTTATAATTTCATGCCATTATGGAAAAGGCCATATTAAATACTTTCTTCCAGACTGAACCCCAGAATGGGATCTGCTGAGTTGAACAATTATATAGATGTAAAGGGAAAGGGAAAGCTTTCTCTGCAACCCCCCACCTGTACTCCCATAAAGATGGCTGGAATGAAGTGACAATGGACAGACTGATAGGAGAAAAAGGGATACACATTTATTAATGTGTGATAACCTACTACTCCAGTGAGGTTGAGATGCTTATGTGTCCATCATCTGAGAGGAGAGGGAGACGGAGAAGGTGACAATTCTGAGCGGTAGTAAATAATTTTAGGTGAACAACTGGACCCAATGATCAGACAATAGTTAGTAAATAATTCTCTTTGGGGATAGAATGGGCCTAGTAGATGAACAATGGTTTGTGATAAAACCTGCCCAGTGTGGTTCCATTCTTCAGTCTCCCTTCCTGAAGATATGGGGTTAGTTAATGAAAACTCGGGGAAGGGACCAAAGGTTGTTGTTTATTCTTCAGAGGGTTTGGTTTTAGGCAGATAAGGGAATGTCAGAATAAAGCCTCTTCTAGCATCTGTGGCTCTCCAAGGGCCGCAATACACTGTGGTGCCATACTTGAGGGGGATTGTTTTCTGTCCCCCAACATAGATATCTTCTATAATATCTATATGCTGATAAATATATTCAAATTTTTGGTGGTACTGAGGTTTAAACTCAGGGCCTCGCACTTGCAAGGCAGTGCACTTGAGTCCAGTCACCTTGAGCCAAGTCCCCCGCCCAGTATATTTAATTTTAACTTTAATTGCAAACAAACTGGAACAAACATTATATATAAATACTCTGATAATAAACACTGCTCTTCTTTTTGAACTTTTTCTCCCTGATAACTATAAAGGGGCATCTAATAATTGCATACACTTCCACTTCCATGATGCTTAAAGTTTGAGCATCTTTTAATATGGCTTTGGATATTGGGACTTGCCTTTCCTTGAAATGTTCTCTCTTTTTAAAAATCTTTTCATTACTTCATTGTTTTCCTTTTTATATATTTTTGCAGTGCTGGGGATCCATCCCAGGGCCCTAGATACACTAAGCAAGTGCTCTACTGCTGAGCTACACTCCCACCCCCTGCAATCTTCTTAACACTGTCTGTTTCACCATTAGGATGTTCGCCTATTTTTACACATTTGTAAAAAAATTAGAGTGCTAGAGATGCAACTCAATGGTAGGGCATATGCTCAGCGTGAAGGGGGCCCTGGATTTGATCCCTAGCACCACAAAAAATAGAAAAGAGAAAGAAATTACTCTTTTGATCCCCATATAGCAAAAATTTTAATGTGTTATTTATTAACTTTGTTTATGCTTTATAGAGCCAAAGTGTTTATTACATTTAATTGAAATATGCCTATTGTTTCTATTGTAGCTTTTAAATTTTTTTCCTTTTCCATTATTGCTTTTTGGTTTCAAATCTTGGTGAAAAAGGTCATTGATATCTTTAGAAGAGATAGTGTATCCTAGATTGTCTTGCACAGTTTTTATTACTTGATTATATTTCAGTCTTTAATTTGATTTTTTTGCAGGTCACCAGAAGCTCATGCCTTTAATCCTAGCTACTCAGGAGGCAGAGATCAGGAGGATTGCAGTTGAAACCCAGCTAGGCTAATAGTTTGCAAGCTCCTAATCTCGAAAATATCCAACCCCCAAAACAGGGTTGGCGGAATTGTTCAAGTGGCAAAGTGCTGCCTGGAGTTCAAACCCCAGTAACAAGCAATAAATAAGCAAACAGAAAAATCTGGTTGTTTGCTTATTTATATGTTTATAAACATATATATATGAGTAATTGCATTGTTCAGTCTCTCCTGATCATGTTAATTCAAAGTAGAGTAACAAAATCCTTGTTGTCAGATGTTAGTGACATTCAAATAGAGTGCTTGTGAAAGTTTAAGGACTGGGGCATGGCTCAAGTGGTAGGGCACCTGTCTAGGAGTTCAAAACTCAGTACCACAAAAAAAAGTTTAGCAGTGAATTTGTTCAAAGTACACTGTATGCATCTGTAGAATTATCACAATGAGCTCCCATTGTAAACTAATAAAAAAAAGTTTAGTGTGATGTTTGTTGTCATAGCTTTTTGAAATATATTTCTGCTTTCTGGTGGAACTTCTCCTTAATAAAAATATTTAGAGTCTTGGGCTGGGGCTGTTGCTCAATGGTAGAGCACTTGCCTAGCATGCACAAGGCCCTGGGTTTGATCTCTAACATTTAGAGAAAGCGAGAGAGTGAGAGAGAGAGAGAGAGAGAGAGAGAGAGAGAGAGAGGGAGAGAGGGAGAGAGAGAGAGAGAGGGAGAGAGAGAGAGAGAGAGAGAGAGAGAGAGAAGAAAGGAAGGAAGGCAGAGAAAGAACTAGTACATTATAAAATTGAGGTGCAATCTAGAAGATCTTAATAAAATCTTAATCATATTGTAAACAAATGGAGATTCAACTCTTTTTCAAATTCTTAAGTAATTTTAAAATGTTTTTTCGCCTATTGTAATTTTCACAAATTCCAAGACAACACTATTGTGCTCTTGGGTTACAATCGACATGCATTAAATTGTACCTGTTGAAATTGCAAGTTAATAGAGTTTGAAATATGCACACATGCATGAATCTATCACGGCAATCAAAAAAGTGAACATATCATCTTCAAGTTTTCTTTTAAAATTTTTGCAAACTCCCCCCGCCCCCACTACCTAGGCAATCCCTGATCTGCTTCTTGTCACTACAGATTAGTTTGCATTTTTTAGGGTATTGTATAAATAGAATTGTTCAGTAAGCACTTTTGTGGGGTCTGGTTTATTTTACTTAGAATAATCATTTGGAGATGAATCTATGCTGTTGCATGCATGACTGGTTCATTTGTTCTTACTGCTAAATAGCCCTGCATTGTGTGGCCACACCAGTCTACCCTGTGACTGTGAATAGACACTCCAGTTTGGGGTGATCACAAATGACACTATGACATTCACATTCAAGTCTTTACGTGGACACATTCTTGTATTTCCATTTTAGTAAATACAAAAGAAAGGTGCATGTGTCGTGTTTTACGAAGATGCCAAACTTATGTCATTTATACCATTTCACTAGTAGTGTGTGTGGCTCCATCTACCCCCACATCGTTGTCAATGTTTGGTATGATCAGTCTTTATTTTTGGACATTCTCATAGGAGTGCATGAATACCCATGTTCTTTTCATTTGCCTTCCCTAGTGACTAATGACAAAGGGCGTCTTTTCCCCTGAGTATTACTGTGCACATATCTTCTTTGGTGCCATCTGTCTCACTTGCATCGCTTACATTAAGAAGCCTATTTTTCTTTGCTGTGTTTGCCTGTATATAATGTGACCCGAGAGGACTCCCCATTACATCTCCTTTCTTTCTGTAGTTCCTGATTTCTGGAATTTGTCCCGCAAAGCCAAACATCCTGAGCTTCCCTGGATTCCCAAACTCAGGGACGTGGCCTGGGGTTTTCATCTTTTCACCCTGCCTGGCAGTCTGTCACTCTTTCCAGGGTCTAGAGGGTTTGTAGTGCAGAGCTCCGTGCTCAGGGGTCACTGGCCTTTGTTCTCCTATGGTCAGTTTCTTAAAAATTGGTTTATGTATTTTGCCTTTTTTTGGTAAGGGCCTAAAGATAGTCCCTGTTATTCCATTTTGGTTGAAAGTAGAAATTTTATACCAAAGGACTTCTGAATTTTTATAAAAATAGTAGTACAGTGTGTGTGTTTTCTTATGTATTAAGATGTTTCAGTGACTCAATTTGCTTCTGGCAGTATCTGATGACTTAAGACCTATTTTGTTTGATATTAACTCCAATTTTCCTTGAGTTAGTATTTGCCTGGTATGTGTGGCTGTGTGTGTAAAAAGAGAGACAGAATTTGTATAGAAATTTGGTGTGAAAATCTTTCTTCTTTCAGTTGTTTTACTTGTTCTTTTGCACTTATTGTGATTTGGATTTATTTCTACTATTATATGTTATTTATTTGCTCTATTTTTTTTCTGATCCTGGCTTACCTGTTTGGAGTTGATATTTTTTTCTTTTCTTTTTTTGGAAACAGGGTCTTGCTATGTAGCCCTGGCTGGTCTAGAACTCACAATTATTTTTATGTAATTTAATTTTGTGAAAGTGTCTCTTGTCCCACTCTCTCTCTCTTTGTCTCTCTCCTTTTTTCTCTTTTTTTGGTGGCACTGGGACTTGAACTCAGGGCCTTAGACTTGCTAAGCAGGCACTGTACTACTTGAGCCACTCCATCAGCCCTGAAAGTGTCTTCTGTTTGGTTTTCCATTTTTGGCTGTGCACAAGAGTTTATCATCTGTCTCTTCCTCGAACTCTGTACATCTTTCTACTAAGCAGGCCTCTACCAGTGAGCCTTGCCCCTAGCTCTTTTTGTTTTTAGTTATTTTTAGGAGATGGTCTCACATTTTTTGCCTGGGGCCTGCCTTGAACTGTGATCCTCCTACCTCTACTCAATTAAAATACTCAGTACCATGCCCAGCTTGTTTGTTGAAATGAGGTCTCGCTAAGTTTTTGCTTGGGCTGGCCTTGAACCACCATCCTCCAGATCTCTGCCTCCCAAATATCTGGGATTACAGCCATGTACCACCAAGCCCTACCGTTACTCTATATCTCTTTAAAACAGGAACTCAGGTCTCACTGTTCTACAGAATCCCTTAGCGGAGCTCACTTTGATGCACACTTACCACCCAGGATTGCCACTTTGGTCTTAACTTTTTTTAAAGATCATCACTTTATATCATATATACCAGATTGAGTCACTGAAAGTCTACAGCTTTGGTTTTTCTTTTCCAACCTAGTCTCCCGGGACCCTGTCGGTTAACAAGAAGGGTAGAAGCATCCATCACTTGTTACTGGCATTCGAAGAGAATGATTTTAAGAACTCAGCATCAGTGATGTTTGTTGTAATAGCTTCTTGAACCGAATTTCTATGTTCTGATGAAACTTCTTATTAAAAATATCTAGTATCTTATAAAATTGAGTTGCTGCATAAGGCTTTCTTCTACTAATTGAATTTTGCTCTAAGTGGATTATCTGACATGCTCTGAAATATGAACTCCTGCTGAAGCCTTCACTAAAACTGAGATGCTCATAGGTGTTAATGAGATGAATTTGCTGGTGTCTGATGCGGTGTGCCTTGTGTTTGAGAGCTTTTCATGTCCCCTGTCATCACATTTTCATTGCTCTCGGTGCTCCTGCGGAGTGCATAGGCTAGAAAGTGAGAGAAGGCTAATCTCACTTCACATTCAGCGCGTGGCCTGGACGGGGTCTCGCATGTACCCAGAGCGTGTGATCCCCGCAGAGAGGCCTTTTCCACTCTTCCTGCATTCTGGTGCATCTCTTTTTGACGGCTGTATTTCCTGAGGTCTAGCTTCTGCCCGGAAGGGAAGGGCACGTGCATTATCTTTATAGGGCATCCCGCAAATACGAATCTTCTCAGGCCCACTGAGATTTGACTTGCTATTGAGGGCTTTCTCGCCTTCCTTACATCCACAGGGCTTATCTGCAGTTTGGCTTCTCTGGTACCTAATGAGGCCTGACTGCTACTACTGCCTCCTCCCCATCTTTCTCCCCATCTTTCTCCCCCTCCCCTCTTCCCACCCCTCCAGCGCTGAGGATCCAGCCCAGCACCCCAGCACACTAGGCCCGCACTTTACCGCTGAGCCACCCAGCCAAGCGGGTTTTCAGCGTGGTCGCTCTGTGCGGAAGAAGATCGCTTTGTGCTGAGGGATTTGCAGCATTTCATACGCACTGCGGCTTCCCTTTTGTGTCACTTCTCAGGAACCTGTCGACGTATTTCTAGAGAAAGCCTTTCTCCTGATGGTCCCCTTTACTACAAACAGAACGAGCATAGCTTGGAGGACATGGTGAGGAAAACTCCAAGCTCAGCTTCTCCAACTATATTGTCACATGACAGCCAACCAGAAAACTTCTGCCACCATCCCCGTGAGAATCTCCATCTGCCCCCAGCCCTCAGTCCTGCCGTAGTTGACACCAGCTGGGGGTTTTCTTACCCAGTTCAGCTGTGACCCGGTGGATCTAGAGTAGCTCAGGTCCCATAGGGTGAGGGCATAGTCCCCAGGACTGCCGCCCACTTCAGGTGCCAACCGCAAGCCTGTGCTTCTGGCTGACCCTGACTTTCCCATGCCCCCTCCCTGGGGTCCATTCATATGCTAGAGCGAGTCACAGAACTCTGGGAGACTACTGAATTGTTCTAAGAGGATTACAAAAGATCCAGTGAACCCCAGAGGAAGACGACAAGCGGAAGGCAGGGTGGGGAGGGACATAGAGCTTCGGGGTCTTGTGGTTCCCTCCAGGAATCTCCACACCTCAGCCATCCTGAAACCCTCCGAACGCTGTTCTTCGGGTTTTTATGAAGGACTCATGACACAGGCATGATTGATTAAATCGCCCTTTGGTGGGGGGTGGGGTGCTGAATGCCCCAACTTTCTAATCCTGCCTTGGTGTTTTGGTAACCAGCCCCCCAACCTGAAGCTACCTAGGGGCTGCAAGCCACCAGTCCACTCATCAGCACACAAGACGGCTTCCTTCATTTTGCAATCTAAATTAAGGTCCAGTCTTTCCGTGTGACTCACATCTGAAGAGGTCTTTTGGAATTAGCTTGACTTCTCATTCCAGAATCAGGCAGCACTTCACTCCATGAAAGAGAATAAGTGTTCCCCACAGAGGAACACTTCCAAGGGAAGCACTTTTCCACTTCATGCATTTTCTGCTTTCTAACTCGACTGTGTTTCAGGAAGAATTTTTTTTGCAGTACTGGGGTTTGAACTCTGAGCCTCACACTTGCTAGGCAGGTGCACTACCTCTAGAGTCATTGGTTATTTTTGAGATAGGGTCTCAAGTTATGCCTGGGTGGGCTTGGACCACAATCCTCCTATATATGCTTCCCAAGGAGCTGGGATTACAGACATGTACCCCAGCACCCGGCTGACTGGAAGTCTTTTATGCAGCTTCTCTCTCTGCTTTCTGACTTTTCAGACTTCTTCTGGACAAACCTCTTTACAAGGCTTTCCCCAACATCTATGACTCTAGCTGTTTGAATTGACAATATCCAACTTCATGACTGTGATATTGTCATATAATAAGAAATGTATATTTGATCTCTGCCACATAACTCCTAAGCTCTTGGATTCTGGGGAGCGAGGATAACCAGGGGGCTCCTAGATTGCCCATAGTGGAGGCTGATCTCAGCAAGAGGGAGACTTGGTGAGGAGATTGAGGCTTTCAGCTCCACTTTTCAGCATCTAGGGTGCATGAGGAGATAAAGGGTAAATTGATCACCAGTGACCGATGACATAATCAATCCTGCCTGCATGAGGACACCTCCATAAATCCCCCAAAGGACTGGGTTCAGAGAACTTCTGGATGGCGGAACACACGGAGCTCCTGGAGGGCTGCGCTTCCCAAGCGGGGGTGGAAGATCCACATCGTGTTGTACATAACTTGCCTTAGGCATCTCTTCCACGGGCTATTTATCAGTGTCATCTATACTATTCTTTATCATAAATAGGAATTGTGAGGCTCTGACTTCTGTGAGCCATCCTAGCAAGTCAATCAAACCCAAGGAGGCGTTTGTGGGAAGACTGATTTAGAGCAGGTTGGTCAAAAAATATTTCCCACTTGCCACTTACAATTGGTGTTCAAAGTGGGTGGCAGTCTTGGGAACTTAGGCTGTCCTTAACCTGTAGGGTCTGACCCTATCTCCAGGTAGACTGAGTCAGAATCGCATTGAATAAGAGGATGTCAAGCTGGTGCCTGTTGAGAATGGCTTGGTGTGCAGGAGAACTCCCTCTAACCCCAAAATCAGATCACAGAAGCCTTCTGTACTGTATTGAGTGTGAGGGAAAAAACAGTTTGGTTATTCTTATTTCTCTCTCTCTCTGTCTGCCCCTCCCCCCTTTCATAGTACTAGGGTTTGAACTCAGTGCCTCATTCTAGTTAGGATGCTAGACACCCCCCAGTCCTTTTTTGTGTTAGTTATTTTCTGGATAAAGTCTTATTTTTTGCCTTGACTTGGTCTCTATGATCCTCCTACCTATACCTCCCATTAGCTGGGATTATAGTTATGTACCACCACACCCAGTTTGTCTGTTGAGATAGGGTCTTGCTAATTTTTTGTCCTTGTTGACATCTAAGCACAATCCTCACAAAATTCTCATCCCAAGTAGCTGGGAGTGTAGGCATGAACCACCATGCTCAGTCCCCTGGTATTCCTGGCAGTTTATAATGACCTTAAAAATCTGATAGTCTGGGCCACAAACAAAAGTAGACACTCCATAATAGCAATTCTTTGGCAGTCATCTTTTCTATTAAAAAATGGTGATTTTTATTTTCCACTCCATAATAAATGTCTGATTATATATAAAATTACATTTAAAAAATACTTATGTATTCAGTTCTTCAACCTTTCAAATTTTAAGAAAGGAAGGGAGGAAGAAAACCACTGCTAACTTGTAAATACTCTATCCCAGCCATCCATGTCCAGATAATTTCTCCCTCCCCTTTCCCACAATCTTTTCTGTTACTGGAGCCAGGTTCTTGGGTCCAGAAACCGTAGAAACAGAGACTGGACACAGAGGAATTCAGGCAAGATTTTATTAGGACATCTGTGAGAGCCAGATAGGAGATGGAATTCTGACAAGAGAAAGCCAGGCTGGCGGCTCCCAGAACAAAGGAAAGAGGGGCCTACTGCAGCTAGATTTCCCGTCAAAAGTCCTCATCCAGGTCCATCATGCAAATATGGGTTAAGGCTTGCCCAGAGTGTCCAGCCCTGTCACTCAAGGTCTGAGCTCAGTTGCAGGCAGCTCACTGGTCAGTGGAGGCTGACACTTGTTTGCATCTGTGTTGGCAGGATGAGTTTGTAGCTTGGATTTTTGGGAGGAGGGTGACTGTATTAGGGGTCAAACTCAGAGCCTTGTGCTTGCTAGACAGGTATTCTACCTCTTAAGCCACTCCACCAGCCCCTTTTGGTGTGGGTCATTTTTGAAATAGGGTCTTGCTTTTTGCCCCAGAGCCAGCCTGGACCTCAAGTCTCCTGCATAGCTGGAATGACAGGTGCATATCACTGAGCCCAGACATTGATTGAGATGGGGTCTTGAAAACTTTTTGCCCAGTCTTGAACTTAATCCTCCTGATCCTCACCTCCCAGGTAACTATGATTACAGACTTGATACACAGTGCCCAGCCTTAGCTGTTGTAGTTTTAATTCCAAGGTTTCCTGTGAACCCTGGGTCCCCATTTATGTATTTTCTTGGCTTTGCCGTGATGGTATGACTCCTGCCCATTTCCAGTGTCTGAGCATTTTGTTCCCCTTTTGGGTGGTCCCAGTTGTCTCAATACCATAGTTTTTACTCACTTTGTAATGTTGAATTAGTTACCTATGGCAGACATTAAAAGGTACCAGGTGTGACCAGGTGACCTAACACGACAGAAATTTATTCTCTCAGTTCTGGGGGTGAAATAAAGGTATGGGCAGGCCAGGCTTCCTCTGAGGTCTCTAGGGAGGACCTTCCTCTCCCGCTCAGCTCTGGTGGTCGCAGGCAGTCCTTGGCTTATGGGCGCATCTTGCTCCATCTCTGCCTCAGTCCTCCTATGTCTGTGTCTTTGTTTTCCTATAAGTACAGGCAGGGCTCACCCTACCCAGAATGACTTCATCTTAACCAATTACATCTGCAAAGGCCCTGTTTCCAAATAAGGCCCCATTAACAGGTTCCTGATGAAGATTTGTGGAGGGATGCTATTAAATCCACCACAAACGTCAACTATCCAGACATGTTCATGGAACCCACACCTGGACCTGTTTGGCTTCTTCCTGAGCCACTTGCTCCTAACCTTGGAGTTCTGAACAACTCTGGGTGTGAAACACGTTCTTGGTTTTTACTCTGCAGCCTACCCAGTTCCCCCATTAGAAGTCCTCTGCTGTCATCTCTTGTCCTCACAGTGCAGCCCTGAAGCTGAATGACTGGCTTTTTATGTTTTCTTTTTTGTCCTAGTATCTCATTTTATTTTGAACTTACAGAAAAGTTGCAAAAATAGCACAAGAATTCCCATATATGGCTGGGTGTGGAGCTCAGCAGTTCAGTATGTTGTTAGCATGTGTGAGGACCTGGGTTCAATCTCCCACCCTCCCCCAAAAGAATTCCCATAAACTTGTCATGCAGGTTCCACAAAAAAAAGTTAGTTTTTTTCTTATTCTTGTTCTTCTTGGCTGCACTGGGTTTCAAACTAAGGGCCTTGCACTTGCTATGCAGGCATTCTACCTCTTGAGCCAAGCTGCCAGCTCTATGTCAACCTTTTAGCCATGTTTGCTTTTCCTTCTCCCTCTGTGCATATGTACATACATATTTTCTCTTTCTGAATTATTTGAGAGCAAATTACTCAAAATATATTTCCTAAAAGCAAGGACATGCTTTTTCATATATCTACAATACAATGGTCCAAATCGGGAAATTAAGGTTTATATTAAGTATAATTAAGTATTATTGTGTAATCTATACAGTTTATTCCAGTGTGACCTGTTGTTCCACCAACGTCCTTCATATAGGTAAAAAATGATTTTTTCATCGGATCCAACTCAGAAATGTGTCAAATGTACTCGTCTTTTAGTCTCCATTAATCTGGAACTGTTCCTTGGGCTTTGTCTTTTACAACATTAATATTTAATTTTTTTCATGTCAGATTGGTAATATGCCCACATCAAAACAATGGCATGAAAACCCAGTCATTAAGCCACAAAAGGATCCACTTTTTCTTTCCTTTTACAGTACTGAAGTTTGAACTCAGGGCCTACACCTTGAGCCGCTCACCAGCCCTTTTTCATGATGAGTTTTTTCAAGATAGGGTCTCGCAAACTATTTGCCCAGGCTGGCTTTGAACCATGATCCTCCTGATCTCTGCCTCCTGAGTAGCTGGGATTACAGGCGTGAGCCACCAGCACCCAGCACCCACTAATATATTTTTCTTGCAGTACTGGGAATTGAACTCAGACCCTTGTACCTGCTAGGCAAGCACTCTAGCACTTGAGCCACGTACTCAGTCCTTTTGTTTCTACTTTCAGATAGGTTCTTGTGCTATCTTTGCCCAGTTCTATCTTCCTGTCTCCTCGTCTTAAGTATTTGTGATTACAGGCGTGAGCTACCAAGTCCAGCCCTCCACTAATGTTCTTAAAGAGTCGATTTGGAGTGAATAGAATGTCTGTTGATTTGGGACTTGCCTATTGCTTCCTTACAATTAGATTCAAGTTATTACTTTTTGGTAGTCATGTCACAGAAATGAAGCTGTGTTACTCTCAGAGGACCATATGCGAAGCACATGGGATCCATTAGCTGTGTCTGAGCATGGTAACTTAGGCATCTTCCTATGTTGCCCAGGCTGGCCCTGAACTGCTGGCTCAAGGAACCCTCCTGCCTCAGCCTCCTGAGGAGCTGGGACCACAAGGCAGGCAGTGAGCATATTATGTGTGATCTCTTGGTCAGGATGGTATCTGCTAAATTTCTCCACTGGGAAGTTACTATGTTTCTCTTGGTAACTGATAAGTATCTTTTTGGAGGGTGGTGTTGCTTAGTGGTATATAACTTGTCTAGCATGTAGGAGGCCCTTGGTTCTGTCCCCAGCTGCACAAGGAAAAATAAAAAACAGTATCTTTTGTGGAGACTCCTTGAGAACTACCAAGTTAATATTGAAGCATCAGAGTTTCACCTATTACTTTTAGTGTTCATTGATAATTCTTCCTTGAGAAGATGGATAATTACTACGACTGCTGCCAAATGCTCTTCATCTCCAGCATTCTTCTGCTTTTCCTGGAACTGTGTACTTTCCTTTCTTCCCCAGTGACTTGGAGGGGATTAGTTTGGGGTTTTTTGCTGCTGGGGATCCCCAGGGGGATCTCACATACTAGGCAGGCACCCTTGTACTAGCCTAGTGGTTAAATAGCATGTACAGCAGGGTGCCGGTGGCTCACACCTGTAATCCTAGCTACTCAGGAGACAGAGATCAGGAGGATTACGGTTTGAAGCCAGCCTGGGCAAATAGTTCGAGAGACCCTATCTTGAAAAAACCCATCAAAAAAAAAGGGCTGGTGGAGTGGCTCAAGGTGTAGGCCCTGAGTTCAAACTCCAGTACTGCAAAATAAGTAGATTGATAAATAAACAGATAGACAAATAAATAGCAATGTATTGCACATTAGTTATTTTTTGTTTTGTTTTTGGAGACAGGGTCATGCTACAGTAGCTCAAACTAGCCATCCTCCTATCTCTACCTCCCTGGATTACAGGCATGCACCACCCTACCTGGCTACTTTAGTTGATTGTTGTTTTTGTGTATTATCTGCTATAGGTGATTCTCCCTTTCTGCAGGCAGTTCCTACTGTTTCCTCATCCTCCCTCCAGGCTGCTGTTATCAGCTTGCACACCTCCAGGTCCACAGGTGCTCTGTCTTCCTCTTAGCCTCTTGGCAACCATTGGTGCAGTTGACAACTCCCTCACATTTTTGTCCCTTCACTTCTCAGGCACCACCATTTCCTGGTTGACCTGCTCTGCCTTTTTTTTTTCTTTTTAAAAAAATTTTTTTGAGACATGGTTTCACTATGTTGTCCAGGCTGATCTCAAACAATTGGGCTCAATCAGTCTTCCTGCCTCAGTCTCCTCTGAACAGCTGAGATTATACCCCACCATGCCAGCTCTTTTTGACTTCTTTTGATGACTGCCCTCTGTCACTGACCTCTAAATTCAGCAGCTCCTGAGAGTTCATTCCAAGATACTCTTATCTTCCTCATATACACACACTCTCTCTCTCTCTGAATCTTCAATAGATGGTTGCACCTAGTTAGACCTCTGTTAATTTTATTATTATTGTTTTGATAATATTGGGGTTTGCACCCCAATATTATTGGGGTCTCATGCTTGCTAGGCAGGTACTCCACTACTTCAAGTACATCCTCTGCCCATTTTGCTTTATTTTTCAGGTAAGGTCTGGCATTTTTGCTGGGGACTGGCATAAAACCTTTATCCTCTTATCTATGCCTCCATTTAGGTGGAATTACAGGCACATATCACACTTGGCTTGTTCTTTTATTTATTTAGGATTCATAAATAGTATGGGGGGGTGCATGTCAGAATTTCAAAATGTATACAGTATACATATATGAAGTGAGCAAGCTCACTCCCTTTATTATAGGCTTGTTCTTTGAGATGAAGTCTCACTAGCTTTTTAATCTGTGGTGGCCTTGACTCAATCTTCCCTATCTCACCTCCCAAGTAGCTGGGATTATAGGCACGAGCCACCATGCCCAACTTCTCTAACCCTGTATATTTACGTGAGTTATCTATTAGGAACTGCATCCTCAGCCCTATATATTTAAATATAATTTAAAATCCAGTGAATCCTAAAATTTCTAGTCCCATCTCTCTCTTGACTCTCAGATGCCTTTTCAGTATGTTTCTTTGATACTGAAAAGATATTTCAAACCTAACATAAGTCTAACAGAACTGTTAGTTTTTGTACCTCTCTGCCCAGTCTCAGTTGAGGCACCAGCTTTACTTGGGCACTCGCATTCTCAATTTTGAATCACTCTTGACCTTTCTCTTGTCATTACCAGCAGCCACCACCCTGTTCCTTATCCTATCCATTTGCAGGTTCTGTGACTTCACCTCCAGAACACACTTGGTGTGCATACACTCTCCCATTTATGTTCTTGTGTCTGTCCAGGACACTGTCATTTCCTTCTTAAAGCATATTGGGACATACTCCTTGTCTCTCACTTCTTTCCCTCCCTCTATAAGTCCCTAGAGCAGACAGAGTTATCTTTAAAAAAAAATGTTTTATTTCCTTGCTTAAAAAGCACTTAAACTTAACTTCAATACCAGCTGCACCCTTCCTACTCCCCTAAGCTGTCCTCATCACTGTACCCTTTGCCCTTTGCTGTAGCAGCTCTGGCCCTTGTCACTCTCAATGTGTTACAGTCAACTTCCATAATGCCATAGATTTTTGTGGATTTTTTTCCCTTTTGTCCAGAGGGTTAATTGATGAATCCCAAAGCACTGGAGTACAGTGCCTGGTATATATAACACTAGTTAATATTCTTTCAGTGAAAGAATGAGTGAATATGTGCATGTCAAACTTTTTAGCCTCATTTGCTATTTTTGCATGGCTGGTCTTTTCTTCTTTTTATAATCATCTATGTCACAACTCACATTAGCATTCTTGACACCATATTTAAACCGTCAGCATTACCGCTGCTTTGCATTTCCCTGCCTTACTCTCTTTATAGCACTTATCTCCTGGCTTTCTTTCTTTCTTTCTTTCTTGCTTGCTTGCTTTGGGCAGTGCTGGGGTTTGAACTCTGGGCCTTGTGCTTACTAAGACAAGCACTCCACCAGCCAAGCCATGCCTCCAGCCACTGGTTTCTTTCTCTTGCCTCCACTAGAATGGAAGCTCCATTAGGGCAGGGGCTTTTTCACTGTTTCCTCTTCTTTCCTCATTGTTTAGAATAGTGATGGTACCTGTACATGTTCCACAAATACTCCCTGTTAAGTCAATTTTATTGCGCATAAATTAAAAAAATATTTAAAGGCACAAAAAAAGCAGATGTCTGAGATTCACTCCAACCATCTTCATACATAAAAAATAAAAATCAGTGGAGTGGTGTCTCCTTGTAATATTTGTGCACTTCAAAGTTTGAGAACCTTTCTCTAAGTCCATGAGGGTAACTGGGCTCTCTATTCCAGACTGCCCCACCCCATGATCGCTGACCTCAGAGGCTCCAATCCATCAGAGCAGATGTAATAAGGTTAAATCTCAAAAGATTAATTCTCACTAGCAGACCAGGGTGCAGGGCTTGGCAGGCCACAGAAGGAACTATCCAACCTTTGGTGTTCTTTATTTATGACCCATTTTAGTGTCTTTGTTTTTTTTTCTTCGATACTAGGGTTTGAATGCAGGGCATTCACTTTGAGCCACTCCACCAGCCCTGTTTTTGTAAAGGCTTTTTCAAGATAGGGTCTCATGAACTATTTCCCCGGGCAGGCTTGGAACCATGATCCTCCTGATCTCTGCCTCCTGAGTAGCTAGGATTACAGGCATGAGCCACTGGCACCGGGCTCATTTTAGTGTCTTTCTTAACCAATATAATCACAGAACAAATGGCTTCCATGTCCATATACTCAGAGAAGAGCAAATGACATTTCTGCCTCCTCAGCACCCCCCCCCCTTTTATATTTTCTTTTCAGTTAAATTCAACAAGGCTTGGTGGGCACTGGTGGTTCAAAGCCACCCCGGGCAAATAGATCTTGAGACCCTATATCAAAAAACCCATGACAAAAAACAGGGCTGGCAGAGTGGGTCAAGTGGTAGACTGCTTGCCCAGCAAGCATGAGGCCCTCAGTTTAAACCCCAGCACTGCCAAATAAATAAGCAAATAAAATAAATTCAGCAAGGCTCATTACTGCTAGTCTTTATTCCAAGTTTAACGCTGCCTGCACAAGGCTCTATGGAAGACCACAACACCGGCTGTGTATGAGTCATGGTACTCACAAGGTAGTCATGTTTTCAAATGTTTATGAACAGAATGCTCCCCTTTCTCTCCACTGTGTTTAGTTATTTAAATAAACAAAACAGCAAAAAATGTAACTGAATGAATTTTCGTTTTTCCCTGTGGATGTTTTTTTATTCCCAAATCTTTTATGTGAAAGGTTTTTTTTGGTGGTACTGGAGTTTGAACTCAGGGCTTTGTGCTCTACCACCTGAGCCATGTCTCCAGCCCTATTCCCAAGTTTTTGCTTAGCAATATTTTTTTTTCGTGGTTACCCAATAATTTAGCCATTTTGTAGTTTAAAAAAAATTTTTTTATATCATTAACACTTCAGTTCCAGACAGAACTTTACTCAGTCGTAAAGTCTGATCTCCTTTAATCTTCGAATAGGCATAGCAAGGTAGACGTGACGGACGGGAAAACTAGTCTCTGAAGGTACAAGGAAGGTCCCAGGTCTCGGACATTTGTTGCCAGTGGGGAGTTGGAGTTGGTTGACCATTCCAGAGACTGAGCTCATTCCTCGCACTTGGTCGCTCTTGGAGAAGGCGATCTTAGGGCAGGGAGGGACGCGGAAGCCCCAGGTTAAGAGAGTGAGCTCGTCACTTGGCTAACCAGCGTTGACCAATGCTTCTCAGTAATTTCCTCCTGCAGAACCGAGAGGGGCAAAAAGGGCAGATGTGGTGAAGGCGCTCCAGGGCTTGGCAGGGACAGATCAGAGTCCCACGGGTCAGACACACGGATGGGCCGCGGAGGTCGCACCCGGGAGGCCTGGAGACCGCGGTCGGGGAAGGCGTGTCGGGACGCGGGGCGCGCTCCACCGCGCCCGGCAGGCAGGAGGGTTCGGAGGCAACCCGCGCCGGAGCGGGAAGCTCGCGGGGGACGCGTGCCCCGTGGTCACCCCGGTGCTGGGGAGGCCCTCGGCGGCGGACACCCGGGCAGCGCTGGACGCTTTCCCTCTTCTGCAGCGCCAGCTCTCAGCGGGGGCTTGACCCTGAATGCGAAGAGTCGGGCTTTCTGATTGGCTTAGAGTACGAACGCAGGCCAGCGCCGCCGGAGACCGGCTCTTCGATTGGATTTTACACGAACAGCCGAGCACGAAATAAAGAGGCCTTCCGTCATTGGGCCATTGTGTGAATCTCCTTTTGGCTTCTCTGCCGAGTGAATTAGCGTCTCAGGATCTTCGTCATGACTCTTAAATCTGGGCCTGTCAGTTCGGCCCAGCAAGTCTTGTTTCTAGGCACGGCATGGGGTTTACAGAGTTTAACCAATCATGTAACGTCGAGATCAGGTTGCCAGGCAGATTATGCTAATAAGACCCCGCCTTTTATGCTGCTCCCACTCTGCGGCGGGAAGAACCACCTGGAGGCGGCGGGGGGGGTTTGATTTCCATCACCCCTAGGGAGAGAGGATCGGGGACCCGCTGATCTTCCAGCTCCCCTCACCCAACGTCGTGTAAGTACCTAAAGGATTAAGGGAACCGGATAAACCAGGGTTCAGAGTACCCCATCGACTGGGAGGGTGTTTCGTCTTTGCTTAGTCCCACCCAAAATGGCGCCCAGCTTTTTCCGCGTCTCAGAGCCCGGCCGGGGCCAACCGACCGCGGACCCGGGTGTGGGGGGGAAATGATGGTAGTGGTGGGGGGGAGAAATCCCGGCGGCACCGCCCGATGGTACAGTCCAGCCGGGGCTGGGACAAGGCACCTCGCTCGGGGTGGGGGGTCAAACCATCTGCACCTTCCAAGGGGAAAGGGGTAAATCCCCTTCCAGGAGGCCCTCCGGGCGCTGCTGCGTTCAGGGATGGCTTCGGCGCCTCCTCGCCCTGGCCTTGCCTGCGCACGGCCTCCCCGGGGCGACCCCCGGCTGGCTCGCACGCTCCGCCGGCCGCGCGCACCTCTCCTCCCCTGCCTGTGTTGGTTGGGCCGGGACGGCAGTTGGGCAGCCTGCGCGCTCAGGCGGCAGTGGCGGTTGGACAGGCGGGCGCGCGGGGTGCGGCCGGCCGGTGTCCCTCGGTCGGGCGCCGAGGACCCGCGAGGGGGGTGGCGGCGCGGCCCGGGCCTCGGGGCGGGCGCTCAAGGCCCAGGGCTCTGGGATGGGGCGCCCAGCTTTGTCTGGTGAGGCCGCGCCGCCCACCTGCCATTGACCGCTGGTCCCCCGGCTTGTGTTTACTAGCTGGCGTCGCCTGGACCAAGAGGCCCCGCCTGCCGGGGTGTGGAGGTGGCCCGGGTGGTCAGTGTGTAAACAGTTTCGGGTGGGCAGGGCGCAGGCCCAGGTCTTGTCGCGGCCTGGTCGGGTCACCTGCGCCGGTGCTGCAGTGCCAACCTGGCAAGGCCAGTCCATATCTGAGAGCGACTTGATGGGGGCCAGGTCTCCAGCTGGCATTTAAAAAGCATTTTATTAAGCATTTTGAGAAGTCTGTACTAAGTAAAATGGGTGAACCGCCGTCTGCCCTCCAAGCACACCAACTGTTGCATTTGGTTTGCCTGTGTTAGCCTTGCAGTGTAAATAGTTGGATTTCTGTCCATTTTCAATCTGTGTACACTTAAGCAAGAGAAGGGAGGGCTGGCTTTGTGCTGTCATCGGGGATTAAAGGTGTGATGAGACCGAGCCGGGTAGATCCCGATCCGATCCTACTTCTCACCTGCTTGGGCCCCCCCCCGCCCCCTCCCGTCCCAGGTCCCTTCTTGCTGCTGTTTCGCGGCCCCCTCTCCGCAGAGTTGGGCATGGGCTCCTGCAGTAATCGCTTTGAAGGCAGGACTCCTTGATACACTGTTACATTGTATCCACCCGCCACTGCCTATGGATACTTACTTGTTGCGCTAGAATTAAGGAAACAAAAAGAAAATTAGGATTGCTTGGGGGCAAAGCAGTATATAAACAATATTTATTCAACCTGGTGTGTTTAGAAATTAACTTCACCAGGTTTACTTTTTACAAATTGAGTTGACACAAAGTGAGCCATTTTAAAGAAGTGAAATAATTCAGCGACATTTAGTAGAAGGTTTACATTTTGTATTTTGGATCAAGACATACTTACATTTTTTCCACCTTGTGACTATTATTCTGTGCGCATCTTTCTTTTTTTTTTTTTTTGCTATACTGTTGTTTTGTAAGGGTTCGAAATCCCTGTTTTTCTGAAGAAGTCATGTTTTGTAGCATGCTCCACCTAGTAATGTGTGCAATATGGACTGTACATCTGAGTACAGCGTTGTAGTTGAGCGTGTTCTAGATAAGACAAGACCCTGTCTTCAAGGGCCCTGATGCTTTTTTTCTTTTTTCGTTTTATTGGTGATACTGGGGTTTGAACTCAGGGTCTCACACTTGTTAGGCAGGTACTCTACCACTCTGAGCCACTCCACCAGCCCTTTTTTGTATTGGGTATTTTCAGGGTCTTGCAAACTATTTGCCTCGGCTTCGAACTGCACCTGACCCTGAATGCTTAGGGATTATGGCATGCCAATCCAATATAATCCCAGATTGATTGGCTCCACTTTAAACCACTTGCCTGTGGGCTTTGGGGGGGGGGGGCTTTTTTTTCCTCCGAGTTTGAAGACTGCATGGTCATTGTATAAAACACAGAAAACCTAAAAATAGCATGGAAGGTTAAAAACAAAACAAAAAACGCTTAAAGTATAACTACCAGAGATCATCCTTGTTATCTTGGTGTGTTTCACATCTTTTTGTGTGTTTGTGTGCACGTAAAATACTAGTATGTACCTGGCATTCATGTGGTTTTGTGTCTATTTTCTTGGAGATGTGTGCCTAAAGACTTAACAAATGGTTTGCCACTTTTTCAGTAGTTTCTTCCATTATTTGAAGGAGGCCTCAAGACGTCATTTGAACTGCAAGAATTACAATATTTTAATTCATTTCACTTTTTAAGTTTGGAAGTGATGAGTTCACAGTTGTCCTGCTTCAGCCTCCTGAGTGCTGGGATTGCAATCGTGGATTACAACTCCCAGTTTCATTTTACTTTTTAAAAAGCATAAAAGGGCTGAGAACTACTGACCTGTAATTTTGGTTTCCTCAATAAGTTTACATTTTAAGCCCTGGTAAATACATGGTAGCTGCATAATTTCATTTGGTAAAATAAACTATTAAACATCCTGTTAGTGCAGAGTTTGTTTAGCCAGAGTTTTAAACTTGAATGCTGATGTACTTTGTCCTATTGAACTAGAATAGTCGCTCCAACTCCACCCTACAGAGTATAGATGCACCCAGTCCAGCAATTTGTCTTTCACAAGCAGAACTTGCCATTTTAAATTTATCATAGGTACTGTTAATAGACTAACAAAGTGCGGGGGGGGGGCCTTCTTTTTTTTTTTTTTTTTTTGGCATTACTGGGGTTTGTGTTCAGGCCCTTCCACTTGGGAGGCAGGTGCTCTCAGCCCTTTTTTTGTGATGGATTTTCAAGATAGGGTCTCCAGAACTATTTGCCTGGGTTATCTTCAAGCTTTGATTCTCCTGATCTCTGCCTCCTGAGTAGCTAGGATTACAGGCGTGAACCACCGATGTGCAGCTAACAAAGGAAAATTTGGTTAGTTAAGAAAAAGGAAATACTGAGGCTGGGGGTGTTGCTCAGTGCTAGAGTGTGTGACTAGCATGTGCAAGGCTCTGGGCTCAATCCCGGCACACACACACTTGCATACTTCCACACAAATTAGAAAGAACAAGGAAAAGTTTGCCCCAATTAAGTATTTGCAGAATGGTTTGCAGTGGTTCTTCTGGCAAAACGGAGGATAAAGACAAGAGGGCACATAGGGAAGTTATTTTTTCATTTTGGTGGTATGGGTTTTCAACTCAGGGCCTGAGAGACCCTCTGGCACTTGAGCCACTCTGCCTCCTCTGCATAGGGAGCTTTTCTTGATTTTATTATTTTGGTCCACAGTGAAGATGCTTTCCTTTCCCTACCTTAGCATTAAACTGTTTACATGGTTTAGTTGAATCACTGCTTAAGTGATTGAAGGGTATTTGGCCTCTGTGCTTTTAAAATTGGCAGTTATAACATTGGTTTAAGACTTGTGTGGAACATTCTCAATTTACGACTCCTGTAACATTGTATCACACTGTTAGTTCTAAATCTTATTTCCATTCACTCCCTTTCCAAAATCCTTCAGTGTGTTCAGCATCGCTCACATATGGGTAGATTTTAAATTTGTTCAGTTTGTGAAAAGCACCTGCAAGTAGGTTCTTTTTTTTTTTTTATTTGTTTGTTTTTGGTGGTACTGGGGTTTGAACTCAGGGCAGGTGACCTACCACTTGAGCCACTCTACCAGCCCTGGAAGTAGGTTCTTTATGGATAACTTTGAAACATTTTAGGGGAGTGAAGTGTGTGTGTATGGATATGGAGAGGGAAGAGGGAGGTTCTAGATAATTCCAAATTAGAATTGCAGCAAGACTAGTAAAACTGAACTGAACACACTTGTTATAAGACCAGTGTTGCACAGGACTTTAAGGATTGCCAAGTGGTTATTTTTTGCTAAAATAGGCTATTACTGGTTGATGATCACTTTTTAGTTGAACTGTCATTTTACTTCAAACATGAGAATATAGAGCTAAATGTTCCCTGTTTTGGTCTATATCCTTCAATTTTGTGATCTGAGTGATGTTGCAGTCCACACAGCCTGCTGTGATCCATAGTTCTGTACTGTCTAGTACTGTACATAGTCGGAGACACATGGCTGTTATGTGTGGAATTTATACATAAGATTTTGAGAATTAGTATGGAAAAATATAAAATATCTCAGTATCTAAACAATTGATTATGGGCTGGTAGAGTGGCTCAAGTGATATAGTGTCTGCCTAGCGAGCACAAGGTCCTGAGTTCAAGCCCCAGTACCACAAAAAAGAAGGAAAGAAAGAAACAAACAGAAAACAACAAAAAATTGATTATATGTTGAAATGATAATATGTTGGATAGATATAAATATATTATTGCAATTAAGTTCACCTGTTTCTATTTTAAACAGTGTGGCTACTCTAACATTTAAAATTATGTTGCTCCCATATTTTTATCTAATTGCTCAGTCTAAGCCTGATAGCGGTAGGGTGTTCCCAGTTAGCAGTAAGACACAATGTACTTACTATCTTTCAGTGTCTATAATTTCAACTAACAAATACTGCTAATTTGTAGCTGTATTTGATTTTTCTAGTGCTATGATAGCCCTCACAAACCCACAACTATTCATTTGAAAAATGTCTTAAACTTGGAACCACTTCCAGATAATTGTGTTGACTTACTGAATTAATATTTTCAATTAATCAGTTGAACTTAAAATAATAAGGTGATATCTGCGAACACATCACCTATTAAAAATGCTGAGCTGAGCACAATCAGATGAATTTCTCCAAATTGCTGTTACTTTTTGTTTCTTCCGTGCTGGGAGATCGAACCCAGGGCCTTGAGAATGCTAAGCATGTACTCCACCCCTGAGCTGTATTCCAGCCCTCACTGATTTTTATAACTGACCATTTCTCAGAAGGCTAAGAAATAGTCCTTGGAGAAACTTGAAATTGAGAAAAATCAAGTTACCATTTTTCTCCTTTGGTTTAGGTGATTAATTCTTTTTGTGCTACTGGGGTTTGAACTCAGGATCTTGTACTTGCTAGGCAGGTACTCTACCACTTGAGCCATGCCCTCAGCCCTCTCCTATGATTTTGAAAAAGGCCACAGTCATTTATAGAACACTTTGGACCAGCTCCTGGGCCAGGTGTTCTTTTAAACACAGTGAATCATCACCTACAAACAAACATTTTTTACTCCTAGATTTGTGTTGAAAATTCAGCCCTAATCTATATTTGTACATGTATTTCCTTTTCCTACTCTGTGTAGAAGTTTGATGTGGTGCAGTATTTAATAGCATGGGCCTGGGGGTAAAGGAACCTGGATTTATTGCTCTGCTCAATTTACCGTCTGTGATCTTGGGCAAATTACTTAACTTCTCTAAGCATTAATTTTCTTATGAAATCATTTAACTAGTTCCTTAATTATTAATAGGGGCAATGATGGTACAATCTTACCGATTTCCTGTGAGGATGCTTGTTAATCACTCACGACAATACTTAGTATAAAAGGCTCAGTGCTGAAGCACACAGTACTGAGTGGCCCAATAAGAGTTTCCTTATTTTGAACCTCCCTTCTGCTTACCCAAAGTGGTCTTCCCCCTGACCGTAACCCCTTGATATTCTCATTCATACTTTCTCTCCTTCCCTCCCAGGGGCTTCCATCCTCTGCCTCATCCTCTTTCACTTGTTTTGCCCAACAAACTCCCATCCATCCTTCTAGAGCAGTTGTTGTGAAACTTTTTTTTGGAGACAGTTCTCACTATGTTGCCCAGGCTGGCTTTTGACTCCTGGGCTCAGGTGATCCTCTTGCCTCAGTCTGCTGAGTAGCTGGGATTACAGGTAATAACCACAGTGCTCAGCTTGCTAACCTTTTTTGTAAAGCACCACAGAATAAATATTTCTATATTTCCTGTCAGTGATACAGTCCTTGTAAAAATAATACTCTTCCTTGCCCTGGAAAGCATGGCTGTATTTCAATAAAATTTTATTTTGAATCCTGAAATTTGAATTCATATACCTTTCATGTGTCATGAAATATTTTTCTTTTGAACCTTTCTAACCATTTTAAAATGTAAAAGTCATTCTTTGTTCACAGGCTGTGCAAAAAAAAAAAAAAATCAGATGTCAGGCTGCCCACAGACTGTATTTACGAAGTCCTGTGCTACAGCAAGGTGAAAGCACCGGTCCCTTACTGAAGCCCTGGGACCATCTTATTTGAGAGTGGTCCATTTTGTCTCAAGGTCCTACGGGATTTTTGTACTGCTTTGTACTAATAGTAACATTACTTAGTGCTTTACTTTGTATTGCATGCAATAATTTATGCTGTTTTCTTTCAAAATAGATTATAAGTTCTTAGAAACTACAGATGTTTTTTAGTCCTTCATAAAACTGTAGTACAAAAAGAGTGCCTTTTACTCACTGGATTCTAAAATGTTTTGATGAATAAAGGAGTAAATATAATTAACTTATGACATTCATAATGGCTTCTGAAGTTTTCTCTCTCCAAAATTCTTATTATTTTAAAAAGAATATTCTTTAAAATGGAATATTCTTCTGTTCTTTATAAAGAATAGAAGTTGACTAGGGATGTGGTCCTGTGGAAGAGCACTGGCCTAGCATGTGCAAGGCCCTTAGTCTCATCCCCAGCACCACCAAGAAAGAACTTTATTTGCTCATGGTGCTGGAAGCTGGGAGTCTGAGATCCTGGTGCTGGCACCTGGCAAGAGCCTCCTCGGTGTATCCTAACATGGGGGAAGGCCCCACATGGCAAAACCAAAATTCTTATATTTAGAAGCAGATCCTACCACAGTTTTAGCATTCCTTGAAGATTCTGAAGGCAATTTATGGGGGATATTTTCACTTGCCACAAACAATTATTATGGGCAACCTTAATAGAATGTCCTTCTGCTGGGTGCCAGTGGCTCACGCCTGTAATCCTAGCTACTCAGGAGGCAGAGATCAGGAGGATTGTGGTTCAAAGCCAGCCTGGGCAAATAGTTTGTGAGATCCTATCTCGAAAATACCTAAAACAAAAAGGGCTGGTGGAGTGGCTCAAGGTATAGGCCTATATGTATATATATGATTTCCTTCTGATATGTGAATAACTATAATTTCTTTGACTAGGTATTGCTTTGTAATTGACTACTTTTTAAATGTCCTTTCCAAGGTACCTATTTACATTTAGTTCTTAACGTGTGACACTGACAGAACAGAGTTCAATTTTACAAATGAAAAAAAGAAGAGGTTTAGTGGATTAGACAAGAATGGGGAGACAGGCAGTAGGAGTAAGAGGTCTGTGTGTGCACTAAGGAGGCTTCACCCTCCTTGTCATTTATTCACATCTTCCTTTATTCTCTTAAAGCTGATAAGTTGAAAATTATCCTGGATTTTTTGTTGTTTCTGTGGTGCTGGGGATGGAGCCAAGGGCCTCCCATGTGCTAGCCATTGAGCTACATCCCCAGCCCTCCAGCTCTGGACTGTAAGTACTTCATCCTGTGATAAATGTTAAGCACTTGTGAACAGTAATGTGTAGGACACTTATTGATATAACATGCGAGCTCTTTCAAAGACCTTAAACCTGTGGAGTGAGATACTGCATAATTACAAAACAATAACTCTAGAATGAAAGTGACAGTTTCCCGCACTTTGATGAATATTTTTCATTTAAAGTTTTAAGAGGGATTGAGTTGTAGCTCAGTGGTAGAGTGCTCGCCTAGCATGCACAAGGTCCTGGGTTCAATCCCCAGCACTGCCAAAAGCAAAAATGTTTTAAGAAAGTTCATGTTCATATTGATAGATACTTATCCCAGGTTGTAGGTATGTGTGTTTTACATCACTATAGCAAATAACTCAGATGATCAACTTGTAAAGAGGAAAGTTTTCTTTTGGTTGTGACCAATTTGCCCTTTTGCTTTGGGACCTATGGTAAGGCAGCAAATCATGGTGGAAGCATGTTGGGTCACAGCTGCTTACCTCATGGTCAGAAAATGAATAAAAGACTGGGCGCTAAGACTCACACCTGTAATCTTAGCTACTCAGGAGGCAGAGATCAGGAGGATCGAGGTTTGAATCCAGCCTGGGCAAATAGTTCAAAAGACCCTGTCTTGAAAAACCCATCACAGAAAAGGGTTGGTGGAATGGCTCAAGGTGTAGGCTCTGAGTTCAAACCCCAGTACCACCAAAAAAAAAAAAAAAAAAAAGGGGAAAAGACTGGGGTCCCATGATCCCCATTGAGGGCACAGCCCCAGTCACCTCAAGTCCTTCCATCAGGAACTAGCTCTCAAAGTTTTCACCATCTCTCAGTAGCACTAAGCTGGGCATCAAGCCCTTAAAAATGGCCCCTGGGAGACACTTAGCCAAACCATAGCACGAGGCAACTACTAAAATATTATGTTCTTCATATGTCATTTAAAATGTTTCCAGATCCGTGGTTTGCAACAGTTATAGATTGTAGCAGATATACATGCATATTTGGGGTACTGGGTTCAAATGGAAGGCACCAGGCATGAGAGGCAAGCTCTCTCTCCCTGAGTTACACCCCAACCCTGCAGACATATTTTAAGTCTAATAATGTATGTATAAGATTTTATAAAAAAAAATCTGTAAAACTTTATTGAGTGACTTTAAATTAAAACCTAAGCAAATGGATAGCACGGGGCGGGGGCGGGGGGGCGGTTCAAGGATTGGAGATTCAATATTGTAAGGGTTTTGATCCTTTGGAAGCTGATTTACAGATTTAGTGTGCGCCCAGAAAAATTGTAAAAACTAGAAAGCTAACTCTAAAAATTTTGCCATGGCCCAAGAAAAGACAAAGCACTCTTGAAAAAGAAAGAAAGGTTGAGAAATTTCTCTGCTGGAAACCAAGAGATGTAATGATTAAGACAGTGTGATACTGCACTGGATAGATTAATAATGGCAGGTCAGTAGAACACCAGAAGGAGCCCAGAAATAGCTCCTATATGTTCAGACACTTGATTTATGACCCAGGAGGTATGGCAGATGAACAGCAAAACAATAAGGGCTTTTGGGAGTTCTTGTAGGAGAGTGTATTCAGACGTATAGAGAAGGGACTCTGAAGCCAGATGCTGCATATGCTAAGTCTTGAATGTGTACTTCAGAAAGGGAGGATCGCATGTCTAATAAATGTATGAATCCAAGGAAACAAATTACAACCACAATGCTGGAACCCTGTACCTCTAAATTAAAGTTGGCATACTAAAGCCTGAGGATGCTGAAAAACAGACTTTCATACATGGTTAGTAGGAGAAGTATTAGTATAACTACTTTGGAGAATGGTTCAGCATTACCAAGAAAGTACAAACGTAAGGGCTGGCAGTGTGGCTCAAGTGGTAGAATGCTTGCCAGGCAAGCCTGAGGCCCTAAGTTCAAACCCCAGTATTGCCAAAAAAAAAAAAAAAAGAAGATGATGAAGCTGGGTGCTGGTGGCTCACACATGTGATTCATACCTACTTCAGAGGTTGGGATTGGGAGGATTGAGGTTTGAGGCCAGCCTGGGGAAATAGGTTGTGAGACACCCTGCCTCCCCCACCCTACCCCCACCAATCTTCAAAATAATCAGAGCAAATGGACTGGAGGTATGGCTCAAGTGGTAGAGCACCTGTTTTGCAAGCAAGAAATCCTGAGTTCAAACCTCCAGCCCCAATTAAAAACAAAACCTATCCTAATGCCCACAATTCTGCTCTTGGAGAAATGCCATACATATGAGAGAACAAGAAAAAAATAGTTGGGAGTAATTTATTTTCATGATATGAATTGATTCAGTTAATGTTTGAGGGCTGTGTGTTCTATACACACGGATTCTGTACACACCTCTTTTTCAAACAGTGAATAAATGCTATTTATATTTTCCCACTCTGCTGAGTATTTTTTTTCCTGCTGAATATTTTAATAAACTTCCATCCAATGAGTTCTTCAGTTCCTAAAACAATACTAAATGTGGAATCAGCATTTGATAAATACTGTGTTTTTAAAAAATGTTACTTGAATTTGTACAATGGAAGCCCTTCAGTATGGCTTTGTAGTCCCCCCCAGTCTCTGGCTGTTGAGCAATTTGCTCAATTAAAGCTGTTTGTGGGTTGTAAATTACAACCTCCTCTAGTTCCCATGAGATGAAGTCTAGCCTTGGATTGCATCATCCATTAGGAGCAGGAGATTGCAGCAGGTCCAGATCCTGGTGCGGTCCTGGCAGCTTTGCCAGGGGTGAAAGCTGTGGTGGCAGAAGGGAAAGAGGTCCAAGCTCTGTGGTAACAGGAGTCTGGGGCAAAGTCCCACTTAGTGCTATGGTCTTGGACAAGTAACCATACTTGGTTGTGGTGAGTTTTTTGAAAGCCAGTATTTAAAGGGCATCTCAAAGTGCCCAGCCCCTGATAGATACTCAGTCAATAGCACAAGCTATAATTATTACAATTCCACTAGTTGTTTACCTCAGTAACTGAGTTTCCACAGTATGCATTTTGAATCAGAATGCATTTTGATGGACTGTGAGGATGCTGATTTGTAAAATCAAGTCTGCATCTGTCAAAGCATTCTGATTTTGTGGTCTCATTTGACTGCTCAGTACATTTGCAAATAAACCCAACATGTGGGCTACCCCTCAACAAAATGGCCACTTAGGTGTTTGCAAGGAACCACCATGTCTGAGATTTCTAAACCCTAGTGTCTGTATTCTGTCTTTCTGGGTGGAAAAATGCTACTCACATGGTTTTGAAGACTCTATCAATTTGGAGTTGAAATGTATTTTCTGGTGAAATACATCAGGTTAAGGGAAAACCCATGCCTATAGTCAAGAGATGCTTATTCCCAAGCCAATTGTTTAATAAATGTCAATAAAAGAGACTTTTGGATAACTTTATGATCTAATACTTAGCCTGTGGCAGTTATACTTTAAATTTAACATATAATTAACATTTTTAATACATGCTATACTATTATACTATATACTGTAACAAACATGTTAACAATGAACTTCTGTGTTAGGTAAGATAAATGGTATTATTCCAATTGTCAAGACAATGAAATCTTGCCCAGCATGGTTGTTCACTTTTGTAATCCCAGGAATTCAGAGGTGGTGACAGGAGGATTGCAAATTGGAGACCAGCCAGGGCAAAGTTAGTCAGACCCTATCTCAAAAACAAATTACAATCACAGTGAAATGCCCTCATTTTATTAATATATGCTAATTAAAAAGTACAAAACAGGCCGGGGCTGTGTCTGGGCTGCCCATTGGACCCTGCCCCTCCTTGCCAAGGCTAAGGCTTCCAAACTCCTGTGTGCGTTCGGGCAAGGGCACTGTGTGCCAGAGGATTGCCCAGAACTATGGCCTCCAGCATCTCTCCAGGGGCCATTTCTTGTGGGAGAACCTCAAGGTCAACACGGGTAATGTTCTGGAGGAGAGCACAGCAAGCCTCTGTGTGTCCACCTTTATAGTTGAAGGTTGGATGGAGACAAGGCAACATGGCAAAACCCCAGGACGTGGAACCTTTGTAGCATTTTGAATTGGAAAGTAGCTCAGGCCATCTGCTGCAGTCCCCACGACATGGCTTGCCTCCTCCTACAGCCGTGGCATGGTGAAAAGCTGCCCTGCAGGAAGGGGCCACTGTGACCTCATATCTCTGGGAAGGAAGTCTCCCCTCACCTGCCCTGGGAGAATCAGTTTCTTAACTCCAAACTTGCCTGTTGATTCTATTACTGCTGTCCAATGCAGTTATAATGCAGTGGAATAAATGTCTAATTTACCTGTTTTTTTTTTTTTGCTTTTTTTTAAAAGTACAAAACAAAAAGACCAAATACAAATACAAATAAAGGGACTGCAGTGTGGCCCAAGAGAAGAGCACTTGCCTCGTATGTCAGGCCTTGGGTTCAATCTCTAGTACTGGAAAAAAACAAAACAAAACAAAAATAAAATCTTACGTGTTTTCAAACATATTACCTTTCCATACTGAGAAGTACTTTATTTATTTACTTATTTTTGCAGTACTAGGGCTCAAACTCAGGGACTACACCTTGAGTCATTCCACCAGCCCTTTTTTGTAATTTTTTTTTTTTTAGTTTGTATTTTTTGAGATAGGGTGTCATTAACTATTTGTCCAGGCTGGCTTTGAACCGTGATCTTCATGATCTCTGCCTCCTGAGTAGCTAGGCCACCGACGCTCTGTGAGAAAGCACTTTAAAAAATATCTTGACTTACATAAGACAAGTCTGAATACTAGGCAGAGATTTTTGGTATACTCTGTTGTCTTGTTAAGATGGAGGAGGTTGAAATTTGGTAGATTATAGCTCTTAATTACATGTAGTAAGATGGAGGCGTTTTCATTTCATTTTTTTTTTTTTTTTGTTGCAATGCTGGGGATTGAACATGTGGCCTCATGCTTGCACAGCATATACTGTATCCCTGAACTGCATCCCCAGCCTATGACAGAGGTTCTGCTTTGTTTTGTTTAGCTGTGCTGGGATCAAACCCAGGGCCTCATGTATGCTAACCAGGTTCTCTACTACTGAGCTACATCTCTAACCCAAGGTAGATCTTTTTATGAAGGCAGTGAGATCCTTAATATGTTCAGTGTCTTGCTAATAAAATAAAAAACCATTCTGTGTTTCACATCTAACTGTGGTTGAGGAATAAGAATTTGAAAATGAAAAACAGATGAGGCCTAATTAGCCTGTTTACAGAGGCTCTGAATTGGCTATAAAAGGGAATTCAGACAGAGATCAATTCATTTCATAGTCCTGAGTCAGTTATGGTTCAGTTTCTTTGAACAAAAGACTGTATTTTTCAGGAGTTAAGATAGAGTGAGCAAGTAGTTACACTGTTTTTTTTTTTTCTTCTTGTATTATGTAGTGTTAAATTATGAAAACTGTGCTGTAGAATAATTTTCCGCTAAGCCTTTTTTTTTTTTTTTTTTTGGTGGCACTGGCATTTGAACTCAGGGTCTCACTTTGCTAGGCAGGCACTTTTACTGCTTGAGCCACTCTGCCAAGCAGTAAAAACCCATCACTCTGTGATGGGTTTTTTTCAAGATAGGGTCTTGTAAACTCTTTGCCTGGAGCTGGCTTTGAACAACCATCCTCCTGATCTCTGTCTCCTGAGTATCTTGGATTACAGGCATGAGCTGCAGGTGCCCAGCTTCTCCAAGCTTTTTTTTTTTGGCAGTACTGGGGTTTGAACTCAAGACTTCACGCTTGCTAGGCAGGCACTCTACCGCTTGAGCCACTCTGCCAGCCCCTCTAAGGCAATTCTAATAGTTAAATTATTTTTTCCCCTTAGTCAAAACATTTGAATTTAACAAGGAAAAAGCTTATGAAAAATTGTGTGTCTTTATGCATTATCCAGGATTTTATCCTAAGGACTTGGATTTGTGGTTTGTTGAGTCATAGATACCACCCAGAACCACCTGTATGGAAGGCTTTTAGGCTGCAGGAGACCCACCTGAAAGCCTCCTGCTTTGTTACTGCCCTGCTACCTCAACAAAAGAGCTGGAGATATGTGGACCAGATAGCTATCTATGCACAAGTGTACCAGGGCACAGGTGGTATCTGTCCTTCTGCCAGTTGTCTTGCAAATGATTGCTGCCTTTGTGGAAGGCTGGAGGTGTGGCTAAAGTGGGGGAGCACCTGCCTAGCAAGTGGAAGGCCCTGAGTTCAAACCCCAGTACCATTACGAAGAAAAAAGAAAGATCTTATACAGAGGAGACGGGAAGGAATATGGTTGGAGCTTTGAAAATCCAGTATCTATATGAAAAACATGAATGCTCAGTGTTATTTGATGAGTCATTTGCAGTCATCTTTCAGCCTTCAAATGCTCTCCATAAATTCCCCACAGGCAATGTTGTTGGCAAGACCACTAAATTCACCCTTGTCCAGCCTTTTCAGAGTTCTCACACATAAAGGCCACACAAATGTATGGGAAGCTGGTGAGTTCCATATTTTGAAGGAATGTATATGGATACTTGTTAAGTTTTTGTTTAACAATAAATAGTGTTTTTTTTTTTTTAAGTGACAGCTTTGGCCATGGAAAATATTAATGTCATTAAGTTATGTAAGTATCAAGTTATGTAAGAATTTGCCCCTGGCTTACCCAGTGCAGGTCATGGCCTCATTGTGATCAGTCCGTCATACTACTTCTAGAGTGCTAAGGTGTTTTCTTGCCCTTCATGCAGAGTCAGCCAGGTCTGACTGGCAGCGGGGTCACCTGGGAGGTTTGCCAACAAAGATTTCTGAGCTTCCTCTCACCCCTGCAGTTGATTATGGTTGACCTGCAGGGGTGAGACCCTGGAATCTGTCTTTCACCACCTCCCCCCACTGGATTCTGGTAAAACTAGTTCATAAGCTTTGAAAGGGTAGACAACCAACTGGATGAAGTTTAGATTCTTCACTTTCACTTGTGGCCTTTTACAGGCCCATTCTAACTGCTCTTTGAGGCTTTTCTCTTTCATGGTTACTAGTCCCTAAGCACGCCCTCAATTTCTTTTTCCCTGGAACTTTCTCAAGAAACTAACCAGGCTGGCAGAGTGGCTCAAGTATTAAGAGTGTCTGCTTAGCAAATGTGAGGCCCTGAGTTTGAACCGAAGTGCTGCAAAAAAAAAAAGAAAGAAAGAAACTAACCAGAAATGCCTTCAAATGGTGGGCCCTGTGTTCAATCCCCACAACTACCAAAAGAAGAGAAAGGTCCTCATATTTACTCTTGTTTTGTCTTTCTACGATGTTCGTTCATTACCAGAGTGCTTCCTAGAAAGTTTGCATTGATTTAAATGTCTATCTTTTTATCTTTTTTTTTTTTTTAATAGGTTTAGGCTGTACACCACTTGCCTAACATGTATGAGGACCTGGGTTCCATCCTTACACTGCAGAAAAGCCAAACAAGAGACCAGAGTGTCATTGCAAAGACAATTTTGTGTAGTGTAGTGTGTTGACATGGCATGGAAGATGTTGCCTGGTTATGTGTGGAGTTCCCCAAATGGTAAATCTTGGAGAATAATGTTTTGCTGAAATTGAGGCCACAAAACCTGTGTTCATCTGTTTCCTTTTACTTGTGCTAGAGATTGAATTCAGGGTCCTAGCCCTATGTTAAACTATTTTTCTGAAGCTACAATACACTGTAATTTTCTTCACTGGATAAGCCTTTATTATTAGTGAAGAGTTTATAATATGTAACTTGTCTGATTTGAATTTCTAGTATATTCTGTCAACACAAGAGCTGACAAGAATCGGAGGTGCTTATTTTCTTAAGGCTGTCTTCATTCCTTTTAATCCTACGAATGAACATAAGTTGTTTGAACATTAATTACATTAATGACTGCAACAGTCACAACAACAAACATTTTTGAGTGTTTTCTGTGTGTCAGGCGCAGAGTTGAACCCTTTCCATAGTTTTCTCATTTATTTATTTAGCAGTACTGGGATTTGAACTCAGGGCCTGACACTTGCTAGGCAGGCACTCTACCACTTGAGCCACTCTGCCAGCCCTGTTTTTTGTTGGGTTTTTTTGAGATAGGCTCTCGAGAACTGCTATCCTCCTGACCTCTGTCTCCCAAGTAGCTAGGATTATAGGTGTGAATCACTGGTACCTGGTTATTTATTTAGTTATTTGCTGGGGATTGAATCCTTGTGTCTGCTCTAACTGCATAGTTACCCTGTCCCTTATTTTGTTTATTTGATAGTTTCACATTATTATTTCATAGTGTCATTTAGGGGTAACCTTATAGATGAGGAAGTTAAATGTGTGAAATTTTGAGATAGGGTGTTGTTAACTATTTTCCCTGGCTGGCTTTGAACCATGATCTTTCTGATCTTTGCAGAGCATACACTGTATCCCTGAACTGCATCCCCAGCCTATGACAGAGGTTCTGCTTTGTTTTGTTTAGCTGTGCTGGAATCAAACCCAGGGCCTCATGTATGCTAACCAGGTTCTCTACTACTGAGCTATGCCTCTAACCCAAGGTAGATCTTTTTATGAAGGCAGTGAGTGCCTTAACATGTTCAATGTCTTGCTAATAAAATAAAAAACTGGACTGTGATCCTTCTACCTCTGCCTCCCATAGGCATTGCCTCACCACACCTAGCTTGTTGCTTGAGATGGGGTCTCAATAATTTTTTGTGTGGGCTGGCCTAGAACCATGGTCCTCCTGATCTCTGCCTCCCTAGTAACTGGAATTCTAGGCACGAGCCACTGTGCCCAGCTGAACCTTCAAATTTTTGATGAGCACCAGTTATAAAGTAAAAAGAGATTTTTTTTTTCATGACTTCACAACTTCACAACTTCGGGATTGCCTTCAGTGTCCTGCCAAGGCAGGTGGTCTTGGTCAGATCCTGGAGAGAGGATGCTGAGGAAAACACATCCTGCCTCCTGCCTCCTGCCTCCTGCACATGATTGTTCACTGTGGGGCCTTTTCTGATTTGGAGTGGGACAGAGGCTGGTCAGTGGGGTACAGGGAGGCAGAGAAGCCTGCAGGGCTTTAAGCAATCTCACAGGGCTGGGGAGGTAAAAAAAAAAATTCACACCAAAGGATGCTAAGTCAGAACATGGGCCACGACCTGCTGAAGTAGGGAAGGTACCAGGATGTGTGCCTGAAGTCCAGAACCAGTTTCTTTTTGAGGTAATTACTGAGTAAGTGGTGCTGGTCAAAAGGCTGAGGAGTCAGTGCAACACGGAAATAGAAAAGTGTTTGGAGTCCGAGGCCACCATGGACAGGGACACTGTGAAATCCTCTCTCAGGTCTGAAGGGCAGACCCAGCCTTACTGTCTTAAGAGATTACTGCTCACTATCTCCAGGTGTCCACCCTCTGCAGCCAGATCTGGGGGAAAGATGGTGGGCACCTTGGAAAACACCAAGAGGCTTCTTTCTGGTGCGGTAGTGTTCTGTTCTGGGAGCCAGCTGCATTTACTTTGTGGGCAGGTCCCCAGTCGTAAGCTACGGTTTGTGCACTTTTTGTACATGCTGGCCTGGGCTTTACTCTGCTACTTTGAGGTTTCCACCTAGAATCCTGTGAGGGTAGAATAGAGGACCCCTGGGACATCCTCTTTGAAGGCACCTTCCCATTTGACCAGCCAACCAGCTTTTCTTTATGTAGAAGCAAAGGCAAACATCAAGGTTTGTTATTCCTCAGAACTCATACTGAGCCCTTTTCAACACTCAAGGATTTTCAGGCCCAGACTCCCAACCTGTGTCTTAGCCTGGGTTTTTCTTTTCTTTGAGTGAATGGTAGAGGCTCTTTTGAAGGACCTGATGGGGGCCCCAAGGCATCACGAACAGACTATCAAATGGGATGGGAGGGTCCGTCTTTGTTTTTTGTTACATGAAAACTTCTTATTTGAACAAGGAAAAAAAAGTCCACATTCCCTGGGTTAATATGAAGAAAGATTTGCTTGCATCCCCTTTTAAGGCATGAAGAAAGGAGTGCCCAAAACTGACTAAAAGAAAGAACCTTCTTTCATGGTAGAAAACCCTTGGTTGCTAGTGGTCAAGGTCCTTTGTACTCGAGAAAAGTACTAGGAATTGTTGCTTGATTTGAGGAGCAAAAGGACTCAGAGTGCAGAGAGAGAAGCAGGCCAAGGTCACCCCTAAGAACTTGACTGCCAGGCTGCACCCCTGGCTTTCCTACTGTCATCTGTTTTCCAGTCTGGTTGTTTATAAACCTTAGTTCAACCCTCTTTGGTTACACAGTATCTTTCTTGATGATGACTAGAAACAAATCAGGAATGTTTCTTTAGGATATATTGAAACAGCTCAATCTCATAAAATCTAAAGTACTACTTACTCAAAATTGATCTGCCATTGTCTGCTCACCCAGTGGCATGAAACTTTATTATCTAGAGAAGTCTCCCCCTCCCCACCCCCATCTTGAACCTTTCATTGTTTGCTGCGTTATTAACATTTGTAACCATTGTTAAGTGTGAGTTGTCTCAGTAGAAATACCTGCAGTATTCCTTTATTGTCATTCTCATTTTTTATCTTTAAATTTCTCTGTTTATATAGAAACATTCCAGTTCCATAATGGTCTAAATAAAAAAAAGAAGCAAATAAACACATTTATTAGATAAGGCTTATTGGTTTATTTTTTATTGCTGGATTGAACCCAGGGCCTTGCATGTGCTAGGTAAGTGCTCTACCATTGGGCTCCACCCCTCCCCCCCCAGTCTTTTTATTTATTTATTTTAATTTGTTGAAAGCCTGATTTCCCACCATATTTTCTCAAAAACCTTCAGTTCTTTGAGCATATCTCCCTTGGCTAAAATGGTCTCTATTCTACTTCCTAGTGGGATTTAGAACCTATTTTAGTCTTATTCCTCAGCTCTAACTTCTAGGTTTCCAGGAGCTCATTAGCTGGAGTCAGAGTGGTACAGTAGAGGGACACCATGCTGTGACAGATGGAAGGACCTCAGGCCAACCAGATAAGCAGAAGTTCCTTCACCTGAGTCCAAAGTAATTTCCTCTGTAAAATGCAGAGACTGACCAGAGCCCTACAGCCCTATTGAGGTGAAGAGGAAGTGAAACAGAGACTTTGGGTTTTTGGTGCCAGTGGAGATTGAACTCAGGGACCTACTGTTTCTCCATTGCTTTCCTCTTTTTTTCTCCTTCCTTTTCTCTTTCCTCTTGCCTTTCCTCTTTCCCCTAGTTTCTTCTTGTGCTGCCATTTAAAATTGATGTCGAAAAATGGCCCTGGTCATTATTTCTTCCTTTTAACATATCCAGTGCTGGGCTGGGAATGTAGCTCATTGCTAGAGTGTGTGGATTATGTGTGAGGCTCTGAGTAGCACCACAAGAAACACCAACAACAGTGCTTACCATATCTAGACTCTGTCCTAAGCGCTTTACCAGTAACTACTCATTTAATTCTGACTACAACTATGAAGTAGAGCCTGTTCTTGCCTCCATGATACAGGTGATAAAACTAAGTCCCAGAGATAATAAGTAATTCATCCAAGGCCAATCATTGGTGAAGTGGAGTCAGGATTGGAACCCAGGAGGGGAGTCTCCAATGTGGTCGGACCCCTCCATCTGCTTTGCTGAGCCCTGGGAATGCAGGAATGTAGGAATGCAGGACCCCAGCTCAAGGGCAGAGGGATGCTGGCATTCAAGGTCAAATTAAATATAATAAGTACTTGTCCCACCAAGCTGCAAAGACTCTACAAGTACTGTATCCAGAAACCTCACCTTTGTATCTTCACAGGTCTTCATCTGTTATTTTACACTATTTATACCTATTTCTCCAAGTGCCATGATTTAAAAACATCATTTGATGTCATCTTACTTAAACAGCTGAAGAGTACTTTCATAAGTTTTATAAAGAGGTAACTGATTTGCCTAACTACATTTAAGTTTTTTTTTCCTAGCTTTGTTTAAGCACTGACATTTTAACAGATGGTTGCTTAAATATTTATTTATTTGTTTATTTATTGTGGTACTAGGCTTGAACTCAGGGCCTACACTTTGAGCCACTCTACCAGATCTTTTTTCTGTGTGTGTGCAGGGTTTTTTTGAGATAGGGTCTCATGAACTATTTTCCCGGGCTGGCTTTGAACCACAATCATCCTGTCCTCTGTCTTCTGAGTAGCTAGGATTACAGGTGTGAGCCACTGGCACCCAGCTAAATTTTTATTTTATTTCTGCTTAATTTATTTTTTTCAATTAAATTATAAGAGAGTATGCTTTTTAAGATTATTCTGAGAACCAGAATATAGCATGTGATGTAATTTGAAAGGAAATATACATACAAAATATCATCAGAGAGGCTGGGGTGTGGACCAAGTGGTACAGAGTCTACCTAGGAAGTAGTAAACCCTGAGTTCAAATCCCAGTACCAACTCCCACTCTCCAAAAAAAAATGTTGTTAGTCAGAACACTTAAAATTAACACTTGGCATTTAATCCACATCTAAGTTGTCTTTTGTCTTATGCCATCCTTGCTGGGAAGGACCTAACCTGGTACCCTCATTCACTGTGGACTAGCTTAACTTCACTCATACTTTTGGCTCACAGACCCGGGGCATTTGCTGAGAGCTGGTGACATACATTGCTTGATGTTGGCCACTTTTTACTTGGGCAGGCTGCCTAATTTGGTCTTTTGGTTTTGACACTGATTTTCTCCGTTATCACTCTGTGTCAAACTTTTCTTTAATGGGTAGTTTTTATTCTGAGGTCTTAGACTTTTTTAAGATTAGCTCTAAAATTGTCAAAATAGGTATTTTGTAATTAGCTAGTTTCTATCTAGAACTTTTGTCTTAGACAAAAGAAAGAAAGGAAGGGGGGGGCAGGGAGAGGGGAGGGACCCTAAAAAAAAGTGAAAACTACTTTCTTAACAGAGAGGGCTGGTCTCTTCCTGAGTGACTGCTCTTCAAAGGCCTTGCACAAGTTTTGTGTCCAGCTCACTGGAAATCTGTCATATCTCATTAGCTCATATGTGGAGGTTACTCACTTACTTGCTCTGCCTGCCTCTGCTTTTCTGGACTATTGTGATGGCTGGTACAGCTGTTTTCCTTGTGTTGGACTACAGTGATTTTTCCACCTAGAGTTAAGGACAGTCAGTTTATGGAAATAAAATCAAAGCTAAGATGAACAGGAATCTGTTGCTAAAGCTTCTCCTTAGCCCTTCACAGTCTATCCAGTGGCCTCAGTGTGAGGAGGAGTTAGGTGCTGGAAATCTCAGCTTCTGATTTCTTTGCTGTGTGTTTTGAAGTGTTTCACATATGCAGTCTGTCTGGTTCTTGGGCTTGTCATCTGTGAGATACTCTAGATGATCTGTGAATTACTCTAGACAATTAGTTCTCAAACTATCCCCCAGAAAACACTAGTGTTCTAAAGCAGGATCCAGAGGCTCTTTCATTTAAATAAAAATAAAGAATTGGTTTACATTTGCTTACCTTCTGCTGCTATTGCTGTCAGTCTTCTTAGGCGGCACTAGGATGTGACAAAAGGGTTGGGGGAAAGGCTGGTGAAGCAGCTCAAGTGGTAGAGCACCTGCCTAGCAAGCCTGAAGTCCTGAGCCCTGAGTTCAAACCCTAGAACCGCAAAAAAAAAAAAAAAAAAAAAAAAAGGAAGTTGGAGGGAACTTGGTAATACGTAATCTTATTTAAAGCGACAGGAAGGCTGGATGTGACTTTTATATAGCTCATTACTGTGCAGGTGAAGAGTTCTTAGTTTGTGGGATGAGGAGTAGTGTGGACACTGCTGAATACATGACCTTGCACCTGAAGCCCAGGCTTGCCCCAGGGAGCCCTACCACTTTCCAGTCTGTGACCCTGGGTAAGTCACGTCAAAAAAAAGTCACACAAAGACCTAAATCAGGCTGCCTGCCAAGGTAAATAGGAGACATAGCAAACCTGCTTTGTGGATTATTGGGAGGATTAAGTGAATCCATGCATGTGGGATTCTTACACTGGGCACATGGTAAGTGCTGTACATATGTTAGCTGTTCTTGTTTTGTGATAGAAACAAGGTACGGTGCTCTGACTTTAGGGTCCTGTCACCAGAACACAGTGGAGAACCCTGGGTCTGGAATTTCTCAAGTACTAAAGCCAGTTGTTATTTCACACTACCAAATTAATTAGACTCCCATAGATGTGAAAGATAGAAAATCACTTTTTCAGTTATCAAGTGGAATCTCATATTAAATATGAATTCACAAGGACTTCCTTTCTATTTTTCAGTCTGCAGGGGTTTTTGTGTTATGTACATTAGTTACAATTGTTATCTATTTATTAAATACCTAAGATCCTTAGGTTCTTCATTTCCATAGATGAAGAAACAAGTTCAGCCAGGCACAGGTGGCTCATGCCTGTAATCCTAGCTCCTCAGGAGGCAGAGATCAGGAGGATCGTGGTTTGAAGCCAGCCTGGGCAAATAGTTCTCTGGAGACCCTATCTTGAAAATATGCAACACAAAAAAGGCTGGCAGAATGGTTCAAGTGGCCTGCCTAGCGAGTGCAAAGTCCTGTAGGCACTCTGCCACTTGAGCCATGTCCTCAGCTCCAGACCCAAGATTTTAAGCCAGGCTGTGTGACTCAAAGCCTGCTCCAATATTGGTATGTACAAATCCAAATGTCTAGTCCAGTGGCTGTAGTATGTATGGTAACTCATTTAAAGCAAGCTCAAACATCACTCCAGTAAATGGACGCTAATTTCTATAGAGTATTCTAGAAGAATGTTCCTTTTATGCTTGGGTCAGCAAGTCAGTATATAGCTGATACCTATTCATTGAAGGAAAGGTGAGAGATTAAACAAAGTAGAAATTGCTTGGACATCAGAGAGTCTAGACCTAGCCATTTCCCATGTGCCCTACAAGAGCCTTCCTGCCAGCCTAGGGGTAGCAGTGTATAGCAGGAGAGGAGGCTTTGCAGCCAGCCAGTCTCTTAGCTTAACTTCCCTACTGCAGTGTTGATGAGCACAGGTGTATGTGGCAGGAGCTCAGGGTCACACCAGGGAGAGAATAACAGAAGACTTTTGCCTCTACCTCCCCTGTTCTGTGGGGCCTGGGCTGCCTCCTGGGCCTGTCCTCAGCTCCTCTCCAGCCCGGTTCTCAGCCTCCTCCATTTTCTTTCTCAGCTTTTCTGATCATCTGGCAGGCCCATCTATCCTCCTATCATTTCCTTCCCTGGTGGGTGTGGCATCATTTTCAGGGAGGGGCCAGCGGTCTATGCTGGTTAGTTGGTTTGTGATGAGCTAGGCAATATTGTTGGTGAGAGTACTGTGTGGAGAGTGGCATTTGCTTTTGCTAGCAGTAATGATGTCTGGCACACAAAGTGCCAGGCCAGTACAGAAACCACTGGTGACTGGTAATTTTCCTGAGGCCGGTAATGTCCCAAGAGTCCTGGAGGATGTAAGCACTGTGGGTCAACTTGAAGTCCCACTGTACTGCTACCTTTGAGGGCAAAACTGGGCCTTCTTCCTCTAATGCTTGCAGTCACTGAGGTGGGAGCATTTGGACTCCATGTCCTGGGGGTCCTGGGGGTCCTGCCTTCAGCTGGAAAGGGCTGGTGATGGAGGGGTCAGGGTGGCAGTGGCAAAGGGTAGGGCTGTGGGTGGACGACAGTATGGGAACTCAGGGACTCTGGAAGGGAGGCATTTGGAAGACTGGCACACCAAGTCACACAGCCTGCCAGGCCCTGAGATCAAACTTGCTGGTGAAGTGGGAATTTATCTTTCTTTCTTGTTACCTGTACTCTCTCTCCATCACCATCAGCCTCACCTCATAGGTGTCTCCTGGAGTGAGCTAAATGTCAGGTGCCATCTGTCCCACAAGATGCTGACGTCCATGGAGCAGGGTTTTGCTCACCATGTATGAAGAAATGAGTTTGGTACCACCAGGCATGAAAAAATCACTAGCACTTCTTGAATGTTATCATGCTGTGTGATTACAAATGTTTCCCTGTTTATTGAGTCAAAGATGCTGATATGAGATGCAAAATTATGTACCAGAAAGAAAAAAAAAACCTTGCCAATTATACTCAGACATTAGTGTTTTTTGTCACTTACAATTTGTGTGTGTGCGTGTGTGTGTGTGTGTGTGTGTGTGTGTGTGTGTGTGTGTGTGTAGTAGTGGGGTTTGAACTCAGAGCCTCACACTTGGCAGGTTAAGGGCTCTATCACTTGAGCATGGTTTTTTGCTCTACTTATTTTTCAGATAGGGTCTGGTGCTTTTTGTCTGGGCACACCTCAGACAGTGATCCTCTTACTTCTACCTCCCAAATAGTTGGGACAATAGGCATGTACCATCATGCTTGCTTGTTTGTTGAGATGGGGTCTTGCTAACATTTTGCCTGGGTTGGCCTCCAACTGCTATCCTCCCAATCTCACAGAAGCTGGGATCACTCAGAATTTTTGATGTGTACTTTCTGTTGTTGTGATGGTGGTGCTGATATGAGACTATGTCCCATGCATTCTAGACAAATGCTCTGCCACTGAGTGACATTGCCAGTCTCATTACTGTGTACTTATTGAAAAAGCTCTTTGAGATTTATTTAGACAGATTTTTTTTAATCATATCACTCTCAGGCATACACAAAAGGGAAATAGCTGGGCACTGGTGGCTTATACCTATAATGCTAGCCACTCAGGAGGCAGTGATTAGGAAGAGCATGGTTTGAAGCCAGCTGGGCAAATAGTTTGTGAGACCCTATCTCGAAAATGCCTAACACAAAAAGGGCTGGTGGAGTGGCTCAAGATGTAGCCCGGGTATCACAAAAAAAAAAAAAAAAGGAAATAGTAAATGAAATAAACAGATAACAGATTAAGGAATTCCTAATAGTTCTTCACTCTAAGAGTTTATTCCCTGAGCCATCAAGAGAGTGGGTTCTGTAGCATTTCTTAAAAGAGGGCATATCACGGCCTCCAGTAGTATGCTCTAAGCATCTGATACCTGTTCTGCATGGTTTTTTGTGGTACTGGGACATCCTGAGCCACTCCACCAGCCCTTTTTTGTGATGGGTTTTTCAAGATAGGGTCTTGTGAGCTATTTGCCTGGGCTGTTTTTGGGCTGGCTTCAAACCACGACCCTGCTGATCTCTGCCTCCTGGGTAGCTAGGATTACAGACCTAATCCACTGGTGCCAGCTGTCCTGCAAATTTTGATCCTGGGGTTTCCTTAGCTGGTCTGCGGTAGGCCATTTTTTTCCACAAATCTCAGTCATAGCAACATATCCTTCAGCCTCGCCCATGGGGGCTGGGATGTCTTTTATACCCAGGTCCCCTAAAGGCTGTGGTTGGCAAGGCTGTTATTCTAGATGGATACTTGTTTCTCTAGTCAAATTTATGCCACACTATAATGTCCATGCTTTTCAGGACACTTAAAATGGCAGACTCAGTGTGTCCAGTGCTGACAGTGCACCTGACTCAGTTGAAGTAGGACCAGACCTACTAATGAGTAGCAACAGACAGGATCATGGGTAGGTAATGACCCTGCATCCCAGCTCTACCTACATGGTAGTGACCATAACTACCATTGTGAGATAGGCCCCTATTTCACCCGTGTGTGGGGTGAAAGTGATCACCGACTTGATGATGTACAGACAGATCATTGATTTTTACCACAAACATACAGGGAAAATTATTTGAATTTTCCAGCAAGGATACTGAAGATCAGAGTGTGTGACTAACCTCACAACTAAGTACATGGTAGATTTGGGGGGTGCAGTAAGTACTGAGATTTCTATGGTTCTAGAGGCCACATTTTCTTCCATACAACACTATTCAAGAAAATGACAGACTGTATGGAAGGGATTGAGTGGATCAAAGTAAAGTATACCCATAGTGGGCATACAGTGAACATCAACTTAAATATTAATAATGAAAACCAGGACTGTAAAATAGGTACAGTGTGTGGGAGTACTAGTGGGAGGGAGGAGGTTGTAGGAAGGAGACTAAGGTGATGGGATATGGCAGATGGACTTCATATGCCTATATGAAACAGAACTAAGAAATCTCTTGTAATTGCTTTAAGTGAGGTGGGGAGGGGGAGAGAGGATGGGGGCAATGTAAATAATAGACAATATAAGTCTAATTGGAATTGTCAGTATGAATCCTCCCCTCCCCCCATAATGAATATATCCTAATAAAAATTTTATTATAAAAGAAAAAAAATGACGGACTAGAAGCTTCAAGAAGGCAGGGACTTTTTTTTTGAGACCAAGGTCTTACTATGTTACCCAGTCTATCCTTGAACTCCTAGGCACAGATAATCCTTCTGCTTGCTTCAGCCTCCTGATAGCTGGGACTATAGGTATGAACCACTGTGCCTTTTTTCTTTTCTTTTTTTTTTTTGTGGTTCTGGGGATGGAACCTAGTGCCTTGCACATGCTAGGCAAGCGCTCTACCACAGAGCTGCATCCCAGCTCTTACACTGGTATTTCTTATGGACCAAGAACAGTGCCTGGCACATGGGAAGGATTCGATAAATACTTATTAGATAAAGTCAGTCGTTAGGTCATAGAAATGCAAGCTTGTGCTTCTCCTCCTGGAAATGAAGTTTCCGAGGTCTTTTTGGACCAGGGGAAAAGGAGGGTAGATGGGTGTCACTTAGTAGGCAAGGTGGAGGTGTGGCTCTCCTGTTCTCTCAGGTCTGTAAGAGAGGCAGAAAGCTGAGGGGTGGGAGGATGTCCACCCCCCAACACCAGAGCCCTGCAGCACCTGCCTGCTGGACTGCAGTAAGGTGGTTCCTTCCTCTGCCTCCTATAAACCAGAACCAGCAGGGCCCTACAAATTATGCAGCTAAAAAGAAAATGACTTTGATTTCTATCTGGAAGTGGAGCTCAGCAATAGAGCGCTTGCCTAGCATGCCTGAGGCCCTGGGTTCTAGCCCTAATACCACAAAAATAAAAAAATAAATAAGCAAATTAAAAAGGAAAATGAGTATGACAAGTTTTATTTTCAAGCTGGGGCTTGAATTCAGAGCCTTGTGCTACACCCCAGGCCTTTTGTTTTTAGTATTTGGTTTTTTTTTCAAATAGGGTCTGGAGTTTTTGCCTGGGGCTGGCCTTGGAATGTGATCCTCCTTTGTCTCCTGAGTAGCTCTGATTACAAGAGGGCATCACCATGCCCAGCTCAAACATGATAAGTTTTGTTGGAAAGGATCAGATAATAAAAGAGGTTCATAAAGAAGGTTTCTGTAGAAGGATATACTAACAAATGGTTGGATTTTAAGGACTAGGAGACGTTTTGAAAATGCTGAAGTACTGTAAGCTTGTCTTTCAAATTTGGGGTCTCTCTGTGTTTCTCAGGCTATTGGCCTTGAACTCATGATCCTCCCACCTCAGCCTCCCCAGTAACTGGGATTACAGATATGAGGCACTGCACCTGGTTTGAAAGTTGGTCTATTTGAGTACCTACTGTATGCGAGGCCTTGTGCCTGGAATCGTCACATATGTCATTTAGCCCTCACAGTAACTTTGGGAGGTGATTATTATCTCCATTTTACATAGGATGATACTGAGTCTCAAGAGTGATTTGGCCAACATGGTAAACCAGTCAGTGGTTGAGCTTGTCTGGAAGCCAGAATGTTCTATTCAGTTCCTATAGTTTTTCTATTATAGTCTGCTACTTTCCATGTAGCCTAAGGCTAGAATAGACTTAATTAAAATTTTTTTTAAAATTTTGCAGTGCTAGGGATTGAACCCAGGCCTTTGTACATATTCGCAGACATTCTACCACTGAGCTACACCCCAAAAAGAAGAACTACTAACTGCTTATCCCAAATCACTGCTTTGATTCCAGATACTTCTTTTTTTTTTTTTAAGTGCTGGGAATTAGACCCAGGTCATCTAGCTCTACCACTCAGCGGCACCCCCGGCTCAGATATTTTTGAGTTAGTGTTTTACCATCTTTGGTGAGTAGAAACAGTGATCAACAAATTCACTTTCTCCTCTACTCTCACTCAGCAGTCACACAGAAGACTTCTGACACCAACCCTGTGGGAACCCCCCTCCAGCAAGCCAGCCCTCAGTCCTGCCACAGTTGACACCAGCTGGGGGTCCTCTTACCCAGTTCAGCTGTGAAACAGTGGACCTGGACTAGCTCAGGTACCACAGGATGAGGGCTCAGTCCCCAAGACTGCCACCCACTTCAGGTGCCAACTGCAAGTCTGTGCTTCTGACTGACCCTGACTTTCCCACACCCCCTCCCTGGGGTCCATTCATATACTAGAGTGGCTCACAGAACTCAGAAAAAAATTTCTGGATTTTTTTTTTTTTTAACTTTTTGGGGTATTGGGATTTGAACTTAGGGCCTTGCGCTTGCTAGGCAAGTGCTCTACCACTTGAGCCACACCTCCAGCTCTTAGGTTTAGTTATTTTCAAATAGGATCTCATGCTTTTGTCCAGGCCTACTTTGGCCCATGTCCCTCCTCCCTCCACCGCCTGTGTAGTTGGTATTACAGGGTGTACCCTAATGCCCAGCTTGTTCTAGTACCTTTTTTGTTTGTTTGTTCTTGGTAGTACTGGAGTTTGAACTCAGGGCCTCATGCTTGCTAGGCAGGCAATCTTCCACTTGAGCCACTCTGCCAGTCTCCCAGCTTGTTCTTTGAGGGAGGGTCCCCTAACTTTTTTTTGCTTTTGGTGGCCTTGAACAGTGATCTCCTCTTTCTACCTCCCAAGTATCTGGGATCACAGGTGTGAACCACCATGCCTGACCAGGGAAAAACTTATTTTATTGGTTTATTGTAAAGGATATTACAGAGGACACCAAAATCACCAGATGAAGACACACAGAGGGATAGTTTGGGGGCGTGGGACTCAGCTATCTGGGCTCTCCCTGTGCTCTGTCCATTAGGGCTTTTAGGGAGGCCTGCCATGAAGTAGGTATGACTGAGTTAATCATTGACCTCTGGTGATAAGCTTAATCTTCAGGTTCTCTCCCTCTGTCCCCCAGAGGTTGGGACTGGGGCTGTAACTCTAACCCTCTAATCCTGCCTGGGTCTCTTTGGCAACCAGCCCCCATCCTGAAGATCCCAGGGCTGCCAGCCATAGGTCATGGTATTAACACACAGGTGCCCTTTAGAGATTCCAGGGAGTTAGGATCTCCATGCCAGGTAAAGGGAACAAAGACCAAGTATGCATTTCATGACACCATATTTGCTAACAGTACTCTAAATTTATTGGGACCTGCCATTGTGGGCAATAATCCATATCCTTATTGCTAAATTTTACTGGTATACTTTCCTGGTAACGGATTAACTATTCCTTTTTTTTTTCCTCTTCCCATTTGTTAAGTAGTTCTCCCCTCGCCTCATGTGGTGTTTTCCCTAGGTTCTATTTCCTGTTTTTGCAGTTGATAAAGGAGGGAATGCATATGAAACCCTTGTCCTGTCTCTCCTTGGCTTGCTTTCTTGCTCTTGTTCATCTAATAAATTTCTTCTTGTCCAAGTGGTTGCCCCCAACGCCCCATTTGGATTAGGTGTCCTCTCCTCTGTCCCCTGTGCACATTATGGCATCTTTATATTACTCACAGAAGTCATAGAGGTCCTGCCACGTCAGGACATTCCCCAGCCTTAAGGAACTTAGGAGAGGCCACAAGTGGGCAGAAAACTGCAACATGATTATAAAACTCTCTGAAAAGTGATTGCTTATTGTGGAGCAAGTGTCGTGCCAGGTGCTTTACATGGATCATTCCATGCCATTCTCTCATTTTATGGAAGGAAGGGAAGTTTAAAGGCCTTTTGGGATTTGCTCAAGGTCAGCCAAGCCTCAGAGCTGCCACTGACGCCCAGGTGCAAAGCGGGCGCCTTCCCCACTCGACCTCTTCTAGCTGCTGCTGCCTCTCCACGTACTTGTCCGTGCTCCGTCCCGTGTCTCAGGTGGTTCAAACACGAGGCCCAGGGCAGGTGAGCAGCAAGGTGGGAACTCAGAAACTAATAATGGCCTCATTTGCATGTAGCCACTTTGCTTTGTATCTTCCCTTGGAAACTCCAAAAGCATATGGGATACTAAAGCTAGTCATTACAGTGTGAAGGTGACAGCAAAAGATTAGAAAGAACCACAAGATTTATCAGTGCAAGATTGATGAACTAAATCGTGATACATCCATTCAAGACTGTGCAGCTGAAATAAAGAAATAAAGATATGGCTATGGAACAGTGCACAGATCTGACATTAATGGAACACACACGGTGCAGAAGAGATGTTACCTTGTAAGGAATCCATAGTTGTTTCTGTTTGTGCTCGGAGAGGGATAGACTATATTTGCTTATTTGTGCATAAAATGTCTTTGGAAGGAAAGATAAGAAATTGATGGGATGAGTGTGGCTAGGGAATTCCAGATAAGGTGATTGTCCACTGTATTTTTTTGATGCCCTTTCAATTTTGAGTTGTATTTGCTACCCATTTAAAAAAAGTATGAATAAAAGAAAAAGGGCTGGAGTCTACCTCAGTGGTAGAGTGCTTGCCTATCACTGGTTTCGATCCCTCCCACCCTCCCCAGTGGTAAATAAATAAAGCACTTTCCTAGAAGTGAAAACAGAGAGTAAGGGGCTCTGGGCTGTGCCTGCCTGATCCACGCAGCCTTCAGGGCCTAGCATAGTGTACACTTGAGTGTGCTTCATCATAAAACCAAGTTGGAAAAACCCCCTCAAATTCCTTTATAGGAAGGGGTAATATGTCTTATCTTGAATCTAATCTTGAAGAAACTTCAAGTCAAAACTGGGGAATGTTATGAAAGACAGATGGCCTGTGCATTTGAAAAATATCAAGGTCACAGGAGAGAAAGGAGGAGCAGGAGCCTGGTAGACTGAAGAGGACTGGGGGGCATGATGGTTGAATGTGATGTGATTGTATGTGATGTCAGACTGGATCAGGGCCAGAAGGAAAAATGCTATTTCTTTGACTGTCAAGGACATTAATTAGACTAGTAACAAGCTTTGAGTAAGGACTGTAGATAGGTGATATTGCTGTTTTAGTGTTATCTTCCTGATTTTGATAATACTATTATGGTTATAAGAAAATGTTCTAAAATTTTTTTATTAGCATATAATAGTTTTACACGGGAATATATTGTGACACTTAGATGTGTGCTCACAAAATATCTTAATCAGATTTACCTCTCCATAGTTCTCCCTCATCCCCCTTTTAAGAACAATTTCAACAGGTTTCATCCTTCTGTTTTCAGAAGGATACAACGTATGTTCAGCCTATTTACCTCATTCCCCCTTTCTTTGTGCCCACTTGCCTCGCACTGGTACTCACCCCCAGAAAAAACCTATTTAAGAAAATGTTCATAAGCTAGGTGCTGGTGGATCATGCCTATAGTCCTAGCTACTTGAGAGGCTGAGATCAAGAGAATCATAGTTTGAGGCTAGCCAGGGAGGAGGGAGAATGGCTTGAGACCCCCATCTCCAAATAACCAGAAGAAAATGGGCCAGAGGTATGGCTCAAGTAGTAGAGAACCTGCTTTGCAAGTGCAAAGCCCAGAATTCAAACCCCTGTCCCATCAAAAAAAAAAAAAGAGAAAATTAAAATGTTCTTAGATCATGGTACATGCTTGTAGTTTCAGCTACTTAGGAGGTTGAGACAGAAGGATCACTTGAGTCCAAAAATTTTATACTAGCTTGGGCAACATAATGAAGCCTTGTCTCAAAACAATTTTTATGGGGCTGGGCATGGTGATTTATGCTTGTAATTCTACCTACTTGGGAGCTGGAGATTGGGAGAATTGTGCTTCAAGACCAGCCTGAGCAGAAAGTTAGTGAGACCCCCATCTCAACTAATATGTGGTGGGGCATGCCTGTAATCACAGCTGCCAGGAACTGTAGGTAGGAAGATCATGGTTAGAAACAGGGCCATGAAAAAATGGGAAATCCAACCTGAAAAGTAGCAAAAGCATAAAAAGTCTGGAGGAATGCCTCAAGTGGTAGAGCATCTGCTAGCAAGTATAAGGCCCTGAGCTCAAACTCCAATACCACCAAAACAAATTTTTTTTTGGTGGGTGAAGGAGCATGGTGTCTACAACTTATTCTCCCGACGGTTCAGGTAAAAAAAGGGGGAGATTAATAAAGTAAACATGGTAAAATGTTAGGATTTGAAGAACCATAATAAAGAAATGCAGGAATTCTTGGTACTATTTTTGAAGCTTTTGTGTCTGAAATTATTTGAAAATAAAAATACTTTTTTCTTTTTTTATTAAAAAGCTACCGAGTTGGGTGCTGGTGGCTCCTGCCAGTACAGTAATCCTAGCTACTCAGGAGGTAGAGATCAGGAGGATCTCAGTTTGAGGCCAGTTGGGAAAATAGTTTGGGAGACCCTATCTCAAAAAAACCCATCACAAAAAAGAGCTAGTGGAGTGGCTCAAGGTGTAGGCCCTGAGTTCAAACCCCAGTGCTGAAGAAAAAAGAAGACAGAACTACCTATGATTACCTTCGGTGATCCTCCCCCCTCCCCCATCTCCCACACTGGGAATTGAACCCAGGGCCCTGCACACGCTGGGCAAGTGCTCTACCATTTGAGCACAGCCAGAACCCATCTTCAGTGTTTTTAATGAGGTTACAGTATATATACATATATACACACATAGACCCCAATGAGAGCCTAGAACACGGCAAGTATGCAACACATTGTTTGTATCACAAATAATTTCTTCATTTTTACCTTTTTGCCCAGATGTGATGCCTTTTAACAAAGCTCTTTTTTTCGTCTCTTTGTGGTTGGAGCTATAATTTATTAAAATGTATTCATCTACTTAAAATCTCAGTTCCTTTCTGTCTCTTTGCAGGCACACTGCAGAAAGACTATTCTGTCCTTCAGGAGCACACACACACTGGACAGATGACTGTCCTCCATCCTGTGCTGCTGCTGTAGGAGGCACAGACGTGGAGCTGTCCAGCAGGGAGAAGATGGATTCTAAGGATGAAAGCTCACACGTGTGGCCGACATCCACGGAGCACGAACAGAGTGCTACACAGGTGAAGGGTGGTCTTCTCCAGCTGGTGATTGAGAGCAGTGTGTCAGCTAAAGAAATAACAGCTCCTGTGTGGTAGCATGTGGTGGGGAGGGAGCTGATGTGAACTTGCACGTTGGAGAGGGAGTGTCTGGAGCTGTGAACGCTCCATCACCGTGGGCCCCTGAGTTAGAAGAACTTATTACACCTGTAGACATCACCTCCAGCTGACTGTCAGAGTCCACTTCACTCCTCTGCTATTTTATGTCACTGGTCCTGAAAACTCAAACCATCATTGGTTTCTTTTGTTATTCAGTATAGGGCTTTGATTGTTTGTGAGTATTGAAGGACAAGGTGTGTTTATAAGTGGCCTTTTTTCTTTTTAAAATTTACAATGTGTAAACTACCTGTCACCAGTCAGACACTTATTCAAATGCTGCTGTCACATGTGGTCTCTGCTTTTTTTTTTTTTTTTGAGCTAATATTTATTTTATATAAGAATTAAAAAAATTTTTTTATTATTGTTGTACTAAGGGTACATTGTGACATTTACAAAAGTCCTTACAAGATGTCATAGTTGTTCACCCCTTCCATCATTCTCCTTACCCCCTACTCCCCCATTCCTGGAATAGTTTCAACAGGTATCATTTGTCCTTTTTCATACATGAGTACATAATATCTCCACCATATTAACCTTCTACACCCTTTCCTTGTATCCTCTTCCCTTACTCCCGGAAAGGACCTGTTTTACCTTCCTCTTCTCTGTTTTTGAGAAAAAAAGACATTTTTGTTTAAGAATTCTCTCCTATACAGAAAGTTTCATTATGACATTTCCATGCATATATGTATTATATCCCAAATTGGTTCATCCCCTCCATTTTTCTCCTTTCTACCTTAGTCCCCTTATGGTGATTTCAGCAGGTTTAAAAATTCTATATTCACTCTTTTTTGTGATACTGGGGTTTGAACTCAGGGCCTGCACCCTGAACCACTCCACCAGCCCATTTTTGTGAAGGGTTTTTTTGAGATAAAGTCTCATGAACTATTTGCCTAGGCTGGCTTCAAACCATAATCCTCCTGATCTCTGCCTACTGAGTAGTTGGATTATAGGCGTGAGTCTCTGGTGCCTAGCTCTGTTCGTTCTTGTATAGGAAGTACATCAACTGTATTCACCTTCTTAACTTTCTTCTTTTACCCTTCTTCTCTGATATGTGACTGTTAGTATAACCTGTTTTTCATAATATTGCTTCTATTTGTATTAGGCCTATATTCCACTTATGAGAGAAAATGTGCAGCTTTTGGCTTTCTGAACCTGGCTAACTTCACTTAAGATGATGGTCTCTGCCTTTCAAATTGTTATCAGAACCATGTTCTTTGACTCTTCTTAGTAAAGGCCAATCTTTGGAGCCATGACCTCCATGTGACCAAAGTATAAAACTGATTTTTACACATTACCCAATTTTTCACTACATGATATAACAATAGTACCTTTATCAAAATCAGGCAGTTAACCTTGAACCATTTAAATATGCATATTGTATTTAATTTAAGCAATGTAGCAAATATTATAATAGGTAAAATTGATCATCTGAAATGATTTAAAACTGTCAGTCTGAAAACTTTAAAAAGTAGGACCAGAAATATAACAACGAAACCTCTTCAAACAACTAACAGTAACAAAAGCATTACCAGTGATGTTTTCACCAGAATAATTGAGAACACTGCTTTGGTTCTCAACGAAACCATTTTGAAGGCTACTTTCATGAAGTTACATATTATGTTTAACAAAAAGAAAAACAAAAAACAATCTGGTTGTGATACTGTGTGTGACCAGGGCCCCCGTCTATGGGTAATCAAACAGCACAGAGCCAAGTCTAGAGCCCCCACTGCACTCTTTCTTTCTAGTCATTTCTGCTCATAGCTGTGAATCCTGGTTCTACAAACTCTTACTTGCAGAGTGAGGGTGGCCAAGTGGAAAGCTTGGATGTCTGTCCTTCTATCCTTTTAGGAAATGCTTTTCCTTTTTTCTTATTTATTTATTTATTTTGCAGTACTGAGGATTGAACTTCTCTCATGCTAGGCAAGCGCTCTGTCACTTGAGCCACGCCCCTACCCCGTCCTTTCTCAAGAATTGAAACTAGTTCAGGGTTTTGATAACATTGAATAAAACTAAAGTCATAGGATTATAAATCCAAAGGCACAAAATTATCTTAAAGCAGTGAAAACTATGCAAATATGTTATGATCCTAATTTTCCCAATCTACAAGCTTTATCTTCATAGAAAAATCAACTGTATGTAGAAGGCAAGACTAATGATTTAAATTTAGTATAGAATTGAAGTTGGTGATATTTCTGATTGTACCTGGCCTCTAGGTTTCTTTCTGGGAACTAAGTTAGTTTATATCAGAAACTATTATTTCCCACCAAAGAAAACTGGCATAAAATAGTTAGGTCTTGTGCCAAGTCCATGGAAGCGTAAAGATTCCAAGCTGAGAGTGCCTGACTTCAACATCAGCACATGAATTACTTCTCTCCTAAATGTGCACTTTGGCCATTTGCTTCCGGGCCTCAGTCGCAGGCATTAGGCCATGTGCCAAACTGTAGCCTTCACAATTCAGTTCTCCAGAGCTGACTGCTCAGAAAGTGTTTTATAAAACTCAGTATCTGCTTTCAGTTCTTTAGGTCTGGGGAGACAGCTGAAATAGTTGTCCGAATCTTCTTAAAAGTACTTTATTAGGCTTTTAAATTAGTTTTATTGTCATTTTTTGTTTGTTTCTTTAGCTAGCAAGGAAGAGTTCTGTTCCACTGATCGATTCAGCAGACATGTCCAGAGATACTTCTAGCATGTCCTTTGAGTATGAAAGAACTTGTAGGAAAGAAAGTGACCTTATTTTAATGTGTCTGCCGAAAAGCACTATTGGTTATAAATTGGAATTTTTATGATTTATTGAGAACAATTGGCTTTTGAGTCTTGACATATTTTTTCACATCACAGAATAGCTTGTAGTTTGTATTTTGGTGGTGGTGTCACTTGGAATCTGGAGTCACTTTTCCAGGATCAATTAACCACCCCCTCAGAGAGTTATCTGCATTGGACATTTGAGGCGAGGGAATTCAGACCAGGTGCTTAATTAAGCAGTATGCAGTGCCAAGGCCCTGCGTCCTGCCTCCTAGTCTCTAGCTCAGTGTGAATTAAGGCTCATCCTCACTCTTCTCTCACTGGTGTTTTAGAAGCTCAGGTGTGCTTGGCTTGCCAGGTTCCTTTGGAAGATTGATTTTGTTTTATAAGTATAGTTGCTACACACTTCCCTGCTTTTTTGCCCCAGGTGCACTTTGTGCCGGACCCCGGAACTGTGGCTCAGATTGTCTACACCGATGACCAGGTCCGTCCACCCCAGCAGGTGGTGTACACAGCAGATGGCGCCTCCTACACATCAGTGGATGGGCCAGAGCACACACTGGTGTACATCCACCCTGTGGAAGCTGCACAGGCACGTGAAGGATTATTTGCTTTTAATTTGTGTGATAATTAACTAATTCACCAATTACTTATGTTTATTCTCTGCTAGTTGTTATGGTAGGTGCTGGTGGCACAGAAAATATTCAGATAAGATTTGTGCACTCAAGAAGCTTATAACCAACTTGGTAAAGGAAGAGATGGTTCATTTATTTAAACGAAGTGTAATAAAGAGTTAGAGCATGAGTCTCATATTAGCTTTTCTGTGGTGACCACTGATGAGATTATGAATTTGTTCCTTTTCCTAAATAGCCAAAGTTAGGCACTTAGTTCTGCAGAGCTTCATCAAAGGATGTCAGGGAAAACATACAGATTATTTTAATTAAATGTGTAAGCAAAGGATCCTGCTAGCTCATTACCTATTTCTATTAATAACTAATTTGTAGGACTATAACAGAAGTCAGGGTGTCTACTGGTAATAGCTGTACAATTGCAGCTACTTTTATTTATTTATCTACTTGTTTTTTGTCAGTGACTTGGAGTGTTCAACTGTGCAATGCAAATATTCTGCAATACACAAATATTATTTTCTTATTGTTAGCACTGTACAGTGCACAAAGAGCTTTCAAACATGTTATTTATTTAGTTTTGAGTGTTGGAAATTGAACCTGGGGCCTTGTGCATGGTAGGCACATGCTCTGCCACTGACCTACTCCCTCAGCAGCCAAACATATGTTTTTAAAACACAAATTACTTATTTTTGTGGTAGAGTCATTGTCATAAAAATTTGTCCTCTTGCAATATTTAATCAAGAGGCTCAAAGCACTTCTAAGAAGAAATGAAGTTTACCTAATCAGTACTTTCTTCATCTATAGAAAGATGACTTTCCAAATACCCTGATGATACTTTTCAAATGCTTGGGCCTAATTTTAGGCACTGCCTGTATTGAAATATGATCAGACAGTTTATGTAAAGAATGTGTGTGTCCAACTTTTCAATTTATTATGACATTCTCTCTTTTCTTTTTGGTGGTAGTAGGGTTTGAACTTGGAGACTTGCACTTGCTAGGCAGGCAGCAGGGGTTCTACCACTTGAGTCACACCCTAGTCCATATGACATTTTTTTTTTATGATGTTCCTGAATTTCTGACATTTGTTCATTTTTAATGTCAAATCTAAGAATTCTGGTACTGCCTAAAATTGTACTTTACATTCTCCTGGAATCAAAGCTTAACCAAAGTTCTTATTCCCATTGGTTTATTGAAGTCTTAAAACTTTGGAAAAGAGACTGTTTTTCTGGCCTGGAGATGTTACCTATGGTGCCTTGGCTGTAATAGTTTTGAGAGTTTCCTTCTTTAGTTATCTTTGCTGTGTTTTGACCCCACTTACTGTGTTTGCAATGATAGGTTTCTTAAAAATTATGACTGTTGGCTTTATCTGAAAAAGAACCCAGGAGACATTAAGTTCAATTCATTTTCCTTCTACTTCTCTTCTGTAAGTAAGCACATGTTTACATTTGAAAGAGTTGTAACCCTTATGTGTATGTACAACACTCTCCTTGTGCATGACATTCGGTGTGAGCATATGTGCTCTTGTTCATGGCATGGCTTTTATGTTTTCATGACATGCCTTTTTAACTAGCTGTCACATTCAGCCTTGGGAGGTTTTGCTTAAGAGTAAAATACTGACATATGTTAGCCATTTGCGATGGCGAGCTTAGACAATCTCTTTGGAGCCATCTTAATGATAGGCTTTAGCCAAGTGTAAGATTACTATCTGTATCTTCTTTATTAATGAAGGATTGCTAGCTATAATGTGAGATAATCTCCCAAGAACTGGTGCTTAGCAGTAGGATAATCTTTTTCTGTGTAGGCAAGCTGTCTAAAGATCTAGTGATGTCAATATTTTTTTCTTTTTCCTTTTTTTTGTCTAGACTCTGTTCACAGACCCAGGCCAGGTAGCCTATGTCCAACAGGATGCTACAGCTCAGCAGGTAACCAACAGCCTTTTTCCCTTTGTCTCCAGGGAGAGTACTGTGACGGTCATGGTGCCCT